>NC_069077.1:31717435-32967435 GCF_025698485.1 Gossypium arboreum
ATTTACTCTTATACAGGGTCTATTCCTCTCTGAATAAGAGCTTAACTTGAATCAATATCCTAGAATATCAAAACAAGAATTAAGAACACATAATTAAGAACAAGTCAAATATTTATCATACAATTCAGATAATAATACCAAGATCCGTCTTAGGTTTCATTCCCCTTAGGTATTTAGGGGGTTTAGTTCATACTTATGAAAGAAAACATCTCAAAAGCATAAAGATAACAAAACATAAGAAAAGCCAAAACTCCTGAAGGAACTTGAAGGGAGATCTTCAGTCTTGATGATGAATCCCGCTTCTGAGATGGATCAATCAGCTTTCCTTGAGTGATTCCTTGCTTCCTACTTTGCGTCTCCCCTTCTAAGTGCCTCCTCCAGTGTTTAAATAGGCTTTAGAATGCCTAAGAGCCCTCAAAATTGGACTTTTTCGAATTGGACTAAACTTGGGCTCGACAGGGGCACGCCTATGTGACACGCCCGTGTGCGATTGCTTAAGGCTGTGGTCAAGGCTGTTAAATGGGCATGGGCATGTGATCTACCCATGTAAATCTTTCTTTGACCTTGCCAAAGGGACACGGCCGTGTGAAGAAGTCTAGGCCATGTTGATTTCCTACTTCGGTCCATTTTCTCCGTTTTCGGCCCGTTTCTCACCCTTTTTACTCTCATATGCTCACCTATGTATAAAACATGAAATTAAAGGGTTAGGAGCATCGAATTCACCAATTCTAAGGAGAAACCATCCATAAATACGCTAAGCATGGGATAAAAATATGTATAAATTTTGGTTTATTAGTCTGTAACACTGTTCTCAAGCGCTCGGCATGTTCTACCTCATCTTTAGAATAAATCAGAATGTCATCGATGAATCCCACAACAAACTTATCCAAATATGGCCAAAAGATTCAGTTCATTAAATCCATAAACATGATAGGAGCATTCATTAACCCAAATGGCATAACAAGAAACTCATAGTGGCCATACCTCGTTCTAAACGCAGTCTTAGGCACATCTAACTCCTTAACTCGTAACTGGTAGTATCTGGACCTCAAGTCTATCTTGGAGAACCATGTCGCTCTTTTCATCTGGTCAATCAAATCTTCAATCCTTGGGAGAGGATACTTTTTTTTGATTGTCACCTTATTGAGTTGCCAGTAGTCAATGCATAATTTCATGGAACTGTCCTTCTTTTTCATGAATAAACGGGAGCACCCCATTGCGAAAAGCTTGGTCTCACAATACCTTTATCCGTCAACTCTTGCAACTGTGACTTCAACTCTTTCAGCTCAGTCGGTGCCATCCTATACGGAGCAATAGAGATAGATGCGGTCCCTGGCATTAGCTCAATACCGAATTCAACCTCTCTAATTGGAGGCAAACATGGAAATTCCTCTGGGAATACATCTGCATACTCATATACAAATGTCACTGATTTGATTTTTAACTCAGATTCCTTTGTATTCAATATGTAAGCGAAATAAGCTTCATACACTTTTGAGCAGCCATAGAAGAAATTACCATTGGCGACTTATATGCATCATCTGATTCAACCCGAAGAATCTCACCGTTTTCACATTTCAATTCCATAACTTTCTGTCTACAATTCACTATAGTATCATGTATTGTCAACCAATCCATACCCAGTAAGACATCAAATTCGTCGAACGGCAACAACATTAAGTCAGCCGAAAAACAATGACCTTTAACCATCAAAGGGCATTTCTTACATACCTTATCAACTATAACATGCTTTCCTAATGGGTTAGACACCTTAATTAAAAATTCTGTAGACTCAATAGGTATATTCATACTAGATGCCAATTTCATACACACATATGAATAAGTGGAGCCAGGGTCTATCAAAGTAATAACATTAGTATCATAGAGAGAAAAATTACTAGTGATCATATCAGGAGAAGTTGCGTCTACGTGCGCATATGGCATAGGCACTAGCCAAAGCCCTAGCTATAGATCTCACTACTGTATCTCATGTCACATTCTTACTACTAGACCCATTCTCGGCATTTCTCGAAGGTCTTCCCTTAGAAGCTGCACCACTCGGTCTTGGGCTCTGAAATCTTTCTCTCCATTATCTTGGGACAATCCTTAATAAAGTGGTCTAGAGAACCACATCTAAAACAAGATCCTTTACTTACCCTGCAGTTGCCAGAATGACGTCTACAACATTGCCAAAATTCAGCCTTGAAAGGTCTAGCAATACCCACACTTGCCACAGACGTATCCTGGGATCTAAAACCTAAATTCTGCTTCCTACGATTCCCGTATGAGTGTCTAGTCGACACATATGAACAGGAGTACATCTCTCTAAGTTTCTTAGACTGAGATGGCAACGACTTACTCTAATATCTCTTTCTGGTGTCTCTAGCCTTAGACTCGGCTTTCTTTTTTTCTTTAACCAATTCTTCGGCTTTATAAGCCGGCTCAACGAGTACCACAAATTCTTTCAACTTAAGAATACCCACTAACGTATTAATATCCTCATTAAGTCCATCTTCAAATCTTCTGCACATCTTAGCTTTGAAGGATACACACTCCCAAGCATATTTGCTGAGTCTGACAAATTTTCTCTTATATTCACAAACTGTCATACGACCCTGTTTCAAATCCAAAAATTCCTTATGCTTCTGATAGATGAACTTTTCACTAATGTATTTCTTTTAGAATTCCTCTTGAAAGAATTCCCAAGTAACCCTCTCCGATGGTACCACAGATAATAGCCTTCTCCACCAATGATATGTCGCATCTCTCAACAAAGATATGACACATTTTAAGCACTCCTCAAGTGTACATGATACTTCATCAAATACCCGTATCGAGTTCTCTAACCAGAAATCTGCTCTCTCAGGGTCATCATTAGCATTTGTCCTAAATTCCTCGGCACATTACTTCTAAATTTTATCAACTAGTGTTCTAGAGAATCTCATAAAATCTATACCTTGAGGCATCACGGGTGCGGGTTGAGGATTTGGGGGAGGTGAGGGAGGTTGAGTGTTCGAGTTCGTTCGAACGAACTCCATATACCATGCATTCATCTTGTGGAGAAAGGCCTTTCCGCCTCCTTCTCCTCTACTGATAGTTTCGGGCCTACTCTCGGATGACACCCTTCTTTCAGCTGGAGCAGACGTGTTACTTTCTACATCATCCGCCACTACTCTGTCGGGATCCATTTGCTATATGAAAACACATTTTTAATATTGTCAGGAGTCGCCACACTATCAGTATATATATATATGTATGGCATGTATGGCTAGACTCAATATGCTAGGTTATCCGAGAATCGACTAAACCATAGCTTTGATACCACTAAATGTAACACCTCTAACCTATTTCTGACTCCAGGACAGGGTATGAGGCGTTACTAAACTTGTACTCATACATTCATGCAAAAGGCAGCTATAAAATTTTTCTTTAAAACAACTTCATTCAGGACTAAATTGAAGACTTAAGAAAAGTTTGGGAAATTTTCCCTAATACAGAGTCACACGCCCATGTGAGATAGGGGACACTCCCGTGTCGTCTCATACGCCTGTGTCCTCCGACCGTGTAACTCTCTGACTATGACATCAGCACCAATTTAGGGTCACACGGCCATATCACACGCCCGTGTGGCCAGACCGTGTGATCAATTAAAATTAAATGAATTTTTCATAAGCAGGTACAGACTTCACATGGTTAGAGTACAAGCCCTTGTAGGTAGGTCGTGTCCCTCATACGGCCAAGACACACGCCCATGTCTTAGCCCATGTGTTTACTATTAAGCATACTGACTTGTAAAATTAGGGTGCAGGGGACACACGGCCTAGACATATGCTTATGTGTCTACCCATGTGGACAACTTGAAGGCTATTTTCCAAGCCAATTGCACCTTTAATCACTCATGCACTTAAACATAATTCATAGCATACAACATGACATACTTAGACACTCTATATTCAACACCATAACACTTTCACATCTCTATAATATCATCCTATGGCACATTCCCTTGATCACACCACTTGGAAGCATTTTATACAACTTCATGCAAATCAATTTAATTATCCAAATTTCAAGTTGCACATTTATACCTATTATCATCTTAAGTTATTAAACTATTCCTTATCTCCAAGTATTAATCCATACATCTACATACATCCACCAAGCAATCATTTTTCACGTCATCCAGACAATATCTCATCATATATTCATCACTCAACCATGTAGCACATCAACAAGGCATCAACACATGCATGCATGAACAATTAGATATTACAACCCAAAAATCAATCATGAGCCACATCACATGGGTATATTACAAAATGAATCATCAATATTATAGGCCTTCACAATTTGGACAAATAGCATGATACATATCACAAAACGACCAAGTCCCTTATACATGCCATACTCAAAATAACAAATTCACTATACCCAATATTCTTTTGATAGTGTGATCGAATGCTCCCACAACTTCCAATCCCCAAGCTAGCTTGGCCGAACTATAAAGGATGGAAAAGAAAGGAAGTAAGAATTTAACCTTAGTAAGTACACATGCAAATAATATGCATTAATAATTAACCATAATCATGCAAGAAAAAATAACATAACCATCAAGATTATTCATCATTCAGGCATTCTAACTCGTTTATCAAATGTTCATATATATATATATGAATATACTTTCTCATAACATATCATCCTTTAACAAGGAATAACCTATGAGTATAACGTACATACCTGTACATACCTGTAGCATATCAAATAACTTTACCTTTATTGCCATGCCCATCTCGGGACTTTCATCGCATCATTCATTATAATACCCTTTGAACATTCAGAATACTATTGGATACACGAAAAATTGCACATAAGTGCCACATAAACATACGTATCGAAAGCTATCTCATCTCATTCAATGCTCACAAATGAGGTACTTACAGGCTTGTTATATAAGATATCGATCAAGGTGTAGCTACACGGACTGCTCACAAAAGCTGTCAAGTATCCGACCACTAAAGGATTACCTAGCCACCTGTAGGACACACAAGACCATTGCCCGGAACTCAATCACATGTATCGCATCTATTATGAACTTGAACCACTCAACGAGCTCAGATGCTCGCATCCATAATGAGCTCAGACCACTCAACGAGCTCGGATGCCACATATATCACGAACCTGGACCACTCAACGAGTTTGGACTTCTTAGTTTCCTAGTGACTTGTCACTTGTATCCTAAACTATTCCTAAGGTTCAAACAAGATTTTTTTCCTCACTTGCGCAAGGCATACTTTGTCGTACTTGCTCGTGATATCGTATGTAACGACCATAATATCTTTTATGCTTTCATAGCAACCAAAAAGCATATAACTTATACTAATAAGAAAACATTTATCACATAATATCAAAACATTAAAAACATGCTACAACACCACATTATTTGCATATGCACTTACCTCGGTACAAAAATGATGGTAATTGAGCCTGATCATCGTATACTGTATTCTTCCTTCGATCAAGACCCGATTTGCATTTTTCTTGATCTATAATGCCAAATTTAACTTGTTTATTAATCACATTACTCAAATCGATCCATAATTCATGCTTTGGTAAAATTACCTTTTTACCCTTAAATTTCCACTTATTTACGATTTAGTCCCTGGCTCGTAAAATGAAATGCATGCATTTTCTTGGTTACCCAAGCTTAGCCAAACCTTTACTATGATCATATCAACCCATATTTTTCTTTATTTCACATTATTACTACCTTCTTTTACACTTTTACAAATAAGTCCCCTTCTTAGGTTTTTTCACTAAAATTCACCTAGTAAAAGATGTTTATCATACATCAAACATTCATATTCCTCCAATAATCAACAAAATACATGCATGTTTCACATGGATCAAATTTCATACATGAACCCTAGCTCAAAATATAACTAGAAATGGGTAGATCATGCTTCAAAGACATTTAAAATACAAAGAACATTAAAAACGGGGCTAGGGAGCACTTACAATCAAGCTTGGAAATGTTGAACAAAACCCTACCTATGGCTATTGAGAATTTCGGCTAGCACATGGAGAAGATGGACACATTTTTGCTTTGATTTTCCCTTTTTAATCTTTTAATTACCAAAAGACCAAAATGCCCTTAGGGTTTTTCTTTCAAGTTTTTCCTATACATGTCCATTTTTGTCCAAAATTATAGAAATTAGTCAAATTGCTAATTAGGACCCTCAAATTCATAATCTAAAGCAATTTCATGCTTAAAGCTTCTAGAATGCAAGTTTTGCATTTTATTCAATTTGGTCCCTAAAGTTCAATTAGACACTTTATGCATAGAATTTCTTCATGAAACTTTCACATAAGTATGCATTCATACTATAGACCTCATAAATATCATATAATATTTATTTTTATCTCAGATTTGTAGCCTCGAAACAACTGCTCTGACTAGGCCCTGATTCGGGATGTTATAATATTTTTTTAAATTATTTGAATAACTATTTTAAAATGAAGTGAAATGTCTTGTTTTGCTTGGTCAGACTCTGTAACCTCGATCCAGTAACGGAGACGGGTTAGGGATGTTACACAATTTCAAAGACAAAAGCTAAAAACAAATTCTGGAGCAAAGTTATTGTCGATGTTGTGACATAACCCTCCTATGTCATGACATACCACCTGCGTAGCCCAAAATTCCTACACATTTTAACTACGTTTTGGAGGGAAATTAGGTGTATTTATCCTAATCGTACTCTAAGGACTTCAAGTATAATTTAGACACTTTAATATTCCAGGTTGAGCATATATAAAGGTCATTGTAATCAGGTTAAACA
Source organism: Gossypium arboreum (assembly GCF_025698485.1). Classification (NCBI taxonomy): domain Eukaryota; kingdom Viridiplantae; phylum Streptophyta; class Magnoliopsida; order Malvales; family Malvaceae; genus Gossypium; species Gossypium arboreum. The sequence continues at coordinate 31,724,272 of NC_069077.1, forward strand.
CACAATTTTAGGTTTTTGCTTCTTAGGTTCTTTTTTCACTCTTAGTTTTTACTTAGGTTTTTTTATGTTCTTGTAATCGGAAGATCCTATTCCGAAGTAAGACTTTTCGCGAGGGGAGATTGTTCTGAAACCATGCTTTATACATATTTTGCATGTTTCAATTGCTTTAACTTAATTAATTGCTTGAATGATAGAGTTTCTTAGCGAATTAGCTATTTGGGAAAGGAAAAATGTGAAACAAACCCTAGGCATGACAAACTTAGGAAGTCATTTAGGTGGGAATTAACCTAAAATTGGTATGGCCTATCCGTGAACACCTTAACCCCGAACCAGTCTGGACTATGAGGTCGGAAGATAAATAGTTCTTGCTGACTCATTATTCTAGTGAAAGATCGGAATGTCTTATTAGGGAATCGACTAGTTGATTGATTAGAACCCTACTTCAATAATTAATTAGGTGAAACAATTAGATCTACGCTAAAGGGAACTCGTGCTGTCAAAACAAGGAATAGGAAAGACCAATACTGGAATGTAAGAGTAGATTTAGCTTTACTTAAATTTATTTACTTTCTCATTATTATTATCATCTTGATTCTTGATTAACACAACTAATTTGTGACTTGAGTAGATTAGTAATGATTTCCCGTAATTGGCTTTTTTTAATAGTTTTCCCCAAATTGCAATCCCTTGGGTACGATCCTCAAAGTACTCACCAACTTCATTGTAAAATCTATATTACAACGCGACCCGTATACTTGAGGATACTGCTTCATAACTCTCTATTTTGTTACAATATTCATACTCTAGACAATAGTACGTCCAGAGGCAGTCAATAACTCATGTAATTTCATAAAAACTCAATGAGAATTAATCACTTATACCTTGTTCATGGTTTCCTTAAAGAGCCAGATAGTTCATCACTTCCAACTTCTCTTCTTTCAATATCAAATGTCTGTCACGAATAGCATCACAAAAACCACACAACGTATTCATTCCTTCTATTTGCTATATTGTAGTCTGAATCCATTATTGTCATGTGTCACTAACCTCGTTCTCTCAGGAATCTCTTTCAATCCATCTTGATCATGGTTCCCTACCTGTATTCTTGTAAACCAATGTTCAGAATTGTTTATCATACCTAATCTTAACTTTCACTGTTTACAGATAGATGCCCTTCTTTAAGTTATCAGACACAACCTTTTTAGATTTTTTCTTTCAATGAGAGTTCATCCATCCCACTATCTCTTCAATTGTTCCTTAATTTATTTTAACCTTTATCAGTATCTTTTGCATAGCAAGGAATTCAGAACTTCATTGGTATACTTAAGTTCAACCCAAGCTAATCTTTATAGTTACAACTTATTGATGGACCCTATTCGAATGTTCAGATTTCAACTTATATTCATAGAATATTCTAAATGATATTCCCATTACTTCCCTTCAGATCATCACCTTTAGTCATGTATTAATCTGGTCCTGCACTTACCATATAATAAATAGATATCTTGAATCATTCTAATTTCATTGCTCACATTTAACAATCAAACTAAACACACCATATCTATATATAGAAATGCCACATAGGTTATCCATTAGAATATGCCTTTAGGGCCTATAGATTATTTTCCCACCTTGATGATTAAACACATACCTACATCCCAGTCTCTATACACTGACATGATTCATACCGGACATTTCTGATCCCCAGTCATAGAACCCTTAAAACTCATGCTTCACATACTAGACATTTAATGTAGATGTACTTTAACATAATACATACCTATACATAACTTAACATGCAATTCAAACTCATCTAATCTCTTATATAGCATATATACTCTCTTCTTCAATTTTTATATACTCTTCATGATCACAAGAATATAGATCATAAAAATACTTTGATGGATACTTAGCAACCTTGTACGAACTCTTTTATGCCAACTATTATTCTGAATTATTAATTCTGGCAATTACCACCACAACCACATCCTTCTCTTAGAAATCCATTCAAACCTTTCATAAATTTCTATCAAAATAATAATTTTTTAATAGCACATATCCTTAAAATCCACTTCCAACAACCTATGCCTTAAGTCATACTCTTTCTTTCAAACAATTATTCACTAACATCTACTTTTGGTGGATATATATGTATTCAGTAAATACTTTTGTTGAATTGAATTCCTTCAAAATGACACTTAAAGATACTTTGATTCTATACCGCATGTATTGATACTAACAAGATACTGCTTGGACCATTCAAATGAACTTCACGTCAATTTCTTCAAGGATACGCAAATTTAGAATACCCATTTTCTAGATTTCCTATGATTTCAGGAGAGGTTATTACACCCCAGACAACTGTGATTTGATAGATTTCAAATAACTCTGATTCAACCATTTATCGTAATATAAACAACTCTAAATGATAGATCCTTAAATCTTACATAGTTACAAATATATATCTAACCATTTCAGATCATCTTGGTGAATACCTTTACCATCTTGCAACTACACAGTTCTTTTCAATAACTTATTCAATTAATTCAAAGGCCTTACTCAACCCTTAACCTTGAGCATAGTAATACTTTACCTCAGCTATACTTATTACAAAACTATTTGACTCATTCATATCTTACCAGAAATACATGTATGTAAATCTTACCAGACATTAAAGATAGATCACAACATTCAGGCCAAACAGAACATACCATCATTTCATATACTACCATGGGCCATGACCTCATGGTCTTATGTATACATTCATGTATTGCAATCTTCCATTTCTATTATTATGTTGAAGGCTACACCATGAATCATTCCTATCATATCATTTCATTTTCTTTACTGCCACAGGACTCAGCCTCATGGACTTGCACACATATCATGTATCGCGATCGGGCAATTTAGTCCTTAATTTACTACAAGCTATGCCATAAGTATTTTTCGATCATAAGATGCCATGGGTCAAAACCTCATGGTCTTTTGTTTCGTTCATGTTGTGACTTGCCAATCTGGTTACCAATAAATGCCCTACCAAAGGCTCCATAGGGAGAACATAACCATCGTGCTCACTTACCCAAACTTGTTTACATGTCAGATAATTTCTTACCTTTAATTCTTAAAATATACTTAAATAATTATATTAATATCAATCATTCATGACCTAACATTATTATTACAATCTTATACATGTTGCCTTCTTTATGTAATTTTCATGATTTTTTATTTGCATTTTGGTCATGTTCATAGATATATTTTAATATGAACAATATGCATGCAAGAGTCATAGTAGAGACTCACTTGGAAACTTACTTCAAGCAGCTTGAACATCAGATCTAAAAGCTTGAATTGCAATCAGCAGCAATCAATGCTTAAAGAACATAGAAACATTATTAAAACCCATTCACATACATTTTACCATCTTCTTCTCAAACATTGAAAACCTTATACAAAGCCCCTTTTTTCTTTAATCTTACTGTTCACCACAGGCTTACTCTTTAGGATTCCTCATGCATAATTAAAAAACTCACCTAGGATATTGACCATCTCCAGACGTACTAACGTCCAGAGTGTTAATACTGTAACAAAATATAGAAATACAAGGCAGTATCCGCAAGTATATGGGTCGAGTTGTAATATAGTTTTACAATAGACGAGGTGAGTACTTCGAGGATCGTACCCAAGGGAAGCGAGTACTAACTTAAATACTAAAAGATCTAATTAGTACTTTAAATCAGTTATAGTACGAGAACATAATAAAAAGGGTTTTTTAGGGTCGCTATAATGATAAAATTAAATAACATAAAAGAAATAAAATTCAAGAGATAGAAGAGTAGAGTGAATCAAATCTTGGTTATGAGTGATTAGCTCACTTCGATAATCCCAATCAACTGTTATTTTGGGTTCCTCGTCAATCCACTAGTTACTACCCTAGAATGATCTTTCGATCTTCCACTAACATAATGAGTCAATAAGAATTACTTATCTTCTGACCTTACAGTCCAGACTGGTTTAGGGTGAAAGTATTCATGGATAAGCACCTTGATGACTTTCTGGGGTTGTCAGGCCTAGGGTTTGTTTCATATTCTTCCTTTCTCAAAAAGCTGATCTATTGAGTAGCCCTATAAAACAGTTAATAAACCATACCTCTACTCACTAATCCTCCTAACTCATAGGAGGATTAGTTCCTCATGACTTTCATAAACAATATGGAATTGGTGTAAAGAGAGAACATGATAAATGGATTAAAGTGTAGAGTTTAAGAAAACACCTGATTTGTATTAAGGATGAAGAATAACTGAAAATAAATTCTAAAAACCTAATAATGAAAGAAAACTAAACATAGTTTAAAAGAGAGAATCTAGACTAACTGAATGATGTTTATAACATGTGCTAAAGGAGACCATTTATAGATTCTAAGTGGTCGTCACACTTAACCATAGGTTAGCTGGCATTCTTGGGCTTCAAGTTTGATTGTGCAGACCAAAATACCTCTGTTTCATATTTAATTTTTGTTCTAGAGTCGATGTTGTGACACACTAGGACCTGTGTCATGACATGGTAATAATATACTCCTCTTGGAATACCTTCAGGGATATGTCACGGCACTCTCAAGTTGTGTCGTGAAATTGAAGGCAGTCTTGAGATTTCTCCATTCTGCGCTCTATGTTGGGACATCGATCATCCCATGTTGTGACATAGTGACCAGTATTCATTTAGTATGCCTTCTAAAAGTCTCCTGCATACTCACAAAGTACGTTAGCTCACCCTTAGGCCTTATTCATCCCTTAAGGCTGATAAATGACTCAAATTGCACATTTTATTCACTTATTAAAAACTTGAGAAAACACAATTCAAACCTATTGAAAATGCTTGTTTTCAATCTCCTAAAGTGTGATAATTAGTTTAATCTACTACATCGAATTACGATAGATCAAATATGATGAAATCTCATACTTTTGATCTGATTTTCAGTTCTAGCTCAAAGATAGAAAAATGTATTCAACTACCATTGAATCCCTTCTTTCCCACTGTCTTAAATGAGTATGATATCTGCATCGGGCTAGTTGTCAACTTTATCCTGGTAGACTCTAGTGGCTTATTACATAGACTATTGCATGCACAATGAACCATTTCTGATGGGGGTCCTTCAAAAACTTTATCAGTTAAAGGTAATCAAACAAGGCTTGTCTTTTAGTAATACCCATTTCAGTACATGCTCTAGGTGTGAGCCTATCACCAGAAACAACATTTCTATCCTTCATACATGAAAAGAAAAGTACATAAGGGTAAATTATAGTCTTGAATCTGGTTTTGGCTTCCCAACTAGATAGTCCCCTTCTAAGAAGAGCACTTGCATAAAATGTTAAAAGCTGGATTTTGAGCTTGTTGTTTTTAAATATAAAGGATTGAGTGTAACACCCCAAACTGGCCTAGACGTTATGGTCGAATCTGACGATGTCACATTGAAGTGTTTTTAAAAAAACATAATTTCATTGAAAAACCTGTTCTATATTAAAACATCTTTGTGATCTTAACGAAAATTTAAGATATCTCGTTCATTGTTAAAACTCAAGTTGTTTTAGTAAAGTGTTAATCATATTAGATTGTTATTACACTTTAAAACAATGTTTGTTACAGAAGCTTTCAAAATATGTTGCATAAACGTGGTGTTTTGGAAAGCATTTATCTTTTGAAAATTCGCGTCCTATTACTGACAGATATTAATCAAAATAAATAAAATCCCAAATTAAAAGTTAAAAATTGAAAGAGGCCTTATTACAAAAACAAATACCCAAATTAAATTTCTTATAAATAAAAAGGAAAATATGGAAGCATGTGCGACTGTGTGGCCACCTTCGAGTCCCTCGCAGCATCGACCCGCCTAAACATGGGGATTACTTGTATAGATAAACAAAAGGGTGAGTTTATAAAAACTCAATGTGTAATCCCTTAATGAACAGAAAGTTAGTCATACAATAGGCAAATCTGATGCAGGCACGAGCTCATTTGATAATGATTTAGTTTGATTAGGGCCTAAGCCCATTACTGATGTCGATGTCGGTGTGGGCCTTTGCCCATTTCAGTGAGAGTAATAGTACATATATGCAATCAAAAATCCTACCCAACCAGCCTCTACACTCCACTTCGTCTAGCCCTACACTCCATGTAGGGATAAAATCAACCCACCCATCCCTACACTCCAAAATTAGCACCAGTTGCGGCACTAAACAGTATTTGCAGTAGAGCTTCCAGTACAGTACACTTCCTCCAATCAATATAACCCATCCCCATGCAATATGTCATGCATTGTATCATAATATCATACATGTATGCAATATATATAAAATGTCATGCTCGATTATAATCATACATCTCATAAGAGCATAATAGTCATTTTACCTCATGGGGGCATAATAGTTATTTATCACTTTGGGGTCTAGGTATACTTACTAACCCAACAGTAGGTCCACAGCCGTCTCGAGCGATTCGTGCAACCTTAACAGCCAAACAACATAAATGGGCCCAAGGCCCATAATGCAGGCCCATGTGTGCAAACATGCCCGTGTGGCCCACAACGCCCAAAAATGGCCTTGGCCATGTGGACTACACAGCCTGGACCAATAATCTCCACAAATCCGTGTGGTTTACCTGTGTGGGGCCCATACAGCCCGTTCAGCCCAACGTTTCCTAAAACGGCCTAAGCCCATGAAATTGCTCATGGTGGCCTTTATGATCAAATGCCCACGTCTATGCGTTCAGGTTACCACACGAGTGAGCGCATGCCCGTGTAGCGTCAATGGTCACATTTTTCGGCTTTTGCCGATTTACGAATAGGGGTAGTATTTTACACACCTTGTTTGCGAAAAGTGCTAAAAGTCCATGAACAGCAAAACCTACATTCATACAAGGCTTTCAATTAGCCGCTTGAAAATAGGGTTAATCACCCTCTTTTACACACTTAACCCAAAATAACATTTGATACTTGCTTTGATTGAAAGAGTGGTTTAGCCCGCTTAAACCGTTGACGAAGGTTGATTACACCCTCCTTGTCGAAATGCTACATTACCAGCGAAGTCCATTAATGATGATTGCATAAACACATGGCTTGAATCAGCATATACAGGCTTATTGTATACACAAAACCAGAGATAGGGAAAAATAAGGCAATCGACCAATAACCTATAACACAAGCCATGCACCAAAGTTCAACATGTGATAAATAAGGGTCAAGCTACCTTTAATCGAGTGACGAGGGAAAGGTTCTGAACGCTTCTGAACACTTGTAAGCTTTTTCACTCCTCGAGAAGTTCTAAAAATAAAAAATAGCACCATAAATGACAGAGAGAAGATAGGGATCGACAATACGAGAAAAAGAGGAGAAAAGCCGAAAGTGGAAAAGCAAAACAGGGACTTACCAATCAATATTCGACCAATGTACCAAGTGAAAAGGGAAGGAATTGAGAGAGAGCAGAGAAAAGAATTGAAGGGGAGAGGAGACAAGGTAATCAGCCTAAGGACAACAATCGACTGTAGGAGGGAGAAGGTTGAGTAATCGATCAAGAAGGTCACAAAAAGAACAAGGAAACCAATGGAGTAACTTGTCAAAACTGAAAGTGTTGAGAGGGGAAAAGGAGTTAGAAGCAATCGGTCAAGAGAGGGAGACCAATTTAGAAAGAAAAGGAAAAGAAGTCATTTAACAAGAGTAAAATGGTCAAAAAGAGAGCACAAAATCACAAAGCATAGAAAAATACTCGAATGGTCAAGCAATAGTAGGCCTCAACAAGGAAGTGTAAAGAAGGAAAAGAAAACCATTTCGTAAAAATCGAAAAAGGGAATGAGTATACCTACCCCAAAACCGAATTCTTTCCCCCAAAACCAATTTCCTTGAGTGCCCAAAGTCCCACTCAGCACAACACTTCCTTCCCCTCTATTCCCCATGATTTTCTCTAAAATCTTTCCAACCGTCTACCAAATCCTATGATCCACTCCTTAAGCTCTCCTCCAATCTCTCCACCAGCTAATTTGAACTCTCTTCAAACTCTTTCGAGTTTCAATCAACCTAGGGCACTCCCATATACTCACCGCAAAATAAAACACTCATTTTGCATCGCCAAGCCTCGAACCTCAGATACCAAGGAACACTCCACACGCCACTTACCCCTAGAATAATAGGCCCTTTTTTTTGTCATGTTTTATCCATATTTATTTAAAAAGCCTACTGACTAGAGACAAGGTTAATTCAAGCAAAAACAAAATTTTTGCACAATCCAAGGGTTGAACTCAGGACTTCTCCAACACTTCTCAAGACACTTAACCACTGAAGCAAGCATGCATTTATGCAACACAACATACAAAAATAATTACTTATAATTTGGGGCATTAAAACTCTACCCCCTAAAAGAAAATTTCAGCCTTGAAATTTACCTGTTCAAAATAAAGGAGGGTATTTTTGTCCCATCGCCTCCCCGGGTTCTTATGTGGCCTCCTCTGAGCTATGATTACACCAAAGTACCTTAACCTGTGGGATAGACTTCTTCCTTAACACTTTTACATCACGCTCTAGAATCTGAACTGGCTCCTCCTTGATTGTTAGATCTGGCCTAACCTCAATCCCCTTAGTCGAGATAATATGCGTTGGATCAGAGTGGTAATGTATCAGCATGGAGGCATGAAACATATCGTGAATCCAGTCTAACTCTGGAGGTAACTTAAGTTGATAGGCAACCGGTCTCACATGTTTCAGTATGCGGTAAGGCCCAATAAACTTAGGGCTCAACTTGTCTTTCCATCCAAATCTCAATACTTTCTTCTATGGGGAGACCTTGAGAAAAACGAAGTCCCTCACAGAATACTCAATCTCCTTATGCTTCAAATTTGCATACGACTTCTATCTATCTGATGCTGCCTTCAGTCGATCACGAATTAGTCTAACTTTATCCTTGGTATCAGAAACTAATTCAGGGCCAAAATTTGCCACTCACCAACTCAGTCCAACACGAAGGAGTACGACACCTACGACCATATAATGCCTCGTAAGGTGCCATTTGTATGCTAGACTGGTAGCTATTGTTAAACGCAAACTCTGCTAAAGGCAAGTAGTCCTCCCAACTGCCTCTAAAATCTATATCTGAATCACCCTCTCAGACTTACCATCTGTCTAAGGATGGAACGCAGTACTGAAGTCCAACATTGTACCCAGTGCTTCATGCAACTTCTTCTAAAATCAAGACGTGAAGCGAGGATCCCTATCAGAAATTATAGAAATCGGTACCCCATACAGTCTCACTATCTCTGCCACATACAATTTAGCCGGCTTCTGCAACGAGTAATCAGTACGAACTGGTATGAAATGGGCAGATTTGGTCAATCGATCCACGATGACCCATACTAAATCCTTCTTAGTAGGCATTAGGGGAAGCCCACTAACGAAGTCCATAATTACTCTCTCCCACTTCCAAAGTGGAATTTTAATCGGTCAAGTAACCACGAAGGTAATCGATGTTCACCTTAACTCTGGCAACAAGTCGACATTTGCTCACAAAGTCAGTAACTTCAAGCTTAAGACTTGGTCACCAATATAACTCACAAAGGTCTCAGTACATTTTATTTCCACTGATATGCATAGCATAAGGACTACTATACGCCTCTCGTAGTATAAACTGCCTCAAATCAGTGTCCCTCGGTACATAGACCCTCCACAGAAACACAGTACCCCTTTGCTATTTAGTCCAAAATCTAAAGTTTCCCCACTCTCAATCTGTCGGAATTGGGGACCCAATGACTCATCCACCAACTGTTTACCCTTAATCTGCTCAATCCACGTCAATTTAACCTGAAGCTCGGCCAACAGACTACCATCATCAAATAAGTTGAGCCAAGCAAACATCACCCTCAAATCTGTCATAGCCCTACGGCTTAGTGCGTCAGCCACCACATTGGCCTTACCAGGATGATATTCAATCAAACAGTCATAGTCTTTTAGCAGGTCAATCCATCTACGCTGCCTAATATTTAGCTCCTTTTGAGTGAGGAGGTACTTGAGGCTCTTGTGATCCGTGTAAATGATACCCTTCTCACCGTACAGGTAATGCCTCCAAATTTTCAGTGCGAATACCACCGCAGAAAACTCCAACTCATGAGTCTGATAATTTACCTCATGAGTCATAAGCTGGTGAGACGCATATGTCACCACTTTACCCTCTTGCATCAACACACATCCCAAACCAATGTGTGATGCATCACTGTAGACAATAAACTCTTTCCCAAACTCTGGCTGTATCAAGACAGAGGCCTTAGTCAAAGCTTTCTTAAGTTTCTCAAAACTTTCTTGCTAAGCACCAGTCCAGTCAAACGGCACACCCTTACGCAACAACTTAGTCAGAGGTACAATAATTAATGAAAACCCCTCAACAAACTGTTTATATCCTGCCAGTCCCAGAAAACTAAGAACCTCATATACCTTCTTAGGCGGCTTGCAATCCAAAACAACTTCAATTTTCTAAGGATCAACCCTAATCCCTTCAACAGATACCACATGATCCAGAAATGTTACCTCTCGTAACCAAAATTCACACTTGCTGAACTTAGCGTATAATTGTTTCTCCCTCAAAATTTGCAAAACAACTCAGAGATGTGCATAGTGTTCATCCTCAGTTCTCGAATAAACCAAGATCTCATCTATAAAAACCACTATGAACCGATCCAGATAGGGCTGAAACACTTGGTTCATCAGATCCATAAAAGCCGCTAGCGTATTCGTCAGTCCAAACGGCATCACTAGGAACTCGTAATGACCATAACGAGTCCTAAACACTGTCTTATAAACATCAGCCTCTTTGACTCTCAGTTGATGGTACCCTGATCGGAGATCAATCTTAGAGAAGACTGAAGCTCTTCAAAACTAGTCGAATAGATCATCAATCCTTGGTAGGCGGTACTTATTCTTAATAGTCAATTTATTCAATTACCGGTAGTCGATGCACAAATGCATGGATCCATCCTTGTTTTTTACAAATAAAACTGGTGCTCCCCATAAAGATACACTAGGACGGATGAACCCTCGATCCGGTAACTCTTGAATTTGAGCTTTTAACTCCACAAGCTCCTAGGGGTGATGGACACCGGAGCTGTACCTGGTAGGAGCTCAATTCTAAACTCAACTTCACGATTTAGAGGTAACCCAGGTAGCTCTAGAGAAAAACATCCAAAAATTCTTTAACTGTTCTAATATCTTTAAAGACAAAACCTCAAAATCAGAAACACCAATGTAGGCTAGATATAGCTCACAACCCTTACGAACCAACTTCTCGGTCCTTAGTGCAGAAATCACATTTCACAAAATATTCCAACACTCCCCAATTACCACTACCTCATCACCCTCCACAGTTTTCACTACTTCTGTATGTACCATACACATTCAGATTCATGTCCCACTCTTAGTCCATCAAACTTCATACATTCCATACATGCATGATCATAAACCTGTCATTTTATATCAAAGTTATTACATCATTCTTTGCTAGTTCATTTCCACTATTTGGTCACTTAGCATAGAAGTTCCTGGAACACACAAACTACATGCAAGATTCAGCCTAAGGACTCACCCGATAAAGATGTTTAGCAACTTAGGCTCCAGTCCTAAGGTCTTCTTAGAATTGCAACAACCACTGCATTGTAAAAACAAAAGATTTTCCATTAACACCCATCCAAATAACCTTTACAATCATCCTACCCAAAAAATTTCTCAAACAGAGCCTTATTCTTCTTACACTGCTACAAATCTACTTTTGTAGAGCAATAAAACTTATCTTAGCTTGGAGAAATCACCGATAAAATCAAGGGTCTCAAATCCAACTTAAAGAAATACCAGGTTTCCTCTCACTCTTAGATTTCAATATTTTGAAGAGAGAAGAAGAGAACTCTCTCTATTCAAATGTGAAGGCTTATTAATATAATCTAAGTCTTCATTGGAACTTGACAAATGTTGCATCACTATCAAATTGTTTTATCAAAGTAAACAACTACCAATAAACCTTATTGAGTGTTTCGCTCTCTTTTAACTATCCTAGTTTGCGTTTGGTTAGTTCTTAACCAGCTTAATTTGTAACTTAACTGGTACGGGACCACAGTTATAGGGGTACCATACTACTGGACTAACTCATATCCTAAAAATCATGTTACTTAGTCACTATTCTCATTCTTCTAACCTTAGTAATCTGACTTAGGACCTTCACTCGCTTGTATTTATTTTGGAGTCCACCTAGACTATACATCAAAATGCATTTGGGCAAATACTACTCCTCCAATCATACTTCTTTAAGACTATACGCCAAGTCTCTTGCCCGCCAACACTGAGGCGACATGAGCGTACTCAAATATTTCTTATTCTAAGTAAGTTTCCAACACTACAAACCCTCAAAACCTCCTATTAATGTTCTATTTCTCATGAAAGGTATTCAAACATTAGGGTTTCATTGGGCGGGATGTTACATCTTGAGTGTGCCAATATTTTTTGTACTAGTCACACCTAGGTTTCTTCCTTTTTTCACTATCATAATCATTTTTAACAGTCACAGAGCAGAATTATCGTCATTAGCTTCAAATCTTGGCCTTCACATTACTTTTCTCCTTATCTCCTCTCTTCTAACCTCAGAAAAAATCTTGCAAAGTGTTGGAAGTGATTTTTTCCCTAGGATCCGAGAACTCTCTTCATCAAACTCTCTATTTAAACCATCTAGAAATAATTAAGCTTGCTCATTCTCTTCTTTTTTTAATAGCTTTTACACTATCTCCAGGATACTTTCATTCATCATTTTAACATTGATCTAGTTCTTGCAAAAGAAACATTATCTCGTTATAATAAAAAGTAACCTCCTTTTCCCTTGCCTAGCCTTCCACAATTTTTTTTAACTCAAAGATTTGTGAAGCATTTTATAAATCTAAATAGGTGTCTCTAACAGCGTCCTAAACATCTTTAATAGTTGGGAGAAAAAGAAAATGTTTACCTATGGATGTTTCCATATAATTAATAAGCTACACAACTATCACATAATTTTATGACCTTTACATACTCATCCTAGGATCGTCTACTTGTGATTGCTTGATTTCACCAGTTAAATGAACTAGCTTGCTACACCCATCATTTGTTAACTTCACTGACTACGACCATTCAAGGTATTTTTTTTCCATTTAGCTTCTGATATGTCAACTAAAAAGAGAGATGAGACACCTTTGTACCTTGAGTCATTGCATTCTTAGTAGTTGTTCCAATAGTAGAGCTTTCTATATCCATTTGGTTTCTGGATCTCTTATCTCTAGTGAAGGTTATTTTAACCATGGTATTACTAGAGATTTAACCTAGCTCAGATGCCATGAAAGCTTTTAAGAGAGTATTCAATAAAATTGTTCTAATTTTATTAAGTAAAGAACTGAATTTAAATTGAAAAAAAGACTCACAACATAACTGGAAAAATAATTCACTTATTCTAGTAAACTACTAAAAGATAAAAAAAAATTATTCCTAATAAATCTCAATTGTTTATTCTAAGATTTATCTACCTAAATAACTTAAAAAATAGCCCAAAATAATGGTGCTTTAACACGTATTTCAACAAAGTTCATATTCATCTCTTTTCAATTTAATCTAAATCCACTCTTTAGTACTAAATTGCAAAACAATTCAAAGTTCAACAAAACATTCATAAATTAAAAATATAAAATTCATAAGGATTTAAACATGATTACATCATATGAACTTACCTAACAAAATTGGCAGACTAGTTGAATTGCAGGGACTAATCGATAATTTTCCTTTTTCTCTGGTTATCCTCGATTTGCTTCAAATCTTGATCTATTCAATAATAAATTTCATTTTATTACCCTCACATATCTTATATCATCTAATTGAATGCATATGTAAATTAAATTTTAATTTTACAAACATTCTCTAAAGTTTACATTTTATACATTTTAGTCCTTAAAGTCGTAATTACTATAACAATTTGAGCTTCGATTCCGAAATCTATATCAATTTCATCCATCCACAAACCTTAAAAACCTATGTTACAAAAGTTTCATGCCAAATTCAAAATTATTGCACTTCAGTCCCTATGTTCAAAACTACCAATTTTCACTTTGCAAACTAGTCTTTTTTTTCATATCTAAGCTCAAAACCTATTAATTTAGTACCAAAAGCTTCAAGGTTCAACAATGACAACTTTTTCAAACTTTAACAGTTTCACAAAGTAATCCCCAGATTAGCTAAATCAAGCTCTCAGGATCTCCAAAACATAAAAATTACAAAAAACAAACCTGAAATGGCTTACCAGTTGAAGGAATGAAGCTTGAAAACCCCAAACCCTTATTTCTTTCTCATCCATGGAAAGGTCGAAGAAGATGAATCCAAAATTGACATCTTTTCTTTTAATTTAATATATGTACTAAGTTTAAATTTTAATTAATTGTAATTAACTTAATTAACACTAAACTTAATTAACAAATTTAATAGGTTCTATTTGTCATTCATCACTATTAGGCAATTTAATAATGGTCCAATAGCGTAACTAGTCCTTCAATTAATTAAAATTCCATAGGTATTAACTTCTACCATTTTTATAATTTAGTTCTTATACCTTAATTAACTTATCTAAACGACAAAATCAATGGATCAAACTTTGATCAAACTTTATACTAAAATTGTAAATATTAAATAATAATATTCACGGACTCACTTGTCGAAAAAGGAGTTTCAAAACAACCGTTTCCAAAACCAATGACTTTCGGGTCATTACATTCATGGCCTTGAATTCTCAGTGGATAGTCTTTACATATTTTTTTTTAACAATGATACATTGACCTAACAAGTTTGTTATTCTAAGATCAAATTCAGTCAAACTCTATTGGCATATTTCTTTCGGTTACTAATGCAGTGCAAATGTATGAATGCATTGATCCAGGATCAATCAAAGCATGTATAGTAACATTGAAAAGAGAAAATGTACCAGTATAACGTCAGGAGATGTAGCTTTCTCTCTTGCTCGTATGGTATAAGCTCCGATAGGTGCACAAGCTTCAGATCTCATTATCATGTCTCTAGTTCCGCCTCAACTGGCTCTAGCATTACCACGAGTTCTCGATTTCCTACCTCTCTGCGGGGTTAGCATTGGTTTAGCTATCTGATCACTGATAACATCTGATTTCCTTGGGAAATCTCTCATAAACTTTTTGGTGGAACCATATCTGAAAAAAGCTCCCATATTTACTCTACATTCTCTAAAAATGATTTTTTTCGCAATACTCACAAATTGGTTTGTTCATGTTTTGAACACTACAATACTAGCCACTGACGTAGTCTAAGGCTTGAGATAACTCTATCTAGACATATCTTTTCATAGATTTCCTACAGAGATAAAGGATTAACTTCGAAAATGTTTAGACATTTTAGATGGAGGAATTGCAAAAGATAGAACCATGTTACAATTTCCAATATCTCAACTTTTTTACTTATCTCTTTTCTTTTCATTTTGCATTTCTTCTATTCTCTAAGTCCACTTAGAGAATACAAGAAATTCTTTTAGTTCACTTAGAGAATAGAAGAAATTCTTTTTGTTCTAGTGCTCCCACAAGTATTTAGATATCTTCGTTCAAACCTAACTTGAATCGTACACAAATCTCAACCTCAGTAGATACCAGTTCCCTGGTATACTTACTGAGTCGAACAAATTTGCACTCACATTCAGCCACTATCATATTCTCATGTCTTAATTCCTTAAATTCTCATTTCTTCTTTTCAAGATATAATCAATTGATATATTTCTTTTTAAACCCAGCTTAAAAGAAGTCACAGTTTACTCGATCTCTCAAAGTCACTAATGTCTGGGTTACCCACCATTGATATGCTTCCTCTTTGAGCAATGATCTTAAGCAATCTTCAAGAGAACCCATTAACTCATCTAGAACCCTCTGAATGTTTTCTAGCTAGTATTCAGCTCTTTCAGGATTGTCATCTTTCTTACATTTGACTTCCTCTACCACACACTTATGGATTTTGTTAATTAATGGTCATTAACAGTTATCAGATTAGGGTTTTGAGGACGATGGGGGTACTACAAGAGGCATAATCGAGAGAGGATGATGCATTTAGGGTTGTGGAGCTGAAGGGGTAGCTCCCATAAACTGGGTAAACCACTGGTTCATTATCTGAAAAAAGGCATCTCTCGCCTCACTCCCAAGCCCTTGCGGAATGTGCACACTTTGAGTAGCTCCCTAATCGAAAGTGGGAACATTACTATTGACTTTATTTGATACGACATGATTCAATTTGACTGACATGGTTTATCTATATGAAAGACAGAGTCAATTCCAATCATAAGGCATCTGTAACACCCCGAACCCGAGACCGTCGCCGGAGTCGAACGCGAGGTGTTAACAGACTTCAACCCACTTTTTGACAATTTTCAGACAAGCTGCCAATCTGAGTACTAGTCGCTCCAAAATTCATAACTTGAGTTTTACAACTCGAAAATCAGTTCCGTAAATTTTTCCTGAAACTAGACTCATATGTCCATCTACATATTTTTTTCTAGAATTTTGGTCGAGCCAATTAGTACAGTTTATTAGTTAAAGTCTCGCCTGTTGTAGGGATCGACTACACTGACCTTTGTGCGTTACGAATTGGATATCTCCTGTACAGGGCTTCAATACTAATGCCGTTTGTTTCTATAGAAACTAGACTCAGAGAGGAATCTACACATATATGGAATGACTCCTAATTATCTCTGGTAAATTTACAATGATTTTCCAAAGTTGGAACAGGGGATCCAGAAACCGTTCTGGCCCTATTTCACAAGAACTTTAAAATCTGTTAACTTATAACTCATATGACCATTTCGTTTCTTCCATATGAAAGTAGATTCATCAAGGTACACTTACATAATTTATTTGCTATTTAATACCATTCCTACTATTTTTAGTGATTTTTCACATCCACGTCACTGCTGCTGTCAGCATCTGCCTTTAGTAGGCTTTACCTATTTCATACTTTCCATGATTCAATTGGCCCTTTTTACATACATAGCACAAAGCGTGATCATGATTAACCATTCCAATGGCTAATCGTTTCAAAATAATTCCATACCTCATAAGGGTCAACATACAAACGATTATAGTTCTATGCTAAAACGTATATAAGCCATTTTCGCATGGCTATCCAAGTTTACACAAACCGGAAGGTACATGACCTTCAACAAAGGATGGTCCTATACATGCCATTTCAAAGTTCAACCAAAATTTGTACCAAAATGGGGCTTCGATAGTGTGGATGACTTGACTTCTTTGATCCCGAATCCGATAGCTAACGAGCGAAACCTATAAAACAGAGAGCCAAAGCAACGGGTAAGCATTTTAATGCTTAGTAAGTCTCAAGCAATGAAATCAGCTTTGACTAAGGTATTTTATTCACATGGCTAATTAAACCACTTTACTAATTCACATTCCCATACTCATACTTATTTCACATCACCGACCCTTATGTTCATACACAAAAGAACAACTTAGCCCAAGGCCGGTAGCTCGTTTATCAACTTAGCGCATACTTACTTGTAAGAATTCAATTAGTACAAGCACATACAAACATACCTCATTGCTGGAATTTTCACAAGTGTATAAGCTGAAATTTTCACAGCAAGATTGCTCACTTCGAATCACATACTTTCGGATTTAACCGGATATAGCGACTCAAGACGATTGCCTTGGTCATAACCCGGTTTGGTGACTTGCACAAAGGCCTTGGTCTTAGCCGGATATATCAACTCGCACGAATGCCTTGGTCTTAGCCCGGATATATCAACTCGCATACGAATGCCTTGGTCTTAGCCCGGATATATCAACTCGCACGAATGCCTTCGGGTCTTAGCCCGGATATATTTCCAATGTTCACTTACATATATATCAATATTCAAGACACGTCCATAGTTCATTTTCGTTACTAAAGCTCTAACACAAAATATCTATCAACCTTTACTATTTCGGCTCAATGGCCACACAAACAAGGAGCATAATTTTGATATAATTCAAGTAGGGTCATCACTCGAAGACTTACCTTGGATGTTGTCGAGCGATTTCGACGGCTATTCAACTACTTTTTCCTTCCCTTTATCGGATTTAGCTCCCCTTTGCTCTTGAGCTAATTTACACAAATTTAACTTATTAAAATCTCATCATGATAGCTTATGGCGAATATGACAAGGAGTGTAAATGGTCATATGGCCATCCTTTAGCTCAAATACACAATGGTCATGCACATTTTACATCACAACAAGCAATTCAATACATTCAAACATCAACGTGAAGTTCAAAGTACTTGGCCCTTATATACATTAGGCATCAAAGTTGTATATGTACGAAATCATAAATCGAACTCAACACATTAGTTAATATTCCTCTTAGCGAATTTTCTAAGCCAAGAATAGGCATCAATATGCTTGCCTCAAACCGAATGCATGCACACTAATTACCCCTCATGTGGCGAATATACACTTAATACCACACAAAAAAAAAAAAACAGCATACATTTTACTACTAACACATTACATATCGTAATTCATTGCACATCTCTTATTTACTTCATAATCAACACATCATCACAAGCAAATATACACTTTGAATTAGTATATATGTCATACCAATCCATCATGTGCAAACATATATTCATGTAGGTGCAAGGGCGAATTCTCAAGTGGCTTATATCCAAATATATACACATTTCCAAAGCTTAAATCTTACTTACCATGCAACATGCATGAATTATACTTATGGATATATCATGGCGAATACCACAACACCACACCATTTCAATTTGGTCATGGTGAAACAAAGAACTTAGTATCTCATTCAAAAAAATGCTAAAAGAAAATCTAAGAATCTTCAATCCTCCATCACATGTATCACTTTCAAGCTTGTTATTTAACATGCAATGGCATTAACACCACATTCACTTTGGCGAATTTCATTCCCATGACATAACAAGGATTTGAACCATGGGCTAACAAGAACATTAAGCTAGCAACTAAAACATGCATGAACCTCAAACATACCTTAATCTTGATGCAAGTTTAGCCAACCTCTTCCTAATCCTCTTCCAAACCAAGTATGAAGCAAAACTCCTTCCTTAACCTTAGTATTTTCGGCCAACAAGAGAGTGAAAAGAGATGAACAAAATTTTTCTTTCTTCCTTTAGGACATTCGCCAAGCTATGGAGGAAGATGGACACTTTTTTTGTTTCTCATCTACTAACATTAATTGTTTATTCCATACCCTTATTTTATTCTTTCCATCATAACCCATTTACCAAACATGTTTCATGACATGATTTTTGCCCATAAATCCTTGTCATGGCGGCCACTAGCTATGGGGGAAATTTGACATGCAAGTCCATTGTTTTGCATGCATCCTTTAATTAGTCATCACACATTTCCCTCATACTTTCAAAGTTTATTACTAGGTCCTTTCTAGTGAAATTCACATCTATAATTCTAAATCAAAGCATAAAAATATCACACATGAGTTAACACACATTATAGGCAATAAAATAAATATTAAATTATTTTTATGCCTTGGTTTTGTGGTCCCGAAACCACATTTCGACTAGGGTCGTTTAAAGGCTGTCACAACTCTCCCCACTTTAGAAATTTTCGTCCCGAAAATCTTACCGTAAATAGGTTTGGATATTGCTCTTTCATAGAGTTCTCGGGTTCCCAAGTAGCTTCTTCTATCCGTGTTTGAGCCATAACACTTTCACTAGCGGAACCCTTTTGTTTCGCAACTCTTTCATTTCACGAGCTAGGATACGAATCGGTTCTTCTTCATAACTCATATCGGCTTGAATTTCAACCTCGATGGACTAATTACGTGCGACGGATCGATCTATAGCGTCGAAGCATTGAAACATGGAAGGCGTTGTGAATCTTTTCAAGTTCGGGGGCAAGATCAAGCGATACGCATAATCGGGCCAACTCGTTCGGAGATTTCGTGCGGCCCAATGAATCTCGGCTCAACTTGCCCTTACGGCCGAATCGAGTATCTTTTTCCACGGCGAAACTTTAAGAAACACTTTATCTCCCACCGATACTCAATGTCCTTTCGTTTCAAATCCGCATACGATTTCGACGATCGGAGGCTATCTTGATTTTCACGGATTACTTTTACTTTCATTCAGCATCTTTAATCAAATCCACTCCAAAATTTTGTTCTCACCGAGCTCGGTCCAAAACAATGGTGTACGGCATTTACGCCCGCACAAAGCCTCGTAAGGCGCCATCTTAATACTTGATTGAAAACTATTGTTGTGGCGAATTCAATCAAAGGTAGGTACCGCTCCCACGAACCACCGAACTCGAGGATGCAACATCTCAACATATCCTCAAGTATCTGAATTATACGCTCGGATTGACCATCGGTTTGGGGGTGAAAGGCGGTCTTGAAATGCAACTTGGTGCCCAATGCTTCTTGTAATTTCTTCCAAAATCGCGAGGTGAACCTCGGATCTCTATCCGACACAATGTAAATCGGTACCGTGTAATCTCACAATCTGAGAAACGTACAATTCAGCTAGTTTATCCAATGAAAATCCATACATACGAGGATAAAGTGAGCCGACTTAGTCGATCTATCAATAATAACCCAAATTGCATCCTTCTTACTTGTCGACAACGGCGGTCCGGACACAAAGTCCATTGTGACTCGATCCCATTTCCACTCGGGTATCGTGATCGGTGAAGTAACCACGAAGGCACTTGATGCTCCGCTTTCACTTGTTGACATATTAAACATCTTGCAACAAAGTCGGAGATGTCTCGTTTCATACCATGCCACCAAAACCGACGTTTCAACTCATTGTACATCTTCGTACTCCCGGGTGGATTGCCATTCGGCTACAATGAGCTTCGTTCGAATTATCGAAATAAGTTCAATTCTTTGGAACACACAAGCGACTTCAACCTCAAACAATCGTCATCATCAATTTGAAACTCCGATTCCTTGTTCGAACACACTCAAATTTCGTTTTGCACGCAACTCCTCATCAACTTTCTCGAGCTTCACGAATTTGATGAGTCAACAATGGTTTGGTGTTAATTCGGCTACTAACACATTGTCGGGTAGGATAGACAAGTGTACATTCATCGTCAGTAAAAGCAAACGGTGATTTCGGCTTAAGGCATCCGCAACCACATTAGCCTTTCCGGGTGATAGTCAATGACCAGCTCATAATCCTTTAACATTTCGAGCCAACGTCTTTGTCGCAGATTTAAGTCTCTTTGAGTCATCAAATATTTGAGACTTTTGTGATCCGAATACACATGGCACTTCTCACCAAATAAGTAATGTCGCCATATCTTTAAAGCGAATCGATGGCGACCAATTCGAGATCATGGGTCGGATAATTTTTCTCATGTGGCTTTAATTGTCTCGGCGCATAGGCCACAACTCGACCTTCTTGCATCAATACGCAACCTAACCCAAGTAGGGAGGCGTCACTATAGATGACAAACTCTTTGCCGATTCGGTCGTACTAATCTTGGAGCTTCCGTCAAATGAGTTTTCAATTGGTCAAAACTTTTACGACACTTTTCCGTCCATTCAAACTTGACATCTTTCGAAGCGGTTTACGTCATGGGTGTGGCTATCATCGAGAATCCTTTTACAAACCGTCGGTAATGTAACCGCAAGTTCCAAAAAGCTCGAACCTCGATAATATTTCTTGGAGGTTTCCGAGTTAAGTATGGCTGAAATTTTGCTTGGGTCGACTCGAATACCCGATCACGGATACCACGTGACCTAAGAAGCTAACCTCTCTAACGAACTCACACTTGCTAAACTTAGCATATAACCGCTTATCCCGTAAAATTTGCAACACTAATCTCGGGTGCTCCGCATGTTCGGTCTCATCTCTTGAATAGACCAAGATGTCGTCGATGAACACAACTACGAACCGATCCAAATATGATCCAAGATCCGATTCATCAAATCCATAAATACCGCGAGGGCATTAGTGAGCCCAAACGGCATCACTAAGAACTCGTAGTGACCATATCTCGCTCAAGGCGGTTTTGGGTATGTCCGAATCTCGGATTCATGGCGATAATAGCCCGATCTCAAATCTATTTTTGAGAACACCGAGGCTCCTTCAGTTGATCGAACAAATCATCGATCGTGGTAACGGATACTTGTTCTTTATTGTCACTTTATTAAGTCGACGATAGTCGATGCACAACCTCATGGTTCCGTCCTTCTTTTCACAAACAACACCGTGCACCCCAAGGTGAAAAACTCGAGCGAGCAAAACCTCTATCCATCAACTCTTGCAACCGAGCTTTCAACTCCTTTAATTCCGTTGGTGCCATACGATATGGAGCTATCGAAATCGGTGTGGTCCTGGTACAAGCTCAATGCCAAACTCTATCTCCGAACAGTGGCAAACCCGGCAATTCTTGGGAAAACGTCCGGTATTCACAAACCACCGCACAGATTTGGGTTCTATTCCTAACTCCTTATCATCAAGTACATACGCAAGGTATGCTTCACACCCTTTTCTTACATATTTACGGGCCAACATTGATGATATTACAACCGGCAACCCCTTCAAGTTCGTAGACTCAACTCGGATCATCTCGTTGTTTATGCATCTCAAATCAATAGTCTTGCTTTTGCAATTCACAACCGCATCATGCACGGTCAACCAATCCAACCCAAGAATAACATCAAATTCATCGAGCGGCAAAAGCATCAAGTCCGCGGAAAATGTGTACCTCGAATTACTAGGGGCATTTCTTACACACTTTGTCGACCAGCACATAACGACCCAAAGGATTTGACACCGAATTACGAACTCGAGAGACTCAATAGGCAAAGTCTTCTTGGATGCTAAGGTTTCGCATATATAAGAATGAGTAGAACCAGGTCAATCAAAGCAATCACATTAGTATCAAAGAGAGTGAAAGTACCGTAATAACATCTGGCGAGGAGGCATCCTCGCGTGCGTATAGCATAAGTCCTAGCTGGAGCGCGAGCCTCGGATCTGGTCGCAGACATCTCTAGATCCTCTCGACCACCACTAGCCTTGCCCGTATTTCCGGATGGTCTACCTCGAGCGTGGTAGTACCGGTTTCCCACTCCGATCTACATTCTTCGAGACAACCTCGGGCAATCTTTAATGAAGTGGTCAACTGATCCACACTTGTAACAGGCGATCCACGGAATCTACAGACTTCAAAATGCCATTTGCCACAATCACGCACTCAGTCCTCTCTCGTCGATCATTCCCACTCATCGGCGATCGAAGTGATTCGTGTGGTCACAGGGGTCGATCGCGATCTCGTCTAGAAAAGCCCGAAGTGTCTCTAGATCGGCCTAAGCCATCTCTAAGTTTCTTTGATGATTGTTGGAAGGGCTTCCCGAATACCTCTTCTGAAACTCCCTTGCTCCCGCTTCGCTTTCCTTTTCTCCATACTAAACTCCTCGGCTTTGCCGCTCGCTCGACGAGAGTCACAAACTCTCGGTTTCCAAAATGCCAACATACAGCTTTATCTCATCATTCATCCATCTTGAGCGTTTACACATCACGACTTCAAGAAATGCATTCTCGCAGCATCTGGCTAAGCCTCACGAATTTTCGTTCATAGTCGAACCGACATGGAACCTTGTTTAAGTTCGAAATTCCTTTCGTTTTGGTCCATAAATCTCGATGATATACTTTTTCCAAACTCGGTTTGGAAGAACTCCCAAGTTACTTGTTCGCGGGCACTGTGAGTCGAGTACTCCACCAATAGTAGGCGTAATCACGTAGCAAGGAGATGGTACACTTTAGGCATTCATCGGTGTACAAGATAGCTCATCGAGTGCGGATCGTGTTGTCCAACCAAAATTCGGCTTGCTCGGCATCATCACTATCCGTAGCTTTAAATTCAGTAGCCCCATGTTTTGGATTCTATCAACTGGGGCTTATTCGACCTTATTTGGTCAATTACGGAGGCATTGTAGGTGCTTGGGTCAGTGTTTGTTGGGAATGGAGGTTGTGGAATGTACAGTAGTATTAGTTCGAACGTATTGGTTGAACCAATCATTCATCACGCTATAAAAGGCTTGTCTAGCCTCGTCATTCGGATTGCTAGCAACAGGTTGAGAGTCCGCCGCGCTGTCCCTTGTCTTGGGAGCAGCGCCACACTCTCCACATCATCAGCTATCGCTTCGGTTGGGATCGGGATCCATTACTATAAATAAACACAAGTTCAAGCGTCGAAATCACCACACTATCATATAATCACATAAAATGGCATGTATAGCTAGACCCCAAACGCATTACGGTAGTCCTAGAATCGACTAAACCGTAGCTCGATACCAATAAAATTGTAACACCGAACCCGAGACCGTCACGAGTCGAACGCGAGGTGTTAACGAACTTCAACCCACTTTTGACAATTTTCAGACAAGCTGCCAATCTGAGTACTAGTCGCTCCAAAATTCATAACTTGAGTTTTACAACTCGAAAATCAGTTCCGTAAATTTTTCCTGAAACTAGACTCATATGTCCATCTACATATTTTTTTCTAGAATTTTGGTCGAGCCAATTAGTACAGTTTATTAGTTAAAGTCTCGCCTGTTGTAGGGATCGACTACACTGACCTTTGTGCGTTACGAATTGGATATCTCCTGTACAGGGCTTCAATACTAATGCCGTTTGTTTCTATAGAAACTAGACTCAGAGAGGAATCTACACATATATGGAATGACTCCTAATTATCTCTGGTAAATTTACAATGATTTTCCAAAGTTGGAACAGGGGATCCAGAAACCGTTCTGGCCCTATTTCACAAGAACTTTAAAATCTGTTAACTTATAACTCATATGACCATTTCGTTTCTTCCATATGAAAGTAGATTCATCAAGGTACACTTACATAATTTATTTGCTATTTAATACCATTCCTACTATTTTTAGTGATTTTTCACATCCACGTCACTGCTGCTGTCAGCATCTGCCTTTAGTAGGCTTTACCTATTTCATACTTTCCATGATTCAATTGGCCCTTTTTACATACATAGCACAAAGCGTGATCATGATTAACCATTCCAATGGCTAATCGTTTCAAAATAATTCCATACCTCATAAGGGTCAACATACAAACGATTATAGTTCTATGCTAAAACGATATATAAGCCATTTTCGCATGGCTATCCAAGTTTACACAAACCGGAAGGTACATGACCTTCAACAAAGGATGGTCCTATACATGCCATTTCAAAGTTCAACCAAAATTTGTACCAAAATGGGGCTTCGATAGTGTGGATGACTTGACTTCTTTGATCCCGAATCCGATAGCTAACGAGCGAAACCTATAAAACAGAGAGCCAAAGCAACGGGTAAGCATTTTAATGCTTAGTAAGTCTCAAGCAATGAAATCAGCTTTGACTAAGGTATTTTATTCACATGGCTAATTAAACCACTTTACTAATTCACATTCCCATACTCATACTTATTTCACATCACCGACCCTTATGTTCATACACAAAAGAACAACTTAGCCCAAGGCCGGTAGCTCGTTTATCAACTTAGCGCATACTTACTTGTAAGAATTCAATTAGTACAAGCACATACAAACATACCTCATTGCTGGAATTTTCACAAGTGTATAAGCTGAAATTTTCACAGCAAGATTGCTCACTTCGAATCACATACTTTCGGATTTAATCGGATATAGCGACTCAAGACGATTGCCTTGGTCATAACCCGGTTGGTGACTTGCACAAAGGCCTTGGTCTTAGCCGGATATATCAACTTCGCATACGAATGCCTTGGTCTTAGCCGGATATATCAACTCGCACGAATGCCTTGGTCTTAGCCGGATATATCAACTCGCATACGAATGCCTTGGTCTTAGCCCGGATATATTTCCAATGTTCACTTACATATATATCAATATTCAAGACACGTCCATAGTTCATTTTCGTTACTAAAGCTCTAACACAAAATATCTATCAACCTTTACTATTTCGGCTCAATGGCCACACAAACAAGGAGCATAATTTTGATATAATTCAAGTAGGGTCATCACTCAAGACTTACCTTGGATGTTGTCGAAGCGATTTCGACGGCTATTCAACTACTTTTTCCTTCCCTTTATCGGATTTAGCTCCCTTTGCTCTTGAGCTAATTTACACAAATTTAACTTATTAAAATCTCATCATGATAGCTTATGGCGAATATGACAAGGAGTGTAAATGGTCATATGGCCATCCTTTAGCTCAAATACACAATGGTCATGCACATTTTACATCACAACAAGCAATTCAATACATTCAAACATCAACGTGAAGTTCAAAGTACTTGGCCCTTATATACATTAGGCATCAAAGTTGTATATGTACGAAATCATAAATCGAACTCAACACATTAGTTAATATTCCTCTTAGCCGAATTTTCTAAGCCAAGAATAGGCATCAATATGCTTGCCTCAAACCGAATGCATGCACACTAATTACCCCTCATGTGGCCGAATATACACTTAATACCACACACAAAAAAAAAACAGCATACATTTTACTACTAACACATTACATATCGTAATTCATTGCACATCTCTTATTTACTTCATAATCAACACATCATCACAAGCAAATATACACTTTGAATTAGTATATATGTCATACCAATCCATCATGTGCAAACATATATTCATGTAGGGCAAGGGCCGAATTCTCAAGTGGCTTATATCCAAATATATACACATTTCCAAAGCTTAAATCTTACTTACCATGCAACATGCATGAATTATACTTATGGATATATCATGGCGAATACCACAACACCACACCATTTCAATTTGGTCATGGTGAAACAAAGAACTTAGTATCTCATTCAAAAAAAATGCTAAAAGAAAATCTAAGAATCTTCAATCCTCCATCACATGTATCACTTTCAAGCTTGTTATTTAACATGCAATGGCATTAACACCACATTCACTTTGGCGAATTTCATTCCCATGACATAACAAGGATTTGAACCATGGGCTAACAAGAACATTAAGCTAGCAACTAAAACATGCATGAACCTCAAACATACCTTAATCTTGATGCAAGTTTAGCCAACCTCTTCCTAATCCTCTTCCAAACCAAGTATGAAGCAAAACTCCTTCCTTAACCTTAGTATTTTCGGCCAACAAGAGAGTGAAAAGAGATGAACAAAATTTTTCTTTCTTCCTTTAGGACATTCGGCCAAGCTATGGAGGAAGATGGACACTTTTTTTTGTTTCTCATCTACTAACATTAATTGTTTATTCCATACCCTTATTTTATTCTTTCCATCATAACCCATTTACCAAACATGTTTCATGACATGATTTTTGCCCATAAATCCTTGTCATGGCCGGCCACTAGCTATGGGGAAATTTGACATGCAAGTCCATTGTTTTGCATGCATCCTTTAATTAGTCATCACACATTTCCCTCATACTTTCAAAGTTTATTACTAGGTCCTTTCTAGTGAAATTCACATCTATAATTCTAAATCAAAGCATAAAAAATATCACACATGAGTTAACACACATTATAGGCAATAAAATAAATATTAAATTATTTTTATGCCTTGGTTTTGTGGTCCCGAAACCACATTTCGACTAGGGTCGTTTTAAGGCTGTCACAGCATCATACTATCATAAGTTATTGAGGTATGTATTTCTAGACTAAACATGCGCTATGTTTCAATCCTAGAATTGACTAAATCATAACTTTGATACCACTAAATGTAACACCCTTGACATGATTCGAACACCGTGTCTAGGCTATAGGATGCCACATCCATTGTTGGAGCAACTACTATCAAAATATATTATAAGTACATAATTCAAACATATATTCATGTCTTAATCACATTCATAATATGGTACACAATTAAATCCGAGCCTTAATCGAGCTTACAAAAGTTCTTTTGTTGACCCAAGCAAGAAATTGGACTAAATTCCAAAGTTTCAAAGTTTCAGGGTTGACGCCATGATGTCAAATCCTCCATTTAGATGTCACAAAATAGTTTGTCACATCATGACCTCAAGCCATTCAACGTTGCAACATGACTCACTATTTTCCAATGTTACGACAAGAAAGATTGCTCATCGGGACGTGGACTCTATTTTTGGTAAAAATGAACCATTTGGTCCTATTTCATGCCTTTCACACAACCATTCCATTTTTACATTATTGGCTAGTTTCTCTTGCACCAAAATTGTAACACCCCTAACTCGTACCCGTCGTCGGAATAGAGTCATAAGGCATTACAGAATAAAACATGATCCCAAACAATTAAATATAAATATATAATTATTCATATAAACAAGTCTCGAAAGTTAATCAAAATTATTTTCATAAACTAATACAACTTTTAAATTTGGACATTTCATATCATATATACATATAAATAGACATACCGTTCACATGTAACTGTATAAAATATAATATGTATCAACAATTTCATATATGCGGCATTAACATAGTAATCTATATGAATCTCATATGTTTTACATATTAACACCGTTAAAAGCAAGTATTAGGTTATAAATCAACTCACTTCATTTCTTGGTTTAATCGGCTAATATATGTATATCATTATACACATTCTCAACTTACACTTAATTAGTAAATTCATATAGCCATATACATAGGTAAAAAGCACCCATAAATATGAACACCTTACACGCATACAAGACACATAAAAACTTAATTAATATTACAAGACCAAATGTCATACATGTCTTAACTTGATTCATAAATGAACACCAAAATTTGCATCATGCATATTTCTTCCTTTTTATCTAATAATTTATAATCTACATTAACTCAATTACATTCATAATGAACCATATGGCCAAATATATATATAACATCGTACAAATATATACAATGCGCAACTTACCCTAAAATAAAGATTATACTTAGAATTAAATACATACTAAAACAACCAACCAAAATGATCATGCAACACATGCAATACCTACCACTTAGCAACTGAATCTATTAAACTAGCATACATTCACCCATCACTTTAATTATCACATTATATAATTCCATCAAAAACTGACTAATATACCGAGTTCATGTTATCATAGCCAAACCTCATTACTCAAAATTACATACGTATATAGGACTCCCATTATCATTTTATCAACAATCAAGCTCATTAATATGTTTCAATCAAAGACATGACAAATTAAGACTAAACATAGTAATCAAATTCACCTAAATAATTCATATTAGTATGAAACACAACCAAGGTAGTCAAACATACTTATGATCGATTTCTTCATGCCTCATCCAAAATCATTAGCCAACTTCAATGTACAATCACATAAAACAAAAGATATTCATTCATGACACAAAGCATAATAACCAAATGGACTAAAACAATAAATATGCCAAAACTAAAATCTAGCATAGAATTTAAGCCATTTTCACATGGCCTTATACATAACCAAAGTTTATTATTTCAAACGAAATCCAGCCTATACATGCTATAGTTCCAAAATGTAGCTTATAAAATACCAAAAGCGGTCGATAGTGTGATAGACTTTGCTGACGATCCTCGAACTTGTAACTTAGATCCAAAATCTATAAAACAAAAACAAATATACACACAGTAATTATAGCTCAGTAAGCCATAAGCAAATAAACAGTCTAGTGATATAACTAACTCATTTTAAACTAAACCGAATTATACTAGCATAAATATGCTTAGTCTCAAACTACCAATTTCATAGATGATATTTTCAAATTTTTTATACAAAATTCCCACCTTGGCCGAATGCTCATATAACCAATATAAGTGATTCACATTTCACTTACAGAGCCAATATATCATTAGATAATCAAAAATACTTATACTCATAAACATAAACTCAAGCATCACAATATACAATCATGTACACATTACCTAAATGGATGAATACACATGGTTACATCTATACACATATCACATATCATTTCGAAGATAATCACAATATCTCTATCAAGACCGAACACACTTTTATAATTATACACATTATATATTTACCTCTGATACATGATATTTGTGACAAGTTTTAAATATTTATAATGAATCATTCTTGAAACTAACTATTATCATGACAAAGGCAAGTGTACCTATCGAACAGTAGTATAGCTTTAGCAAGACCGGGTTATCGAACCCAAAGGAACTAAAAGTACTAGTATCAACTTTATTTTTATTATCTAGCCTAAAAAATAAAAAGGTTTTCTTTATCTAACTAATTAATTAAACAAAGAAATCACAAAAAAGAAATTTAGGGAAAATACATTTTGGAAAACTCGATTGATTAAAACAATACCTAAGGAAAAATTGACCTAGACTTCACTTGTTATTTGACTCTGAATCGAACGATTTATTCATTCAACTTGTTTTATAGAGATCCCTAAGTTATATTATTATCTCTTTCGAGACTAACAACGTCTAACCCTAGATTGAATAATTGAAATCTCTTTCTAATTAATGCCCTAGGGTTGCATTAACTCGATCTATGGATCCCTTATTAGGTTTCACCCTAATCCAGTAAAATCTTGTCACCCTATCTTTAGGCGCGCAACCAACTCCGCTTAATTATTACAAATTTACTCTTAAACAGGGTTTATTCCTCCTTTGAATAAGAGCTTAACCTGAATCAATATACTGGAATATCAAAACAAGAATTAAAAACACATAATTAAGAACAAGTCAAATATTTATCATACAATTCAAATAACAATAACAAGATCCGTCTTAGGTTTCATTCCCCTTAGGTATTTAGGGGTTTTAGTTCATACTAATCAAAGAACACAACTCAAAAGAATAAAAATAACAAAACATAAGAAAACCCAAAACTTCTGAGGGGATTTGAAGGGAGTTCTTCAGTCTTGATGGTGAATCCGGCTTTTGAGATGGATCGATCAGCTTTCCTTGAGCAATTCCTTGCTTCCTCTTGTGCGTCCCCTGTCTAAGTGCCTCCTCAAGTGTTTAAATAGGCTTTCGAATGCCTAAGACCCATCAAAATTGGCCTTTTCCGAGTTGGACTAAACTTGGGCTCCGTTGGGACATGCCCGTGTGCGATTGCTTAAGGCCATGGTCAAGGCTGCTAAATTGGCACGGGCGTGTGATCTACCCGTGTAAATCGTGCTTTAACCTTGCCAAAGGGACACAGCCGTGTGACACACCCATGTGAGGAAGTCCAGGCCGTATTGTTTTCCCATGTGGGTCTATTTTCTCCATTTTCGGCCCGCTTCTCGCTCTTTTTATTCTCCTATGCTCACCTAAGTATAAAACATGAAATAAAAGGATTAAGAGCTTCGAATTCACCAATTCTAAGGAGAAACCATCCATAAATGTGTTAAGCATGGGGTAAAAATATGTATAAATTACGGTTTATCAAATCCCACACTTAAGCATTTGCTTATCCTCAAGCAAAACCTCGACTGACAATCAAAATAAATTGTTCTTAACTTATAATTCTTATTAATAATATCTCAAAATAATCCATAAGTAATCATGCATTGAGAATTTGACTAAAAGAACATCAATGTTTCAAACATTCCAAGTTGAGTATTTTATCATGAAAGCATAAGTGTCTCCCATCATCTAAGTAATTACCTTCGACTCAAAATATCACAGATTTTCACATCCTCACTAAAGATTCACTCAAATCACTCGAGGTGTTTAAGGATAATACATGAAGCACTCAATAGTCAATAATGAAAAGTCATTACCATATGCTTGCATGAAAATCAAATCTCCACCACTATATATTGAGATGAACATCAATCAAAAGGTCTTTAAAGGGTTGTAACGTAGCTTTGGTTAGGGGGTGTGGTCACAAGCTGAAAGAAAAGGTTAGAATCGAGATTGAGTTGAAAAATTGCCTAAATATAAAAAGTAATTAAACATCAACTGAGTTCAAGTGAGCTTCTTCTCAAAAGATGGAATTTAGATACTGTGGCTCAACGATACTGAATTACTACTATTATGTAAGTATGATTTTTTTTAAGAACAAGTCAGCTACATAGAAGAGTAAAACATAGCTAAGCAATTAGTTCCAATCAAATCTCAAAAAAATAGGGATCAAATTAGGGGATTTCAACAATAATAGTTTACGGGTTAATATTAAGGGTAAATCAATTAATGGCTTGTTAGGCTCAAAGGGGTTCATTAAGGGTTAATTATGAAGGTAGGCTTTTGTGGAGTGAGTTGGTTAAACCTAAGTGCCTTTATCATTTTGACATATCAACTCAAGTGGTGTGGTCTTGACATGTATAATCAAGCAAGTTCTAGAATAACAATTCAATACTGACGCACTCAAAGCAACAATAAAAGTGAGCATGAAAGAAATGATAGATGCTCTAAAGGCTCAAAATCTCACAAAAATTATGGCTTTTTGATGTTTAAACCTGTGAATTTCAACTCAAGATAATACCTAAACTTGGGAAAAACAACCTAAAAGTTTTTAATTCTTCAAAAATCAACTTATCATGCTTGATTCCCTAATGTTTTAAAGTTTAAACACTCAATGCATAAATGCCTATGTTTTAATTCAAGACATATCAATAAAAACCATAAATTAATTAAAATCCATTCTAATATAATTGATTTACATAAGAATAAGATACAATTCAGGGATTTCTAATGATGATATAAAAGACCCCCCACACTTAAGATGTACATTGCCCTCAATGTACAAAGATAGATATAATGAAAAAGATAGATTTATAATCATAAGATAGGGAGAGAAGTGAAACTTCTTGAATGATGAATGAATTCCTTGAACTAGAGTTTTGGAGGATAATCGGCGTGAGAGTGGAGGAGGATACTCTGGTGGTGATAAAGGTTCATTAGTCCATAAGTTTTGCACCAAAAGAACATTATATCTAGTGGTAGTTATGGTCGTGGTCGAGCAGAACATGGTAGTCATGGAGAACCTTTCCCGGTGGAGTTTTTAGTTCTTATGTGAGGATGAGCTTTGGAGCTCTTTCTGACTGTGATAAAATTAAGAACTCTTTAAAAGGTATACTGAAGCATAATTACTCGTAATGAAATAGCCGAAGAATAAAAATTGTAAAAACTCAGGATAAAATAGTATTAAAAGGAAATAAAAAAATTTTAAAATATAGAGATAAAAATAAAATAAAATAAATAATAGGTGTTTATAGAGAAATTGGGGCATACGACCGTGGGGCACGCCCGTGTGCTCTAATCTCAGCCCGTGCGTTTCGTAGTTTTTGAAATTAGGCGTATTGGTGTACACGGCCATGTTGCATGGTCGTGTCGTTCTCCGTTCGCTTCTCCTACACCCATGTATGCAGGCGCACGCCCGTGTTAAATTGACAGGTTTACCCACGGTTTCAAAACTTGAGCATGTTGCACGCCCGTGTTATTTTGGTAGTTTCGCCCACAGCCATGTCGCACGGCCGTGGCTACTAATCACATCCAGTGTTGGGGAAGAAATTTTTGCCCTGTATTCACACGGCAGTATCGAACGGCCATGTTGCATCCCGTGGTATGTGCAAGGCCTACGGCACGCCCGTGTTCCTGGCCGTGTGGTTTTGAAAAGCCTATGTTCAATGATTTGGTTAGTATGTTAGATTTTAAAACTAAAATTTAAAGAAATTAATATTGTTAGTGCTCGGGTTGCCTCCCGAGAAGCGCTTATTTATAGTATAAGCT
Organism: Gossypium arboreum; assembly: GCF_025698485.1. NCBI lineage: Eukaryota > Viridiplantae > Streptophyta > Magnoliopsida > Malvales > Malvaceae > Gossypium > Gossypium arboreum. The sequence goes on from NC_069077.1 coordinate 31,758,016, forward strand.
CGACTTACCTCTCTGGTGTGTGATCATGGTGGATTGAAGAATATGCCTCATCCCTACTATAAATTTTATCAACATAAGGTTTAAGACGAGTACTATTTACCTTGAACGTGCTGAATTTTGGGTGATTTATCTCGACCGTACTGTATGGAAAAATGCTAGTTACCGTAAGAGGGGATTCTTCATTCAGTTTAGAAGTGGCAATTCAAGGATCTGCTGCATCTAGATAGTACTTTGTCTCCAACATGAAGTTGATTTCATGAGGTATTGAGCTCGTTCTAGCGTAGTTTTGGTTTATCGAGTTTTCTCAGTTTAAATGTCAACCATTCATCTAACTCCTTGATTCATAACCTTCGTTATTCATGGGTAGATTCTTTGTTATGGATTGAACATGGCTGATGTATGTTCTTGGAACATATTTCCTGCAAAATAGGTTGCACTGTATGATCAGTCTTAGTAGAACAATTTGTACGATCACCTTCAATTTTTGATGTGTTGTTCGGGTTGCGAGCTTGAAGGTTGATTGTTTCATCTCTTACACGAAGTGTGAGTTCACCTGTGCCAACGTCAATAATTGTTCTAGAAGTTGCTAAAAAGAACCTTCCCAAATTTAAAGGAACATTACTGTCTTCTTCTATGTCTAAAACAACAAAATCAACTGGGAATATAAATTTGTCAATTTTAACGAGTACGTCTTCAATGATACCCTAAGAAATCTAACAATTTTATCTGCTAATTGAATGCTCATCCTAGTTTGTTTGGGTTTCCCTAGACCTAGTTGCTTAAACAATTTGTAAGACATAACATTGATAATAGCCCCTAGATCAGCCAACGCATTATTAACATCTAAACTACCAATTAAACAAGGAATTGTAGAACTCCCTGGATCTTTTAGTTTGTTGGGTAGATTATTCTAAAGAATGGCTGAGCATGTAACACCCTAAACCCGGCCCAGACGTTATGGCTGGATCCGACGTGTCACATTAAAGTTTTTAAGAAAACCAATGCCTCTTTCAACGTCCTTCTTAGTGTTTTAAAAGATAGTCTTTGCTAAGTTAATAAAGTGAATGGAAGCTGTGCACCAGGTAGGTATCAGAAACAGAGGAGGTGAGCTATGAAGGTTGCTTAAGTACCAAGCTCTTGATTGGATCCAATCCTAGACATGCCCACAACCATTGCCACACTTTAGTGCTAGGTTAGTTTTAAAAAAAACGAGTTGCAATTCATTTAAGTCGATATTTTTGATAAACCAATTAATTGTATCGTTGCATTTATTTTGAAAACAATTATCATTTTGGAAATACGCCCTAGGTCTAACTCATATTGTTATCAGAAAAATATAGGGTATAAAATAAAATAATCCCCAAAAAATAATTAAAATGGCCTTATTACAACCCAAAACCAAATAATAATATTAATAAGATAAAACTTATAAAGAAATAAATCAGCTACTTATTGCAATTTAAAGAACCGAAAGCATGAGTGTGGCCATCTCTAAGTCCCTCGCAGCTCCAAACCATCTAAGCTTAGGGATTACCTGCACAGTTAGAAACGGGGTGAGTTTACAAAAACTCAGTGTGTAATCCCAATAACAAACAAAAAATGAAAACACAGTGTCAATACAATCTGGGCCAAAGCCCTATTTAGTCTTGGCATATACTGGGCCGAAGCCTTTCGTTTAACGGTTACTGGGCAGAAGCCTTTTCATAAATCATATCACTGGGCCGAAGCCTTATCATAAATCATATCACTGGGCTGAAGCCTTTACTGTAAATGATATGGCCCTTAGACCCATTTCAATATCACATGTAATGTCAATGGATGTATGCAAGCCCATTTGGGGAGACTACACGACCCACCATGTAACACCCCAAACCCGAGACCATCGCCGGTGTCGGACCCGAGGGTTAACAAACCAAGTTCACATGTTTTTGCCCACCAATTTGACATTTCCAGTCAGGCTGGAAAACTGCGTCACTGTCGCCTTAAAAATCATATCTCGAGTTTCAAAACTCGGAAACTGGTTTCGTAAATTTTCCCTGAATTTAGACTCATATATACATCCATGGATTTATTTCTAGGATTTTTGGTCGGGCCAATTGGTACAGTTTATTAGTTAAAGTTACCCAAGTTACAGGGATCGACTGCTCTGACCTTCGCGCGGTATAACTTGAATATCTCTCTGAAAAGGGCTTTAATGCTGGTGTCGTTTGTTTCTAATGAAACTAGACTCAAAATGGAATCTGTACATATAAGGTATATCTCCTAATTATTTTGGATAATTTATAGTGAATTTTAAAGTTTCGACAGGGAACCCAGAAACCATTCTGGCCCTGTCTCACAATAGCTTTAATATCTCTTAACCTGTAACTCCTATGACCGTTTCGTTTCTTCCATATGAAAATAGACTCATCAAGGTTCATTTACATAGCTTATTCACTATTTGATTCCATTCCTATGAATTATGGTGATTTTTCACATTCACGCCACTGCAGCTGGCAGCATCTGTTTTTAAGGTAGGACTTACCTATTTGGTAGTCTCCATGATTCAACTAATCTTGCCATACATAGGTTCATATATGATCATTTTAACCATGCCAATGGCTGATCATATGACCAACATTCCCATTTCCAAACCATAGCCACATCATGACCCCAAATATATATACATACAACCCACAATAAGTCTAAGTTCATGCTCCCCTTTTCGAGCCATTTTCGCATGGCCATACAAACTTACATTACAACGTATTTAACAAACAAGAGGTAGTCCTATACATGCCATCTCAAGTTCAACCAAAAATTTATACCAAAATGGAGGCTTGATAGTGTGGATGACTTCGACTTCAACGATCCCAAATCCGATTGCCTCGAGCGAAATCTAGAAAACTAAGAGCCAAAGCAACGGGGTAAGCATTTTTATGCTTAGTAAGTCTCAAGGAATATAATGAACTATAATTTACAGCAATACATTCACATAGCCAAATGCATCATTTCATTAATACACATTCTTACTTCATACTTCATCATTGTATAAGTTCGCAAAGCATCAATCAATTCAATAACTGAAATTCATTAGTCGATTGAGCGAATGTTGCTCAAACACGTCGACTTTCCAATGCACATATAACGTACCTTATCCTTTGGGCTGTCCGAGTGTACTAATTAAATTCATTTCAGCAACCAACACTCACCTCCAGCCCAAGATTCTTGAATATAACCGGATATAATCACGTGCACAAATGCCTTGGTCTTAGCCGGATAGAATAACTTCGCACGAATGCCTTGGGCCTTAGCCCGATATAACCACTAGCACAATTGCCTTGGTCTTAACCGGATATAATTTCAACATAATTGTCTTGGGCTTAGCCGGATATCATTCAATTTCTCATGCACACATACATCAATAATCATTGGACATACATATTTCATTTTCGTTACTAAGGCTCAAACACAATTAATATCATTAGCATATTAGCCTTGGGACTTAGCCGGTGGAATTCAAATACTCATACACACATAATCAATAATCATACACATCCATATTTCATCTCACATAATTCAAGTAAGGTCACTTCTTGAGGACTTACCTCGGATGTTGTCGAGCGGCTTTTTCGGCTATTCGATCACCTTTTCCTTCCCTTGTCCAATTGTGGCCCTCTTAGCTCTTGAGCTAATTCAAACAAATTCAATTTATTAAAACCTCATTGTGCTTGCTTATGGCGAATATGACAAGGATTTTAAATGGTCATATGGCCACTCTTTAGCTTGAATACACAATGGTCATGCACATTTTATACTACATCAAGCAATTCAATACAATTTATTTGAGCATCAAGGAAATGCTAAGGCCTTCAATAGGCTACCCAAGGCGAATATTCATGTACATGTTGAGGTCAATTTTGCACTTAATACCTCACAAAAACAGCATGCAATCTACTAATTTATGCTTTGCACATTGTGGCCCAAAACTTATAATATAGCATCAAGCACTTATATGTGTGCTAGGCGAATTGTGCTTGCAATTTCACAAGCATTCTTCCACATTTTCTTCTTTAAATCAATATATTCATCACTTAGTTCATAACCAAACATAATGTGCAATCATATATATGCATATATGAGCATGGCGAATTTTCAAGGTGTCCATAGCCATCCAAAACACAAACTTTTAACTAACATGCAAGAAGCATGAATCATGCTCAAGAATGCATCATGGCCAAGTATGACAATCATGCTCCTTTTCAACTTTAATCATGATAAAACAAAGAAAACTCAAAATCTTACTCATGAGTAGAAAATCCATCATTGCATGCATCATCATCAAGCTTCACACTTAGCATGCAATGGCTTTATCACTATAACAACTTTGGCCAAATACCATTTCCATGGCATACCAAAGATTTGAGCCATGGCTAACATGCACATCAAGTTAGCAACCAAAACATGCATGAAACTCCCAACACAACCTCATACATACCTTAATCTTGATGCAAACTTAGCCAAATCTCCTTCTAGATCTCTTCCAAACCAAGCATGAAGCAAAAATCCTCCTTCTTCCTTAGTTTTGGCTCAAAGAAAGGATGAACAAAATTTTTTCTTTCCTTCTCTACAACTCACGGCAATGGGGTATGCCACTCTCTCACACACATTTTTTTTCATTCTTTTCTTACCCATGCTTATTTGTTTACTATTTCTCCCTAATGCCCAACAAAACATGTTTCATGACATGTTTGACCCATATTCTTTGTCATGGCGGCCATTACTTGTAGAAAGGGGAATTTGACATGCAAGTCCATTATTTTGCATGCATGCTTTAATTAGTCATCACCTATTTCCCTATCGTACTTTCAAAGTTCACTACTAAGTCCTTTCTTATAATTTAGCACCTAATTAATAAAAATCGAGACACGAAATATTTACGCATACCAATTCCACATACAATAAGTACGGAATATAACACTTAATTATTCTTGTGACTCGGTTTCGTGGTCCCAAACCACTCTCCGACTAGGGTCACATTCGGGTGTCACAACTCTCCCCACTCAAGAGATTTTCGTCCCGAAAAGCTTACAGTAAATAGGTTCGGATATCGCTCTCTCATTGAGTTCTCGGTCTCCCAAGTAGCTTCTTCTATCCGTGCTTGAGCCATAACACTTTCACTAGCGGAACCCGCTTGTTTCGTAACTCTTTCACTTCTCGTGATAGGATACGAATTGGTTCTTCCTCATAACTCATATTAGCTTGAATTTCAATTTCGATGGACTAATCACGTGCGATGGATCGGATCTATAACGTCGAAGCATCGAAGCGTGGAAGACATCGTGAACCTTTTGAGTTCGGGGCAAAATCAAGCGATATGCCACCGGACCGACTCGCTCGATATCTCATATGGCCCAATGAACCTCGGGCTCAACTTGCCCTTACGGTAGAACACAGTATTTTTTCCAAGGCGATACCTTGAGGAACACTTTATCACCCACGATACTCGATATCCTTACGCTTCATATCCGCGTCACGACTTACGACGATCGAAGGCTATCTTCAAACTTTCACGGATTACTTTCACTTTACATTCGGCATCCCTAATCAAATCCACCGAAAATCTTGCTTTCACCAAGCTCGGTCAAAACAATGGTGTACGGCATTTACGCCCGTACAAAGCCTCGTAGGTGCCATCTTAATACTCGATTGAAAGTTTGTTGTTGTGCGAATTCAATCAACGGCAAATACCGTTCCCATGAACCACTAAACTCGAGGACGCAACATCTTAACATATCCTCAAGTATCTGAATTACCGCTCGGATTGACCATCGGTTTGGGGGTGGAAGCGGTCTGAAATGCAACTTGGTACCCAAAGCTTCTTGCAACTTTTTCCAAAACCGCGAGGTAAATCTCGGATCTCTATCCGACACGATAGAAATAGGCACCCGTGTAATTTCACAATCGAAAGCGTACAATTCCGCTAATTTGTCCATTGAAAAATCCGTGCGTCGACGGGACAAAGTGGGCCGACTTAGTCAATCGATCTACCACGACCCAAACCGCATCCTTCTTACTTGCGACAATGGCGGTCCGGATACAAAGTCCATTGTGACTCGATCCCATTTCCACTCGGGTATCGTGATTGGTGAAGTAATCTGAAGGCACCGATGTTCCGCTTTCACTTGTTGACATATTAAACATCTTGAAACAAAGTCGGAGATGTCTCGCTTCATACCATGCCACCAAAATCGGCGTTTCAAATCATTGTACATCTTCGTACTCCGGGTGGATTGCCATTCGGCTACAATGGGCTTCATTCAGAATTATCGAAATGAGTTCAATTCTTTGGGACACACTGAGCGACTTTTGAACCTCAAACAATCGTCATCGTCGATTTGAAACTCCGAGTCCTTGTTGAACACACGCAGCCGTTTTGCAACCAACTCGTCATCGACTTTCGAGCTTCTCGAATTTGGTGTGTCAATAATGGTTTGGCTTTCATTTCAGCCACTAACACACTGTCGGATCGGATAGACAAGTGCACATTCATCGCTCGTAAAGTGAATAACGATTTACGACTCAAGGCATCCGCAACTACATTCGCCTTTCCGGGTGATAGTCAATGATCACTCATAATCCTTTAACACTCGAGCCAACGTCTTTGTCGCAGATTTAAGTCTCGTTGGGTCATCAAATACTGAGACTTTTGTGATCCGGTATACATGGCACCTTTCACCAAATAAGTAATGTCGCCAAATCTTTAAAGGCGAATACGATGGCGGCCAATTCGAGATCATGAGTCGGATAATTTTTCTCATGTGGCTTTAATTGCCTCGGCGCGCAGGCCACAACTCGACCTTCTTGCATTAATCGCAACCTAACCCAAGTAGAGAGGCGTCGCTATAGATGACAAACTCCTTGCGGACTCGGGTTGCACTAGAATTGGGGCTTCACCAAATAAGTTTTCATTGATCGAAGCTTTTTGGCATTTCTCCGTCCATTCGAACTTAACATCCTTTTGGAGTAACCGTCATCGGCGTGGCTATCGTTGAGAAGCCTTTACAAATCGTCGGTAGTAACCGCAAGCCCCAAAAAGCTTGAACCTCGGTAATATTTCTGAGGCTTCCAATTTAGTATGGCTGAAATTTTATTGGTCGACTCGAATACCGTCGATGAGATACCACATGACCCAAGAAGCTTACCTCTCTTAACGAACTCACACTTCTTGAACTTAGCATATAATTGCTTGTCCCGTAAAATTTGCGGCACTAACCGCGGTGTTCAGATGTTCGGTCTCATTTCTTGAATAGACCAAGATGTCATCAATGAACACGACTACGAATCGATCCAAATATGGTCTAAAGATTCGATTCATTAAATCCATAAATACCGCGGGGGCATTAGTGAGCCCAAGCGGCATCACCGAGAACTCATAGTGACCATATCTCGCTCGAAGGCGGTCTTGGGCACGTCTGAATCTCGGATTCGCAATTGATAGTAGCCCGATCTCAAATCTATTTTCGAGAACACCGAGGCTCCTTGAGTTGATCGAACAAGTCATCAATACGTGGCAGCGGATATTTGTTCTTTATCGTCGCTTTGTTAAGGCGACGATAGTCGATGCATAGTCGCATGGTTCCATCCTTCTTCTTCACGAACAACACCGCGCACCCAAGGCGAAAAACTTCAGGCGAGCAAAACCTCTATCCACCAATTCTTGCAACCGAGTTTTCAACTCCTTCAATTCCGTTGGTGCCATACGATACGGAGCTATCGAAATTGGGGTGGTACCGGTACCAATTCGATGCCAAATTCTATTTCTCGAGCAGGTGGTAAACCCGGCAATTCTTCGGGGAAAACATCCGGGTATTCACAAACCACGAGCACAGATTCGGGTTTCTTCTCTGATTCCTTGTCATCGAGTACGTACGCAAGGTACGCTTCGCACCCTTTTCTTACATATTTCCGGGCCAACATCGGCGATATTACGGTGGCAACCCCTTTAAGTCCGTGGACTCAACCCGAATTATTTCATTATTCGCGCACCTCAAATCGATAGTCTTGCTCTTGCAATTTACAACCGCATCGTGCATGGTCAACCAATCCAAACCAAGAATAACATCGAACTCATCGAATGGCAAAAGCATTAAGTCCGCGAAAACAAGAACCTCGGAACACTAGGGGACTTTTCTTGCACACTTTGTTAACAAGCACGTAATGACCCAAGGGTTTGACACCGAATTACAAACTCGAGAGACTCAATGGGCAAAGTCTTCTTGGATGCTAAGGTTTCACATATATAAGAATGAGTAGAACCGAGGTCAATCAAAGCAATTACATTTGTATTGAAAAGAGTGAAAGTACTGGTAATAACATCCGGAGAGGCGGCATCCTCGGCGTGCGGCGTATGGCATAAGTCCTAGCAGAGCACGAGCCTCGAGATCGATGGTAGCATCTCTAGATCCTCTCGACCGCCATGACATTGCCCATATTTCTAGGTGGCCTACCTCGGCGATGGTAGCACCGGGTTTGCACTCGACTTGCATTCTGTTCATGCATCCTCGGGCAATCCTTCATAAAATGGTCGGCCGATCCACACTTATAGCGAGGAGCGATCACGAAACCAACAGCTCCCGAATGCCATTTGCCACAATGTGGACACTCCGTCCTCTCTCGGCGATCATTTCCGCCACCGGCAATCGAGGTGACTCGTGTGGTCACGGGGGTCGATCGCGTCCTCGTCTAGAAAATCCCAAACGCCTCTAGACCGGCTCGCATCATCTCGAAATCTCTTCGATGCTTGTTGAAGAGACTTTCCGAGGACCTCTTCGAATTCTCCAATCCCCACATCAGCTTTTTGTTTCTCCTTTCTAAGCTCTTGACTTTACAAGCTCGCTCAACAAGTACTACGAACTCTCGTATCTCGAGAATGCCAACAAACATCCTTATATCATCATTCAGCCCATCCTCGAGCGTTTGCACATAATAGCTTCGGACGAAATGCATTCTCGCGCGTACCGGCTAAGCCTCACAAACTTTCGTTCGTAGTCGGTAACGGACATAGAACCTTGCTTAAGATCAAGGAACTCCCTCCGCTTTTGGTCGATGAATCTCTGACTGATATACTTTTTTCGGAACTCGGTTAGAAAGAATTCCCAAGTCACTTGCTCTCTAGGCACCACAGAAGTCAGAGTACTCCACCAATAGTAGGCGGACTCGCGTAGCAAGGAGATGGTACACTTTAAGCACTCATCGGGTGTACAGGATAGCTCATCAAGCACCGGATAGTGTTATCTAACCATAATTCAGCTCGCTTCGGCATCATTATCATCCGTAGCCTTAAATTCAGTGGCCCCATGTTTTGAATCCTATCGATTGGGGCTTACGACCTTATTGGGTCGATCCACCGGAGGTATTGTAGGTCTTGGGGTTGCATTAAATCGGGAATGGAGGTGGTGGAACAGTAGTGTTGGTTCGAATGTATTGATTAAACCATTCGTTCATCACACTATAAAAGGCTTGCTTAGCCTCGTCATTAGGATTGCTGGCCATAGGTTGAGAGTCCGCGGCGCTGTCCCTTCTTGCGCGGAGCAAGCGCCACACTCTCCACATCATCAGCTATCGCTTCGGTTGGGATCGGGATCCATTGCTATAAACAAACATGAAGTCAAATTGTCGAATTCATCACACTATCGATTCATCATTTAATGGCATGTATAGCTAGACCCCAAACACATCACGGTAGTCCTAGAATCGACTAAACCGTGGCTCGATACCAATAAAATTGTAACACCCCAAACCCGAGACCATCGCGGTGTCGGACCCGAGGTTAACAAACCAAGTTCACATGTTTTTGCCCACCAATTTGACATTTCCAGTCAGGCTGGAAAACTGCGTCACTGTCGCCTTAAAATCATATCTCGAGTTTCAAAACTCGGAAACTGGTTTCGTAAATTTTCCTGAATTTAGACTCATATATACATCCATGGATTTATTTCTAGGATTTTTGGTCGGGCCAATTGGTACAGTTTATTAGTTAAAGTTACCCAAGTTACAGGGATCGACTGCTCTGACCTTCGCGCGGTATAACTTGAATATCTCTCTGCACAGGGCTTTAATGCTGGTGTCGTTTGTTTCTAATGAAACTAGACTCAAAATGGAATCTGTACATATAAGGTATATCTCCTAATTCTTTTGGATAATTTATAGTGAATTTTTAAAGTTTCGACAGGGAACCCAGAAACCATTCTGGCCCTGTCTCACAATAGCTTTAATATCTCTTAACCTGTAACTCCTATGACCGTTTCGTTTCTTCCATATGAAAATAGACTCATCAAGGTTCATTTACATAGCTTATTCACTATTTGATTCCATTCCTATGAATTATGGTGATTTTTCACATTCACGCCACTGCAGCTGGCAGCATCTGTTTTAAGGTAGGACTTACCTATTTGGTAGTCTCCATGATTCAACTAATCTTGCCATACATAGGTTCATATATGATCATTTTAACCATGCCAATGGCTGATCATATGACCAACATTCCCATTTCCAAACCATAGCCACATCATGACCCCAAATATATATACATACAACCCACAATAAGTCTAAGTTCATGCTCCCTTTTGAGCCATTTTCGCATGGCCATACAAACTTACATTACAACGTATTTAACAAACAAGAGGTAGTCCTATACATGCCATCTCAAGTTCAACCAAAATTTATACCAAAATGGAGGCTTGATAGTGTGGATGACTTGACTTCAACGATCCCAAATCCGATTGCCTCGGCGAAATCTAGAAAACTAAGAGCCAAAGCAGCGGGGTAAGCATTTTTATGCTTAGTAAGTCTCAAGGAATATAATGAACTATAATTTACAGCAATACATTCACATAGCCAAATGCATCATTTCATTAATACACATTCTTACTTCATACTTCATCATTGTATAAGTTCGCAAAGCATCAATCAATTCAATAACTGAAATTCATTAGTCGATTGAGCGAATGTTGCTCAAACACGTCGACTTTCCAATGCACATATAACGTACCTTATCCTTTGGGCTGTCCGAGTGTACTAATTAAATTCATTTCAGCAACCAACACTCACCTCCAGCCCAAGATTCTTGAATATAACCGGATATAATCACGTGCACAAATGCCTTGGTCTTAGCCGGATAGAATAACTCGCACGAATGCCTTGGGCCTTAGCCCGGATATAACCACTAGCACAATTGCCTTGGTCTTAACCGGATATAATTTCCAGCATAATTGTCTTGGGCTTAGCCCGATATCATTCAATTTCTCATGCACACATACATCAATAATCATTGGACATACATATTTCATTTTCGTTACTAAGGCTCAAACACAATTAATATCATTAGCATATTAGCCTTCGGGACTTAGCCCGGGTGGAATTCAAATACTCATACACACATAATCAATAATCATACACATCCATATTTCATCTCACATAATTCAAGTAAGGTCACTTCTTGAGGACTTACCTCGGATGTTGTCGAACGGCTTTTTCGGCTATTCGATCACCTTTTCCTTCCCCTTGTCCAATTGTGGCCCTCTTAGCTCTTGAGCTAATTCAAACAAATTCAATTTATTAAAACCTCATTGTGCTTGCTTATGGCGAATATGACAAGGATTTTAAATGGTCATATGGCCACTCTTTAGCTTGAATACACAATGGTCATGCACATTTTATACTACATCAAGCAATTCAATACAATTTATTTGAGCATCAAGGAAATGCTAAGGCCTTCAATAGGCTACCCAAGGCCGAATATTCATGTACATGTTGAGGTCAATTTTGCACTTAATACCTCACAAAAACAGCATGCAATCTACTAATTTATGCTTTGCACATTGTGGCCCAAAACTTATAATATAGCATCAAGCACTTATATGTGTGCTAGGCGAATTGTGCTTGCAATTTCACAAGCATTCTTCCACATTTTCTTCTTTAAATCAATATATTCATCACTTAGTTCATAACCAAACATAATGTGCAATCATATATATGCATATATGAGCATGGCGAATTTTCAAGGTGTCCATAGCCATCCAAAACACAAACTTTTAACTAACATGCAAGAAGCATGAATCATGCTCAAGAATGCATCATGGCCAAGTATGACAATCATGCTCCTTTTCAACTTTAATCATGATAAAACAAAGAGAAAACTCAAAATCTTACTCATGAGTAGAAAATCCATCATTGCATGCATCATCATCAAGCTTCACACTTAGCATGCAATGGCTTTATCACTATAACAACTTTGGCCAAATACCATTTCCATGGCATACCAAAGATTTGAGCCATGGCTAACATGCACATCAAGTTAGCAACCAAAACATGCATGAAACTCCCAACACAACCTCATACATACCTTAATCTTGATGCAAACTTAGCCAAATCTCCTTCTAGATCTCTTCCAAACCAAGCATGAAGCAAAAATCCTCCTTCTTCCTTAGTTTTGGCTCAAAGAAAGGATGAACAAAATTTTTTCTTTCCTTCTCTACAACTCACGGCAATGGGGTATGCCACTCTCTCACACACATTTTTTTTCATTCTTTTCTTACCCATGCTTATTTGTTTACTATTTCTCCCTAATGCCCAACAAAACATGTTTCATGACATGTTTGACCCATATTCTTTGTCATGGCCGGCCATTACTTGTAGAAAGGGGAATTTGACATGCAAGTCCATTATTTTGCATGCATGCTTTAATTAGTCATCACCTATTTCCCTATCGTACTTTCAAAGTTCACTACTAAGTCCTTTCTTATAATTTAGCACCTAATTAATAAAAATCGAGACACGAAATATTTACGCATACCAATTCCACATACAATAAGTACGGAATATAACACTTAATTATTCTTGTGACTCGGTTTCGTGGTCCCGAAACCACTCTCCGACTAGGGTCACATTCGGGGTGTCACACACCATCTGCTACTCTCCACCCGTACCAACCAACACACCATGTGGGGAATGATTCAACCCACCCAACCAACATACCACTGGCAGCATAGCTGCTTTATCATATATCTAGAGGCCTAGCCTATTTTAATAACTGGGGCAAAGCCTTTTTGATAAACTGGGGCAAAGCTCTTTTCGGTAAACTGGGGCATAGCCCTTTTAGTACTTCCTCCATTTATAAAACCCAACCCATGCAACATGTCATGTATGCAGAATGTCATGCCCATATTTGAATCAAACAATCACACTCAAGTCATTCATATCACCAACATATATTCACAATCAAATCGGTCAACCACACAGTCCAAGTCAGTCACTTACCCACAAGGGCAAAACAGACATTTTTCACATTATAAGAGTAATTTCGTATTTTTACCAAATATCAGGGTTTTCCATGTTCATCAACAATTATCAATATCTTTGAGTGTTTAAACAATGATCTTTAACCCACTTTATCAAACTCGGGCTTTTGGGCCCAAAACCTGTAATGGGCCCTACGAATGCCGATTTAGCCCATTAAGCCCACATAATCCAAATTTTACAATAGTACTAACCGTGTTAACATGCAACTTTTCTAGATTCCATTTTCTATCAGTTTTACCCAAATGGGCCCGAAGCCCATTGGGCCTGATTCCAGCCCATTGAGGCCCAACTTACCATCGTGCACAAAATTGAGTTCTTACATGTTCCATCGATCCAAACACCGATCTTATCGTATTTATCTTATCTATACCCAAACGCAACATTACAAGTTCCTGAAATACTAGTATTTTAGCATTTCGGCTTCTAAGCAAATATTAATCTAAGCTATTACGAGGGTTAGTACACACCTGTTACGGGTTGAAGTTGAAACGTTTCCAAAATCAATCGCCTACGATAACCACCACCTGTCACTCAAACTTAACTAATCCAATATCAATATATGTAAATCCTAAGCACATCAGTCATCCGAAACATAAGGGCATATTCGTCATTTTACCATACAGGGGTATTATAGTCACTTTACCCTACAGGGGCTTTACGGTCACTTTACCCTACAGGGGCTTTACGGTCTTTTTACCTAATAGGGGTATTTTAGTCATTTCACCCTACAAGGGTGTTTTGGTAAATCTACAAACCAAGGGTATTTCAGTAATGTAAACCAATGGTATTTCTATAATTTTTAGAAAGTCAAGGGTATTTTTGTAATTTTTTAAATCAATGGTATTTTGGTAATTTTACAAATTGAGGGTATTTCGGTAATTTCACAAACCAGTGGTATTCTGGTAATTTTACAAACTAGGGTATTTTAGTAATTTTACTGATCGAGGGTATTTTGGTAATTTTATAAACCAAAGGTATTTTAGTAATTTTGTAAATCGGGGGTAAAATAGTAATTCTGTATATCAAGGGTAAAATAGTAATTCTATAAATCGAGGGTAAAACGGTAATTCTGTAAATTGAGGATAAAACGGTAATTATACAAATCGGGGTACTTTGGTAATTTTACAAATCGAGGGTATTTCAATAATTGGTAAACTAAAGTATTCTAAACATGGATAACAATACTAATGCCCTAAAGCCCATTCTCGGTCCAAATGGGCCCACACGCTCGTGTGGCCCTTTAAGCCCAAATCTAGCCACAAATATTAGATTCACCTAGCCTAGCCCAATATTTACTACACAATCAAACAACTTATCCAATTGGGCCCGTAGGCCCGTAGGCCCATTAGGCCCACATGACCCCTTTCGGCCCATCGCGGCCCGAAGTAGCCATCCTACAGCTAGAGTAGTAAGAAATACACACCTGATAGGAGACTGGGGTTAATCCACGCTCCGAGCACTCTTAGCCGACGCCCAACCCAAATGAGCACGCCATACAACGAAAGGGATTAGCCAAGAAAGGTACCTCTACTCTCCTCATGGTTCTCTCTATTTAAAGCCAGCTTCGCATCCCCTCTTATGTTAGCTTCCCGATGTGGGATCCTTCCAACATCAGAGTTTAAATTCAACACCAACTCTTGCCGCCCCCTGTTAGCAAAATAAATGCTCCTTGCTTGCCATGGGATTTGGACCCATGCCTCCCCTCAGATGCTCCATATGCTACTTGCCACTAAGCCACAAGGCTTTTTGTGCCATATTTTATCCCCAATTAATTATAAGGTCTAAAGGCCAAAGTCCAAGTTCCCTTAAAAAAAACCAAAATAAATTGCAAAAGCCAAGGCTTGAACCCAGGCTCCCATACAACCTTAATGACGCCACAACCACTAGACTACAAGCTTCCTTGTGTCATTTATTTAACACAATAATTTAAAAGCCCTCATCCAAGCATCCAGGTTTTTTTTTTTAAAATACCAAAATTTTTGCTAAAGCCCAAGTTTGAACCCAAGATTTCTTTAACACTTCTCAAGGCCATTAACCACCAAAGCGGACATTTAATTGTGTTATTTCATTGCATAATTAAATACCTATATACAACCTCCTTACGGACCCACACTCAAGGCCCAATACTTCTAGGCCCAAATTCGGGGTGTTACAGAGCAAACCGCGTTCAGCTCCACATGCGACCTTTCATCTAACTTCCGTTTATTTGCTAGAAGCTCTTTTAAAAATTTGACTGCGTTCGACCTCTGTAAAAGTGCTTCAATAAATGGTAGGTTAATATGTAGTTTCTTTAAAAGTTTAAGGAATTTACCAAATTGTTCGTATAAGCGGTCTTTCTTTGTCGCATTAGGGTATGGCACACAAGGTTTATATTCTGTACTTACCGATTTTTGTTCGTTTTGGCCTACCTCATTCTTACCTTCGCTTACCATTGATTCTGGCCTTGGTTTTTCCACTAACCCTTCCTCATCATGAATGGCAATCGTGTTGAGTTGCTCCCTTGGGTTAGATTCAGTGTTGCTTGGTAGGCTACCTTGTGATCATTTGAAAATCAACTTGGCGAGCCGTCCAATCTGAGTTTCAAGCCCCTGGATTGATGCTTGTTAATTTTTGAGTGCCGTCTCGGTATTCTAAAAACGAGTCTCTAACACCGAGATGAATTTGGTTAGCATCTCCTTAAGGTTCAACTTTTTCTCCTGCTGAAAGCCTAGAGGGGGTGGTGTTTTTTGATTTCCTTCGCCTCCCCATGAAAAATTTAGGTGATTCCTTCAACCTGCATTGTAAGTATTACTATAATGTTTGTTTTGAGATCGAGGATTATTACCCATGTAATTTAACTGCTCGTTCTCCATGTTGTGGCCATAAGGTGGGTATTCTGAATTGCTCGATCCACCTCCATTTGCTTCGCACTGCATTGCTGGGTGAACCTGTGAAGAAATAAGAAAACCATCAATTTTCTTATTCAAGAGTTCTACCTGATTAGAGAGCATGGTGACCGAATCGACATTATAAACACCAACTATTTTCGTTGGCTTTGTCCTCATGACTTGCCACTGATAGTTATTCAGTGACATCTTTTCTATAAACTCATAAGCATCTTCAGGTGTTTTATTCTTGATGGTTCCACCAGCAGCTATGTCAACCATTTGTCGAGTCGAAGGATTCAGGCCATTATGAAAAGTTTGAACTTGTAGCCAGAGTGGAAACCTATAGTGAGGGCATTTTCACAAAAGGTCCTTATATCTCTCCCATGCATCGTAGAGTGTTTTTAAATCCATCTGCACAAAAGAAGAGATATCATTACGTAATTTAGCTGTTTTAGCCGGTGGAAAATATTTTAATAAAAACTTTTTGGTCATTTGTTCCCAAGTAGTGATTGACCCTCGTGGTAACGAGTTCAACCATTGCTTAGCCTTATTCCTTAACAAAAAGGGAAACAACCGAATACGGATGGCGTCATCGGAAACACCATTAATTTTAAAGGTATCGCAAAATCCTAGGAAATTTGCCAAGTGAGCATTGGGATCCTCATCCTGCAAACCATCAAACTGAACCAACTGTTGTATCATTTGAATTATGTTAGGTTTCAGCTTAAAATTATTTGCAGCAATAGTAGGTCTAACTATACTTGACTCAGTTCCTGTTAAATTAGGTTTAGCATAATCATACATAGTGCGTGGAATAGGATTCTGATTTACTGGATCAGCAGCAATCGTCGGAGGTAGCGGATTTTCTTGGTTTTCAGCCATCTCCTCGATTGTGGTTGAAGTATCGTCCTCTTGCTCGTCTTCTATGTATCTTAGGTTTCGCCTTATTTCTCTCCGGTTCTTGCAAACTGTGCAGTCGATCTTTCCATCAAAAAGTAGTGGTCATGATGGGTTTCTTCTGGTCATAAACTAGAAAAACATGTCAGAAGAAAATAAATGAAGAATTAGAAAAGAAAATAAAAATTTAAATTGCAATAAAAGTAAAATAGCTAGAGTAATAAAAATCGAGTGTTCCTAATATCTTGGTTCCCCAGCAACAGCGCCAAAAACTTGATACGTCATATTCGTGACAAGTTTTAAATATTTATAATGAATCGTTCTTGAAATTAACTATTATCACGATGAAGGCAAGTGTACTTATCGAATAGTAGTATAGCTTTAGCAAGACCGGATTATCGAACCCAAACGAACTAAAAGTACTAGTATCAACTTTATTTTTATTATCTAGCCTAAAAAATAAAAGGGTTTTGTTTATCTAACTAATTAATTAAACTAAGAAATCACATAAAAGAAATTTAGGGAAAATACTTTTTGGAAAACTCGATTGATTAAGACAATACCTAAGAAAAAATCCACCTAGACTTCACTTGTTATTTGACACTGAATCGGACGATTTATTCATTCAACTTATTCCGTAGAGATCCCTAAGTTATATTATTATCTCTCTCGAGACTAACAACGTCTAACCCTAGATTGAATAATTGAAATCTCTTTGTAATTAATGCCCTAGGGTTGCATTAACTCGATCTATGGATCCCCTTATTAGGTTTCACCCTAATCTGGAAAACTCTTGTCACCCTATCTCTAGGCGCGCAACCAACTCTACTTAATTATAACAAATTTACTCTTAGACAGGGTCTATTCCTCCTCTGAATAAGAGCTTAACTTGAATCAATATCCTGGAATATCAAAACAAGAATTAAGAACACATAATTAAGAACAAGTCAAATATTTATCATACAATTTAGATAATAATAATAAGATCCGTCTTAGGTTTCATTCCCCTTAGGTATTTAGGGGTTTTAGTTCATACTAACGA
Organism: Gossypium arboreum; assembly: GCF_025698485.1. Classification (NCBI taxonomy): domain Eukaryota; kingdom Viridiplantae; phylum Streptophyta; class Magnoliopsida; order Malvales; family Malvaceae; genus Gossypium; species Gossypium arboreum. Next base: position 31,776,163 of record NC_069077.1, read on the forward strand.
AAGAACATATCTCAAAAGAATAAAAATAACAAAACATAAGAAAACCCAAAACTCCTGGGGGAATTTGAAGAGAGATCTTTAGTCTTGATGGTGAATCCGGCTTCTGAGATGGATCGATCGACTTTCCTTGAGCAATTCCTTGCTTCCTCCTATGCGTCCCCTGTCTAAGTGCCTCCTCAGGTGTTTAAATAGGCTTTCAAATGCCTAAGACCCCTCAAAATTGGCCTTTTCTGAATTGGACTAAACTTGGGCTCGGCAAGGACACGCCTGTGTAACATGCCCGAGTGCGATTGCTTAAGGTCGTGGTCAAAGATGTTAAATGGGCACGGGCATGTGATCTACCCGTGTAAATCATGCTTTGACCTTGCCAAAGAGACTTGGCCATGTGACACGCCCGTGGGTGAGGAAGTCCAGGCCTTGTTGTTTTCCCATGTGGGTCCATTTTAACCATTTTTGGCCCGTTTCTCACTCTTTTTATTATCCTATACTCATCTAAGTATAAAACATGAAATTAAAGGATTAGGAGCATCAAATTCACCCATTCTAAGGAGAAACCATCCATAAATGCGTTAAGCATGGGGTAAAAATATGTATAAATTATGGTTTATCAACCTCATAAGTAATTTGTATCAAACATTAAGTACTTAATTACCTTATCACAAGTGATAATAACCTATTCCATACCTGGTCATTTAGTTTATTCAACATGTATGTTCACACCTTATCATAGTCCGATGAACCATTCGGAATTGGATAGGACACTCGAATAAACACACAAGTCATACAATACCAATGTCCCAGACGTGGTCTTACATGTAATCACATATCGATGCCACTGTCCCAGATAGGGTCTTACTCGTAAACACATATCAGAATCACATATCGATTCCATAGTCTTTGTAATAGCCCAAAATTGGGTCTAGTTGGAACAGAGGTTTCGGGACCACAAAATCTGAGATATAAATAATTATTTTATGATTATTTTGAGGTCTATGATATGATTGCATGATTGTGTGAAAATTTTGTGAAGAAATTCTATGCATAAAGTGCTTAATTCGAAGTTAGGGACTAAATTGAATAAGTTGCAAAACTTGCATTCTAGAAGTTTCTAGTATGAAATTGATTTGAAATATTAATTAGGAGGTCTTAAATAGAAATTTGACCAATTTCTAAGTTATGGACAAAAATTGGACATGGATGGAATTTTTGGAAAGTTTAGTAGTAAGGGTATTTTGGTTATTTAGGGGTAAAATGAATTAAAATACAAAATTAAAAGCCAATTTTGCTCATCTTCTTCACCATGGACGTGTATACCAAGGGAGACTCCATGGCTAGGGTTTTCAAGCTTCCCAAGCTCAATTGTAAGTCCGTTCTAACCCCGTTTTTCAAGTTCTTTACGTTTTTTGAGTCCCGGTAACATGATTTAGCTTATGCTAGCAATAATTCAACCTAGGGTTCATATTTGGAAAAATACCCATAGGTAAAATTTGTGTAATCTGGTGTTTTATGATACAATATGAGGTTTTAAGTTATGTTAGACAACTTGTGCTACTCGGTGTTAAGTTAAAACGAGCAAAAGGGCTTAATCGGTAAAAATACCTAATAGTCATAAGTATATGTTAGAGTGAGAATTTGATGTTGCCATAGAAGGGAAAAGTGATCATCATGTCATAAAAAATAAGAATAAGGGATGAAGTTTACTTCCCGAGCCTAGGGGCAAAAGTGTAAATATGCAAAAGTTTAGGAGCAAAATTGTAATTTTTCCAAAGTTTTAGTTAAGGACTGTTTTGAATAGTACATTAATTAAATAAGTAAAATATGATGTTTTAGATCCCGAAAAACAAGATTTGAACCTAGAATGAGAGAAAAATTGAAAATTGGGAAAGTTGGTAAAATGGCCGTTTTAATATCAAGGTAAGTTCATATGTATAATAAGCATTAATTTGTGCATGTTTCAATGTAAAATTGATATATTTACTATGATCTCCGAGGTGTTGAAAGTATGTAAGTTGGTATGATAATAATACAATAATAATGTTGTAATTTATATTTGAAAGTTAAATTTAGTGAATTAATTGAATTATGTTAAATTAAATAATTATGGTGCCAAGTTTATGAATTGATTTAAAAATATGTCTATGGTACATGAAGTGCATTGAATTATCATACATAAATGTGATTTCTATGATTATGGATATTATGGGAAATTGTAAGTTCATATGATTTTTAATAAGACAATGTGTAATTTAATGTTATTGCGTTGATATTAAATGAGATGTAAGTTTATATGTAAGTAATACATCACTATTACTTGTATTATGATATTTTATAAAAATATTGGAAATATGTTTTGGATAATTACTTGATTGGTGAAATTGTTGGAAAAGAGAGAAATCCGGTTGAACCTTGGAAAGATTGGATGATACAGATGGTATGTAGCTAGGTCACATGTATAGTCTTGAGTGCACATCATGTGTACAAGAGAGCTACAAGACATTATGATGTAGCTAGGTCGCATGGGTGATACTATGTGTACACCATGTAGAAAAGAGAGCTACGGGATATATGTAGCTAGGTCGCATGCGTGGTTCCAAGTGAAGGACACCATGTAGACAAGAGAGCTACGAGATAAATGCTGCTAGGTCACATGGGTGGTACTAAGTGTTCACCATGTGTACAAGAGAGCCGAACTATATGATGGGTGGAGCTATGTGCTGAAACCACCAAGTATCGAGGATTGATCTGAAGTGCTCAACGGGAGACTCTCTATGTATTGCTTTGTGAGTTTTGTGATGAATAAGTGCAGGAACTTGGTTATGTGAATGATGTGTTCATTAAGTGATCAGGATGTGGTAAGGTTATAAACAAGTAAGTTATACATGAGGATGATTTTATGGTGACCTTGTGATCATGGGCCTATACTTGTTATGTATGAAATGTGGTGAAAATGATTTGTGATATGTATGTTAAAATGAGGTTAATACAAAGAAAGTGTGAAAGAGTGAATTAGCAATAAAACTGTTTTGGACAGTAGTAGTGACGTGATTTTGAAAAATCACCAAAAATAGTATAAATTGAATCAGAGACTGAATGAGATATCAAATTAAATATTAATGAGTCTATTTTCATATAAAAGAAACATACAAAGCAAAGGAGTTCTATATTTTGAGATATTTATGTTTTTGTAAGACTGATTCAGAATGATTATGTGATCCCCTATTCTGACTTTGGAAAATCACAAAAATTCGGAGAAAAATAATTAGAGTCTCAAAATTGTATTTTTAAAATCCATAATTAGTCTATTTTTATGATAAATCAACAAGAACATTATCCGAGTTCTGTACTGTGAGATAATTACTTTTTAGTGAAGAGAGATCAGAACCGTCAGAAAGTGAAATAGGGGAAACTTTAATGAATAAACTGTACTAATTGGCTAAACCAAAAATTATGAAAATTTTATGGTGGAACGATATGTGAGTCTAGTTTTAGGGGAAATTTACGGATCTTAATTTGGAGCTCTGTAGCTCAAATTATAAATAATTAAGTGACTATGACTCGTGTGGACAGTTTGATGTGAACATTTATTAGTAAATTGTGAAATCGTACTTACAAGAATGCTATAAACATTAAGGATGTGGAATGGAGAGGATGAGGAGGAAAATAAATATATGTGGAATACATGGAAACTGTGGTATATGAAATATTGATATAATGAAATAAATGATATGTGTTTATAAGAAAACAAAAAGAGAATGTTATGTATCATGACATGTATATATATATATATGACTAGTCTCAATGTAATGCTTGTTGGGTATGAAATTGAATTGAAATGTTTCAGGCAAACATGTTATTCTGCGCATCTGAATCATGGTATTTTATAAAGATATGATCTAGCTTTAAATATGAATGCTTGATGATTAAGCTGAAGATATTTGGTAAGATGATAATCTTGGTATAAATGTATAAGTGGTACTATAATAAACAAGGTAAAATGAGTATGAGAGACACATGTATGATGACATACAAATGCTATGTTTGTGGTTTAATTGAGGATTTATAATCATTAAATGAATACCATGTTATATGCTTTTGATTTTGTGTAAGTGTGTAAGAGATCAAGGTTGACCAAAGCTTGGAAAATAGCCTAGGTATATTCCATACAGGCAGAGACACGACCATGTGTCTCAGCCGTGTATGGAACACGACTTTGGGACACGGGCGTGTGGAGCCTTAAAGCATGAAATTTCCAAGATTTTCATAAGTTCTCAGTTTAGTCCCAAACCCTTTCTAAAGTATGTTTTGGGCTCTGTAGACTCAAATAAGGGACTATATGTAAGAGAATGAACGCTTTGAAATATGAATAAAATTTTATGGCTCATATTTTAGTTTAATGTTTGTATGTTTGTCTGGTAACGCCTCGTACCTTAGCCCGACCTCGGATACGGGTAAGGGGTGTTACAGTCTTGCTCGTACACATATATCAGAATCCTAAATCATGACATATGTATCCTAGCTATTCCTAAAGTTCATACAGGGCTTTCGAATGTCATAACTCAGTCGAAACCAATTCGGAGATATAATAGCCAAGCTTAATCATATTCGGCCATAGCCTATATATGTTCACACATTTCATACCAGCATATAACATTAACATTTAACTACAATTAAACACATCTATTTGCTTATAAACTTACCTCGGACAACGTAAAACAGAATAGGGCAGCTAGTCGACAACTTTCGTTTTCCCCGATCCAAATCTGATTTCATTGGTTCTAGATCTAAAAATATTCAAATTAAGCTCATTCAAACATATTTTCATTCAATTTAGTCCAAAAACACATAAATAGGAAAATTACCATTTTACCCCTGACATGCAATTTTTAAAATTTTGTCCCTATTGCACAAAACACAAAATATGCAAAATCTCAAAATACCCATGTTAGGCCTAAAGTTCCTAGTGTCCATAAAGGTCCATATATTTCATTTATTTCACATTCTAGTCCCTCAAATTATTATTTTTGCAATTTAGTCCTAATTACTCAAAATCATCAAAAACTCTAATACAAAACATGTTAATCTATAACATATTTTTCATATTTCATCATCAAACAACAAAAATCACATGCTTTCAAAAATGGCATAACTCAAAATATTCACCAAAATCGAAAATTCAAGCATGGGTTTTGTAGTACTCGAAGCAACGATCTCAAAAACGTAAAAATTATCAAAAATCGAGCTAGAACTTACCTTGAGCCAAGCTTGAAATAGCCGAACCCTAGGTTTCTTTTCTCTTTTCTTTTGTTTTAATTTCGGCAATGGTGAATAAAATATGAACATGTCTTTCTTATTTTATTATATTATATAACTTATTATAATTTTAAGCTTAATTACATATATATCCTTAATGATATTGTAACATCTTGATTTTCGGGTTTATTCGCGATTTTCAATATTTTGTAAAGATTTTTAAAATTTTGTATTTGGATGTGGAATTAGTATTTTGAGTAGGTAAATGGGCTTATAGAAGGCCCATGAGTTGGCCAAAACCAGTTGAATTTTGGAATTTTAGACTTAGGAGTTAGGGGTTACGGCTAAGTGGCCTTAAGTGGAGTGATGGGTAAATTGCATCACAAATGAGCCTTTGGTAAAGTGGCTAAGTAGCGCCACTAGGGAGCTATGAAGGTGGCGTGTAAGTGTTGGGGAAGACACAGGTTCGATTCCTTTGTTGGCAAATAGATGCATTTATTTTTTAGTGCGGGAGGGTAAGTGTTGGAGTTGGTGGATTACGCTAGAGGAGAGTTGGATCGGTTTAAATGCTTGGATTAAGGAGTGATAAGGGAGAGATTTAAGGATTGGGATGAGGCTAGGAGTTAGCCGAATGGGGGAATTGAAGAGGAAAATCGGCAGGGGGATTATGAGGGTAGTATTTCGACACTTAGGGTATTGTTGGTGCCGTTTTCTTCTGCTTTTACACCTTAGGATTGTTCTTTTCTCTCTTTTTCCTCTCTAGCCGAAACTACCACCTCCCCTATTCTTCTACTTCTATTTTTTCTTCTTCAAACTATTCATCATACCTACTATTCATCAACACTTTTGCGAATCCATAAAAGCCGAAATCACGGATCACTTTGCTTGTGCCGATTTCTTCAAAGCCAGGTTCTCCTATGTTCTTTTGCTTTTATTAATTTACAAATTATCTTTTCTTAATCCTGGATTCCTGACCGCAATTCTACTTCAAGGTTGTAGCCCCGCATTATCATCTCCTTCATCACACAAAAGCCGAAAAACCATAGAATTGGGGGCTTATAGCCGAAACTTTAAAACTCCGGGAGTCGAGTTTTTACCACCGTTTGAAAGATAAATCTGCACTAGATTGCGTGGAGATCAAAAAGGAGTAAGGGGTAAGTGTTCATCATCTCAGATCTGGTTATATTTTACAAAGTTAGGAAAAGCCGAAGTCCTTAAAATATAGAGAGGCTGTCGAATTGGGCATGTGGCTCTAAAGGTTTTTAACTGACATTTTCTGTCAATGATTAGTGTCTTCTTAAGTGTTGGATTAAAGGCGTGGGTTGTTGGAGCAATCGGATTCGGAGCTAGCTACCGTTTTTGGCAAAGAAGGTAAGGTTTCAAAGGCTTTTAAGGATATGGTTTGAGCATGGATGAGTAAGTTTGGGGTTTAGTGATTATGGTTTGTAAATAAGAACTGTGCTAATCAAGCTGTAGGATATCGGAAGGGATCTCGATGGCGATCGTCATAAATCGGTGTGTACCGAACACCTTTTCTTAGTTCAATTCGGCAAAAGCCGAAATGCCGAAATTTCGGCATTTCATGGTCATGTGGGTATGCGAATGCTCTCAAGTCATAGAATAATTGTTAGATCTGGCACCGCAAGGTGGTAAGCACGTTCGCGTGACGTTTTAGCGTATTTTGGAAAAAGGGGATCGATGGGCCAAAATTGGGCCCAATGGGCTTACTGGACCAATATGGGTAAGAGATGGGCAAATTAGCACATTAGGTAGATGGTGGAATCAAATTGCATAAAGCGATAAAAATTACTGAATTAGCTTGTGCGATAGCGTAGATCACGAAATTACCCTAAAGAGCAAAATTACCAAATTACCCCTAAAGAGCAAAATTACGATATACCCCTCGGGTTTTAAATTGGTGAACTACTTGATTGATTACTACTCATATTTTGCATGATATGCATTTATTAATATCTGTTGCATGGGATTGGGGTATTAATGAAGGAAATCTTGAAAGTGGTTCATCCACGTCTTGGAGGCTTTGCCTCAATCGACTGAATTTGAGGCGTTCTTTGCAACTGTGGTGTGTGTGAAATTTGGGTGGGTTGAGATATTCCCACATGGTGTGTAGGGTTGGTGCAGGCGGTGTAGCGGTTGGTGGGTTGAGTAGTCTCCCAGATGGGCTTGCATTCATTATTCTTGTTGTTACTCATGTTCTTGAACGGGCCTATGGGCCACATTTGTTATGTAAAAGGGGCTAAGGCCTTGCTCTTGATACGAAAAGGGCTTGACCTCATCGTATCTTGATATCTGAATAGGGCTCAGGCCCAATGGACTCGAGTGAATTGGGCTTTGGATGGGTTTACAGTATACACCGAGTTTTCCCAAACTCACCCCTTCCTCTTCCATCCTTGCGGTGAGCCCTAGAATTGGTGGACTTGGAGTCAAGGGGATTCAGAGTGGCCATGAAGATTAATTGCCGATTTTAAAGAAGTTTAGCCTTTAATTTGGGTTATTTTATTTTTTTATTTTTTTATTATGCTTAAAGTTGTAATAAGGCCGCTATTTTTAATTACTTTTATTGTGGGGATTATTAAACTGGCTAGCACTAGGGTTCGCTTTTATAAAATCTACTTGTTTTTAAAAAGATCATGATGACGCATAAAGTTTCCACAAAGTAAATGTTTTCCCAAGAAAATAAATATTTTAAGCAAACGTTTTGCAACCTTAATCATTTTCTTAAGTGGTCATAATCAAGCGGTTTTCTCAAAATTATCGAGATGTTAGAGTGTGGCAATGGCGGTGTGCATGTCTAGGATTGGATCCAAAGAGAGCTTGGTACTTAAGCGGTCAAGCGGACTCACCTCCTCTTCTTCTGGTTTTCCTACAGTGCGCAGCTTCCATTCACTTTAACTTACTTTTAAAAGTGTCTTTACAACACCAACTCAAATTTTCCAAACTAAGTGTTTTGAGCGCATCAATGTGGCGCATCGATCCGGTCATAACATCCAGTAGGGTTTGGGGTGTTACATTTAGTGGTATCGAGCCTAGGTTGCAACAACTCGGGCCTGTGGATCGGTCCGAAAATCTTTTCAAAAACTTGGGCCTAAGAAGGGTATTTTTGGAAATAGTAAGTTTTTCGAAGATGTTCAAGTTTTTCTATTTGTTAAACGGGGTTAAATCAATAGTTGTAAAATAAAAGTGTTTACAAATGAAATCTTTTTTTTCGGTAAACAAAAATCATGGTTTTAATTTTACATGGATGATAAGGAAGTAGCACACTGAATCCCGGCACCAAGTCTGTAAGTGATCTTTTCTCTTTTAAATATTTATATAGAATCTTGTAAATAATCTGCAGATAATCTTGAGCCTTAGAGATAGAGCTATTGATGATGTAGTATTAGGACTACAAGATGAAACCGTAGCTAAATTATGATTCTTGCCAAATAACTCTAAAACTCTATCTGCTCATAAGATATTTTGTAATAAGCAGTGAAACCAAGAAACTAATGTCATAAAATTCGTAATCGATAAATCGTTATGAGTACAAGGGCTACTCGAGGAAAAGGCCGTGGTCGAGGCCGAGGTAGCACTCAAGCTGAATCTGCGTCATCTGAACACATGCCACCGGCGGGTACGCCCACCACCGATTAATGAAAATGGGCCGTATGACCGGGCTGCGGGGATGACGCTTTGTCTCGAGCCATGTTGAGGGTTTTGGAAAGGGTGGCGGAGCTAACGTCGGGCCCATGAATAGGGGTCCATTTACGAACGACTTGAGCCAACGGAATTTGAGATTTTTAGGGCGTGTCTGAGTGGCCCCAAATGTGGTAATCTTGGTTGGAAGCCACAGAGCGGATCATGGACGACCTAGACGCTCGGGAGAGTAGAAGTTGAAAGGGCGAAGGTCGTTCTTTGCGGGATGAAGCGTGTCGATGGTGGATTCTTGTGAGAGAAGGTACCCCGGTGAGAGGGTAACATGGGAGCTGTTCAAACAGACCTTTAAGGCAAAATATGTTGGAGCTAGCTATGTAGATGCACGCAGAAAGGAGTTCTGAATCGACTCGGGAAATAAGACCATTCTTGAATATGAGGCGAGTTTCTATGATTGAGTCGGTATGCTAATGGCATCGTTTCCACTAAGTCTGGCCAACAGTACATTTTGAGGATTGCCTTAGAGATGAGTTAAGGGTGCTCATAGCTCATGAGAGGAAGCGAGATTTCATTGCACTAGTAGAGAAGGCTAAGATAGCCGAGGAAGTGAAGCAAACCGAACGGAGGAATCGTGATAAGGATCGGAATAGGTTCGGGAGGATCTTTGGACCAATGGGTGTAAATCGAAATGTTAAGAGAGCTAGGATGGAGGAACCGTTCGGCGATTCCGGTGAACAGTGTAGACCGCAAGCTTGTGGAGATTGCGGCGAATGCATCAAGGAGAGTCTTGGAAGCGTTAAGGGCTTGTTTTCGTTGTGGGTCTAAGGAGCATAGGATTAAGGATTGTCCTAGGAGGGCCACTCGTGCTCGGTGGTCGAACAAGGGGCTGAGCGACCAAGCTCAACTCAGTGAGGGAGGGACCGCCACGCCAAGAGGTCGTGGACAAGGTCGCGGTGGTAATGGCCGTGGGCGTGGGGCACCCGGCGGGTATTGGTAACGCACTGATGTCATAATCGGTATGTTTTTTATCTACGGTGTACCTTATACTGCTCTGATTGATGTGGGATCAACCCATTCGTATGTGGCATATAACATTTACGGGGAACTGGGCGTGCACTTCGAGGAGACTGTATGTGGGGTGTCTGTGATAAGTCCTTTAGGTCATTCGGTTAAGGTAGAGAAACTCTTCAAGGAGGTGCCTCTGGAGATTCAAGGCAGGGTTTTCTATGGGGATTTGATGGAGTTACCGTTTGAGGAATTCGATTTGATACTAGGGATGGATTGGTTGACCAAGCATAATGCAACTTTGGATTGTGCAGCTAAGAGGATGGTGTTAAGAACTGTCAATGATGAAAAGGTTATGATTATTGGAGAACGAAGGGATTACTTATCCAATGTAGTATCGGCGTTGAGGGCTGAGAAACTGATGCGCAAGGGAATTGAGGCAGTTAATTCTAAAAGAGGCTCATGGTGGACTCTGTGCCATGCATCTTGGAGGGAATAAGTTATACCGAGACTTGCGAGAGGTGTACTGGTGGCCCGGATTAAAGCGAGAGGTGACTGAATTTGTGGGGAAATGTCTGACGTGCCAGCAGGTTAAGGCTGAGCACCAACTGCCGTCGGGATTATTACAACCAGTGAAAATCCCACTATGGAAGTGGGAAAGAGTAACAATGGACTTTGTGAGTGGGTTACCTTTGACACCCACCAAGAAAGATTCGGTGTGGGTAGTTGTGGATAGGTTAACAAAATCTGCTCATTTCATACACTGCTCGTACCTGACTACTCATCGCAAAAGTTGGCCAAGTTATACGTGGCGGAGGTAGTCTTGTTGCATGGTGTGCCGGTGTCAATAATTTCGATCGAGACCCTAGGTTCACGTCTAGGTTTTGGCGGAAGTTGTAAGAAGCGTTGGGAACACGATTGGATTTTAGCACCGCTTTTCACCCACGCAGATGGACGATCGAGAAAGGGTTATTCAGGTTCTGGAAGATATGTTGAGAGGTTGTATCATCGATTTTCGTGGAAGTTGGGAGGACTACTTACCATTGGCGGAGTTTGCGTACAATAACAGCTATCAAGCAAGTATTTAGATGGCACCATATGAAGCGCTTTATGGGCGAAGATGTCGTACGCCGACGTGTTGGACAGAGTTGGGTGAACGACGAGTGCTTGGACCGGAATTGGTGGCAGACACTGAAAGCAAGGTTAAGCTGATAAGGGGTCGGTTAAAGGAGGCATCCGATGAGACGAAGTCGTATCGGATTTGAAGCGCAAAGAGATTGAGTTATTTGTGGGGATATGGTTTTCTTGAAGGTTTCCCTTGGAAGAAAATTTTGAGATTTGGTAAGAAGGGTAAGTTGAGCCCACGGTTTATTGGGCCTTACCGGATTGTTAAGCGGGTTGGACGGTGGCTTATCAGCTAAATTACCACGAGCGCATCGTATCCACGACGTTTTCCATGTATCCATGCTGAGGCGGTATCGATCTGACCCAACTCATATCATACCAGCTGCTAAAATCGAGGTACAGTTAGATTTAACTTTCGAGGAGGAACCTGTGCAAATACTTGATCGTGACGTCAAGATGTTGAGAAGGAAATCAATTCCACTAGTGAAAGTACTTTGGAGAAACCATGGCAAGGAAGAAGCTACTTGGGAGACTGAGGAGGCGATGCGTCAACAGTACCCTCAACCGTTCTGATAAGGTAAAATTTCGAGGTCGAAATTTCTTTAAGGAGGGTAGAGTTGTAACATCCTGATTTTCGGGTTTATTCGCGATTTTCAATATTTTGTAAAGATTTTTAAAATTTTGTATTTGGATGTGGAATTAGTATTTTGAGTAGGTAAATGGGCTTATAGAAGGCCCATGAGTTGGCCAAAACCAGTTGAATTTTGGAATTTTAGACTTAAGAGTTAGGGGTTACGGCTAAGTGGCCTTAAGTGGAGTGATGGGTAAATTGCATCACAAATGAGCCTTTGGTAAAGTGGCTAAGTGGCGCCACTAGGGAGCTATGAAGGTGGCGTGTAAGTGTTGGGGAAGACACAGGTTCGATTCCTTTGTTGGCAAATAGATGCATTTATTTTTTTAGTGCGGGAGGGTAAGTGTTGGAGTTCGGTGGATTACGCTAGAGGAGAGTTGGATCAGTTTAAATGCTTGGATTAAGGAGTGATAAGGGAGAGATTTAAGGGATTGGGATGAGGCTAGGAGTTAGCCGAATGGGGAATTGAAGAGGAAAATCGGCGGGGGATTATAAGGGTAGTATTTGGCACTTAGGGTATTATTGGTGCCGTTTTCTTACGCTTTTACACCTTAGGATTGTTCTTTTCTCTCTTTTCCTCTCTAGCAAAACTACCACCTCCCTATTCTTCTTCTTCTATTTTTTCTTCTTCAAACTATTCATCATACCTACTATTCATCAACACTTTTGCCGAATCCATAAAAGCCGAAATCTTGGGATCACTGCTTGTGCCGATTTCTTCAAAGCCAGGTTCTTCTATGTTCTTTTGCTTTTATTAATTTACAAATTCTCTTTTCTTAATCCTGGATTCCTGACCGCAATTCTACTTCAAGGTTGTAGCCCCGCATTATCATCTCCTTTATCACACAAAAGCCGAAAAACCATAGAATTGGGGGCTTATAGCGAAACTTGAAACTCAGGAGTCGAGTTTTTACCACCGTTTGAAAGATAAATCTGCACAGATTACGTGGAGATCAAAAAGGAGTAAGGGTAAGTGTTCATCATCTCGGATCTGGTTATATTTTACAAAGTTAGGAAAAGCCAAGTCCCTAAAATATAGAGAGGTTTGTCGAATTGGACATGTGGCTCTAAAGGTTTTTAAGCGGCGTTTTACATCAATGATTAGTGTCTTCTTAAGTGTTGGATTAAAGGCGTGGGTTGTTGGAGCAATCGGATTCGAGACTAGCTACCGTTTTTGGCAAAGAAGGTAAGGTTTCAAAGGCTTTTAGGGATATGGTTTGAGCATGGATGAGTAAGTTTGGGGTTTAGTGTTATGGTTTGTAAATAGGAACTGTGCTAATCAAGCTGTAGGATATCGGAAGGGATCTCGATGGCGATCGTCATGCATAATCGGTGTGTACCAACACCCTTTCTTAGTTCAATTAAAAAGCGAAATGCCGAAATTTTGGCATTTCATGGTCATGTGGGTATGTGAATGCTCTCAAGTCATAGAATAATTGTTAGATCTGCACCGCAAGGTGGTAAGCACGTTCAGCGTGACGTTTTAGCGTATTTGGAAAAAGGGGCTCGATGGGCCAAAAGCGGGCCCAATGGGCTTCTGGACCAATATAGGTAAGAGATGGGCAAATTAGCTTTATTAGGTAGATGGTGGAATCAAATTGCATAAAACTGATAAAAATTCTGAATTAGCTTGCGATGGCGTAGATCACGAAATTACCCTAAAGAGCAAAATTACCGAAATTACCCTAAAGAGCAAAATTACGATATACCCTAGGGTTTTAAATTGGTGAACTGCTTGATTGATTACTACGTATTTTGCATGATATGCATTTATTAATATCTGTTGCATGGGATTGGGGTATTAATGGAGGAAATCTTGAAAGTGGTTCATCCACGTCTTGGAGGCTTTGCCTCAATCGACTGAAATTTGAGCGACGTTCTTTTAAGCTGTGAATGTGTAGGGTGGGTGGGTTGAGATATTCCCCACATGGTGTGTAGGGTTGGTGCAGGCGGTGTAGCGGTTGGTGGGTTGAGTAGTCTCCCGGATGGGCTTGCATTCATTATTCTGTTGTTACTCATATTCTTGAAGCGGGCCTATGGGCCACATTTGTTATGTAAAAAGGGCTAAGGCCTTGCTCAGATTCGAAAGGGCTTGACCTCTGTGTCTTATATCTGAATAGGGCTCGGGCCCAATGGGCTCGAGCTGAATTGGGCTTTGGATGGGTTTCTATATACACTGAGTTTTCCCAAACTCACCCCCTTCCTCTTCCATCCTTGCAGGTGAGCCCTAGAATTGGTGGACTTGGAGCTGGGCGGGATTCAGAGTGGCCATGAAGATTAATTGCCGATTTTAAAGAAGTTTAGCCTTTAATTTGGGTTATTTTATTTTTTTATTTTTTTATTATGCTTAAAGTTGTAATAAGGCCGCTATTTTTAATTACTTTTATTGTGGGGATTATTAAACTGGCTAGCACTAGGGTTCGTTTTATAAAATCTACTTGTTTTTAAAAAAGATCATGATGACGCATAAAGTTTCCATAAAGTAAATGTTTTCCCAAGAAAATAAATATTTTTAAGCAAGCGTTTTGCAACCTTAATCATTTTCTTAAGCTGGTCATAATCAAATGATTTTCTCAAAATTATACGAGATGTTAGAGTGTGGCAATGGCAGTGTGCATGTCTAGGATTGGATCCGAAGAGAGCTTGGTACTTAAGTAGTCCGACGGACTCACCTCCTCTTCTTCCTGGTTTTCCTACCTGGTGCGCAGCTTCCATTCACTTTAACTTACTTTTAAAAGTGTCTTTTACAACACCAACTCAGCTTTTCCAAACTAAGTGTTTTGAACGCATCAATGTGGCGCATCAGATCCGGTCATAACATCCAGGCCGGGTTTGGGGTGTTACAGATATAATATAAAAACCATTTAATATATGTATTATACCGTCTTACCAAAGTATTAATGGGATATTTACAACATAAATACCGCAACTTAGAAAGCCACTAACAATTTGGACATTATCCTTTAAACTATCAAGTTTTCAATTTACGCGGTTAAGTCTTTTCATTTAATCGGATACCTAAACGACAAAATTAAATCACGAAAATTTCACAGATATAAATTCACACAAAATAAACATAGAATAAAATTTTTAAATTTTTTTTTGATTGAGATTCGTGGTCCTAAAACCACCGTTACTTAGGGTCTAAATCGAGCTGTCACAACTCTCCCCTCCTTAGGGATTTTCATCCCCGAAAATCTTACCGATGAATAGGTTCGGATAGCGTTCTCTCATTGCATCTTTTGGCTCCCACGTTGCTTTTTCAACCCCTGTTTACACCATAGTACTTTAACTAACGAAATTTTCTTATTTCGAAACTCTTTAATCTCACGAGCCAAAATATGAATCGGTCCTTCCACATACGTCATATCGGGCTTAATCTCATTCTCAGACGGACTAATCACATGTGAAGGGTTAGATCGATATCTACGAAGCATCGAAACATGGAATACATTGTGAATCTTTTCTAACTCAGGTGGCAACAATAGTTTGTAAGCAACAGGCTTGATACGCTCTATTAGCTCATATAGCCCAATAAACCTCGGACTCAATTTGCCTTTACGACCAAATCTGAGTATTTTCTTCCACGATGAGACTTTAAAGAAAACTTCATCTCTGATCTAAAACTCTATTTCTTTACGTTTGAAGTCCGCATATGATTTTTGACAATCTGACGGTGCTTTTAGACTTTCACGGATCACTTTCACTTTCTATTCGATTTCTCTAATCAAATCGACCCCGTGTATCTTATTTTCACTAGGCTCAGTCCAGTACAATAGTGTACAACATTTATGACCATACAAAGCCTCATAAGGTGCCATTTTGATGCTCTATTGAAAGCTGTTATTATACGCAAATTTAATTAGCGTTCCCACGTACCTTCGAACTCGAGAATACAACATCTTAACATATCCTCAAGTATCTAAATGATTCACTCAGACTAGCCATCTTTTTGCGGATGGAAAGAGTACTGAAATGTAATTTTGTACCTAGTGCATCTTGCAATTTCTTCCAAAACTGTGATGTAAATCTCGGATCTCTATTCGAAACAATAGATATAGGCACACCATGTAACCTCACAATCTGAGAAACATACAATTCAGCCAACTTATCCAGCGAGTAGTTTGTGCGTATCAGAACAAAACGAGCTGATTCAGTCAATATATCCACAATAACCCAGATTGCATCTTTCTTGCTCTTTGTTAATGGTAAATCGGATACAAAGTCCATAGTAACTCTGTCTCATTTCCACTCAGGTATCATGATTGGCTGAAGTTGTAATGGCCTAAATTCAAGGTTATCGGAACAATGGTTTCGTAACCATAGATCCGATTTAAAGAGAAATTTATTTCAATATTTTTGCTTGAAAATTGATATGATAGGAAAATCGTATGAAAATATTGATAGGAAAATTTTATTGATTTAGTGATTAGTTAGAAAAAGAAATTATTGAAGAAATTGGGTAAAATAAGGTATCGAGACCTCTATCTCATAAAACCGGGTCAAAAATAATTTTATAAATATTTATGAAATGTTATTAATGTGGTATTAAAATTTAGTTAGGAAATTTTAATGTTTGGGTAGTCAATTAAATGAAAAGGACTAAATTGTAATAGGTATAAAAGTTGCTAGAGTGATTAAATAGCTTAAGAGTCTAATGAGAAAGGATTTAAAGGCAATTAGACCCAAAAGTTATTTGGGCTGGACTGACAAGGTATGAAATCGTGAGAAAAATTGATAAATTAAGGGTAAAATTGGAATATTGCAAAATTAACTAAATAAAACTAGGACTAAATCTGAAATATCTAGATTTCTTTTCATTTCTCTTCAATTCCATGACTAAAAGCGCCATAGGAGGGTTCTCTAGCTGGTATTTCATAATTTTGCACCAAATCCGGAAGATTCAAATCTGAAGCTAGATCGAGGAAAGAAAAAAGTTCGGGATTAGTAGATTTTCTTGTTTACAAACAAGTATCAAGGTAAGTTCGTGTAACTTGAATTATATTCGAAATGCTTGAGGTTGTATGTTATTGATGTGAATATGATTTGAGTGTTCATTGTATGAAAATTAATGAAACATTGATATATTTGATAAAATGAGAAGAAATCCGGTTGAATGAAAGGAAAATTCGATGGATCTCGAAAAGGAATTGACGGTAAAAGGATCTAGCAGGACGGGTGATCCTATCTTGATATAGCCCTCCCAAAGAATATGTGTAAAATGGATTTAGCCGGACGGGTAATCCGAATTAGGGTCTGAATTTAGCTTTGGACTAGTAATTGGATCCAAGCTCATTAGAGTAATTGTCGTTGCGAGGATTTAGCTTTGGTGGTAATCCCGACAATACTCTATGAGTTTATATTGCGAGGATTTAGCTTTGGTGGTAATCCATTGCAAGGTTGAGGTTCGCAGAGTGTGCTCTCTAAAATGGAAATGTCGCACATGAATATGAATTGACGGACCCGGAATTGTACACTAAAAGTGTACCTCTGAAAATCCATAAAAAATTCCAAGAAATTCAACGGGATAAATATGGAAAAATAACAAGGAAATGGAAATCATGGTATTGATGAGCTCATCAAGTAGTATATATTATTGGTACATGGAAATTATTGTACTAACTTGAATGTTGAGTTTGTGCATATTAGGGTAATAATGCATTGAATGGATATATGGATGTTTATTGTATTGTATTGAAAATATTAGGTAAGTATAATTCTTGTTACATGAGCTTACTAAGCACAAAGTGCTTACCCGTTCCTTTTTCCCTATTTTGTAGTGTTAAGAGCTCGGAGGTCGGATTTGGTGGAGACACATCACATCATCAACCTCGGGATTTCGGTATATAAAGAAACTTTATTTTGGAAATCAATGGCATGTATAAGCTAACAAAGTAAATGTTAATGTGAAATGAATGTAAAGTTAGCCATTAGTATGGTTAACAAACACAGTTATAGATATGTGATGACGTTATCTTATATAAATGCATGAATCTATCATGAAAATATGTTGAATTGATTTGGTTGATGTGGATTGGTCTCGATTTAATATTACAGGGAAGGTTAGATATTTATAAAAGGGCTATATTGAATATAAAAAAATTTAATTAAATAAACTCGGTAATGCCTCGTACCTATTAAAAAATGAATACGGGTAGGGTATTACATTTATTGGTATTAGAGCTACGGTTTAGCGGTTCTAGGACCGATGTAGCAAATCTGAGGATTAGCTATACATGCCATTTAAATTATTATTGATAGTGTGATATCTCGACCATTTAAAATGTGTTTTCTTATAGTAATGTCATCCGACCGAGCTCAATCGAGGAAAGTTGGGAGTCATGCTCGACTTTCGTACAAATGAAGAAACTAGCGATAGAAGGCACGAGACAGAGGGTCGAGGGAGGAGGCAAAAATAGCCTTCTTTCAAATGATGAATGAATGGTTTAATCAATACTTAAGAACTAACCACAGTAGTGCAACAAGTTCAAGCTCCCCTCCCGCTCCTCCACGGTTCTCGAGATCCCACAAGGTATAGGTCTTGAATCATCGGAAAAGGAAAGCTCCAGAGATAAAATTCAAAAATATGGGTAGAAGAATTTGAGCAGCGAGTTGATGATGATTACGAGCAGGCTGAGTTTTGGTTAGAAAACACTACTCGGGTTACGGAAGAATTATCTTGTACACGGAAGAATGTCCGAAATGTGCCGTCTCATTTGCTAAAAGATACACTTACCATTGGTGGAATACTAAAGCTTGGTTGTTCGAAAGAAGAAATTACATGGGAATTCTCTCGAACCGAGTTCAGAAAAAAATATATCAACCAGAGGTTCCTTGACCAGAAAAGAAAAGAATTTCTTGAGCTGAAACAGGGCAATAGATCAGTATCTGAATATGAAAGAGAATTTATTTGATTGAGTAAATATGCTCAAGAATGGGTACAGTCAGAAGCTGAAATGTGCAAACGATTCGAAGAAGGGTTGAATGAAGACATTAAGTTAATGATTGGAATTCTTGAAATTTGAGAGTTTGCTACATTGGCAGAGAGAGCTTATAAAGCAGAAGAATTGAGCAAAGAAAAGAAACAGGCTAAGAGGGAACCTCGAATTTTTAGTAAAAGACCGATGGGAAAATCCCAGTTTTCTGCTTCAAAGAAATTGAAGAAATATAAGGATCGTTCTACTTCAGCCATTGGGTATTCGGGCAAAGAGCGAGGTTCTCAACGCACTAATCCAAGGCCTTCTACTCCATCAGTGACCACTGTTGGCAGTGTTGGCACTCCTAAACCGAGATGCCAGTATTGTAATAAAGCTCATTTTGGTGAATGCCGATTTAAGAGTGGGGCTTGTTACCGATGTGGTTCTTTTGACCATTTCCTCAGAGATTGTCCAGAAAGGGTTGAAAAAGAAGTTGAACATATATCGAAGCCGAGTAATCTAGTTTCGAGGGGTAGACCACCTCAACCATCCAGTAATGTCAGTGGTAGTCGAGAAGCTACAAAAGATACTATAGGTAGGCCTGAGGTACGAGCACCTGCTAGGACATATGTCATTCGTGCTAGAGAAGATGCTTCAGCACCCAATGTTATTACTGGTACATTTTCTTTACTTGATACCGATATTCTTGCATTGATTGATCCACGGTTCTCGCATTCATATATATGTGTTAAACTTGCAATTGTTAAAAATTTATTTGTTGAACCTCTTGAATTTGTGGTTAAAGTATCGAACCCCACAGGTCGATCGTGTTAGTGGATTAAATTTGTAAAATTTTCCACCGATGGTAAGAGGTTATTATTTCGGTGATTTGATGTTCTTGCCATTTGATGAATTTGACGTGATATTGGGTATGGATTGGTTAACTTGACATGATCGGTAGTAAATTGTAAACAAAAATATATTGTGCTAAAATGTCGAATGGTGAGTTGCTCCGAGTTAAATCGATCGGACAAAGGGGTTATCGATATGATTTGATAATGGCGGCGCGCAGGTATGTCAAAAAGGGTATGATGCTTACTTGGCTTATGTACTCGACACCAAGGTATCTCGAGTCAAAGATACTGAGCGATTCGATGGTATGTGAATTTTCCGATGTGTTTCGAGAAGAATTACCAAGATTGACACCAGAAAGAGAAGTGGAATTTTCTATAGATTTGATTCCGGGAACTACTCCGATCTCCATAGCTCCGTACCGGATGGCGCCTATAGAATTAAAAGAGTTAAAGACACAGTTGCAAGAGCTTGTTGGCGGGGTTTTGTCGACCAAGTCATTCACCACAGGGTGCTCGGTTCTGTTTGTGAAAAAGAAAGATGGGTCTTTGAGATTGTGTATCGACTACTGGCAGACAATAAAGTAACCATAAAGAATAAGTACCGTTACCGGATTGATGATTTATTTGATCAATGAAAGGTGCTACTATGTTTTCAAAGATTGATCTTCGATCAGGTTATTATCAGTTACGGGTAAAGGAGTCAGATGTGCCAAAAACAACCTTTAGAACCAGGTACAGGCATTATGAGTTTCTAGTTATGCCGTTTGGGCTAACTAATGCACCTGTAATATTCATGGATTTGATGAACTGGATATTCAGACCGTACTTAGACAGATTTATAGTAGTATTTATTGATGATATTTTGGTTTATTCCCGGGATGAAGAAGAACATGCAGAACATTTGAGAATTGTATTCCAAATTCTACAAGAGAAGCAGTTGTATGCTAAATTCAGTAAATGTGAATTTTGGCTTCGAGAAGTGGGTTTTCTTGGACACATTGTATCTGCCGAAGGCATCAGGGTAGATCCAAGTAAAATCTTAGCTATTGTCAATTGGAGTCCACCGAAGAATGTATCTGAAGTTAGAAGTTTCTTGAGTTTAGCTGGTTATTATCGGAGATTTGTGCGAGGATTCTCTATGATAGCTTCTCCAATGACTCGATTATTGCGAAAGATGTAAAGTTCGAGTGGGTGATGAATGTCAACAAAGTTTCAACCGATTGAAAGACCTATTAACGAAAGCACTGTATTAGTGCAAACTGAACCGGGTAAGGAATTTGTTATTCTGATGATGCCTCATTAAATGGTTTAGGTTGTGTTTTGATGCAAGAAGGTAAAGTAATAGCCTATGCTTCAAGACAACTTAAACCACATGAAAGAAATTACCCAAGACATGATCTTGAATTAGTCGCTATTGTATTTGAGTGAAGATATGGCGACATTACTTGTACGGTGAGAAATGTCATATTTATACTGATCATAAAAGCTTGAAATATTTGATGAAACAGAAAGATTTGAATTTGAGACAGCGTAGGTGGCTTGAATTGATAAAGGATTATGATTTGATTATTGATTACCATCCGGGTAAGGCTAATGTTGTAGCTGATGCTTTGAGCCGGAAATATCTGTTTACTTTACGAGCTATGAATACCCGGTTATCATTGACTGATGATGGTTCAATCCTAGCTGAATTGAGAGCCAAAACGACATTTTTACAGCAAATATGTGAAGCTCAGAAGAATAATGAGAACTTACAGGTTAAACGGGCACAGTGTGAGTCAGGTAATGATTCTAAATTTCAGATTGGTTCTAATGATTGTTTATTATTCAAAGGTAGGGTATGTGTACCTCAGAATTCAGAGCTCATACAGAAGATTCTACTCGAGGCCCACGAGTACTATATACGTACATCCGGGAGTAATAAAATGTATAATGATCTGAAAAAGATGTACTGGTGGTCGGGAATGAAACGTCATATCTCTGAGTTTGTATCAAGGTGTTTAATATGTCAACAAGTTAAAGCTGAACATCGGGTACCTTCAGGGTTACTTCAGCCAATTACTATACCAGAATGGAAATGGGAAAGAATCACTATGGATTTTGTATCGGGGCTACCTTTGTCTCTGAGGAAAAATGATGCTATTTGGGTGATTGTTGATCGATTAACAAAGTCAGCTCACTTTATTCTGGTACGTATAGATTATTCTTTAGATAAACTAGCTGAACTGTACATATCTGAGATTGTCAGGTTACTTTGGAGTGCCTGTCTCCATTATATCAGATAAAGATCCCTGATTTACATCTCGTTTCTGGGACAAATTGCAAGAAGCCTTGGGTACTCAGTTGTATTTCAGCACTGCATTTCATCCTCAGACAGATGGTCAATCTGAGTGTGTAATTCAAGTATTGGAAGATATGCTCCAATGTTGTATACTAGAGTTTGAAGGTAATTGGGAGAGGTATCTACCTTTGATTGAATTTGCTTACAATAACAGTTATCAGTCTAGTATTAAAATGGCTCCGTATGAAGCTTTGTATGGTAGAAAATGTAGAACACCGTTATATTGGACAGAGCTCAGTGAAAGGAAGATACATGGGGTTAATTTGATCCGGGAAACAGAAGAAAAAGTAAAGGTTATTCGAGATAGTCTAAAAGCGACTTAGATCGTCAAAAATCATATGCCGACCTTAAGCGAAAAGAGATTGAATTTCAAGTCGGTGACAAGGTATTTACGAAAGTGTCTCCTTGGAAGAAAGTTCTTGATTCGATCGAAAGGGTAAATTGAGTCCAAGATTTATCGGACCTATGAAATCATAGAAAGAATTGGACGATTAAACTTATCGATTGGCATTACCACGAACTTGATAGAATCCATAATGTTTTCATGTATCTATGTTATGACGATATCGATCGGATCCTTCACATGTTATTTCTCCGATAGAAGTAGAGATTCAACGGATATGACTTACGGTGAAGAACCGGTCAAGATATTGTACGGAGACAAAAGAGCTTAGAAATAAAAGATAAATTTGGTGAAAGTATTGTGGCAAAAGCACGGATTGAGGAAGCAACATGGGAACCGGAGGAGGCAATGAGGAAACAATACCCAAACCTCTTTCTTGGTAAGATTTTCGAGGACGAAAATCCTTAAAAGGGGGGGAGAGTTGTAATGGCCTAAATTCAAGGTTATCAGAACAATGGTTTCGTAACCATAGATCCGATTTAAAGAGAAATTTATTTCAATATTTTTACTTGAAAATTGATATGATAGGAAAATCGTATGAAAATATTGATAGGAAAATTTTATCGATTTAGTGATTAGTTAGAAAAAGAAATTATTGAAGAAATTGGGTAAAATAAGGTATCGGGACCTCTATCTTGTAAAACCGAGTCGAAAATAATTTTATAAATATTTATGAAATGTTATTAATGTGGTATTAAAATTTAGTTATGAAATTTTAATGTTTGGGTAATCAATTAAATGAAAAGGACTAAATTGTAATAGGTGTAAAAGTTGCTAGAGTGATTAAATAGCTTAAGAGTCTAATGAGAAAGGATTTAAAAGGCAATTAGACCCAAAAGTTATTTGGGCTGGACGGCAAGGGTATGAAATCGCAGAAAAATTGATAAATTAAGGGTAAATTTGGAATATTGCAAAATTAACTAAATAAAACTAGGACTAAATCTGAAATATCTAGATTTCTCTTCATTTCTCTTCAATTTCAGCACTAAAAACACCATAGGAGGGTTCTCTAAGCTGGTATTTCATAATTTTGCACCAAATCCGAATATTCAAAAGCGAAGCTAGATCGAGGAAAGGAAAAGTTAGGGATTAGTAGATTTTCTTGTTTACAAACAAGTATCAAGGTAAGTTCGTGTAACTTGAATTATATTCGAAATGCTTGAGATTGTATGTTATTGATGTGAATATGATTTGAGTGTTCATTGTATGAAAATTAATGAAACATTGATATATTTGATAAAATGGGAAGAAATCCGGTTGAATGAAAGGAAAATTTGATGGATCTCGAAAAGGAATTGACGGTAAAAGGATCTAGCAGGACGGGTGATCCTATCTTGATATAGCCCTCTGAAGAATATGTGTAAAATGGATTTAGCTCGGACGGGTAATCCGAATTAGGGTCTGAATTTAGCTTTGGTGGTAATTGGATCCAAGCTCATTAGAGTAATTGTCGTTGCGAGGATTTAGCTTTGGACGGGTAATCCAAACAATACTCTATGAGTTTATATTCGAGGATTTAGCTCGATTGGTAATCCCGCGCAAGGTTGAGGTTCGCGAGTGTACTCTCTAAAATGGAAATGTGTGCACATGAATATGAATTGACGGACCCGGAATTGTACACTAAAAGTGTACCTCTAAAAATCCATCGAAAATTCAAAGAAATTCAACGGGATAAATATGGAAAAATAACAAGGAAATGGGAATCATGGTATTGACGAGCTCATCAATCATAGTATATATTATTGGTACATGGAAATTATTGTACTAACTTGAATGTTGAGTTTGTGCATATTAGGGTAATAATGCATTGAATGGATATATGGATGTTTATTGTATTGTATTGAAAATATTAGGTAAGTATAATTCTTGTTACATGGGCTTACTAAGCACAAAGTGCTTACCACATTTCCTTTTTCCCTGTTTTGTAGTGTTAAGAGCTCAGAGGTCGGATTTGGTGGGAGACACATCACCTTTATCAACCTCGAGATTTCGTTATATAAAGAAACTTTATTTTGGAAATCAATGGCATGTATAAGCTAACAAAGTAAATGTTAATGTGAAATGAATGTAAAGTTAGCCATTAGTATGGTTAAAAACACAGTTATAGATATGTGATGACGTTATCTTATATAAATGCATGAATCTATCATGAAAATATGTTGAATTGATTTGGTTGATGTGGATTGGTCTCGATTTAATATTACGAGGAAGGTTAGATATTTATAAAGGGCTATATTGAATATAAAAAAATTTAATTAAATAAACTCCGGTAATGCCTCGTACCTATTAGGAAATGAATACGGGTAGGGGTATTACAGAAGTAATCCAGAAGGTACCTGATGCTCGGCTTTTACTTGTTGACAAATTAAGCATTTTGAACCAAAGTTAGAAATGTCTCGTTTCATACCTTGCCACCAATAAAGCTGTTTTAGATCATTATACATCTTTGTACTACTTGGGTGAACAAATAACCGACTACCATGAGCTTCGTTCAAAATAATTTGAATCAACTCTAAATTCCTCGGGACACATAATAGGTTTCGAAATCTCAAACAGTCATCAGCATCAACTCGAAACTCTGAATCAGCATTTAAATCACATTGAGCTCATTTTTCCATCAACTCATTATCAACCTTCTGGGCATCACAAATTTGTTGAACAAATAACGATCTTTCTTTCAATTCAGCTATTATCGAACCATCATCAGACATAGCCATATATGCATTCATTGCACACAAAGCAAACAGTGATTTTTGACTTAAAGCATCAGCAAAACATTAGCCTTTCCCGGGTGGTAGTCAATCACAAGTTCATAGTCTTTTATCATTTCTAACCATCGGCGTTGTCTCAAATTCAGATCTTTCTGAGTCATCAAGTATTTCAAACTTTTATGATCAGAATAAACGTGACATTTCTCACCAAACAGATAATTACACCAAATTTTCAACGCGAACAAAATGGCTGCCAATTCCAGATCATGTGTCAGATACTTCTTTTCAAGTGGCTTCAACTGTCTCGAGGAATAAGCTATAACTTTGCCTTCCTACATCAAAACACAACCCAAACCATTTGAAGATGCGTGACTATAAATAACAAATTCTTTACCTGATTCTGGCTGAACTAATACTGGAGCTTCGGTCAAAAGGGCTTTCAATTGATCAAAGCTTTTTTGGCACTTCTCTGACCACTCGAACTTAACATCTTTCTGCAATAGCTTCGTCATCGGGGCTACAATCATAGAGAAACCTTTCATGAATCGTCTATAATAACTAGCAAGTCCCAGAAAGCTTCAGACTTTAGAAACATTCTTCAGAGGTTTCCAATCAAGTATAGCTAAAATTTTGGTCGGATTAACCTGAATAGCCGATGTTGGTACCACATGGCCCATAAAACTAACTTAACTTAACCAGAACTCACATTTACTGAATTTCGCATATAACTGCTTATCTCGCAAAGTCTGTAACACAAGTTTCAAATGTTCGGCATGGTCAGCTTCATCACGAGAGTAGATCAAAATGTCATCTATAAACACAACCACGAACCGGTCCAGATACGGTCTAAAGATCCGATTCATCAAATCCATGAAAACAGTAGGTGCATTAGTAAGTCCAAAAGGCATAACCAAGAACTCATAATGTCCGTACCTCATTCGAAAAGCAGTCTTTGGCACGTCGAAGTCTTTAACTCGCAATTGATAGTAGCCTGAACTCAAGTCTATCTTTGAAAACACTGTAGCCCCTTTCTGTTGATCAAACAGATCATCAATCCATGGCAACAGATACTTATTCTTTATAATCACCTTATTAAGCTATCTATAATCGATGCAAATTCTCATAGTTCCGTCTTTCTTTTTCACAAACAACACAGGTGCACCCCAAGGAGAGAAACTTGGTCGTGTGAAACCTCTATCTCTCAACTCTTGCAAGCTGAGTTTTCAATTCTTTTAATTCTGTAAATGCCATTCTGTACAGAGCTATAGATATTAGAGTCGTCCCAAGAATTAACTCAATACTAAACTCTACCTCTCGAATAGGTGGCGAACTGGATAATTCTTCAGGAAACACATCTGGATACTAACATACAACTGGTACTGATTCAATGTTTCTTTCAGCCACTTTACTGGCAAGCACGTAGGGAAAATAAGCTTCACAACCTTTTCTCACATATTTCTAAGCTAGCATTGAAGAAATCACTGCTGGTAATCCATTCAGATCATTAGATTCAATCCGAATAATCTCATTATTCTAGCTTCATAGATCAATGGTCTTTTTTCTTGCAGTTCACAACAACATTATGTAAAGTCAACCAATCCATACCCAGAATTATGTCGAACTCATCAAATGGCAGCAACATCAAATCAACTGGAAAACATGAATCTCGAACCATCAAGGGACAATTCTTACACACTCTATCAACCATAACACGCTGGCCCAAAGGGTTTGACACTTTAATTACAAACTCTGTAAACTCAACAGGAAGAGTCTTGCTGATTACTAATGTCACACACATAAGAATGAGTAGAACCAGGATCAATCAATGAAATTACATTAGTATCATAGAGAGTGAATGTACCAGTAATAACATATGAGGATGAAGCCTCCTCTTGCGCGCGAATAGCATAGGCTCTGACAGGTGCATGAGCCTCAAATCTGGCTGTTGTATCTTTAATTCCTCTCTGACTGCCACTCACATTACCCGCATTTCTCTATGGTATATCCCGAATCACACTATTACCCAATCTCGTGTTCTGCACTGGATTCTTTTCAACTAACCCTGGGCAATCTCGAATATAATGATCTATCAATCCACATTTAAAATAGGCCCGATCATGCAATCTGCTGGGATGTCATTTACCATAGTGTTTACACTTGGGTTGATTTGATCTGACATTCCTCACACTAGCTACTGAGGTAGCTCTCGTGCTCGCAGATGGTCTATTCTGATCCAGTCTGGAGTAACACGAAGTGGCTCTAGAACAACTGAAATCATCTCGGTACTTCTTTGGTGTTGACTAGACTGACTTACTGAATGATCTTTTACGCGAGTCTTTAGCTTCAAATTAGCTTTTCTCTTCTCTTTCCCAAGCTCTTCAGCTTTGCAGGCTCGCTCAACAAGTACCACAAACTCTTTTATCTCAAGTATGCCAACTAACAGTTTAATATCTTCATTTAGCCCATCTTCAAACCTTTTACACATTACAGCTTCTGTAGAAACACACTCTCGGGCATACCGACTGAGTCTCATGAATTTTCGCTCGTACTCTCTCACAGTCATTCGACCCTATTTTAGCTCTAGAAATTCTTTTCGCTTCAGATCAATAAATCTCTGGCTGATATACTTCTTACAAAACTCAGTCTGGAAGAATTCCCAGGTCATTCGCTCTCTTGAAACCACTGATACTAGGGTATTCCACTAGTGATATGCTGTATCTCGAAGTAAAGATATGGAAGATTTTAAACATTCATTTGGAGTACAGGACAGCTCATCAAACACACGAGTAGTATTATCAAGCCAGAACTCAGCCCGCTTAGCATCATCATCATCAGTAGCTTTAAACTCTTCAGCCCCATGTTTTCTGATTTTATCAACAGGTAGCTTATGTAATCTCAACGGGTCACTTACTTGAGGTATAGCAGGCATCAAAGATGGATTAGTCGGGGTGGAGGTTGTTGTGCAACCGGGTTAGTCTGGATATACTGAGTAAACTAGTCATTCATCATTTTGATAAAAGGCTTATCTAGCCTTTCCTTTCTGGTTACTCGAAATCAGTCGAGAATCAACCGGCACTATCCCTTGTGCGGGAGCAGGCGCTACACTCTCAACATCATCAGCTACAGCTCTGTCGGGCTCCATTTACAAAATGAAAACACATTTTCAAATGTCAGAAGCCATCACACTATCACAATATATAATATGACATGTATAGCTAGACTCACACACGCTACGTTAGTCCTAAAACCGACTAAATCGTATCTCTGATACCAATTAATGTAACACCCCTAACTTGTATCCGTCGCCGGAATAGAGTCATAAGGCATTACAGAATAAAACATGATCCCAAACAATTAAATATAAATATATAATTATTCATATAAACAAGTCTCTAAAGTTAATCAAATTATTTTCATAAACTAATACAACTTTTAAATTTGGACATTTCATATCATATATATATAAATAGACATTCCGTTCATAGTATAAAATATAATATGCATCAACAATTTCATATATGCGGCATTAATTTAGTAATCTATATGAATCTCATATGTTTTATATTAACACCATTAAAAGCAAGTATAAGGTTATAAATCAACTCACTTCATTTCTTGGTTTAATCGGCTAATATATGTATATCATTATACACATTCTCAACTTACACTTAAGTAGTAAATTCATATAGCCATATATAGAGGTAAAAAGCACCCATAAATATGAACACCTTACACGCATACAAGACATATAAAAACTTAATTAATATTACAAGACCAAATGTCATATATGAATGTCTTAACTTGATTCATAAATGAACACCAAAATTTGCATCATGCATATGTCTTCCTCTTTGTCTAATAATTTATAATCTACATTAACTTAATTACATTCACAATGAACCATATGACCAAATATATATATATAACATCATACAAATATATACAATGTGCAACTTACCCTAAAATAAAGATTATACTTAGCATTAAAAACATACTAAAACAACCAACCAAAATGATCATGCAACACATGCAATACCTACCATTTAGCAAACGAATTTATTAAACTAGCATACATTCACCCATCACTTTAATTATCACATTACATAATTCCATCAAAAACTGACTAATATACCTAGTTCATGTTATCATAGCCGAACCTCATTACTCAAAATTACATACGTATATAGGACTTCCATTATCATGTTATCAACAATCAAGCTCATTAATATGTTTCAATCAAAGACATGACAAATTAAGACTAAACATAGTAATCAAATTCACCTAAATAATTCATATTAGTATGAAACACAACCAAGGTAGTCAAACATACTTATGATCAATTTCTTCATGCCTCATCCAAAATCATTAGCCAACTTCAATGTACAATCACATAACACAAAAGATATTCATTCATGACACATAGCATAATAACCAAATGGACTAAAACCACAAATATGCCAAAGCCAAAATCTAGCATAGAATTTAAGCCATTTTTGCATGGCCTTATACATAACCAAAGTTCATTATTTCAAATGAAATCCAGCATATACATGCCATAGTTCCAAAATGCAACTTATAAAATACCAAAAGCAGTCGATAGTGTGATAGACTTTGCTGACGATCCCCGAGCTTGTAACTTAAATCCAAAATCTATAAAACAGAAACAAATATACACACAGTAAGCTATTATAGCTTAGTAAGCCCTAAGCAAATAAACAATCTAGTGATATAACCAACTCATTTTAAACTAAACCGAATTATACTATTATAAATATGCTTAGTCTCAAACTACCAATTTCATAAATGATATTTTTGTTTTTTTAAACAAAATTCCCACCTTGGCTGAATGCTCATATAACCAATATAAGTAATTCACATTTCACTTACAAAGCCAATATATCATTAGATAATCAAAAATACTTATTCTCATAAACACAAACTCAAGCATCATAATATACCATCATGTACACATTACCTAAATGGCCGAATACACATGGTTACATCTATACACATATCACATATCATTTCGAAGACAATCACAATATATCTATCAAGACCAGACACACTTTTATAATTATACACATTAGATATTTACCTCATAAGTCATTTGTATCAAACATTAATTACTTACTTACCTTATCACAAGTGATAATAACCTATTCCATACCTAGTCATTTAGCTTATTCAACATGTACATTCACACCTTATCATAGCCCAGTGAACCATTCGAATTTGGATAGGACACTTTAATAAATACACAACTCGTACAATGCCAACGTCCCAGACGTGGTCTTACATGTAGTCACATATCGATGCCACTGTCCCAAACAGGGTCTTACTTGCAAACACATATCAAAATCACATATCGATTCCATGGTCTTGCTCGTACACATATATCGGGATCCTATGTAATGACATATGTATCCTAGCTATTCCTAAGGTTCATACAGGGCTTTCGGACGTCATAACTCAGTCGAAACCAATTCGGAGATATAATAGGCAAGCTTAATCATATTCGGTCATAGCCTATATATGTTCACACATTTCATACAACATATAATATTAACATTTAACTACAATTAAACACATCTATTTGCTTATAAACTTACCTTAGGCAACATAACACGGAACAGGGCAGCTAGTCTACAACTTTCGTTTTTCCCCTATCCAAATCCGATTTCTTTGGTTCTTGATCTAAACATATTCAAATTAATCTCATTCAAACATAATTTCATTCAATTTAGTCCAAAAACACATAAATGAGAAAATTACCATCTTACCCCTAACATTTACAATTTTTACAATTTAGTCCCTATTGCACAAAACACAAAATATGCAAAATCTCAAAATACCCATGTTAGGCCGAATGTTCTTAGTGTTCACACAAGTCCATATATTTCATTTATTTCACATTCTAGTCCCTCAAATTTTTATTTTTTCAATTTAGTCCTAATTACTCAAAATCATCAAATACTCCAATACAAAACTCAAAATATTTCATCATCAAAAACCAAAAATCACAAGCTCTCAAAAATAACATAACTCAAAATATTCACCAAAAACAAAAATTCAAGCACGGGCTTTGTAGTACTTGAAGCAACGATCTCAAAAACGTAAAAATTATCAAAAATTGAGCTAGAACTTACCTTGAATCAAGCTTGAAAGAGTCGAACCCTAGGTTTCGTTTCTCTTTTCTTTTGTTTTAATTTTGAAAATGGTGAATAAAATATGAACATGTCTTTCTTATTTTTTATATTATAACTTATTATAATTTTAAGTTTAATTACATATATATCCTTAATGATATAATAGAAAAACCATATAATATATGTCTTATACTATCCTACCAAAGTATTAATGGGATATTTACAACATAAATACCCCAACTTAGAAAGCCACTAACAATTTGGCCCTTATGCTTTATGATAAACCGTAATTTATACATAGTTTTATCCCATGCTTAACATATTTAAGGATGATTTCTCCTTAGATTTGGTGAATTCGATGCTCCTAATTCTTTAATTTCATGTTTTATACTTAAGTGAGCATAGGAGAGTAAAAAAGAGCAAGAAACGGGTCAAAAACAGAGAAAATGGACCCACATGGGAAATCAACACAGCCTGGACTTCCTCACACGGGCATGTCACATGGCCGTGTCTCTTTGGCAGGATCGAAGCATGACTTACACGGGTAGACTACATGCCCATGCCTATTCAACATCCTTGAACACAGGCTAGAGTAATCGCACACGGGCGTGTTACACGGGCGTGTCCCTGCTGAGCCCAAGTATAACCCTATTTGGAAAAGGTCAATTTTGAGGGCTCTTAGGCATTCTAAAGCCTATTTAAACACCTAAGGAGGCACTTAGGAGGGGAGACGCAGAGTAAGAGGCAAGGAATTACTCAAGGGGAGCTGATTGGTCCATCTCAGAAGTCAAATTCATCATCAAGACTGAAGATCTCCCTTCAATTTCCATTCAAGGGTTTTGGGTTTTCTTTATGTTTTGTATTCATTATTCTTCTGAAATGTCTTCTTCTATAATTATGAACTAAACCCTCTAAATACCTAAGGGGAATAAAACCTAAGACGGATCTTGTTATTATTATCTGAATTGTATGATAAATATTTGACTTGTTCTTAATTATGTGTTCTTAATTCTTGTTTTAATATTCCAAGATATTGATTCGAGTTAATGCTCTTATTCAGAGGAGGAATAGACCCTGTCTAAGAGTAAATTTGTCATAATTAAGCAGAGTTGATTACACGCCTAGAGATAGGGTGATAAGATTTTGCCGGATTAGGGTGAAGCCTAATAAGGGGATCCATAGATCGAGTTAATGCAACACTAGGTGTTAATTAGAAAAAGATTTCAATTAATCAACCTAGGGTTAGACGTTATTAGTATCGAGAGAGATAATAATATAACTTAGGGATTTTTACGGATCAAGTCGAATGAATAAATCGTCTGACTTAGAGTCAAATAACAAGTGAAGTCTAGGTGGATTTTTCCTTGGGTATTATCTTAATCAATCGAATTTTCCCAAAAGCTTTTCCCTAATGTCTCTTTGTGCACTCTTAGTTTAGTTAATTAATTTAGATAAAAAAAATCCCTTAATTTTTAGGCTATATAATAAAAAGAAAGTAATTACTAGTACTGTGACAGTCCAAATTTGACCCTAGTCGAAAAGTGGTTTCGGGACCACAAAACCGAGCCAAAAAAAAAATAATTAATTGTTATATCTTATGCTTATTATATGAGTACAATGCATATGTGGAAGTTTCACTCTCTAATTTTGCCTTTTGTATGTGAAATTATTAAATAGGACTTATATGAAATACTTTAGAAATGTGATAGGTAAATCCTTAAAAGGGTCTATTAGTGCATATACCAAAAGAGTGGTTTTGCATGTCAATTTACCCAAAAGAGGAAGAGTGGCCGCCAAGGGTGATGGTGCTCCACTTATTCTAATTTAATATGGTTTTAAGTTAACAAATGGCTTAAAATAATTATAATAAAAGGGATAAAAGAAAAGAAGGGAGAAAAGGATGTTCATCTTCTTCCTCTTTCCTCAAGCGAAACAAAGATGAAGAAATAGGGAAATTTCTCTAAAGCAATTGGCATCCTACCTTAGGTAGCAAGAGGTAAGTTTTGACTTGTTGATTTAGTTTATGACATGTTAAGTTAATAATTGGATGCACTTTTAGTAATGTCAAGAAAGTTGAAACTTTCATGGTGGTTTAGGCATCATCCGTGAATCTAAGTGTTAGAACTAGGGGTTAATTTCATGTTGTATCAAATAAGGGATGATAGAATGGAGTAGAGATTTTGGAATAAGTGGTTGTACGTTGTACATTCGGTCACATTGAATCTAGATGGAAGATTTTATATTTTTTTATGGTTATTTTTCCTTGTATGATAAATGGTGTTGAGGAGGGCGAATGAACTATGAAGGTCATGAAAAGAATGTAGGAAGCTTAAGGTGCGAATTTTTGTCTTGGTGATAGGAATGATTCGGTTGGAATATTGAGTGAGGAGTTGCCGTTTTAGGATTAAGATCAAAAGAGTGATTAATAGGCATTAAAAGGTTAAATGTATGAAATTGAAGTATAAGGATTTATAGGAAATTGCATAGGTAATGATAAATTTAACTTAGTGTATTCGCCATATGGGTGTATATGTTTGAGATACTATCTCTAACTCTCTATAATCTATTAAAGGAGTAGTGTTGGCATATAAGGTTGAGTTGATTCATGATTTTGTATATTAAGAATTTAATAAACCTAAGACTAAGTTATCTTAGTAGTCGTAATACATTCGGCCTTGAAGCACTAATCGAACATTAGTTAAGGTTGTAATGTTTGGAACAAGGATAGTTATGAAATGAAATGAAAATCATTTAAATCATACGTATAAGTATTCAGCAAGGAAATTAAACTACTAAATGTGTTTATTCTAGACCAAGAAATCAAAGGAGGAGAATCAAACAAGGGCAAAGCAAAGGCAATTGAGTAGTGATTGGGAATCGTTTTCATCCAAAACAAGGTAAGTCATTAAGCACGTATTTGATATTGCTTAAATGATTGTAAAATTTATGCAATTGTGTTTAATGGGATGATATATATATATAAATGAAAATGTATGTGTATGGAGTGATGACATTTGTTGAATGTAAAAGAAATAGTGAAATGTGTAGAAAGTTTGCTTTCGGCACTAAGTGTCTTGAACAATACGTGTGTACGGTGGCGAGATCGGCACTAAGTGTGCGTGCTGGAAATATATGGCACTAAGTGTGCGTGCTGGAAATATAAGGCACTAAGTGTGCATGCTGGAAAAATATGACACTATGTGTGCAAGCTGGAAAAATACTGGCCTTGGGTGTGCGAGCTCGGAGGGTATGGCACTTGTGTGTGCGGGCTTAAATTACGTGGCACTAAGTGTGCGAAATAGAGTAGTAAGCACTGTGTGTGCGTACTCTATATATATGGAGGTGTGTCTCCATTGAATTGAGTATGGACAGCGGATTGGGTAAGTACCTCGAGCTCATGACGAATAGAGAATACGTTCATGCTTGGGGTTGAATTTGGTAAGCCTTAAATCTATGTGATGATTGAAATTGTATGGTTGTGCTGGAAAATGAGTTAATGTGTAAAAAAAATGCTTGATTATCTTGTTGTGTAGAATATGAAATGTGGATGTATGACTTGGTGCGAGATTGGACCGAAAGGTCCGAGGTATTATGGTATAGATTCGATATGGATGAGTACCTAGCCTCGTTTGTTGTACATGTTGTAGTAACTTTATCGGTGGATTGATGAATGCTTATGGCTTCTGAGTTGTAAACTCACTCGGTGTTTTTCTTGTCACCCATTTTAGGTCTCTCGGACTCGTATTGTTTGCGTGATCGGGACCGTCGTTGAAGTCATCACACCGCTGAAATCTTGTGGTATTGTTTTTGTTGTTGAAGAACATTTGGCATGTATAGGCTATTATATTTTGTCGAATTGTGGGTTGTAAACTTTAAGCCATGTGAAAATGGCCTATGTGGTCGTCGAGTGGGATGCTAGAACCTATAGCCACGAGTCTTAGAAACTCTAATTTTGATAAGGTGGCCATAATTTGTGTCATATATGATGGATGATTAAGGCCAAGGAAAGATTCATGAAATTGGCATAGTCTACTGCAGTAACTGTTGCGGACAGCAGCAGTGAGATGAGATTGAAAAATCACTAAAAATAGTAGAAGTAGAATTAAATAGTGAGTAAATTATGGAATTTAACCTTGATGAATCTATTTTTATATGGACGAAACGAAATGACCATATGAGCAGTATACTGAGAAATATTAAAGTTCTCGTGAGACAGGGGCAGAACGGTTTCTGGGTCCCCTGTCGCGACTTTGAAAATTTACCATAAATTATGCAGAAATAATTAGGAGTCATACCTTATATGTACAGATTCCATTTTTAGTCTAGTTTCATTAGGAACAAACGGCACCAGTATTAAAGCCCTGTACAGAGAGATGTTCAAGTTGTAACGCGCGAAGGTCAGAGCAGTCGATCCCTGTAACATGGGTGACTTTAACTAATAAACTGTACCAATTGGCCCAACCAAAAATTCTAAAAATAAATCCATGGATGGGTATGTGAGTCTAAATTCAGGGAAAATTTACAAAACCAGTTTCCGAGTTTTGAAACTCGAGATATGATTTTTAAGGCGACGGTGACGCAGTTTTCCATCCTGACTGGTAATGTCAAATTGGTTGGTACCTTGAGAGGATTTGACCGTTAACCCCTCGTGTCCGACACCGGCGTCGGTCACGAGATAGGGGTGTTACAAGTACTTTTGGTTCCTTTGGGTTCGACAATCCGGTCTTGCTAAAGCTATACTACTGTTCGATAGGTATAATTGTCTGTATCGTGATAATAGTTAGTTTCAAGAACGCTTAATTATAAATTTTTAAAACCTATCGCGAATATCATGTATCACTTTAAACTATCAAGTTTTCAATTTATGTGATTAAGTCCTTTTATTTAATCAGATACCTAAACGACAAAATTAAATCACAAAAATTTCACAAATATAAATTCACACAAAATAAACACAAGATAAAATTTTTAAATATTTTTGACTCGAATTCGTGGTCCCGAAACCACCGTTCCGATTAGGTTCTAAATTGGGCTGTTACAAAAATCACTTCAAAACACATACCAAAACTAACAATTCAATCATTTTCATTCAACCAATTCAATATAGAACAATACATACTAAAACAACTTATTCAATTTCAAACCATTCAACCAATCAACTAGTCTTTCAATACCGTCTTCTTATCTTTGTTAAACCATACTCAAAACATGCAAATTTAAATCATCAAACATGACTCAATACGTTTGCGAAAACCAAAAAGTTTCAAGCCATATGCAAATATTAACATTTAGATCATAAATATATACATATCAAGTTCAATACCATGGATCAAAATGACTTTCAAACATCATCAAGACTTCATACAATCAAGTTTGTTCTAAACCACCTATATATATACCACAAACCCAAGGATCAAAATGATAAAACATCTACCAAATGGTGATAGGATAGTGTGAGCTTTGAGTTGATTCGGCCTAACGAGTTCCGCAAGATAATTTACAAGTGAAAGGGAAAATAAATGGGGTGTAACATATCAAATGCTTAGTAAGTTCATAGGCATTAATCATCAACTTACCTCAATTTACAATTTGATACAACAAGCTATTTAACTTGGTAAAGTTTTCCTAAACATAGCAATTCACATATCAATAAGGTGAGTTAACATATAATGACATCAAATGGAAATTCAAACATATATAAATTCATTTCAATACCATTACAATAACCAAATCAACATGTAACTAGTTGGATAACAAACTCATAACATTCCATTTCCATTTTTTCACTTTTCATTAACCTTTTTAGCCCAAAGAGCTCAAGTGAATAGATCCAGATACATAGGTAACTAGACCACACCAGGTTGCTTGTCAGAGTAGTAACTACACCACAACAAGTGTAACACCCATTATCCGTATTCAATGCCAGAACAGGATACGAGGCATTACCGGACTCATATCATAAACAAACATACAATTCTGAGTCATAAATTTTCATCCAAATTAAAACCATTTGCATTCAAACATAAAGTCCCTAATGCAAGCTGATGAGGCCCAAAACATGCTTTAGAAGTGGTTCGAGACTAAACCGACAATCAAGAAATTTTTAAAAACTTAGAAAATGTTTGCTATGAACAGAGGTCACAAGCCCGTGTCCGCAGGCCGTATGGTCACACACGCCCGTGTCCTTAACCCATGTAACTCTCTGTTTTGCAAAGCATGAACAAATTGAGGTCACACAACCAAGTCACATGCCTGTGTGCTAGGTCGTGTGGTTAATTTAATTTTCATAAAATAGGTAAAAACTTCACATAGTCAGGACACATGCTCGTACTTGAGGCCGTGTCCCTCACAAGGCTAAGACACATGTCCATGTGCTCTGTAACACCCCAAACCCAGCCCAGACGTTACGGTCGAATCCAGTGTGCCACATTGAAACGTTACTGTATAGGTCATGTCTTATCTAAAATCTTTCTTAGTGATTTAAGAGTATTTTCGTTATAGATTAAAGTGAATGGAAGGCATACAATGGTAGGATGCTTAAAAAAAGAGGAGGTGAGTCTATTAGACCGCTTAAGTACCAAGCTCTCCACGGATCCACTCTTAGACATGCACACAACCATTGCCACACTTTAATTGAATGATTGTTCAGGAAAAAACCATTTCATTTTAAGCTTTTGAAAACAATTATTAATTTTTGAAAACGTTTTCATTTCAGAAGCTTTGTTTTGTTTCATGATATTTTGAAATCAGGTAATCTCTTTTAAAAATGCGCCCTAGAGCTATTCAATTTCAAACATTTAAATCCATATCATGCCTAAGCTAATAATCATACTAAAGCATTTAAAAATAATTAAAGTGGCCTTATTACAACTTAAAACCCAAAGCAATTAAAGTAAATGAAACTAATCCAGTCATAAAAGGAAAATTGAGCTTGCAAAACATGTGGCCACTCCGAATCCCTCTCAGCTCCAAGTTCACTAGGGTTGGGGGTTACCTGCACGGATAAAATTAAGTGGTGAGTTTGGAAAACTCAGTGTGTAAAATAACCCAACCATAGTCCAGATCAGTTCAAACCACAGAAACATATTAAGTTGGGCCTTAGCCCTATACAGAATTCAGAATGAAGCCCATAGGCCCATAACAGAAACAGAACAGATATATCTTGTATGCAGAAAACCCAACCCATATCCATCCGTATACACCTCCGTGCCAACCTTACACCATGTGGGGAGACTACTCGACCCACCCATCCGCTACACGTCACAAAATTTGCAGCATTCCTACCAGAACAGATACTGTGACAGAGTCACCAGATACAGATATTGTGGCAGAGCCACCAGAAACAAATATTTGTGGTAAAGCCACCAGATCAGATATTTGTGGCAGAGCCACCAGAACGTTTCCTCCATCAATATAACCCATATCCCATACAACAAATATACATGTCATGGCATACAACAAACAGAATCAGAATATCATGCATTTCAGCCAAAATTAACCCTAGGGGTATAATGGTAATTTTGCACCTAGAGGAATAATGGTAATTTTCATACTTAGGGGTATTTTAGTAAATTTAACTATTTTAGGGTTTACACTCATATTACAGCCATTAACACATTAACAGAAACACTTACCGAGCGTTTTTACCGAATTAGGCCCGTTGGCCCATTAACCTGATTTCAGCCCATTAAGCCCAAATATACTGAAGTGCACGAAATTGTGCACTCTGCAATCATACCACTTGTGATTACCAAAATTAACAACCAAACCATCTCACGAGTGCTCACACGCTCGCAAGTTCACAAAATGCCGGCTTTTCGGCATTTCAGCTTTTACCGATCTAGTCTATGAGTGGGTGTCGTTTACACACCTGATTTGTGACAACTGCTATCGAAATCTCCCACGATATCCTACAATTGTCACTAAACATATCAGATCCAAAATACAATGGCAATCATCATAAACTTACTTACCATAGTCGGCCATCAATACTTATGGCCCTTGAGATCCTACCTTTGCCAAAACTAAAGACTAGATCTAGATCTAGTCGTTCCACTTGTCCAAGCCTTCGATCAGGAGCCTCTGGATCACACTAGCACCAAAACAAATTAATTGTTACAACCCTTAGAGCCTTAAGCTCCAATCGATAGCCTCCCTATGCCTTTAGGGGTTTCGGCTTTTCTAAAACTCGAAATAAAGAATAGATTTGAGTACCTACCTCAGGTTCTTTCAACCAAAACGATTCCACTTTAGTTTCTACTTAGATCTGATGCAAATCCAGCCCTTAAACACTAGCAAAAATTGAATCTTAGAGATCTAAAGATTCGGCTATACGTCCCTAAAAACTATGGTGTTTTCGGCTTTTGAAACTATGAAGAGGAAGATGATTTGGTATGGTGGTTTTTGCAGTGGAATTGCTGACAGGGGTTGAAGTTTAGAGGATATGAAAATTGGCCAAATGAGATGAAGAAAATAGGATAATTTTGACTAGAAGAAATCGGCACAAGAAACAACTTTTGAGATTTCGGCTTTTGTGGCAATCGGCTATAGAGGTTTAGAATAGAATGTGAATGAAAGAAGAGATGAGTAGAATGGGAGGAATGCTTCGGCCAGAGAAGAAAAGAAGAAGAAAAAGAAAATAGAAGTAGAGAGGAGAAGAGAAGGAAGAATTCAGCACTCAGGAGGTCTAACTTTGCGTTTTTTGACTTTTTGCGACATTGAGAAGAGAATAGAATGTAAGTGAAGGCTCTAAGTGGCTAACCCTAATTCGGCAAAACAAAAAGAAAATAAAGCTTGCCCTAATGGCCATTCAGACCCACGGCCTAACCTTCCTAAAGCCCTAGCCGAATTTCCACTTAAGCTCCATCACATGCCCGGCACATGCACACAAAAATAAAAGTAACAACACGCTTACCTTGTGACTTGAACTCTGGCTCCCCCTAATCATCCACAGGTCAATCCCCAAACACCTAGGTGGCGCCACATGCCACTTTACCACAGATCTTTTTGTGTCCTATTTTACCACCTCAATTTTAAAAGCCCATATCGCCAGAACCCTCTCTCTCCAAAATTAAAATTCAGGAATTGCCTCGAATTAAATTTACTCTTGGGCCTTTTAAAGGCCCACCAACATACTCAGACCCACACCAGACAGTCGAAACATAGTATTTCTAAAATTCATTGAAAATTACAAAAATCTTGAAAATCCCAAAAATTGGGGCGTTACAACTCTATCCTCCTTCAAGAGAAATTTACCTGATTCAAACAGATGAGGGTATTGTTGTTGCATCGCCTCTTTTGGCTCCGAAGTCCTCTCTGCCATTATTACTCCAAAGCACTTTTACCAAGGGATCTGACTTCCTTCTTAGAACCTTAACATCACGATCCAGTGTCTGCACAGGCTCTTTCTCGTAAGTCAAATCAGGCCGCGCTTCAACCTCTGCAACCGGCACGACATGAGTAGGGTCAGAACGATATCGCCTTAACATGGAGACGTCGAAAACATCGTGAATCCTATCAAACGCCGGAGGTAATTTCAATTGGTAAGCAACAGGACGTACTTGCTTAAGAACCCGATAAGGCCCAATGAACCGCGGACTCAACTTTCCCTTCTTACCAAACCT
Source organism: Gossypium arboreum (assembly GCF_025698485.1). NCBI lineage: Eukaryota > Viridiplantae > Streptophyta > Magnoliopsida > Malvales > Malvaceae > Gossypium > Gossypium arboreum. The sequence continues at coordinate 31,816,823 of NC_069077.1, forward strand.
TAATATCTTCTTCCAATGTGAAACCTTCATGAAGACCATCTCACCCACTGAATACTCAATCTCCTTACGCTTCAAATCTGCATACGACTTTTTCCTATCAGATGCTTCCTTTAACCCATCTCTGATTAATTTGACCTTATCCTCAGTATTCGCTATCAACTCAGGTCCAAGAACCTGTCGTTCCCCCAGTTCGGTCCAACAACTAGATGTACGACACCTACGTCCATACAGCGCTTCATATGGTGCCATTCGGATACTCGCCTGATAACTATTGTTATACAAAAACTCTACCAACGGCAAGTAATCCTCCCAAATACCTCAGAAGTTGATAACGCATCCTGTGACAGCCCAAAATTGACCCTAGTCGGGATGTGGTTTCGGGACCACAAAACCGAGGCATAAAAATAATTTAAAAATTTATTTTGATGCCTATGATATGTGTTAATTTGTGTGTGACATTTTGATGATTTGATTTAGAGTTATAGGTGAATTTCAATAGAAAGGACCTAGTAGTAAACTTTGAAAGTATGATAGGGAAATGTGTGATGACTAATTAAAGCATGCATGCAAAACAATGGACTTGCATGTCAAATACCCCCCTTTTTATAGGTGGTGGCCGGCCATGGCAAGAGAGGATGGGCTAAACATGTCATGAAACATGTTTTGTTGGTGCATTAGGGAGAAATAATAAACAAAGGTGTATGGGTGATAAAAGAATGAAAAAAAAATGTGTGTGAGTGTGGTATCCCCCCCCCCTTGCCGTGAGTTGAGAAAGAAGGAAGAAAAAAAATTGTTGTGTTCATCCTTTCTCATCTTTTTGGCCGAAAATCATAAGGAGGAAGAAAGGATTTTTGCTCCATTTTGGTTTAGAAGAGAACTAGAAGGAGATTTGGCTATACTTGCATCAAGATTAAGGTATGTTTGAGGTTGTGTCATGAGATTCATGCATGTTTTAGTTGCTAACTTGATGTTCATGTTAGCCATGGTTCAAATCCTTGTTATGCCATGGAAATGGTATTTGGCCAAGGTTGTTATTGTGTTGAAGCCATTGCATGCTAAATGTGAAGCTTGCTTGTAACACCCCGAACCCGAGACCATCGCCGGTGTCGGACACGAGGGGTTAGCAAGCCAAGTTCACTTGTTTTGCCCATCCATTGGACATTTCCAGTCAGGCTGGAAAAACTGCGTCACTGTCGCCTTAAAAATCATATCTCGAGTTTCAAAACTCGGAAACTGGTTTCGTAAATTTTCCCTGAATTTAGACTCATATATCCATCCATGGATTTATTTCTAGAATTTTTGGTTGGGCCAATTGGTACAGTTTATTAGTTAAAGTCACCCATGTTACAGGGATCGACTGCTCTGACCTTCGCGCGGTATAACTTGAATATACCTCTGTACAGGGCTTTAATGCTGGTACCGTTTGTTTCTAATGAAACTAGACTCAAAATGGAATCTGTACATATAAGGTATGTCTCCTAATTCTTTCTGGATAATTTATAGTAAATTTTTAAAGTTGCGACAGGGAACCCAGAAACCGTTCTGGCCCTGTCTCACAATAGCTTTAATATCTCTTAACATGTAACTCCTATGACCATTTCGTTTCTTCCATATGAAAATAGACTCATCAATGTTCATTTACATAGCTGATTCACTATTTAATACCATTCCTACAAATTTTGGTGATTTTTCACATTCACGTTACTGCAGCTGGCAGCATCTGTTTTTAAGGTAGGTCTTACCTATTTTGTAGTCTCCATGAACCAACTAGTCTTGCCTTACATAGGTCCACATATGATCATTTTAACCATGCCAATGGCTGATCATGTGACCAACATTCCCATTTCAATTCATAGTCACATCATGACACCATATATATATACAAACCGCAAATAGTTTAAGTTGATACTTCACTATTACGAGCCATTTTCGCATGGCCGTACACATATACATCATAACATATTTAAACCAACAAGGGTAGTCCTATACATGCCATTTCAAGTTCAACCAAGAATTTATACCAAAATGGGGGCTTGATAGTGTGGATGACTTGACTTCAACGATCCCGAATCCGATTGCTATCGGCGAAATCTAAAAACCGAGAGCCAAAGCGGTGAGTAAGCATTTTTATGCTTAGTAAGTCTCAAGGAATATAATCAACTCTAATTACAGCAATACATTCACATAGTTAAATGCATCATTTCATTAATGCACATTCACATAATCATACTTACTTCACCATCCCAACTCTTATGTTCATACACAAATAACGGCTTCATTAAGGCCGATAACTCGTTCCATCATAGGAGCGGATATTCACACGCTCTTACTCCTAGCATAGCACACACACGCACTTACCTTGTCATTGGGAAATTTCACAAGTGCATTAGCTGAAATTTTCCAGCAAGCTTATAATTTTCAAATCACATACCTTGAGTTTAACCGGATGTCGCTACTCGATCAATCGCCTTGGGACATAGCCGGTTATGGTAACCCGCACCAAGGCCTCACGGGACTTAACCCGGATATCACGATTTGCACAAATGCCTTGGTCTTAGCCGGATAGAATGACTTCATACGAATGCCTTGGTCTTAGCCGAGATGTAGCCACTAGCACAATTGCCTTGGTCTTAACCGGTTATAATTTCCAGCATAATTGTCTTGGGCTTAGCCCGGATATCATTCAATTTCTCATGCACACATACATCAATAATCATTGGACATACATATTTATTTTCGTTACTAAGGCTCAAACACAATTATAATCACTAACATAATCGCCTTGGGACTTAGCCGGGTATCATTCGAATACTCATACACACATAAATCAATAATCAATACATCCATATTTCATTCCACATAATTCAAGTAAGGTCACTTCTTGAGGACTTACCTCGGATGTTGTCGAACGGCTTTTACGGCTATTCGATTACTTTTCCTTCCCTTGTCCAATTGTGGCCCTCTTAGCTCTTGAGCTAATTCAAACAAATTCAATTTATCAAAACCTCATTGTGCTAGCTTATGGCGAATATGACAAGGAATTTAAATGGTCATATGGCCACCCTTTAGCTTGAATACACAATGGTCATGCACATTTTATACTACATCAAGCAATTCAATACAATTTATTCGAGCATCAAGGAAAAGCTAAGGCCTTCAATAGGCTACCCAAGGCCGAATATACTTGTCCATGTTGAGGCCAATTATGCACTTAATACCACACAAAACAGCATGCATTTTACTAGTTAATGCTTTGCATATTGTAGCTCAAAACTTACAATATAGCATCAAGCACTCATATGTGTGCTAGGCGAATGTGCTTACAATTTCACAATTATTCTTCAACATCTTCTTCTTTAAACAAACTTATTCATCACTTCCTTCATAACCAAAACATCATGTGCAAACATATATATACATATATGAGCATGGCGAATTTCAAGGTGTCCATAGCCATCCAAAACACAAATTTTAACTAACATGCAAGAAGCATGAACCATGCTCATGAATGCATCATGGCGAATATGACAATCATGCTCCTTTTCAACTTCAATCATGATAAAACAAAAGAAAGCTCAAAATCTTACTCAAGAGTAGACAATCCATCATTGCATGCATCATCATCAAGCTTCACACTTAGCATGCAATGGCTTTATCACCATAACAACTTTGGCCAAATACCATTTCCATGGCTTAACAAAGATTTGAGCCATGGCTAACATGCACATCAAGTTAGCAACCAAAACATGCATGAAACTCCTAACACAACCTCATACATACCTTAATCTTGATGCAAACTTAGCCAAATCTCCTTCTAGATCTCTTCCAAACCAAGCATGAAGCAAAAATCCTCCTTCTTCCTTAGTTTTGGCTCAAAGAAAGGATGAACAAAATTTTTTCTTTCCTTCTCTACAACTCACGGCAATGGGGGAATTACCACACTCACACACATTTTTTTTTCATTTTTTATCACCCATACACCTTTGTTTATTATTTCACCCTAATGCACCTACAAAACATGTTTCATGACATGTTTAGCCCATCCTCCTTGTCATGGCCGGCCACCACCTATAAAGGGGGAATTTGACATGCAAGTCCATTATTTTGCATGCATGCTTTAATTAGTCATCACACATTTCCTATCATACTTTCAAAGTTCATTACTAAGTCCTTTCTTGTGGAATTCACCCTTATAACACTAAATCAATCATCATAAAATGTCATACATGAGCACACACATATTATAGGCATCAAAATAAATTTTTAATTATTTTTATGCCTCGGTTTTGTGGTCCCGAGACCACCTTCCGACTAGGGTCAATTTTGGGCTGTCACATTGCTAATGATGCATGTAATGATGGATTGACTACTCTTGAAATTTCTTTTTAGTATTCTTGAGTAGGGCATTGAGTCCTTTGTTTAACCATGACCAAAAATTAAAAGGAGTATGGTGTGTGATGTATTCGGCCATGGTATGCTCATGAGCATGGTTTATGCTTCTTGCATGATAGTTAAAAATTTGTGTTTTGGATGGTTGTGAACACCTTGAAATTCGGCCTTGCATCTATATGTGTATATATGTTTGCACATGATGTTTCGGTTATGAAGTAAATGATAAATATGTTTGTTTAAAGAAGAAATTGTTGAAGAATGTATGTGACATTGCAAGTATATTCGGCTTAGTACATATATGATGTGAAAATCTTGGAATTTATTGTTGATTTTGTGCAAGTATGACTAAGTATAATCGGCCACATGAGTACTTGATGCTATATTATAATTATTGAGCTCAAGTATGTGGATGTAAGTGTGTGCAGCCTTATAAGGGCTAAGTACCTTGGATTCCCCTTTGATATTCAAAACGACTAAATCAATTTATTTGTTAACATAAAGCTCAAGAGCAAAGGGGAACTAGCTCCAATAAAGGAAAAGAAAAGGTGATTGAATAGTCGTTGGAAGCGCTCGACAACCTCCAAGGTAAGTTTTTGAGTATCGAAACTTAGATTTTGATTCGATTGGTTGAAGTAATAAGCAAATCGAAATTGTGCCCTTGTATGTGGCCATTGAGCCGAAAATGATATTTTTGTTAAGTGAATTGAGCATAAAAGTTTTGTTATGAAATTGAAACAAAGATGTGTATGAATGTTCGAGTGATATCGGGCTAAGCCCAAGGCAATTGTGCGACCAGATATCGGGCTAAGCCCAAGGCAATTGTGCGAGTTATGATATTCGGGCTAAGCCCAAGGCAATTAGCGAGTTGTGATATCCGGGTTAAGTCCCAAAGGCATTTGTGCGGGTTATCATAACCGGCTATGTCCCAAAGGCGTTTGAGCAGTAGCTATATCCGGTTAAACTCGAAGGTATGTGATTTGAAAATTATAAGCTTGCTGTAAAATTTTCAGTAAATGCGCTTGTGAAATTCCCAACAACAAGGTATGTTTTGTGTGTGCTTTGCACACTATGAGTAAGTGCGTATGAGTATTCGCTCCAATGATAAATGAGCTATCGGCCTTAACTAAGCTATTATTTGTGTATGAATATAAGAGTTGGGATTGTGAAGTAAGCATGTCATAGAGAAATTGTACATATGAATTATTTTTTAGCTACTTGGATGCTATGCTTTGGTTGTGTGTAATTTATGGCTCAAAACTTACTAAGCATAAATTGCTTACTCCGTTCCTTTGTTTCTCTGTCTTATAGATTTTGCTCGTTAGCGATCGGATTCGGGATCATTGAAGTGAAGTCATCCACACTATCAAACCTCTTTTTGGTACTCTTTTAATTGAACTTTGGATATGGCATGTATAGGACTACCCTCGGTTGTTTTCAAGTACTTTGTGATGTATATGTGTACGGCCATGCGAAAATGGTTCGTAAAAGTGGAGTATGGAATTTGACCATTTGTGGTTTGTAATTATATTTGGTTTCATGATGTGATTATGGTTTGGAATGAGAGTGTTGGTCACATGATCAGCCATTGGAATGGCTAAATATGATTATATGTGGACCTATGTATGTCAAAATTATAGTTGGCCCATGGAAACCACAAAATAGGTAAAGTTTACCTTGAAAACAGATGCTGGCAGCAGCAGTGGTGTGTAATTGAAAAATCACCAAAATTCGTAGGAATGGTATTAAATAGTAAATAAATTATGAAATCGAACCTTGATGAATCTATTTTCATATGAAAGTAACAAAACGATCATATGAACAGTATACTAAGAGATATTAAAGTTCTCGTGAGACAGGGACGGAACGGTTTTTGGATCCCCTGTCTTAACTTTGAAAATTTACCATAAATTATCCAGAAGGAATTAGAAGTCATTCTCTATATGTACAGATTACCTCTTGAGTCTAGTTTCATTAGAAACAAACGGCATGAGCATTAATGCTCTGTACGAGAAGATATTCAGGTTGTAATGCGCGAAGGTCAGTGTAGTCGACCCCTGTAACATGGGCAAATTTAACTAATAAACTGTACCAATTGGCCCGACCAAAAATTCTAGAAATAAAGTCACAGATGGAGGTATGAGTCTAAATTCAGGGAAAATTTACGGAATCAGTTTCCGAGTTTTGAAACTCGAGATATGCTTTTTAGGGCGACAGTGACGTGGTTTTCCAACTTGCCTGGTAATGTCAAATTGGTCGGTGCAATAAGTGAATTTGGCTCGTTAACCCCTCGTGTCCGACACCGGCGACGGTCTCGGGTTCGGGGTGTTACAATTTTATTGGTATCAGAGCCAGGTTTAGTCGATTCTAGGACTACCGTAATACGTTTGGGTCTAGCTATACATGCCATTAAGTGATAATTGATAGTGTGGTGATTTCTGACATTTTGAAATTTGTGTTTGTTTATAGCAATGGATCCCGATCCCAACCGAGCAATAGCTGATGATGTGGAGAGTGTGGTGCTTGCTCCCGCGCAAGGGACAGCACCGGCGGACTCTCAACCTATTGCCAGCAATCTGAATGATGAGGCTAGGCAAGCCTTTTATAGCGTGATGAATGATTGGTTCAACCAATACATTCGAACTAACACTACTGTTCCACAACCTCCATTCCCGACTAATGCAACCCCGACCTACAATACCTCCGATGGCCGACCAAATAAGGTCAAGTAAGCCCTAGTCGACGAATTGAAAACATGGGGCTACTGAATTTAAAGCCACGGATAGCGACGATGCCGAGCAAGCTAAATTTTGGTTGGACAACACTATCCGGGTGCTCGATGAGCTATCTTGCACACCCGATGAATGCTTAAAGTGTACTATCTCCTTGCTACACGATTCCGCCTACTATTGGTGGAGTACTCTGACTTTTGTTGTGCCTAGGGAGCAAGTAACTTGGGAGTTCTTCCAAACTGAGTTCCGAAAGAAGTATATCAGTCAGAGATTCATCGACCAAAAACGAAAGGAATTTCTTGATCTTAAGCAAGGCTCTATGTCAGTTACTGACTACGAGCGAAAATTTGTTAGACTCAGTAGATACGCTCGGGAATGTGTTTCGTCCGAAGCTATTATGTGTAAACACTTCGAGGATGGGCTGAATGACGATATAAGGATGTTCGTTGGCATTCTCGAAATACGAGAGTTCGTAGTACTTGTCGAGCGAGCTTGTAAAGCCGAAGAGCTTAGAAAGGAGAAACAAAAAGTTGATGTGGGAACTGGAGAATTTCGAAAGAGGTCATCGGGGAAGTCTCTTCAACAGGCATCGAAGAGATTTCGAGATGATGTGAGCCGGTCTAGAGGAGCTTCGGGCCTTTTTAGACGAGATCGTGATCGACCCCCGGTGGGTATATGAGGCACTTCGGTCTCCGGTGTTGGGAATGATCGTCGAAACCGAATGGAGTGTCAGTATTGTGGTAAATGGCACTCGGGGAGTTGTAGATCCCATGACCGCTCCTGTTACAAGTGCGGATCAGCCGACCACTTCATTAAAGATTGCCCGAGATTATCTGAACAAAATGCAAATCAAAGTGGGAACCCAGGTGCTACCACAACTCGAGGTAGGCCACCTAGAAATATGGGCAATGCTAGTGGCGGTCAGAGAGGATCTAGAGATGCTACCATCCGATCTGAGGCTCGTGCTCCTGCTAGGACTTATGCCATACGCGCACGCGAAGATGCTGCCTCACCAGATGTTATTACCGGTACTTTCACTCTCTTTGATACTAATGTGACTGCTTTGATTGACCCTGGTTCTACTCATTCTTATATATGCGAAACCTTAGCATCCATAGAAGACTTTGCCTATTGAGTCTCTCGAGTTTGTAATTCGGTGTCAAACCCTTGGGTCATTATGTGCTTGTCAACAAAGTGTGTAAGAAAAGTCCCCTAGTATTTCGAGGTTCTTGTTTTCCGGTGGACTTGATGCTTTTGCCGTTCGATGAATTCAACGTTATTCTTGGTTTGGATTGGTTGACCATGCACGATGCGGTTGTAAATTGCAAAAGCAAGACTATTGATCTGAGGTGCATGAATAACGAGATAATTCGGGTGGAGTCTACGGACTTAAAGGGGTTGCCAGCTGTAATATCAGCAATGTTGGCCCAGAAATATGTAAGAAAGGGGTGCGAAGCATACCTTGCGTATGTGCTCGATGACAAGGAGTCGGAAAAGAAACCGAATCTGTGCGGTGGTTTGTGAATACCGGATGTCTTCCACGAAGAATTGCGGGTTTACCACCGTTCGGAAATAGAGTTTGGCATCGAATTGGTGCTGGGTACCACTCAATTTCGATAGCTCAGTATCGTATGGCACCAACGGAATTAAAGGAGTTGAAAGCTCAGTTGCAAGAATTGGTGGATAGAGGTTTTGCTCGTCCGAGTTTTTCACCTTGGGGTGCGCCAGTGTTGTTTGTGAAAAAGAAGGACGGAACCATGAGGCTATGCATCCACTATCGTCAGCTTAATAAAGTGACAATAAAGAACAAATATCCGTTACCGCGTATCGACGATTTGTTCAATCAACTGAAGAGAGCCTCAGTGTTCTCGAAAATAGATTTAAGATCGGGCTATTATCAATTGCGAATTCGAGATTCGGACGTACCCAAAACGCCTTGAGCGAGATATGGTCACTACGAGTTCCTAGTGATGCCGTTTGGGCTCACTAATGCCCCTGCGGTATTTATGGATTTGATGAATCGGATCTTGACGATATTTGGATCGGTTCGTAGTCGTGTTCATTGATGACATCTTGGTCTATTCAAGAAATGAGACCGAACATCTTTGAACACACGAGGTTAGTCTTGCAAATTTTACGGATAAGCGGTTATATGCTAAGTTCAAGAAGTGTGAGTTTTGGTTAAGAGAGGTTAGCTTCTTGGGGCATGTGGTATCCGATCGGTATTCGAGTCGACCGAACAAAATTTCAGCCATACGTGAATCGGAAGCCTCAGAAATATTACTGAGGTTCGAGCTTTTTGGGACTTGCTTGGTTATTACCGACGATTTGTAAAGGTTTCTCAACGATAGCCACGCCAATGACGGCTACTCCAAAAGGATGTTAAGTTGAATGGACGGAGAAATGTCGAAAAGTTTCGATCAACTGAAAACTTATTTGACTGAAGCCCCAATTCTAATGCAACCCGAATCGAGCAAAGAGTTTGTCATCTATAGTGACGCCTCCCTACTTGGGTTGGGTTGCGTATTGATGCAAGAAGGTCGAGTTGTGGCCTATGCGTCGAGACAATTAAAGCCACATGAGAGAAATTATCCGACCCATGATCTCGAACTAGCCGCCATTGTGTTCGCTTTGAAAATATGGCGACACTACTTATTTGGTGAAAAGTGCCATGTGTATTCGGATCACAAAAGTCTCAAATATTTGATGACTCAAAGAGACTTAAATCTACTACAAAGCGTTGGCTCGAGTTGTTAAAAGATTATGAGCTTGTCATTGATTATCACCCGGAAAGGCTAATGTGGTTGCGGACGCCTTAAGCGAAAATCACTTGTTAAACTTCTGACGATGAATGTACACTTGTCCGTTTCTACCCGACAATGTGTTAGTAGCTGAATTGAAAGCCAAACCATTATTGACTCATCAAATTCGTGAAGCTCAGAAAGTTGACGATGAGTTGGTGGCCAAACGGGATGAGTGTGTTCCGAACAAGGAATCGGAGTTTCAAATCGATGATGACGATTGCTTGAGGTTCAGAAGTCGTCTGTGTGTTCCAAAGAATTCGAAACTTATTTCGATAATTCTGAACGAAGCCCATTGTAGCCGAATGGCAATCCACCCGGGGAGTACGAAGATGTACAACGGTTTGAAACGTCGGTTTTGGTGGCATGGTATGAAACGAGACATCTCCGACTTTGTTTCGAGATGTTTAATATGTCAACAAGTGAAAGCGGAACATCAAGTGCCTTGAGATTACTTGACCGATCACGATACCCGAGTGGAAATGGGATCGAGTCACAATGGACTTTGTATCCGGACTGCCATTGTTAGTGAGTAAGAAGGATGCGATTTGGGTCGTTGTAGATAGACTGACTAAGTCGGCTCACTTTATCCCCGTACGTACGGATTTTTCAATGGACAAACTAGCCGAATTGTACGTTTCTCAGATTGTGAGATTACACGGGGTGCCTATTTCCATCGTGTCAGATAGAGATCCAAGATTTACCTCGCGATTTTGGAAGAAGTTGCAAGAAGCTTTGGGTACCAAGTTGCATTTTAGCACCGCCTTTCACCCCCAAACCGATGGTCAATCCGAGCGGATAATTCAAATACTTGAGGATATGTTGAGATGTTGCATCCTCGAGTTCATTGGTTCATGGGAACGGTATTTGCCTTTGATTGAATTCGCTTACAACAATAGTTTTCAATCAAGTATTAAGATGGCACCTTACGAGGCTTTGTACGGGCGTAAATGCCGTACACCATTGTTTTGGACTGAGCTCGGTGAAAGCAAAATTTTCGGGGTGGATTTGATTAAGATGCTGAACAGAAAGTGAAAGTAATCCGTGAAAGTCTGAAGATAGCCTCCGATCGTCAGAAGTCGTACGCGGATCTGAAACGAAAAGACATTGAGTATCAGGTAGGGGATAAAGTGTTTCTTAAGGTTTCGCCTTGGAAAAAGTTACTCAGATTCGGCCGTAAGGGCAAGTTGAGCCCGAGGTTCATTGGGCCATATGAGATATCCGAGCGAGTCGGTCCAGTTGCATATAGTTTGATTTTGCCCCCTGAACTCGAAAAGATTCACGACGTCTTTCATGTTTTGATGCTTCGACGCTATAGATCTGATCCATCGCACGTGATTAGTCCATCAGAGGTTGAAATTCAAGCCAATATGAGTTATGAGGAAGAACCGATTTGTATCCTAGCACGTGAAGTGAAAGAGTTGCGAAACAAGCGGTTCCACTAGTGAAAGTGTTATGGCTCAAACACGGGATAGAAGAGGCTACTTGGGAACCCGAGAACTCTATGAAAGAGCGATACCCAAACCTATTTACCGGTAAGATTTTCGGGGACGAAAATTTCTTAAGTGGGGGAGAGTTGTGACAGCCCAAAATTGACCCTAGTCGGGATGTGGTTTCGGGACCACAAAACCGAGGCATAAAAATAATTTAAAAATTTATTTTGATGGCTATGATATGTGTTAATTTGTGTGTGACATTTTGATGATTTGATTTAGAGTTATAAAGGTGAATTTCACTAGAAAGGACCTAGTAGTAAACTTTGAAAGTATGATAGGGAAATGTGTGATGACTAATTAAAGCATGCATGCAAAACAATGGACTTGCATGTCAAATACCCCCCTTTTTATAGGTGGTGGCCGGCCATGGCAAGAGAGGATGGGCTAAACATGTCATGAAACATGTTTTGTTGGTGCATTAGGGAGAAATAATAAACAAAGGTGTATGGGTGATAAAAGAATGAAAAAAAAATGTGTGTGAGTGTGGTATTCCCCCCCTTGCCGTGAGTTGAGAAAGAAGGAAGAAAAAAAAATTGTTGTGTTCATCCTTTCTCATCTTTTTGGCCGAAAATCATAAGGAGGAAGAAAGGGATTTTTGCTCCATTTTTGGTTTAGAAGAGAACTAGAAGGAGATTTGGCTATACTTGCATCAAGATTAAGGTATGTTTGAGGTTGTGTCATGAGATTCATGCATGTTTTAGTTGCTAACTTGATGTTCATGTTAGCCATGGTTCAAATCCTTGTTATGCCATGGAAATGGTATTTGGCCAAGGTTGATATTGTGTTGAAGCCATTGCATGCTAAATGTGAAGCTTGCTAATGATGCATGTAATGATGGATTGACTACTCTTGAAATTTCTTTTTAGTATTCTTGAGTAGGGCATTGAGTCCTTTGTTTAACCATGACCAAAAATTAAAAAGAGTATGGTGTGTGATGTATTCGGCCATGGTATGCTCATGAGCATGGTTTATGCTTCTTGCATGATAGTTAAAAATTTGTGTATTGGATGGTTGTGAACACCTTGAAATTCGGCCTTGCATCTATATGTGTATATATGTTTGCACATGATGTTTCGGTTATGAAGTAAATGATAAATATGTTTGTTTAAAGAAGAAATTGTTGAAGAATGTATGTGACATTGCAAGTATATTCGGCTTAGTACATATATGATGTGAAAATCTTGGAATTTATTGTTGATTTTGTGCAAGTTGACTAAGTATAATCGGCCACATGAGTACTTGATGCTATATTATAATTATTGAGCTCAAGTATGTGGATGTAAGTGTGTCTTGACCTTATAAGGGCTAAGTACCTTGGATTCCCTTTGATATTCAAAACGACTAAATCAATTTATTTGTTAACATAAAGCTCAAGAGCAAAGGGGAACTAGCTCCAATAAAGGAAAAGAAAAGGTGATTGAATAGTCGTTGGAAGCGCTCGACAACCTCCAAGGTAAGTTTTTGAGTATCGAAACTTAGATTTTGATTCGATTGGTTGAAGTAATAAGCAAATCGAAATTGTGCCCTTGTATGTGGCCATTGAGCCGAAAATGATATTTTTGTTAAGTGAATTGAGCATAAAATTTTTATTATGAAATTGAAACAAAGATGTGTATGAATGTTCGAGTGATATCCGGGCTAAGCCCGAAGGCAATTGTGTGAATTGTGATATCGGGCTAAGCCCAAGGCAATTGTGCGAGTTATGATATCTGGGCTAAGCCCAAGGCAATTAGCGAGTTGTGATATCTCGGGTTAAGTCCCAAGGCGTTTGAGCAGTAGCTATATCCGGTTAAACTCCGAAGGTATGTGATTTGAAAATTATAAGCTTGCTGTAAAATTTTCAAGAATGCGCTGTGAAATTCCCAACAACAAGGTATGTTTTGTGTGTGCTTTGCACACTATGAGTAAGTGCATATGAGTATTCGCCCAATGATAAATGAGCTATCGGCCTTAACTAAGCCGTTATTTGTGTATGAATATAAGAGTTGGGATTGTGAAGTAAGCATGTCATAGAGAAATTGTACATATGAATTATTGTTTAGCTACTTGGATGCTATGCTTTGGTTGTGTGTAATTTATGGCTCAAAACTTACTAAGCATAAATTGCTTACTCCGTTCCTTTGTTTCTCTGTCTTATAGATTTTGCTCGTTAGCGATCGGATTTGGGATCATTGAAGTGAAGTCATCCACACTATCAAACCTCTTTTTGGTACTCTTTTAATTGAACTTTGGATATGGCATGTATAGGATTACCCTCGGTTGTTTTCAAGTACTCTGTGATGTATATGTGTACGGCCATGCGAAAATGGTTCGTAAAAGTGGAGTATGGAATTTGACCATTTGTGGTTTGTAATTATATTTGGTTTCATGATGTGATTATGGTTTGGAATGAGAGTGTTGGCCACATGATCAGCCATTGGAATGGCTAAATATGATTATATGTGGACCTATGTATGTCAAAATTATAGTTGGCCCATGGAAACCACAAAATAGGTAAAGTTTACCTTGAAAACAGATGCTGGCAGCAGCAGTGGTGTGTAATTGAAAAATCACCAAAATTCGTAGGAATGGTATTAAATAGTAAATAAATTATGAAATCGAACCTTGATGAATTTATTTTCATATGAAAGTAACGAAACGATCATATGAACAGTATACTAAGAGATATTAAAGTTCTCGTGAGACAGGGACAGAACTGTTTCTGGATCCCCTGTATCGACTTTGAAAATTTACCATAAATTATCCAGAAGGAATTAGAAGTCATGCTCTATATGTGCAGATTGCCTTTTGAGTCTAGTTTCATTAGAAACAAACGGCATGAGCATTAATGCTCTGTACGAGAAGATATCTAGGTAGTAATGCGCGAAGGTCAGTGTAGTCGACCCCTGTAACATGGGCGACTTTAACTAATAAAATGTACCAATTGGCCTGACCAAAAATTCTAAAAATAAATTCACGGATGGAGGCATGAGTCTAAATTCAGGGAAAATTTACGGAATCAGTTTCTGAGTTTTGAAACTTGAGATATGCTTTTTAGAGCGACAGTGACGCAGTTTTCCAGCTTGCCTGGTAATGTCAAATTGGTCGGTGCAATAAGTGAATTTGGCTCGTTAACCCCTCGTGTCCAACACCGGCGACGGTCTCGGGTTCGGGGTGTTACACATCCCCTCAACATGTCTTCCAAAATTTGAATAACCCTTTTCGACTGACCATCCATCTGAGGATGAAAAGCCATGCTAATGTTCAATCGCGTTCCCAGCACCTCATGCAACTTTTGCCAGAACTGAGATGTGAACCTAGGATCTCGATCAGAAATAATCGATACCGGCACTCCATGAAGTAGCACAATCTCTACCACGTACAATTTGGCTAACTTCTGAAGTGAATAGTCAGTGCGGATAGGTATGAAATGAGCAGACTTGGTCAACCTATCCACAATCACCCAAACCGAGTCCTTCTTCGTCGGTGTCAAGGGTAGCCCACTCACAAAGTCCATGGTTACCCTCTCCCATTTCTAAAGTGGTATCATTACTGGCTGCAAAAGTCTGGAAGGTAGTTGATGTTCAGCTTTCACCTACTGGCATGTCAGGCATTTCCCCACAAACTCCGTTACTTCTCGCTTAAGCCCAGGCCACCAATACAATTCTCGCAAGTCGTGATACAACTTATTCCCTCTAGGATGCATAGCACAAAGTCCTCCATGAGCATCTTTCAGTATTAACTGCCTTAAGTCAGAGTCCTTCGAAATGCAAACTCTCCCTTGAAAACACAAAACTCCTTCGCTATTCAATCCAAACTCAGAAGTTTCCCCTTTCTCAGCTTGTTGGAATCGAGAAACTAAAGACTCATCCTTCAACTGCTTTTCCTTAATCTGATCCACCCAGGATGGCCTTACTTGCAACTCAGCCAATAGACTACAATCATCATACAAACTCAAACGAACAAACATTGCTCTCATATCAAATACAGCTCTACAGCTTAGGGCATCGACTACCACATTAGCCTTGCCTGGGTGATACTCAATCGAACAGTCAATCGAACAGTCATAATCCTTAAGCAACTCTATCCATCTCTGTTACCTAAGGTTCAACTCCTTTTAAGTCAGCAAGTACTTGAGACTCTTATGATCCGTGTATATGACACACCTTTCTCCGTACAGGTAGTGTCTCCAAATCTTAAGTGCAAAGATTACTGCTGCCAATTCAAGGTCGTGAGTAGGATAGTTCACCTCGTGAGGCTTAAGCTGTCGCGATGCATAAGCAACCACCTTACCCTCTTGCATCAACACACAGCCCAAACCCACATGTGATGTGTCACTATACACGGTAAAATCCTTCCCAGACTCCAGCTGAATTAATACAGGTGCCTCGGTTAGAACTTCCTTCAACTTCTCAAAAGCTTCCTGTTGCTTCTCGGTCCAAACAAACGGTGCTCCTTTCCTTATAAGCTTTGTCAAAGGTGCTGCTAACACAGAAAAACCTTCTACAAACCTTCTATAATACCCTACCAAACCCAGGAAACTCCAAATTTCTGACACCGACCTAGGTGGCTTCCACTCCAGAATCGCTTCAATCTTTCGAGGGTCACCATGATCCCCTCAGCAGAGACAACATAACCTAGGAAGGTTACCTCCCTCAACTAGAATTCACACTTACTGAATTTTGCATAAAGTTCCCTCTCCCTCAATACTTGCAGTACAATGCGGAGATGTTCATCATGCTTCTCTTCAGTTTCAGAATACACCAGAATATCGTCAATAAAAATGACCACGAATCGGTCCAAGAATGGTTGGAATACCCAATTCATTAGATCCATAAATGCTACAAGAGCGTTCGTCAACCCAAATGGCATAACCAAAAACTCGTAATGACCATACCGAGTCCTGAATGTCGTCTTATGAATATCTACCTCCTTGACCCTTAATTGATGATATACAGATCAAAGATCAATTTTGGAAAATATCGAAGCTCCTCTAAGTTGGTCAAACAAGTCATCGATTCTTGGTAGAAGGTACTTATTCTTAATCTTCAGTTTATTTAACTGTTGATAATCGATGCACATCCGCATCGTCCCATCTTTTTTTTTTCACAAACAACACCGGTGCTCCCTACGGGAACACACTCGGCCTAATAAAGCCTTTATCCAACAACTCTTGAATCTATGCTTTCAGCTCCACTAACTCCTTTAGTGCCATCCTGTATGGTGCGATGGAAACTGGTGCCGTTCCAGGCAACAAGTTAATTCCAAACTCGACTTCTTGGTTCGGAGGCAATCCCGGGAGCTCTTCTAGAAAAACATCTTGAAACTCCTTAACGGTTCTAACTTTATCCACCGTCAAACCCTCAGTCTCCGACTGACTCAAAAATGCTAGATAAGCCTCACAACCCTTACGAATCCACTTCTCAGCTCTCAATGCCAACACCACATTGGACAAATAATCCCTTCGCTCACCTATCATCATAACCTCCTCACCCTCAGCGATCTTTAACACTATACGCTTAGCTGCACAGTCCAGAGTTGCCCTATGCTTAACAAGCCAATCCATCCCCAGAATGAGGTCGAATTCTCTGAACGGTAACTCCATCAAGTCTCCAGAGAAAATCTTTCCTTGAGTTTCTAAAGGCAGGTCTCTATACAATTTGTCTACCCTAATCGAGTGGCCTAAAGGACTTAGTACAGATACCCCACTCACAGTCTCCTCAGAGTGCATACCTAACGACCCAGATATGGCACATGTAACATACGAATGAGTAGATCCAATATCTATCAAAGTAGTGTACGGCATGCTAGAAATTAAGAATGTACCAGTTATGACATTGGGTGCATCACCCTCCTCTCAGTGACGAGTTGCATACACCAACGCTGGCTGTTGAGCCTCAGCATTTCTAACCCCACTGCCAGGTACTCCTCGACTCCGGCCATTTCCATTACCGCCCTTACCTTGTCCACGTCCTCTCGGTGGTTGTGGTCCACCTCTCACCGGTTGAGCAACCCTCCATTCTACAACTTGAACCTGATCTATTTTCTGCGGACAGTCCTTTACTTTATGCTCCATAGATCTGTACTGGAAACAAGCACCAGAACGTTTCCTACACTCGCCCAGATGTACCTTACCACAGTCCCCACAAACTTGTGGTCTAACAACATTCATCGGAACTGCTCGAACTGGCTCTTCTACTCTTGTCCTTTTAGCACTCTTATTTGCACCACCCGAGGGTCCTGAATCCCTTCGAAATCAGTTCTGATCTTTTTCACGATTCTGTCTTTCAGTAATCTTCACCTCCTTAGCTATCTTAGCTTTCTCCACCAAAGCAGCAAAGTCTCGCTCCCTCTGCGGAGCAATTAGCACCCTAAGTTCATCTCTAAGA
Organism: Gossypium arboreum; assembly: GCF_025698485.1. Taxonomy (NCBI): domain Eukaryota; kingdom Viridiplantae; phylum Streptophyta; class Magnoliopsida; order Malvales; family Malvaceae; genus Gossypium; species Gossypium arboreum. Next base: position 31,834,609 of record NC_069077.1, read on the forward strand.
CCATCCTCGAAGTGCACACTACATTCATACTCCGTAGAAACTATCCCAATAGTATACCGGCTCAGCCTCAGAAACTCAGCCTCGTACTTAGCAATTGTCTTACCCTCTTGAACCAGATTTAGAAATTCTTTCCTGCGGACATCCACATAACTTGCCCCAGCATACTTTCCCTTGAAGACCATCTTAAACAGCTCCCAAGTTACCCTGTCAGTAAGGGTCCCATCTCTGACAATGAGCCACCACTGATAAGCCTCATCCTGTAGCAATGATATGGCTCCCTTCAGCTTTTGCTCTACGAAACAGTCTAAGTCATCCATAATCTGTTCCGTAGCCTCTAACCAATACTCAGCCACATTCGGGGCTACACCAGATACACCCCTAAAGATCTCCGCCCCGTTAGCCCGGAGTCACTTGGAAATAGATCCTCGAATTCTGTTACCCGTACTTGCCCCGGTAACCCTTTCCAGAACACGAAGCATTGCCTGAGATAGAGCGTCATCCCCGACACCTCGATCATGAGACTCCACTTTTGTTGCCTGTGGTACCAGTGCATCTGCCGCCGGCATATGTCCTGAAGACGAAGACCCAGCCCGTGTACTACCTCGGCCACGTCCACGGCCCCTTCCATGAGCTGCTCTCGTACTCATGTCGTATTATCTGATTACAAATTTTATGTATCAATTAAATATTTCAATGTTTATTACAGATGTTTTATGAACAGACAGTAATTCAAAGTTTCAGTTTTCACGAAATCGCAGCCTAGCTACAATCTTTAGTCTACTTATCCAAAAATTTCTACAGTTCCATCATCACCCTAACTAGAGTATCATAATAAGGTTTTAGTATAGGCATATAGCTGATTATTCAGAAATATTCAGAAAAATTCAAAATGATACTTACAGACTTGGGCCAGAGATTCGGTGCGCCACCTACTCAGAATCAAATTTTAGAAAACCGGATATGCTACCTTGAAATCATTTATTTGTAGGAAGAAAATCTAAAACTTTTTTTTTTGAAACCTATTCCACAGCTGAGTTGTTGCAACCTGGCTCTGATACCATTAAATGTAACAACCCAAAACTGACCCAGACGTTACGGCCGATTTCGATGTGTCACATTCAAGCGTTATTGCATAGGTCATGTCTTATCTAAAATCTTTCTTAGTGATTTAAGAGTATTTTCGTTATAGATTAAAGTGAATGGAAGCTGTGCACCAAGTAGGATGCCGGAAAAAGAGTAGGCGAGTCTATTAGACTGCTTAAGTACCAAGCTCTCCATGGATCCACTCCTAGACATGCACACAACCATTGCCACACTTTAACTGAATAATTGTTTAGGAAAAACCATTTCATTTTAAGCTTTTGAAAACACTTATTAATTTTTGAAAACGTTTTCATTTCGGAAGCTTTGTCTTGTTTCACGATATTTTAAAATCAGGTAATCTCTTTTAAAAATGCGCCCTAGAGCTATTCAATTTCAAACATTTAAATCCATATCATACTTAAGCTAATAATCATACTAAAGTATTTAAAAATAATTAAAATGGCCTTATTACAACTTAAAACCCAAAGCAATTAAAGTAAATGAAACTAATCCAGTCATAAAAAGAAAATTGAGCTTGCAAAACATGTGGCCACTCTGAATCCCTCTCAGCTCCAAGTTCACTAGGGTTGGGGGTTACCTGCACAGATAAAATTAAGGGGTGAGTTTGGAAAACTCAGTGTGTAAAATAACCCAACCATAGTCCAGATCAGTTCAAACCACAGAAATAGATTAACTTGGGCATTAGCCCTATATAGAATTCAGAATGAAGCCCATAGGCCCATAACAGAAACAGAACAGATATATCTTGTATGCAGAAAATCCAACCCATATCCATCCGTATACACCCCTGTGCCAACCTTATACCATGTGGGGAGACTACTCGACCCACCCATCCACTACACGTTACAAAATTTGCAGCATGGCTACTAGAACAGATATTGTGACAGAGTCACTAGATATAAATATTGTGGCAGAGCCACCAGAAACAGATATTTGTGGCAAAGCCACCAGATTAGATATTTGTGGTAGAGCCACTAGAACGTTTCCTCCATCAATATAACCCATATCCCATGCAACAGATATACATGTCATGGCATACAACAAACAGAATCAGAATATCATGCATTTCAGTCAAAATTAACCCTAGGGGTATAATGGTAATTTTACACCTAAGGGTATAATGGTAATTTTCATACTTAGGGTTATTTTAGTAAATTTAACTATTTTAGGGTTTACATTCATATTACAGCCATTAACACATTAACAGAAACACTTACCGAGCGTTTTTACTGAATTGGGCCTGTTGGCCCATTAACCCGATTTTGGACCATTAAGCCCAAATATACCGAAGTGCACGAAATTGTGCACTCTACAATCGTACCACTTGTGATTACCAAAATTAACAACCAAACCATCTCACGAGCTTTACGCTCGCAAGTTCACAAAATACAAGATTTTCGGCATTTCGGCTTTTCAGCTTTTACCGATCTAGTCTATGAGTGGGTGTCGTTTACACACCTGATTTGCGACAACTACTACCGAAATCTCCCACGATATCCTACAATCGTCACTAGACATATCAGATCCAAAATACAATGGCAATCATCTACCATAATCGGCCATCAATACCTATGGCCCTAGAGATCCTACCTTTGCCAAAACTAGAGACCAGATCTAGATCTAGTCGTTCCACTTGTCCAAGCCTTCGATCAGCAGCCTCTGGATCACACTAACACCAAAAGAAATCAATTGTTACAATACTTAGAGCCTTAAGTTCCAATCGACAGCCTCCATATGCCTTTAGGGGTTTCGGCTTTTCTAAAACCTAAAATAAAGAATAGATTTGAGTACCTACCTGAGGTTCTTTCAACCAAAACGATTCCACTTTAGTTTCTACTCTGATCTGATGCAGATCCAACCCTTAAACACTAGCAGAAATTGAATCTTAGAGATCTAAAGATTCAGCTATACGTCCCTAAAAACTATGGTGTTTTCGGCTTTTGGAATAGTAATGAGGAAGATGATTTGGTATGATGGTTTTTGCAGTGGTATTGCCGACAGGGGTTGAGGTTTAGAGGATGTGAAAATCGACCAAAAGAGATGAAGAAAATAGGAGGATTTTGACTAGAAGAAATTTGCAGAAGAAACAACATTCAGGATTTCGGCTTTTATGGCAATTGGCTATAGAGGTTTAGAAAAGAATGGGAATGAAAGAAGAGATGAGTAGAATGGTAGGAATGTTTCGGCCAGAGAAGAAAAGAAGAAGAAAAAGAAAATAGAAGAAGAGAGGAGAAGAGAAGGAAGAATTCGGCACTCAGGAGGTCTAACTCTGCGTTTTTTAGCTTTTTACGACACTGAAAAGAGAATAGAATGTAAGTGAAGGCTCTAGGTGGCTAACCCTAATTCGGCAAAACAAAAAGAAAATAAAGCTTGCCCTAATGGCCATTCAGACCCATGGCCTAACGTTCCTAAAGCCCTAGCCAAATTTCCACTTAAGCTCTATCACATGCCGGCACATGTACACAAAAATAAAAGTAACAACACGCTTACCTTGTGACTTGAACTCTGGCTCCCCCTAATCATCCACATGTCACTCCCCAAACACCTAGGTGGCGCCACATGCCACTTTACCACAGATCTTTTTGTGTCCTATTTTACCGCCTCAATTTTAAAAGCCCATATCTCCAGAACCCTCTCTCTCCAAAATTAAAATTTAGGAATTGCCTCGAATTAAATTTACTCTTGGGCCTTTTAAAAGCCCACCAACATACTCAGACCCACACCAGACAGTCGAAACACAGTATTTCTAAAATTCATTGAAAATTACAGAAATCCCGAAAATCTTGAAAATTAGGGCGTTACACACTCAATTCTGAGCATTCTGTTTCTCAAAATTTAGATGCAGGGGACACACGGCCAAAACACATGCCCATGGGGCAGACCATGTGTCACACACGACCTAGACACATGCCCGTGTGTCTACCTGTATGGACAAAATAAAGGCTATTTACCAAGCCATTTGTCACCCTTATTTCCACCTACACACACATAAGATCAATGGCATAGATCGTAATATACTTAGGCAACAGAATATCTACAAAACAAGGCCACATCATATCATTTCATTATCCTCACTCAACACATTTCTAGCACCATAATTTGTCAAACCAAATCATACCAACTCACATTCTAGAAGTTTCAATATGACTATCAATAGCATGCATAATATTACCTTGTTTTCTTAGCACACCAATGAGCCATTCTTAACTATTCAACAACCAAAACCATTAAGCCACATTCAACCGTTTATCAAGCATTTATAAACCACATCACACAAGAGATAGTTTCACATGCATGCATATATATATATATAAGCTTACAACCAATTCAACCAAAATGAGCCAAGCTACATGGCCAAATACCACATCAAACCTTTGACAATTACAAGCCAATACATTTGGCCAAATTCATAATGACACATATAACAAAATGACCATGTCCCTATACATGCCATATTCTAAAAATGTTTAAAATCAACGGTACCCAAAATAAGAGTTGGATTGTGTGATACGATCTCCGACGATCTCCAATCCGAGCTAGCTTGGTGACGCTATAAAACATGGAAAATAAAATGGAGTAAGCTAAATAGCTTAGTAAGCTTGTATGAAAGAAATATGTTAACCTTACTGTAACACCCCTATCCCATAACCGTTGTCGGAATAGGAAAGGGGTATTACCAGACTTGTAACTCATGTCAGAACAGTAAATTTGTTTTTTACTTTTTTCTTGGAATAAAGATCATTCATTTAGATAAATGCTAAATACAGCCAGGGATAAAATTGAACTTCTATAAGTACACATTCAAAAGATGCCATTTTCGCATGGCTTATATACATTAACCAGAATATTATTCCGCTACTAGTTTATTCTATACATGCCATAAAATAATCCAAAACATAGCAGTACCAAACAGTGGATAGTGATAGTGTGACGAGCTGTTGACGATCCCCGAGCAAAGGCCAAATTTGATAATCTATAAAACAGAGAAACATAACAACAGAGTAAGCTTTCAAGGCTTAGTAAGTCTTAAGTAAAACAATTAACTTTGCTAGATTAAATACATTTATAACTTACACAAAATCCAAGTGAAGTCTCGATGGGCTTAATAAGCCTACACAAGTACATAATACATACCGGGCCAACTTAATGTGCTGATCATCCGTAATTGTTGATTTATTACTAAGTCGCTTAAGATTAGGCCTTACACAAATCACGTTTTGAAATGTCAAGATATATCACCATTCGGTCAAATAGATAAAACCCTATGTATGCACATGTAATTCATCTATTTCATCCAAATTTAAGAGTATATACCCCTTCGCATTTAAAAACATTAATGCTACTTTTAGTTTAATCAGTCGAACTAAAACATAACACTATAATCACATTCGGTTCCCATATTTGGAAGCACATATTCATGTTTTCATCTTACATAAACAATTTGATAGAGTCAATACTCGTTGAATATAACTTATAACCATCTCATAAGTGATTCCCCAAGTACATTTGTAATACAAATGAAATCGAGTTCACATAGCAAGTAAGTATCACTTACCATATACTTAACCTTTGTACACTTCCCGTTTCCATAGTTACCAATTACCAATTCAATTTTTCAATACCTTTAACCACTTAACCATATGCACTCATTTCGTGCACATACATAATTGTATATAAGTATTTAGGAGCTTAGTTCTTTAGTTCATATTCACATTAATATTTCAAATAATCAAATCATGACAAGTATTAAAGTTTCATATACGTATATAAAGGACCAAACATATTCCTTATCACATATACATAAATGACCAAACGCAATCCATACCTTGTATTTGCACATCCTGCCGAATACAACTCAAATTAGTAAATTTTTATGAAACTAATTAAATCCTTATCTTAAAGATATACAAATGATCTTCGGTTTGAAATAATTCAAGGCACTTAGCCATAGCCTGCGAGGTTTTAAAAAAAAATCTGAATCCAGTTACCAGTACCAAGCCTGCGGGACTTAAGCCCGGATATATCATCTTAGATAATTCACAAGTTGTATACACATCAATTCACATGCCTTCGATTTTTCCAACACGGAAACACATTAATAAGGTATCACTTCATTCGAACTTATTCGTATCTCAATATAGCTAGTCTCATTTCACAAGAGCCATTAGGCCACATCACGCAGTCAACGAGTCTTAACCCGGATACTTTCTAAATTCCATGTATATTTAATCACATGTTACCACATTTCACACAAACTATCACCATTGTAATTCATTAACCTCATTCGAATATAAGTGTATAGCATGTACCTTAACTTCATGTCATAATAGCATTCGACTTTAACACATATGTATATATACATATATATATATCCCTTTCAATAAACTTCCAACTAAATAAGAAAATACACACATGACTTACATTCTTCTCATGACAACCACTCGGCTAAACAATATATAAGTCACCACACCTTCAATCTATAAAACTATCAACACATATTACATATACATTGCTTACGTTTATAAAATAGCCATTCGGATAACTTGCACACATTTATATTTCAGCCATTTTGGCCTCACCACCTATATATTTATCTTGTACATCAATTCAGCAATAGCTTATAAGCAACTCAATTAGTTTCATCAATGTTTACAACAAAATCACATATTCACTACAAGCTGTTTTCTTGAGCAACAATCATTAAATTATTTGTAACTGGAGCTACGAAACTCCAAATGAAGTGCTGTAAATTTTCCCCAAAAATAGACTCATATATCTTCTATCCATAAAATTTTCAGGATTTTTGGTTTGGCCAATCAAAACCAGAATTTTCTTAAAATTTCCCCTATTTTACTGTTTGACTATACTGACCACTCTTCACTACGAATCAAATTTCTCATTGTACAGATTTCAAAATATGTTCTTGTTTATTTTATTTGAAACTAGACTCATTAAGGAGTCTAAGAATATAAATTTTATCTTATAACAATTTTTGTACTATTTATAATGATTTTCTAAATACAGAACAGGGGATTTTAGATTCATTCTGACACTGTCACACACAACTTTAAATATCTCTCTATAGGAAATTCCTTTGCTTGCACTGTTTATTTTATAAGAAACTAGACTCATTGATATTTGATTACATATTTTATTCAGTCTCTAATTCTACTCCAACAATTTATGGTGATTTTCAAAAATCACACTACTGCTGCTGTCCTAAGCAGATTATTACAATTTGCTCTTAAATTTCCAAGTCCAAACACTTAAGAACTTACCATTTGAGTTTAAAACATATTATCATATATAAGTACTTCTTATTATCACATACAAATCATAATTTAAATATCACTTTTCTAATAACCAATCGACTAAGGCTCATAGAAGTAACTTATTCCTTATCATTTTACTATAGGTAATTACATCAATTCATAGTCCCATCTTTACCCGTATTCCATATCATTCTTCATTATAACTAAAATTATATGCTAGAAACTTATTTATTTCAATATGTAATTCAAGTAGAACCATTAGGTCACATTTTATTTATTATGTTCATATAAATATATATCATCGTTTATCAAATCTTAAGCTAAGTTCCATTACTCAAAGACTTACCTTAGATTTATTTGAACAACTGCGGATAGGCTACTCGATTGCTTTCTCCTTTCCCTTATCTGATTTAGATCCTCTTTGCTCATGAGCTTAATTAAAACAAATGAATTTGTTTAATTACTTATTCAACATTACTTCTTTAATAGTCACATTTGACAATCATATAACTTCAATGCATAATATGTTTATAAAATATGCCATGACTAACTTTTATGCTTATTATACCAATACCTAATTCGTATGCACAAACAAAAATTCACATTACTTACCACGCTTTCATATACACAAATTTAACTATATATATATATATATAGCATACCATTAACTTATAAACCCTATTCGGCCCTAACCAAACAAATTTAACCTCCATTTAAAATTTTCATTCCAAGATCAAAGTAGCAATTTCATAATGGTTTCACCTATGCCAAACAATGACTGAATCATTCCATCATAATTATAGCCGATTCTATTTTGCTCCTATTAAGATCATAACTCACTTAGAATAATTACTAATCTTTTCCCACTCTCGTATAAAATACTATAAGAAATGTCGAATGCTTTAACATAACCTAACTAGAATTTTATCCAACAACATCTTAATTAGCCGTTTCCTATCCTTAAAAAAAACGTCAAATACAAGGCGATTTACAACTATACATTATACCAAACTTGCTAGAACCCTTAATCCTTAACCGAATGTTATAACTCAACTACACATTTTATTCATTAAAACATCTTCAAGGACCACATTCGGCAACTCTCTTTAAATACACTAATCTCAACTTTCAAGTTAAAAACAATTTACCATTTATACATATACTAGATAAATGACCGGTTATTCAAAAAATCACATATGTACATAATTGAAACTTATTCCATAACATTCACAAGGCCAAATACCCACATGAACAAATTAACCAATGTCATTCAACTTTCAAAGCTAATAAGTCAATATATAACCAACCATCTTAATGTCACAAAAAATATCTACTATGAGTTTCAAGCTTATTGACCGAATTTCCAACCTCAAAACCTAAGTTTAATCTATGGGATAAGTAAAATTTGAACTAATCATCTCAATTATGCATAAATTTTCAAGAATTATTCAATACATACCTCATTCTAGCCATCATCTAAGCCAAAATCAAACAACAAAACTTTCTTCTCCCTCACTTTGAGCTACGGCAATGGAGGACAAGGATGAACCAACTTTGGTTTCTCCTCCCACTAACTATTATCTAATATCTCCTTTTATTTATTAATTCATTTGTAATATAAAATGTTAAATCAATAATACATATTATATATAAAACAATATCATAACCGGCCACTATCCCAAAAATGGGTATTTTGACATGCAAGTCCACATTTTTGAATACATGCATTAATAGATCACTTTATATTTACCTAACCTATTTCACAAATGTCTCACATAAGCCCTTTGACTAAAATTCACATTCAACTAATAGTATTTAAGCATCAAAATTTCACACATGCACTATCACACATAGTAGATATGAATTTTAATATTTAATAAATTTTATAACTCGATTTTGTGGTCCCGAAACCACATCTCGACTAGGGTCAAATTAGGGATGTCACACTTACCATACATTAACATGCAAGTAATACATCATAAGGAAATGTAATTTACCATATTCTCATGATCATAATTCATTCCATCACAACTTACCTTGAGTTCATCATTTCGTGAATTTAATAAATCATAAGTTTTGTGCACATACCTATACCACTCATATGGTTTCATACTTATTCTCATCTTTATCATGCCCACTGAAGCACTCCAGAATAATAATGTCGGATACTTAAGAAATCTTGCACACAAGGTGCCACATATGTAGCCATTGTTACCTCTATCTTATATCACATATATGCTCGCTCTCGAGCCATTAACGAGCCTGCTCACACATGCTGTTAGTCGAGACGTACCTACACGGTGCTGCCCATACAAGCTGTCAAGTAACCGCAACATATGTCGGTATACTCAGCCACCGGTAGGACGTACAAGACTAGCACCCGAATCACATAACATAAAACCCTAGTGACATGTCACTTGTATCCTAATCTATTCCTAAGGTTCGATTGGGATTTTTCACTTGCCAAATCATCATCAAATGTGTCCGTAAGGTTGATTACACAATTCATGCATAAATTAAAGCATTTAAACACATTTAAAGTAAAGCTTATTTAATATACAAACTTACCTCAGTTACAAAAATGGCCAGAAGGACCTATTCGTCAAATACTTTTTTTTCCCCCAATCTATACCCAAACATCATTTTTTATCTATAATACCAAATTTAACTTATTTAATCATCACATTATTCAATTCAACCCAAAAATACATTATGGAAAAATTTACATTTTTGCCCCTAACTTTTTAACATTTTACGATTTAGTCTCTAAGCTCGTAAAATGAATTTCATTCAATTTCATCACAATCCAAGCCTAGTCGATTGTTATTTATACTCATAATAGCCCACATTTTTCATTTATTAACACTTTCCTCCACATTTTATAGACTTTTACAAATAAGTCCCTATTTAACGTCTTTATCGAAAATCACTTTGTAAACGTTGTTTAACTAACAACAAACGTGCATTTTCTACCATCAAACATCAAAATACAAGCTTATTCAGCATGGGTAAAATTTTAGACTTAAATTTCCTTTCAAATTAGTCCTTGAAATAGCTAAATCAAGTTACAACGATCTCAAAAATATAAAAATCGTTAAAAATGGGACAAGAATGGACTTACAATCGTGCAGTGGCCAAATCCATAGCTATGTCTTCCTCTTCAAATTCGACTATGGGGGACTAATTTGAGAAGATGGAAACTTTTATTTTTACTTATTTTGTCTCTATTTACTAGATTACCAAAATGCCTTTTACTTAAACTTTGAAATTTCACCTACTACTTATCCGTTTTTGTCCATACTAAAATATAATGGTTTAATTACCATTTAAGGACCTATAATTTAGAATTTCATTACAATTTACTACCTTTAGCCTGTAGAAATCAAATTTTACACCTATTACAATTTAGTCCTTCTAGTCAAATTGAGTACTCAATCATTAAAATTTCTTAACGAAATTTTCACACAATTATTCTATCATGCTGTAGACCTTAAAGAAATAGTAAAACAAATATTTCTACTTCAGATTTGTTGTCTCAAAACAATTGTTTTGATTTGACCCAAAAATGGGCCGTTACACTAGGGCACCGAAGTGCAAAGCCTGTAGGTAATCATCTGTAAATTGTATAACAATATGTCCCTACACCACACTAGCATCTTCGTAAAGACATTCAATACTCGATGGTCCACAACAAATGTTGGATCATGATATAATTTGTAACTAGACCATACTAGGTTGCTCGTTAGAGTACCAACTAAACCACACCAAGGCATCGAAGTGCAAAGCCTGCAGGCAATCATTTGTAAAATGGTATAACAATATGTCCCTCCACCACACTAAGGTTTCCGTAAAGATATTCAATACTCTATCGTCCGCAACAAATGTTGGGTCACAATATAATTTGTAAAAAATTAAGTACAATCTCATATCCCGTACAATTCACATTTCTTGTACAAGGTCACATATAACTCTATCCTTTACTACGTTCACTTGGGCATATTTAACACATATAACCATTTCTTTACAATTTAGTCCGTATCTCACCCTTTGTACCAAATCACAAATAATTCAAATTACAAGAAAACATCCAAATATTCACGATTCAAATGCATAATAATTTAAATACAATCATACCATATGAACTTGCCAGGAAAAATCAGCAATTAAGTTGAAACTTTAAGGACTATTCAATAATTTTGTCTTTTCCTCGACTACTTTCAATTTGATCTAATTCATGATCTATACAATTATTCAATTCAATTTACCAACACCAATCATTTTATAACATTCCATAATATGCATGAATTAGTTCAATTTTATTTTTTGAATGCCCCTAAAATTTTGTATTTTATTCAATTTAGTCCCTAAAACCAAAATTGTCATAACTTTCAATTTTGAGTTTCAATTTTGAAATCGATCTCAATTACAATATTTTAGATATAATATCAATAATTATAGAAATTTCACATCAAATTTGAAATCTATAAATTTTAGTCCCTATGTTCAAAAGTAGCAATTAAACTTTACAATCAAGTCTATTTTCACTTCTAAGCTTAAAATCTATCAATTTGACACCAACTTCTTCAAGAAATCAACAATGGAAACTACCAACAACTTAAACAGTTCTAGAAATTGGTACATACGCTAGCTAAATCAAGCTCCCACACCTCAAAAACATAAAAATTACGAGAAAAGGACTTGATTGAACTTACAAATTAAAGGTCGAAAGATTGAGTTTTATAAATGGTTTTCTCAGGTTTTCTTTGATAACCATTCGATGAGGAGAAGAAGAAATAAAGTTGAAAGCATTAATTTAACTTAAGAATGGTTTAATTTCTCGTTTGGTCCTTTGGTTATTTAAAGATCTATGGCAATAATCTTTTACAATTTAGTCTCTATACCTTAAGTAACTACAAATTTGACAAAATCAAGGGACCAAAATTTAATAAAATTTAATACAAACCTCATAAATATTAAATATTAATATTTATAAACTTAAACATCAGAAATGGGGTTCCAAATCACCATTTTTGACACCACTAAAACACGAGTTGTTACAAGAAGCTAGTGAAGTGCTTCTTATGTTGTGGTACGCATAGGATGTAGGATTGTTCTAAGCGATTTAAGTTATCATTGAGTAGTAAAGATGTTGAAGTGGAGCCAGAGAGTGAAGCTTTAAAGCTTCAGTTGATGATACCTAATTTTGCAAAATCGAATAGGGATCGTAAGCAAAAAGGGCTGATGTATGCGGACATCAACATCGCATGTAACTTCCCAAATTTTGGGCCTAGAAGTATTAGGTTTTGAGCAGGGGTACAGTTAGGAGGATGCACATAAATATTTAGTTGTGTAAGAAAGTAACACAAATGCATGTCTGCTTCAGTGGTTATATGCTTTGGGAAGTGCCTGAGAAGTCTTGGGTTCAAGCCTTGGCTTATGCAAAAACTTTGCTTTTTAAGGATAAAACCCCTATCTTTGGTCAGTAGAGTTATAAGTAAAAACTATTAGAACATGACAGAATGGGCCTGCTGGTCTAGTGGATAGTGGCGTGTGGAGTTTGCTTGGGGTCTGAGGTTCGAATCCATGCTTGCACAAATGGAGATTATTTTTACTAGTGGCCATAGGAGGAGGTTGTGTTTGACTGAAACACTACAGAGAGGAGTGGAGTTTGAATTGGTCATGGAGGGATTGTAGAAAGGAGTTGTGGAGAGATATAAGGAGAGATTTTAGGAGGAAATTAAGGGGATTTGAAGTGGAAGAGGTGTTGGTGCCGAATTAGGATTGTAGGCACCTAGTGATTTCGGTTTTGGAAGAATTGGGCTTTGGCTTAGTGTCTTTTCTATCCATATTATTTCTACAGTTTCTTTTGGTTTCTTTTCACTTCCTTGTTTGAGGCCAATTATAGCTTGGACCATTCAACAATCTTTTTCTTCACTTTACGATTTTGTTCTCCTCTACTCTTCAACTTTCCATGCTCTCCCTTTTGTTTAGTTGAATACCTTCCTTTCTCCCTCAATCCATTCAATTTTTTTGGGCTAATTCTCTTCTTCTTCCTCTTCCTTTTTCAACCGATATCTTTTCTTTGATCTAGTACTCTTTCTCTGGTGGTGGCTTGGCCGAATATCACCTTTTCATCTACCCTCTCTGTGCCAAATTCTTCTTCTTTTCTATCGATCTCTGTGGTAATTGCAGCTATTTGATTTTCCCACTATTTTCCTCTCTGTCGTATTTATAGTCCTCATCTAACACTTCCTTTTACTGTCAACAATTGCTAGGGGTGTGGTTGTGCTAGCTCTTGCCTCTGTCACAGAGGGTGATTGTTGTGAAGATAGACCGATTGCTTCCTTTTGGTGTATAAACGAGTTTATATTTCTAGTAAGTTATTTATGCTTGGTTCAATTCATGTGTGCAGGTAATATGATTAAGGCTGATAGGTTTGGGTGAAATGCAGGTGATCTCTAAGGGCCTATAGCTAGTTTCCTGCAACGATTGAAGGGTGAAAGCCTAAATCAGTGATTAAGGCAAGTGATAATCCACCCTATTTGGATAAGTATTGGAAAGAGCCATTAACTCTATTATCAGTTAATTAATGGAGTAGTTTGATCGAATCTAGGTTTTGGTGTTCGTGGGTTGCGCGCACTTTCACGAACAAGTGTCTAATCACACTGCCATTATCGTAAATTGGCAAAAGCCAGATTAGGTGATCGTTGACACTACGCGAGCGTGCGCTCACTCCTATGGTAAACCAAATGCATAAACGTGGGCGTTTGATCATAGAGGCCGCCATGAGCGATCTCATGGGCATAGGTCATTTTGGGCCATGTGGGGCCGAAATGGGCCGTGTGGGCCCTACACGCTTGTGGGCCCCACACAGGTAAATCACACAGATGTGTGGAGAATATTGGGCCAGGCTATGTAGTTCACATGGCCAAGGCCATTTTTGGGCCTTGTGGGTTGCCTTTGTGGCCCACAAGTGCCGCATTATGGGCCTTGGGCCCATTTTCACTATTGGACTGTTAAGGTTGCACGGGTCGCCCGAGACGACTGTGACCTACTGTTGGGTCGGTAAGTGTACCTAGACCCCCTAATGGATAAAATGACTGAAATGCCCCTACATGGTAAATTGACTGTATTGCTCCTATGTGATATATGTTGATATTTTAGCATGCTATTGTAACTGTGTTGAGTACATGTATAATATTATGTTATAACATGACATGTGGCCTGATGCATTGCATGAGGGTGGGTTTTTATATGATTGGAGGAAGTGTACTGTACTGCCAGCTTTGCTGTAAATCACTGATGGCTTTAAGCTTATTATACTGGCAGCTCTAATACAGATATTGTTTAGTACCGCAATCAGTGCTAATTCTGGAATGTAGGGATGGGTGGGTTGATTATATCCCCACATGGAGTGTAGGGTTGGACGGAGATGGTGAGTAGAGGCTGGATGGGTAAGACTTGCATACTGTTTACTGATACTGCACTGTTTACTATTACTGAATTGGGCCAAGGCCCGAACACATGACTATTCTATATTGAGATGGGCTAAAGCCTAAACTGATATTGCCACTGTTACTGGTATGGGCTTAGGCCCAGATTGTATTTGTTCACTTTATGTTTGACTGTCTGTTTATTAGGGGATTACACACTGAGTTTTCATAAACTCACCCCTCTGTTTATCTGTACAAGAAATCCCCAGCCTTAGACGGATCGGTGCTGCGAGGGATTCGGAGGTGGCCGCTCCTGCTTTATATCTGACTTTTATTTACTATTAAATTTCGAATTGGGTATTTATTTATGTAATAAGGCCTCTTTAAATTTTTTAACTTTTAATTTGGGGTTTTATTTATTTGATTATACCTGTTAGTGATAGGAAAATTAGAGTTTTCAAAAGCAACAATGTTTTTACAAAGGAAACGCAAGTACTCAACTGTTTTAAAAAGCTTCCGTAATAAAATGATTTTGGAAATGAATAATGATTTTTAATTAAATACCTTTTGATTGGGACACAAGATTTGATATGAACGACACTTTTCTAATTCATATTAAGATCACACAAAGAGTTTAAATAGAGAACGGTTTTCTCAAATGACATCTAGCTTTGCTAAAAACACTTCAATGTGACATCGCTAGATTCGGCCGTAACATCCAGGCCGGGTTTCAGATGTTACATCGCAAGACAGAGGAACAATGCTTTTATTAATATGGGGGCTATTGGGACCACCGGTATGCCCTGTGGCGCAATGGAAAAAATATTTCGATGATCTATAGCCAAGGATCCATGTAGGAGGAACAAATCGGGTTGAAATAAGGTTGAAAATATACCTTCTTTACTAGAAGCATTGAAAGGATGTTGATGATTCGATGTTGATTCCAAGCCACAACAAAAACGTCCTGGCCTTTACATAGTCTACCCATAAAAAATGAACAACTGCTTTCTCTTGAACATTTCAGAGAGAATTAAAAACTGTTGTTAGAACTTTTAAATTATTAAGTTGGTAACCTTGACACACTAAGGGATTATCATCCTTTTATCGTCTTTGATATCACATATTAAAAAGGAAAATCAAGATTATTCCTTTATTAATAGAGAAGGCAAACGAAAAGTTAGAAAAAGGAATTATATTCTTTCCAAAAAATAAATGAGTATTCCTTATTAATATAGAAGACAAATGAAAAGTTACAAAAAGAATTATATTCTTTCCAAAAGAAAATTAATTTCAATGTCTTTTATATTTTGACCAAATTAATTAATATAATTGTTTATCTTAATAAATTTGGTAAAATATATACAATTAATATTTTGCTTAAACAACAAAATAGTACTTAAATTATAGTAGTTTTCCCAAATTGGTACCTAAACTATTAAACGGTTACCCAGATTATCCCAACTGTTAATCCCGTTAGAAAAAAATTTAGCCAATCATAACTTGCAACGTAGATCTCTATTTATTTTACCCATTTTCTTATATTTTCTTCTCATCAAACAAATTTTACAAGACTTTTTTTTTTATATTTTCTCATCAACCAAACACCCAAAAAAAATTGTTTACTTCATTTTACAAAGCTTCTTCCATCTTCATCTGCTTTTACCATTTTCAAGCTTCATTGTACAAAATAATCAATGGGGAAACCTAAATAACATTTCTTCTTCTTCTTCTTTTAAATATATTAAAACCAAAATCTGAAACAAATCGTAAAAAGCGAGGACTTTATCAAATGAAACTGTTAGAATTCTCCTATAAAGCCACAGAATTAAAGTAGAATTAGTCCAGAAATGGGTTGACCATTCTCACATACATCAAGTAGAAATAACAACAGAGGTTACAAGGTCGATGAGGAGAATTCAAAAAAAAATCTAATTTAATAATATCCTGAACACTGAAGTAATCAAACACACAATAAGTAGAATATGAAATAAGAGCAAACCAGAGAAGGATTTGGAGTGGAGATTCGTGGTTGTGACTCCATGGGAGTTTGATTTTGAGTGAGTTAGAGAGAGGAGGAAGCAAAATATTATGGTGGAAGCGGAGCAAGAGAATGAATAAAGTTCTACTGCTACTACCCAAGAAAGTTTCAGTTCCGATTATTCTCTTTTTTTCTCACCTAACCTAAGTAACTTCCTATTACCCACTTTTTCAGTTTAGTTTCCTTCATATTACACAAAAAAAAAATCTCATGGCTGCAGCTAGATGGCATACTTACTTCTTGAATATGGTAAAAGAAGTTGAAACTTGAAAATGATAAAATGGTTGAAGCTTTGTACAAGGAAGTAAACAATTTTTTTTGGGTGTTTAGTTGAAGAGAAAATGTGAGAAAATCTGGTAAAAAACCTTTGATGAGAAGAAAACATAAGAAAATGGGTAAAATAAATAGAGATCTATGTGGCAAGTTGTGATTGGTTGAAATTTTTTTCTAACGGGACTAACAGTTGGGGTAAAATGGGTAACGGTATAATAGTTTCGGTACAAGTTCTGACAAAAAAAAAAGTTTAGGTACCAACTTGGGAAAACTATTATAATTTAGGTACCATTTTGTTGTTTAAGCCTTAATATTTTCTATGAATCAAATTCATATATTAATTATATTCTTTCCAAAAGAATATTAATTTCCATGTCTTTTATATTTTGACTGAAATTAATTAACATATTTGTTTATATTAATAATTTCGGTAAAATATATACAATTAATATTTAGTATGAATAAAATTCATATATTAATTATTTATATGTTCTCTATTTGTGTACATATAATGTTTTTAATAATTAACTATCAAATTAAATTAATTCAACAATTAATTCAATTCATGTGACAACTAAATACAATATAAATACAATATACCAAATTTATTTGGATTTTGTTCATTTCAACTATAGAATGTGACCCTGTAGACTCTTGTAACGTTGGTGGTAATACTAGAACATTTCTAACATTACAATCAATGAGTTGCATCATTGCCACCTAGGTTAGAAGAAGTCGTGATTTTACATAACCTTTTTGTGATAATTTTTTCATGTATTATATGCTTAATATCTAGATTGGACACAAGTCATGGAATAGTCACACTTGTATAAACCAATCTCATATCTCTTGATTTTCTAAGCACTAGAATAAACAAATAAGTGTGATATCCCATTTCAACTTATTCGAACATGGCCATGCATTTCTAGTCTCACTCCATCAAGAGGTCTAAGATATTGCTCCGATTATGTAGAAAGGATAGATCCTATCTTGATCAACCATATCCCACTACATGAACTGTGGTATATCTAGCATCAGTCTTTATAGTACAACCTGTTACGGTAGACATTTTGACTATATCAAAATATACGACTCACAGTGTTGGGACGATGATGATCTCAAGTTTAAGGATTATATACATAGTTATCACTATAAGTAATTTTGTGACTGTTACATAATAACCCAACAAAGATACTCATAGCGGGTCAGCCCAATATGTTGTTTTCTAACACTTACTCATGTATTGATTTTGACATCCCTATGTCAATAACAACTCTTTGTCATCAATCAATTACACATTAGTCTCAATGCATTATTGTTGTTCAAGCCCACCATAATACTTGACTAAGGACCTTTTAAGAATAATCATATTTTCTTAGGACTTTATTACAATTCAATTTATATACATAGAAAAAGAAACTAAAATAATAATGGCAATGCCTTATATTAATAAAAAAGGTAAAATGAGTATGTTATTACAATAATATCAGGATTGGTCCTTGGGCATACTCTAACAATCTCCCACTAGCACTAATACCAATCAATCATATATCTAATACTGAGTAACTTAGTACAATGATCATGCTTCTGCTGTATCAGAGGCTTCGTCAGTGGATCAGTGATGTTGTCATCTGTTGGTACACTGCATATTTTCACATCTTCTTAATCAATTATTTCTCGAATGAGATGAAAGCACCTAAGTATATGTTTAGATCGTTGGTGAAATCTGGGTTCCTTTGCTTGTGCAATAGCATCGTTGTTGTCACAAAGATGTTTTATAGCATCTGGTATGCTAGGCACAACCACTAGTTTAGATATGAACTTCTTAGTCCAAACAACCTCTTTTTTAGCCTTACTAGTTGCAATATACTCGGCCTCAGTTGTAAAATCAGCTATTGTATCTTCCTTTGAACTTTTCTAGCTTACAATGCAACCATAAGGAAAAACACAAAACTCGATTGAGATCATGAATCATCCTTGTCAGTTTGGAAACTAGCATCAGTGTAACCTTTTACACTTAGCTCTTCCTCACCTCTATATATAAGGAATGTATCCTTAGTCCTTCTCAAGTACTTAAGGATATTTTTAACTATGATCTAATGACCTTAACTAGGATCTACTTGTTACTAACTTGTCATGTCTAAAGTATACGATACATTTGGATGAGTACATAGCATGGCATACATGATAGATCCAATACTTGAAGCATATAGAATCTTATTCATACGTTCTCTCTCTTGTGAAGTTGAAGGGCACATTTCCTTTGAGAGTGAATAACATGTCTCATAGGTAGGAATCCTTTCTTAGATTCTTCCGTACTAAACCATTTTAGTACTTTATCTATGTATGTACTTTGGCTTAGACCTAGGAGTCGCCTTGATCTATCTCTACAGATTTTGACTCATAATATGTATGTAGCCTCGCCTAAGTCCTTCATAATAAATGAACTTCCTAACCAAGTCTTAACAGACTGTAGGTTAGGTATGTTATTTCTTATTATAAGTATGTCATCTACATACAGTACCAATAATACTATAGTCCTCCCACTAATTTTCTTGTAAACACAAGACTCATCTTCATTTTTGATAAAACCAATCTCTTTCATCGCATAACTAAAACAAAACTTCCAACTTCGAGAAGGTTGCTTTAATCTATAAATGGATCTTTGTAGCTTACATATCTTACCAGTATATTTTGGAGCAACAAAACCTTCAGGTTGTGTCATGTACACATCTTCTTCTAGTTTCCCATAAGGAAAGTTATTTTGATGTCCATCTGTCAAATTTCATAATCATGAGATGCAACTATTGCAAGTAAGATCCAGAGTGGATTTAAACATAGCAACAGGAGAAAAGGTTTTGTTATAGTCTACACCATGAACTTGTTGAAAACCTTTAGCGACTAATCCCCCATTGTATGTTTGTATATTACCATCCATGTCAATTCTCTTTTTGAAAACTCGCTTGCACCATATGGGTTTAACCCCTTCAAGTGAGTCAACCAAGACTCATACTTGGTTTTTTGACATGGAATCCATCTCAGACCTCATGGCCTCAAGCCATTTCTCAGAATCTAGGCTTGCCACCACTTCTTGATAAGTTCTATCCTTATCTTGATCCATAAGTAGAATATCACCATGTGTTGTAATGAGAAATCCATATCTCTCAGGTACATGGGGTTCTCTTAAAGATCTTTGCGGTAGTTGTGTTTCCAAAATGGTCGATTGTGCTGCAACAATTGGTGGAACCTGTTGTTGGATCTTTGGTTTTTGTTCTCAAATTTCTCTGAGTTCTATTCTTCTACCATTTCCTTTCTTAGTGACAAACTATCTTTCAATGAAGACTCTTTTTCGAGCAACAAACACTTTGTTCCCAATAGGATTGAAGAAATAATATCCTTTAGTTTCCTAAGGATATCCCACAAAGATGTACTTTTAAGCTTTGGGTTCAAGCTTAGTAGACGTCTGAAGTTTAATATAAGCTTCACAATCCCAAATATTCATGAAAGACATACTAGGACACTTCCCAGACCACATCTCTTATAATGTCCTTTGAATTGATTTAGATGGACCACGATTTAGTGTGAAAGTAATTATTTCAAGTGTATGTCCCCAAAAAGAAGTAGGAAGATCAACATGACTAATCATCATTGAACCATGTCTAACAGTGTTTGAATTCTCCTTTCAGAAACTCTATCCCATTGTGGAGTACCAGAAGGTGTAAGTTGTGAGACAATCCCACATTCCTTTAAAAACTTATCAAACTCTAAGCTTCAGTACTCTCCTCTTTAATTTGACCAAAGTGCCTTAATAGTTTTACCTACTTGGTTTTGTACTTCATTTTTAAATTCCTTGAAATTTTCAAGGGCTTCAGATTTATGGAACATAAGATAAGTATACTTATATCTACTAAAGTCTTCAGTTAAAGTAATGAAGTTTTGAAAACCTCCTCTGGCTTGTGTGTTCATTGGCCCACATACATTACTATGTATTAAGCTCAATAAATCACTAGCTCGCTCACTTTTACTATTAAAAGGAGTTTTAGTCATTTTACCCAACAAGCAGGACTCACATATATTCAATTGCTCAAATACAAAAGAATTCAAAATATCATCTTTATGGAGCTTTGATATCCACTTCTCACTTATATGGCCCAAACGAAAATGCCAAAGATAAGTTTGATTAGAGTCATTTATTTTTTATCTATTAGTATTTATGTTATAAATGGATCTATCTTGATCTAAAATGTAGAGGCCAATTACTAATTGTGCTGAACCATAGAAAACATTATTAAGATAAAATGAATAACAATTCTTCTTAATAATTATCTCAAAACCAATTTTGTCTAAACAAGAAATTGAAATAATGTTTTTAGTCAAACTGGGCACAAAAAACAATCCTCCAAAATTAAATCAAGTCCACTAGGTAATTATAAAATATGTGTTCCTACAGCTAATGCAACAACTCTTGCTCCATTCCCAACCCGTAGGTCAACATCTCATTTAGCCAGATTCCTACTTCTTTGTAGTCCCTGTACAAAGGTAAAAATATGATAACCACATTTGGTATCTAATACCGAAAAAGTAGATGTTTATAAATTAATATCAATAACATAAATACTTAAAGCAGACGCTCCGTTTTCCTTTGCCTTCTTGACCTCTTCAAGATAGGCAAGGCAGTTCCTCTTCCAATGTCCGGTCTTACCACAATGGAAACATATTTCCTTTCTTAGTAATTCTTCTTTTAGATTTCAATGCAGCTTTTCATTTGTTGGGCTTGGACTTGGCATTGTCCTTAGGCTTTGCCTTTCCTTTTCCCTTGTCCATGCGGACCATTAGAATGGGCTTAGGCCTAACCTTTTTCATGTTACTTTCGGCATTTTGTAACATGTTAAGTAGCTGTGGCAAAGTCTTATTAATCTCATTCATGTTGAAATTAAGGAAAATTTGGCTAAAACTATCCAACAATGATTGTAGGATGACATCAGTTGCCAACTCCACACAAAGAGGGAATCCTAGTTTTTCAAGGCTTTCAATATAGTCTATCATCTTGAGAACATGAGTTCCCACAGGAGTTCCCTCAACCATTTTGTATCAAAATAGAGCTTTAGAGCCCTCGTACCTTTCTTGACATGCTTGCCCCTCATGTAATTCCTTGAGGTGCTTGATCATATCATAGGTAACCATATCCTCATGTTGCTTTTGAAGCTCAGGAGTCATGGTGGCAAGCATTAGACATCCTATGTCTAACATGTCATCAAGATGCTTCTTATAAACATCCTTGTCAACTCTAGAGGCATTAGTTATTAGTTCATAAGGAACAGGTTCTTCAATGACATGTAATTTCTATTATTGTTTGAGGACAATCCTCAAGTTATGAAACCAGTCAAGGAAGTTGAAACCATTCAACTTGTCCTTCTCAAGGATCGATCGCAATGATAAAGAACTTGTGTTATTTGTCATAATTAATCTACAATAATGAAATATGCTCATGAGTACATTTACCAATTTTATTATAATCATTAAAAGGACTTTTATTAAATGATGCTCCCACTATTTTATTCAAAATTAGTAACCCTCATTTTTTAATTCTGGAAAAACTTTCTCTAAAATTTTCTAGTGAATAAAAATACATATTTCACCTCTTGTTAAGTCAACTTTGGCTTTACTCTCAAGATTATGGTTACTTAGGTGAGAAACACATACTAATTACATCACATGTAATTCCTCTATTTTGTTACAATCATCTCATAATTTATCCAAATCTCTTGTATTTAATCCTGTTAAAGTAACCTAGTAAAGTTATTAACCAATATCATAACTGGCGAATATCACTTGCTTATTCTTCACGTTTGACCAAGATAGATACATGTATTTTGCTTTAGCAGAACCCACATTATATCGATCGAGACTTTAATGAGGATAAATATTGGAAGGAAATCTTAACTTAATATTTTATTGAGGGGTTTTTAAATTAAATTAACCTCACCATTAGTGATCAACATTTGTTCATTTAATCTTTTTATTGATCTTATCAATATCCTATAACATGCATGCTAACATATCATCAATTGTATCATATACAAGAAACATATAAAGCATTAAATAAATTCAATGGCTATAGCCCATAAAACTAAAGTGGTTCCTCCCAAGCCAAAGGGAAAACTGTAGGCAATCCTAAGGGTTTATGTAACTTCTCAAGCTTCTTTTTCACTTTAGGTAGCCTAACCTTCTTTTCCTCTAGTCCATATCAACTCGTACAGTTATAGAAACTCATTTTATATACAAGGGAGTAAAATGAGAAGAAAAGTACAAGAGAAATATAAAGAAGCACGACACGCGGGTCGTATTTATAAAATTACAACCTTTGCAAATAATAAATTAAATGGGTTATCGGGCTATAACCATACATTTCCAAACACTGTGCATATCAAACATAGTATACAACATGTATCGCATACAATCGCATCAACTAATAAATTTAATCCTGAACCCATATCGTACAAGTGGCTTTGATACCACTGTTGAGATCGTTGGTACGCCCCGTGGTGCAGCAAAAAAATATTGTGGTGATTCACAGCTAAGGATCCATGTACGAGGTACGAATCGGGTTGAAATAAGTTTGAAATATACCTTCTTTAATAAAAACGTTGAAAGGATGCAACTGATTTGATGTCGATTCCAAGCCACAACAAAAACGTCCTGGCCTCTACGTAGCAAACCCCAAAAAAAAAACAAATAGACACTTTCTCTTAAACTTTTCAGAGAGAATTAAAAACAGTTGCTAGAACTTTTAAATTATTAAGTTGGTAACATTGACAGATTAATGGATTATCATCCTTTTATCCTCTTTGATATCACATATTAAAAAAGAAAATGAGGATTATTCCCTTATTAATAGAGAAGGCAAATGGAAAGTTAGAAAAGGAATTATATTCTTTCCAAAAGAATATTAATTTCTATGCCTTTTATATTTTGTCCAAAATTAATTAATATAACTACTTATATTAATAAATTCGTAAAATATATACAATTAATATTTTGTATGAATCAAATACATAATTATTTATATTCTTTCCAAAATAATATTAATTTTCATGTCTTTTATATTTTGATCAAAATTAATTAATATAACTGTTTATATTAATAAATTTGGTAAAATATATACAATTAATATTTTGTATGAATCAAATTCATATATTAATTATATTCTTTCCAAAAGAATATTAATTTCTATGGCTTTTATATTTTGACCAAAATTAATTAATATAACTGTTTATATTAATAAATTTGGTAAAATATATACAATTAATATTTTGTATGAATCAAATTCATATATTAATTATATTATTTCCAAAAGAATATTAATTTTCATGTTTTTTATATTTTGACCAAAATTAATTAATATAATTGTTTATATTAATAAATTAGGTAAAATATATACAATTAATATTTTGTATGAATCAAATTCATATATTAATTATATCTATGTTCTCTATTTGTGTACAAAAAAATTTGTACATATAATGTGTTTAATATTTAATTATCAAATTAAAGTAATTCAACAATTAATTTAATTCATATGACAACTAAATACAATACCAAATGTATTTGAAATCTATTCGTGTCAACTATAGGGTTTGACCCTGTAGGCTCTTGTAATGTTGGTAGTAATACTAGAACGTTTCTAACATTACAAGCAATGAGTGACATCTACCAATCCATCATTGCCACCTAAGTTAGAAGAAGTCATGATTCGACATAACCTTTCTGTGATAATTTTTTTCATGTATTGTATCTTTTTATCCTTAATATCTAGATTGAACACTAGTTATGGAATAGTCACACTTGTATATGCAATCTCATATTTTTTATTTTCTAAGCAGACTACAAAAAACGAATAATTGTGTTCATATCAACTTATTCGAGTATGACCATGCATTTCTAGTCTCACTCTATTAAGAGTTCTAAGATATTGCTCCCATTATGTAGGAGGGATAAATCCTATCTTAATCAACCATATTCCACTACATGGATTGTGGTATATCCAACATCAGTTTTTATAGTACAACTTGTTACGATACACATTTTGACTGTATCAAAATATATGACTCACGATGTTGGGACAATGATGATATCAAGTTTTAGGATCATATACATAGTTATCACTATGAGTAATATTGTGACTATTACATAATAATCCATCAGTCCAATTTTTTGTTCTCTAACACATATTCATGTATTGAATTTGACATCCCTCTATCAAATCAACTACACATTAGTCTCAATGCATTATTATTGTCCATGCCTACAATAATACTTAACTAAAGACCTTTTAAGAATAATCATATTTACTTAGGACTTTATTACAATTCAGTTTATATACACAGAAAAAGAAATTGAAAAAATAATGGCAATGCCTTATATTAATAAACAAGGTAGAAAGAGTATGTGATTACAATAATCTCATAATTGGTTTTTGAACATACTCTAACAAGGGCATCATACCTGTTCATATCGGAGAAAGTCATGGGTAAACTTCGTCTCTCAATTAGTGAATCAACTAAGAAGATCAAGACTGTTAATTCCAAAGAGGTCCAAACTATGGCAGTAGCACTAGAAGTTGAGTTGCAGATTGGTCAATGAAAAGGAAAGGAAGACTTTGAGGTAATTCGCTTGGTTGATTACGACTTCATGCTTGGCTTGAATTTCCATGACAAGATTGATGCTTTATTGATTCTTTTTTTCAATTGCATTTGTAACACCCCTTACCCGTATCCGAGGCGAGTATAGGGTACGAGGCATTAATGGGAAAGTACACAATATTCATGCAAAACCGGGCTATATAACTTCCTCTCAAATCAACTTCAGTAATATACATGTTTAACGTCCCTTATATGGACCTACGAGGTCCAAAACACACATTAAGGATAGTTCGGGACCAAACTGGAAACTTTAAAAAAACTTGGAAGATTTTTCCTTAAAACTGAGTCACATGCCCGTGTGAGACCGGAGACACGCCCATGTGCTTTCAACACGCCCATGTCCTCAGGCCGTGTAACTCTCTAACTATGACGTCAGCACCAAAATAAGGTCACACGGCCGTATCACATGCCTGTGTGGTCAACCGTATGATCAATTAAAAATTAAATGAATTTTTTGTAAAATGGTACAAACTTCAGACGATCAGGGTACACGCCCATATGGGAAGGTCATGTCTCTCACACGGCCAAGACACATGGCCGACCAGCACGCCCATGGGGTAGACCGTGTGTCACACACGGTCTAGACACACACCCGTGTCTCTGCTTGTTTGGACAAATTCTAGGCTATTTTCCAAGCCATTTGTCACCCTTAAAGACTTACTTACTTATACATTTTTTTTCTTAGCATGCAACAAGGCACATCTAGCTACTCAAGTACCTACATACATGATTAAAAATCATGCCCCTAATGTTATTTAGGACTATCTCAATTTTACAAACTTCCTCTAATCGTTTCATAACAATATGTAACCACTAGGTTTTATAACCCTCTTTCCAACTTTACCCATTATTACATTGTTATGGCTATTTTTATAGTTCATGATTCATCACTATACAATAGGCCATTATTCACGTCCAATATTCTCAAACAACCACATTAACATGAACACTTTGCATGCATGCATGATTAATAAGGGTTACAACCCAATAGTAAAATATGAACCATATCTCATTACAAAATGATTTGTTAACCATCATGAGCCATTACACATGGCTAATTTAAATGAGACATATAACCAAAAGATAAGTTACCCTATACATGTCATTATATCAAATTAAATAGTTCTATTATACCCAAAACGATATTACTGGTAGTGTGATCAAAGCTCCAACTGTCCTCCAACCTTTACGAGTCCGCTTAATGCTTGAGACAGGGGAAAGTAAAATAGGGTAAGCATTAATGCTTAGTAAGTTCGTATAACGGAAAGTAAACTTACCGATCATCTTAACACATAATCTCAATAAGCCATGTTATCCATCAATTATAACTAATTTTCCCTAAACACATGCACTCAACCAAAAAGTTAGTCATGAGAATTTCAAGATTCATAGATGAGCTCATCATATCATGTACACATTCCAATTCATTTTTCTCAAGTCATTTACATGTACTTTATCCATTGGATCATTGAATTCTCGATGGATATTTCATATTTAGTACACTCTAGATGTACACTTTACTAACCGTCAATTCATATTCAGTAGTACCCTTTTGGTACACTCTCGAGCCACTTCTCTTACAGCAGAATTACTAGTCCAGGCTAAATTCTAGCTATGCCATGTACTCTAAGGGCTTTGTCAAATTACCAGTCCAGGTTAAATTCTTTTTATGACAAAGAATTCCCTATAAAGTCTAATCTGGATTACTAGTCCAGGCCAAATCCAACCAATTAGGATTACCAGTCCTAGCTAAATCCTAATTGAAACATATGATCTATAGGCTTGTTTCAGGATTAACTGTATGGGCTAAATCCTTTCTACACTGAGACAATGGATTACTCATCCGAGCTCAATCTTTTCTGCAACATATGTAGGATCCCATTTCACGTGAAAAATAACTTATCCATCAGAATTTAGTATTCGAACGGATTATAACTCTTTTACTCAACTTCAGGATTATGGACATTTTCATACAATTTGATACTTGTACATTGCACATTCAATTCAACATAACAATAAACTCAACACATTTATATATATAACCGATTAAGTTACACGAACTTACCTGAATAATGTCTCGGGTTTGGATTTCGACTATTACAAAACCTTTTGTTTTCCATGGTCTACTTCCAGAATTAGTCTTTCTGAGTCTATATAAACAAATGAAATTATTAATTTATCACATTCTTCAATTTCAGCCCAAAAACTTACTTTATGGCAATATTACCTTTTTACGCCTAACTTTGTACATTTTTACATTTTAGTCCCTAGGCTTGTATAATGAAATACATGCATTCCCTTATTTCCCCAAGCCTAGCCGAATTATATTACAGCTTATAACAGCCCACATTTTCCTTTTTTTCTCTTTTCTACTACTCACTTTTACATCTTTTTCAAATTGGTCCTTTTTAGGTGTTTTCTCGAAAAACCATTTAACAAAACATGTTTATCTTACACCAAAATTTCATATTCATCCATTAAACACCAAAATACAAACATGTCACACTTAGGTAAGTTTTTGAACATGAACCCTAGCTTAAAATAAGGGTAGAAATGGCTAGAAAATGCTTCATGGATCTCAAAAATATAAAGAACATTAAAAACAGGACTAGGGAGCACTTACAATCAAGCTTGAAATATTGAAAACCCTAGCTATGGAACCCCTTGAATTTTTGGCACACTATGAATAAGATGGACAATATTTTTGCTTGATTTTTCCCTTTTTATTCTTTAATTAACTAAATGACTAAAATGCCCTTAAGGCATTTCTTTAAAATTTTACCCATGGATGCCCATTTTTGTTCACATTTTTAGAACTTGCTCAAATTACTATTTGAGGACCTCTAATTTATAATCCAACTCAATTTCATGCTAAAAAGTTCTAGAATTCAAGTTTTGCAACTTATTCAATTTAGTCTCTAAAACTAAATTGGGCATCTTTGGCATATAATTTCTCCATGAAATTTTTACACCAGCATGCATCCTTATATTAGGCCTCATAATAATCATGAAATAATTATTTTTATTTAAGAGATGTGGTCTTGAAACCACTGTTCTAACTAGGCCCTAAGTCGAGATGTTACAACTCTCCCCCCTTTAGGGATTTTCGTCCCCGAAAATAATACTTGTAAAAAGGTTTAGGTATTGGTTTGTTATAGTCTCTTTAGGCTCCCTTGTAGCCTCTTCAACTCCATGCCTTTTCCACAGTACTTTCACTAGAGAAATATTCTTATTTCTTAACTATTTGACCTCTCAAGCTAGTATCTTAATCGGTTCCTCTCCGTAAGTCATATCCGAACAAATCTCAAGCTCTGTTGGTGAAATTACATGTGAGGGATCAGGTCAATAACGACACAACATGGATACATGAAACACGTCATGGATACATCAACTTTCTGGCCATTACAATTCTGTTGAAGAAAGATCGATCTAGCTCTCAACTCTACTAGGATCAAGCCATCATTAGACAAAGCCAGTTATGCACCCATAGCTATCAAGACAAACAATGATTTCCTACTCTGAGTGTCAGCGACTATGTTTGCCTTACCCAGATGGTAATCAATCACAAGCTCATAATCTTTGAGTAATTCAAGCCATCTACGTTGCCTTAGGTTCAAATCCTTTTGAGTCATCAAGTATTTTAAACTTTAATGACTGGGTGTGATACGTGATATTCGTGATAGGTTTTAAATATTTATAATGAATCGATCTTGAAACTAACTATTATCACGATGAAGGCAAGTGTACCTATCAAACAGTAGTATAGCTTTAGTAAGACCGGATTATCGAACCCAAAGGAACTAAAAGTACTAGTATCAACTTTCTTTTTATTATCTAGCCTAAAAAATAAAAGGGTATTGTTTAGCTAAATAATTAATTAAACTAAGAAATCACAGAAAAGAAATTTGGGGAAAATACTTTTTGGAAAACTTGATTGATTAAGACAATACCTAAGGAAAAATCCACCTAGACTTCACTTGTTATTTGACTCTAAATCGGACGATTTATTCATTCAACTTGTTTCGTAGAGATCCTTAAGTTATATTATTATCTCTCTCGAGACTAACAACGTCTAAACCTAGATTGAATAATTGAAATATCTTTCTAATTAACGCCCTAGGGTTGCATTAACTCGATCTATGGATCCACTTATTAGGTTTCACCCTAATCCGAAAAAATCTTGTCACCCTATCTCTAGGCGCGCAATCAACTCCACTTAATTATGAAAAATTTACTCTTAGACAGGGTTTATTTGTAACACCCCAAACCCGGCCTAGAAGTTTGGCTCGAACTTGGCGTGTCACATTGAAGTGTTTTTCGAAAACTATGTTTCCATTAAAAACCCTTCTTAATAATTAAAAACTTATACCCTTTTTAAACCTTGTTAGAAAACCTCAGCTGAATAACATTCTTAACAACTTCGTAAAAATCTTGGTAGTTGTGGAAACTTACTTTAAAAACAATTGCGGTTACGTGATGTTTTGAATAACAGTAGTTGCTTTGGAAAATTGTGTTCTAATACTAGAAATTATAAGAACAATAAATAAAATTCCAAATTTGAAATCCAGAAAATTACAATGGCTTTACTACAACCCACATAAAATAATTTAAAGGTAATAATCAAAATCAGAACATAAACAAGATGTGTGGCTTCCTCCGAGCCCCTCGCACCCCGATCTATCTAAGGCTGAAAATTACCCGAAGGTTAATAAACGGGTGAGTTTACGAAAACTCAGAAATCCCTACTATAAAAGGAATCAATCATATAAAAGAATTAAAAGTCTGCCTCACTTTACTTACAGCTTCAATACCAATTGGGTCTTAGCCCATTACAACAGACATAGCATCAGATGGACCTTAGCCCATTACGTATAAGAAACATTATCGTAATTGGAACCAAAATGAGAATCGTAATCGAATCGTAATCGAGAATGTAATCGTAATCGAATTAATATTAGTAATGTAATCGTAATCGTAATCGAAATTAGGTGACGTAATCGTAATCGAATCGAATGTAATCGTAATCGTAATCGATGTGTAATCGTAATCGAATCGATATTAGTAATGAATAAGAATTACGTGATGTAATCGTAATCGAATGTGAATGCAATCCCAACCCAATCCAACCAGATACACCCTGCATCAACCGTACACCATGTGCGGAGACAACTCGACCCACCCATCCGCTACACACCAACGTAATTTGCAGATGGTCGCGAGCATGTATATCGTGATGAGTCACCAAATAGATATTGTGGTAGAGCCACCGAATCGATAATGTGGCAAACCCACCTAATGTAATACGTGGCACAAAGCCATAGATAACTGTAATAACTTCGGCACATAGCCATCAGTGACGGTAATATAACTGGAGCATAGCCTTCGGTAAATATGATCGACACAGAGTCGTCAACAAATATGTTAGGCACATAGCTACAGGTAAATACGTTTGGCACAAAGCCATAGTCAAGATGGCATAAAGCCATATTTAGGTTGGCACAGAGCCATTAATAACGGGTCTATAATCGGCACGAAGCCCACAACAACGGCACACAGCCTTCGGTAGCGTGATCGGCACTTAGCCATCAATCGGTCAATAGATATTGTGACAGAGTCACCAAATACAGATATTGTGGTAGAGCCACCAGAACAGATATTTGTTGCATAGCCACCAGAACGCTTCCTCCGTACAAAATCCCAACCCATGCAACATGTCATGTATGCAGAATATCATGCCCATATTTGAATCAAACAATCACAGTCTAGTCATTCATATCACCAACATATATTCACAATCAAATCCACAAACACACAAATCCAAGTCACCACTTGCCCACAAGGAAAAATAAATATTTAACACCCTAGGGGCAAATGGTAATTTTACCCCACAAGGGTATCTAGGTAATTCTACCCTACAAGGGTATTTCTAGTATTTCTACCCTATAAGGGTATTTCGATAATTCTACCCTACTGGGGTATTTTGGTAATTCTATCCTATAAGGGTATTTCAATAATTCTACCCTATAGGGTATTTCAAAATTCTACCCTACGGGGTATTTCAAGAATTTCACAATCAAGGGTAAAACGGTAATTACAGAAATCGAGGGTAAAACGATAATTTTGTAAACTGAGGGTAAACCAGTAATTCTGTAAATCAAAGGTAAAACGGTAATTTTACAAATCGAGGGTAAAACGGTAATTCTGTAAATCGAGGGTAAAATAGTAATTCTATAAACTGAGGGTAAAACGGTAATTCTGTAAATCGAAGGTAAAATAGTAATTCTGTAAACTGAGGGTAAAACGGTAATTCTGTAAATCGAGGGTAAAACGATAATTTTAAAAATCGAGGGTAAAACAGTAATTCTGTAAATCGAGAGTACTTTGGTAATTTTACAAGTCGAGGGCATTTCAGTAATTAGCAAACTAAAGTATTCTAAACATGGATAACAATACGAATGGGCCTAAAGCCTATTCTCGGCCCAAATGGGTCCACACGCATGTGTGGCCCTTTTAGCCCAAACCTAGCCACAGATATTCGATTCACCTAGCCTAGTCCAATATTTACTACACAATCAAACAACTTATCCAATTGGGCCCGTAGGCCCATTGGGCCCACATGGCCCTTTCGGCCCATCACTACCCGAAGTAGCCATCCAACAACAAGAGTGGTGATAAATACACACCTGATTGGAGACTGGAGTTAGTCCACGCTCCGAGCACTCTTAGCCGACGCCTAACCCAAACGAGCACGCCATAAAGCGAAAGGGATAAGCCAAGAAAGGTACATTTACTCTCCTCATGGTTTTCTCTATTTAAAGCCGCTTCCCATCCACTCTTATGTTAGCTTCCGATGTGGGATCCTCCAACATCGAGTTTAAATTCAACACCAACTCTTGCCACTGTTAGCAAAATAAATGCTCTTTGCTTGCTATGGGATTCAACCCATGCCTCCCTCAAATGCTCCGCACGTCACTTGCCACTAAGCCATAAGGTTTTTGTGTCACAATTTCTCCAACAATATTCTTAAGGCCTACCTACTACACCTGTGGTTTGATTCACCTTAAACCAAATTTTTTGCTAGAGTCCAGGTTTAAACCCAGGATTTCTCCAACACTTCTTAACACACTTAACCACTAAAACAAGCCATCATTAACGAAATTTGCATGCACAACAGAATATTATAAGCTGCCTTCAACCGCTCCCATGCTCAAAGCCCAAAACTTCTAGGCCCAAATTCAGGGTGTTACAACTCTACCTCCCTTAAAGAAATTTTGTCCTCGAAATTTCCATCTAACAGGTAGTCGCAGAACATCTACCCCATCAAGGCTATCTTCAAGACTCGATCCTACTACCACTATCACACTTCAACTAGAACTTGAAACATCTCATACATACAACACTTATTCACCGAAGTAGACACATATTTATCAAACATATATACAATTTCTATATCCAAACATCACATCCACATAAAATAAATACCAAATTTAAATTGAGACCAATATCTAAGGAATCCATAGTATTTCAATTTCTAAATAGACAAAAGTATTTAGAATACTTACGGATTCTACAACGAGACTCGGTGTGCCACTTTTTAAGAGAAATACTTCAAATGCAGACCACGTGGTTGAAAATAATTTTCTAAAATTCAACCTTTGAAAACCCAATCCACAGCCGAGTTGTTGCAACCTAGGCTCTGATACCACTAAATGTAACACCCCAAACCCGGCCTGGAAGTTTGGCTCGAACTTGGCGTGTCACATTGAAGTATTTTTTGAAAACCATGTTTCCATTAAAAACCCTTCTTAATAATTAAAAATTTATACCCTTTTAAACCTTGTTAGAAAACCTCAATTTGAATAACATTCTTAACAACTTTGTAAAAATCTTGGTAGTTGCGAAACTTACTTTAAAAACAATTGCGGTTACGTGATGTTTTGAATAACGATAGTTGCTTTGGAAAATCGTGTTCTAATACTAGAAATTATAAGAACAATAAATAAAATTCCAAATTTGAAATCCGAAAATTACAACGGCTTTACTACAACCCACATAAAATAATTTAAAGGTAATAATCAAAAGCGTAACATAAACAAGTGTGTGGCTTCCTCCGAGCCCCTCGCACCCGATCTGTCTAAGGTGGAAATTACCCGAAGGTTAATAAACGGGTGAGTTACTTAAAACTCGAGTGAAATCCCGACTATAAATGGAACAATCAATCATATAAAAGAATTAAAAGTCCGCCCCACCTTACTTATAGTTTCAATACCAATTGGGTCTTAGCCCATTACAACAGACAAGCATTTGATGGACCTTAGCCCATTACGTAATAAGAAACATTATCGTAATTGGAACCAAAATGAGAATCGTAATCGAATCGTAATCGATGTAATCGTAATCGTAATCAATATTAGTAATGTAACCGTAATCGTAATCGAATCGAATTAGATGACGTAATCGAATCGTAATCGTAATCGATATGTAATCGTAATCGAATCGAGATAGTAATGTAATCGTAATCGAACCGTAATCGAATTACGTGACAAAATCGAATCGAATGTGAATGCAATCCCAACCCAATCCACCAGTATACACCCCGTATCAACCGTACACCATGTGCGGAGACAACTCGACCCACCCATCCGCTACACACCACGTAATTTGCAGCATGGTCGCGGTATCGATATCGTGGCGGTGTCACCAGATCTGAATATTGTGGCGAGCCACCAGATCGAATAATATGGCAAACCCACCTAATGTAATCGTGGCACAAATCCATAGATAATCGTAATAACTTGGCACATAGCCATCGCGATGGTAATATAATCGAGAGCCGACCTTCGGTAAATATGATCGACACAGTAGTCGCCAACAAATATGTTAGGCACATAGCTAATGGTAAATACGTTTGGCACGGCCATAGTCAAGATGGCACAAAGCCATATTTAGGTTGGCACGAGCTATTAATAACGGGTCTATAATCGCACGAAGCCCACAACAACGGACACGACCTTCTAGAGCGTGATCGGCACTTAGCCATCGATCGGTCAATGATATTGTGACAGAGTCACCAACACTGAGATATTGCGGCAGAGCCACCGTATCAGATATTTGTGGCATAGCCACCGTAACGCTTCCTCCGTACAAAATCCCAACCCATGCAACATGTCATGTATGCGTAATGTCATGCCTATATTTGAATCAAACAATCACAGTCAAGTCATTCATATCACCAACATATATTCACAATCAAATCCACAAACACACAGTCTAAGTCACCACTTGCCCACAAGGGCAAATAGTCATTTAACACCCTAGGGGCAAATGGTAATTTTACACCACAAGGGTATCTCGGTAATTCTACCCTACAGGGGTATTTCGGTATTTCTACCCTATAAGGGTATTTCGATAATTCTACCCTATAGGAGTATTTTGGTAATTCTATCCTATAAGGGTATTTCAGTAATTCTACCCTATAGGGGTATTTCGAAAATTCTACCCTACAGGGGTATTTCAGTAATTTCACAATCAAGGGTAAAACGGTAATTCTATGAATCGAGAGTAAAACGATAATTTTGTACAATGAGGGTAAACTAGTAATTTTGTAAATCAAGGGTAAAATGGTAATTTTACAAATCGAGGGTAAAACGGTAATTACAGAATCGAGGGTAAAACAAAGAATTTCAGAACCGAGGGTAAAACAATAATTACAGAAATCGAGGGTAAAATAGTAATTAAGTAACCGAGGTAAGATAGTAATTACAGAACCGAGGGTAAACCAGAATTTCAAATCGAGGGTAAAACGGTAATTTTAAAAATCGAGGGTAAAACAGTGAATTTCAGAAATCAAGGGTAAAACGGTAATTACGTAAATCGAGTACTTTGGTAATTTTACAAGTCGAGGGCATTTCAAGAATTGGTAAACTAAAGTATTCTAAACATGGATAACAATACGAATGGGCCTAAAGCCTATTCTCTACCAAATGGGCCCACACGCTCGGTGGCCTTTTTAGCCCAAACCTAGCCACGATATTCGATTCACCTAGCCTAGTCCAATATTTACTACACAATCAAACAACTTATCCAATTGGGCTCAGAGTCCCATTGGGCCCATATGGCCCCTTTCACCCATCGCGCCAAGTAGCCATCCAACAATAAGAGTAGTGATAAATACAAACCCGATTGGAGACTGGAGTTAATCCACGCCCGAGCACTCTTAATGATGCCCAACCCAAACGAGCACGCCATAAAGCGAAAGGATCACCAAGAAAGGTACCTTTACTCTCCTCATGGTTCTCTCTATTTAAAGCCGCCTTCCATCCACTCTTATGTTAGCTTCCGATGTGGGATCCTCCAACATCGAGTTTAAATTCAACACCAACTCTTGCACCGTTAGCAAAATAAATGCTCTTTGTGTAATATCCTGATTTTGGGCCTAGTCGGAATAGTGGTTTCGTGACCACAAAATCCGAGATATAAATAATTATTTTATGATTATTTTAAGGTCTATGATATGATTGCATGATTGTGTGAAAATTTCGTGAAGAAATTTTATGCATAAAGTGCTTAATTTGAAATTTGGGACTAAATTGAATAAATTGCAAAACTTGTGTTCTAGAAGTATTTTGCATAAAATTGAATTAGATTATTAATTAGAGGTCCTTAAAGAGTAATTTTACCAATTTCTAAGTCTATGGACAAAAATTGGACATGGATGGAATTTTTGAAAAGTTTAGTAGTAAGGGCATTTTGGTCATTTAGGGTAAAATGAATTAAAATACAAAATTAAAAGCCAATTTTGCTCATCTTCAACCCCATGGCTGAATATAGCAAGGAGAAACCATGGCTAGGGTTTTCAAGCTTCCAAGCTCGATTGTAAGTTCGTTCTAGCCTCGTTTTTAATGATTTTTACGTTTTGGAGTCCCTAGCTCGATTTAGCTTATGCTAGCAATAATTTAACCTAGGGTTTATATTTGGAAAAATACCCATAGGTGAAATTTGTGTATTTTGGTGTTTTATGATAGAATATGAGGTTTTAAATTATGTTAGACAACTTGTGCTACTCGGTTTTAAGTGAAAACGAGCAAAAGGGCTTAATCGGTAAAAATACCTAATAGTCATAAGTACATGTTAGAGTGAGAATTTGATGTTTCCATAGAAGGAAAAATGATCAGCATGTCATAAAACATAAGAAAATAGGCTGAATTTTAATTTACGAGCTTTGGGGCAAAAGTGTAAATATGCAAAAGATTAGGGGCAAAATTGTAATTTTTCCAAAATATGATTTTGGGTCAATTTTAATAATGTGAGTCCTAATTAGACTATATTTTAAATGATAGAGCAAGGAAAACTGAAATTCGGGCTAAAATGGGGAAAATACCAAGTTGTGGATTTAAATGGTAAAATAGCCATTTTCAGATACGAGATAAGTTCATGTGTAAATAATGTAGCATAATTGTTATTTTTAAGTTATTGATGTTAAATATATGATATGCTGATTTTATCATGAAATATATGCTTTGTGGTTATTTTGAATAAAATGCAAGATATGTGTATTATCTGTTAAATATAAAGTGCTACCGAGTATTGGTTTCGGTATTTTACTAAGATGGCAAGGATATGTGTTCGAGGAAAATCCCGCTTTGAACCTTAGGAATAGATTAGGATACAAGTGACATGTCACTAGGATGGTTGAGCATCCGAACCCGTCGAGTTGAGTCCGAGTTCACTTATGGATGCGAGCGTCCAACTCGTTGAGTTGAGTCCGAGTTCGTGAGATGTAACTAGGCATCTGAACTCGTTGAGTTGAGTCCGAGTTCACTTATGGATGCGAACGCCCGAGCTCGTTGAGTTGAGTCCGAGTTCACTTATGGGCGGGTTACATGGTAGCTTGGCTACATATGTGGCACTTATGTGCAAGTTATCCATGTATCCGAATTATATTCCGATGTGTTCAACGGGTAAAGTTCTACTCAAACGGAGGAATACTCAAGATGAAAGGGACGTATTGGTAAGTGTTGTGAAATGGATAATTTGAACAGGTATGTACTTAACCCTCGGGTTGAAAACTCGATATAACAACAATATGGTAAGATGATAAATGAAAAGGTGATATGAATGTCTTGGTGATGATTATGCAAATGATGTTTTATGTTTGCTTATATGGTTATGTTACTTGCTATTTGCATGTGAGCTTACTAAGCATTTATGCTTACTCCTCCTTTTCATTCCTTGTAGTGTTGACAAGCCAGCTCGGAAATCGGAACGGTCGGAGGCACGCCACACTATCCGTATACCATCTTGACATAATGGCTTGTATATTTTGAGTATGGCATGTATAGCATTATAATCATTTTGTATATATGGTCTTATGATATGGTTACTGAGTGGTATGGAGATAGAAATGCTTGGTAATGATTAGCCATTGGAATGGCTAATCATGATCATATTTGGTATTATGCATGTCAAATTGCTAGCTAATCCATGGAAACCATGAAATAGGTAAAATTTACCATAAAATAGATTCAGACAGCAGCAGTAACGTGAGTTTGAAAAATCACTAAAAATAGTAGAAATAGAATTAAATAATGAATAAGTTATGGAATCGAATCTTGATGAGTCTATTTTTATATGGAATAAGCGAAACAGGTATATGAGCTATATTTTATGAGATGTTTAAATTTTTGTGAAACAGGGCCAGAGCGATTTCTGGATCCCTGTTCTGACTTTGGAAATTCACCATAAATTTTACAAAGATAATTAGAAGTCATGCTTTATATGTACAGATTCCTTATTGAGTCTAGTTTTATTAGAGATAAACGGAATAGTCATTGAAGCTCTGTACAGGAGATATCTGATTCGTAATACACTGAGGTCAGAGTAGTTGAACCCTGAAACAGGGAGACTTTAACTAATAAACTGTACTAATTGGCCCAACCAAAATTCTAGAAAAAATTAGTAGATATATATATGAGTCTAGTTTCAGGAAAAATTTACGGAATTGGATTTCGAGTTTCGTAACTCAAGATATGATTTTTAAAGCGACTGTGATGCAGTTAGCCAGCTTGTCTGGAAATTTTAAAATGAATTGTATGAGCTGTTTAATTAATGAATTAAGTCCGTTAACACCTCGTGTTCGACTCCGGCAACGGTCTCGGAGTGCACGGGTGTTACATTTAGTGGTATCGAGCAGGTTCAGTCGGTTCTCGGACTAACCTAGCATGTGTAAAAGTTTAGCTATACATGCCAGCGATCCGTGATAGTGTGATGTCTTCCGACGCGTATAAGTACCGCCTTATTTAGACAGGTACTCTCCAACCGAGCTGCGCCAACCATGTTCAATGTTAAGTAAAGGTATTTGAGTAAAATTATGATTATGATAAGTCTCGGTTCAGAAAAGTATGAATAAAGGTTTATGATACATATGTGATAATATGTGAGATGAAAGTTCATGTTGTGATAAATATTCATATTTGCTTAATGCTCATATGATGTAGTGTATGTGGCTTACTTGATAAGATGAACGGAATAAATAGAAAGTAGTAGAGGTATGAATAAAGGTCATAATATTATGATACTGAATGAAAATGTCCTTGTCTTGATTGGATGTCGAATGTTGATGAATGTTAATGGTATATAATTTTTATGAGGTAAAGGATTATAATGAAATGAACTTATCTATGTTAAATTGTTGGACTGAATTATATGATTGTAATGATATGTACATGATGATGCACGAAATGAAAGTTGTGATTGTGATGCAAATATCTATGTTTGTTTGGCCTTATATAATGTCATGAGCATGAATTAATTTAATTAATTGAATGGATAAGTAAAGTCTGTCTAGAAAACATAGAATGTATGCATAAGTATATTGTCTAAATAGGACAATAGGAAAATTGGTGTAAGCCAACATGAATGAATGACATGATTTTGATGATGTTACTATGATGATGGAAGTTGTGTCATATGTGTATGTATAAGAAAGTCGAGTCGAGGTCCTACAACCTCCCCTTACCAAAGTGGTACTTATAATGGAATTTCATGAGATTTGTATTGAATAAGTTTTGGTTGAGAACCCAAAGAGTTCAAAGATAGAATAATTATAAGTATGATCCGAGATTGAAAATGAGCTGATAAGTAAAGTCGAGCCGAGAAAGTATCGGATTGACGTAAAATTATTGGAGTTATGCACTGTCCTAGTTAGAAAAGGAATTCTCCTTGGTAAATCGAATTACTCAAGTGCAAGGTCGAGAAAAGTGTAAATCGAAATTTATTCGAATTGGCCTTTTTAGTGAATGGTTTAATATAAAATTTGTGACGGCAGAACTAGTTGGGAAATGATATTTCAAATGTGAATTATCTGAGTGTGACAGCTTATGACCTGACAGATTTAGCGATCTCTTTTGAGATGTTCTATGTGTTCACCCGTTCTCGAAATATTTCTATGGCTATTGATCTTCTCAAGAAATTCTTGTTATATGGGAATGTCTTCTAATTTGGTGTTGGATGAAAGCATTGGTAGTCCGATTGGTTTATAATTTATATTGCTCTATTTCATCGGGTATTCTATTTCATTTTGTCGATAAGAATTGATGAGAGAATTCATATGATATTATGATTCTGCTTCTTCTACTTGATGCTTCATCCGATATATATGTATGGGAAGATATATTGATCTTGTTATATTTGATTTCGGTGGGATTAAATGATGTTTTCTTTTGGACTTTCTTTCTTTGAAGAATTATCGTGGTATTCTGTATTTTCTCTATGAATTTGGTTTTCGATTCTCGGCATAGTATCGTATCTTGGGTTTCTTTATCCCGGATCTCTTTATTCGGATTTCTTTATTCCGGGTTTCTCTTTCTTGGATTTCTTTATTTGGTTTTCTTGTTATCTTTGTTCCATAATTTGCCAATTACGACTCATGTTCGAAGTACGTTCTTCAGCTCGTGATAATCATGTCAAATATGACTATACTTCTAATTTGATCTTGGTAATGTGGTGATTTTAGTATTGGGATTTTTTCTAATTTACGTAAGGATTTGACATCAAGAAAGGCATAGGTGATAAAAGCACGAGTTTTAGTCGGTATGGTAAATTATTTATTTGAAAGATTTCATGTGACAATTATGTCAGGATTATTTTTCCCAAGTTTGATAATAGAATTTCATTTTGTACAGATCAAAGAGTAAATAGTTTGAACGAGAAGTCTATATTTAATAGAAAGAGTTGAATATTAGTTTAAGTCACTACGAATGATAAGGTTTCCATCTTGTGAAAGCTGAAAAGTTTATTACATGTTGACAGAGTTCGGATAGATGAGAATATTGGTAACCGAAGCGTCTGAACTAGACTAGTCTACATTGAGCAATGACTTCGACTTTCAAGAATGTATTGTTGTATGAATTGTGATGTGTTTCAAGACGGTGAGGTAATGTGATAGTTTAGAGCATCCGATGTTACATAAAATCGGAGTTGTTAAAGGGTTAAAGCGAGCATTGGGACCTATCAAAATTATCCTTGTCAATGTTGATATTGGGATGGAAATGAGAAGGATTATTCTTGAGGCCATATCGTAATTATTTCTATGGCGGAAAAAGGAAAATGGGATGTATCCTATTGTTAAATGTTTGGCGAGATCTATAAATCACATCTCAGATTGAATGAATTCCTACTCATCGATTCATGGAATTTCGTGTCTCTTTAATTGTCGGATTTCTTGGAATTCGGTCTCCATTAAATCAAGTTGAGATCCGTGTTTTATGTCATGATATCATGGGAAATTGAGAAGGGTTGAAAATTTAAGAACAGGTTGAGAGTTGAGACGTAAGCTTTTAGATCATATGAGAAATTGAAGAGATGTATTGGAGGTACAGTCTAAGTGCAAGTTCTTTGGCACCAAATATGAGATTAAAAGTGAAGACCACTTTTTCGGTAAGATTTTGGGGACGAAAATCCTCAAGGGGGAGAGTTGTAATATCCTCGATTTTGGGCCTAGTCGGAATAGTGGTTTCGTGACCACAAAATCCGAGATATAAATAATTATTTTATGATTATTTTAAGGTCTATGATATGATTTCATGATTGTGTGAAAATTTCGTGAAGAAATTTTATGCATAAAGTGCTTAATTTGAAATTTGGGACTAAATTGAATAAATTGCAAAACTTGTGTTCTAGAAGTATTTTGCATAAAATTGAATTAGATTATTAATTAGAGGTCCTTAAAGAGTAATTTTACCAATTTCTAAGTCTATGGACAAAATTGGACATGGATGGAATTTTGAAAAGTTTAGTAGTAAGGGCATTTTGGTCATTTAGGGTAAAATGAATTAAAATACAAAATTAAAAGCCAATTTTGCTCATCTTCAACCCCATGGCCGAATATAGCAAGGAGAAACCATGGCTAGGGTTTTCAAGCTTCCAAGCTCGATTGTAAGTTCGTTCTAGCCTCGTTTTTAATGATTTTTACGTTTTTGGAGTCCCTAGCTCGATTTAGCTTATGCTAGCAATAATTTAACCTAGGGTTTATATTTGGAAAAATACCCATAGGTGAAATTTGTGTATTTTGGTGTTTTATGATAGAATATGAGGTTTTAAATTATGTTAGACAACTTGTGCTACTCGGTTTTAAGTGAAAACGAGCAAAAGGGCTTAATCGGTAAAAATACCTAATAGTCATAAGTACATGTTAGAGTGAGAATTTGATGTTGCCATAGAAGGAAAAATGATCAGCATGTCATAAACATAAGAAAATAGGCTGAATTTTAATTTACGAGCTTTGGGGCAAAAGTGTAAATATGCAAAAGATTAGGGGCAAAATTGTAATTTTTCCAAAATATGATTTTGGGTCAATTTGAATAATGTGAGTCCTAATTAGACTATATTTTAAATGATAGAGCAAGGAAAACTGAAATTGGGCTAAAATGGGGAAAATACCAAGTTGTGGATTTAAATGGTAAAATAGCCATTTTAGCATACGAGGTAAGTTCATGTGTAAATAATGTAGCATAATTGTTATTTTTAAGTTATTGATGTTAAATATATGATATGCTGATTTTATCATGAAATATATGCTTTGTGGTTATTTTGAATAAAATGCAAGATATGTGTATTATCATTAAATATAAAGTGCTACCGAGTATTGGTTTCGGTATTTTACGGAAGATGGCAAGGATATGTGTTCGAGGAAAATCCGTTTGAACCTTAGGAATAGATTAGGATACAAGTGACATGTCACTAGGATGGTTGAGCATCCGAACCCGCCGAGTTGAGTCCGAGTTCACTTATGGATGCGAGCGTCCGAACTCGTTGAGTTGAGTCCGAGTTCGTGAGATGTAACTAGGCATCTGAACTCGTTGAGTTGAGTCCGAGTTCACTTATGGATGCGAACGCCGAGCTCGTTGAGTTGAGTCCGAGTTCACTTATGGGCGGGTTACATGGTAGCTTGGCTACATATGTGGCACTTATGTGCAAGTTATCCATGTATCCAATTATATTCCGATGTGTTCAACGGGTAAAGTTCTACTCAAATGGAGGAATACTCAAGATGAAAGGGACGTATTGGTAAGTGTTGTGAAATGGATAATTTGAACAGGTATGTACTTAACCCTCGGGTTGAAAACTCGATATAACAACAATATGGTAAGATGATAAATGAAAAGGTGATATGAATGTCTTGGTGATGATTATGCAAATGATGTTTTATGTTTGCTTATATGGTTATGTTACTTGCTATTTGCATGTGAGCTTACTAAGCATTTATGCTTACTCCTCCTTTTCATTCCTTGTAGTGTTGACAAGCCAGCTCGAAATCGGAAGCGGTCGGAGGCACGCTCACACTATCCGTATACCATCTTGACATAATGGCTTGTATATTTTGAGTATGGCATGTATAGCATTATAATCATTTTGTATATATGGTCTTATGATATGGTTATTGAGTGGTATGGAGATAGAAATGCTTGGTAATGATTAGCCATTGGAATGGCTAATCATGATCATATTTGGTATTATGTATGTCAAATTGCTAGCTAATCCATGGAAACCATGAAATAGGTAAAATTTACCATAAAATAGATTCAGACAGCAGCAGTAACGTGAGTTTGAAAAATCACTAAAAATAGTAGAAATGGAATTAAATAATTAATAAGTTATGGAATCGAAGCTTGATGAGTCTATTTTATATGGAATAAGCGAAACAGGTATATGAGCTATATTTTATGAGATGTTTAAATTTTTGTGAAACAGGGCCAGAGCGATTTCTGGATCCCCTGTTCTGACTTTGGAAATTCACCATAAATTTTACAAAGATAATTAGAAGTCATGCTTTATATGTACAGATTCCTTATTGAGTCTAGTTTTATTAGAGATAAACGGAATAGTCATTGAAGCTCTGTACAGGGAGATATCTGATTCGTAATACACTGAGGTCAGAGTAGTTGAACCCTGAAACAGGGGAGACTTTAACTAATAAACTGTACTAATTGGCCCAACCAAAAATTCTAGAAAAAAATTAGTAGATATATATATGAGTCTAGTTTCAGGAAAAATTTACGGAATTGGATTTCGAGTTTCGTAACTCAAGATATGATTTTTAAAGCGACTGTGATGCAGTTAGCCAGCTTGTCTGGAAATTTTAAAATGAATTGTATGAGCTGTTTAATTAATGAATT
Source organism: Gossypium arboreum (assembly GCF_025698485.1). NCBI lineage: Eukaryota > Viridiplantae > Streptophyta > Magnoliopsida > Malvales > Malvaceae > Gossypium > Gossypium arboreum. The sequence continues at coordinate 31,879,105 of NC_069077.1, forward strand.
AAGTCCGTTAACACCTCGTGTTCGACTCCGGCAACGGTCTCGGGTACGGGGTGTTACACTTTGCTTGCTATGGGATTCGAACCCATGCCTTCCCTCAAATGCTCCACACGCCACTTGCCACTAAGCCATAAGGTTTTTTGTGTCACAATTTCTCCAACAATATTCTTAAGGCCTACCTACTACACCCAGGGTTTGATTCACCTTAAACCAAATTTTTTGCTAGAGTCCAGGTTTAAACCCAGGACTTCTCTAACACTTCTTAACACACTTAACCACTAAAATAAGCCTTCATTAACGAAATTTGCATGCACAACAGAATATTATAAGCTGCCTTCAATCGCTCCCATGCTCAAGGCCCAAAACTTCTAGGCCCAAATTCAGGGTGTTACACTATTCCTCCTCTGAATAAGAGCTTAACTTGAATCAATATCCTGGAATATCAAAACAAGAATTAAGAACACATAATTAAGAACAAGTTAAATATTTATAATACAATTCAGATAATAATAACAAGATCTGTCTTAGGTTTCATTCCCCTTTGGTATTTAGGGGTTTTATTTCATAATAATGAAAGAAAACATCTCAAAAGAATAAAAACAACAAAACATAAGAAAACCCAAAACTCCTGAGGGAATTTGAAGGGAGATATTCAGTCTTGATGGTGAATCGGGCTTCTGAGATGGATCGATTGGCTTTCCTTGAGCAATTCCTTGCTTCCTCCTCTGCGCCCCCTTCTTTTCCTCTTCTAGGGTGTATTTATAGGCTTTGGAATGCCTAAGAGCCCTCAAAAGTGGCCTTTTTCGAATAGGACTCTGCTTGGGCTCGTCAGGGACACGCCTGTGTGCGATTACTTTATGCCGTGGTCAAGCCTATTAAATAGGCATGGGCATGTGGTATACCCGTGTGAGTCGTTCTTCGATTCTACCAAATTGACACGGCCGTGTGGTCTGCCCGTGTGAGGAAGTCCAGGCTATGTTGATTTTGTACGTTGGCTCATTTTATCTGTTTTTGGCCTATTTCTCGTTCCTTTCACTCTCCTATGCTCTTCTAAGTATAAAACATGAAATTAAGGCATTAGAAGCATCGAATTCACCAAAACTAAGGAAAAGTCATCCATAAAATGTGTTAAGCATGGGGAAAAATATGTATAAATTGTGGTTTATCAAATACCTCCAAACTTAAGTATTTGCTTATCCTCAAGCAAAACCCTCGACTCACAATCAAAATAAATTCTTCTTAACTTTATAATTCTTATCAATAATATCTCAAAGTAATCCATAAGTAATCAAACATTGAAAATTTGGCCAAAAGAACATCAAAGTTTCAAACATTCCAAGTTGAGCATTTTATCATGAAAACATAGGTGTCGCCCCTCATCTAAGTAATTACCTTTTCTTCAAAATATCATAGAGTTTCACATCCTCACTAAAGATTCACTCAAATTACTAGAGGTGTTTAAGGACAATAAATGAAGCACTCAATAGTCAATAATGAAAAGTCATTACCATAGACTTGCATGAAAATTAAACCTCCACCACTATAAATTGAGATGAAACATCAATCAAAAGGTATTTAGAGGGTTGTAACATGGCTTTGGTTAGAGGGTGTGGTCACAAGCTGAAAGAAAGGGTTAGAATCGAGATTGAATTGAAAAATTGCCTAACTAGAAAAATGACTAGTCATCAATTGCGTACAACAGAGCTTTTTCTCAGAAAATGGAATTTAAGTTCTTTAGCTCAGAAGATCATTACTACTAATATGTATACATGTATGTATATATATTTATTTATTTATTTATTTTAATTTTTTTAAGAACAATTCAAATTACAAAATAGAATAAAACATAGTTAAGCAACTATTCCAACTCAAATCTCGACAAAAATAGGGATCAAATTAATTTAGGGGATTTCAACAATAATGAGTTATGTGTTAATATTGAGGGTAAATTAATGAATGAGTTGTTAGGCTCAAGGGGGTTCACTAAGGGTTAATTGTGAAGGTAGGCTTTTATGGAGTGAGTGGGTTAAACTTAAGTGCCTTTATCATTTTGACATATCAAATCAAATGGTGTGGTCTTGACATGCATAATCAAGCAAGTTCTAGAATAAAAATTCAATACTGATGCAGTCATAATGAAAGTGAGCATGAAAAAAATAATAGATGCTCTAAAGGCTCAAGATCTCATAAAAATTATGTCTTTTTGATGTTTAAACTTGTGAATTCCAACTCAAGATAATACCTAAACTTAGGGAAACAACCTAAAAGTTTTTAATTCTTCAAAAATCAACTTATCATGCTTGATTCTCAGATGTCTTAAAGTTTAAACAATCAATGTATAAATGCCTATGTTTTAATTCAAGATATATCAATAAAAATCATAAATTAATTAAAATTCATTCTAATAGTGATATGAGTAATTCACGTGAGAATAAGACAATATTCAGGGGTTTCTAATAGTGATATAAAAGACCCCCCACACTTAAGATGTACATTGCCCTTAATGTTCAAAGATAGATATTTGAAAAAGACAGATATATAATCATAAGATAGGGAGAGAAGTGAAACTTCCTGAATGATGAATGAATTCCTTAAACTGGAGTTTTAGAGAGTAATCGGAGTGAGAGTGAAGGAGGATACTTCGGTGGTGGTAGAGGTTCATTAGTCCATAAGTCCTACGCCAAAAGAATATTATATTTTGTGGTAGCTATGGTCGTGCTCGAGTAGGACATGGCAGTCATAGAGAACCTTTCCCAGTGGAGTTTTTAGTTCCTATGTGATGATGAACTGATGAGCTCTTTTATAACTATGACAGAATCAAGAACTTTTTAGGAAATATAAGGAAGCATAATTACTTGTAATGGAATATCCGAAATTGATAATTGTAAAAATAAAAATTATAAAATCTAATAGAAATAAGCTTAAAGAAAAAATAAAAAGTTGTCTTAAAATAGAATAAAAATACATAAAATAATAAATCAAAGTTTTTAAACATCTTCATCGCTAGGTGGTTCGCAAGGTGGGGGTGGCGATGAGATGTGAAAGTGCTGGATCTGTTGTAAAGTAGCATCAATGTTATCGAAGTGCTGAAAACATTGTTGCTTGAATCGGGTAAGGCGCTCAGAGATGTCAGCGTATGAAGCCGTCGCATGAATTGGACAAGAGGGTGGTGGTGGCTAAGACGGTGGGTCCTTATGACGTGGAGGGACATCATCAGTAATGTCCTCAGGGTCTCCCTCCTCGGCTGATTGGGCGAGGCAATACTGAGGAGGGTGGGTTCCTCGGCACTTCTCGATCATCCTCATACTAAGCATGCTCGAGATGCTTTTTGGGGACATCTGGCCAATAAGAGTAAGGGAGTATGGTTGGGCTGCTGTGTTGAGGAGCCCGAAGTGCCGTGCTAGTCGAGTCACATAGGGGCCAATAGAGATGAGCCCTTTTCGATGCCGCTCCGTCTGGTGGCGAATGGCGAGGGCAATAAAGTAAGAAAGGTCGAGTACATGCCCGTTCGCCATGCTCCATAGAAAGTAGGGTCATGACTGTTGACGACACCGGTGCTCTCTCGACGTCATGTCAAAGTGTGTGACAAGATGGCGTGTAGGTACCTCAACGAAGGAGAGAGAGCCAATGCCTTGGAGCGGCTCGGGTTAGGGATTTCGGGTGAAGAAGATGATGAATAGTGAATGGTATTTATAGATTTTGGGACACACGGCCAGGGGACACACCCGTGTTCCCCAATTTTTTCTCGTGTGATTCGCAAATTTTGAATTTGGACGCGTCTGACATGTGGCCCACGCCCATGTTCCTTGGGCGTGTGGGTGCACACGGCCATGTCATATGGCTATGTCTGTCTTTGTTCGCTTCTACCATGCTCGTGTATGTAGGCCCACGCTCGTGTTAATCTAACAAGTTCGACCACGGGTTCTAGACACGGGCGTGTCGCACGCCCGTGTTGTTTTGGCAGATTCGCCCACGGTCCTAACGCACGACCGTGGTGACTTATCGCATCCCGTGTTGGGGAAAATTTTGCCCTATTTTCACATGGCCTAAGGCACACCCGCGTGCTTGGCCGTGTGAGTGTGGTAAAAATGTATTCAAGAGCTCCATTAGTAAGTTAGGTGTTTAAACACTTAAAATTTAAAGAAGTTAATACTATTAGTGCTCGGGTTGCCTCTCAAGAATCGCTTATTTATAGTCTATGCTCGACTTACCTCTCTGGTGATTGGTCATGGTGGTTCAAGGAGTTTCTACTCCTCATTCCTGCTATGAATCCCATCAGAATAAGGTTTTAGGCGGGTATTGTTTACCTTAAAGGTGCCAAATTTGGGATGACTTACCTCGACTGTACCAAATGGGAAAATGCTAAGTACCGTAAGAGGAATTTCTTCGTTCGGTTTGGCAGTGTCAATGTGAGGATCTGCGGCATCTAATAAAACTTTAACTCCAACCTTAAGTTGATTTGGTGAGGCATTGAGCTCATTCTGGCGTAGTTTTGGTTTATCGTGTTTTCTCGGTTTAAATATCAGCCATTCATCTAACTCCTCGATTCGTAACCTTCGTTCTTCATAGGTAGATTCTTTGTTGTGGATTGAACATGGCTCATGTTTTTCCTTCAGACTTATTTCCTGCAAAATAGGTTGCACTGTATGATCAGTCTTAGTAGAACAATTTGTACAATCAACTTCAATTTTTGATGTGTTGTTCAGGTTGCGAGCTTGAAGGTTGATTGTTTCGTCTCCTACACGAAGTGTGGGTTCACCTGTACCATCGTCAATAATTGTTCTAGTAGTTGCTAAAAGGGCCTTCCCAAAATTATAGGAACATTACTGTCCTCTTCTATGTCTAAAACAACAAAATCAATTGGAAATATAAATTTTTCAATTTTAACGAGTACGTCTTCAATGATACCCCTAGGAAATCTGACAGTTTTATCTGCTAATTGAATACTCATCCTAATTTGTTTGGGTTTCCCTAGACCTAGTTGCTTAAACAATTTGTAAGGCATAACATTGATACTAGCCCTTAGATTAGCCAACGCATTATTAACATCTAAATTACCAATTAAATAAGGAATCGTAAAACTCCCTAGATCTTTTAGTTTGTTGCGTAGCTTATTCTGAAGAATGGCTGAGCAAACCGCGTTCAGCTCCATATACGACCTTTCATCTAACTTCTGTTTATTTGCTAGAAGCTCTTTTAAAAATTTGACTGCGTTCGGCATCTGTGGAAGTGTTTCAATAAACGGTAGGTTAATATGTAGTTTCCTTAAAAGTTTCAGGAATTTACCAAATTGTTCATCTGAGCGGTCTTTCCTTGTCGCATTGGGGTATGGCACACGAGGTTTATATTCTGTACTTACCGATTTTTGTTCGTTTTGGCCTACCTCATTCTTACCTTCACTTACCACCGGTTCTGGCCTTGGTTTTGCCACTAACCCCTCCTCATCTTGAATGGAAATTGCATTGAGTTGCTCTATTGGGTTAGATTCAGTGTTGTTTGGCAGGCTACCTTGTGGTCGTTTAGAAATCAACTTGGCGAGATGTCCAATTTGAGTTTCAAGCCCTTGGATTGATGCTTGTTGATTTTTGAGTGCCATCTCAGTATTCTAAAAATGAGTCTCTGACACTGAGATGAATTTGGTTAGCTTCTCCTTAAGGTTCGGCTTTTTCTCCTGCTAGTATGGTGGTTGCTGAAAGCCTGGAGGGGGTGGTGGTTTTTGATTTCCTTGGCCTCTCCATGAAAAATTTGGGTGATTCCTCCAACCTTCATTGTAAGTATTGCTATAAGGATTGTTTTGAGATCGAGGATTATTACCCATGTAATTTAACTGCTCGTTCTCCATGTTGTGGCCATAAAGTGGGTACTCTGAATTGCTCGATCCACCTCCATTTGCTTCGCACTGCATTACTGGGTGAACTTGTGAAGAACTAAGAAAACCATCATTTTTCTTATTCAAGAGTTCTACCTGATTAGAGAGCATGGTGACCGAATTGACATTATAAACACCGGCTGTTTTCGTTGGCTTTGTCCTCATGACTTGCCACTGATAGTTATTTAGTGACATCTCCTATATAAATTCATAGGCATCTTCAGGTGTTTTATTATTGATGGTTCCGCCAGCAGCTGTGTCAACCATTTTTCGAGTCGAAGGATTCAAGCCATTATGAAAAGTTTGAACCTGTAGCCAGAGTGGTCACCCATGGTGAGGGCATCTTCGCAAAAGGTCCTTATATCTCTCCCATGCATCGTAGAGTGTTTCTAAATCCATCTGCACAAAAGAAGAGATATCATTACACGTAATTTAGCTGTTTTAGCCGATGGAAAATATTTTAGTAAAAAATTTTCAGTCATTTGTTCCCAAGTAGTGATTGACCCCTGTGATAACTAATTCAACCACTGTTTAGCTTTATTTCTCAAAGAAAAAGGGAATAACTGAAGGCAAATGGCGTCATTAGAAACACCATTAATTTTAAATGTATCACATAGTTCCAAAAAGTTTGCCAAGTGAGCGTTGGGATCTTCGTCCTACAAACCATCAAACTGAAAAAATTACTGTATCATTTGAATTGTGTTAGGTTTCAGTTCAAAAGTATTTGCAGCTACAGCAGGTCTAACTATGCTTGATTCAGTTCTTGTTAGCATAATCATACATAGTGCGCGGAGCAGGATTCTAATTTATTGGATTAACAGCAATCACAGGAGATATCAGGTTTTCCTGATTTTCATCCATCTCCTTGGTTGTGGTTTGAATATTGTCCTCTTGGTCGTTCTCTATATATCTTAAGCTTCACCTTATTTCTCTTCGGTTTCTGCGATCTGTGCGATCGATCTCACTGTCAAAAAGTAATGGTCCTGACGGGTTTCTTCTAGTCATAAACTATAAGAACCTGCCAAAAAAAGGGAAAAAGAAGAATAAGTAATAAAAATTAGAATAAAATTTAAATTGCAGTAAAAGTAAATGGCTAAAGTAATAAATATTGAGTGTTCCTAATATCTTAGTTCCTCGACAACGGTGCCAAAAACTTGATACCTGATATTCGTGAGAGGTTTTAAATATTTATAATGAATCGTTCTTGAAACTAACTATTATCACGATGAAGGTAATTGTACCTATCTAACAATAGCTTAGCTTTAGCAAGACCGGATTATCGAACCCAAAGGAACTAAAAGTACTAGTATCAACTTTCTTTTTATTATCTAGCCTAAAAAATAAAAGGGTTTTGTTTAGCTAACTAATTAATTAAACTAAGAAATCACAGAAAAGAAATTTGAGGAAAATACTTTTTGGAAAACTTGATTGATTAAGACAATACCTAAGGAAAAATCCACCTAGACTTCACTTGTTATTTGACTCTGAATCAGATGATTTATTCATTCAACTTGTTTCGTAGAGATCCATAAGTTATATTATTATCTCTCTCGAGACTAACAACGTCTAGCCCTAGATTGAATAATTGAAATCTCTTTCTAATTAATGCTCTAGGGTTGCATTAACTTGATCTATGGATCCTCTTATTAGGTTTCACCCTAATTCGACAAAATATTGTTACCCTATCTCTAGGCGCGCAATCAACTCTGCTTAATTATGACAAATTTACTCTTAGACAGGGTCTATTCCTCCTCTAAATAAGAGCTTAACTTGAATCAATATCCTGGAATATCAAAACAAGAATTAACAACACATACTAATGAAAGAAAACATCTCAAAAGAATAAAAATAATAAAACATAAGAAAACCCAAAACTCCTGAGGGAATTTGAAGGGGGATCTTCAGTCTTAATGGTGAATCGGGCTTCTGAGATGGATCGATCAGCTTTCCTTGAGAAAATCCTTGCTTCCTCCTCTGCTTCCCCTTCTTCTCCTCTTCTAGGGTGTATTTATAGGCTTTGGAATGCCTAAGAACCCTCAAAAGTGGCCTTTTCTGAATAGGACTCTGCTTGGGCTCGACAGGGACACGTCCGTGTGACATGCCCGTGTGCGATTACTTCATGCCGTGGTCAAGCCTGTTGAATAGGCACAATCGTGTGGTATACCCGTGTGAGTCGTGCTTCGATTCTACCAAATTGACACGACCGTGTGGTCTGCCCGTGTGAGGATGTCCAGGACGTGTTGATTTCATATGTTGGCCCATTTTCTCTGTTTAGTTTGCCAAATTGACACGGCCATGTGGGCTGGTTCCTTTCACTCTCCTATGCTCTCCTAAGTATAAAACATGAAATTAAGGCATTAGGAGTATCAAATTCACCAAATCTAAGGAAAAATCATCCATAAAATGTGTTAAGCATGGGGTAAAAATATGCATAAATTGCGGTTTATCAGGGTGAACACCCGGTACTTCTCACCATACAGATAGTGTCTCCAAATCTTTAATGCAAAAACAATGGCAGCCAATTCCAAGTCATGTGTCGGGTAGTTCTTCTCGTGAGGCTTAAACTGCCTTGAAGTGTAGGCTACCACTTTACCTCCTTGCATGAGTACACATCCCAAACCGTTCAAGGATGCATCACTATAGATCATAAATTCTTTACCTGACTCGGGTTGTACCAAAACTAGTGCTCCGATCAGTAACGCCTTTAGTTTCTCAAAGCATTGCTGACACCCTTCTGACCACTCAAGCTTAAAATCTTTTTGGAGTAACCTGGTCATCAGAGTGGCAATCATAGAAAATCATTTAACAAATCACCTGTAGTAGCCATCCAATCTTAAAAAGCTTCTAACTTCTGTCACGTTTCTCGACAGTTTCCATTCAGGAATTTGGGCCTAGAAGTATTAGGCCTTTAGTATGGGTCCGTAAGGAGGTTGTATATGAGCATTTAATTATACAAGGAAATGACACAATTAAATGTCTGCTTTAGTGGTTAATGGCCCTGAAAAGTGTTGGAGAAATCTTAGGTTCGAACCTAGGCTTTAGCAAAAATTTTGGTAATAAGTGAATAAAACCCTGGGTGCTTGGATGAAGGCCTTTTAAATTATTGTGGTAAATAAATGACAAAAGAAAGCTTGTGGTCCAGTGGTTATGACGCCATTAAGGTTGCAAGGGAGCCTGGGTTCATGTCTTGGCTTTTGCAATTTATTTTGGTTATTCTTTTAAAGGAACCTGGACTCTGGCCTATAGACCTTATATTTAATTGAGGATAAAATATGACATAGAAAGAACCTGTGGTGGAGTGGCAAGGTGGCATGTTGTATAAATGTGAGGTCTAAGGTTCAAGTCTTGGGATGCGCAATGGAGTATTTATTTTGCTGTTTGAGCTACGTAGGAGGTGGAGCTGGACTGGAACTCTGTGGTTGAAGTGGTCATAAGAAAATAAGAAATTTTCCTCATGGTTGAAAGTAATCCCACATCAAGAAGCTAACATGGGAATTGGTGAGAAGCTGGCTTTAAATAGAGTGAACTAGATGAGTTGGGGAAAGAGAAAAAAAGGGTGATTAAAGACCCAATGCAGGATGTGCCAAGGTTGGTGATCGTGGACTTCGACGCGTTCTTATAAACAGGTGTGTATTCACGCCCTTCTTTGTGAGAAATCGGCAAAAGCTGAAAGCCACCACGAGCGTTCTCTTGTGCTGGGGTTGTTTTGGACCTCGATGGGCCCGTGGGCCCACTTGTGTAAACCTAACTGTTAGGTGAGAAGTCGTTGAGCCTGATGGGCCATATCAATGTAATTGGGCTCGATGGGCCATGTGAACCAGACTGGGCCTAAAGGGGCCAAATGAATAAGTGTGGATCTGTTAGTGTTTAGTAAAGGGGTTGTGGACCTAGTTTTTGGTAACTACTAAAGCAGACATAAAACTTAATTAATTAATTAATTGTGACCATGGACAAGTCATAAGGTTATGGTGTGGCAACGAGTATATGCATGTCTAGGATTGGGTCTAGAGAGAGCTTGGTACTTAAGTGGTCTCAATGACTCACCTCCTCTTCTCTGGAATCCTACCTAGTGCATAGTATCCGTTCATCTTAGCCAACGGGGATTTGTTAACGGGCCAAGGTAAGTAATAAACCCATAATAAAGAGAAATTACCGAAATACCCCTAATTTGTAAAATTATCGAAGTACCCTCTATTTTTAAAATTACCGAAATACCCCCAATTTGTAAAATTACTGAAATACCCCCAATTTGTAAAATTACTGAAATACCTTTGATTGTGAAATTACTAAAATACCCTCGATTTGTAAAATTATCGAAACACCCTCGATTTTTAAAATTATCGAAACACCCTCAATTTGTAAAATTGCCAAAACACCCTCGATTTGTAAAATTACCAAAATACCCTCGATTTGTAAAATTACCGAAACACCCATGATTTGTAAAATTATCGAAATACCCTCGATTTGTAAAATTATCGAAATACCCTCAATTTGTAAAATTACTGAAACACCCCCGATTTGTAAAATTATCGAAATACCCTTGTAGTGTAAAATTACCAAAATACCCTTATAATGTAAAATGACTGACGTACCCCTGTAGGGTAAAATGGTTGTTTTGCCCTTGAGGGTAAATGACCGACTTAAACTTCGAATTTGACTGATTTGATTATGAATGTATGATTGCATTTTAATTGACTTGACTGTGGTTGTATGACTGATATGCTCTTAATATATGTTTAAAAGACTATTACTGAGTATGGTCATTTTGCATACACATGTGATGATTGAGCATGACATACACGACATATTGCATGGGTTGGGAATTATGGAACGGAGGAATTATATGAGGATCGCATGGTTTCTTGACAATCGTGGATCCATTGATGGCTATTAAGCCTAACATTTGATTAGCGGCTTGCTGCAATGAAGGTAGTACCGCAACTGGGCTACCATTGATGTGTATCGAATGGGTGGGTCGATATTTATATCCCCACATGATGTGTACCGGGGGACGGAGTTGGTGTGTAGCGGTTGGATTATTGGGGTGGGTTGCACAGCATTACGTGTATGATATTATTGTGATATTATTGTGATGTGGGCTTCGGCCCAACTAAGGCTAAGATGGGCTAGGCCCAATTGATTCTGTTATGGGCTATGACCCAAAAGATATTATAACGGGCTTTGGCTTTGGCCCACGTATGCTTTGAATTGGACTGGACTGTACTTTTACTGTAATGGGCTCCGGCCCAGACTGATTCTGAATTCTGTCTGTTTACTGACTGTTACTCTAGTAAGGGGATTACACACTAAGTTTTCGTAAACTCACCCCGTTTATTAACTATGCAGGTAATCCCCAGTGTTAGGTGGATCGGTGTCACAGAGGGACTCGGAGACGACCACACAACTGCACATCTTTTTCTATTTTGTTTATTTAGTTAAGCACTTTGGTTTTTGATTTGGGTTGTATTAAGGCCTCTTTATTTTCTTAACCTTTTATTTGGGAAATTTATTTAGTATGCTTAATATCTGTTAGAAGTAGGGCACAATTTTCCAAAACAATAACTGGTTTTCAAAATATCACGTTTCCGCAACTATTTAAAAGTAAGCTTCCGCAGCAAGTAAGGTTTTAAGGGAATTAACGTTTCACAAGTTTTAAAATGGCAAGAGGTTTTGAGTAGTAGGAAGGGTTTTCAATGAGAACATGGTTTTCAAAAAACACTTCAATGTGACACGCCAGATTCTGACCTAACTTCTAGGCCGGGTTTGGAGTGTTACAACGATGGCCACAATTTTACTCAGGTCCACTCTAATGCCATCACCCGGAACAATATGCCCCAAAAAATCTGACTTCTTTAAGCCAAAATTCACTTTTGCTGAACTTAGCATACAACTGTTTATGTCTCAGAGTTTGAAAAACTATCCTCAAGTGTTCAGCATGCTGAAATTCATTATGTGAATAAATCAATATGTCATCAATAAACACAACAACAAATTTATCCAAGTATGGTCGGAAAATTCGGCTCATTAAGTCCATAAATACTGCGAGAGCATTCGTTAGCCCAAATGGCATAAAAAGAAATTCATAGTGACCATACCTTGTTCGGAAAGCAGTTTTGGACACATCTGATTCTTTCACTCGCAGTTGGTAATAGCCGGACCTCAAGTCTATCTTTGAAAATACTGTCGCTCCCTTCAGCTGGTCAAATAAATCATCAATCCTCAGCAAGGGGTATTTGTTCTTAATTGTTACCTTATTGAGTTGACGGTAATCGATGCATAGTCTCATAGAACCATCCTTCTTTTTCACGAATAACACTGGTGCACCCTAGGGAGAGAAACTAGGCCTTGTAAAACCCTTATCCATCAATTCTTGTAACTGAGACTTTAATTCCATTAATTCTTTTAGAGCCATCCAATACGGAGCAATTGAGATATGTTTTATTCCCAGCACTAGGTCAATGCTAAATTCAACTTCTCTAATGGGGGCAACCCCAACAACTCCTCCAGAAACACATCTGGGTATTCACTTACTACCGGTAATAATTTAACTTTCAATTCAGATTCCTTTGTATTCAAAACATAGGGCAGATAGGTCTCGCACCCTTTTTTTATGCATTTTTTAGCTGACATGGAAGAAATCACAACGGATGGTATGTTTGACTCATTTGGTTCAACCCGAAGAGTTTCACCATTTTCACATTTTAATTCAATGACCTTCTGTATACAATTTACTATAGCTTTATGTAGTGTCAACCAATCCATACCCAAAATGACATCAAACTCATCAAATGTCAACAACATCAAGTCAGCCAGAAAACAATGACCTTTAATCATCAAAGGGCATTTCTTACACACCTTGTCAACTAATACATGTTTGCCTAACGGGTTCAGCACCTTAATCACGTATTCAGTAAACTCTACAGGTAACTCCTTACTAGACACCAATTTTATGCAAACATAGGAATGGGTTGACCTTGGGTCAATTAAAGCAACAACAGGAATATCATAAAGAGAAATTGTACCCGTAATGACATCAGGAGCTGAGGCTTCCTCTCTAGAGCGTATGGCATAAGTCCTTGTCGGGGCGCAAGTTTTGATTTTATAGTGGAGTTGTTTACAATACTACAACCACCACAGGCACTTCTGAGGTATCTTAGAGGCCTACCTCGAGAGATAGGAGCATTCGGTTTTAGGTTTGGCTCAACCTCTTTGTCATCTCATTTCGGGTAATCCTTAAGAAAGTGGTCAAGAGAACCACACCTATAGCATGCCCCACTCCTCATTCGACACTCTCAAAAGTGAAACTTGTTACAACTGTTACACCGCGGCTTTTGGTTTCCCACACTCCCCACACTAGTTGTCATGGGAGATAAAGACCACAAATTAGGGCTCTTAGAGATTCTTGTTTTACCCGAATATCGCACTAATGAATTGGAGCGTTCCTGGTGGCTTCTCGACTTCTTTATGAGAGATGTGTATGCCTTGCCCATGAATCTCTTACTCGGATCTCAAGCTTTCCTCTCTACTTATTTCTTTTCATTACTTAGGTCTTCATCTTTCTTGGCTCTGTCAGCCAACACGGTGAAATCTCTTATCTTAAGGATCTCAATCAACAGTTTAACATCCTCGTTTAATCCTTCTTCAAAGCGCTTGCACATTTCTGCTTCAGTCTGAACCCACTATTGAGTATACTAACTCAGATGGACAAACTCTCATTCGTATTCTGACACAGTCCAATCTCCTTGCTTAAGTTCTAGAAATTCCTTTCTCTTTTGATCCAAGAACCTTTGACTAATTTACTTCTTTTTAAATTCAGCTTGAAAAAACTCCCATGTAATATTTTCTCTCGATGCCACTAATGATACAGTCTTTCATCAATCGATACAGTGTCTTTTAGGAGAGATACCGTGCACTTCAAGCATTCCTCGGGGGTACATGACAATTTATCAAGAACTCGCACAGTGTTCTCAAGCCAGAACTCGACCCTTTCTAGATCATCGTCAATTGTAGCCCTAAACTCTTCAGCCCCATATTTCCTCAGTTTATCTACTGGAGCTTTACCAGTTCTTACTGGCCCCATTCCTTATGGTACTTCTTCTTCAGATAAGGTAGGAGGTGGGGGAGGTCATGGTATAGCAGGGTTGGTTCTCAAGTACTCACCAAACTATTCATCCATTATTTCGAAAAAGGTTGCCTTTGCCTCTTCCCGACCCCTAGACATGGGCCTTCTACTACTACCAAACGAGGCTTGTTGTACAGAAGCTAGAGCATGACTCTCAGCTTCCTCGGACTCATTCCGGGCTTGGTTGGAAGACATTAACTATATACAAATATATTTTCAATGGTTAGGAGATGTCACACTATCATAACTTGTATAATGGCATGTATAGCTAGACTCCACACATGCTATGTTAGTCCGAAAATAGACTAAACTGTAGCTCTGATACCACTAAATGTAATACCCCTTACCCATATCAGAGGTCGGGATAGCGTACGAGGGGCAAGTACACAATATTCATGCAAAACCAAGCTATAGAACTTTCTCTCAAATCAACTTCAATCATATACATGTTTAACGTCCCTTATATGGACCTACAAGATCCACAACATGCATTGGGGATAGTTCGGGATGAAACTAGAAACATTAGAAAAACCTGGAAGATTTTTCCTTAGAACTAAGTCACACGTCCGTGTGAAACAGGAGATACGCCCGTGTGCTTTCAACAAGCTCGTGTCCTCGGGCCGTGTAACTCTCTGACTATGATGTCAGCACCAAAATAAGGTCACACAGCCATATCACTTGCCCACGTGGTCAGACTGTGTGATCAATTAAAAATTAAATAATTTTTTTGTAAAATGGTGCAGACTTCACACGGCCAGGGTACACGCCCATGTGGGAAGGTCGTGTCTATCACACGGCCAAGACACACGCCCGTGTCTTAGCCCCTATGTTTACTACTGGACATTCTGACTTGTAAAACTAAGTTACAAGGGACACACGGCCAAACAACAGGCCCATGGGGCAAACCGTTTGTCACACATGGTCTAGACACACGCCCATGTGTCTGCTCGTGTGGACAAATTCTAGGCTATTTTCCAAGCCATTTGTCACCCTTAAAGACTTACTTACTTATACATTTTTTTTTCTTAGCATGCAACAAGGCACATCTAGCTACTCAATTACGCATATTCATGATTAAAAATTATGCCCCTAATGTTATTTAGGACTATCTCAATTTTACAAAGTTCCACCAATCTTTTCATAACAATATGTAACCACTAGGTTTTATAACCCTCTTCCCAACTTTACCCATTATTACATTGTTATGGCTATTGTTATAGTCCATGATTCATCACTATTCAATAGGCCATTATTCACGTCCAACATTCTCAAACAACCACATTAACATGAACACTTTGCATGCATGCATGATTAATAAGGGTTACAACCCAATAGTAAAATATAGACCATATCTCATGGCCAGATACAAAATGATTTGTTAACCATCATGAGCCATTACACTTGGCTAATTTAAATGACACATATAACCAAAAGATAAGTTACCCTATACATGCCATTATATCATAATAAATTGTTTTATTATACCCAAAATGAGATTATTGGTAGTGTGATCAAAGCTTCAACCGTCCTCCAACTTTCACGAGTCCGCAATCTCTATAAGATAGGGGAAAGTAAAACTGGGTAAGCATTAATACTTAGTAAGTTCGTATGACGAAAAGTAAACTTACACATTGTAACACCCCAAACTCGGCCCAAACGTTACGACCGAATCCGGCGTGTCACATTGAAGCGTTACTAGAAAAGTCATGTTTTATCTAAAATCTTTCTTAATGTTTAAAGAATATCTTCATTAAAGATTAAAGTGAATGGAAGCTGTGCACCAAGTAGGATGCCAGAAAATAGGAGGTGAGTTAATTAGACTGCTTAGGCACCTAGCTCCTCACGGATCCAATCCTAGACACGCACACAACCATTGCCACACTTTAACTGAGTGATTGTTCAGGGAAATCCAATTTGTTTATGTAATATCTCGAATTAGGGCCTAATCGGAATAGTGGTTTCGTGACCACAAATCCGAGATAGAAATAATTATTTTATGATTATTTTGAGGTCTATGATATGATTGCATGATTGTGTGAAAATTTTGTGAAAAAATTCTATGCATAAAGTGCTTAATTTGAAGTTTATGCACAAATATTGGACATGAATGGAATTTTTGGAAAGTTTAGTAGTAAGGGCATTTTGGTCATTTAAGGGTAAAATGAATTAAAATACAAAATTAAAAGCCAATTTTGCTCATCTTCTTCACCATGGACGTGTATACCAAGGGAGACTCCATGGCTAGGGTTTCCAAGCTTCCAAGCTCGATTATGAAGGAAATCGAGATTCGGGCTTAAATCGGGAAAATACAAGGTTATGGACTAAAATGGTAAATTGTCGTTTCTGGATCGAGGTAAGTTCGTATGATAATAATAATGCAATGTTATGTTTGAATTATATTTCTTACTATTATTACATATATTTTATGATTTAATATATTGGAAAAGTTGATGGAATGGTGTTTATGATGTGGAAATATGACATGAAAGAATGTTACATGAAATGCAAGAAAATGAAGATACATGACAAGTGATATATGAAATATGTGATATATGTTATGTAAATTCTTAAAAGCTGATTTGGTATTTGAGTTGTGTCTTATTATACTATGAATGGACAATTGGTACTATGGATAGTGAGATCAACACTTCGAGTAAATTTGTACATAAATAATCTATCGATTCTTTTATGTTATTATATTTTGATATCATATGAAATGTGGTCGCCTATCAAATGGTTATTTGATGTAAATTATGAATTTAAATTGATTACGAACAATTTAGTAAAATGTTGAAAAGTGAGGAATTTCCGATTGAACCTTGAATAAAAACGATACTGAATGATCTATTGTGAGGTCGCATGTGTAGTACTAAGTGCAGGCTACTATGCGTACTCGAAAACTGTGATCATGTGTGTAGTACTAAGTGTAGGCTACTACGTGTATTAGATGGTGAGGTCACGTGTATAGTACTAAGTGCAGGCTACTACGTGTACCAGACTATTGGTCGCATGTGTAGTACTAAGTGCAAGCTACTATGCGTGCACTTTATAGCTTCTGCTACAAGTGTGGAAATGGGAAAATGTGCGAGCAATTGTGTATCTGTTTATTATTCGATGAGTTCAACGGGAAATCGATTAAATGAAAACACATGTGAAAGTGATTATGTGATGAACAAGTGCAAGTATATGTTTATTTGAATTTATGAGTAATATGCTCAATATTTGAGCGAACCTCGGTAAAATGGAATGGATTAAGTGAAATTGTGTAAAAGTGAACTTTAGTAGTAAAACAAGATTAGACAATGAAGAGTGCATGACTTTGAAAATTTACCAAAAATTGTGTAAGTTGAATTAAATTTAAAAAAAAATTATGGAAATAAATCTTAATGAGTCTATTTTCATATGAAAGAAACAGACGAAGCAAAAGAATTCTATATTGTGTGATATTTGAATTATTGTGAAACAGGGTCTGAATGAATTTGAGATCCCCTGTTCTAATTTTAGAAATTCACTATAAATTTTAAACAAATTATTGAGAGTCATACTTTACATGCATGGATTCCTTATTGAATCTAATTTTAAGGGAAACAAATAGTATGGTCGTTGGAATTCTGTACAAGGAGAAATTCGGTTCGTAGTGCACATGGGTCAGAGTAGTCATACCCTGAAATAGGGGAGACTTTAACTAATAAACTGTACTAAATGGCCCAACCAAAAATTCTAGAAACAAATTAGTAAGTAAAAATATGAGTCTAGTTTCATATAAAATTTACGGAATTGGATTTCGAGTTTTGTAACTTGAGATATGATTTTTTTTAACACCAGGACTCCAGAAAATAGCCTGTCCTGAATATGTGTAATTGTACAATTATAGTGTTTTATCTTGAAAAGCATGGTAGTAATTGATTATTATTTTCATATGAAGTTACTAAGTGTAAAGCTTACCCATCCTCTCCACTTCTTTAGTATTGGCAGGTCGGCTCGAGGTTGGAGATCGTCGGAGGCAAAATCACACTATCAAACTATCATTTTTGGAAAAATTAATTCAAATATTAGAAATATCAAGTGAGTGGCATGTATAGGAAGTTGGTTTGTGATATGTATTTTTATTATGATTTTGACCATACGTATCAGTCTGCATTGAGTTATCGTATAAAATCATGAAATGTGGTCCTTATCCATTATGGTTTATAAGTTTAATTAATCGTGCCGTGTCCTATGTTTTGATGTGATGGTATAGTTAGCTTGGTTTGTTATGCATGTGTTCGAAAAGTTTTGAATTAAATGAAATTTTATGATCAGTTTTCGTCTATGTGTATTGTTAAGTCTGGTAATGCCTCGTACTCTGTTCTGGCCTTGGATACGGGTAAGGGGTGTTATAGTTTAAAACCATTTGAAAAGGTTATTAATTTTGAAAACGTTTTCGTTGCGGAAGCTTTGCTTTGTTATCGCGATATTTTGAAATCAAGTAACCTTTTTAAAACGCGCCCTAGAGCTATTCAATTTCAAACAGTTAAAACAATATCATATCTAAACTAACAAAACATACTAAAAACAATTAAAAATAATTAAAGTGGCCTTATTACAAATTAAAAACTCGAAAACATAAAGGAAATAATCTAAAATAAAAGTGAAGGTATAAACACTTATTTTAAACAGTCCACATGGCCACTTTGAATCCCTCCAGCTCCAAGTCCACCGATCTAGGGCTCACCTGCAAAGATGGGAAAAAGGGGGTGAGTTTGGAAAACTCAATGTTTAAAGTATCCCAACCAGAGCCCAAATAAGTTCAAGCTTTACTGGGCTTAAGCCCTATTCAAAAATCAGAGTTAACTGGGCCTTAGCCCATATCAATATTAATCTGGGCCATAGCCCTTACAGTATCAGAGAATACTGGGCCTAGCCCATATCAGTATCAATCTTTTCCATAGCCCTATTACAAGTCGAGATATATTGGGCCTTGCCCATATCAACACAATTGGGCCCATTTCAATACAGTTGGCCCATAACAAAACAGTCTCATATGATTAATGCATGATAACCCCATCCAACCCTACACTTGCCTCCGTCCATCCCTACACTTCCTGTGGGGAATAAATCACCCACACCATCCCTACAATTACAGTGTTAGCACCGGTTGCGGCACTAACTATAATCCGCAGCAAAGCTGCTTGTATCAGAATATGTGGCACAGCCACCAGAACGGGTTCTTCCTCCATAACAAAACCCAACCCCATGCAGTATGAAATGTATGCAGAATATATATATATAATTAACAAGGCATGCTTTAGAAAGACAGTCAGATTATAGCGTAAGAATAGTTATTTACCCCTGAGGAGCGTAATCGTAAACTTGCCCCTTTAGGGGTATTACGGTAATTCTACCTTACAAAGATATTTCAGTAATTTTACCAGTCTTTTTAGGGTTTCATGCTCATTACAGTTATTAACATATTAACAGAAACACTTGTCGACCGTTTTTACCGAATTGGGCCCGTTGGCCCATTAACCCAATTTCGGCCCATTAAGCCCAAATATACCAAAGTGCACGAAATTGTGCACTCTGCAATCTTACCTTTGAAGTTACCAAAATTATCAATACAAACAATCCCACGAGCGTTACTTGACGTCAAGAAGTTCTCAAATGCCGACTTTTCTAAGATTCCAAATTTTTCAAGATTTCACTTTTCGGCTTTTGCCGATCTAGTCTACTAGTGGGTGTCGTTTACACACCTGATTTGCTAAAAATGCTACTGAAATCTCCCACGATATCCTACAATAGGTCACTAGACATATCAGATCCAAAGTATAATGGCAAACATCATAAACTTACTTACCATAATCGGCCATCAATACATATGGCCCTTGAGATCCTACCTTTGCCAAAACTAGTGACTAGATCTCTATCTAGTCATTCCACTTGTCCAAGCCTTCGATCAGCAGCCTCTAGATCACACTAACACCAAAACAAATCAATTGTTACAACCGTTAGAGCTTTAAGCTCCAATCGACAGCCTCCCTATGCCTTTAGGGATTTCTGCTTTTCTAAAACCCGAAATAAAGAACAGATCTGAACACTTACGACAGGTTCTTTCAACCAAAATGTGACAGCCCAAAATTGACCCTAGTCGGGAAGTGGTTTTGGGACCGCTAAACCGAGTCACCGAAATGTTTGAACGTAATATTTATTGTCTAGAATATGTATTTATGAATGTGTGAAAATTTCAAACTTCGATTTAATCGATTGCATGTGAATTCAGTCATTAGGACTTGTGTGACACTTTTGAAATGTGATGGGCTAATCTATAAGGGCCTAATAGTGCATGTAATCAAAAGGGAGGACTTGCATGTCAAATTTCCCCCCTAATTGATAGTGGCCGGCCATGACAAAGGATTATGGGCAAGGAAAACATGTCATGACATGTTTTGTTAATGCATGATGTAATAAAATGATTAAAAATTAAGGATGTAGGAAGAGAAACAAAAAAAATTTGTGTGTGGTATTCCCCCATTGTTGCCGTATGTGGAAGAAAAGAAAAGAAAAAAATTTGTTCATCCTTTCCATTCTTTCTTTGGCCGAAAATTCTAAAGAGGAAGAAGAAATTTTTGCTCCATATTTGGTTTAGAAGAGGATTAAAGGGAGGTTTGGCCATACTTGTATCAAGATTAAGGTATGTTTGAGGTTGTGCCATGAGATTCATGCATGTTTTAGTTGCTAGCTTGATGTTCATGTTAGCCCATGGTTCAATCTTTGCTTTGTCATGGAAATGGTATTCGCCAAGGTTGATGTTGTGTTAAAGCCATTGCATGCTAAATGTGAAGCTTGTTAATGATGCATGTGATGGTGGATTGACTACTCTTGAATTTTCTTTTAGCATTCTTGAGTAAGACATTGAGTTCTTTGTTTAACCATGACCGAAAATTGAAAGGGTATGGTTGTGATGTATTCGACCAAGGTGCATTCATAAGCATGATTTATGCTTATTACATGATAGGTAAAATTTGTGTTTTGGATGGTTATGAACAACTTGAGATTCGCCCTTGCACCTATATGTATATATGTTTAGCATGATGTATTGGTATGACATATATACTATCTCAAAGTATATATTTTCTTGTGATGATGTTTCGGTTATGAAGTAAATGATAGAAGTGCATTGAGCTACAATATGTAATGCATTAGCTAGTAAAATGTATGCCATTCATGTGTGGAATTAAACATGTAATTGGTCTCAACATCAACATGCATAATCGGCCCCATGAATGAGTACCTAGGTTGATGTGTTGTTCGGCCATGAGTAAGCATGTTGAAGGCTTTATCTTGACTTAGAAAATTCGGCTAGGGAGAGTACTAACTAATGTGTTGAGTTTGATTCATGAACTCCGTACATATGTGACTTTAAGGTCTAGTGAATATATGTGGGCTAAGTACCTTGAATTCCTCTTGTTGATGCTCAAATGATTAAATCAATTTATTTGTTAAATTAAGCTCAAGAGCAAAGGGGAACCACATCCGATAAAGGGAAGGAAAAAGTGGTCGAATAGCCATCGAATCGCTCGACAACATCCGAGGTAAGTTTTTGAGTATCGAAACTTAGATTTTGATTCGATTAGATGATGTTATAAGCAAATCAAAATCGTGCCCTTTGTATGTGGCCATTGAGCGAAATGACATTTCTTGTTAAGTGATTTGTGCATAAATTTTTGTTATGAAATTGAAACAAAGATGTGTATGAATGTTCGGGTAATATCGGCTAAGCCCAAGGCAATTGTGCGAGTTGTGATATCCGAGCTAAGCCCGAAGGCAATTGTGCAAGTTGTGATATCCGGGCTAAGCCGAAGGCAATTGTGCGAAGTGATATCCGTGTTAAGTCCCGAAGGCATTTGTGCGGGCTACCATAACCGGCTATGTCTCAAGGCATTTGAACGAGTAGCTATATCCGGTTAAACTCAAAGGTACGTGATTTGGGAATGAATGAACTTGCTGTAAAAATTTTCAGTTAATACGCTTGTGAAATTCCCAACAATGAGGTACGTTTCGTATGTGCTTTGCACACTATGAGCCAGTATATATGAGCATTCGCTCCGTTGATAAATGAGCTACCGGCCTTGACTAAGCCATTATTTGTGTATGAATATAAGAGTTGATATTGTGTAGTAAGCATGTCATTGAGAATTTGTGCATATGAATTATTGTTTAGCTACTTAAATGCTATGCTTTGGTTGTGTGTAAATTTATGGCTCAAAACTTACTAAGCATAAATTGCTTACTCCGTTTATTTGTTTCTCAGTTTTATAGATTTTGGCTCGTTAGCGATCGGATTCGGGATCATCGAAGTCGAAGTCAACCACACTATCAAAGCCCTTTTTGGTACTTTTTTTTAGTTGAACTTTGGATATGGCATGTATAGGACTACCCTTTTGTTGTAGGTCATGTACCTTTCGATTTGTGTAAATTTGGATAGCCATGCGAAAATGGCTTAAGTATACTTTGGGCATGGGATTATAACCACTGTATGTTGTTCATTAAGAGGCATGGAAATGTTTGGAAACGATTAGCCATTGGGATGGTTAGTCATGATCCTATCTTGTGCTACTTATGTTAAAGGGTTAATTGAATCATGGGAACTATGAAACAGGTAAAGCCTACCTTAAAAACAGATGTTGTCAGCTGCAGTGACGTGGATGTGAAAAATCACTAAAAATAGTAGGAATGGATTTAAATAGCGAATAAATTATTTAATCGAACCTTGATGAATCTATTTTCATATGAAAGTAACGAAACGATCATATGAACAGTATATTAAGAGATATTAAAGTTCTCGTGAGACAGGGCCAGAACGTTTTCTGGATCCTCTGTTACGAGTTTGAAAATTTACCATAAACTATCCAGAAACAATTAGAAGTCATGTCTTATATTTATAGATTCCCCTTTGAGTCTAGTTTCATTAGAAATAAACGGAATGAGCATTGAAGTCCTGTACGAGAAGTTATCCAGGTCGTAATGTGCAAAGGTCAGTGTAGTCGAACTCTGAAACCGGGGTAACTTTAACTAATAAAATGTACCAATTGGCCCAACCAAAAATTCTATAAATAAATCAAAAAATGGATATATGAGTCTAAATTCGGGGAAAATTTACGGAATCAGTTTTCGAGTTTTGAAACTCAAGATATGATTTTTAAGGCGACAGTGATGCAGTAACCAGCTTGTCTGGAAACTTTTAATGGACTGTGAAAATGATTAGGTTAAGTCTGTGTGCACCTTGTGTTCGACTCCGGTAACGGACTCGGGTACGGAGTGTTACACAAAACGATTCCACTTCAGTTTCTACTCAGATCTGATGTAGATCCAGCCCTTAAACACTTGCAGAAATCAAATCTTAGAGATCTAAAGATTCGGCTATATGTCCCTAAAAACTATGGTGTTTTCAGCTTTTGGAACTGTGAAGAGAAAGATGATTTGGTATGGTGGTTTTTGCAGTGGTATTGCCGACAGGGGTTGAGGTTTAAGGATGTGAAAATCGACCAAAAGAGATGAAGAAAATAGGAGGATTTTGGCTAGAAGAAATCGACACAAGAAACAACTTTCGGGATTTCGGCTTTTATGGCAATCGGCTATAGAGGTTTAGAAAAGAATGGGAATGAAAGAAGAGATGAGTAAAATAATAGGAATGTTTTGGCTAGAGAAGAAAAGAAAGAGAAAAAGAAAATAGAAGAAGAGAAGGAAGAATTCGGCACTCAGGAGATCTAACTTTGCGTTTTTCGGCTTTTTGAGATACTGAGAAGATAATAGAATGAAAGGGAAGGGAAGGCTCTAGGTGGCTAACCCTAATTCGGCAAAACAAAAAGAAAATAAAGCTTGCCCTAATGGCCATTTAGACCCACGGCCCAACCTTCCTAAAGCCCTAATCGAATTTCCACTTAAGCTCTATCACATGTCCGGCACATGCACAAAAAAAAGTAACAATACGCTTACCTTGTGACTTGAACTCTGGCTCCCCCTAAACATCCACACGTCACTCCCCAAACACCTAGGTGGCGCCACATGCCACTTTACCACAGATCTTTTTGTGTCCTATTTTACCACCTCAACTTTAAAAGCCAATATCGCCAGAACCCTCTCTCCCAAAATTAAAATTCAGGAATTGCCTCGAATTAAATTTGCTCTTAGGCCTTTTTTCCCACACCATAAACCCTTCGTAATTTATTTAATTATTAAACTAAACATACGAAATAATAATAATAACATCCAAATTATTCGGGCCATTTTCCACCCGAACCCAGACTCAAGGCCCAATACTTCCAGGCCCCAAAATCGGGGCATTACACACATAATCTCAATAAGCCATGTTATCCATCAATTATAACTAATTTTCCCTGAACACATGCACTCAATCAACAAGTTAGTCACGAACTTACCTAAACACATTTATATATATAACCAGTTAAGTTACACGAGCTTAAATGAATGATGTATCGGGTTTGGATTCTGACTATTCCAAAACCTTTGTTTTCCATGGTCTAGTTCTGGAATTACTCTTTTCGAGTCTATATAAACAAATTAAATTATTAGTTTATCACATTCTTCAATTTTATCCCAAAAACTTACTCGATGGCAAAATTACCTTTTTACCCCTAACTTTATACATTTTTACATTTTAGTCCCTAGGCTTGTATAATGAAATACATGCATTCCCTTAATTTCCCAAGCTTAGTCAAATTATATTCTAGCTTATAATAGCCCATGTTTTCCTTTATTTCTTTTTTCTATAACTCACTTTTATATCTTTTGCAACTTGGTCCTTTTTAGGTGTTTTCATGGAAAACCACTTAACAAAAGGTGTTTATCTTACACCAAACTTTCATATTCCTCTATTAAACACCAAAATAGAGGCATGTCACACATGGATAAGTTTTTGAACATGAACCCTAGCTTAAAATAATGGTAGAAATGGCTAGAATATGATTCAAGGATCTTAAAAATATAAAGAACATTAAAAACAAGGCTAGGGAGCAGTTACAATCAAGCTTGAAATGTTGAAAACCCTAGCTATGGAACCTCTTGAATTTTTGGCACACTATGAAGAAGATGGACAACATTTTTTCTTGTTTTTTTTTTCCTTTTATTCTTCAATTAACCAAATGACCAAAATGTCCGTAAGGCCTTTTTTTAAAAATTTTACCCATGCATGCCCATTTTTGTCCAAATTTTTAGAACTTAGTGAAACTACTATTTGAGGACCTCTAATTTATAATCCAACTCAATTTCATGCTAAAAGCTTCTGGAATTCAAGTTTTGCAACTTATTCAATTTAGTCTCTAAAACTAAATTGGGCATCTTAGGCATAGAATTTCTCCATGAAATTTTTACACCAGCATACATTCTCGTACTAGACCTCATAATAATCATGAAATAATTATTTCTATTTCAGAGATATGGTCTCAAAACCACTGTTCCAACTAGGCCCTAAGTCGAGATGTTACTGCATTTGTATCTTGGATACTTGATAACAACAATGTGTTGTGCCAGTAAGTCGAGACACGAGAGGTGGAACCAAGGTATTTTCAGTAATCCAACTAGTCAAGGATGTTCTGTGTGGTGGGGATATTGACTTGGTAGACTAGAGTGCTACAAAGACCCCATTGGAAATGCTAAAGTGGTAGAATACCTATATGAAGCCTGTTTGGTTATCAATTAGGCTACTACCTATGAGAGAGATAGTGATCTGCCATAATTCGGAGTTGCAAATCAAACTAGTTTTCACTTCTAAGGAGTTGAATACAAGCATTTTCATTATGATTTAGTTAAGTTTTCTTAGTTTTATTTACATTCAATAAAATGTGAAAATTGAGTCTTTTATTGACCTTAAGGGCCGAATAAGGCCTAAGGGAGAGCTAATGCAATTTGTGAGGGTGCATGAGACCTTTAGAAGGTGTACGAAACTGATACTAGACATTATGTTGCAACACGGGATGTTCAATGTCGTAACATTAGGAGCAGAATGGTGAAAGCTTAAAACTACCTTCAATGTCACAACCCAAATTGAGAGTGTCACGACATAACCCTGAAGATAGCTCAAGAGGAGTATACTGATTTCCATGTTACAACACAAGTCTTGTTGTGTCATGACATCGACTCTGTGACTGAATATAAACATGAAGTAAGGGCATTTTGGTCTGCACAATCGAACTTAAAGCTTGAGAAGGTTAGCTAACCTAGGGTTAAGGACGACGACCACTAAGAATCTATAAATAGGCTCTTATAGCACATGTGATGGACATAAATCCTTTAGCTTAAATTCTCTTTGTAAAATTTAGTTACATTTTCTTTAGTTCTTAGGTTTTAGATTTCTTTTAGTTGTTATTGTTGAATTCAGGAGATCTGAGTTGTGGAAGCATTCAAACTTTATGGATTTGGCATTAATATCAATACAATTAGGCTCTTTTATTTAATTTATCTTGTCAATTTAATTAGCATGCTTTCTCTTTATATCGATTTCATATTCTCTATGAAAGCCATGAAGAATTAATCCCTCTATAGGGGATTAGCAAGTGGAGGTATGATCTATTAATTATTTTATAGGATTACTCAATGAAACAACTATTTGGGAAACGAAGAATGTGAAACAAACCCTAAGCCTGACAATCTTGGGAAGTTATCAAGGTAGGAATTAACCCAAAATTGGTATTGTCCATTCGTGAGCACCTTTACCCCAAGCGAGTCTAAACAGTGAGGTCGGAAGATAAGTAGTTCTTACTGACTCGTTATGTTAGTGGAAGATTAAAAGATCCTACTAGGGTAGCAACTAGTTGATTGACGAGGAACCCAAAACGACAATGGATAGGGATTACCGAAGTGAACTAATCACCCATAATCGAGATTTGATTTACTCTACTCTTCTATCTCCTGAATTTTATTTCTTTTATGTTTTTTTATTCTTATAAAAACCTTAAGAAACCATTTTTATGTTCTCGTACCATAATTTATAAAATTACTAATTAGATCTTTTAGTGTTTAGGTTAGAATTTATCTAGCACTCACCTCCCTTGGGTATGATCCTCAGAGCACTCACCTACTTTGTTGTAAAAACTATATTACAACTCGACCCATATACTTGTGGGTAAAACCTCATAATTCTCTATTTTATTGAAGTATTCACACTCTGGACGTTAGTAAGCCTAGAGGCAGTCAAGTTGTTGGCGTCATTACCGAGAAGGCTATGTCACTAGATTGATTTTATTTTTTACATTTTAAAAGAATAATTAGGAAATTTGTAGGTTATAGTTATGACTTTCAATTAACACTTTTAACATTTGTTTTTTTTTAAGAATATTAGACACTATGAATCAAATAATTAGTCAGCACAAATTCATGGATGACTTTTATTATATGTAGTCTATGAAGAATGGGAGATTTAGGAGAACCAATGTTTACGAATGCTTGAATTAAGTCAACCTTGAGGAGAAACCCTAATTCTTCAACCAAGATCATAATGACCATAATGATATGCCATCAGAAGGATACCAAGAGGTGCTAAGTCCGAAATTAAGTAAAGAGGAGAATATCATTAGAGACTTTTGCGAATAAGGAGAACTCCTAGATTATTATCCACTTCAGCAAATAGAAGAATATTCAGACGAATAAAACAAAACTTCTAAAAGAGAAGATATGGAGCTAGTGGAGGAAATGGACAGTGAATCAAAGACTCAGATAGATATGAAACTCATTGTCCCAGAAATCTCGGGAAATGCTAATGAAGCTGAACTACAAGAATAGTATAATATAGACCCACCAACAGAGACAATGATAGTTAGGGTTGAATTAATAGAAGAATGTTTGTTGATTCAAAAATTCACAAAACAAAAAGTGGAAAAAATATAAAAGGATAAGCCTGAATTGGCCGTCCTTTTCACATCCTTAGTTCTAAATCAAGCACCCTAGAAGTTTATAGATCCGAGAATTTCCAAATGTTGAAAAGAGTGGTAAAAATATATATTGATAAAATTTACGACATATAGTATGTTTCAATCAAATTAAACAATCGGTGTGTATAAGAATCAAGCTATGGCTTCTATGGAGTGTTCAAGTCTTACAAGAACCATCAAAGTGAATTAACTGTAGGCCGACAATGAATTTAAAAGTCCATAGTAGAACTTGTAACACCCCTCACCCATATTCAACACCGGAATAGGGTTACAGAGCATTATCGGACTTATACCACATTTTAAACATACATTTCACATACAATTAATCAAATCATAAACATTCCATTCACAGCCAAACATTTTGTCCTTAATACGAGCTTATAAGGCTCTAAACATGCATTGGGGGTGGTTTGGGACTAAACCGATAACTTTAGAAACTTTTGTAGTGCTTAGAAAATTTTCTCAAAAATAGAGGACACATGCCAGACACACGGCCAACAGACACGCCCGTGTCACAGGCCCTGCGGACACTCGAAATAGGAGCACATGGTCGTGTCCCAGCCCATGTCTGACCCCGTGTTACTCTCTAACTTGGGTCACATGGCCAATACACACACCCGTGTGCCCTAAAAATGGCTATACACGCCCGTGTTCCCTAAAAATGGCTATACACGCCCGTATGCTAGGTCGTGTGCTAGGCTGTGCCAAACCTGTAAGGTATACTTACTTATGCCACACGGCTAACCCACATGCCCGTGCGTGAGGCCGTGTGGAGCATACTGACTTGATTTTAATTTCAACACTAGGGGACACATAGCCGTATACATGACCGTGTGTCACACACGGCTGAGACACACGACCTATCTCTTCTTGTATGGACAAAAATAGGCTATTTACCAAGCCATATTGCCACCTTATCTTATGCACACCTACATCAACCCAATTGGCACCAAAACATAGCATAATATGGCATTTTAACCAACCAATTCAACATTAATTCATGCACAATCTATACCACCTTTTTCAATACACACTATACAAAAAATTTACCATACCATTTGGACCAAAATCACATATATGCAATTCAATTAAATATACACTTCCAAATATGCATCATGTAGCCTAATTTCACAAGCAAACCAATATCCACAAATCAACCATTTAACCTCTACAATCTTCATAATTTACAAGCATCATATATTCATCCATGAACTCACAATACATCTATATATAAACATATATATACATAAAAAAACCAACCAAATGGAAAAATTCACCACCAAAATACATATCAAAATGACCAAAGTCCCTATACATGCTATAAGACCAAAACAAAAGCACAAAATACCAATTAGGTAGTTGGATAGTGTGACGATTTCTCCTACGATCCCCGAGTCTAAGCTAGCTTTGAAGTCACTAAAAAACATGGAAAAATAAACAAAGTAAGCTTTATAGCTTAGTAAGCTCGTATGAAATAAATTCAATCTCAACATGAATATACAAATCATCAACTTGAACATATCATCATGTAATTCATTTAACTAACAAACCTTTCACATTTTCTATCATAATCTTATGTATGAACTTCATAACTTCTTTGATTTAAGCTTATACAGTTCATGTACATACCTGTACCATCTTGTATCAATCTTATACATAATCATATCTTTCATTTACCCGTTGAACCATTCAAAATACTATCGAATACATGGGAAACTCGCACCTGAAGTGTAACGTCCCAAAGTTTATGTATTATTTTCTATGTATTGGGTAACTTAAATGTATGCTTGTTTCGATGGTTGAGTGTCTTGGGAGGCGCCTGGGAAGTCTAGGGTTCAAGTTGTGGTTGGTACAAAAAGTTTACTTTCTGCTTAGTGAAACCTTTGACTTTAGTCAATTAGTTCTTAAATAATTGATGGGGGTTCATGACATAAAAACCTTGTTAGTCTATGGGTTAGTGGCGTGTGGAGTGTTAAGGGGGATCTGAGGTTGGAGTCCTGACAACGCAAAAGGGTATATTGGTTTTTGCTTTGCTCCTAACGTTGGGTAGGTATTGTAGTGGGACTAAAATTGAAGGGTTGGAGTATGGGAGTTGTTGTAACGCCCCAAATTTGGGCCTAGAAGTATTGGGCCTTGAGTATGGGTCCGTAAGGAGGTTTTATATAAGCATTTAATTGTGCAAGAAAATGACACAATTAAATGTCTACTTTAGTGGTTAATGGCCCTGAGAAGTATTGGAGAAATCTTGGGTTCAAACTTGGGCTTTAGCAAATATTTTGGTTTTAAGTAAATAAAACCCTGGGTGCTTGGATGAAGGCCTTTTAAATTATTGTGGTAAATAAATGTCACAAGGAAACATGTGGTTTAGTGGTTGTAGCGTCATTAAGGTTGCAACGGAGCCTGGGTTCAAGGCTTGGCTCTTGCAATTTATTTTGGTTTTAATTTTAAAGGAACCTCACTTCAGCCTATAGACCTTATAATTAATTGAGGATAAAATATGACACAGAAAGAGCCTGTGGTGGAGTGGCAAGATGGCGTGTTGTGTAACTGTGAGGTCTAAGGTTCAAGTCATGGGATGCGCAAGGGAGTATTTATTTTGTTGTTTGAGCTGTGTCAGAGGTAGAGTTGGACTGGAACTCTGTGGTTGAGGTGGTTATAAGAAAATAAGGAATTTTCCTAATGGTTGAAAGTAATCCCACATCAGGAAGCTAACATGAGAATTGGTGAGAAGCTGACTTTAAATAGAGAGAACCCGATGAGTTGGTGAAAAAGAAAAAAGGTGATTAAGACCTAATGCAGGATGTGCCAACGTTGGTGATCGTGGAATTCGACACGTTCTCATAAACAGGTATGTATTCACGCCCTTCTTTGTTAGAAATCGGCAAAACCAGAAAGGCGCCACGAGCGTTCTCGTGTGTTGGGGCTGTTCTGGGCCTCGATGGACAGAATGGACCCGATGGGCCCGTGGGCTCGCTTGTGTAAATCTAACTGTTAGGTGAGAAGTAGTTGGGCCTAATGGGCCATATGAATGTGATTGGGCTTGATGGGCCATGTGAACGAGATTGGGCCTAAAGGGGCTAAATGAATAAGTGTGGTTCTGTTAGTGTTTAGTAAAGGGGTTGTGGACCTAGTTTTTGGTAACTACTAAAGCAGACATAAAACTTAATTAATTAATTAATTGTGACCATGGACAAGTCATAAGGTTATGGTGTGGCAACGAGTATATGCATGTCTAGGATTGGGTCTAGAGAGAGCTTGGTACTTAAGTGGTCTCAATGACTCACCTCCTCTTCTCTGGAATCCTACCTGGTGCATAGTATCCGTTCATCTTAGCCAACAGGGATTTGTTAACGGGCCAAGGTAAGTAATAAACCCATAATAAAGAGAAATTACCGAAATACCCCTAATTTGTAAAATTATCGAAGTACCCTCGATTTTTAAAATTATCGAAATACCCCCAATTTGTAAAATTATCGAAATACCCCCAATTTGTAAAATTACTGAAATACCCTTGATTGTGAAATTACTAAAATACCCTCGATTTGTAAAATTATCGAAACACCCTCGATTTTTAAAATTATCGACACACCCTCGATTTGTAAAATTGCTAAAACACCCTCAATTTGTAAAATTACCATAGTACCCTTGATTTATGAAATTACCAAAACACCCTCGATTTTTAAAATTACCAAAACACCCTCGATTTGTAAAATTACTGAAACACCCTCGATTTGCAAAATTATCGAAATACCCTCGATTTGTAAAATTATTGAAATACCCTCGGTTTGTAAAATTATCGAAACACCCTCAATTTGTAAAATTATCAAAATGCCCTTGTAATGTAAAGTGACCGACATACCTCTGTGGAGTAAAATGATAATTTTGCCATTGAGGGTAAATGACCGACTTAGACTTCGAATTTGACTGATTTGAATATGAATGTATGACTGCATTTTAATTGACTTGACTGTGGTTGTATGACTGATATGCTCTTAGTATATGTTTAAAAGACTGTTACTGAGTATGGCCATTCTGCATACATGTGTGATGATTGAGCATGACATACACGACATATTGCATGGGTTGGGAATTATGGAATGGAGGAAGTATATGAGGATCGCATGGTTGCTTGACAACTGTGAATCCACCGATGGCTATTAAGCCCAATATGTGATTGGCAACTTGCTGCAATGAAGGTAGTACCACAATCGGGGTACCATTGATGTGTACAGATTGGTGGGTCGATATTTATATCCCCACATGATGTGTACCGGGGGACGAAGTTGGTGTGTAGCAGTTGGATTATTGGGGTAGGTTGTACAACATTGCATGTATGATATTATTGTGATATTATTCAATTTGGGCATCGACCCAACTGAGGCTAAGATGGGCTAGGTCCAATTGATTCTGTTATGGGCTAAGACCCAAATGATATTGTAACGGGCTTTGGCCCACCTATGCTCTGCATTGAACTCTACTATTACTGTAATAGGCTCCGGCCCAGGCAAATTTTGAATTCTATCTATTTACTAACTGTTACTCTAGTAAGGGGATTACACACTGAGTTTTCGTAAACTCATCCCATTTATTAACTGTGCAGGTAATCCCCAACGTTAGGTGGATCGGTGTCGCTGAGGGACTCGGAGACGACCACACAACTTCACATGTTTTTTTATTTCATTTATTTAGTTAAGCACTTTGGTACTTTTGTTTTTGATTTGTGTTGTATTAAGGCCTCTTTATTTTCTTAACTTTTTATTTGGGAAATTTATTTAGTATGCTTAATATCTGTTAGAAGTAGGGCACGATTTTCCAAAACAACAACTAGTTTTTAAAATATCACGTTTCTGTGACTATTTAAAAGTAAGCTTCCACAACCAGTAAGGTTTTAAGGGAATTAACGTTTCACAAGCTTTAAAATGGCCAGAGGTTTTGAGTAGTAAGAAGGGTTTTCAATGAGAACATGGTTTTCGAAAAACACTTTAATGTGACACACCAGATTCGAGCCTAACTTCTAGGCCAGGTTTGGGGTGTTACATTTAGTGGTATCAGAGTCAAGTTACAAAACTGGGCTGTAGAATGGGTTTTAAAATTGAATTTTCGAAAGAATTGTTTCAAAAAGGTTTGAAAAGATTTGAAGTATTTGAAATATTTTTCTGAATATTTTCCTGAAAGTGTGGTTACCGAGTCTCCGGCGCCGTATACGTAAGTTTTCTGTTAGATTGTACTTAAAGTTAGATTTTTCATTTATTCAGTGTATGTTCTGGAAATCAGAATTTTTTTTTTAAGTTACCAATAGTACTGTGATGGATTTCGAAGGCAAGCAAGGTCGCGAGGAGTTTCTTGTCTCCCCGGATCATGAGATGGTTCAGGGAACTATAGTCAAGGTAAGTCCGCCAACATCAGGTAACAATAACCCAGAGCTTGGTACGGAGGCACTGATCCGATTGGTAAGGGAAGTGCTAAAAAAAGTGTTTGAGGCACAAGTTAAGACGTATGGTGTAACACTTCAGGCTAGGCGCTTTGAGTACAGTAGGAAGAGGGATCACAGTTCCTTTTAAGTCAGGTGTGTTTTGTTTGTATGTGTTGTTTGAATATAGAAATTGTATGCATGTGTGGTAAATATCTGTTTGCTTCTATGGTTAGATGTTTGGTTGGCTGTGAGAGGTTTTGAGATTAAGTTAAAAGTGTATTAGTGTAGTTTGGAACTAGAGTGCGCAGCGAGAGCGTAATGGTGTAGATTGAGCTAAGCGCTTGTTCAGATAGTTGGAAATTTCGAGGACAAAATTTCTCTAAGGGGGTAGAATTATAAAGCCCCGAATTTGGGCATAGAAGTATTGGGCCTTGAGTATGGGTCCGTAAGGTGGTTTTATATAAGCATTAATTGTGCAAGAAAATGACACAATTAAATGTCTACTTTAGTGGTTAATGGCCCTGAGAAGTGTTGGAGAAATCTTGGGTTCAAACTTGGGCTTTAGCAAATATTTTGGTTTTAAGTAAATAAAACCCTGGGTGCTTGGATGAAGGCCTTTTAAATTATTGTGGTAAGTAAATGTCACAAGGAAACATGTGGTTTAGTGGTTGTAGCGTCATTAAGGTTGCAACGGAGCCTGGGTTCAAGGCTTGGCTCTTGCAATTTATTTTGGTTTTAATTTTAAAGGAACCTCACTTCAGCCTATAGACCTTATAATTAATTGAGGATAAAGTATGACACAGAAAGAGCCTGTGGTGAAGTGGCAAGATGGCGTGTTGTGTAACTGTGAGGTCTAAGGTTCAAGTCATGGGATGCGCAAGGGAGTATTTATTTTGTTGTTTGAGCTGTGTCGGAGGTAGAGTTGGACTGGAACTCTGTGGTTGAGGTGGTTATAAGAAAATAAGGAATTTTCCTAATGGTTGAAAGTAATCCCACATCAGGAAGTTAACATAAGAATTGGTGAGAAGCTGACTTTAAATAGAGAGAACCCGATGAGTTGGTGAAAAAGAAAAAAGGTGATTAAGACCTAATGCAGGATGTGCCAACGTTGGTGATCGTGGACTTCAGCACGTTCTCATAAACAGGTATGTATTCACGCCCTTCTTTGTTAGAAATCGGCAAAACCAGAAAGGCGCCACGAGCGTTCTCATGTGTTGGGGCTATTCTGGGCCTCGATGGACAGAATGGACCCGATGGGCCCGTGGGCTCGCTTGTGTAAATCTAACTGTTAGGTGAGAAGTAGTTGGGCCTAATGGGCCATAGGAATGTGATTGGGCCTGATGGGCCATGTGAACGAGATTAGGCCTAAAGGGGCCAAATGAATAAGTGTGGTTCTGTTAGTGTTTAGTAAAGGGGTTGTGGACCTAGTTTTTGGTAACTACTAAAGCAGACATAAAACTTAATTAATTAATTAATTGTGACCATGGACAAGTCATAAGGTTATGGTGTGGCAACGAGTATATGCATGTCTAGGATTGGGTGTAGAGAGAGCTTGGTACTTAAGTGGTCTCAATGACTCACCTCCTCTTCTCTGGAATCCTACTTAGTGCATAGTATCCGTTCATCTTAGCCAACGGGGATTTGTTAACGGGCCAAGGTAAGTAATAAACCCATAATAAAGAGAAATTACCGAAATACCCCTAATTTGTAAAATTATTGAAGTACCCTCGATTTTTAAAATTACCGAAATACCCCCAATTTGTAAAATTACCGAAATACCCCCAATTTGTAAAATTATTGAAATACCCTTGATTGTGAAATTACTAAAATACCCTCGATTTGTAAAATTATCGAAACACCCTCGATTTTTAAAATTATCGAAACACCCTCGATTTGTAAAATCGCCAAAACACCCTCGATTTGTAAAATTACCAAAATACCCTCGATTTGTAAAATTACCATAGTACCATTGATTTATGAAATTACCGAAACACCCTCGATTTTTAAAATTACTGAAACACCCTCGATTTTTAAAATTACTGAAACACCCTTGATTTGTAAAATTATCGAAATACCCTCGATTTGTAAAATTATTGAAATACCCTCGGTTTGTAAAATTACCGAAACACCCTCAATTTGTAAAATTATCGACATACCATTGTAGTGTAAAATTATCAAAATGCCCTTGTAATGTAAAGTGATCGACATACCTCTGTGGAGTAAAATGATTATTTTGCCATTGAGGGTAAATGACCGACTTAGACTTCGAATTTCAATGATTTGAATATGAATGTATGACTGCGTTTTAATTGACTTGGCTGTGGTTGTATGACTGATATGCTCTTAGTATATGTTTAAAAGACTGTTACTGAGTATGGCCATTCTGCATACATGTGTGATGATTGAGCATGACATACACAACATATTGCATGGGTTGGGAATTATGGAATGGAGGAAGTATATGAGGATCACATGGTTGCTTGACAACTGTGGATCCACCGATGGCTATTAAGCCCAATATGTGATTGGCAGCTTGCTGCAATGAAGGTAGTACCACAACCGGGCTACAATTGATGTGTACAGATTGGTGGGTCGATATTTATATCCCCACATGATGTGTACCGGGGGACGAAGTTGGTGTGTAGCAGTTGGATTATTGGGGTAGGTTGTACAACATTGCATGTATGATATTATTGTGATATTATTCAATTTGGGCATCGACACAACTGAGGCTAAGATGGGCTAGGTCCAATTGATTTTGTTATGGGCTATGACCCAAATGATATTGTAACGGGCTTTGGCCCACCTATGCTCTGCATTGAACTCTACTATTACTGTAATAGGCTCCGGCCCAGGCAGATTTTGAATTCTGTCTTTTTACTAACTGTTACTCTAGTAAGGGGATTACACACTGAATTTTTGTAAACTCATCCCATTTATTAACTGTGCAGGTAATCCTCAGCGTTAGGTGGATCGGTGTCACAGAGGGACTCGGAGACGACCACACAACTTCACATGTTTTTTTATTTCATTTATTTAGTTAAGCACTTTGGTACTTTTGTTTTTGATTTGTGTTGTATTAAGGCCTCTTTATTTTCTTAACTTTTTATTTGGGAAATTTATTTAGTATGCTTAATATCTGTTAGAAGTAGGGCACGATTTTCCAAAACAACAACTAGTTTTTAAAATATCACGTTTCTGTGACTATTTAAAAGTAAGCTTCCGCAACCAGTAAGGTTTTAAGGGAATTAACGTTTCACAAGCTTTAAAATGGCCAGAGGTTTTGAGTAGTAAGAATGGTTTTCAATGAGAACATGGTTTTCGAAAAACACTTTAATGTGACACACCAGATTCGAGCCTAACTTCTAGGCCGAGTTTGGAGTGTTACATTTAGTGGTATCAGAGTCAAGTTACAAAACTGGGCTGTGGAATGGGTTTTAAAATTGAATTTTCGAAAGAATTGTTTCAAAACGGTTTGAAAAGATTTGAAGTATTTGAAATATTTTTCTGAATATTTTCCTGAAAGTGTGGTTACCGAGTCTCCGGCGCCGTATACGTAAGTTTTCTGTTAAATTGTACTTAAAGTTAGATTTTTCATTTATTCAGTGTATGTTCTGGAAATCAGAATTTTTTTTTAAGTTACCAATAGTACTGTGATGGATTCCGAAGGCAAGCAAGGTCGCGTGGAGTTTTTTGTCTCCCCGGATCATGAGATGGTTTTGGAAACTATAGTCAAGGTAAGTCCGCCAACATCAGGTAACAATAACCCAGAGCTTGGTATGGAGGCACTGATCCGGTTGGTAAGGGAAGTGCTAAAAAAAGTGTTTGAGGCACGAGTTAAGACGTATGGTGAAACACTTCAGGCTAGGCGCTTGGAGTGCAATAGGAAGAGGGATCACAGTTCCTTTTAAGTCAGGTGTGTTTTGTTTGGATGTGTTGTTTGAATATAGAAATTGTATGCATGTGTGGTAAATATCTGTTTGCTTCTGTGGTTAGATGTTTGGTTGGGTGTGAGAGGTTTGGAGATTAAGTTAAAAGTGTATTAGTGTAGTTTGGAACTAGAGTGCGCAGCGAGAGCGTAGTGGTGTAGATTGAGCTAAGCGCTTGTTCAGATAGTTGGAAATTTTGAGGACAATTTCTCTAAGGGGGTAGAAAGTAAAGCCCCGAATTTGGGCATAGAAGTATTGGGCCTTGAGTATGGGTCTATAAGGTGGTTGTATATAAGTATTTAATTGTGCAAGGAAATGACACAATTAAATGTCTACTTTAGTGGTTAATGGCCCAGAGAAGTGTTGGAGAAATCTTGGGTTCAAACTTGGGCTTTAGCAAACATTTTGGTTTTAAGAGAATAAAACCCTGGCTACTTGGATGAAGGCCTTTTAAATTATTGTGGTAAATAAATATCACAAGGGAGCATGTGGTTTAGTGGTTGTGGCATCATTAAGGTTGCAACGGAGCCTGGGTTCAATTCTTGGCTCTTGCAATTTATTTTGGTTTTTCTTTTAAAGGAACCTGGACTTTGGCCTATAGACCTTATAATTAATTGAGGGTAAAATATGACTCAGAAAAAGCCTATGGTGGAGTGGCAAGGTAGCGTGTTGTGTAAATGTGAGGTCTAAGGTTCAAGTCTTGGGATGCACAAGGGAGTATTTATTTTGCTGTTTGAGCTATGTAGGAGGTAGAGTTGGACTGGAACTTTGTGGTTGAGGTGGTCATAAGAAAATAAGAAATTTTCCTAATGGTTAAAAGTAATCCCACATCGGGAAGCTAACATGGGAATTTGTGAAAAAAGAAAAAAGGTGATTAAGACCCAATGCAGGATGTGCCAAGGTTGGTGATCGTGGACTTCGACGCGTTCCTATAAACTGGTGTGTGTTCACACCCTTCTTTGTTAGAAATTGGCAAAAGTTGAAAGCCGCCACGAGCGTTCTCGTGTACTGAGGCTGTTATGGGCCTCGATGGACCGAATGGGCCCGTGGGCCCGCTTGTGTAAATCTAACTATTAGGTGGGAAGTAGTTGGGCCTGATAGGCCATATGAATGTGATTGGGCCTGATAAGCCATATGAATTTGAATGGGCCTGATGGGCCATATGAATGCGATTGGGCCTAATGGGTCATGTGAACGAGATTGGGCCTAAAGGGGCCAAATGAATAAGTGTGGATATGTTAGTGTTTAATAAAAGGGTTGTGGACCTAGTTTTTGGTAAATACTCAAACAGACATAAAACTTAATTAATTAATTAATTAATTGTGACCATGGACAAGTCATAAGATTAAGGTGTGGCAACGAGTATATGCATGTCTAGGATTGGGTCTAGGGAGAGCTTGATACTTAAGCAGTCTCAATGACTCACCTCCTCTTATCTGGAATCCTACCTGGAGCATACCTCTTCTTTGGAATCCTACCTGGTGCATAGTATCCGTTCATCTTAGCCAACGGGGATTTGTTAACGGGCCAAGGTAAGTAATAAACCGATAATAAAGAGAAATTACTGAAATACCCCTAGTTTGTAAAATTACCGAAGTACCCTCGATTTGTAAAATTATCAAAATACCCCCAATTTGTAAAATTATCGAAATACCCTCGATTGTGAAATTACTGAATTACCCTTAATTTGTAAAATTACTGAAATACCCTTAATTTGTGAAATTATTGAAACACCCTTAATTTGTAAAATTACCGAAACACCCTCGTTTTGTAAAATTATCGAAACACCCTCGATTTGTAAAATTATCAAAATACCCCCGATTTGTGAAATTACTGAAACACCCTCGATTTGTAAAATTATCGAAACACACTCGATTTATAAAATTACCAAAACACCCTCAATTTGTAAAGTTACTGAAATACCCTCGATTTGTCAAATTATCGAAATACCATCGATTTGTAAAATTATCGAAACAACCCTAATTTGTAAAATTATTGAAATACCCTTGTAGTGTAAAATTATCAAAATACCCTTGTAGTGTAAAATGACCGACATACCTCTGTAGGGTAAAATGATTATTTTGCCCTTGAGGGTAAATGACGGACTTAGACTTCGAATTTGACTGACCTGAATATGAATGTATGACTGCATTTTAATTGACTTGATTGTGGTTGTATGACTGATATGCTCTTAATATATGTTTAAAAGACTGTTACTGAGTATGGCCATTCTGCATACACGTGTGATGATTGAACATGACATACAAGACATATTGCATGGGTTGGGAATTATGGAATAGAGGAAGTATATGAGGATTGCATGGTTGCTTGACAACTGTGGATCCACCGACGGCTATTAAGCCCAATATGTGATTGGCGACTTCTTTGCAATGAAGGTCGTCATCAAGAATCGGGCTACCATTGATGTGTATCAGATGGGTGGGTTGATATTTATATCCCCACATGATGTGTACCGGGGGATGAAGTTGGTGTGTAGTAGTTGGATTATTAGGGTAGGTTGCACAGCATTGTATGTATGATATTATTGTGATATTATTGCGATTTGGGTGTCGGCCCAACTTAGGCTAAGATGGGCTAGGCATAATTGATTCTGTTAAGGGTTGTGACCCAAATGATATTGTAATGGGGTTTGGCACATGTATGCTCTGAACTGGACTCTCTTCACATCGTAATGGGTTTCGCCTGCATCGCTTCTAAATTCATGCTTTACTAACTGTTACTCTAGTAAGGAGATTACACACTGAGTTTTCGTAAACTCACCCCGTTTATTAACTGTCCAGGTAATCCCTAGCAGTGGTTGGATCGGTGTCGCAGAGGGACTCGGAGACGACCACATAACTACACATGTTTTTCTATTTCATTTATTTAGTTAAGCACTTTGGTTTTTGATTTGAGCTTTATTAAGGCCTCTTTATTTTCTTAACTTTTTATTTGGGAAATTTATTTAGTATGCTTAATATCTGTAAGAAGTAAGGCATGATTTTCCAGAATAACAGCTGGTTTTCAGAATATCACATTTTCGCAACTATTTAAAAGTAAGCTTCCGCAGCAAGTAAGGTTTTAAGGGAATTAATGTTTCACAAGCTTTAAAATGGCCAGAGGTTTTGAGTAGTAAGAAGGGTTTTCAATGAGAACATGGTTTTCGAAAAACACTTCAATGTGACACGCCAAATTAGGGCCTAACTTCTAGGCTGGGTTTGGGGTGTTACATTTAGTGGTATCAGAGCCAAGTTACAAAACTAGGCTGTAGAATGGGTTTTATAATTGGATTTTTGAAAGAATTGTCTCAAAAAGGTTTGAAAAGATTTGAAGTATTTGAAATATTTTTGTAACGCACCAATTTTCGGGTTTTCTGTGTTTCTGTGATTTTTAAAATTTGTGTGTGTTCTGGTTGGTTAAAATATATATATTTTAGTAGGTTAGTGGGCCTTTGGAAGGCCCAAACTTAAGTTAAATCCGTCGTAGTCTTCAGAATTTTAATTTTATGAACAGGTGATGCAATTGGCGTTTGGGCTTTTAAGAGTAAAGGGGTAAAAGATGACACAAAAAGAAGTGTGGTGTAGTGCAAAGGTGGCACCGCTTAAGGGACAAGGAAGTGACACCATAGAGGAAGCAAGGGGTCCAAGGTTCAAGTCTTTGCTCTTGAAATATATTTTGGTTTTTTTTTTCAATAAATCTGGAAGTAAGTAGGTGCGCTTTAAAGTTTAATGTGTTGGATTTATGACACAAATGAGTTGATGGCCTAGTGGTGGTGGCGTGAGTTGGCATGTGAGAGGACTTTGGTTCGAATCCCTTGGCACGCAAAGGTTGATTATTTTGCTATGTTGGGACGGCAAGAGTTGGTGTTGGTTTTAAACTCTGGTTATGGAGGGATCCCACATCGGGAAGATAACACAAGAGTAGATGGAGAGCTGGCTTTAAATAAAGCAAACCATGAGGAGAGTAGGCATACCCTTCTTGGCTGATCCCTTTCACTTTGTGACGTGCTTGTTTGGGTTGGGCGTCAATTAAGAGTGTTTGGAGCGCGGATTAACTGCAGTCTCTTAACAGGTGTGTATTTCTCATTACTCTAGCGATGGGGCGGCTATTTCGAGTGCGATGATAATGAAATGGGCCATGTGGTCCCAATGGGTCCGTAGGCCCAAGTGGATAAGTTGTAGAATTACTAAAATACCCCAGTAGGGTAGGCTCACCGATTTACCCTAGAGGGTAAAATGACTATTTTGCCCTCGTGCGTAAATGACTAACTTGTG
The DNA here is from genome assembly GCF_025698485.1 of Gossypium arboreum. Lineage (NCBI taxonomy): Eukaryota > Viridiplantae > Streptophyta > Magnoliopsida > Malvales > Malvaceae > Gossypium > Gossypium arboreum. The sequence goes on from NC_069077.1 coordinate 31,920,634, forward strand.
TGATGATTGGGTTAGTTGACGTGGATTTATGTTAGTTATCGTTAATTTGTAAGTCTAATGTGTTAGTGATCGATTGTAGGATTATTGCGTGGGAGATATTGTCATCAATCGTCATCAACCAGGTGTGTAAACGACACCCTCCCTTAGACTGAATCGGTAAAAGCCAAAATACCGAAACGTTAGTATTTTGTGAACTCGCGAGCGTACAAGCGCTCGTGAGACAGTTGTTAATGAATATGGTGCATTTGAATGATTAGAGTGCAGAGAGTGCATTTTCGTGCACAATGGTATTTTTGGGCTTAATGGGCTGAAAACGGGCCAATGGGCCAACGAGCCCACTTTGGTAAAAAGACGAGGTAAGTACTTCTGATTACTTGGTAAACGTTAGAATGAGCATGAAACCTTAGCAATAGGTAATAATTACTGAAATACCCTTATGCATGAAAAATTACGATTTTACCCCTAGGGTAATTTTTTTCTAAAAAGCATGATGTTCTGTTTCTGTATACGTATGCCATGACATATTATTTCTGTTGCATGGGACATGGGTTTATATTGACGGAGGAAGCATTCTGAAAGCCTCGTTACAATCTGGTGGCCTCGCTAGATATATCTGTTCTGGTGACTTCGTCACAATATTTGGCAGCCTCACTACAATCTGGTGGCTTCGCCACATATATATATATATATATATATATATATATATATGTTCTGGTGACCTAGCCACAATATCTGTATCTGGTGACTTCATCACAATATCTGGCAGCCTCGCTGCAATTTCTATGGTGTGTAATGGTTGGGTGGGTCGAGTAGTCTCCCCACATGGTGTAAGACTGGTACGGGGGTGTTATGGATGGCTCTGGGTTGGGATTTCTGCATTCATGATATATTTGTTCTGTATCTGCTATGGGCCTATGGGTTTCATTCTGATTTTTGTATTGGGCCAAGGCCCGATAAGTCGACTCGAGGTTTGATCTGTTTTGGGCTATGGTTGGGTTATGTTACACACTGAGTTTACCAAACTCACCCTTTATTTTCATCTCTGCAGGAAATCCCCAACCATAGTGGGCTTGGAGCTATGAGGGATTCGGAGTGGCCATATCATCTGCAAAGTTGGTTTTCCTAAGTTAGTTTATTTTTATTATTTTTATATTCTGATTTAATTTTCGGTTTTAAGTTGTAATAAGGCCGCTATTTAAATTTCTTTTTCCGCTATGGTTTTATTTTCTGATTATAGTTATACTATGATGAAACTGCTAGTGTTATGCTGCGCGGGTTTTCAAAATTAATGAACGTTTTCAAGACTCAACAAGTACAACAAATGGATAGCCTAAAGATTGATAAACCGGCTTTTCATTCAACTGCTATTTTTACAAAGACCACCCCAATCACTTAAACCAACTAATGCATACTAAGTTGTAAGTCCATGTGACACGTCAGATCTGGCCATAACGTCTGGGCCAGGTTTGGGGTGTTACATTTAGTGGTATCAGAGCCAAGTTGCAGCAACTTCTACCGTGGAATGGGTCTAAAACGGAGTTTGTAAAGAAACACCAATAAAGGTTTTCGAAAATTATTTTTTGGAACTTGATTATAAATTGTTTTCGAGAATGTTTCCAATATTTTCTCTTTACAAATAGATGATTTTAAAGATTAAAATCAGTTTTATAAAATTGGGTTTTTAGAAGGTGGCACACCGAATCTCTGGCCCAAGTCTGTAAGTTTTCTGAGCCTTTCTGATTATTTCTGAAATATCTGTTATATGCTTGTACAAAACCTTATCATGGTACTTTAGTTAGGGTAACGCTGGAACTATAGAAACTCTGATAAGTAGAATGAGACTGTAGCTAGGGTACCGTAAAAGGAAACAAACTCAAACTCTGAATTATTGTTATTCATAAGACATCTATAATAAACACTGAAATATTAAACTGATTCATAAAATTCTTAATCAGATAATATGAAATGAGTACACGAGTAGCTCGAGGAAGAGGCCGTGGACGTGGTCGAGGTAATGCTCAGGCTGAATCTTCATCTTCAGGATATGTGCCGGCAGTAGATGCACCGGTACCACCGGTAACGGAGGTAGAGTCTCATGATCGAGGTACCGGGGACGATGCTTTGTCCCAGGCAATGGTCTGAGTTTTGAAAAGGGTTGCTGGGGCAAGTACGGAAAATGGAATTTGGGGGTCTATTTCTGAGCGGCTCCGGGCCAATAGAGCAGAGATATTTAAGGGCGTATCTGGTGTTGCTCCGAATGTGGCTGAGTATTGGTTAGAAGCCACAGAGCGGATTATGGATGATCTGGACTGTTCTGTGAAGTAGAAGCTGAAGGGAGCCATATCGTTACTCAGGGATGAGGCTTATCAGTGGCTGCTCACGGTGAGAGATGGAACTCCTGCTGACAGTGTGACTTGGGAGCTATTTAAGACAGCCTTCAAAGGAAAGTTTGTTGGGGCTAGTTACGTGGACGCTCACCGAAAAGAATTTCTAACCTGGTTCAAGGGAGTAAGCCAATGGCTGTGTGTGAGTCTGAGTTTCTGAGACTGAGCCAGTATGCTTCTGGATTGTCGCTACAGAGTATGAGCGTAGCGTACGCTTTGAGGATGGTCTGAGAGATGAACTTAGGGTACTGATTGCTCAGCGGCAGCGAATCCATTTGCTTTAGTGGAGAAAGCTAAGATAGCTGAGGAAGTGAAGCATACAGAAAGACAGAATCGTGAGAAATATTGAAACTGTTTTAAGAAAGATTCAGGACTTTTAGTTGGTATGAACAGGAATGTTAAGAGAGAAAGGGTAATAGAGCCGCCTTCGAAAGACTGGATGAATCTTTGTTAGACCGCAGGGTTGTAGGAATTGTGGGAAGATACATATGGGCGAGTGTCGAAAATGTTCTGGTGCTTGTTTTCGATGCGGATCTATGGAGCATAGGGGTAAGGATTTTCCCCAGGAACCAGATCAGGTTCAAGTTTTAGAGTAGAGGGTCGCTCAACCAGTGAGGGGTAGACCACAGTTTCCAAGAGAACGTGGGCAAGGCAGAGGTGGTAATGGAAACGGTCAAGGAAGAGGAGAGCCTGGAAGGAGTGCTGGATTTGCTGAGGCTCGTTAGCCGGCGTTGGTGTATGTAGCTTGTCGCCGAGAGGAGGGTGATGCACCTGACGTCATAACTGTACGTTTTTTATTTCCAGTATGCCATACACTGCGTTGATAGATATTGGATCTACCCATTGATATGTTGCATGTGCTATATCTGGGTCGCTGGGTGTGCACTCTGAGGAGACCATGCGTGGGGTATCTGTACTAAGTCCTTTGGGTCACTCGTTTAGGGTAGATAAACTGTATAGAGATGTACCTATAGAAACTCAAGGAAAAGTTTTCTCTGGAGATCTGATAGAGCTACCTTTCGGAGAATTCGATCTTATTTTGGGAATGGATATGCTTGTTAAGCATAGGGCTACTCTGGATTGTACTGCTAAGCGAATAATGTTAAAGACCATAAAGGATAAGGAGGTTTTGGTGATAGGCGAGCGTAAGGATTATCTGTCTAATAGGGTGTTGACATTGAGAGCCAAGAAGTGGATTCGAAAGGGATGTAAGGCTTATTTGGCATTTGTAAGCCAATCGAAAACTGAGATCTGACAGTGGATAAAGTTAGAATCGTCAAGGATTTTCAAGATGTTTTTCCAGAGGAGCTTCCGGGTTTGCCCTCGAACTGAGAGGTTGAGTTTTAAATCGACTTGTTGCCTGGAATGGCACCAGTGTCCATTGCACCTTATAAGATGGCACCGAAGGAGTTGGTGGAGCTGAAAGCCCAAATTCAAGAGTTATTGGATAGAGGCTTCATTAGACCAAGTGTGTCTCAGTGGGGAGCACCAGTGTTGTTTGTAAAGAAGAAAGATGGGTCAATGCGGATGTGCATCGATTATCAGCAGTTGAACAAACTTACGATTAAGAATAAGTACCCACTGCCGAGAATCGATGATTTATTCGACCAACTTAGAGGAGCTTCAGTATTTTCCAAGATTGACCTTCGATCTGGGTATCATCAGTTGAGGGTTAAGGAGGTGGATATTCACAAGAGGGCATTCAGAACTCGATATGGTCACTATGAGTTCTTAGTTATGCCATTTGGGTTGACGAACGCACCTGTGGGGAGCACCTGTGGCACTTGGATCGATTCGTGGTCGTCTTTATCGATGATATTCTGGTTTATTCTGAAACTGAGGAGAAGCATGATGAGCATATTTGGATTGTGCTGCAAGTGCTGAGGGAGAAGGAGCTTTATGCGAAATTCAATAAGTGTAAGTTTTGGTTGAGAGAGGTAACTTTCTTGGGGCATGTTGTCTATGCTGAAGGGATTAAGGTGGTCCCTCGAAAGATTGAAGCGATTCTGGAGTAGAAGCCACCGAGGTCAGTGTCGGAAATTCAAAATTTTCTGGGTTTAGCTGGGTACTATAGAAGGTTTGTGGAAGGATTTTCTGTAATAGCAGCGCCTTTGACAAAGCTTATAAGAAATGGAGTACTGTTTGTTTGGACTGAGAAACAACAGGAATCTTTTGAGAAGTTGAAGAAAGTTCGACCGAGGCACTGTCTTGATTCACCAAGTCCGGAAAAGATTTTACCGTATCGTGATGCATCACATGTAGGGTTGGGCCGTGTCTTGATGCAAGAGGGTAAAGTGGTTGCTTATGCATCGCGACGACTTAAACCATATGAAGTTAACTATCCTACTCATGATCTGGAGTTGGCAGCGGTAATCTTTGCACTTAAGATTTGGAGACATTACCGTATGGAGAAAGGTGTATTATATACACGATCATAAGAGTCTTAAGTACTTGCTGACTCGTAAGAAGCTGAACCTTAGGCAGCGGAGATGGATAGAGTTGCTTAAGGATTATGATTGCGCGATTGAGTATCACCCAGGCAAAGCTAATGTGGTGGTTGATGCCCTAAGTCGTAGAACTGTATCTGATCTGATAGCCATGTTTACTCGTTTGAGTCTGTATGACGATGGTAGTTTGTTAGCAGAACTGCAAGTTAGGCCGACCTGGGTGGATGAGATTAAGGAAAAATAGTAGAGGGATGAGTCTCTGGTTTCTCGATTTCGGCCGGTTAAGAATGGGGATACTTCTAAGTTCAGACTGAACAGTAAGGGAGTTCTATGTTACTGAGGTGGAGTTTGTATTCCGAAGGACTCTGACTTGAGGCAAGCAATTCTGAAAGAAGCTTATGGAGGTCTATGTGCTATGCATCCTGGAGGGAGTAAAATGTATCGTGACTTAAAGGAGTTGTATTGGTGGCCTGGATTGAAGCGAGAGGTAACGGAAGTTGTGGGAAAATGTCTGACTTGTCAGCAAGTGAATGCTGAACATCAATTACCTTCCGGACTTTTGCAGCCAGTGAAAGTACCACTTTGGAAGTGGGAGAGGGTAACCATGGATTTTGTAAGTGGGTTACCATTGACACCGTCGAAGAAGGACTCGATTTGGGTAATTGTGGATAGGTTGACCAAATCTGCTCACTTCGTACCTGTCTACACTGATTATTCACTTCAGAAGTTAGCCAAATTGTATGTGGTTGAAATAGTGCGACTTCACGGAGTGCCAGTGTCGATTATTTCTGATCGAGATCCTAGATTCACATTTCAGTTTTGGAAAAAGTTGCATGAGGCATTGGGTACGCGGTTGAAATTTAGTACAGCCTTTCATCCTCAGACTGATGGTCAGTCGAAAAAGGTTATTCAGATTCTGGAAGACATATTGAGGGGATGCGTTATCGACTTTCGAGGCAGTTGGGAGGATTACTTACCGTTGGCAGAGTTTGCATACAATAACAATTATCAGGCAAGTATTCGAGTGGCTCCTTATGAGGCACTGTATGGGCGAAGATGTCGTACACCTAGTTCTTGGACCGAGTTGGGTGAACGATGTGTTCTTGGACCCGAGTTGGTGGCGAATCTTGAGGATAAGGTCAAGTTGATTAGAGACCGCTTGAAGGAAGCATCGATGAGATGTAAGTCATATGCAGATTTGAAGCGCAAGGAAATTGAGTACTCTGTGGGTGATATGGTCTTCTTGAAGGTTTCACCTTGGAAGAAAATATTAAGGTTTGGGAGGAAAGGCAAGTTAAGTCCGCAGTTCATTGGGCCTTATCGAATTCTTAAGCGAGTGGGTCCAGTGGCTTATCAGTTGGAGCTACCTCCAAAGTTGGATAGGATTCATGATGTCTTTCACATCTCCATGTTAAGGCGGTATCGTTCTGACCCTACTCATGTTGTGCCGGTTGCAGAGATCGAGGTCCAAACAGACTTAACTTTTGAGGAAGAGCCTGTGCAGATTTTGGATCGAGATGTTAAGATTTTGAGGAGGAAATCAATTCCGCTAGTAAAGGTTCTGTGGCATAATCATGGCAGAGAGGAAGCTACTTGGGAGCCAGAAGTGGCAATGCGTCAACAATATCCTCATCTGTTTGATTCAGGTAAAATTTTGAGGACGAAATTTCTTTAAAGAGGGTAGAGTTGTAACGCCCTAATTTTTGGGTTTTCTATGTTTCTGTGATTTTTAAAATTTGTATGTGTTCTGGTTGGTTAATATATATATGTTTTAGTAGGTTAGTGGGCCTTTGGAAGGCCCAAACTTAAGTTAAATCCGTGGTAGTCTTCGGAATTTTAATTTTATGAACAGGTGATGCAATTGGCATTTGGGTTTTAAGAGTAAAGGGTAAAGATGACACAAAAGGAGTGTGGTGTAGTGGCAAGGTGGCGCCACTTAGGGACAAGGAAGTGACGCCATAGAGGAAGCAAGGGGTCCAAGGTTCAAGTCTTGGCTCTTGCAATATATTTTGGTTTTTGTTTTCAATAAATCTGTAAGCAAGTAGGTGCGCTTTAAAGTTTAATGTGTTGGATTTATGACACAAATGAGTTAATGGCCTAGTGGTGGTGGCGTGAGTTGGCATGTGAGAGGACTTTGGTTCGAATCCCTTGGCATGCAAAGGTTGATTATTTTGCTATGTTGGGACGGCAAGAGTTGGTGTTGGTTTTAAACTCCGGTGATGGAGGGATCCCACACCGGGAAGCTAACATAAGAGTAGATGAAGAGCTGGCTTTAGATAGAGCAAACCATGAGGAGAGTAGGCATACCCTTCTTGGCTAATCCCTTTCACTTTGTGACGTGCTCGTTTGGGCTAGGCGTCAGTTAAGAGTGTTTGGAGTGCGGATTAACTGTAGTCTCCTAACAGGTGTGTATTTCTCATTACTCTAGCAGTAGGACGGCTATTTCGGGCCGCGATCTACTGAAATGGGCCATGTGGTCCTAATGGGTCCGTAGGCCCAAGTGGATAAGTTGTAGAATTACTAAAATACCCCTATAGAGTAAGACTACCGATTTACCCTTGGAGGGTAAAATGACTATTTTGCCCCTCGTGCATAAATGACTAACTTGTGTGATGATTGGGTTAGTTGACGTGGATTTATGTTAGTTATCGTTAATTCGTAAGTCTAATGTGTTAGTGATCAATTGTAGGATTATCGCGTGGGAGATATCGTCATCAATCATCATCAACCAAGTGTGTAAATGACACCCTCCCTTAGACTAAATCGGTAAAAGCCGAAATACCGAAATGTTGGTATTTTGTGAACTTGCGAGCGTACGAACGCTCGTGAGACAGTTGTTAATGAATATGGTGCATTTGGATGATTAGAGTGCAGAGTGTGCATTTTCGTGCACAATGGTATTTTTCATTTATTTAGTGTATGTTCTGGAAATCAGATTTTTTTGTAAGTTACCAACAGTACTGTGATGGATTCCGAAGGCAAGCAAGGTCGTGAGGAGTTGCCTGTCTCCCTAGACCATGAGATGGTTCAGGAAACTATAGTTAAGGTAAGTCTGCCAACTTTAGGTAACAATAACTCGAAGTTTGGTACGGAGGCACTAATCCAGTTGGTAAGAGAAGTGCTAGAAGAAGTGTTCGAGGTAATAGTTAAGGCGTATGGTGAATCACTTCAGGCTAGGCGCTTGGAATGTAGCAGGAAGAGGGATCACAGTTCCTTTTAAGTCAGGTGTGTTTTGTTTGGATGTGTTGTTTGAATATAGAAATTGTATGCATGTGTGGTAAATATCTGTTTGCTTCTGTGATTAGATGTTTGGTTGGGTGTCAGAGGTTTTGAGATTAAGTTAAAAGTGTATTAGTGTAGTTTGGAACTAGAGTGCGCAGCGGGAGCGTAGTGGTGTAGATTGAGCTAAGCGCTTGTTTAGATAGTTGGAAATTTCGAGGATGAAATTTCTGTAAAGGGATAGAATTATAACGCCCTGAATTTGGGCCTGGAAGTATTGGGCCTTGAGTATGGGTCCATAAGAAGTTTGTATATAAGCATTTAATTGTGCAAGGAAATGACACAATTAAATGTTTGCTTTAGTGGTTAATGGCCCAGAGAAGTGTTGGAGAAATCTTGGGTTCAAACTTGAGCTTTAGCAAATATTTTGGTTTTAAGTGAATAAAACCCTAGGTGCTTGGATGAAGGCCTTTTAACTTATTGTGGTAAATAAATATCACAAGGGAGTATGTGGTTTAGTGGTTGTGGCATCATTAAGGTTGCAAGGGAGCCTGGGTTCAAGTCTTGGCTCTTGCAATTTATTTTGGTTTTTTTTAAAGGAACCTGGACTTTGGCCTATAGACCTTATAATTAATTGAGGATAAAATATGACACAGAAAGAGCCTGTGGTGGAGTGGCAAGGTGGCGTGTTATGTAAATGTGAGGTTTAAGGTTCAAGTCTTGGGATGCGCAAGGGAGTATTTATTTTGCTGTTTGAGTTGTGTAGGAGGTAGAGTTGGGCTGGAACTCTGTGGTTGAGGTGGTCACAAGAAAATAAGGAATTTTCCTAATGGTTAAAAGTAATCCCACATCGGGAAGCTAACATGGGAATTGGTGAGACGCTGGCTTTAAATAGAGCGAACCAGATGAGTTGGTGAAAAAGAAAAAAGGTGATTAAGACCCAATGTAGGATGTGCCAAGGTTGGTGATCGTGGACTTCAGCACGTTCTCATAAACAGGTGTGTATTCACACCCTTCTTTGTTAAAAATTGGCAAAAGTTGAAAGCCGCCATGAGTGTTCTCGTGTGCTAAGGCTGTTCTGGGCCTCGATGGGTCAAATGGGCCCGATGGGCCCATGGGCTCGCTTGTGTAAATCTAGTTGTTAGGTGGGAAGTAGTTGGGCCTGATGGGCGATATGAATCTGAATGGGCCTGATGGGCCATATGAATGTGATTGGGCCTGACGGGCCATGTGAACGAGATTGGGCCTAAAGGGGCCAAATAAATAAGTGTGGATATGTTAGTGATTAGTAAAGGGGTTGTGGACCTAGATTTATGTAACTACTCAGGCAGACATAAAACTTAATTAATTAATTAATTGTGACCATGGACAAGTCATAAGGTTAAGGTGTGGCAACGAGTATATGCATGTCTAAGATTGGGTCTAGGGAGAGCTTGGTACTTAAGCACTCTCAATGACTCACCTCCTCTTCTCTGGAATCCTACCTGGTGCATACCTCTTCTCTGGAATCCTAACTGGTGCATAGTATCTGTTGATCTTAGCCAACGGGGATTTGTTAACGGGCCAAGGTAAGTAATAAATCCATAGTAAAGAGAAATTACTGAAATACCCCCTGTTTGTAAAATTATCGAAGTACCCCGATTTGTAAAATTATCGAAATACTCTCGATTTGTAAAATTACTGAAATACCCTCGATTGTGAAATTACTGAATTACCCGTAATTTGTAAAATTATCGAAATACCCCTAATTTGTGAAATTATCGAAACACCCTTGATTTGTAAAATTACCGAAACACCCTCGATTTGTAAAATTATCGAAACACCCTCTATTTGTAAAATTATCAAAATACCCCTTATTTGTGAAATTACTGAAACACCCTCGATTTATAAAATTATCAAAACACCCTCGATTTGTAAAATTACTGAAACACCTTCAATTTGTAAAATTACTGAAATACCCTCGATTTGGAAAATTATCGAAATACCCTCGATGTGACAGCCCGAAAGTGACCCTAGTCGGAAAGCGGTTTCGGGACCGCTAAACCGAGTCACTAAATTATTTGAGTATGATAGTTACTGTCTAAATATGTGAATATGCATGTGTGAAAATTTCTTAATTGAATTTTTTTTTTGCTTAATTATAGGTGAATTTTAGTGATTAGGACTTATGTGAGAAAATTTAGAAATGTGCTAGGCAAATGTAAGGTGGCCTATTAATACATGTGGGAAAATGGTTGTCCTTACATGTCAAATAACCCCTTTCCTAAGGTGAGTGGCCGGCCATGACAAGGTGATGGGCAAGGAAAACATGTCCTAGACATGTTGGCCTAGTGAATGATGTAAGGGAGAATAAAGAAATGAAATTGAAAAAAAAAAAAGGGAATATGATGAAAACAAAAGAAAAAAAAGTGTCCATTCTCTCATTTTTCTTTGCATGGCCGAATGTACTAAGAAGAAAGGGGGGGGGAAGCTTGAGAAAATCAGCCATGGGAGCTTACTAGACTAAGGTGTTTTGATACAAGAAGGTATGTTTTATGCCACTCTTAAAAATGCATGCATAGTTTGGAGGATTGGTTCAAATTTTTCCTTGAATCTTGGATCGAAACTAAGTTGTTAGGTGAGTTAAATTTCGGCCAAGAATGTTGTATTTCCTAATTAGTGTTTTGATGTTGTTGTGATGAAAGCATGGAGATGAGTGAGTTCAATGTTTAACAAAAAGGAGATTTTGTGCCATTGAGTTCTTGTTGTTATGTGTGTATGTGCATGAGTATTCGCCATGCTATAAAATTTATGTTGCAAAATGATTTAATGCTTAATGTGATATATAGTAGTACTTGTGAATGAGCTTGAGAGCAACTAAATTATTAGTTGGAAGTGCGAATGTGGTCTTGGATGAATTTTAAAGAACAAAGAAATTTTGGGTGACTAGAGGTCAAGGACATTCGCCAAAGGCTTGTGTGCTAGCAAAATTTGGCCTAGATGGGGTAAATGTTAAGTGTTAAATGCAATGGAAATGCTAGATTAATGTTGCACATTCGGCTATAGTTAGGCATGTTTATGATCTCATTTAGACAATTAGACATAAAAGGGTGGTAATGAGGTTGAAAATTGTTGAATGGCTAGTTGTGTAATGAATGTAGCATTCGCCATATGGGGTAAAAATGGGTCAAATGTTCGTGAAATAAAACTTTGTGAATTGATGAATTAATGATGATAGTATTGTTGATGTCATGTATATATGTATAAATATTTGGCAAGACGGTTAAACTAGTTAATTTATTGATTAGCTCAAGAAGCTAGAGGGGGAGAATCAAGCAAAAGCAAAGGAAAGAACATCGAATAGCCGAGTTGGAACCATTTTACTCAACACAAGGTAAGTCATTAAGCATATATTTGGTGTTGATTTAAATGATCATAATATATATGCAATTGTGTTTAAATGAGTTGATGTGTAAATGGAAATGTATGTGCATGGAATGATGCCATTGTTGAATGTATAAAGGCAGCAAAATGCATAAGGTATTGGTCTCGGCACTAAGTGTGCAGGTATAAATGGATGGTTGTTGAATGCTTATGACTTATTGAGTTATAAACTCACTCGGTGTTTTCTTGTCACCCATTTTAGGTCTCTTGGACTTGTATCGTTTGCGTGCTCGGAACCGTCGTTGAAGTCATCACACCGGCTGGAAATCTTTTGGTATTGTCTTCGTAGTTGAACTAGGAGAACATTTGGCATGTATAGTCTACTTTGTTTTGTTGAATTTTGGGTTGTAAACTTTAAGCCATGCGAAAATGGCCTATGTGGTCGGTTGAGTGTGATTCTAAAACCTATAGTTACGAGCCTTAGAAATCTTAATTTTGATAAGGTGGCCATAGTTGTATTATGTATGATGAAATAGTTGGCCATGGAAGAATTATGAAATAGTCATTGTTTGCTTTAGTAACAGATGCAGCCAGCAGCAGTGAGGTGAGATGGAAAAATCACTAAACATAGTAGAAGTAGAATTAAATAGTGAATAAATTATGAAATTGAACCTTGATGAATCTATTTTCATATGGATGAAACGAAACGACCATATGAGTTGTATTTTAAGAGATATTCAGGTTTTCGCGAAACAGGGCCAGAACGGTTTCTGGATCCCCTGCTCCGACTTTGAAAATTCATTATAAATTAACCAGAGAGAATTGGAAGTCATGCTCTATATGTACAGATTCCCTTGTGAGTCTAGTTTCTCTAGAAATAAACGTCATAAGCGTTGGAGCCCTGTACAGGAAGATATCCAAGTCGTAGTGCACAAAGGTCAGTGTAGTCGAACCCTGCAACAGGGGAGACTTTAACTAATAAACTGTACTAATTGGCTCGACCAAAAATTATAGAAAAAATTTTGTAGATGGGATTATGAGTCTAGTTTCAGGAAAAATTTACGGAACTGATTTTCAAGTTCTGGAACTCGAGATATGATTTTTAAGGTGACAGTGATGCAGTTAGCTAGCCTGCCTGGAACAGAAATTAAATATTTCCAAGAGAGAAATAAGGGAAGCAAGCCCGGTAACACCACGTGGTCAAATCCGGTGACGGTCACGGGTTTGGGGTGTTACACTCGATTTGTAAAATTACCGAAACACCTCCGATTTGTAAAATTATCGAAATACCCTTATAGTGTAAAATTATCGAAATACCCTTGTAGTGAAAAATGACCGACATACCCCTGTAGGGTAAAATGATTGTTTTGCCCTTGAGGGTAAATGACCGATTAGACTTCGAATTTGACTGATTTGATTATGAATGTATGACTGCATTTTAATTGGCTTGACTGTGGTTGTATGACTGATATGCTCTTAATATATGTTTAAAAGACTGTTACTGAGTATGGCCATTCTGCATACATGTGTGATAATTGAGCATGACATACACGACATATTACATGGGTTGGGAATTATGGAACGGAGGAAGTACATGAGGATAGCATGGTTTCTTGACAACCGTGGATCCACCGGCAGCTATTAAGCCCAATATGTGATTGGCAGCTTGTTGCAATGAAGGTAGTACCGTAACCGGGCTACTATTGATGTGTATCGGATGGGTGGGTCGATATTTATATCCCCATATAATGTGCACCGGGAGACAGAGTTGGTGTGTAGCGGTTGGATAATTGGGGTGGGTTGCATAGGCTTGTATGTATGATATTATTGTGATATTATTGCGATGTGGGCTTCAGCCTAACTGAGGCTAAGATGGGCTAAGCCCAATTGATTCTGTTATAAGCTGTGACCCAAATGATATTGTAATGGGCTTTGGCCCACGTATGCTCTGAACTGGACTGTACTGTTACTATAATGGGCTCCGGCCCAGACTGATTTGAATTCTATCTGTTTACTGACTGTTACTCTAGTGAGGGGATTACATAATGAGTTTTTGTAAACTCACCCCGTTTATTAACTGTGTAGGTAATCCCCAGTGTTAAGTGGATCGATGTCACAGAAGGACTCGGAGACGACCACACAACTGCACATGTTTTTCTATTTCATTTATTTAGTTAAGCACTTTGGCTTTTGATTTGGGTTGTATTAAGGCCTCTTTATTTTCTTAACTTTTTATTTGGGAAATTTATTTAGTATGCTTAATATCTGTTAGAAATAGGGCACGGTTTTGCAAAACAACAACTGGTTTTCAAAATATCACGTTTCCACAATTGTTTAAAAGTAAGCTTCCGCAGCAAGTAAGTTTTTAAGGGAATTAACGTTTCACAAGCATTACAATGGCTAGAGGTTTTGAGTAGTAAGAAGGGTTTTCAATGAGAACATGGTTTTCGAAAAACACTTCAATGTGACACGCCAGATTCGGGCCTAACTTCTAGGTCGGGTTTGGGGTGTTACAGTTGTGGCCAAATTCTAGGGATTGGTTGGAGAAAGTTTCAGTTGGTAGGGATTTAGGGGAGTGGGATATGGTTGAGTGATCTTAGGAGCGATAGGGGGAGAGAAATTAGGAGTTTGAATGGGGTAGTAGTGAGTGTGTCGAATTTGGACTCTCACTTTTGACAAATTGCAGTTTTTGAACAAAAGCTAGGGGTTTGGTCATTGTTTTGTTTCGACTCTTTCCTCCTTGATGTGAATTGATTCCTTCTTGTTTTTGGTTGTTTTGTTTTAAGCACATTTGTTTTTGTTCGGATTGTAATCTTTTGACATTTTTGTCACCGATCTCTTGTGCTCTTTTTCTCTCTTTCGTGTCAGGTCACTCTGGTCGAATATCATCTTTTCTTCCTCTCCCTCTCTTCAATGTTACCTCGCTTAACCGAAGACACTTTCTTTCTTTCATATTTTCCTGTCTCCTTCTTTTTTTGACCGATTATACCATCTCACCTCTTTCGACTCTCGTATTTATCGAAGTATATTTCTGATTATCTAGCTATAGAGACCAAATAGTCCATCCCCGTTTGGTTGCGGTTTGGTGTTGTTCATCAACAAGTCGATAAATACTCTTACACTGCTAAAGCTGAATGTGATTCCCTTCTTGCCATTTCTTACCCTCTTTTTCCTTAGGTGTGGTGTATCTTGCAGTTTCTTGAGGTTCTTGGAAGGTGAAGGAGTTGCTAGTGAGTGCTGAGCAGTCAAACCTTTTCTTCTTTACTCGATCAAGGTAATTCTGTTTGTGTTTATGGCGTTCAATTGGTGCATGATTTGTTTAGGAAGGTATTGGTCGATTCCCTACCTTCTCTTATCCTTGGGTTGTATTTTCTTTAAGCTGTATTTTAGTCTAGTGCAATGTATTCATTTTGTGGCCATTGTTAATGGGTTTCACTGACAATGTAGCTACCCGATTAGGGGAGTAAACCAGCCTTCGTTAACGGTTCGAGCAGGGTTAATCAATTTTGCAATCAAGGAAAGTATCGGATGTTATTATGAGTTGGAATATAAAAGGGGGATTAACCCTAGTAATAATCGACTAATGGATTGTCATGGTTGAATGAAGGTTTGGGGAACTCTTAGGCTAGATGCACATTTCGCAACAGATGTATAACTACACTACAAAAACTGTTAATCAGTAAAAGCCGAAAAACATGTCCATAGACACTATAAAAGCGCGCGCTCGCTCGTATGGTGATTTGAACACATAAACGTAGGCGTTAGACAATAGTGGTCACCATAAGCAATTTCATGGGCTTAGGCTATTTTGGGCCACGTTGGGCTGAAATGGGCTGTGTGGGCCCTACACGGGTAAACTACACCGACGCGTGGGATTATTGGGCTAGGCTGTGTAGTTCGCAAGGCCAAGGCCATTTATGGGCTTATCGGGCCACACAGATATGTTGGCCCACATGGGCCATATTATGGGCTTGGGCCTATTTTTTTTGTTTGACAGCTAAGGTCGCATGGGTCACCTAAGACGACTGTGGGCATACTGATGGGTCGATAAGTATACTTAGACCCCATACTGATGAAATGACTATTATACCCCTATGCTATATTTGATTGTATTCGAGCATTACATTTTGCATACACTTTATATTATGACATGACATGTTGCATGGGGGTGGGTTTGATATATATATTGGAGGAAGTGTATTGTACTGGTAGCTCTGCTGCAATTACTGGCAGCTCTACTACAATCGCTGATTAGTGCCGCAACCAGTGCTGTATTTGGAGTGTAGGGATGGGTGGGTCAATTTTATCCCCACATGGAGTGTAGAATTAGACAGAATGAAGTGTAGAGGATGGATAGGTAGGATCTCTGTTGCATTTTCTGATACTGTTATTGTAATGGGATAAAGCCCACACTGATACTGTTATTGTAATGGGCTAAGGCTCACACTGATACTGTATTGTAATTGAAATGGGCTTAAGCCCAACCTGTTTTGCCTACCGATTGTTTGTTTGTTAAAAAGGGATTACATATTGAGTTTTCATAAACTCAACCCTCTGCTTTCCTGTGCAGGTAATCTTTAGATGGACCGGTGCTGGGAGGGACTCGATGGGGGCCACACGACTAATTTTAATTACTGTCTCAGTTTTATCCTAAAGTTATTTAATTTGGATTTTTGGGTTATGTAATAAGGCGTCTTAAAGTTTCATTTTTTAATTTTGGAATTTCCAAATATTTTATTATATCTACTAGCTTTAGGATACATTTTTTCAAAAGGATATATGTTTTCAAAACACCACGAATACGCAAACGTGTTTCCCTAGCTTCCGTAAGAAAGAACGTTTTCAAAAAAATAATAACATTTCAACATACTTTGTCTAAACAAATTAAGTTTTTATCAACAAACATGATACTTAGAGTTTGGTTGAAAGATCGCCACAAGGGTTTTAATATTGTACGAAATTTTGTTTGAACAGAGCGATGCTTTCCAAAACACACTTCAATGTGACATCACAGATTCAACCATAACGTCTAAGCCGGGTTTGGGATGTTACATTTAGTGGTATCAAAGCCAGGTTTCAAAACTTGGCTGTGGATTTGGGTTTTTTTCAAAATGTAAATTTCAAAAAGAATTGTTTCAAATGGTGGAAAAGTTTTTTTGACGTGTATTTCTGAATGTGTGGTCTACCGAGTCTCCGATGCCAATCCTGTAAGTTCTCTAAAACTACTATTTGAATTAATTGAAACACTGAGATTACCGTAGGTAATAGACTGTACTGAAACCTTTGTTAGGGTAACCTAAAATTATAGTAAGATTATGAATTGTGAAAACATAAACTCTGAAATATTGATATTGTATTTCATAAAATATCTGTTAATAAACACTGAAATTGTGAAAAAACCTGATGCATAATACTGTTAATATAGATAATACGCAAATCGATAATGAGCACCAGAGGTACTCATGGAAGGGGTACAAGAGACCGCGGCGGAGGCCGTGGAGGTGCTCGGGCTGGGTCTTCGGTATTGGGCCATATGCCTGCCGTTGAGGCAAGAGAGGCACCTGCTTCACCTGTGACTGAGACTGGGTCACACGATTGGGTAGCTAGGGATGACACACTATCCCAAGCTATGTTACAAATTTTAGAGAGGGTTGTTGGGCCCAATACTGGTACTGTGGGCCGTGTGTCAGTGACAGGAATGACTCAGGTTTAATGGGGCTGAAATTTTTAGAGGAATTACTGGAGTTGCCCTTAGTGTGATTGAATATTGGATTGAGGCCATAGAATGGATCATGGATGACCTCAACTGCACCCTAGAGCAGAAATTAAAAGGTACAGTGTCGTTGCTATGAGATGAAGCTTATCAGTGGTGGCTTACAATTAAAAAGGGCACTCAGCTTGACCAATTGACTTGGGAACTGTTCAAAACTGCATTCCAAGTTATGTGGATGCCCGGAGGAGAGAGTTTCTAAATTTTACCCAAGGGGATAAGTCAGTAGCAGAATATGAGTCTGAGTTTCTGCGACTTAGCCGCTATGCGCGTGGGATGGTGGCAACAGAATACGAGCACTGTGTTTGCTTTGAGGATGGTCGTAGAGATGATCTACAGGTTTTGATTGCTCCACAGAGGGAGCGAGATTTTACTGTGTTAGTGAAAAAGGCAAAAATCGCCGAGGAGGTGAAGCACGCTGAGCGCCAGAATCGTGAGACGGACAGGGGTAGGAGTAAGAGGGTTTGAGAACCCTCAAGTTTAGCTGAGAGGCCTAAGAAAAAGGCCAGAGTTGACGGGCTGGTTAAAGTTGGGCCCCCTGTTGCTACTTTTGAGTCTCTACCTTGTACTATTTGTGGGAAACGCCATTAAGATGAATGCTGGGTACGGATAGAGGCGTGTTTGAGGTGTGAATCCTTGGAGCATCATGTCATAGATTATCCGTGTAGGCCCGATCAGATGCACGCTATTGGTATGGCTACTGTTTAGCCGTCGAGAGGTGTTCAATAGCCATCGAGAGGCCGTGGTCAGGACAGGGGTGGAAATGGTATGAGCGATGGCCGTGGAGCACCGGGCAGAGGTGCTGGTCACACTGAGGTAAGGCAGACAGCCCTGGTTTATACTGCTCATCGCTGAGAAAACAGAGATGCCCTAGATGTTATTACGGGTACGTTTTTAATTTTTAGTGTACCTTATACTGCATTGATAGATGTAGGATCTACCCATTCTTATATTGCTTGTACTATTATTGAGAACTTGGGGATTTCGGTTGAGAATACTTTATGTGGAATTACTGTATTGAGTCTGTTGGGGCAGCCCGCCAGAGTTAATAAATTGTTTAAAGATGTCCCTTTAGAGGTACAAGGGGTTATCTTTCCGGCAAATCTGATGGAACTCCCTTTTGGAGAGTTTGATTTGATACTGGGCATGGACTGGTTAGTTAAGCACCGAGTAAGTTTAGACTGTGCCACTAAACAGGTAGTACTGAGAACTAAGAATGACGAAGAGGTAGTGGTAATTGGGGAATGATGAAACTACTTAAGTAATGTGATTTCTGCATTAAGGGCTGAAAAATTGGTTTGTAAGGGTTGTGAGGCGTATTTATCCTTCATCGGTGTTTCAGAATCTTAGGGTTCCTCTGTTAAGGATATCAGAACAGACAAAGATTTTCCAGATGTTTTTTCCGATGAGCAACCTAGGTTACCTCCAAACCTTGAAGTAGAATTTGGGATTGAGCTCTTGCCTAGTACAGCTCCGGTGTCCATCGCCCCTTATAGAATGGTGCCGAAGGAGCTTGTAGAACTCAAAGCTCAAACTCAAGAATTACTGGATCGAGGGTTCATCTGCCCTAGTGTGTCTCCGTGGGGAGCACCGGTTTTATTTGTGAAAAAGAAGGATGGAACCAAGCAAATATGCATCGACTATCGGTAATTGAATAAACTGATCGTTAAGAATAAGTACCCTTTACCGAGGATTGACGATCTATTCGACCAGTTTCGTGGAGCGTCGATTTTCCCAAAAATTGATCTTTGATTTGGGTACCATCAATTGAAGGTCAAGGAGACTGATGTGTATAAGACGGTATTTAGGACTCGGTATGGTTATTACGAGTTCCTAGTGATGTCGTTTGGATTGACGAATGCACCAACGGCTTTTATGGATTTGATGAACTGATTGTTCCAGCCCTATCTGGATCGGTTTGTAGTAGTGTTCATTGATCATATTCTGGTGTATTCGAAGACTGAGATTGAACATGATGAACATCTCCTAGTGGTTCTGAAGATTTTGAGAGAGAAAAATTGTACTCCAAGTTCAGTAAGTGTGAATTTTGGTTACGAGAGGTGACATTTCTGGGTCATGTGGTATTTGCTGAGGGGATTAGGGTTGATCCTCAAAAAATTGAAGTTGTTTTGGATTAGAAGTAGCCTAAGACTATATCAAAAATTCGTAGTTTTCTAGGCCTGGCAGGGTATTATAAATGGTTTGTAGAGGGGTTTTCATTGATTGCTGCACCTCTAACTAAGTTGTTGCATAAAGGAGTACCGTTTAACTTGACTAATAAGCAACAGGAAAGTTTTGAGAAACTAAAGAAAGTTCTGATTGAGGCCCTTGTCTTAATACAGCCAGAATCTGGGAAGAAATTCACTATCTACAGCAATGCATCACATGTTGGCTTGGGGTGTGTGTTGATGCAAAAGGGTAAAGTAGTGGCATATACGTCTCGTCAGCTTAAGATGCATGAAGCGAACTATCCGACGCATGACTTGGAATTGGCTGCGGTGGTATTCACACTAAAAATTTAGAGGCATTATTTGTACAGTGAGAAGTGTTTCATTTACACGAACCACAAGAGCCTCAAGTATCTCTTCACTCAGAAGGAGCTTAACCTTAGGCAGCATAGATGGGTTGAGCTGCTTAAGGATTATGAATGTTCGATTGAATATCATCCTGGTAAGGCTAATATGGTAACGGACGCACTAAGCCTTAGGGATGTTACTAATCTGAGGGTAATGTTTGCTTGACTCAGTTTATTCAACAATGGTAGTCTGTTGGCCAAACTTCAAGTTAAACTGATGTGGATTGAACAGATGAAGAGTAAATAGTTGGAGGATAAGTTATTGGGTTCTCGATTCCGATAGATAGAGAGTAGAGAAACTTCAGATTTTTGACTGAATAGCGAAGGCGTACTCTATTTTCATTGGAGAGTCTGTGTACCGAAAGATTCTGATATGAGGCAGTCTATTCTATAGGAAGCACATAGTAGTCCTTATGCTATGCATCCTACAGGAAGAAGATGTACTGAGCCTTCAAGAGGTATTTTGGTGGCCAGGTTTTAAGCGTGATGTGACTGACTTTGTGGGAAAATGTCTGACTTGCCAACAGATTAAAGCAGAACATCAGTTGCCTTCTGGGTTGCTTCAACCAATTAAGATTCCACTGTAGAAGTGGGAGAGAGTGACTATGGATTTTGTTAGTGGGTTGCCCTTAACGGATTCAGTATGGGTCATTGTGGATCGTTTGACCAAGTCTGCCCATTTCATACCAGTTCGTACTGATTACTCACTGCAAAAACTGGCTAAGTTGTATGTATCGGAGATAGTGCAACTGCATGGGGTACCGGTATTTATGACATCTGACAGGGATCCTCGCTTTACGTCTCGTTTTGGAAGAAGTGGCATGAATCACTGGGTACAAGGTTAGACTTCAGTACTGCGTTCCACCCTCAGATAGATGGCTAGTCAGAGAGCGTGATTCGGATATTGGAGGATATGTTAAGAAGTTGTGTAATAGATTTCCAAGGCAGTCGGGAGGACTACTTGCCACTAGCAGAGTTTGTGTATAACAATAGCTACCAGTCTAGCATATAGATGGCACCCTAGGAGGCATTATATGGTCGTAGGTGTCAGACCCCTTTGTGTTTGACTAAGTTGGGTGAGCAGTGAGTTCTGGGTCCTGAATTGGTTTCTAATACTGAGGAAAAATTTAGGTGATTCGAGATTGACTAAAGGCAGCATCAGATAGATAGAAATCGTATGCGGATCTGAGGCGTAAGGGGATTGAGTATTCTGTGAGGGACTTGGTGTTTTTTAAGGTCTCACTGTGGAAGAAGATACTGAGGTTTGGTCAAAAGGGAAAGTTAAGCCCTAGGTTTATTGGGCCTTACTGTATACTGAAACGTGTGCGACCGGTTGCCTATCAGCTTGAGTTACCTTAAGAGTTGGATCGGATTCATACTGTGTTTCACGTCTCTATATTGAGGCGGTATCGCTATGATCCTGCGTACATCGTCTTGACTAAGGAGGTTGAGGTTAGGCCTGATCTGACCTTTGAGGAGGAGCCAATTTAGAATTTAGACCTTGTTGTGAAGGTTTTGAGGTGGAAGTCTGTTCCACTGGTTAAGCTGCTGTGGCGTAATCACAGTTCTAAGGAAGCACGTGGGAACACGATGAGGCGATGCGACAACAATATCCTCATCTATTTTGACCAGGTAAATTTTGAGGCTGAAATTTCTATTAGGGGGTAGAATTGTAACGCCACAAAGTTTAGGTATTATTTTCTATGTATTGGGTAACTTAAATGTATACTTGTTTCAATGGTTGAGTGTCTTGGGAGGCGCATGAGAAGTCTAAGGTTCAAGCTGTGGTTGGTGCAAAAAGTTTTGTTTTTGCTTAGTGCAACCTTTGACTTTAGTTAATTAGTTTTTAAATAATTGAGGGGGTTCATGACATAAAAATCTTGTTGGTCCATGAGTTAATGGCGTGTGGAGTGTTAAGGGGGATTTGAGGTTCGAGTCCTAACAACGTTGATAAATCGTGATTTATACATATTTTTATCCCATGCTTAGCCTATTTATGAATGTTTTCTCTTTAGATTTGGTGAATTCGATGCCACTAATCCTTTAATTTCATGTTTTATACTTAAGAGAGCATAGGAGAGTAAAAAGAGTGAAAAACGGGCCAAAAATGAAGAAAATGAACCCACATGGGAAATCAAAATGGCCTGGACTTTCTCACACGGGCATGTCACACGGTCGTGTCCCTTTGGCAGGATTGAAGCACGACTTACATGGGGAGACCACATGCCCGTGCCCATTCAACAGCCTTGACCATGGCCTTAAGTAATCACACACGGGCGTGTCCCTGCCGAGCCCAAGTTTAGTCCAATTTGGAAAAGGGAAATTTTGAGGGCTCTTAGGCATTCCAAAGCCTATTTAAACACCTGAAGAGGCACTTAGAAGGGGGACGTAGAGGAGAAAGCAATGAATTACTCAAAGGAAGCCAATTGATCCATCTCAGAAGCCGGATTTATCATCAAGATTGAAGATCTCCCTTCAAGTTCTTTCAGGAATTTTGGGTTTTCTTATGTTTTGTTATCTTTATGCTTTTGAAATGTTTTCTTTCATAAGTATGAACTAAACCCCCTAGATTCCTAAGGGGAATGAAATCTAAGATGGATCTTGCTATTATTATCTAAATTGTACGATATATATTTGACTTGTTCTTAATTATGTTTTCTTAATTCTTGTTTTGATATTCCAGGATATTGATTCAAGTTAAGCTCTTATTCAAAGAAGGAATAGACCCTGTCTAAGAGTAAATTTGTCATAATTAAGCGGAGTTGATTGTGCGCCTAGAGATAGGGTGACAAGATTTTGTTGAATTAGGTTGAAACCTAATAAGGGAATCCATAGATCGAGTTAATGCAATTCTAAGGTGTTAATTAGAAAGAGATTTCAATTATTCAACCTAGGGTTAAACATTATTAGTCTCGAGAGAGATAATAATATAACTTAGGGATTTCTACGGATCAAGTCAAATTAATAAATCTTCTGATTCAGAGTCAAATAACAAGTGAAGTCTAGGTGGATTTTTCCTTAGGTGTTATCTCAATCAATCGAATTTTTCCCAAAAGTATTTTTCCCAAGTTTTTTTTCTGTGCATTCTTAGTTAGTAATTAGTTTAAATAACCAAATGTTTTAATTTTTAGGCTAGATGATAAAAAGGAAGTAAATACTAGTACTCGTAGTTCCTTTGGGTTCGACAATCCGGTCTTGTTGAATTATACTACTATTCGATAGGTACACTTGCCCTAATCGTGATAATAATTTAGTCTCAAGAACGATTCATTTATAAACCTTTAAAACCTGTTACGAATATCACGCATCAAGTTTTTGGTGCCGTTGCCGGGGAACTAGGATATTAGGAACACTCGAGTTTTATTACTTTAGCCATTGTAATTTTATTGTAGTTTAAGTTTTTATTTTATTTTCTAATTCTTCATTTATTTTCTTCTGACAGGTTTTTCTAGTTTATGACCAGAAGAAACCCGTCAGGACCACTACTTTTTGACAATGAGATCGATCGTATAGTTCGCAGAAACCGAAGAGAAATAAGGCAAAGCTTACGATACACAGAGGAAGAGTAAGAGGACGATACTTCAACCACAACCGAGGAGATGGTTGAAAACTAAGAAAATCCGCTACCTCCTGCGATTGCTGTTAATCAGAATCCTGCTCCACGCACTATGTATGATTATGCTAAACCTTCTTTAACAGGAATTGAATTGTGCATAGTTATACCCGCTGTACCTGCAAATACTTTTGAACTGAAACCTAACACAATTCAAATGATATAGCAATTTGTTTAGTTTGATGGTTTGTAGGACGAAGATCCCAACGCTCACTTCGCAAACTTTTTGGAACTATGTGATATATTTAAAATAAATGGCATTTCTGATGGCGCCATTCACCTTCAGTTATTCCCTTTTTCATTGAGAAACAAAGCTAAATAGTGGTTGAATTCGTTGCCACGGGGTCAATCACTACTTGGGAACAAATGACTGAAAAGTTTTTATTAAAATATTTTTCGCCGACTAAAACGGCTAAATTACGTAATGATATCTCTTCTTTTGTGCAGATGGATTTAGAAACACTCCACGATGCATGGGAGAGATACAAGAACCTCTTGAGAAGATGCCCTCACCATGGGTTACCACTCTGGCTACAGGTTCAAAGCTTTCATAATGGCCTGAATCCTTCAACTCGACAAATGGTTGACGCAACTGCTGGCGGAACCATCAATAATAAGACACCTGAAGATGCCTATGTATTTATAGAAGAGATGTCACTGGATAACTATCAGCGGCAAGTCATGAGGACAAAACCAATGAAAATAGTAGGCGTTTATAATGTCGATTCAGTCACCATGCTCTCTAATCAGGTAGAACTCTTGAATAAGAAAATTGATGGTTTTCTTGTTCTTCATAGGTTCACCCAGTAATGCAATGCGAAGTGGATGCGGCTCAAGCAGTTCAGAATACCCACTTTATGGCTACAACATGGAGAACGAGCAGTTAAATTACATGGGTAACAATTCTCGATCTCAAAACAATCCTTATAGCAATACTTACAATGCAGGTTGGAGGAACCACCCAAATTTTTCATAGGGAGGCCAAGGAAATCAAAGACCACTACCCCCTCTAGGCTTTTAGCAACCACCGTACCAGTAGGAGAAAAGTTGAACCTTGAGGAGATACTAACCAAATTCATCTTAGTGTCAGAAACTCATTTTTAGAATACTGAGACAGCACTCAAAAATCAACAAGCATCAATCCAGGGGCTCGAAACTCAGATTGGATAGCTCGCCAAGTTAATTTCCTAACGACCACAAGGTAGCCTACCAAGCAACACTGAATCTAACCCAAGGGAGCAACTCAACGCCATTGTCATTCACGATGAAGAAGGGTTAGTTGCAAAACCAAGGCCAGAAATGATGGTAAGCAAAGTTAAGAATGAGGGAGGCCAAAATGACCCAAAGCTAGTGAGTACAAAATATAAACCTAATGTGCCATACCCCAATGCGACAAGGAAAGACCGATCAGATGAACAATTTGGTAAATTCCTTAAACTTTTAAAGAAACTACATATTAACTTACCATTTATTAAGTCCTTTCGTAGATGCCAGACATAGTCAAATTTTAAAGGAGCTTTTAATGAATAAATGAAAGTTGGATGAGGCGTCGCATGTGGAATTGAATGCAGTTTGCTCAACCATATTACAGAATAAACTACCCAACAAATTGAAAGATCCAGGGAGTTTTACGATTCCCTGTTTAATTGGCAGTTTAGATGTTCATAATGCATTGGCTGACTTAGGGGCAAGCATTAATGTTATGCCTTATAAAATGTTTAACAGCTAGGTCATGGGAAACCCAAACAAACTAGGATGAGCATTCAATTGGCTGATAATGTGACAGCCCTAAATTGACCCTAGTCGGAAAGCGGTGTCAAGACCGCTAAACCGAGTCACCAAATTATTTGAATGTGATATTTATTGTTTAAAATATGTGAATATGAATGTGCGAAAATTTTTAAGCTTCGATTTAGTCAATTGCATGTGAATGGAGTACATAGGACTTATGTGAAAAAAATTATAAATGTGCTAGGCATATGTAAAGTGGCTTAATAGTGCATGTACTCAAAAGAGGGGACTTGCATGTCAATTTCCCCCCTAACATGAAGTGGCCGGCCATGACAAAGGAGGATGGGTAAAACATGTCATGAAACATGTTGAGACAATGGTGTATGGTAGAAAAAAAATAATAAAATAAGGAGTATGGGTAATAAAGAAATGGAAGAAAAAAAAAAGAGAATAGGTGAGTGTTCCCCCCCTTTTCCCGTGAGTTGAGAGAAAGAAAAAGAAAAAAATTTGTTCATCCATTCTCATTCTTTGGGCTGAAAATTCTAAGGAAGAAGGAAGGAGTTTTTGCTTCATGTTTGGTTTGCAAGAGGATTAGGAGGAGGTTTGGCCATACTTATATCTAGATTAAGGTATGTTTGAGGTGGTGCCATGAGATTCCTACATGTTTTTAGTTACTAGCTTGAGTCCTAATTAGCCCATAGTTCAAAACTTTGCTATATCATAGGGATGATATTCGGCCAAGGTGGATTTTGTGTTAATGTCATTGCATGCTAAATATGAAGCTTGTTAATGATACATGTGATGGTTGTATTTCATGCTAAATCTTGACGATTATGAGTTCCTTTCTTGGGTCTACCTTGGATCCATGAAGTATATTTTTATTTGGTGTTGTTGGAAGTATCGGCCATGGTATATCCATGAGCATGACGTATGCTTATTGCATGATAGGTAAGATTTGTGTTTTGGATATATGTTTATATTTGGTTGAAATCAACTTGTGATTCGGTTCTTGCACATATATATATATGTTTGCACATGATATATTGGTATGACATATGTACTACCTCAAGGTATACATTTACATATGATGATGTTTCGGTTTTGAAGTATATAATTGGCCTCAACATGGACATGCATATTTGGCCACATGAGGTGAATTGGTGTGCATGCATTGGTTAGAGGCAAGCATATTGATGCCTATTCTTGGCTTAGATAATCGGCCATATGAGTAAAATGAGTACTTGATGCTATATTATAATTATTGAGCTTAAGTATGTGGATGTAAGTGTGTGCGGCCTTATAAAGGCTAAGTACCTTGAATTCCCCTTTGATATTCAAAACGATTAAATCAATTTATTTGTTAATATAAAGCTCAAGAGCAAAGGGGAACTAGATCCGATAAAGGAAAAGAAAAGGTGATTGAATAGCCGTTGAAAGCGCTCGACAACATCCGAGGTAAGTTTTCGAGCATCTAAACTTAGATCTTGAATTAATTAGATTATGTTATAAGCAAATCAAAATCGTGCCCCTTGTATGTGACCATTGAGCCGAAAATGGCATTGCTTGTTAAGTGATTTGTGCATAAATTTTTGTTATGAAATTGAAACATAGAGGTGTCATGATTTGTTGAGATGTGTATGAATGTTCGGGTGATAACCGGGCTAAGCCCGAAGGCAATTGTGCGAGTTGTGATATCTGGGCTAAGCCCGAAGGCATTTGTGCTAGTTACTATAACCGGGCTATGTCCCGAAGGCATTTGAACGAGTAGCTATGTCCGGTTAAACTCCGAAGGTACGTGATTTGTGAATGAATGAACTTGCTGTAAAAATTTCAGTTACTACGCTTGTGAAAATCCCAACAATGAGGTATGTACCGTATGTGCTTTTAACTAGTTGAGCACTTACATACGAGTATTCGCTCAGTTGATAAACGAGCTACCGGCCTTTGGCTAAGTTGATATTTGAGTATGAATATAAGAGTTGGTATTGTGAAGTAAGCATGTCATTGAGAATTTGTGCATATGAATTATCTGTTTAGCTATTTGAAAGCTATACTTTGGTTGTGTGTAAATTCATGGCTCAAAACTTACTAAGCGTAAATTGCTTACTCCGTTTCTTTGTTTCTCTATTTTATAGATTTTGGCTCGTCACCATCGACTGGATTTTTGGAAGTCGAGTCTCCCACACTATCGAAGCCCCCTTTTGGTATAATTTTGGTTGAATTTGAAATGGCATGTATAGGACTACCCTTTTGTCGTAGGTCATGTACCTTTCGTTTTGTGTAAATTCGGATAGCCATGCGAAAATGGCTTAAGTATACTTTGGGCATGGAATTATAATCATTGTATATTGTTCATTAAGAGGCATGGAAATATTTTGAAACGATTAGCCATGGGGATGGTTAGTCATGATCATATTTTGTGCTAATTATGTTAAAGGGCTAGATGAATCACGGGAACTATGAAATAGGTAAAGCCTACCTTAAAGACAGATACTGTTAGCTGCAGTGACGTAGATGTGAAAAATCACCAAAACTAGTAGGAATGGAATTAAATAGTGAATAAATTATGTAAATGAACCTTGACGAGTCTATTTTCATAGAAAAATAAAGAACCGATCATATGAATAGTATGCTAAGAGATATTTAAGTTTTCGTGAGACAGGGCTAGAACGGTTTCTGGAGTCCCAGTTCCGAATTTGAAAATTCATTATAAATTGACCGGAGATAATTAGAAGTCATGACATATATGTACAGATTCCTTTTTGAGTCTAGTTTCTGTAGAAATAAATGGCATCAGTATTGAAGCCCTGTACAGGGAGATATCCAAGTCGTAATGCGTAAAGGTCAGTGTAGTTGATCCCTGTAACATGGGTGACTTTAACTAAATAACTGTACCAATTGGCCTGACCAAAAATTCTAGAAATAAATCCACAGATGGATATATGAGTCTAAATTCGGGGAAAATTTACAGAATCAGTTTTCGAGTTTTGAAACTCAAGATATGATTTTCAAAGCGACAGTGATGCAGTTATCCAACTTGTCTAGAAATGTCAAATTGGTCGGTGCAATAAGGGGATTTAGCTCGTTAACCCCTCGTGTCCGACTCCGGCGACGGTCTCGGGTACGGGGTGTTACAATTTTATTGGTATCAGAGCTACGGTTTAGTCGATTCTAGGACTACCGTAATGCGTTGGGTCTAGCTATACATGCCATTTTATGTGATTATTTGATAGTGTGGTGATTTCTAACATTTGCAAATGTGTTTATTTATAGTAATGGATCCGATCTGACCGAAGCGGTGGTGATGATCTTGAGAGTGTAGCGCTGCTCACTTTACAAGGGACAGTGACGGCAGACTCTCAACCTAATGCTAGTAACCCAAATGATGAAGCTACACAAGCTTTCTATAGCGTGATGAATGATTGGTTCAACCAATACATTCGAACTAATATGGATGTTCCACAACCTCCATTCCCGACAAACACCACCCCCGCACCTACGATGCCCCAGGTAGCTGATCAAATAAGGTCAAATAAGCCCCAGTTGATAGAATCAAAAACACGGGCTCTTGAATTTAAAGCTACCGATAGCGATGATGCCGAGCAAGTGAGTTTTGGTTGGACAACACTATCCGGTACTTTCGATGAGCTATCTTGTACACCGACGAGTGCCTCAAGTGTACTATTTCCTTGCTACGTGATTACGCCTACTATTGGTGGAATACGTTGACTTCACAGCCCAGAGAGCAAGTAACTTGGGAGTTCCTCCAAACCGAAGTTCGAAAGAAGTATATCGATCGAGATTCATTGACCAAAAGCGGAAGGAATTTCTTGAACTCAAACAAGGTTCCATGTCGGTTCATCGACTATGAGCGAAAATTTGTGAGGCTTAGCCGGTACGCACGAGAATGCATTTCCTCAGAAGCCGTAATGTGTAAACGCTTCGAGGATGGATTGAATGATGACATAAAGCTGTATGTCGGCATTTTGGAAATCTGAGAATTTATGGCACTTGTCGAGCAAGCTTGCAAAGCCGAGGTGCTCAGTATGGAGAAAAGAAAAGCTGAGGTGGAAGCAAGGGAGTTTCGTAAGAGGTCTTCGGGGAAGCCCTTCCCACAGTCATCGAAGAAATTTAGAGATGGCTTGGGCCGGTCTAGGGACACTTCGGGCTTTTCTAGATGAGATCGCGATCGACCCCCTATGAGCACACGAGTCACTTGATCGCCGGTGTTGGAAATGATCGTTGAGATAGAACGAGTGCCGATGTTGTGGCAAATGACATTCGAAGTTGTAGATTCCATGACCGCTCTGTTACAAGTGCGGATCATTTGACCACTTCATTAAAGATTGCCCGAGGTTGCTTGGAGCAGAATGTAAATCGAGTGGGAAACCGGTGCTACCACTTTCGAGGAGACCATCTAGAAATACGAGCGTCACGAGTGGTGGTCGAGAGGATCTAGAGATGCTACGACCAGATCCGTGGCTCGCGCTCTGCTAGGGCTTATGCAATCGCGCACGCGAGGATGCTTCCTCGCCAGATGTTATTACTGGTACTTTCACTCTCTTTGATACTAATGTGATTGCTTTGATTGACCCTGGTTCTACTCATTCTTATATATGCAAAACCTTAGCATCCAGTAAGACTTTACCTATTGAGTCTACTGAGTTCGTAATTCGGGTGTCAAATCCCTTGGGTCGTTACGTGCTTGTTGACAAAGTGTGTAAGAAATGCCCCCTAGTAATTCGAGGTTCCTGTTTTCCGGCGGACTTGATGCTTTTGCCGTTCGACGAATTTGATGTTATCCTCGGTTTAGATTGGTTGACCGTGCATGATGCGGTTGTGAATTACAAAGGCAAGACTATTGATTTGAGATGCGCAAATAATGAGATAATCCGAGTTGAGTCTACGGACTTAAAGGGGTTGCCAACTGTAATATCAGCAATGTTGGCCCAGAAATATGTGAGAAAGGGGTGCAAAGCATACCTTGCGTATGTACTTGATGACAAGGAATTGGAAAAGAAACCCGAATCTGTGCCGGTGGTTTGTGAATACCCGGATGTTTTTCCCGAAGAATTAGCAGGTTTACCACCTATTCGGGAAGTAGAGTTTGGAATTGAACTTGTACCTAGGACTACACCAGTTTCGATAGCTCCGTATCGTATGGCACCAACCGAGTTAAAAGAGTTGAAAGCTCAGTTGCAAGAATTGACGGATAGAGGTTTCGATCGACCAAGTTTCTCACCTTGGGGTGCACCAGTATTGTTTGTGAAAAAGAAGGACGGAATCATGAGGATGTGCATTGACTATTGTCAACTGAATAAAGTGACGATAAAGAATAAATATCTGTTACCGCGTATTGATGATTTGTTTGATCAACTAAAGGGAGCCTCAGTGTTTTCAAAGATAGATTTGAGATCGGGTTATTATCGATTCTTGAATTCGAGATTGAATATACCCAAAACGCTTTCGAGCGAGATCGGCCACTACGAGTTCTTAGTGATGCCGTTTGGGCTCACTAATGCCCTACGGTATTTATGGATTTGATGAATCGGATATTGAGGCGATTTGGACCGGTTCGTAGTTGTGTTCATTGATGACATCTTGGTCTATTCAAGAGATGAGACCGAACATGCCGAACACCGAGATTAGTGTTGCAAATTTTACGGATAAGCAATTATATGCTAAGTTCAAGAAGTGTGAGTTACGGTTAAGAGAGGTTAGCTTCTTAGGTCATGTGGTATCCGCATCGGTATTCGAGTTGACCCGAGTAAAATTTCAGCCATACTTAACTGGAAGCCTCAGAAATATTACTTGAGGTTCGAGACTTTTTGGGACTTGCTTTACTACCGACGATTTGTTAAAGGTTTCTCGATAATAGCCACACCCATGACGAAGCTACTTCAAAAAGATGTTAAGTTCGAATGGACGGAAAAATGTCCGAAAAGTTTCGATCAACTGAAAACTTATTTGACGGAAGCTCCAATTTTAGTGCAGCCCTAATCAGGCAAAGAAGTTGTCATCTATAGTGACGCCTCCCTACTTGGGTTAGGTTGCGTATTGATGCAAGAAGGTCGAGTTGTGGCCTATGCGTCGAGACAACTAAAGCCACATGAGAAAAATTATCCGACTCATGATCTCGAATTAGCTGCCATCATATTTGCTTTGAAAATATGGCGACATTATTTATTTGGCGAGAAGTGCCATGTGTATTCGGATCACAAAAGTCTCCAATATTTGATGACTCAAAGAGACTTAAATCTGCGACAAAGACGTTGGCTCGAGTGTTAAAGGATTATGAGCTTGTCATTGACTATCACCCGGAAAGGCTAATGCGGTTGCGGATGCCTTAAGTCGTAAATCACTTTGTTAAACTTCTGACGATGAATATACACTTATCATTCTACCCGACAATATGTTAGTAGCTAAATTAAAAGCCAAACCATTATTGATTCATCAAATTCGTGAGGCTCAGAAAGTCGATGACGAATTGGTTGCAAAACGGGCTGAATGTGTTCCGAATGTGGAATCGGAGTTACAAGTTGATGGTGACGATTGTTTGAGGTTCAGAAATCGTTTGTGTATTCCAAGAAATTCAGAACTTATTTTGATAATTCTGAACGAAACTCATTGTAGCCGAATGTCAGTCCACCCAGGGAATACTAAAATGTACAATGACCTAAGACGTCAGTTTTGGTGGTATGGTATGAAACGAGACATTTCCGATTTTGTTTCGAAGTGTTTAATATGTCAGCAAGTGAAGGCGGAACATCAAGTGCCTACGGGTTTACTCCAACCGATCATGATACCTGAATGGAAATGGGATCGAATAACAATGGATTTTGTATCTGGGTTGCCAGTGTCGGCAAGTAAGAAAGATGCGATATGGGTCGTTGTTGATAGATTGACTAAGTCGGCTCACTTTATCCCTGTACGCACGGATTTTTCAATGGATAAACTAGCTGAATTGTATGTTTCTCAGATTGTGAGATTACACGGGGTACCAATTTCTATCGTGTCGGATAGAGATCCGAGATTCACCTCACGATTTTGGAAGAAATTGCAAGAAGCTTTGGGTACCAAGTTGCATTTCAAAGACCGCCTTTCACCCCCAAACAGATGGTCAATCCGAGCGGATAATTCGGATACTTGAGGATATGTTGAGATGTTGCATCCTCGAGTTCGATGGTTCATGGGAGCGGTATTTACCTTTGATTGAATTCGCCACAACAATAGTTTTCAATCAAGTATTAAGATGGCACCTTACGAGGCTTTGTGCGGTCGTAAATGCCGTACACCATTGTTTTGGACCGAGCTCGGTGAAAGTAAAATTTTCGAGTTGATTTGATTAAAGATCTTTGAATGAAAGTAAAGGTAATCCGTGAAAGTCCGAAGGCGCCACGATCGTCGAGAAATTGTATGCGCGTATTTGAAACGAAAAGATATTGAATATCAGGTAGGAGATAAAGTGTTTCTTAAAGTTTCGCCTTGGAAAAAGATACTCAGATTTGGCCGTAAGGGCAAGTTGAGCCCGAGATTCATTGGGCCGTACGAAATCTCCGAACAAGTTGGCCCAGTTGCGTATCGTTTGATTTTGCCCCCTGAACTCGAAAGGATTCACGACGTCTTTCATGTTTCGATGCTTCGACGTTATAGGTCTGATCCGTCGCACGTAATTAGTCCATCCGAGGTTGAAATTCAAGCCAATATGAGTTATGAAGAAGAACCGATTCGTATCCTAACACGTGAAGTGAAAGAGTTGCGAAACAAAAGGGTTCCACTAGTGAAAGTGTTGTGGCTCAAACACGGGATAGAAGAAGCTACTTGGGAACCCGAGAACTCTATGAAAGATCGATACCCAAACCTATTTACCGATAAGATTTTCGGGGACAAAAATTTCTTAAGTGGGGGAGAGTTGTGACAGCCCTAAATTGACCCTAGTCGGAAAGCGGTGTCGGGACCGCTAAATCGAGTCACCAAATTATTTGAATGTGATATTTATTGTTTAAAATATGTGAATATGAATGTGCGAAAATTTTTAAGCTTCGATTTAGTCAATTGCATGTGAATGGAGTACATAGGACTTATGTGAAAAAATTAGAAATGTGCTAGGCATATGTAAAGTGGCTTAATAGTGCATGTACTCAAAAGAGGGGACTTGCATGTCAATTTCCCCCTAACATGAAGTGGTCGGCCATGACAAAGGAGGATGGGTAAAACATGTCATGAAACATGTTGAGACAATGGTGTATGGTAGAAAAAAAAAATAAAATAAGGAGTATGGGTAATAAAGAAATGGAAGAAAAGAAAAAAGAGAATAGGTGAGTGTTCCCCTCCCCTTTTGCCGTGAGTTGAGAGAAAGAAAAAGAAAAAAATTTGTTCATCCATTCTCATTCTTTGGGCTGAAAATTCTAAGGAAGAAGGAAGGAGTTTTTGCTTCATGTTTGGTTTGCAAGAGGATTAGGAGGAGGTTTGGCCATACTTATATCTAGATTAAGGTATGTTTGAGGTGGTGCCATGAGATTCCTACATGTTTTTAGTTACTAGCTTGAGTCCTAATTAGCCCATGGTTCAAAACTTTGCTATATCATAGGGATGATATTCGGCCAAGGTGGATTTTGTGTTAATGTCATTGCATGCTAAATATGAAGCTTGTTAATGATACATGTGATGGTTGTATTTCATGCTAAATCTTGACGATTATGAGTTCCTTTCTTGGGTCTACCTTGGATCCATGAAGTATATTTTTATTTGGTGTTGTTGGAAGTATCGGCCATGGTATATCCATGAGCATGACTTATGCTTATTGCATGATAGGTAAGATTTGTGTTTTGGATATATGTTTATATTTGGTTGAAATCAACTTGTGATTCGGTTCTTGCACATATATATATATGTTTGCACATGATATATTGGTATGACATATGTACTACCTCAAGGTATACATTTACATATGATGATGTTTCGGTTTTGAAGTATATAATTGGCCTCAACATGGACATGCATTTTTGGCCACATGAGGTGAATTGGTGTGCATGCATTCGGTTAGAGGCAAGCATATTGATGCGTATTCTTGGCTTAGATAATCGACCATATGAGTAAAATGAGTACTTGATGCTATATTATAATTATTGAGCTTAAGTATGTGGATGTAAGTGTGTGCGGCTTTATAAGGGCTAAGTACCTTGAAATCCCCTTTGATATTCAAAACGATTAAATCAATTTATTTGTTAATATAAAGCTCAAGAGCAAAGGGGAACTAGATCCGATAAAGGAAAGGAAAAGGTGATTGAATAGCCGTTGAAAGTGCTCGACAACATCCGAGGTAAGTTTTCGAGCATCGAAACTTAGATCTTCAATTGATTAGATTATGTTATAAGCAAATCAAAATCGTGCCCCTTGTATGTGACCATTGAGCCGAAAATGGCATTGCTTGTTAAGTGATTTGTGCATAAATTTTTGTTATGAAATTGAAACATAGAGGTGTCATGATTTGTTGAGATGTGTATGAATGTTCAGGTGATAACCGGGCTAAGCCCGAAGGTAATTGTGCAAGTTGTGATATCCGGGCTAAGCCCGAAGGCAATTGTGCGAGTTATGATATCCGGGCTAAGCCCGAAGGCATTTGTGCGAGTTACTATAACGGGGCTATGTCTCGAAGGCATTTGAACGAGTAGCTATGTCCGGTTAAACTCCAAAGGTACGTGATTTGTGAATGAATGAACTTGCTGTAAAAATTTCAGTTACTACGCTTGTGAAAATCCCAACAATGAGGTATGTACCGTATGTGCTTTTAACTAGTTGA
Source organism: Gossypium arboreum (assembly GCF_025698485.1). Taxonomy (NCBI): domain Eukaryota; kingdom Viridiplantae; phylum Streptophyta; class Magnoliopsida; order Malvales; family Malvaceae; genus Gossypium; species Gossypium arboreum. The sequence goes on from NC_069077.1 coordinate 31,955,538, forward strand.
GCACTTACATACGAGTATTCGCTCAGTTGATAAACGAGCTACCGGCCTTTGGCTAAGTTGATATTTGAGTATGAATATAAGAGTTGGTATTGTGAAGTAAGCATGTCATTGAGAATTTGTGCATATGAATTATCTGTTTAGCTACTTGAAAGCTATACTTTGGTTGTGTGTAAATTCATGGCTCAAAACTTACTAAGCGTAAATTACTTACTCCGTTTCTTTGTTTCTCTGTTTTATAGATTTTGGCTCATCAGCTATCAGACTCGGGATTTTTGGAAGTCGGAGTCTCCCACACTATCGAAGCCCCCTTTTGGTATAATTTTGGTTGAATTTGAAATGGCATGTATAGGACTACCCTTTTGTCGTAGGTCATGTACCTTTCGTTTTGTGTAAATTCGGATAGCCATGCGAAAATGGCTTAAGTATACTTTGGGCATGGAATTATAATCATTGTATGTTGTTCATTAAGAGGCATGGAAATATTTGGAAACGATTAGCCATGGGGATGGTTAGTCATGATCATATTTTGTGCTAATTATGTTAAAGGGCTAGATGAATCACGGGAACTATGAAATAGGTAAAGCCTACCTTAAAGACAGATGCTGTCAGCTGCAGTGACATGGATGTGAAAAATCAATAAAAATAGTAGGAATGGAATTAAATAGTGAATAAATTATGTAAACGAACCTTCACGAGTCTATTTTCATAGGAAAATAAAGAAACGATCATATGAACAGTATACTAAGAGATATTTAAGTTTTCGTGAGATAGGGCCAGAACTATTTCTGGAGTCCCGGTTCTGACTTTGAAAATTCATTATAAATTGACCGGAGATAATTAGAAGTCAGGCCATATATGTACAGATTCCTTTTTGAGTCTAGTTCCTTTAGAAACAAACGGCATCAGTATTGAAGCCCTGTACAGGGAGATATCCAAGTCGTAATGCGCAAAGGTCAGTGTAGTTGATCCCTGTAACATGGGTGACTTCAACTTATAAACTGTACCAATTGGCCTGACCAAAAATTCTAGAAATAAATCCACAGATGGATATATGAGTCTAAATTCGGGGAAAATTTACGGAATCAGTTTTCGAGTTTTGAAACTCGAGATATGGTTTTCAAAGAGACAGTGATGCAATTATCCAGCTTGTCTGGAAATGTCAAATTGGTCGGTGCAATAAGGGGATTTAGCTCGTTAACCCCTCGTGTCTGACTCCGGCGACGGTCTTGGGTACGGGGTGTTACAGATAAAACCATTATATTTCCTAAGGGTATCATTGAAGATGTTCTTGTTAAGATCGATAAATTTATATACCCAGTAGACTTTGTTGTTCTAGACATGGAAGAGGATAGTAACGCACCTTTAATTTTAGGACGACCCTTTTTAGTGACTGCTAGAACCATTATTGATGTTGGCACAGGTGAACTCACACTTAATGTGGGAGATGAAACAATAACCTTTCAAGCTCATAATTCGAGTAACACATCGAAAATTGAAGGTGGTTGTATAAATCATTCTACTAGTACTGATCAAGTTCCTTCAAGAGTTTTGGGTTTTCTTATGTTTTGTTATCTTTATGGTTTTGAGATGTTTTCTTTCATAAGTATGAACTAAACCCCCTAGATACCGAAGGGGAATGAAACCTAAGACGAATCCTGTTATTATTATCTGAATTGTACGATATATATTTGACTTGTTCTTAATTATGTGTTCTTAATTCTTGTTTTGATATTCCAGGATATTGATTCAAGTTAAGCTCCTATTCAGAGGAGAAATAGACCCTATCTAAGAGTAAATTTTTCATAGTTAAGCGAAGTTGATTGCGCACCTAGAGATAGGGTGACAAGATTTTTCTAGATTAGGGTGAAACCTAATAAGGGAATCCATAGATCGAGTTAATGCAATTCTAGGGTGTTAATTAGAAAGAGATTTCAATTATTGAACCTAGGGTTAGACGTTATTAGTCTTGAGAGAGATAATAATATAACTTAGGGATTTCTATGAATCAAGTCAAATTAATAAATCTTCTGATTCAGAGTCAAATAACAAGTGAAGTCTAGGTGGATTTTTCCTTAGGTATTGTCTCAATCAATCGAATTTTTCCCAAAAGTATTTTCCCAAGTTTTCTTTCTGTGCATTCTTAGTTAGTAATTAGTTTAGATAACCAAACCTCTTAATTTTTAGGCTAGATAATAAAAAGGAAGTAAATACTAGTACTCGTAGTTCCTTTGGGTTCGACAATCCGGTCTTGCTGAAGTATACTACTGTTCGATAGGTACACTTGTCTTAATCGTGATAATAAGTTAGTCTCAAGAACGATTCATTTATAAATCTTTAAAACCTGTTACGAATATCATGCATCAAACGCAAAAGGGTATCTTGGTTTTTTTTTTGCTCCTGAAGTTAGGAAGGTGTTGTAGTGGGACTGAAATTGAAGTGTTGGAGGGTGTGGGGAGTTGTGGTCGAATTCTAGGTATTGGTTGGAGAAAGTTTCGATTGGTAGGGATTTAGAGGAGTGGGATATTGTTAAGTGATCTTAGGAGCGATAGGGGGAGAGAAATTAGGAGTTTGAATGGGGTAGTAATGAGTGTGTCCAATTTGGACTCTCACTTTTGGCAAATTGCAGTTTTTGAACAAAAGCTATGGGTTTGTTCATTGTTTGGTTTCGACTCTTTCCTCGTTGTTGTGAATTGCTTCCTTCTTGTTTTTGGTTGTTTAGTTTTAGGCACTTTTGTTTTTGTTCGGATTGTTCTCTTTTGACGTTTTGGTCACCAATCTCTTGTGCTTTTTTTCTCTCTTTCGTGTCAGGTCTCTCTGGCCGAATATCCTCCTTTCTTCCTCTCCCTCTCTTCAACATTACCTCTCTTGACCGAAGACACTTTCTTTCTTTCATCTTTTCCTGTCTCCTTCTTCCTTTGACCGATTATACCATCTCCCCTCTTTTGATTCTTCTATTTATCGAAGTGTATTTCTGATTATCGGGCTATAGAGACCGAATACTCCATCCCCTTTTGGTTGCAGTTTGGTGTTGTCCATCAACAATCGGTAAGTACTCTTGCACTGCTAAAGCCAAGTGTAATTCCCTTCTTGTCATTTTTACCCTCTTTTTCCCTAGGTGTGGTGTATCTTGTGGTTTCTTGAGTTTCTTGAAAGGTGAAGGAATTGCTAGTGAGTGCTGAGCAGTCAAACCTTTCCCTCTTTACTCGATCAAGGTAATTCTGTTTGCGATTATGGCATTCAATTGGTGCACGATTCATTTAGGAAGGTGTTGGCCGATTGCCTACATTCTCTTATCCTTAGGTTGTATTTTCTTTAAGCCGTATTTTAGTCTCATGTCAGGTATTCATTTTGTGGCCATTGTTAATGGGTTTCGCTGACAATGCAGCTATCCGATTAGGGGAGTAAACCGGCCTTCATCAACGGTTCGAGTAGGGTTAATCACTCTTGCGATCAAGGCAAGTATCAGATGTTATTATGAGTTGGGAATACAGAAGGGGGATTAACCCTAGTAATAATCGACTAACGGATTATCGTGGTTGAATGTAGGTTTGGGGAACTCTTGGGCTAGACGCACGTTTTGCAATAGGTGTGTAACCACACTACAAAAACTATTAATCAGCAAAAGCTGAAAAACATGTGCATAGACACTATACGAGCGTACGCTCGCTAGTATGGTGATTAGAATGCATAAACGTGGACGTTAGATAATAGAGGCCACTATGAGTGATTTCATAGGCTTAGGTCGTTTTAGGGCACGTTGGCCTATAATACTGCCCATGTGGGCCCCACACGGGTAAATCACACTGACGCGTGGGATTATTGGGCCATGATGTGCAGTTCGCACGATTAAGGCCATTCTGTCATGAGGTCCGAGGGCCGAGTGCCTGCAAGGACTTCTGTCATTCGCGCTCGTGGAGAGGCATCATCACCGGATGTGATTATGGGTACTTTCTCTCTTCATGATATTTTTGTTGTTGCTTTGATAGATCTAGGGTCTACCCATTCGTATGCTTGTGTGAAACTGGTGTCTAACATGAATATGCCTATCGAGTGTACAAAATTTGTGATAAATGTGTCAAACCCATTAGGCAAGCATGTATTAGTCGACCAAGTACATAGAAATTGTCCCTTGACAATTAGAGGTTATTGTTTTCCGGCTAACCTCATGTTATTGTTGTTTGATGAATTTGACGTTGTCCTTGGTATGGATTGGTTGTCTACCCATGATGTCATAGTAAATTGTGGGAAGAAATTCATTGAACTGAAATATGAAAATGGGGATACTCTTCAGGTTGAATCAGGTAAACAGGATAGCTTACCTGTAGTGATTTCTTCTATGACTATTGAGAAATATATGAGAAAAGGGTATGAGTCTTATCTAGCATTTATGTTGAATACCCAAGTGTCGAAGGTAATGATTGAGTTAGTGCTAGTGGTATGTGAGTTTTCGAATGTGCTTCAAGAAGAGTTGCTCGAATTGCCTCCAGCTAGGGAAGTCGAATTTGGTATCGAGTTAGTCCCTGGTACTGTGCCTATATCGATTGCCCCGTATAGGATGGCACCGTTGGAGTTAAAAGTGTTAAAGGCTCAACTACAAGAGTTAACAGATAAGGGTTTTGCGAGACCGAGCTATTCTCTGTGGGGTGCTCCAGTACATTTTATGAAAAAGAAAGACAGGTCAATGAGGTTGTATATAGACTACAGACAGCTCAACAAGGTGACGGTGAAGAACAAGTATCCCTTGCCAAGGATCGATAATTTGTTTGATCAGTTAAAGGGAGCCACGGTGTTTTCTAAGATAGATTTGAGATCCGGTTATTACCAGCTAAGAGTTAAGGAGCAAGATTTGCTGAAAACCACATTTCGGACGAGATTCGAACATTATGAGCTCCTTGCCATGCCCTTTGGCTTAACAAATGCTCTCGCCGTGTTTATAGCTTAATGAACCGTATTTTTTGGCCATACTTGGATAAATTTATTGTGGTTTTTATTAATGATATATTAATTTATTCTTGTGAAAAGAGTGATCATACGGAGCATTTGAGAACTATTTTGCAGACTTTAAGAGATAAGCAGTTGTATGCCAAGTTTCGTAAATGTGAGTTTTGGCTCCGAGAGGTTGGATTCTTAGGACACATCATGTCAGGTGATTGGATTAGAGTTGACCCGAGTAAGATCTAAGCTATTTTTTGAGTGGAAACCGCCGAGGAATGTATTAGAGATTAGAAGCTTTCTAGGCTTAGGGAGTTACTATAGAAGATTCGTTACAGGATTCTCTATGATTGCTACTCCAATGACGAGGTTGCTACAGAAGGATGTCCAGTTCGAGTGGATGGAAAATTGCCAACAGAATTTTCAGAAACTTAAGGCTTTGTTGACTGAAGCCCCAATTTTAGTGCAACCAGAACTGAAAAAAGAATTCGTAGTGTATAGCAATGCATCCTTGAATAGATTAGGATGCGTGATGCGTGCTCATGCAAGAAAGCAAGGTGATAGAATTTGCCTCGAGACAATTGAAGCTGTATGAGAAAAATTATCTGACTCACGATTTAGAATTAGCAGCCATAGTGTTTGCACTGAAGATTTGGAGACACCACTTGTATGGCAAGAGATGCCGAGTATTCACCGACGAAAAAAGCCTAAAATAGGATTTGAATCTACAGCAACAAAGGTGGCTAGAGTTGATTAAAGATTATGAGCTGGTAATCGACTATCATCCGGGAAAGGCGAACATGATTGTAGATACATTAAGTAGAAAGTCATTGGTTGCCTTAAGAGCTATAAATACTTAGTTGCCTGTAATCGAGGATGGTTTGATTCTAGCAGAGTTGAGAGCTAGACCTATGTTTCTTCAAGATATCTGTAAAGCTCAGAAGAGTGATAAAGATTTGCAAGTCAAGATGACTCGGTGTGAGATAGTTAACAAATCAGATTTTTGGATTAGTACCGACGGTTGTTTGATGTTTCGAGATAGGGTCTGTGTACCTAGAGATGATGAGCTTATTGGGAAAATTCTTCACGAGGCACATAGTAGTTGTATGTCAATCCATCTGAGTAGTACTAAGATGAATAATGACTTGAAGGGATTGTATTGGTGGTTGGGTATAAAAAGAGACATCTCAGAGTTTGTGTCGAAACGCTTAATTTGTCAGCAAGTGAAAGCGGAGCACCAAGTACCTTCGAGTTTACTTCAGCCTGTTATGGTTCTCGAATGAAAATAGGACCGGATGACTATGGACTTCGTGACAGGATTGCCATTGTCACCAAGAAAGAAAGATGTTGTTTGGGTCATAGTTGATCGATTAATGAAATCAGCTCACTTTGTTCCAATGCGTACCGACTACTCACTTGGTAAGCTAGCCGAATTGTATGTTTCTAAAATTGTGAGACTTCACGGAGTGCCCTTGTCAATTATTTCAGATAGGGATCTGAGGTTTACCTCGTGATTTTGGAAAAAGTTACAAGAAGCTTTGGGGACAATGTTAAATTTTTGCAAGGCTTTCCATCCGCAAACCGACGGTCAGTCAAAAAGGGTAATTCTGATTCTTGAAGATATGTTGTGGTGTTGCGTCCTTGAATTCCAAGGTAGTTGGGAAAAATATTTACCACTGGTAGAGTTTCCTTACAACACTAGCTATCAGTCGAGTTTGAAAATGGTGCCTAATGAGGCTTTATACGAGCGTAAGTGCCGAGCGTCATTTTTTGGACTGAACTCAGAGAAAATCAGATTCACAGAGTCCATTTAGTCAAAGAGACCAAAGAGAAAGTTAAGGTAATTCGAGATTGTTTGAAGGCCGCTTCAAATAGACAAAAATCCTATGTGGATTTGAAACGAAAGGAAATTCAGTTTCAAGTCAGTGATAAGGTGTTTTTGAAAGTATCCCAGTGGAAGATAGTCCTCAAATTTGGTAAGAAAGGAAAATTAGGTCCACGTTTTATTGGAATTTATGAAGTGACAGAAAGAATTAGACTAGTAGCTTATCGACTAGCCTCGCCATCCAAGTTAGAAAAGATCCACAATGTTTTCCATGTGTTGATGTTACACCCTAAACCCGAAGAGACTATGAGAGATCAATACCCTAACTTTTTCACCTGTAAGATTTTCAAGGACGAAAATCCCTAAGAGGGAGAATTGTAACAGCTCGATTTTGGTCCTAGTTGAAACAGTGGTTTCGAAACCACTAACCTGAGGTTGAAGAAATTATTTTTAATATTATTTTATGTGTTATAGCATGATTATATGAGTGCATGAAAATTTTGGTGAAATAATTTTAGCGATTGCATGTCTAATTGCGAAAAAGGACTAAATCGCATAAAGTGCGAAAGTTTTGTTCTACTAATTAAAGGTGTAAAATAACTATGGAGCATTAAAGTAGAGGTCCATATTGAGTAAATAGACCAATAAAATGTTAGTGGATGGACCTGGAGCATTAATTGCTGGGATGGTCAAAGGGTAGGTGACTTAATTGATAAATAAATAATAAACCTAAAGGCTAGCTATCATCTTTTTCTCTTCTTCTCTTCTCCACCGAAATTTTCAGCAAGAAAGGGTCTTGAAAGCTTGAAATTTTCATCCATTAAGTTCTCTCATAAGTAAGTGGTTTTTGTGACTTTTCTTGATAATTTTTTGTACTTTTGGGACCCTTGTAGCATAAGCTAACTAATGAGGGGACTATTTTGCATAATGGTTGAGAGTCTAGGGTTTACTCATGTTGGTTGCTGAAATTTTATAGAAGCAAAAGAGTTATGGTTGTTAAATAAACAACTTTTGTGAAGTAGTTTTCATGAAAACCCTAACTAGGGACCATTTTGCATAAGTTATAAATTATGTGGTAAATGTGTGAAATAATTGAAATTATGATATGCTATAGGCTTAAAGTAGTTTTGGATAAGCTTGGTTAATGAAAAAATTCGATAAAAATCGATATACGAGCCTAGGGCTAAAATTGTAATTTTGTGAAAGTCTAAGGGCAAAATGGTCATTTTGCCAAAATATGAATTATGAAATGCATTGATTAATATGATGATTAAATTAGTAAATTTTTATCATTATAGATCAAGAAATACAAAATCCAAGCGTAGACTAGGGGAAGGCCAAGCAAGTAGACTAAATCCAACTAGTCGGCCACTTTTTGTATACCGAGGTAAGTTGTATGTAAGTAAGGCAACTTTATTGCTATTTTGTGTTGAATAATTAATTTTTCGTAATATGGTTAAAATTGCTTATGAATCATGCATGATGAAATTTAATGTAGTAGAGTCCCGATTGAACCTAGGAATAGATTGGATATCCATGCCATGGCATTTGGGTGATATGTGTGCTAGTGTAAGACCATGTCTGGGACATGGCGTTGGCCAAGATATTAGAGCCAGTGTAAGACCATGTTTGGAACATGGCATCAGCAATGTTGTGAGAGCAAGTGTAAGACCATGTCTAGGACATGGCATCAGCATTGAGACAAGAGCTAGTGTAAGACCATGTCTGGGACATAGCATCGACCTTGGCATGTGAGTCAGTGTAAGACCATGTTTGGAACATGGCATCGGCAATTCATCCTCTTGTGTAAAGCTTGTCATATATCCTTCAGTATTCTAAATGGTTTCACAGGTTATTTTAAAGTTGATGACAAAAATATGGAATGATGTATTCATGTTGTGAGTGGTACAGGTTCTTATTCAAAACTCATGAGATATGAGTCTAGTTATGTTGCCTTAATGGTCAGAATAACACGAGAAGCTCTATCTATGAAAATTACTTCTAGGACGATTTTGTAATCTTTGGCTTAAACTTGTGATATCTACCTTTGTTCACTCAAGAATGTTGTGTTAATTTATAATATGTTATGTGTTTAAATATGCATGGTTGATAATGTTACTTATTTACAAGCAACTTACTAAGCTTTATGCTTACTCCCTCTCTTTTTCATTTTCTTATAGTTCCACCAAGTTAGCATTAGGAACCAAGGGACGTCAGAGGCATCGATCACACTATCACTTGAAGCTTTTGGTATAGCTAGTTTAAATGTTTTGAGTATGCCATGTATAGGGACTTGATCTTTTGTTTAGTGTCATGTTAGTTTAGCCACAAATGTTGGCTCATATGATGGATGTGATATTCATTTTGTATAGGCAATTAACGTTAGCCAATATTGATGTTTATTAAATGCATTTGATGAAGATTCTCATGGTTGTGGCTGTTGGTTATGTGTATTTATGCTTGGATTGGTTATGTTTGACATTGTGTAGGTTGGTGCAAGTAAGGGTGCCAAAAAGGCTTGGTAGATAGCCTTGTTCTTGTCCACATGGGCAGACACACAGGCATGTGTCTAGACCGTGTGTGACACACGGCTTTGCCCATGGGCGTGTAGTCAGGCCATGTGTCCCCTGTATCTAATTTTGGCAAAACAGAATGCCCAGTAGTAACCACACGGGCGGAAACACAGCCGTGTGTCCCAACTGTGTGGAGGACACGGCCTAGTACACGGATGTGTACCATGGCCATGTGCTCTTAAGGGGTTGTTGACGTCAGAAACTGTATGTCAAGTTTTTTGCACATGGGCTGAGACACGGGAGTGTCATGGCCATGTGGGAGACACGGGTCATGGACACAGGCATGTGCCAAGCCGTGTGAAAACCCCTATAGGTTCAAATTAAAAAATAAATTCGCACGGCTAGGGACATGGGCGTGTCCCGATATGTTCAGGCCATGTGAGCCACACGAGCTTTCAACATGGCCATGTACAGAAGACACACGGGCGTGTGTCCCTATTTGCTGAAATTTTAGAAAGTTTTCTAGAGTGCACAAATTAGTCCCGAATCAATTTCAAAGCGTGTTTTGGACCTTGTAGGTCTATAATAGGGTTGTTTAGAGGAAGTTTGAAAGTTTTAAAAATCAAATGAAATTTTATGACTTGAAAATGTTTGTAAGTATGTGTTCAAGCCCAGTAGCGCCTTGTATCCCGTTCCGATGTCAAACTCGGGTAAGGGGTGTTACACATATTGATTTAGGATATCAAAATCATATCTTTAATCCTAGAGATAGTTTTGGCGCACAAGAAAGCTTAGGTAGGTATTTTATTCATTTTTTTGTTATTTATTCTAATCCCTTTTATTTCTGTGCTACTAAAGATTTGGGGACGAATCTTCTTGAGGAAGGGGAGAATGATGTGAGTCACAAGGAAGAATTTCAAACCCATAAATGTGATGGGTTCACATTACCTCAAGGCCCAACAAAAATGTTAAAGGCTAAGCAAATCAAATTAGGATTCAATCAAAGACAAGCTTTGAGGATGAATCTTTTTGAGGAAAGAGAGAATGATACATGCATGGATAGGGTGAAAATTATTAAATTCCAATCACCAAAGCTGTCGATTTTCAAGCTTGGGAAATCAACATACTTGTGATGATTTTTTGATGGGATTCTGGCATTTCTAAGTTGAGATTCTTCATGGTTTTTGAATATCTTGTGACAGCCCTAATTTGACCCTAGTCGGAAAGTGGTTTCGGGACCACAAAACCGAGTCACAAAAATAATTAACCGTTATATTCTATGTTTATTATATGTGTAAATGCATGTGTGAAAGTTTAATGCTTTGATTTTGTCATTTGTATGTGAAATTTATAAGATAGGACTCATGTGATAAGACTTGAAAATGTGATAGGTAAATTTTAGAGTGCCAAATAATGCATGAACTATTGACATGGGGAACTTGCATGTCAAATAGACCACTTTTAATATAGTGGTCGGCCATAATGATGGTTAATGGATAATATATGTTTTATTTAAGTATTATAATAAGTAATGACATTATTTTGAAATAAAAATAATTAGTAAAATAAGAAAAAGATGATAAAATAATGGGTGTTCATCTTTCTTTCTTCATTGTCGAAATTGAGAAAGAAAAATATTGAAGAAGAAGCCAAGGCATTTCCGACTATGGTTATCTCAATTTAAAGGTATGTAATGTGATTTTTTTTTTGTAATTGATTATGAAATTAAATTGATAAGTACATACTATAGTTAACCCATGGTTTAAATTCATGAATCATTGAACATATATCCATTCTAAGTTGCTAAATTTGTGTTATTTTGATAAGTTTTGGGAAGATGTTATTTATATGTTAAAGTAGCTTAAATGATGGTTGAATAAGTTGAATTCATTGTTGAGAGGTATGCATTGAAGTTGCCGTATGTATATATATGCATTTTGGAAAGAAAATTTTGTTGTTATTTGAGTTTTATATATATATATATATGCACATTCAGTCATGGGGGGATAAGATGAATTTAAAATGTTATAGATTGTTTTTAATATTTGTTAAATTGTTGTGGTTATTGCCGAATACATGTTTAGTTAAAGAAAATTTTTAAAGTGTTTAGTTAATTAGTAGGTTAATGGTGTATGCACAAATTATTTGAAATATAAACTTTGTATGAGTATTAAAAGATGTATATGAATTTGGCCTTTGGAGAATTTTTAGTATAAAATGCTTAAATTCTAGATAGGTTATTGCTTAAATGACCGAATGTGCCAAAGGTAAATGCATGTCAAATTGATCTATATGTGTTAAGGGAATAGGAATAAATATCGGTTTGATGAACTATATATATATATTAGGCTATATAGTTAAGATATGTACATGAAAATATGATAAGCCATATGAATTTTGTGTTTGTGTATGTGAACTAGATATTTAATGGATATTCGGCTAAAAGAGGTTAAAGGTTAAGTCACAGGAATTTTGGTGATATACATATTCGGTCATTAGGGTTATATGTGCTTTAGCTATGTGAGTTATGTATTATGTAAGCTATTTATTTGATATGTATATTCGGTCATAAAGGTATACTTGGAGAAATGTTTAATTAAATTGTATTAGAATGTTTAAAGTGATTAAAATGGGTCTGACCATTTCGTATTTTAGCTAAAGGTAGCTATATGACCTAGTAAATCTCTTGTCATATCTGACCATAATCTAGCATGATGGGATTTTAATAAGCTAAATTTGTTTGAATTAGCTCAAGAGCACAGAGGGGCAAACTCAGATAAGAGAAAAGAGAAAGTAATCGAATAGCCGTTGTAATCGTTTGACGATATCCGAGTTAAGTTTTGAGTAGTCCCCTTTAGTATAAAAATTTATGATGCCTTGATATGTGTATATTAGATGAATTGTGACCTTTTGATTTTACTTGAATTAAGTTGTGTGATAAATAATCTAAGTATATGAACTATAGTCGAATGGTCAATACGGGATAAGCTTAATTAATGAAATGTATATGAAGCTTATATTCGCATGTAGCAAATGACTACTAATGTGACATGTTCAATAAGATGTGTTAATATATGATTAAATATACATGATACTTGTGGAATTGTATCCGGGCTTAAAGACCCATGAGCTATATCTTTGGAATGTTATCCGGCTTAAAGACTTGCGGGCTATATCTTTGGAATGTTATCCGGCTTAAAGACCCGCAGCTATATCTTTGGAATGTTATCCGGCTTAAAGACTCATGAGCTTCGTGCTAGAATGCTATCCGGCTAGAGACACCAGCAGTTACGAGTTGGTATTATACCGGGTTTAAATTCCCGTAGGCTGGTGCTAGAAATTTGTTTCAAGTTCTAAGACTTGACAGGTTTGATGCCAGTAAATTAAGTAAGATTACGACATTGAATATCCGCGGAAAACCACCGTCGAGTAAGCACTATATATTTAACATGTTAAGGTACATATTATGTACTCATATGTGAAATGATTTTAAAGTGAATTATTAGTATTAAAGAATGATTTATATATTTACGTGTGGATGAATACGGTATTTAAGAATAAGAGAATGACCTATTAGGTCAATGTATGTCATTATATGAAAGTATGTGACTTAAAGTAATTGTATGAGCCATATACTATAGTTAAATATGTGTTGAAAATTTCTTGTGTATTCATATATATATATATTCGACCAATAGGCTTTATAATTAGTGTACTTGTGTATATTCGGCCAAGTAATATATAATTAGAATACGAGTTCTGTGATACTTAATGTTTGATTTAAATGACAAGTTTTAATTGTTTGAAATGCTTAAAACTTACTAAGCCTCGAAAGCTTACTCTGTTCCTTATTTCTCTATTTTATAGATTGTTGATTTTGGCCACCGACTCGGGGATTGTCAGCAATTCATCCTACTATCAATCTTTTTGGTACAGTTTTATTTTGGTCCTAATATGGCATGTATAGGTTAGGCTGAAGATAACTATGTTTTGTAATTGTAAATATTTTGGGCAAATGAAAATGGCATATATATAACACAAAGATCAATATGTATTCAGCTCGATCTCTGTTTATGTTAGTTAATGTGGATGAGAAATTTAATGTTTAGCTCGGTAATACCTTTTTAGCCTAAATCCTGCGATCGGATTCGGGTTAGGGGTGTTACATATCTATCTTTTAGCTTCGAAATACATTTTGAATCACTTGATTTTGAGTTTGATAGCTCAAATGATGATCATTTTAGTGAAGACTGTGTGGGCAAAATCTCTGAACAAGATTATGACGGGAATTATGAACTTTGGGCTTTTAATTCAAGTTTAAATCATATTGGGTTCGAATTTTAGGCTTAATTTTTATTATATATGAGCACAATATTGTATTTATCATCTCTTATTATTTTATTATTATTTTATTCCAAATTTTTATAATTATTAAGTATTTTAAGTTATTTAGGAGTTTTACGTTAACAAGAAAGTTTAGTTTAAAACTACTTCTTATTTAGATTAATTTAAAGTTCTAGTATACTTAAGAGTTTTATTTAGATTTTTCTAGATAGCCTATATATAGGCCTTTGCATTGTACACAATTCATACAATTCATTATTATTTAACTTCTCTTTTTAGTTTACAAATTATCTTTGAGTTTTCTTTTAAGAATTTCTCTTGAGTCTCATTTAGAAGAGTTTTAACAATCTTTTCAGATTGTGGGGTTCATCTTCAAACTTTTTCTTGCCAAGTTTTCTTTCTTGGAGGGGAAATTAGAGTTCTTGAAGGGGGTTGTGGATTTTTCGTGTTTCTAATGCTTCTTAGGACTTCTACATACCACATTCTATCTTTTCATCTATCTTCTTTATTTTTTTCCTTATTGTTCTAATGATAGATTTATTATTCTATTTTAATTATCTTAGTTATTTATTTTAATTGTTTTATCTAACTTAGATTTGATTTCATTTTAGGTTGTTTCAAAATCTAAGTTTCTTTTCGAAAGTCTAGAGCCCTAAGTCAAATCTACGACTTTGACAAATTTTACGATCTGCTTCCACATTCATCTGTCTCATTTTTTATCAACTAGTGAAATACTCTAGTAAAACTAGAGCTTCAAGGGTAATTAATGTAAATCCTAAGAGATAAATATGCAAATAGTTTAAATCTCTTAGGACTTTTATCTTGTAGATAAGCACAAATCTTGATCGTCAATGTAATTAAATTTGTACCGTTAGTTTTAAGGGAGCTTAACCATAAATAGATGTCTTCCTCCTCATTTCTATTCACTTAGTTGCAAACCTTCAAAGTAATAAGCATTTCCTCAAACACTTGGTGTGTACTATTTTTCTATGATTTTTTGTGCTCTCGTTGCTCTTTTGCCTTTAAGTTTGTTTCCGCTTTACTTTGGTGCCTTAGAGAATTTCTATCAAGAATTCTTATCTTTCAAGTGTTAGGCTAACTTAAGCAGGATTTGAACCCGACAATTCAACGATCGGAAGGAACAAACCGAACACTAGTTCCCATCCCTCTATAAAAATGAGCAAGGTAAGTGATCCCATGAAAATCCAAGTTGGAAAGGAAAATGAAAATTATAAGTGAATCAAAACTCCTTCCTCAATAAGTTGTAGAAAATATATTGGTTTATTTCTTCCTTTACTCATTTTACTCTTTTAAAGTTTTGAAATTTAATCTCTGCTTTTAATTTAATCCTTTACTTGTTTGATTTAAAAATTAAAGTATTCATTTGATAGAGCATATTGAACTTAAAAGTAAATATAAGGACCCGGGGGCATGATTAGACCAAATTAAAAATTTCAATTATTCACATTAGATTACATTTACCAACGTTATCAAGTTCTTTTTAAGTTCGATAATAACCCAAGTACATAAGTGGATTTTTAACTTAAATAATATAAAAATAATAATTATATACGGAAATAGATTGGGGTATAGATTAGGGGTGAGCAAAACTCGATTCGACTGGAAAAAATCAAAAAAAAATTGAATTTCTATTTAAACGAATTGAGTTATTCAAGTTAATCGAGTTATTCGAGTCCACTTGAATTTTTTTCGAAGTTCGAGTTCGAATCGAGTTGAGTTTTCGAATTCGAATAACTTGAATAATTCGAATAATTCGAATATCAAACTATAATATTTTACATTTTTATCCAAAATTTTCAAGCCTTTTTACTTTTCCCTCAAACCTTTTTCTCATTCCCACTCTCTCCGAAGACTTTTACTCTCCTTCCATCCCAAGCCCCCAATCTACCAAAATCCATTTCCCACCAAAATTTTACTATCCCATTTACTTTTTCTCAAAATTTTACTTCCAAAAACCCTCAAAACTTTTTATTTTCCCCCAAAATTTTTACTCCCTCCCACTTTCCCCCTATTTATTTACTTTCCCTCAAACTTTTAATCCCCAAAACTTTTTATTTTCCCCTAAACTTTTACTTCTCACCCTTTACTCTCAAATAAAAAATCAAAATTATCCAAAAAAATCACTAAACATAAAAAGTAATAATTTTATTTATATCTACCATTTATATTATTAAATTAATTTCACATTTTATATTATTTATATTATTGAATTGTTTAGTCATATTGAATATTTATATTAAAATTGAATTATTAATTATGCCATTAAATATTCATGTTAAAATTTTATATTGGTATCAATTTCACATTTTATCTTTAAAATAACTTTTATTAAAAATCACATTTTACATTTAATATATTTTTAATCTCAAAATATAAAATGACAAGAATTTGAAGATAATTGAAACAACTAAACAAGCAAAGAAGCTAACCCGTATATAAAAGTTTAATAAATAAATTATGAGGTGATGAAAGTTAATAAAAATTTTGATTAAGGTGGACAAATTTTATTACGATGGGTGAAAGTGGTTACAAGGACCCAAAATTATTTTTTAAAATTTAACTCGAACAAATATATTCGATTCGATTCGATTTGGATTCCATCTCACTCGACTCGATTCAAGAAAATTTCAAATCAAATTAGGATGATAAAATATGATTCGTCAACTCGATTAACTCGAAATTTTTTCATTCGATTCAATCGAACGTTCACCCCTAGTATAGATTATTTGCAAGAATAGGAAAACCAAATAGTGGACTATCGGTGCCGCTCGAGTAATCGATGGCACCACCCTCACCTACCACCCATGATTAAAGCATGATTGTTTTAAAAAGTATATTTTTTGTGCTGCCTGATCAATCGGTGGAACCGATATGTACTGGCCCAAAAAATACATGTAGTTTTATATAAATATTGGAAAAAAATATTTTTTTACTAGTGTCACCGACGTGTCAAGTGGCACCGATGTAATTAATAATTAGTTTTTATTCATAATTAATTGAAGCAACTAAAAAAATTGAAAAAGCCTAATTTAAAGCAGAATCCATGACTATAACACCCCAAAAATTTAGTAATTATTTTTGTGTGTTGTGTTACACAACTGTGTATTTGTTTCAGTGGTTAAGTATTCTGGAAAGTGTCTAAGAAGTCCTGGGTTCAAGCCTGAGCATTTGCAAAAAAAAAAAAAATTGATTGAATAAACCCTTGGCTTTAGACTAGGATTTAAAATAAAAATTAGGCAAAACTTGACACAAAAAGCCTACTGGTCTAGGGGTAGTGGCGTGTGGAGTGTTTCTGGGGGGTCTGAGGTTCAAGTCTTGGATTTCACAATGGATTTTATTTTGCTACAAGTGTCGTGGAAGTGTCCTAGGTTGACCAAAATTGAGGTGTTTGAATGGAGTTTGAATGGGTGGTTGAGAAGGTTATGGTGGAGAGATTCTAGGAGAGAGTTAAGGGAAGAAAAAGTGGAATTTGAGATGTGATAGAGTTATGCCGAAATTGAATAGTAGGTGCACAGGATTTTCGGCTGAAAAAGCTATTCTCTAAAACTTTCAGTATTGTCCGCTCTTTTGGTTCTTTTCTCACCATTTCAGGTTTTGCCAAGTTGTGGTTCTTTTCAGTTTCAATTCTGAAGCTGAGTACTGCTATTTCGAGTACTTTTCGGGTGTAGGTGCTTTTGGTTTTACTTTCCTCTTCAACCTATTTGTCTACGAACTTTCTTTTCCTTTACACCTTTTCCCAAACAGTTCTTTTCCTTTGGTCGAATATCTATTGCCTTCCTCTCTCTCAAACTCTTTCAGTTTTAACCTTGGGTGATCGATTTTTCTTTCTTCTTCCTTCCTCTCTCAAATTCAATTCAATCTTTGTTGGCCGAATACTTCTCTTTCAGTTACCCTCTTTGTGCCGACTCTTTCCTCTGCTTCTTCTCAGTCAATCTGGGTTCTAAGTGCTGCTATTTAGATTTTTCTCGCCCTTTTCCCTTCCTACCATATCTATAGTTCTCACCTAACACCTTCTTTTCCTACCGACAATTGCTAGGTGTGTGGTTGCGCTAGCTCTGCCTCTATCATAGTGGGCAATCTTTTTGGGGATAGTGGACTGATTTCCCTCCTTTCCTAGTTTCAGTTTTACACCTTCAATAAGTGGTTGCACGGTTGGTTCAATTTAAGTGAGTGTACTATGTTAGTTAATAAGTTTGCTTGGAACGCAGGTAATCAATAAAGGAGTTCGTAATTGGTCTCGTGTATCGGTTTAAGGGTGTGATCTTCATTAGTTCTATAAAGGCAAGTGTTAGTGAAATTTTTGCGATAAGTATTGAAAGGAGATGATAACCCTATTATTATTGATTAATGGAATATTTTAATTTAATTAGGCTTTGGGCTCGTGGGCTACTCACACATCTTCGTCTAAAGTGTGTAATTACACTACCATAATCGTAAACCGGCAAAAGCTGGAGTAGGTGACCGTCGCCCCCACACGAGCGTGTGCTCACTCGTGTGGTAAACCGAATGCATAAATAGGGGCATTTGATCGTAGAGGCCACCATGAGCGTTTTCTTGGGCTTAGGCTATTTTGGGCCACGTTGAGTGGAAATGGGTCATGTGGGCGCCACGGGCTTACGGGTAAACCACACGGATAGGTGGAGGTTGTTGGGCCAGGTTGTGCAATTCACACGGTCACGGCCATTTTTGGGTTTTGTGGGCCTTATAGGCGTGTTGGGCCGCATTATGGGCCTTGGGCCTATTTTCACTGTTTGACTGATAAGGTTGCACGGGTTGCCTGAGACAACTGTGGACCTACTGTTGGGTCGCTATGTATACCTAGACTCCAAATTGTTGAAATGACTATTATGCCCCTATGAGGTAAAATGACTTATATGCCCCTATAATATTATGACTGTATTTGAGCATGCCATTAGTATATTGCATATATGTATTATGTTATGCCATGACGCATGACATATTGCATGGGGATGGGTTTATTATGATTGAAGGAAGTGTACTATACTGGCAACTCTGCTGCAATTACTGTTTAGTGCCACAACCGGTGCTATATTCTGGAGTGTAGGGATGGGTGGGTTGATTTTATCCCCACATGGAGTGTAGGGCTGGACGGAGTGGAGTGTAGAGGCTGGCTGGGTAGGATTTCTGTTTGCATTTTATACTGATACTATTCTTGAATTGGGCTAAGGCACACACTGATACTGTTACTGAAAGAGCTAAGGCCCTAACTAAGACTGGGCTGATACTGAAGCGGGCTTAAGCCCAAACTAGATTTACTAAATACATGTTTGAGTGTTTGTTTATTAAAGAATTACACACTGAGTTTCATAAACTCACCCTTCTGCTTATCTGCGTAGGTAATCCTTAGGCGGATTGGTACTATGAGGGACTCGAAGTTGGCCACACATCTGCTCATGCCTCTATAACGGATTTAAATTTCTAAGTAATTTAAATTTGCGTATTTTTTTGTAACAAGTTCTCTTTAAAGTTTTAACTTTTAATTTGGGATTTTTTACTTGCATTGATATAAACTGCTAGATGTAGGAAAAAGACGGGCCTAAAAAAGATAAATGTTTTCCCAAACACCACGTTTACGCAGCATAGTTTAAAAGCTTCCACAAAAAAGCAATATTTTAAAAAGTAACATCAATTCAATATGATTTTCATTATGCTAAACAACTTGAGCTTTACCAATAAACGAGACTACCTAAATCATCGTTAAGAACACGAAGAGGTTTTAATAGAGAACAAATTTTACAACGAAATCATGTTTTTCAAAAAACACTTTAATGTTGTCTCGCCAGATTCGGCTATAACGTCCAGGCTGAGTTTGAGGTGTTACATTTTGTGGTATTAGAGCCAGGTTACAAAACTTGGCTATGGATTTGGGTTTCTTTTAAAACTTGGGATTTTGAAAAGGAACTGCTTTAAATGATTTGAAATACTTGAAAATCTTTTACTGCTAAAGTACCACAGAGTCTCCGGCGTCGATTCTGTAAGTTCTCTGAAACTACTGTCTGTTTAAACTAAAATAATGAGACTACTATAGATACTCGACTGTACTAAAATACTCTGTCTAGGTAAACTAAAACTGTAGTAAGACTGCGAGCTACAAAAACAAACACTGAAATACTGAAACTATTTTTCATAAAATATCTTGTAATAAACACTAGAATTGTAAAATGATGCATAAAATTGCTAACACAGATAAAATGCAAATTGATAATGAGCGCCAGGGGCATTTATGGAAGGGGTAAAAAAGGCCGCGGCGGAGGCCGTGGAGGTGTTCGTGCTGGGTCTTTGGCATCGAGCCATATGCCTAACGATGAAGCTAAGGAGGCCTCGACTTCACCCGTGACTGAGACTGGGTCACACGATCATGCAGCTGGGGATGACGCACTGTTCCAAGCTATGTTGCAAATTTTGGAGAGGGTCGCTGGGCCTAATACTGGTACTGTAGGCCATTGGTTAGTTACGGAAAGACTCCGGTCTAATAGGGCTGAGATTTTTAGAGGTATTGCTGGATTTGCCCCTAATGTGGCTAAATATTGGATTGAGTCAACAGAGAGGATCATAGACGACCTCGACTGCACCCCTGAACAGAAAAGACAAGGAGCAGTGTTATTGCTGCGAGACGAAGCCTATCAGTGGTGGCTTACAGTGAAAGAGGATACTTAACCCGACCGATTGACCTGGGAATTTTTCAAGACTGCATTCTAAGGAAAATATGTAGGCGCTAGTTATGTGGATTCCTAGAGGAGAAAGTTCTTTAATTTGACTCAGGGGGATAAATCAGTGACCGAATATGAGGCAAAATTCTTGCGATTAAGTCGCTATGCGCGAGGCATGGTGGCAACTGAATATGAGCACTGCGTTCATTTCGAGGATGACCTCAGAGATAGTCTACGGGTGTTGATAGCTCCACAGAGGGAGCAAAATTTTGCTTCTTTAATGGATAAGCCAAAGATCACTGAAGAAGTGAAGTGCACAGAACGACAAAATTGTGAGAAGGGAAGAGGTAGGAACAAGAGGGATTCGGAGCCCTCAAGATCATTTCTAAGGCCTAAGAAAAAGGCCAGAATTGATGGGCCACTTAGAGTTTTGGCCTCTATTGCTGTGTGATTGTGGGAGACGCCATCAAGACGAGTGCTGAAAAAGGATTGGGGCATGTTTAAGGTGCAGATCATTAGAGCACCATATCAGAGATTGTCCATGGAGGCCCGATCAGATGCAAGCTACTGGTATGGGTGCCGTTCAGCCGTTGAGAGGTGTTCAGCACCCATTAAGAGGCCGTGGTTATGCTAGAGGTAGAAATGGTATGGGCCATGGTCGTGGAACACCGGACAGAGGTGGTGGTCATACTGAGGTGAGGCAGCCAGCTCCGGTTTATGCTGCATATCACCAAGAGTACAGAGACCCCCCATATGTTATTATAGGTACGTTTTTTATTCATAATGTACCTTATACTGCACTGATGATGTTGGGTCTACTCATTCTTATATAGAATGTATTGTATCTAAGACTTTGGGTATAAGGGTTGGAAACACTGTAAGTGAGGTTACGGTGTTAAGTCCATTAGGGCAGTCTGTAAGGGTGAATAAACTATTTAATGATGTACCTTTGGAGGTCCAAGGAATGATCTTTTTGGCAGATTTAATAAAACTCCCTTTTGGGGGATTCGACTTAATACTGGGCATGGACTGGCTGTTTAAGCACCAAGTGAGGTTCGATTGTGTTGCTAAACTGGTGGTACTAAAAACTGCAGACGGTGATGAGGTGGTTGTAATTGGGGAGCATTGGAATTATTTGTCAAATGTGATTTCTACACTGAGGGCCGAGAAATTGGTTCGCAAGGGTTGTGAGGCATATTTAGCTTACATTGGTATTTCTGATTCTAAAGGTTTGTCTGTTAAGGATATTAGAACTGTTAAGGATTTTCCAGATGTTTTTCCTGATGAATTACCTAGGTTACCTCCAAACTGTGAAGTGGAGTTTGGGATTGAGCTCCTGCCTGGTACAGCTTCGATGTCCATCGCCCCTTATCGAATGGCTCCGAAGGAGTTTGTGGAGCTTAAAGCTCAAATTCAAGAATTACTAGATCGAGGGTTCATCCACCCTAGTGGTCTCCGTGGGGAGCACCAGTTTTATTTCTAAAAAAAAGGATGGATCCATGCGTATGTGCATTGACTACTGACAACTAAATAAATTAACCACAAAGAATAAGTACCCCCTACCGAGGATAGACGATCTATTCGACCAGTTCCGAGAAGCTTCAGTCTTCTCTAAGATTGATCTCCGATCGGGATACCATCAATTGAGGGTCAAGGAGCGGATGTTTATAAGACACCGTTTAGGACTCATTATGGTCATTACAAGTTCCTGGTGATGCCGTTTAGACTGAAAAATGCACCAGCGACCTTTATGGATCTGGTGAATCGAGTGTTTCATCCCTATCTCGATCAGTTCGTAGTGGTTTTTATAGATGATATTGTTTTGTATTCAAAAATGGAAGATGAACACGATGCACATCTCCGTGTTGTTCTAGAAATTCTTAGGGAGAAACAACTGTACGCTAAATTCAGCAACTGTGAATTCTGGCTACGAGAGGTAACATTTTTGGGTCATGTGGTATCTACTGAGGGGATTAGGGTTGATCCTCAAAAAATTGAAGCTGTTCTGGATTGGAAGCAACCCAAGTCGGTATCTGAGATTTGAAGTTTTTTGGGTCTGGCAGGGTATTATAGACGTTTCGTGGAGGGGTTTTCCTTGATTGCTGCATCTCTGACTAAATTGTTGCGTAAGGGTGAACCATTTAACTGGACTGATGAGCAGCAAAGAGTTTTGAGAAGCTTAAGAAAGTTTTGACTGAAGCCTTTGTATTGATACAGCCAGAGTCTGGGAAAGAATTCACTATCTATAGCGATGTGTCACATGTCGGTCTGGGATGTGTGTTGATGCAAGAAGGTAAGGTGGTGGCTTATGTGTCGCGTCAACTTAAGACTCATGAGGCAAATTATCTGATGCATGGCTTGGAGTTGGCCGCAGTGGTATTCGCACTGAAAATTTAGAGGCATTACCTATATGATGAGAAGTGTATTATTTACACTAATCATAAGAGCCTCAAGTATCTTCTCACTCAGAAGGAGCTAAATCTTAGGTAGCATAGATGGATTGAGCTGCTTAAAGACTATGATTATTCAATTGAATAACATCCTGGTAAGGCCAATATGGTGGCTGACGTACTGAGCTGTAGGGCTATGATTGATCTGAGGGCGATGTTCGCTCGACTTAGCTTATTTGATGATGATCGTCTGTTGATCGAGCTCCAAGTTAAACCGATGTGGATTGAGCAAATTAAGGGTAAACATTTGGAGGATGAGTTATTGGGTCCTCGATTCCTACAAGTTGAGAGTGGTGGTACTTCAAATTTTGGACTGAATAGCGAAGGGGTACTCTATTTCCAAGGGAGAGTTTATGTACCAAAAAATACTGAACTGTGGTAGTCTGTACTACGAGAGGCGCATAGTAGCCTTTATGCTATGCATCCCGGTGGAAATAAGATGTACCGAGACCTTCGTGAGTTATATTGGTGGCCAGGTCTTGGGTAAATGTTTAACTTGTCAATAGGTTAAGGCTGAACATCAGTTACCTTCAGGGTTGCTTCAGCCAGTTAAGATTCTACTTTGGAAATGGGAAAAAGTGACTATGGAATTTGTCAGTAGGCTACTACTAATGCCTTATAAAACGGATTTAGTATGGGTCATCATGGATCGATTGACCAAATTTTCCCATTTCATACCAGTTCGTACTTATTATTCATTATAGAAGTAAGCTAAGCTGTATGTGGCTGAGATAGTGAGACTGCATGGGGTACCGGTTTCCATAATTTTTGATAGGGATCCTCGCTTCACGTCTTAGTTTTAGAAGATGCTGCATGAAGCACTGGGTACAAGCTTAGACTTCAGTACTGCGTTCCATCCTCAGAAAGACGGTCAATCAGAAAGGGTGATTCAAATAATAGAGGACATTTTAAGAAGCTGTGTGATAGATTTCTGAGGTAGTTAGGAGGATTACTTACCGTTAGTAGAGTTTGCCTATAATAATAGCCATCAATCTAGCATACATATGGCACCTTACGAGGTGTTATAGGGTTGTAGGTGTCGTACTCCCTCATGTTGAACTGAGTTGGGTGAGGGGCGAGTTCTGGGCCCTAAATTAGTTTCTGATACCGACGATAAAGTTAAATTGATTCAGGATCGACTGAAGGCGGCCTCAGACAGACATAAGTCATATGCAGATATGAAACATAAGGAGATTAATTATTTTATGGGGGACTTCATTCTCAAAGTCTCTCCATGGAAGAAGATATTGAGGTTTAGACGGAAGGGCAAGCTAAGCCCTAGGTTCATTGGGCCTTACCACATATTGAAACATGTGGGACTGGTTGCCTATCAACTTGAGTTACCTCTAGAGTTGGACCAGATTCACGATGTCTTCCACGTTTCCATGCTGAGGCGTTATCGCTTTCGAGAAGGAGCCAGTTCAAATTTTAAATCGTGATGAGAAAGTTTTGGGGAAAAAGTCTATCCCACTAGTTAAAGTACTTTGCCATAATCACAGTTCTGAGGAGGCCACGTGGGAAACCAAGGAGGCGATACGACAAAAATACCCTCATCTATTATGATAGGTAAATTTTAAGGCCGAAATATTCTTCTAGGAAGGTAGAGTTGTAACGCCCCAAGACTTTAGTGATTATTTTTGTGTGTTGTGTTACACAAATGTGTATTTGTTTTAGTGGTTAAGTATTCTTGGAAGTGTTTGAGAAGTCTTGGGTTTAAGCCTGGGCATTTTTAAAAATTTTGTTTTAATTGAATAAAGCCTTAGCTTTAGACAACTAGGCTTTTAAATAAAAATTGGGCAAAACTTGACACAAAAAGCCTACTGGTCTAGTGGTAGTGGCATGTGGAGTGTTCTAGGGGCTCTGAGGTTCGAGCCTTGGATTTCACAATGGATTTTATTTTGCTACAAGTACCGTGGAAGTGCCCTAGGTTGACCAAAGTTGAGGTGTTTGTATGGAGTTTGAATGGGTGGTTGAGAAGGTTATGGTGGAGAGATTTTAAGAGAGAGTTAAGGGAGGAAAAATTGGAATTTGAGATGCGATAAAGTTGTGCCGAAATTGAATAGTAAGTGCACAGGGATTTTCGATTGAAGGAGCTATTCTCTAAAACTTTCAGTATTGTTTGCTCTTTTGGTTCTTTTTTCTCCATTTCAGGTTTTTCCAAGCTGTGGTTCCTTTCATTTTCAATTCTGAAGTTGAGTAGTGCTATTTCTAGTACCTTTTGGGTTCGATTTTAGTCTCCTCTTCAACCTTTTTGCCCACGGACTTTCTTTTCCTTCACATCTTTTCCCAAATGGTTCTTTTCCTTTGGCTGAATTTGTATTGCCTTCTTCTCTCTCAAACTCTTTTGGTTTTAACCTTGGGTGTTTGATTCTTCTTTCTTCTTCCTTCCTCTCTCAAATTCAATTCAATCTTTGTTGGCCGAATACTTCTCTTTCATTTACCCTCTTTTTGCCGACTCTTTCTTCTACTTCTTCTCTGCCGATCTTGGTGGTAAGTGCTACTATTTAGATCTTTCTCACCCTTTTCCCTTCCTGTTGTATCTATAGTTCTCACCTAACACCTTCTTTACCTACCGACAATTGCTAGGTGTGTGGTTGCGCTAGCTCTGCCTCTGTCGTAGCGGGCGATCTTTTTAGGGATAGTGGATCGATTGCACTCCTTTCCTAGTTTCAGTTTTACACCTTCGATAAGTGGTTGTACGCTTGGTTCAATTTATGTGGGTGTATTGTGTTAGTTAATAAGTTCGCTTGGAACTCAAGTAATCCATAAAAGAGTTCGTAATCGGTCTTGTGTATCGGTTTAAGGGTGTGATCTTCATTAGTTCGACAAAGGCAAGTGTTAGTGAAATTTTTTCGATAAGTATTAAAAAGAGATGTTAACCCTATTGTAATTGATTAATGGAATATTTTGATTGAATGTAGGCTTTGGGCTCGTGGGCTACTCGCATATCTTCATCTAAGGTGTGTAATCACACTACCATAATCGTAAACTGGCAAAAGCCGGAGTAGGTGACTGTTGACCCCACACGAGCGTGCGTTCGCTCGTGTGATAAACCAAACGCATAAACGGGGGCATTTGATAGTAAAGGCCACCATGATCGTTTTCTTGGGCTTAGGCCGCTTTGGGCCACGTTGGGTCAAAATGGGCTGTGTAGGCACCACATGGGTAAACCACACGGACGGGTGTAGGTTGTTGGGCCAGGCTGTGTAGTTCACACGGCCAAGGCCATTTTTGGGCTTTGTGGGCCCCCTGGGCGTGTGGGCCTGCAATATTGGGAATATATCCGGACATGAGGTCCGCAGGCTAATGGTGGGAATATATCCGGATATGAGGTCAGCAGGCTATATGATGGGAATATATCCGGACTTGAAGTCCGCAGGCTATGTGCTAGAAATATATTCGGACTTAAAGTCCACAGGCTATGTTCTGGAAATATATCCAGACTTGAAGTCCGCAGGCTATGTGCTGGAAGGGAATCTGGGTTAAAGACCCACGGGCTTGTGCTAGAAATGTGTTTCGAGTTCTAAGACTTGACAGGACCTATGCCAGTAAGTTAAGTAAGAATACGACGTTGAATGTTCGTGGTAACCATTGTTGAGTAAGTAATATATATTTTACATGTTAAGGTACGTATTATGTATTCATATGTGAATTGATCTCAAAGTGAATTATTAGTAGTAAAAATGATATATCTATGCAAGTGGGTGGATTTGGTATTTGAGAATAAGACAATGACCTATTCAGTCAGTGTAGGCCATTATATAAAAGTATGTGACTAAAAATAATTGTATAAGTCATATAGAAAGTGAAATATGTGCTGGAAATTTCTTGTGTATTCATATATACATATTCGACCAATAGATTTTATAACTAGTGTACTTGTGTATAATCGGCCAAGTGAATTACAATTAGAATTGTGACAGCCCAAAATAGACCCTAGCCGGAATGTGGTTTCGGGACCACTAAACCGAGTCATAAAAATAATTAATTGTTATATTCTATGCTTACTATGTGTGTGCATGCATATGTGGAAATTTCATTCTCTAATTTTACCCATTTGTATGAGAAAGTATTAAATAGGGATCAAAGTGAAACATGGTGAAATATGATAGGCTAATTTTAAATGGCTTGTTAGTACATGTTAACAAAAAGGTGGAGTTGCATGTCAAATAATCCCTTCCTAAGGAGGAGTGGCGGTCATAACAAGGTTATGGGCAAGGAACATGTTTCCAACATGTTTTGCTAGTGGTGTATGTAGGAAGTCATAAAATAAAGACTAGCATTAAAGAAAAAAAAATTGTTCATCCATTCTAAACACTTTGGCGAATGTCCTAAAGAAAGAAAAGAAAATTTGTTCATCCTTTCTCACCTTCTTGGCCGAAAATACTAAGGGAAAAGGGGGAGGATTTTTGCTTCATGCTTGGGTTGGAAGAGACCTAGAAGGAGATTTGGCTAAGTTTGCATCAAGATTAAGGTATGTATGAGGTTGTGTTGGGAGTTTCATGCATGGTTTGGTTGCTAATTTGATGTGCATGTTAGCCATGGCTCAAATCCTTGTTATGCCATGGAAATGGTATTTGGCCAAAGTTGTTATGGTGATAAAGCCATTGCATGCTAAGTGTGAAGCTTGATGATGATGCATGCAATGATGGATTGTCTACTCTTGAGTAAGATTTTGAGTTTTCTTTTTGTGTTTAACCATGATTGAAGTTGAATGGAGCATGATTGTCATATTCGGCCATGATGCATTCATGAGCATGGTTCATGCTTCTTGCATGTTAGTTAAAATTTGTATTTTGGATGGCTATGGACACCTTGAAATTGACCATGCTCATATTGTATATATATGTTTGCACATGATGTTTTGGCTATGAAGTAAGTGATGAATATATTGGTTTAAAGAAGAAGATGTGGAAGAATGCTTGTGAAATTGCAAGCACAATTTGGCCTAGCACACATATAAGTGCTTGATGCTATATTATAAGTTTTGGGCCACAATGTGCAAAGCATTAACTAGTAAAATGCATGCTGTTTTTGTGAGGTATTAAGTGCAAAATTGACCTCAACATGTACATGAATATTCGCCTTGGGTAGCCTATTGAAGGCCTTAGCTTTTCCTTGATGCTCAAATAAATTGTATTGAATTACTTGATGTAGTATAAAATGTGCATGACCATTGTGTATTCAAGCTAAAGGGTGGCCATATGACCATTTAAACTCCTTGTCATATTCGGCCATAAGCAAGCACAATGAGGTTTTAATAAATTGAATTTGTTTGAATTAGCTCAAGAGCTAAGAGGGCCACAATTGGACAAGGGGAAGGAAAAGGTGATCGAATAGCCGAAAAAGCCGTTCGACAACATCCGAGGTAAGTCCTCAAGAAGTGACCTTACTTGAATTATGTGAGATGAAGTATGGATGTGTATGATTATTGATTTATGTGTGTATGAGAAATTGAATGATACCCGGCTAAGTCCCAAGGCGAATATGCTTGTGAATATATGTGCGTTTGAGCCTTAGTAACGAAAATGAAATATGTATGTCCAATGATTATTGATGTATGTGTACATGAGAAATTGAATGATATCCGGCTAAGCCCGAAGACAATTATGCTGAAATTATATCCGGGTTAAGACCAAGGCAATTGTGCTAGTGGCTATATCCGGGCTAAGACCAAAGGCATTCGTATGCGAGTTATTCTATCCGGCTAAGACCAAGGCATTTGTGCACGTGATTATATCCGGTTATATCCGAAGAATCTTGGGCTGGAGGTGAGTGTTGGTTGCTGTAATGAATTCAATTAGTACACTCGAAAAGCCCAAAGGATAAGGTACGTTATATGTGCATTGGAAAGTCGACATGTTTGAGCAACATTCGCTCAATCGACTAATGAATTTCAGTTATTGAATTGATTGATACTTTGTGAAAGTATATAATGATGAAGTGTGAAGTAAGAATGTGTATTAATGAAATGATGCATTTGGCTATGTGAATGTATTGCTGTAATTAGAGCTGATTATATTCCTTGAGACTTACTAAGCATAAAAAATGCTTACCCGTTACTTTGGCTCTCTGTTTTATAGATTTCGCCGATAGCAATCGGATTCGGGATCAATAAAGTCGAAGTCATCCACACTATCCACGCCTCTATTTTGGTATAAATTTTGGTTGAACTTTGAAATGGCATGTATAGGACTACCCCTTGTTGGTTGAATATGTTGTGATGTATATATGTACGGCCATGCGAAAATGGCTCGTAAAAGTGAAGTATCGACTTAGACTAATTGTGGTTTGTATGTATATATTTGGTGTCATGATGTGGCTATGGCTTGGAAATGGGAATGTTGGTCATATGATCAGCCATTGGCATGGTTAAAATGATCATATATGAACCTATGTATGGCAAGACTAGTTGGTTCATGGAGACTACCAAATAGGTAAGACCTACCTTAAAAACAGATGCTGCCAGCTGCAGTGACGTGAATGTGAAAAATCACCAAAATTCGTAGGAATGGAATTAAGTAGTGAATAAGCTATGTAAATGAACCTTGATGAGTCTATTTTCATATGGAAGAAACGAAATGGTCATAGGAGTTACATGTTAAGAGATATTATAGCTATTGTGAGACAGGGCCAGAACGGTTTATGGGTTCCCTGTCGCAATTTTAAAAATTTACTATAAATTATCCAAAAAGAATTAGGAGACATACCTTATATGTACAGATTCCATTTTGAGTCTAGTTTCATTAGAAACAAACGACACCAGAATTAAAGCCCTGTACAGAGAGATATTCAAGTTATACCGCGCAAAGGTCAGAGCAGTCGATCCCTGTAACATGGGTGACTTTAACTAATAAACTGTACCAATTGGACCAACCAAAAATTCTCGAAATAAATCCGTGGATGGATATATGAGTCTAAATTCAGGGAAAATTTACAAAACCAGTTTCCGAGTTTTGAAACTCGAGATATGATTTTTAAGGCGACAGTGATGCAGTTTTCCAGCCTGACTGGAAATGTCAAATAGATGGGCAAAACAAGTGAACTTGGCTTGTTAACCCCTCGTGTCCGACACCGGCGATGGTCTCAGGTTCGGGGTGTTACAATTTTATTGCTATCAGAGCCACGGTTTAGTCGATTCTAGGACTACCGTGATGTGTTTGGGGTCTAGCTATACATGCCATTAAATGATGAATCGATAGTGTGGTGATTTACGACAATTTGACTTTGTGTTTGTTTATAGCAATGGATCCCGATCCCAACCGAAGCGATAGCGATGATGTGGAGAGTGTGGCGCTGCTCCGCGCAAGGGACAGCCCGGGCGGACTCTCAACCTATGGCCAGCAATCCTAATGACGAGGCTAGGCAAGCCTTTTATAGTGTGATGAGCGAATGGTTTAATCAATACATTCGAACCAACACTACATTCCACAATCTCCATTCCCGACAAATGCAACCCCAACCTACAATACCTCCGGTGATGACCAAATAAGGTCAAGTAAGCCCCGATCGATAGGATTCAAAACATGGGGCCACTGAATTTAAGGCTACGGATGATGATGATGCCGAAGCGAGCTGAATTTTGGTTAGATAACACTATCCGGTGCTTGATGAGCTATCCTGTACACCGATGAGTGCTTAAAGTGTACCATCTCCTTGCTACACGAGTCCGCCTACTATTGGTGGAGTACTCGACTTGTGGTGCCTAGAGAGCAAGTGACTTGGGAATTCTTTCAAACCGAGTTCAAAAAAGTATATCGATCGAGATTCATCGACCAAAAGCGGAGGGAATTCCTTGATCTTAAGCAAGGTTCGATGTCGATTCGACTACGAACGAAAATTTGTGAGGCTTAGCCAGATGCGCGAGAATGCATTTCGTCCGAAGCTATTATGTAAAACGCCGAGGATGGGCTGAATGATGATATAAGGATGTTTGTTGGCATCCTCGAGATACGAGAGTTCGTAGTACTTGTTGAGCGAGCTTGTAAAGCCAAAGAGCTTAGAAAGGAGAAACAAAAAGCGATGTGGGAACTAGAGAATTCGAAGAGGTCCTCGGAAAGTCTCTTCAACAAGCATCGAAGAGATTTCGAGATGATGTGAGCCGGTCTAGAGGCGTTTGGGCTTTTCTAGACGAGGACGCGATCGACCCCTGTGACCACACGAGTCACCTTGATCATGGTGGTGGAAATGATCGTAGAGAGGCGGAGTGTCCACATTGTGGCAAATGGCATTCGGGGAGCTGTTGGTTTCGTGATCGCTCTCGCTATAAGTGTGGATCGGCCGACCACTTTATGAAGGATTGCCCGAGGATGCATGAGCAGAATGTAAGTCGAGTGCAAACCCGGTGCTACCATCGCTCGAGGTAGGCCACCTAGAAATATGGGCAATGTCGGTGGCGGTCGAGAGGATCTAGAGATGCTACCATCGGATCTGAGGCTCGTGCTCTGCTAGGACTTATGCCATCTGCATGCCTTGAGGATCTTGCTCTCCGGATGTTATTACCGGTACTTTCACTCTTTTCAATACAAATGTGATTGCTTTGATTGACCCTAGTTCTACTCATTCATATATATGAAACCTTAGCATCCAATAAGACTTTGCCCATTGAGTCTCTTGAGTTTGTAATTGGGTGTCAAACCCTTGGGTCATTATGTGCTTGTCAACAAAGTGTGCAAGAAAAGTCCCCTAGTGTTCCGAGGTTCTTGTTTTCCGGCGGACTTGATGCTTTTGCCGTTCGATGAGTTCGACGTTATTCTTGGTTTGGATTGGTTGACCATGCACGATGCGGTTGTAAATTGCAAGAGCAAGACTATCGATTTGAGGTCGCGAATAATGAAATAATTCGGGTTGAGTCTACGGACTTAAAGGGTTGCCGGTAGTAATATCGCCGATGTTGGCCCGAAATATGTAAGAAAAGGGTGCGGCGTACCTTGCGTCGTGCTTTCGATGACAAGGAATCGAAAAGAAACCCGAATCTGTGCCGTGGTTTGTGAATACCGGATGTTTTCCCAAAGAATTGCGGGTTTACCACTGTCGGAAATAGAATTTGGCATCGAATTGGTACCGGTACCACTCAATTTCGATAGCTCCGTATCGTATGGAACCAACGGAATTAAAGGAGTTGAAAGCTCGGTTGCAAGAATTGGTGGATAGAGGTTTTGCTCGCCTGAGTTTTTCGCCTTGGGTGCGCCAAGATTGTTCGTGAAGAAGAAGGATGGAACCATGCGGTACGTGCATCGACTATCGTCGACTTAATAAAGCGACGATAAAGAACAAATATCCGTTGCCACGTATTGATGACTTGTTCGATCAAGCTGAAGGAGCCTCGGTGTTCTCGAAAATAGATTTGAGATCGGGCTATTATCAATTGCGAATCCGAGATTGGACGTACCCAAGACCGCCTTGAGCGAGATATGGTCACTATGAGTTCCTAGTGATGCCGCTTGGGCTCACTAATGCCCTACGGTATTTATGGATTTAATGAATCGGATCTTTAGACCATATTTGGATCGATTCGTAGTCGTGTTCATTGATGACATCTTGGTCTATTCAAGAAATGAGACCGAACATCTTTGAACACCTGCGGTTAGTCTTTGCAAATTTTACGGGATAAGCAATTATATGCTAAGTTCAACAAGTGTGAGTTACGGTTAAGAGAGGTTAGCTTCTTGGGTCATGTGGTATCTGCATCGGGTATTCGAGTCGACCGAATAAAATTTCAGCCATACTTAATTGGAAGCCTCAGAAATATTCTTGAGGTTCGAGACTTTTTGGGGCTTGCTTAGGTTATTACCGACGATTTGTAAAGGCTTCTCAACGATAGCCACGATGATGAAGCTACTCCAAAAGGATGTTAAGTTCGAATGGACGAGAAATGCCAAAAAGTTTCGATCAATCGAAAACTTATTTGATGAAGCCCCAATTCTAGTGCAACCCGAGTCCGGCAAGGAGTTTGTCATCTATAGCGACGCCTCTCTACTTGGGTTAGGTTGCGTATTAATGCAAGAAGGTCGAGTTGTGGCCTGTCGTCGAGGCAATTAAAGCCACATGAGAAAAATTATCCGACTCATGATCTCGAATTGGCCGCCATCGTATTCGCCTTAAAGATTTGGCGACATTACTTATTTGGTGAAAGGTGCCATGTATACTCGGATCACAAAAGTCTCAAATATTTGATGACCCAAAGAGACTTAAATCTGCGACAAAGACGTTGGCTCGAGCTGTTAAAGGATTATGAGTGATCATTGACTATCACCCGGGAAAGGCGAATGTGGTTGCGGATGCCTTGAGTCGTAAATCGTTATTCACTTTACGAGGGATGAATGTGCACTTGTCTGTCCGATCCGACAGTGTGTTAGTGGCTGAATTGAAAGCCAAACCATTATTGACACACCAAATTCGAGAAGCTCGAGAAAGTCGACGACGAGTTGGTTGCAAAACGGCTGCGTGTGTTCGAACAAGGACTCGGAGTTTCAAATCGACGATGACGATTGTTTGAGGTTCAAAAGTCGTCTGTGTGTCCCAAAGAATTGAACTCATTTCGATAATTCGAATGAAGCCCATTGTAGCCGAATGGCAATCCACCCGGAGTACGAAGATGTACAATGATTTGAAACGTCGGTTTTGGTGGCATGGTATGAAGCGAGACATCTCCGACTTTGTTTGAGATGTTTAATGTGTCAACAAGTGAAAGCGGAACATCGGTGCCTTGAGATTACTTGACCAATCACGATACCCGAGTGGAAATGGGATCGAGTCACAATGGACTTTGTATCCGGACCGCCATTGTCGCAAGTAAGAAGGATGCGGTTTGGGTCGTGGTAGATCGATTGACTAAGTCGGCCCACTTTGTCCCCGTCGCACGGATTTTTCAATGGACAAATTAGCGGAATTGTACGTTTCTCAGTTGTGAGATTACACGGGTGCCTATTTCCATCGTGTCGGATAGAGATCCGAGATTTACCTCGCGATTTTGGAAAAAGTTGCAAGAAGCTTTGGGTACCAAGTTGCATTTCAGACCGCCTTTCACCCCAAACCGATGGTCAATCCGAGCTGATAATTCGGATACTTGAGGATATGTTAAGATGTTGCGTCCTCGAGTTTAGTGGTTCATGGGAGCGGTATTTGCCGTTGATTGAATTCGCTTACAACAACACTTTCAATCAAGTATTAAGATGGCACCCTACGAGGCCTTATGCGGTCGTAAATGCCGTACACCATTGTTTTGGACCGAGCTCGGTGAAAGCAAGATTTTCGGTGGATTTGATTAGGGATCTGAATGAAAAGTGAAAGTAATCCGTGAAAGTCTGAAGATAGCCTCCGATCGTCAGAAGTCGTACGCGGATCTGAAGCGTAAGGATATCGAGTATCAGGTGGGTGATAAAGTGTTTCTCAAGGTATCGCCTTGGAAAAAGATACTCAGGTTCGGCCGTAAGGGCAAGTTGAGCCCGAGGTTCATTGGGCCATATGAGATATCAGAGCGAGTCGGTCCAGTGGCATATCGCTTGATTTTGCCCCCTGAACTCAAAAAGGTTCACGATGTCTTTCACGTTTCGATGCTTCGACGCTATAGATCCAATCCATCGCACGTGATTAGTCCATCAGAAATTGAAATTCAAGCTAATATGAGTTATGAGGAAGAACCGATTCGTATCCTATCACGAGAAGTGAAAGAGTTGCGAAACAAGCGGGTTCCGCTAGTGAAAGTGTTATGGCTCAAGCACGGGATAGAAGAAGCTACTTGGGAGACCGAGAATTCTATGAAAGAGCGATATCCAAACCTATTTACGGTAAGATTTTCGGGACGAAAATTTCTTAAGTGGGGAGAGTTGTGACACCCAAAATAGGCCCTAGCTTGAATGTGGTTTCGGGACCACTAAACCGAGTTATAAAATAATTAATTGTTATATTCTATGCTTACTATGTGTGTGCATGCATATGTGGAAATTTCATTCTCTAATTTTACCCATTTGTATGAGAAAGTATTAAATAGGGATCAAAGTGAAACATGGTGAAATATGATAGGCTAATTTTAAATGGCTTGTTAGTACATGTTAACAAAAGGTGGAGTTGCATGTCAAATAATCCCTTCCTAAGGAGGAGTGGCGGTCATGACAAGGTTATGGGCAAGGAACATGTTTCCAACATGTTTTGCTAGTGGTGTATGTAGGAAGTCATAAAATAAAGACTAGCATTAAAGAAAAAAAAAATTGTTCATCCATTCTAAACACTTTGGCCGAATGTCCTAAAGAAAGAAAAGAAAAATTTGTTCATCCTTTCTCACCTTCTTGGCCGAAAATACTAAGGGAAAAGGGGGAGGATTTTTGCTTCATGCTTGGGTTGGAAGAGACCTAGAAGGAGATTTGGCTAAGTTTGCATCAAGATTAAGGTATGTATGAGGTTGTGTTGGGAGTTTCATGCATGGTTTGGTTGCTAATTTGATGTGCATGTTAGCCATGGCTCAAATCCTTGTTATGCCATGGAAATGGTATTTGGCCAAAGTTGTTATGGTGATAAAGCCATTGCATGCTAAGTGTGAAGCTTGATGATGATGCATGCAATGATGGATTGCCTACTCTTGAGTAAGATTTTGAGTTTTCTTTTTGTGTTTAACCATGATTGAAGTTGAATGGAGCATGATTGTCATATTCGGCCATGATGCATTCATGAGCATGGTTCATGCTTCTTGCATGTTAGTTAAAATTTGTATTTTGGATGGCTATGGACACCTTGAAATTCGCCATGCTCATATTGTATATATATGTTTGCACATGATGTTTTGGCTATGAAGTAAGTGATGAATATATTGGTTTAAAGAAGAAGATGTGGAAGAATGCTTGTGAAATTGCAAGCACAATTCGGCCTAGCACACATATAAGTGCTTGATGCTATATTATAAGTTTTGGGCCACAATGTGCAAAGCATTAACTAGTAAAATGCATGCTGTTTTGTGAGGTATTAAGTGCAAAATTGACCTCAACATGTACATGAATATTCGGCCTTGGGTAGCCTATTGAAGGCCTTAGCTTTTCCTTGATGCTCAAATAAATTGTATTGAATTACTTGATGTAGTATAAAATGTGCATGACCATTGTGTATTCAAGCTAAAGGGTGGCCATATGACCATTTAAACTCCTTGTCATATTCGGCCATAAGCAAGCACAATGAGGTTTTAATAAATTGAATTTGTTTGAATTAGCTCAAGAGCTAAGAGGGCCACAATTGGACAAGGGGAAGGAAAAGGTGATCGAATAGCCGAAAAAGCCGTTCGACAACATCCGAGGTAAGTCCTCAAGAAGTGACCTTACTTGAATTATGTGAGATGAAGTATGGATGTGTATGATTATTGATTTATGTGTGTATGAGAAATTGAATGATACCCGGCTAAGTCCCGGCGAATATGCTTGTGAATATATGTGCGTTTGAGCCTTAGTAACTGAAAATGAAATATGTATGTCCAATGATTATTGATGTATGTGTACATGAGAAATTGAATGATATCCGGGCTAAGCCCCGAAGACAATTATGCTGGAAATTATATCCGGGTTAAGACCCGAAGGCAATTGTGCTAGTGGCTATATCCGGGCTAAGACCCGAAGGCATTCGTGCGAGTTATTCTATCCGGCTAAGACCAAGGCATTTGTGCACGTGATTATATCCGGTTATATCCGAAGAATCTTGGGCTGGAGGTGAGTGTTGGTTGCTGTAATGAATTCAATTAGTACACTCGAAAAGCCCAAAGGATAAGGTACGTTATATGTGCATTGGAAAGTCGACATGTTTGAGCAACATTCGCTCAATCGACTAATGAATTTCAGTTATTGAATTGATTGATACTTTGTGAAAGTATATAATGATGAAGTGTGAAGTAAGAATGTGTATTAATGAAATGATGCATTTGGCTATGTGAATGTATTGCTGTAATTAGAGCTGATTATATTCCTTGAGACTTACTAAGCATAAAAAATGCTTACCCGTTACTTTGGCTCTCTGTTTTATAGATTTCGCTCGATAGCAATCGGATTCGGGATCAATAAAGTCGAAGTCATCCACACTATCCACGCCTCTATTTTGGTATAAATTTTGGTTGAACTTTGAAATGGCATGTATAGGACTACCCTTGTTGGTTGAATATGTTGTGATGTATATATGTACGGCCATGCGAAAATGGCTCGTAAAAGTGAAATATCGACTTAGACTAATTGTGGTTTGTATGTATATATTTGGTGTCATGATGTGGCTATGGCTTGGAAATGGGAATGTTGGTCATATGATCAGCCATTGGCATGGTTAAAATGATCATATATGAACCTATGTATGGCAAGACTAGTTGGTTCATGGAGACTACCAAATAGGTAAGACCTACCTTAAAAACAGATGCTGCCAGCTGCAGTGACGTGAATGTGAAAAATCACCAAAATTCGTAGGAATGGAATTAAA
This sequence comes from Gossypium arboreum, assembly GCF_025698485.1. Taxonomy (NCBI): domain Eukaryota; kingdom Viridiplantae; phylum Streptophyta; class Magnoliopsida; order Malvales; family Malvaceae; genus Gossypium; species Gossypium arboreum. Next base: position 31,992,733 of record NC_069077.1, read on the forward strand.
TAGTGAATAAGCTATGTAAATGAACCTTGATGAGTTTATTTTCATATGGAAGAAACGAAATGGTCATAGGAGTTACATGTTAAGAGATATTATAGCTATTGTGAGACAGGGCCAGAACGGTTTCTGGGTTCCCTGTCGCAATTTTAAAAATTTACTATAAATTATCCAAAAAGAATTAGGAGACATACCTTATATGTACAGATTCCATTTTGAGTCTAGTTTCATTAGAAACAAACGACACCAGAATTAAAGCCCTGTACAGAGAGATATTCAAGTTATACCGCGCAAAGGTCAGAGCAGTCGATCCCTGTAACATGGGTGACTTTAACTAATAAACTGTACCAATTGGACCAACCAAAAATTCTAGAAATAAATCCGTGGATGGATATATGAGTCTAAATTCAGGGAAAATTTACGAAACCAGTTTCCGAGTTTTGAAACTCGAGATATGATTTTTAAGGCGACAGTGATGCAGTTTTCCAGCCTGACTGGAAATGTCAAATGGATGGGCAAAACAAGTGAACTTGGCTTGTTAACCCCTCGTGTCCGACACGGCGATGGTCTCGGGTTCGGGTGTTACAATTTTATTGCTATCGAGCCACGGTTTAGTCGATTCTAGGACTACCGTGATGTGTTTGGGGTCTAGCTATACATGCCATTAAATGATGAATCGATAGTGTGGTGATTTACGACAATTTGACTTTGTGTTTGTTTATAACAATGGATCCCGATCCCCACCGAGCGATAGCTGATGATGTGGAGAGTGTGGCGCTGCTCCGCAAGGGGACAACGCCGGCGGACTCTCAACCTATGGCCAGCAATCCTAATGACGAGGCTAGGCAATCCTTTTATAGTGTGATGAGCGAATGGTTTAATCAATACATTCGAACCAACACGGCTGTTCCACAACCTCCATTCCCGACAAATGCAACCCCGCACCTACAATACCTCCGGTGACTGACCAAATAAGGTCAAGTAAGCCCCGATCGATAGGATTCAAAACATGGGGCCACTGAATTTAAGGCTACGGATGATGATGATGCCGAGCGAGCTGAATTTTGGTTAGATAACACTATCCGGTGCTTGATGAGCTATCCTGTACACCGATGAGTGCTTAAAGTGTACCATCTCCTTGCTACGCGAGTCCGCCTACTATTGGTGGAGTACTCGACTTGTGGTGCCTAGAGAGCAAGTGACTTGGGAATTCTTTCAAACCGAGTTCAAAAAAGTATATCGATCGAGATTCATCGACCAAAAGCGGAGGGAATTCCTTGATCTTAAGCAAGGTTCGATGTCGATTACGACTACGAACGAAAATTTGTGAGGCTTAGCCAGACGCAGCGAGAATGCATTTCGTCCGAAGCTATTATGTGTAAACGCCGAGGATGGATGAATGATGATATAAGGATGTTTGTTGGCATCCTCGAGATACGAGAGTTCGTAGTACTTGTTGAGCGAGCTTGTAAAGTCGAAGAGCTTAGAAAGGAGAAACAAAAGCTGATGTGGAACTAGAGAATTCGAAAGAGGTCCTCGGAAAGTCTCTTCAACAAGCATCAAGAGATTTCGAGATGATGTGAGCCGGTCTAGAGGCGTTTGGGCTTTTCTAGACGAGGACGCGATCGACCCCTGTGACCACACGAGTCACCTCGATCGCCGGTGGTGGAAATGATCGCCGAGAGAGGCGGAGTGTCCACATTGTGGCAAATGGCATTCGGGGAGCTGTTGGTTTCGTGATCGCTCTGCTATAAGTGTGGATCGGCCGACCACTTTATGAAGGATTGCCCGAGGATGCATGAGCAGAATGTAAGTCGAGTGCAAACCCGGGTGCTACCATTTGCTCGAGGTAGGCCACCTAGAAATATGGGCAATGTCGGTGGCGGTCGAGAGGATCTAGAGATGCTACCATCGGATCTCGAGGCTCGTGCTCTGCTAGGACTTATGCCATCTGCCAGCCGCGAGGATGCTGCCTCTCCAGATGTTATTACCGGTACTTTCACTCTTTTCAATACAAATGTGATTGCTTTGATTGACCCTAGTTCTACTCATTCATATATATGTGAAACCTTAGCATCCAATAAGACTTTGCCCATTGAGTCTACTGAGTTTGTAATTCGGGTGTCAAACCCCTTGGGTCATTACGTGCTTGTCAACAAAGTGTGCAAGAAAAGTCCCCTAGTGTTCCGAGGTTCTTGTTTTCCGGCGGACTTGATGCTTTTGCCGTTCGATGAGTTCGACGTTATTCTTGGTTTGGATTGGTTGACCATGCACGATGCGGTTGTAAATTGCAAGAGCAAGACTATCGATTTGAGGTGCGCGAATAATGAAATAATTCGGGTTGAGTCTACGGACTTAAAGGGTTGCCGGTACCGTAATATCGGCGATGTTGGCCCGAAATATGTAAGAAAAGGGTGCGGCGTACCTTGCGTCGTGCTTTCGATGACAAGGAATCGAAAAAGAAACCCGAATCTGTGCGTGGTTTGTGAATACCGGATGTTTTCCCCAAAGAATTGCCGGGTTTACCACTGTTCGGAAATAGAATTTGGCATCGAATTGGTACCGGTACCACTCAATTTCGATAGCTCCGTATCGTATGGAACCAACGGAATTAAAGGAGTTGAAAGCTCGATTGCAAGAATTGGTGGATAGAGGTTTTGCTCGCCCGAGTTTTTCGCCTTGGGTGCGCCAAGATTGTTCGTGAAGAAGAAGGATGGAACCATGCGGTTGTGCATCGACTATCGTCGACTTAATAAAGCGACGATAAAGAACAAATATCCGTTGCCACGTATTGATGACTTGTTCGATCAAGCTGAAGGGAGCCTCGGTGTTCTCGAAAATAGATTTGAGATCGGGCTATTATCAATTGCGAATCCGAGATTGGACGTACCCAAGACGCCTTGAGCGAGATATGGTCACTATGAGTTCCTAGTGATGCCGCTTGGGCTCACTAATGCCCTACGGTATTTATGGATTTAATGAATCGGATCTTTAGACCATATTTGGATCGATTCGTAGTCGTATTCATTGATGACATCTTGGTCTATTCAAGAAATGAGACCGAACATCTTTGAACACTGCGGTTAGTCTTTGCAAATTTTACGGGATAAGCAATTATATGCTAAGTTCAACAAGTGTGAGTTCGGTTAAGAGAGGTTAGCTTCTTGGGTCATGTGGTATCTGCATCGGGTATTCGAGTCGACCGAATAAAATTTCAGCCATACTTAATTGGAAGCCTCAGAAATATTCTTGAGGTTCGAGCTTTTTGGGGCTTGCTTAGGTTATTACCGACGATTTGTAAAAGGCTTCTCAACGATAGCCACGCCGATGACGGTTACTCCAAAAGGATGTTAAGTTCGAATGGACGAGAAATGCCAAAAAGTTTCGATCAATGAAAACTTATTTGACCGAAGCCCCAATTCTAGTGCAACCCGAGTCCGGCAAGGAGTTTGTCATCTATAGCGACGCCTCTCTACTTGGGTTAGGTTGCGTATTAATGCAAGAAGGTCGAGTTGTGGCCTATCGTCGAGGCAATTAAAGCCACATGAGAAAAATTATCCGACTCATGATCTCGAATTGGCCGCCATCGTATTCGCCTTAAAGATTTGGCGACATTACTTATTTGGTGAAAGGTGCCATGTATACTCGGATCACAAAAGTCTCAAATATTTGATGACCCAAAGAGACTTAAATCTGCGACAAAGACGTTGGCTCGAGCTGTTAAAGGATTATGAGTGATCATTGACTATCACCCGGGAAAGGCGAATGTGGTTGCGGATGCCTTGAGTCGTAAATCGTTATTCACTTTACGAGGATGAATGTGCACTTGTCCGTCCGATCCGACGGTGTGTTAGTGGCTGAATTGAAAGCCAAACCATTATTGACACACCAAATTCGAGAAGCTCGGAAAGTCGACGACGAGTTGGTTGCAAAAGCGGCCGCGTGTGTTCGAACAAGGACTCGGAGTTTCAAATCGACGATGACGATTGTTTGAGGTTCAAAAGTCGTCTCATGTGTCCCAAAGAATTGAACTCATTTCAATAATTCAATGAAGCCCATTGTAGCCGAATGGCAATCCACCCGGGAGTACGAAGATGTACAATGATTTGAAACGTCGGTTTTGGTGGCATGGTATGAAGCGAGACATCTCCGACTTTGTTTGAGATGTTTAATGTGTCAACAAGTGAAAGCGGAACATCGGTGCCTTGAGATTACTTGACCAATCACGATACCCGAGTGGAAATGGGATCGAGTCACAATGGACTTTGTATCCGGACCGCCATTGTCGACAAGTAAGAAGGATGCGGTTTGGGTCGTGGTAGATCGATTGACTAAGTCGGCCCACTTTGTCCCCGTCGTCGGATTTTCAATGGACAAATTAGCGGAATTGTACGTTTCTCAGTTGTGAGATTACACGGGTGCCTATTTCCATCGTGTCGGATAGAGATCCGAGATTTACCTCGCGATTTTGGAAAAAGTTGCAAGAAGCTTTGGGTACCAAGTTGCATTTCAAAGACCGCCTTTCACCCCAAACCGATGGTCAATCCGAGCTGATAATTCGGATACTTGAGGATATGTTAAGATGTTGCGTCCTCGAGTTTAGTGGTTCATGGGAGCGGTATTTGCCGTTGATTGAATTCGCTTACAACAACACTTTCAATCAAGTATTAAGATGGCACCCTCTACGAGGCCTTATGCGGTCGTAAATGCCGTACACCATTGTTTTGGACCGAGCTCGGTGAAAGCAAGATTTTCGGTGGATTTGATTAGGGATGCTGAGCAGAAAGTGAAAGTAATCCGTGAAAGTCTGAAGATAGCCTCCGATCGTCGAGAAGTCGACGCGCGGATCTGAAGCGTAAGGATATCGAGTATCGTGGGTGATAATGTGACAGACCTTAAAACGACCCTAGTCGAAATGTGGTTTCGGGACCACAAAACCAAGGCATAAAAATAATTTAATATTTATTTTATTGCCTATAATGTGTGTTAACTCATGTGTGATATTTTTATGCTTTGATTTAGAATTATAGATGTGAATTTCACTAGAAAGGACCTAGTAATAAACTTTGAAAGTATGAGGGAAATGTGTGATGACTAATTAAAGGATGCATGCAAAACAATGGACTTGCATGTCAAATTTCCCCCATAGCTAGTGGCCGGCCATGACAAGGATTTATGGGCAAAAATCATGTCATGAAACATGTTTGGTAAATGGGTTATGATGGAAAGAATAAAATAAGGGTATGGAATAAACAATTAATGTTAGTAGATGAGAAACAAAAAAAAGTGTCCATCTTCCTCCATAGCTTGGCCGAATGTCCTAAAGGAAGAAAGAAAAATTTTGTTCATCTCTTTTCACTCTCTTGTTGGTCGAAAATACTAAGGTTAAGGAAGGAGTTTTGCTTCATACTTGGTTTGGAAGAGGATTAGGAAGAGGTTGGCTAAACTTGCATCAAGATTAAGGTATGTTTGAGGTTCATGCATGTTTTTAGTTGCTAGCTTAATGTTCTTGTTAGCCCATGGTTCAAATCCTTGTTATGTCATGGGAATGAAATTCGCCAAAGTGAATGTGGTGTTAATGCCATTGCATGTTAAATAACAAGCTTGAAAGTGATACATGTGATGGAGGATTGAAGATTCTTAGATTTTCTTTTAGCATTTTTTTGAATGAGATACTAAGTTCTTTGTTTCACCATGACCAAATTGAAATGGTGTGGTGTTGTGGTATTCGCCATGAGATATCCATAAGTATAATTCATGCATGTTGCATGGTAAGTAAGATTTAAGCTTTGGAAATGTGTATATATTTGGATATAAGCCACTTGAGAATTCGCCCTTGCACCTACATGAATATATGTTTGCACATGATGGATTGGTATGACATATATACTAATTCAAAGTGTATATTTGCTTGTGATGATGTGTTGATTATGAAGTAAATAAGAGATGTGCAATGAATTACGATATGTAATGTGTTAGTAGTAAAATGTATGCTGTTTTTTTGTGTGGTATTAAGTGTATATTCGCCACATGAGGGTAATTAGTGTGCATGCATTCGGTTTGAGGCAAGCATATTGATGCCTATTCTTGGCTTAGAAAATTCGCTAAGAGGAATATTAACTAATGTGTTGAGTTCGATTTATGATTTCGTACATATACAACTTTGATGCCTAATGTATATAAGGGCCAAGTACTTTGAACTTCACGTTGATGTTTGAATGTATTGAATTGCTTGTTGTGATGTAAAATGTGCATGACCATTGTGTATTTGAGCTAAAGGATGGCCATATGACCATTTACACTCCTTGTCATATTCGCCATAAGCTATCATGATGAGATTTTAATAAGTTAAATTTGTGTAAATTAGCTCAAGAGCAAAGGGAGCTAAATCCGATAAAGGGAAGGAAAAAGTAGTTGAATAGCCGTCGAAATCGCTCGACAACATCCAAGGTAAGTCTTGATGATGACCCTACTTGAATTATATCAAAATTATGCTCCTTGTTTGTGTGGCCATTGAGCCGAAATAGTAAAGGTTGATAGATATTTTGTGTTAGAGCTTTAGTAACGAAAATGAACTATGGACGTGTCTTGAATATTGATATATATGTAAGTGAACATTGGAAATATATCCGGGCTAAGACCGAAGGCATTCGTGCGAGTTGATATATCCGGCTAAGACCGAAGGCATTCGTGCGAGTTGATATATCCGGCTAAGACCGAAGGCATTCGTGCGAGTTGATATATCCGGGCTAAGACCAAGGCCTTTGTGCAAGTCACCAAATCCGGGTTATGACCAAGGCAATCGTGCGAAGTCGCTATATCCGGTTAAATCCGAAAGTATGTGATTCGAAGTGAGCAATCTTGCTGTGAAAATTTCAGCTTATACACTTGTGAAAATTCCAGCAATGAGGTATGTTTGTATGTGCTTGTACTAATTGAATTCTTACAAGTAAGTATCGCTAAGTTGATAAACGAGCTACCGGCCTTGGGCTAAGTTGTTCTTTTGTGTATGAACATAAGGGTCGGTGATGTGAAATAAGTATGAGTATGGGAATGTGAATTAGTAAAGTGGTTTAATTAGCCATGTGAATAAAATACCTTAGTCAAAGCTGATTTCATTGCTTGAGACTTACTAAGCATTAAAATGCTTACCCGTTGCTTTGGCTCTCTGTTTTATAGGTTTATTTCGTTAGCTATCGGATTCGGGATCAAAGAAGTCGAAGTCATCCACACTATCGAAGCCCCATTTTGGTACAAATTTTGGTTGAACTTTGAAATGGCATGTATAGGACCATCCTTTGTTGAAGGTCATGTACCTTCGGTTTGTGTAAACTTGGATAGCCATGCGAAAATGGCTTATATAATGTTTTAGCATAGAACTATAATCGTTTGTATGTTGACCCTTATGAGGTATGGAATTATTTTGAAACGATTAGCCATTGGAATGGTTAATCATGATCACGCTTTGTGCTATGTATGTAAAAGGGCCAATTGAATCATGGAAAGTATGAAATAGGTAAAGCCTACTAAAGGCAGATGCTGACAGCAGCAGTGACGTGGATGTGAAAAATCACTAAAAATAGTAGGAATGGTATTAAATAGCAAATAAATTATGTAAGTGTACCTTGATGAATCTACTTTCATATGGAAGAAACGAAATGGTCATATGAGTTATAAGTTAACAGATTTTAAAGTTCTTGTGAAATAGGGCCAGAACGGTTTCTGGATCCCCTGTTCCAACTTTGGAAAATCATTGTAAATTAACCAGAGATAATTAGGAGTCATTCCATATATGTGTAGATTCCTCTCTGAGTCTAGTTTCTATAGAAACAAACGGCATTAGTATTGAAGCCCTGTACAGGGAGATATCCAATTCGTAACGCACAAAGGTCAGTGTAGTCGATCCCTACAACAGGCGAGACTTTAACTAATAAACTGTACTAATTGGCTCGACCAAAAATTCTAGAAAAAAATATGTAGATGTACATATGAGTCTAGTTTCAGGAAAAATTTACGGAACTGATTTTCGAGTTGTAAAACTCAAGTTATGAATTTTGGAGCGACTAGTACTCAGATTGGCAGCTTGTCTGAAAATTGTCAATAAGTGGGTTGAAGTTTGTTAACACCTCGCGTTCGACTCCGGCGACGGTCTCGGGTTCGGGGTGTTACAATTTTATTGGTATCAGAGCTACGGTTTAGTCGATTCTAGGACTACCGTAATGCGTTTGGGGTCTAGCTATACATGCCATTTTATGTGATTATATGATAGTGTGGTGATTTCTGACGTTTGAACTTGTGTTTATTTATAGTAATGGATCCCGATCCCAACCGAGCGATAGCTGATGATGTGGAGAGTGTGGCGCCTGCTCCCGCACAAGGGACAGCGCCGGACTCTCAACCTGTTGCTAGTAATCCGAATGACGAGGCTAGACAAGCCTTTTATAGCGTGATGAATGATTGGTTCAACCAATACATTCGAACTAATACTACTGCTTCCACAACCTCCATTCCCAACAAACACACCCCGCACCTACAATGCCTCCAGAATTGACCAAATAAGGTCGAATAAGCCCCAGTTGATAGAATCCAAAACATGGGGCTACTGAATTTAAAGCTAAGGATAGTGATGATGCCGAGCAAGCCGAATTTTGGTTGGACAACACGATCCGGGTACTCGATGAGCTATCTTGTACACCGATGAATGCCTAAAGTGTACCATCTCCTTGCTACGTGATTACGCCTACTATTGGTGGAGTACTCGACTTACAGTGCCCATGAACAAGTAACTTGGGAGTTCTTCCAAACCGAGTTTCGGAAAAAGTATATCGATCGAGATTTATGGACCAAAAGCGAAAGGAATTTCTCGAACTTAAACAAGGTTCCATGTCGGTTACCGACTATGAGCGAAAAATTCGTGAGGCTTAGCCAGACGCGAGAATGCATTTCTTGAAAGTCGTGATGTGTAAACGCTCAAGATGGACTGAATGATGAGATAAAGTCAGTATGTTGGCATTTTGGAAATCAGAGTTTGTGACTCTCGTCGAGCGGCGATGCAAAGCCGAGGAGTTTAGTATGGAGAAAAGGAAAGCGGAAGCGGGAGCAAGGGAGTTTCAGAAGAGGTATTCGGGAAGCCCTTCCAACAGTCATCAAAGAAACTTAGAGATGGCTTAGGCGATCTAGAGACACTTCGGGCTTTTCTAGACGAGATCGCGATCGACCCCTGTGACCACGAATCACTTGATCGCCATGAGTGGGAATGATCGACGAGAGAGGACGGAGTGCCGATATTGTGGCAAATGGCATTTTGAAGTCTGTAGATTCCGTGACCGCTCTGTTACAAGTGTGGATCAGTTGACCACTTCATTAAAGATTGCCCGAGGTTGTCTCGAATGAATGTAGATCGGAGTGGGAAACCGGGTACTACCACCGCCGAGGTAGACCATCCGGAAATACGGGCAAGGCTAGTGGTGGTCGAGAGGATCTAGAGATCTTTGCGACCAGATCCGAGGCTCGCGCTCCAGCTAGGACTTATGCTATACGCCAAGCACGCGAGGATGCCTCCTTGCGGATGTTATTACGGGTACTTTCACTCTCTTTGATACTAATGTGATTGCTTTGATTGACCCTGGTTCTACTCATTCTTATATATGCGAAACCTTAGCATCGAGTAAGACTTTGCCTATTGAGTCTACTGAGTTCGTAATTCGGTGTCAAATCCTTTGGGTCGTTATGTGCTGGTCGACAAAGTGTGTAAGAAATGCCCCTAGTAATTGAGGTACTGTTTTCCGGCGGACTTGATGCTTTTGCCGTTCGATGAATTTGATGTTATTCTTGGGTTGGATTGGTTGACCGTGCATGATGCGGTTGTGAATTGCAAAAGCAAGACTATTGATTTGAGATGCGCAAACAACGAGATGATCCGAGTTGAGTCTACGAACTTGAAGGGGTTGCCAGCTGTAATATCATCAATGTTGGCCCAGAAATATGTAAGAAAAGGGTGTGAAGCATACCTTGCGTATGTACTTGATGATAAGGAGTTAGGAATAGAACCCAAATCTGTGCCGGTGGTTTGTGAATACCCGGACGTTTTTCCCGAAGAATTGCCGGGTTTGCCACCTGTTCGGGAGATAGAGTTTGGCATTGAGCTTGTACCAGGACCACACCGATTTCGATAGCTCCATATCGTATGGCACCAACGGAATTAAAGGAGTTGAAAGCTCGGTTGCAAGAGTTGATGGATAGAGGTTTTGCTCGCCGAGTTTTTCACCTTGGGTGCACCGGTGTTGTTTGTGAAAAGAAGGACGGAACCATGAGGTTGTGCATCGACTATCGTCGACTTAATAAAGTGACAATAAAGAACAAGTATCCGTTACCACGTATCGATGATTTGTTCGATCAACTGAAGGAGCCTCGGTGTTCTCAAAATAGATTTGAGATCGGGCTATTATCGATTCTTGAATCCGAGATTCGGACATACCCAAAACCGCCTTGAGCGAGATATGGTCACTCGAGTTCTTAGTGATGCCGTTTGGGCTCACTAATGCCCTATGGTATTTATGGATTTGATGAATCGGATCTTGGATCATATTTGGATCGGTTCGTAGTTGTGTTCATCGACGACATCTTGGTCTATTCAAGAGATGAGACCGAACATGCGAGCACACGAGATTAGTGTTGCAAATTTTACGGGATAAGCGGTTATATGCTAAGTTTAGCAAGTGTGAGTTACGGTTAAGAGGTTAGCTTCTTGGGTCACGTGGTATCTGCATCGGGTATTCGAGTCGACCCAAGCAAAATTTCAGCCATACTTAACTGGAAACCTCCAAGAAATATTACTGAGGTTCGGAGCTTTTTGGGACTTGCCGGTTACTACCGACGGTTTGTAAAAGGATTCTCGATGATAGCCACACCCATGACGAAACTGCTTCAGAAAGATGTCAAGTTTGAATGGACGGAAAAGTGTCAGAAAAGTTTTGACCAATTGAAAACTCATTTGACGGAAGCTCCAGTACTAGTACAGCCCGAATCTGGCAAAGAGTTTGTCATCTATAGTGACGCCTCCCTACTTGGGTTAGGTTGCGTATTGATGCAAGAAGGTCGAGTTGTGGCCTATCGTCAAGACAATTAAAGCCACATGAGAAAATTATCCGACCCATGATCTCGAATTGGTCGCCATCGTATTCGCCTTAAAGATATGGCGACATTACTTATTTGGTGAGAAGTGCCATGTGTATTCGGATCACAAAAGTCTCAAATATTTGATGACTCAAAGAGACTTAAATCTGCGACAAAGACGTTGGCTCGAGCTGTTAAAGGATTATGAGCTGGTCATTGACTATCACCCGGAAAGGCTAATGTGGTTGCGGATGCCTTAAGCCGAAATCCTTGTTTGCTTTTACTGACGATGAATGTACACTTGTCTATCCTACCCGACAATGTGTTAGTAGCCGAATTAATGTACCAAACCATTGTTGACTCATCAAATTCGTGAAGCTCGAAAAGTTGATGAGGAGTTGCGTGCAAAACGGGCTGAGTGTGTTACGAACAAGGAATCGGAGTTTCAAATTGATGATGACGATTGTTTGAGGTTCGAAGTCGTTTGTGTGTTCCAAAGAATTGAACTTATTTCGATAATTCGAGCGAAGCTCATTGTAGCCGAATGGCAATCCACCCGGGAGTACGAAGATGTACAATGAGTTGAAACGTCGGTTTTGGTGGCATGGTATGAAACGAGACATCTCCGACTTTGTTGCAAGATGTTTAATATGTCAACAAGTGAAAGCGGAGCATCAAGTGCCTTCGAGGTTACTTGACCGATCACGATACCCGAGTGGAAATGGGATCGAGTCACAATGGACTTTGTGTCCGGATTGCCGTTGTCGACAAGTAAGAAGGATGCAATTTGGGTTATTATTGATAGACCGACTAAGTCGGCTCACTTTATCCTGTGCGTATGGATTTTCATTGGATAAACTAGCTGAATTGTACGTTTCTCGATTGTGAGATTACACGGGTACCGATTTACATTGTGTGGGATAGAGATCCGAGGTTCACCTCGCGATTTTGGAAGAAATTACAAGAAGCATTGGGCACCAAGTTGCATTTCAAAGACCGCCTTTCACCCCCAAACCGATGGTCAATCCGGCGTATAATTCGGATACTTGAGGATATGTTGAGATGTTGCATCCTCGAGTTCGGTGGTTCGTGGGAGCGGTACCTACCTTTGATTGAATTCGCCACAACAATAGTTTTCAATCAAGTATGAAGATGGCGCCTTACGAGGCTTTGTGCGGGCGTAAATGCCGTACACCATTGTTTTGGACCGAGCTCGGTGAGAACAAAATTTTTGGAGTGGATTTGATTAAAGATCTTTGAGCAGAAAGTAAAAGTAATCCGTGAAAATCGAAGATAGCCTCCGATCGTCGAAATCGTATGCGGATTTGAAGCGAAAGGACATTGAGTATCGGTGGGAGATAAAGTGTTTCTTAAAGTTTCGCCGCGGAAAAAGATACTCAGATTCGTAGTAAGGGCAAGTTGAGCCGAGATTCATTGGGCCGTCTGAAATCTCGAACGAGTTGGCCCGATTATGTATCGTTTGATCTTGCCCCCTGAACTTGAAAAGATTCACAACGTCTTCCATGTTTCAATGCTTCGACGCTATAGATCTGATCCGTCGCACGTAATTAGTCCATCAGAGGTTGAAATTCAAGCCGATATGAGTTATGAAGAAGAACCGATTCGTATCCTAGCTCGTGAAATGAAAGAGTTGCGAAACAAAAGGGTTCCGCTAGTGAAAGTGTTATGGCTCAAACACGGGATAGAAGAAGCTACTTGGGAACCCGAGAACTCTATGAAAGAGCAATATCCAAACCTATTTACCGGTAAGATTTTCGGGGACGAAAATTTCTAAAGTGGGGGAGAGTTGTGACAGCCTTAAACGACCCTAGTCGAAATGTGGTTTCGGGACCACAAAACCAAGGCATAAAAATAATTTAATATTTATTTTATTGCCTATAATGTGTGTTAACTCATGTGTGATATTTTTTATGCTTTGATTTAGAATTATAGATGTGAATTTCACTAGAAAGGACCTAGTAATAAACTTTGAAAGTATGAGGGGAAATGTGTGATGACTAATTAAAGGATGCATGCAAAACAATGGACTTGCATGTCAAATTTCCCCATAGCTAGTGGCCGGCCATGACAAGGATTTATGGGCAAAATCATGTCATGAAACATGTTTGGTAAATGGGTTATGATGGAAAGAATAAAATAAGGGGTATGGAATAAACAATTAATGTTAGTAGATGAGAAACAAAAAAAAGTGTCCATCTTCCTCCATAGCTTGGCGAATGTCCTAAAGGAAGAAAGAAAAATTTTGTTCATCTCTTTTCACTCTCTTGTTGGCCGAAAATACTAAGGTTAAGGAAGGAGTTTTGCTTCATACTTGGTTTGGAAGAGGATTAGGAAGAGGTTGGCTAAACTTGCATCAAGATTAAGGTATGTTTGAGGTTCATGCATGTTTTTAGTTGCTAGCTTAATGTTCTTGTTAGCCCATGGTTCAAATCCTTGTTATGTCATGGGAATGAAATTGACCAAAGTGAATGTGGTGTTAATGCCATTGCATGTTAAATAACAAGCTTGAAAGTGATACATGTGATGGAGGATTGAAGATTCTTAGATTTTCTTTTAGCATTTTTTTGAATGAGATACTAAGTTCTTTGTTTCACCATGACCAAATTGAAATGGTGTGGTGTTGTGGTATTCGCCATGAGATATCCATAAGTATAATTCATGCATGTTGCATGGTAAGTAAGATTTAAGCTTTGGAAATGTGTATATATTTGGATATAAGCCACTTGAGAATTGGCCCTTGCACCTACATGAATATATGTTTGCACATGATGGATTGGTATGACATATATACTAATTCAAAGTGTATATTTGCTTGTGATGATGTGTTGATTATGAAGTAAATAAGAGATGTGCAATGAATTACGATATGTAATGTGTTAGTAGTAAAATGTATGCTGTTTTTTTTTTTGTGTGGTATTAAGTGTATATTCGGCCACATGAGGGGTAATTAGTGTGCATGCATTCGGTTTGAGGCAAGCATATTGATGCCTATTCTTGGCTTAGAAAATTGACTAAGAGGAATATTAACTAATGTGTTGAGTTCGATTTATGATTTTGTACATATACAACTTTGATGCCTAATGTATATAAGGGCCAAGTACTTTGAACTTCACGTTGATGTTTGAATGTATTGAATTGCTTGTTGTGATGTAAAAATGTGCATGACCATTGTGTATTTGAGCTAAAGGATGGCCATATGACCATTTACACTCCTTGTCATATTCGGCCATAAGCTATCATGATGAGATTTTAATAAGTTAAATTTGTGTAAATTAGCTCAAGAGCAAAGGGAGCTAAATCCGATAAAGGGAAGGAAAAAGTAGTTGAATAGCTGTCGAAATCGCCGACAACATCCAAGGTAAGTCTTGAGTGATGACCCTACTTGAATTATATCAAAATTATGCTCCTTGTTTGTGTGGCCATTGAGCGAAAATAGTAAAGGTTGATAGATATTTTGTGTTAGAGCTTTAATAACGAAATGAACTATGGACGTGTCTTGAATATTGATATATATGTAAGTGAACATTGGAAATATATCCGGGCTAAGACCAAGGCATTCGTGCGAGTTGATATATCCGGGCTAAGACCGAAGGCATTCGTGCGAGTTGATATATCCGGCTAAGACCGAAGGCATTCGTGCGAAGTTGATATATCCGGCTAAGACCGAAGGCCTTTGTGCAAGTCACCAAATCCGGGTTATGACCGAAGGCAATCGTCGAGTCGCTATATCCGGTTAAATCCGAAAGTATGTGATTGGAAGTGAGCAATCTTGCTGTGAAAATTTCAGCTTATACACTTGTGAAAATTCCAGCAATGAGGTATGTTTGTATGTGCTTGTACTAATTGAATTCTTACAAGTAAGTATGCGCTAAGTTGATAAACGAGCTACCGGCCTTGGGCTAAGTTGTTCTTTTGTGTATGAACATAAGGGTCGGTGATGTGAAATAAGTATGAGTATGGGAATGTGAATTAGTAAAGTGGTTTAATTAGCCATGTGAATAAAATACCTTAGTCAAAGCTGATTTCATTGCTTGAGACTTACTAAGCATTAAAATGCTTACCCGTTGCTTTGGCTCTCTGTTTTATAGGTTTCGCTTCGTTAGCTATCGGATTCGGGATCAAAGAAGTCAAGTCATCCACACTATCGAAGCCCCATTTTGGTACAAATTTTGGTTGAACTTTGAAATGGCATGTATAGGACCATCCTTTGTTGAAGGTCATGTACCTTCCGGTTTGTGTAAACTTGGATAGCCATGCGAAAATGGCTTATATCGTTTTAGCATAGAACTATAATCGTTTGTATGTTGACCCTTATGAGGTATGGAATTATTTTGAAACGATTAGCCATTGGAATGGTTAATCATGATCACGCTTTGTGCTATGTATGTAAAAAGGGCCAATTGAATCATGGAAAGTATGAAATAGGTAAAGCCTACTAAAGGCAGATGCTGACAGCAGCAGTGACGTGGATGTGAAAAATCACTAAAAATAGTAGGAATGGTATTAAATAGCAAATAAATTATGTAAGTGTACCTTGATGAATCTACTTTCATATGGAAGAAACGAAATGGTCATATGAGTTATAAGTTAACAGATTTTAAAGTTCTTGTGAAATAGGGCCAGAACAGTTTCTGGATCCCTGTTCCAACTTTGGAAAATCATTGTAAATTTACCAGAGATAATTAGGAGTCATTCCATATATGTGTAGATTCCTCTCTGAGTCTAGTTTCTATAGAAACAAACGGCATTAGTATTGAAGCCCTGTACAGGAGATATCCAATTCGTAACGCACAAAGGTCAGTGTAGTTGATCCCTACAACAGGCGAGACTTTAACTAATAAACTGTACTAATTGGCTCGACCAAAAATTCTAGAAAAAAAATATGTAGATGGACATATGAGTCTAGTTTCAGGAAAAATTTACGGAACTGATTTTCGAGTTGTAAAACTCAAGTTATGAATTTTGGAGCGACTAGTACTCAGATTGGCAGCTTGTCTGAAAATTGTCAAAAAGTGGGTTGAAGTCTGTTAACACCTCGCGTTTGACTCCGGCGACGGTCTCGGGTTCGGGGTGTTACAGTTCCACAATCTCCATTCCCGACAAATGCAACCCCCGCACCTACAATACCTCCGGTGACTGACCAAATAAGGTCAAGTAAGCCCCCAGTCGATAGGATTCGAAAACATGGGGCCACTGAATTTAAGGCTACGGATGATGATGATGCCGAGCGAGCTGAATTTTGGTTAGATAACACTATCCAGGTGCTTGATGAGCTATCCTGTACACCCGATGAGTGCTTAAAGTGTACCATCTCCTTGCTACACGAGTCCGCCTACTATTGGTGGAGTACTCTGACTTCTGTGGTGCCTAGAGAGCAAGTGACTTGGGAATTCTTTCAAACCGAGTTCAAAAAGTATATCGATCGAGATTCATCGACCAAAAGCGGAGGAATTCCTTGATCTTAAGCAAGGTTCGATGTCGATTACCGACTACGAACGAAAATTTGTGAGGCTTAGCCAGACAGCGAGAATGCATTTCGTCCGAAGCTATTATGTGTAAACGCTTGAGGATGGGCTGAATGATGATATAAGGATGTTTGTTGGCATCCTCGAGATACGAGAGTTCGTAGTACTTGTTGAGCGAGCTTGTAAAGCCAAAGAGCTTAGAAAGGAGAAACAAAAAGCTGATGTGGGAACTAGAGAGGTCCTCGGAAAGTCTCTTCAACAAGCATCGAAGAGATTTCGAGATGATGTGAGCCGGTCTAGAGGCGTTTGGGCTTTTCTAGACGAGGACGCGATCGACCCTGTGACCACACGAGTCACCTCGATCACGGTGGTGGAAATGATCGCCGAGAGAGGCGGAGTGTCCACATTGTGGCAAATGGCATTCGGGGAGCTGTTGGTTTCGTGATCGCTTCTGCTATAAGTGTGGATCGGCCGACCACTTTATGAAGGATTGCCCGAGGATGCATGAACAGAATGTAAGTCAGAGTGCAAACCCGGGTGCTACCACTGCTCGAGGTAGGCCACCTAGAAATATGGGCAATGTCAGTGGCGGTCAGAGAGGATCTAGAGATGCTACCATCAGATCTGAGGCTCGTGCTCCTGCTAGGACTTATGCCATACGCCACGCCGAGGATCTGCCTCTCGGATGTTATTACCGGTACTTTCACTCTTTTCAATACAAATGTGATTGCTTTGATTGACCCTAGTTCTACTCATTCATATATATGTGAAACCTTAGCATCCAATAAGACTTTGCCCATTGAGTCTACTGAGTTTGTAATTCGGGTGTCAAACCCCTTGGGTCATTACGTGCTTGTCAACAAAGTGTGCAAGAAAAGTCCCCTAGTGTTCCGAGGTTCTTGTTTTCCGGCGGACTTGATGCTTTTGCCGTTCGATGAGTTCGACGTTATTCTTGGTTTGGATTGGTTGACCATGCACGATGCGGTTGTAAATTGCAAGACCAAGACTATCGATTTGAGGTGCGAATAATGAAATAATTCGGGTTGAGTCTACGGACTTAAAGGGGTTGCCACCGTAATATCGGCGATGTTGGCCCGAAATAGGTAAGAAAAGGGTGCGGCGTACCTTGCGTCGTGCTTTCGATGACAAGGAATCGAAAAAGAAACCGAATCTGTGCCCGTGGTTTGTGAATACCGGATGTTTTCCAGAAGAATTGCGGGTTTACCACCTGTTCGGAAATAGAATTTGGCATCGAATTGGTACCGGTACCACTCCAATTCGATAGCTCCGTATCGTATGGCACCAACGAATTAAAGGAGTTGAAAGCTCGGTTGCAAGAATTGGTGGATAGAGGTTTTGCTCGCCCGAGTTTTTCGCCTTGGGGTGCGCCAAGATTGTTCGTGAAGAAGAAGGATGGAACCATGCGGTTGTGCATCGACTATCGTCGACAATAATAAAGCGACGATAAAGAACAAATATCCGTTGCCACGTATTGATGACTTGTTCGATCAATCTGAAGGGAGCCTCGATGTTCTCGAAAATAGATTTGAGATCGGGCTATTATCAATTGCGAATCCGAGATTCGGACGTACCCAAGAGCGCCTTGAGCGAGATATGGTCACTATGAGTTCCTAGTGATGCCGTTTGGGCTCACTAATGCCCTACGGTATTTATGGATTTAATGAATCGGATCTTTAGACCATATTTGGATTGATTCGTAGTCGTGTTCATTGATGACATCTTGGTCTATTCAAGAAATGAGACCGAACATCTTGAACACTGCGGTTAGTGCTACAAATTTTACGGGATAAGCAATTATATGCTAAGTTCAACAAGTGTGAGTTACGGTTAAGAGAGGTTAGCTTCTTGGGTCATGTGGTATCTGCGATCGGGTATTCGAGTCGACCGAATAAAATTTCAACCATACTTAATTGGAAGCCTCAGAAATATTTCGAGGTTCGAGCTTTTGGGCCTTAGGTTATTACCGACGATTTGTAAAAGGCTTCTCAACGATAGCCACGCCGATGACGGCTACTCCAAAAGGATGTTAAGTTCGAATGGACGGAGAAATGCCAAAAAGTTTCGATCAACTGAAAACTTATTTGACCGAAGCCCCAATTCTAGTGCAACCCGAGTCCGCAAGGAGTTTGTCATCTATAGCGACGCCTCTCTACTTGGGTTAGGTTGCGTATTAATGCAAGAAGGTCGAGTTGTGGCCTATCGTCGAGGCAATTAAAGCCACATGAGAAAAATTATCCGACTCATGATCTCGAATTGGCGCCATCGTATTCGCCTTAAAGATTTGGCGACATTACTTATTTGGTGAAAGGTGCCATGTATACTCGGATCACAAAAGTCTCAAATATTTGATGACCCAAAGAGACTTAAATCTGCGACAAAGACGTTGGCTCGAGCTGTTAAAGGATTATGAGTGATCATTGACTATCACCCGGAAAGGCGAATGTGGTTGCGGATGCCTTGAGTCGTAAATCGTTATTCACTTTACGAGCGATGAATGTGCACTTGTCATCCGATCCGACAGGTGTGTTAGTGGCTGAATTGAAAGCCAAACCATTATTGACACACCAAATTCGAGAAGCTCGTAAAGTCGACGACGAGTTGGTTGCAAAAGCGGGCTGCGTGTGTTCGAACAAGGACTCGAGTTTCAAATCGACGATGACGATTGTTTGAGGTTCAAAAGTCGTCTGTGTCCCAAAGAATTGAATTCATTTTGATAATTCAATGAAGCCCATTGTAGCCGAATGGCAATCCACCCGGAGTACGAAGATGTACAATGATTTGAAACGTCGGTTTTGGTGGCATGGTATGAAGCGAGACATCTCCGACTTTGTTTCGAGATGTTTAATATGTCAACAAGTGAAAGCGGAACATCGGTGCCTTGAGATTACTTCACCAATCACGATACCCGAGTGGAAATGGGATCGAGTCACAATGGACTTTGTATCCGGACTGCCATTGTCAGCAAGTAAGAAGGATGCGGTTTGGGTCGTGGTAGATCGATTGACTAAGTCGGCCCACTTTGTCTCCGTACGTATGGATTTTTCAATGGACAAATTAGCGGAATTGTACATTTCTCAGATTGTGAGATTACACGGGGTGCCTATTTCCATCATGTCGGATAGAGATCCGAGATTTACCTCGCGATTTTGGAAAAAGTTGCAAGAAGCTTTGGGTACCAAGTTGCATTTCAAGACCGCCTTTCACCCCCAAACCGATGGTCAATCCGAGTGATAATTCGGATACTTGAGGATATGTTAAGATGTTGCGTCCTCGAGTTTAGTGGTTCATGGGAACGGTATTTGCCGTTGATTGAATTCGCCACAACAACGACTTTCAATCAAGTATTAAGATGGCACCCTACGAGGCCTTGTGCGGTCGTAAATGCCGTACACCATTGTTTTGGACCGAGCTCGGTGAAAGCAAGATTTTCGGGTGGATTTGATTAGGGATGCTGAATGAAAGTGAAAGTAATCCGTGAAAGTCGAAGATAGCCTCCGATCGTCGAGAAGTCGTCGCGGATCTGAGCGTAAGGATATCGAGTATCGGTGGGTGATAAAGTGTTTCTCAAGGTATCTCCTTGGAAAAAGATACTCGAGTTCGGTAGTAAGGGCAAGTTGAGCCCGAGGTTCATTGGGCCATATGAGATATCGAGGCGAGTCGGTCCAAGTGGCATATCGCTTGATTTTGCCCCGAACTCAAAAAGGTTCACGATGTCTTTCACGTTTCGATGCTTGACGCTATAGATCCGATCCATCGCACGTGATTAGTCCATCGAAATTGAAATTCAAGCTAATATGAGTTATGAGGAAGAACCGATTCGTATCCTATCACGAAGTGAAAGAGTTGCGAAACAAGCGGGTTCCGCTAGTGAAAGTGTTATGGCTCAAGCACGGGATAGAAGAAGCTACTTGGGAGACCGAGAATTCTATGAAAGAGCGATATCCAAACCTATTTACGGTAAGATTTTCGGGGACGAAAATTTCTTAAGTGGGGAGAGTTGTGACAGCCAAAATAGACCCTAGTCGGAATGTGGTTTCGGGACCACTAAACCGAGTCATAAAATAATTAATTGTTATATTCTATGCTTACTATGTGTGTGCATGCATATGTGGAAATTTCATTCTCTAATTTTACCCATTTGTATGAGAAAGTATTAAATAGGGATCAAAGTGAAACATGGTGAAATATGATAGGCTAATTTTAAATGGCTTGTTAGTACATGTTAACAAAAGGTGGAGTTGCATGTCAAATAATCCCTTCCTAAGGAGGAGTGGCGGTCATGACAAGGTTATGGGCAAGGAACATGTTTCCAACATGTTTTGCTAGTGGTGTATGTAGGAAGTCATAAAATAAAGACTAGCATTAAAGAAAAAAAATTGTTCATCCATTCTAAACACTTTGGCGAATGTCCTAAAGAAAGAAAAGAAAATTTGTTCATCCTTTCTCACCTTCTTGGCCGAAAATACTAAGGGAAAAGGGGAGGATTTTTGCTTCATGCTTGGGTTGGAAGAGACCTAGAAGGAGATTTGGCTAAGTTTGCATCAAGATTAAGGTATGTATGAGGTTGTGTTGGGAGTTTCATGCATGGTTTGGTTGCTAATTTGATGTGCATGTTAGCCATGGCTCAAATCCTTGTTATGCCATGGAAATGGTATTTGGCCAAAGTTGTTATGGTGATAAAGCCATTGCATGCTAAGTGTGAAGCTTGATGATGATGCATGCAATGATGGATTGTCTACTCTTGAGTAAGATTTTGAGTTTTCTTTTGTGTTTAACCATGATTGAAGTTGAATGGAGCATGATTGTCATATTCGGCCATGATGCATTCATGAGCATGGTTCATGCTTCTTGCATGTTAGTTAAAATTTGTATTTTGGATGGCTATGGACACCTTGAAATTCGCCATGCTCATATTGTATATATATGTTTGCACATGATGTTTTGGCTATGAAGTAAGTGATGAATATATTGGTTTAAAGAAGAAGATGTGGAAGAATGCTTGTGAAATTGCAAGCACAATTCGCCTAGCACACATATAAGTGCTTGATGCTATATTATAAGTTTTGGGCCACAATGTGCAAAGCATTAACTAGTAAAATGCATGCTGTTTTGTGAGGTATTAAGTGCAAAATTGACCTCAACATGTACATGAATATTGGCCTTGGGTAGCCTATTGAAGGCCTTAGCTTTTCCTTGATGCTCAAATAAATTGTATTGAATTGCTTGATGTAGTATAAAATGTGCATGACCATTGTGTATTCAAGCTAAAGAGTGGCCATATGACCATTTAAACTCCTTGTCATATTCGCCATAAGCAAGCACAATGAGGTTTTAATAAATTGAATTTGTTTGAATTAGCTCAAGAGCTAAGAGGGCCACAATTGGACAAGGGAAGGAAAAGGTGATCGAATAGCCGAAAAAGCCGTTCGACAACATCCGAGGTAAGTCCTCAAGAAGTGACCTTACTTGAATTATGTGAGATGAAGTATGGATGTGTATGATTATTGATTTATGTGTGTATGAGAAATTGAATGATACCGGGCTAAGTCCCGAAGGCGAATATGCTTGTGAATATATGTGCGTTTGAGCCTTAGTAACGAAAATGAAATATGTATGTCCAATGATTATTGATGTATGTGTACATGAGAAATTGAATGATATCCAGGCTAAGCCCCGAAGACAATTATGCTGGAAATTATATCCGGGTTAAGACCCGAAGGCAATTGTGCTAGTGGCTATATCCGGGCTAAGACCCGAAGGCATTCGTGCGAGTTATTCTATTCGGGCTAAGACCCGAAGGCATTTGTGTACGTGATTATATCCGGTTATATCCGAAGAATCTTGGGCTGGAGGTGAGTGTTGGTTGCTATAATGAATTCAATTAGTACACTCGAAAAGCCCAAAGGATAAGGTACGTTATATGTGCATTGGAAAGTTGACATGTTTGAGCAACATTCGCTCAATCGAC
Organism: Gossypium arboreum; assembly: GCF_025698485.1. NCBI lineage: Eukaryota > Viridiplantae > Streptophyta > Magnoliopsida > Malvales > Malvaceae > Gossypium > Gossypium arboreum. Next base: position 32,015,317 of record NC_069077.1, read on the forward strand.
TAATGAATTTCAGTTATTGAATTGATTGATACTTTGTGAAAGTATATAATGATGAAGTGTGAAGTAAGAATGTGTATTAATGAAATGATGCATTTGGCTATGTGAATGTGTTGCTGTAATTAGAGCTGATTATATTCCTTGAGACTTACTAAGCATAAAAAAATGCTTACCCCGTTACTTTGGCTCTCTGTTTTATAGATTTCGCTCGATAGCAATCGGATTCGGGATCAATAAAGTCGAAGTCATCCACACTATCCACGCCTCTATTTTGGTATAAATTTTGGTTGAACTTTGAAATGGCATGTATAGGACTACCCCTTGTTGGTTGAATATGTTGTGATGTATATATATACGGCCATGCGAAAATGGCTCGTAAAAGTGAAGTATCGACTTAGACTAATTGTGGTTTGTATGTATATATTTGGTGTCATGATGTGGCTATGGCTTGGAAATGGGAATGTTGGTCATATGATCAGCCATTGGCATGGTTAAAATGATCATATATGAACCTATGTATGGCAAGACTAGTTGGTTCATGGAGACTACCAAATAGGTAAGACCTACCTTAAAAACAGATGCTGCCAGCTGCAGTGACGTGAATGTGAAAAATCACCAAAATTCGTAGGAATGGAATTAAATAGTGAATAAGCTATGTAAATGAACCTTGATGAGTCTATTTTCATATGGAAGAAACGAAATGGTCATAGGAGTTACATGTTAAGAGATATTAAAGCTATTGTGAGACAGGGTCAGAACGGTTTCTGGGTTCCCTGTCGCAACTTTAAAAATTTACTATAACTTATCCAAAGAGAATTAGGAGACATACCTTATATGTACAGATTCCATTTTGAGTCTAGTTTCATTAGAAACAAACAGAACCAGCATTAAAGCCCTGTACAGAGAGATATTCAAGTTATACCGCGCGAAGGTCAGAGCAGTCGATCCCTGTAACATGGGTGACTTTAACTAATAAACTGTACCAATTGGCCCAACCAAAAATTCTATAAATAAATCCATGGATGGATATATGAGTCTAAATTCAGGGAAAATTTACGAAACCAGTTTCCGAGTTTTGAAACTCGAGATATGATTTTTAAGGCGACAGTGACGCAGTTTTCCAGCCTGACTGGAAATGTCAAATGGATGGGCAAAACAAGTGAACTTGGCTTGTTAACCCCTCGTGTCCGACACCGGCGATGGTCTCGGGTTCGGGGTGTTACAAGAATACGAGATTTGTGATACTTGATGTTCATTTTAAATGACAATCTTTAATTGAATGAAATGCTTAAAACTTACTAAGCCTTAAAAGCTTACTCTGTTTCTTATTTCTTTGTTTTATAGATTGTTGATTTTGGCTACCGACTCGGGGATCCTCAGCAGTTCATCATACTATCGATCTTGTTGGTACTGTTATATTTTGGTCTCGATATGGCATGTATAGGCTAGGCTGTTGACTAATATATGTTTTGTAATTGTAAATATTTTTGGCCATATGGAAATGGTATATATATATATAACTCAAGATCAGTTTGTACTCGACTCGATTTATGTCTTTGTTGAATTATTTTGTGAATGGAATTTTAAATGTTTAGCTCAGTAATACCTCATAGCCTAAACTGGTGATTGGACTCGGGCTAGGGGTGTTACATTTTATTGGTATCAGATCTACGGTTTAGTCGATTCTAGGACTAACGTAGCATATATGAGTCTAGTTATACATGCCATACAGTGTTAATACGATAGTGTGATGATTTCTTACAGTTAAAAATGTGTTTTCGTATAGTAATGGATCTCGATCCCAATCGAGCGGTAGCTGATGATGTAGAGAGTGTAGCGCCTGCTCCCGCACACGGGACAGCGCCGATAGACTCTCAACCTATTGCGAGCAATCAAAATGACGAGGCTAGACAAGCCTTTTATAATGTGATGAATGATTGGTTTAACCAATACATTCAAACTAATACGGCTATTCCACAACCCCCACTCCCGAATAATACACCCCCTGTACCTACGATACCTCCGGTAATTGATCAGATGAGGTTAAATAAGCCCCCGGTAGACAGAATCCGAAAGCACGGGGCGACTGAATTTAAGGCTACAGATAGCGATGATGCTGAGCAAGCTGAATTTTGGTTTGACAACACTATCCGAGTGTTTGATGAGCTGTCCTGCACACCCGATGAATGCTTAAAATGTGCTATATCTTTGCTACGTGATTCTGCCTACTATTGGTGGAATACGTTGATTTCCGTTATGCCTAGAGAGTGAGTGACTTGGGAGTTCTTCCAAATTGAGTTACGAAAAAAGTATATCAGCAAGAGATTCATTGATCAGAAGCGGAAATAATTTCTTGAGCTTAAACAGGGTTCCATGTCAGTTACTGATTATGAACGGAAGTTTGTCAGACTTAGTAGATATGCTTGGGAATGTGTATCGTCTGAGGCTATTATGTGTAAACGTTTTGAAGATGGGTTGAATAAAGATATAAAAATGTTTGTTGGCATTCTTGAAATACGAGAGTTCATAGTACTTGTCGAGCGAGCTTGCAAAGCCGAAGAACTTAGTAAAGAGAAAAGAAAAGCTGATGTCAAAGCTGGAGAATTTCGTAAAAGGTCTTCAGGAAAGTCTTTTCAGCAATCATAGAAGAAATTTCTAGATGATTCAGGCCGATCAAAGAACACTTCGGGTTTTTCCAGACGAGACAGCGATCGACCCCCTGTGAGTACACGAGCCACTTCAGTTGCCAGTGTTGGGAATGATCAACGGGATAGGGTCGAGTGCATGTATTGTGGAAAATGGCATTCGAGAAGCTGTAGATTTCATGACCGCTCCTGTTATAGATGCGGATCAGTCGACCATTTTATCAAAGACTGCCTGAGATTATCCGAACAAAATGTGAACCAAAGTGGGAAAACGAGTACTACTACAGCACGAGGTAGACCGCCTAGGAATATAGGAAATGCTAGCGGCGGTCAGAGAGGGTCTAGAGATGCTACAACTAGATCTGAGGCTCGTGCTCCTGCTAGAGATTATGCTATACGTGCACGCGAGGATGCTTCTTCGCCTGATGTTATTACTAGTACTTTCACTCTCTTTGATACTAATGTGATTGCTTTGATTGACCCTAGTTCTACTCATTCATATGTATGTGAGACTTTAGTAACCAGTAAGACTTTACCTGTTGAGTCTACTGAGTTCGTAATTCGATGTCAAATCCCTTGGGTCGATATGTGCTTGTCGATAAGGTGTGTAAAAAATGTCCCCTAATAATTCGAAGTTCTTATTTTCTGGCCGATTTGATGCTTTTACCATTTGACGAATTGATGTTATTCTCGGTATGGATTGGTTGACTGTACATGATGCAATTGTAAATTGCAAAAGAAAGACCATTGATTTGAGATGTATAAATAATGAGATAATCCGAGTTGAGTCTACTGACTTGAACGGATTGCCAGCAATAATATCCTCGATGTTGGCTCAAAAATATGTGAGAAAGGGGTGTGAAGCATATCTTGCATACGTACTTGATTGCAAAGAGTCAGAAAAGAAACTCGAATCAGTGCCAATGGTTTGTGAGTATTCAGATGTTTTTCCTGAGGAATTACCGGGATTACCACCCGTTCGAGAGGTAGAATTTGGCATCAAACTTGTACCTGGGACTACACCAATTTTGATAGCTCCGTACCGTATGGCACCAACTGAATTAAAGGAATTGAAAACTCAGTTGCAAGAGTTGACGGATAGAGGTTTTGCTCGACTGAGTTTCTCACCTTAGGGTGCACCAGTATTGTTTGTGAAAAAGAAAGACGTAACCATGAGAATGTGCATCGACTATCGTCAATTGAATAAAGTGACCATAAATAATAAATATCCGTTACCACGTATAGATGATTTGTTTGATCAGCTGAAGGGAGCCTCAGTGTTTTCAAAGATAGATTTGAGATCGAGTTATTATCAGTTGCGAGTTCGAGACTCAAATATACCCAAAACTGCTTTCAAAACGAGATACGGTCACTACGAGTTCTTAGTGATGCCGTTTGGGCTCACTAATGCCCCTGCGGTATTTATGGACTTGATGAATCGAATTTTCAGACAATATTTGGACCGGTTTGTAGTTGTGTTTATAGATGACATCTTGATTTATTCACGCTATGAAACCGAACATGCCGAACACCTGAGATTAGTGTTGCAAATTTTACGGGATAAACAGTTATATGCTAAGTTCAGTAAATGTGAGTTCTGGTTGAGAGAAGTTAGCTTTTTGGGACACGTGCTATCTGTATCGGGTATTAGAGTTGATCCGAGCAAAATTTTAGCTATACTCGATTGGAAGCCTCCGAGAAATATTACTGAAGTTCGGAGCTTTTTGGGACTTGCCGGTTACTACAGACGGTTTGTAAAGGGTTTCTCAATGATAGCCACACCAATGACGAAACTACTTCAGAAAGAAGTTAAGTTTGAATGGTCAGAAAAATGTCAGAAAAGTTTCGATCAATTGAAAACTTATTTGACTGAAGCTCCAGTGCTAGTGCAGCCTGAATCTGGTAAAGAGTTTGTCATTTACAGTGATGCATCCTTGCTTGGGCTGGGTTGTGTATTGATGCAAGAAGGTTGAGTTGTAGCTTACGCGTCGAGGCAATTGAAGCCACATGAGAAAAACTATTCGACCCATGCTCTTGAATTAGCGGCCATTGTTTTCGCTTTGAAAATCTGGCGGCACTATTTGTTTGGAGAGAAGTGTCATGTATATTCGGATCACAAAAGCCTCAAATATTTGATGACTCAAAGAGATTTGAATCTGCGACAAAGACGTTGGCTTGAGTTGTTGAAAGATTACGAGCTTGTCATTGACTATCACCCGGGAAAAGCTAACGTGGTTGCTGATGCTTTAAGTCGCAAGTCACTGTTTACTTTATGAGCAATGAATGTACACCTGTCCGTTTCATTCGATAATATGTTAGTAGCAGAATTGAAAGCCAAACCATTATTGATTCATCAAATACGTGAATCTCAGAAAGTCGACGATGAACTGGTTGCTAAACAAGCTGAATGTGCTTCTAATGTGGAATCAGAATTTCAAATAGACGACAACGATTCTTTAAGGTTCAGGAGTTGATTGTGTGTTCCAAGAAATTCAGAACTTATTTCGATGATTTTGAGCGAGGCTCATAGTAGCCGAATGTCAATCCACCCGGGTAGTACGAAAACGTACAATGATCTGAGGCATCAGTTTTGGTGGCCTGGTATGAAACGAGACATTTCTGACTTTGTTTCGAAGTGTTTGATATGTCAACAAGTGAAAGCGGAACATCAAGTGCCTTCAGAGTTACTTCAGCCAATCATGATACCCGAATGGAAATGGGATCGTGTCACGATGGATTTTGTATCTGGGTTGCCATTGTCATCAAACAAGAAAGATGTGACATGGTTTGTTGTTGATAGACTGACAAAGTTGGCTCATTTTATTTCCGTACGTACAGATTATTAACTTGACAAGCTAGCTGAATTGTATGTTTCTCAAATTGTAAGGTTGCACGGGGTACCTATTTCTATTGTGTCAAATAGAGATCCGAGATTCACATCGCGATTCTGGAAGAAATTGCAAGAAGCATTAGGTACCAAGTTGCATTTTAGCACCGCTTTTCATCCCCAGACTAATGGCCAATCCGAGCGGATAATTCAGATACTCTAGGATATGTTGAGATGTTGCATCATTGAGTTTAGTAGTTCATGGGAATGGTATTTACCTTTGATTGAATTTGCTTACAACAATAGTTTTCAATCAAGCATTAAGATGGCACCTTATGAGGCTTTGTATGGTCGTAAATGTCGTACACCGTTGTTTTGGACCGAGCTTAGTGAAAGTAAAATCTTCGGTATTGATTTGATTAAAGATGCTGAGCAGAAAGTAAAAGTAATCCGTGAAAGTCTGAAAGCAGCTTCAGATCGTCAGAAGTCGTATGCGGATTTAAAGCGAAAAGACATCGAATATCAGGTCAGAGACAAAGTGTTTCTTAAAGTTTCACCTTGGAAAAAGGTGCTCAAATTTGGCTGTAAAGGCAAATTGAGTCCGAGGTTCAACGAGCCGTATGAGATATCCGAACGAATTGGGCCAGTCGCATATAGATTGATTTTACCCCCTGAACTTGAAAAGATTCACAACGTTTTTCATTTCTTGATGCTTCGACGTTATAGATCTGATCCATCACACATAATTAATCTATCAGAGGTTGAAATTCAATCTGATTTGAGTTATGAAGAAGAACCAATTCGTATCCTAGCTCGCGAGGTGAAAGAGTTGCAAAACAAAAAGGTTCCGTTAGTAAAGGTGTTATGGCTTAAGCACAGGATCGAAGAAGCTACTTGGGAACCCGAGAACTCTATGAAAGAACGATACCCAAATCTATTTACTGGTAAGATTTCCGGGGACAAAAATCCCTAAAAGGGGGGAGAGTTGTGATAGCCCTATTTTGACCCTAGTCGGGAAGTGGTTTCGGGACCACAAAACCGAGTCATAAAAATAATTAACCGTTGTATTCTATGCTTATTGTGTGTGTACATGCATGTGTGAAAGTTTCATGCTTTAATTTTGTCATTTGTATGTAAAATTTATAAGATAGGACCTATGTGATAAAACTTGAAAATGTCATAAGTAAATTTTAATGTGCCAAATAATGCATGAATTGTGACATGGGGGACTTGCATGTCAAATGGACCAATTTTAGTTTAGTGGCCGGCCATAGTGATGGTTGATAGATAATTTATATTTTATTTAAGCATTTTAATCGGTAATTGCATTATATTAAAAAAATAGTAAAATAACAAAATGGTGAAAAGAACAAAGCTTGTCCATCTTTGTTCTTCATAGTTGAATGTAAGAAAACAAATTGGGGAAGGGAAGCTCATGAATGTTCGGTCACTTAGGGAAGAAAAATCCAAGGTAAATTCATGGTAGTTTGCTTCTATTTTGATGTTTATGAGTTCCTTTCTTGAATCTACCTTAACCCATGAAATATATTTTGGTTTTTGGTTGTGTTGTGAGCATTTTTTCTTGATTGAAATGAAGGAAATGGTTGTTGTTTCATGTTATTTTGATGAATAATGTTAGATAGGTGAGGTTGAGCTAAACAAATTAAGCATATATGTGCATTAGATGCTAAGTAGGAAATCGGCTAATATGTTAGGTGTACTATGGCCGATTGTGGACTTGGATAAAATTTAGTAATGTATGTGCTTTAAATGTGTTATGGACTATTATAAGTTAAATTAAGTTGAAGCTTGGTAAAATTGGATAATTGTGGCTTAATTTCTTAATGGCAATTGGCTATTATGGTGAAATGCAAATGTTAATATTTAGTTGCTAGTGTTTATATGTGTGTTAGCCGAATTTGAACTTGAATAATGATTTGAGCACAATATGTTGTATTGATATTATGCTTAAGTGAAATTATAGATATATATGATGAAATTGATTGGTGATGTACATGTTTTAATAATATGTATGCAAAGAATGTGTGAAAGAGTGAATTGGTAATAATCTGTTTGGGGCAGCAGCAGCAAAGTGATTTTGGAAAATCACCATAAATTGTGGGAGTTGAATTAGAAGCTGAATAAATTATGTAATTAAATCTTGATGAGTCTAGTTTCAAATGAAATAAACGAGAACATATTTTGAATTCTTTATAATGAGAAATTTATTTCATAGTGAAGAGTGGTTAGATTAGTCAAACAGTGAAACAAGGAAAACTTTAGGAAAAATCTGGTATTGATTGGCTAAATTAAAAATTATGAAAATTTTATGAATAAAAGATAAATGAGTCTATTTTCGGGGAAAATTTACGGCAATTTATTTGGAGTTTTGTAGCTCCAGTTATAAATAATTTAGTGACTATTGCTCAGGAAGTCAGCTTATAGTGGAATTGTGATTATATTGTAAACATTGATAAATATTTGCTAATGAATTGCTTATTGATTTCTTATAAGCTTACTATAATCTGTATGTGTGAAAGTCGAATATATATGTATTATATTCTGAAAGTAATACTTGAATAGTCAAATAATGACTAGTTTAAAATTTGTTGAATTAAAGCTCAAGAGCATAGAGGGCAATTTCGGATAAGGGAAAAGAGAAAGTAACCGAGTAGCCATTTCACAACAGTTCAAGTATATCCGAGGTAAGTTTTGAGTAGTTTCCTTTAGTATGTAATTGACGATGCTTTATAAGAGTATATTAAGTGAGTTGCAAGTTTGGGTTGTACTTGAATATAGTTGTATAATAAATGGTGCATGTATACGATTCATAGTATAATGGTCACTTTCAGTTTAAGCTTGAATGGTAAAATGAATGTGTGATATTAAGTATAACTCTTGAGCCGAAATGTGAATGATGATGTGCATATTTAGCTTATATCTTAATGTAGTAAATGACTACTAAAGTGATAGGTTGAATGAGATGTGTTAAAGTATGATTAAGTATGCATGATATTGGGAATATATCCGGACATGAGGTCCGCAGGCTATATGCTGGGAATATATCCGGACATGAGGTCCATAGGCTATTTGCTGGGAATATATCCGGACTTGAAGTCCATAGGATATGTCCTGGAAATATATCCGGACTTGAAGTCCGCAGGCTATGTTCTGGAAATATATCCGGACTTGAAGTCCGCAGGCTACGTGCTGGAATGGAATCCAGGTTAAAGACCCACAGGCTTGTGCTAGAAATGTGTTTCGAGTTCTAAGACTTGACAGGACCTATGCCAGTAAGTTAAGTAAGAATACGATGTTGAATGTTCGTGGTAACCATTGTTGAGTAAGTAATATATATATTTTACATGTTAAGGTACGTATTATGTATTCATATGTGAATTGATCTCAAAGTGAATTATTAGTATTAAGAACGATATATCTATGCATGTGGGTGGATTTGATATTTGAGAATAAGATAATGACCTATTCGATCAGTGTAGGCCATTATATAAAAGTATGTGACTAAAAATAATTGTATAAGTCATATAGAAAGTGAAATATGTGCTGGAAATTTCTTGTGTATTCATATATACATATTTGGCCAATAGATTTTATAACTAGTGTACTTGTGTATAATCGGCCAAGTGAATTACAATTAGAATATGAGATTTGTGATACTTGATGTTCATTTTAAATGACAATCTTTAATTGAATGAAATGCTTAAAACTTACTAAGCCTCAAAAGCTTACTCTGTTTCTTATTTCTCTGTTTTATAGATTGTTGATTTTGGCTACCGACTCGGGGATCGTCAGCAGTTCATCATACTATCGATCTTGTTGGTACTGTTATATTTTGGTCTCGATATGACATGTATAGGCTAGGCTGTTGATAAATATATGTTTTGTAATTGTAAATATTTTTGGCCATATGGAAATGGTATATATATATAACTCAAGATCAGTTTGTACTCGACTCGATTTATGTCTTTGTTGAATTATTTTGTGAATGGAATTTTAAAGGTTTAGCTCGGTAATACCTTATAGCCTAAACCGGTGATCGGACTCGGGCTTGAGATGTTACACTTTTAATAACTCAAGCCACCTGTTCTGTCTCAAATTCAAGTCTTTTTGTGACATCAAATATTTCAAACTTTTATGATCAGTGAATATGTGACATTTTTCACCAAACAGATAGTGTTGCCAAATTTTCAGTGCAAAAACAATGGCTGCCAATTCTAAATCATGTATCAGGTAGTTCTTTTCATGTGGCTTTAGTTGTCTAGAAGCATAGGCTATTACTTTACCTTTTTGCATCAAGACATAGCCTAAATCATTTAATGACGTATCGTTGTAAATTACGAATTCTTTACCCGATTCAGGTTGAACTAGTACAAGTGCTTTAGTCAACAAGGCTTTCAGTCTGTCAAAACACTGCTGACATTTATCAGACCATTCAAATTCGCATCTTTCTGTAACAAGCATGTTATTGGGGAGGCTATCTTTGAAAACCCTTTTACAAACCTCTGATAATATCTAGCTAATCCCAAAAACCTTCTGACTTTAGACACAGTCTTCAGTGGTTTCTAGTTAACAATTGCTGAAATTTTATTTGGGTCAACTCTAATGCCTTAAGTAGATACTATATTTGACATACAGTTGTTTCTCACACAGAGATGAGCTCATCACGTGCCCATTTCCAAGTATTTCAGGGATATTCGAAATATAATTCATCTAATTCTCATATTTTCTTACGTCAAGAGTTTTTTCTGTTGAATTATTGAAATATCGATGGATACCTGGGTAGTACAAACAAGGTTTACTTATCAATGATTCGTCAATTCATATACGAGGGTGCTTATTAGAGTACATAACCAGGAAGTACAACTCTCGAGCCTTATAACGACAAGCTCATGAAAGTCGTGTATCGAGAAACTTATCCAGGCTGTATAATGGGAAGATCATGAGAGCCATAATCGGGTAGTTCATAAAAAAATTTTAATCAGGAAGCTCACGAAGAGACTATCAGGAAGCTCATAAAGAGCCATGTAACAAGAAGCTCCGGATAGCCACATATCAGGAAGTTCAAGTGTGTAACAACCCGGTTTAGACCCTAGTCGGAATAGTGGTTTTGGGACCATAAATCTGAGTCAGAAAAATACTTTAATATTATTTTTCATGCTCAAAATATGTGAATTAGCATGTGTGAAAGTTTCGTATGAAAATTTTATCATTTGTGTGCTTAATTTGCAAAAAGGACTTAATCGCAGAAAATGTAAAAGTGGCATTCTATTTGCTAAAGTGCTTATTTGCTATGTCCTTTTAAATGAGAGGTCCTATTATTAGACCATGGTTATAGTAAGTGGACAATAATTTCCTTATATGTTAATGGCTTTTAAATGGTTTAATAAAAGGTAAAATTGGAAAATTGATATTAATGTTAATTTAATAAAACAAAAACATAATATTTGTGTTTCATTCATCCATGTTTGCAAAAATTATCAAGGAAAAAGAAAGAAAAATACAAACTAGGGTTCGGCCAATGTTTGCTTTGAATTAGGTATGTATTTTTGCTCGAATTTTTATGATTTTTACATTTTTGTGATTGTTGCTTTCTGTTTTACTAAGCCCAAGTCTCAGTTTCAAATTTTGTTGATGATTTCCAGTTGAGATATTGATAAAATTGTGAGCTTTGTGTTTTTAAATGATGAAAAATGAAAGATATGTGATAGATAAATATATTTTGTCTTTGAATTTCTGATGAATTTGAGTAATTTGGGCTAAATTGTAAAAATGAGATTTTGAGGGACTAAAATGTGAAACAAATGAAATATGTGGGCTTATATGAACCCTATAAAAATTTAGCTAAGCATGTGTATAAGGAAATTTTGTGTATTTTGTGATTTTATGAATTAAGGACTAAAGTGTTAAAATGTGAAAATATGAGGGCTAATTTTTAAAATGCCCTAAATATGTGTATATGGATTGAATTGAATGATTTTTTAAATAAAAGGGTTAATTTTGAATACATATAGATCAAGAAAAATAGAATTCATATTTAGATCGAGGGAAATCGAAGGTTATCGAGTAAATGGTCCAAATTATCAATTCCGAGTACGAGGTAAGTTCGTACGTGATAAATGATGCTACAAATTAAGTTTATTTGCTTTGATAATGCATAAATTTTATATATTTGATTATGGCTTGAACACAATGATAAATTGACTATGTTCGACACTAAGTGTGCGATTCAAAATAGCTTCGACTATAAATAGCACTAAGTGTGCAAATTGGAATAGCTCTGGCTATATGAGGCACTAACTGTGCAATATCGAGATAGTTTTGGTTATTTGAGATGGCACTAAGTGTGCGAGATCGTAATAGCTTCAGCTAATCATTAATGCACTAAGTATGCAAGCTCTGAAATTATGGAGAGACTTTCAAATGAATTAATGTATTCGAACAAGAGGTGAGAATGAAAATGAATAAATATGGGAAAGTTCAAGTATGTACGATACCTATGTGGTAGATGATACTATGTGTATGAAGCTTGATGAATTAGTATGAGCATATTAATTGTGATGGAATAGAATTGATAGATGATTTGAGAACTACTAAGTGTTTATTAGTTAATGTTTTGTATTTTATAAATTTTTTATTATATTTGGTACGAACTTACTAAGCTATGAAGCTTACTGTCTGAGATATTCTCTGTTTTACAGTGTTATTCACACTATCGGACATCTAATTTTGGTACCATTTTGAGAGTTGTATATATAGTATATGACATGTATAGGCTAGAGTTATTTTGGTAGGTCTTGTAATGTAAATATTTAGCCATGTAATATGGCTTGATTATGGTTGAACTTATGGTTTGATTTTGGTATATGATATATAATGCAATATGGTCAATATGCTATGATCATGAATGGCCAATTGAGTTGGTCAATTTGATAATTTTGGTATTGCTTAATTAAAAACTTGGTAAGATTATGAATCATATGTTTTGGCATGATTTTTGTATGATTATAAGCATGAGTTTCGTTGTTTATGATATGGCATGAATGGTGTATGTTTTGGTGTATGAATTGGCTGAGATTTTGGTATAAAATGTTTGGTTTTGATCATGTAGAGAGGACCCAAAATTAGGGTGGCAAATTGGCCTAGTAAATGGCCTATTTTTGTCCAAACGAGCAGAGACACGGGCATGTGTCTTAACCATGTGTGACACACAGTTATGTTACATGATCGTGTCTCCCCTAGGGTACCCTATGATTTAAAGTCAATATACCCTATAGTTTTGACATGGCTTAGGCATACAGGTGTGTCTATTGGTTGTGTGTGGCATACGGGTTGGCACTTGGGCATGTGGTCAGCTGTGTGACCCAAGTCAGTAACCTCCCTAATTTTCAAACGGCCTAGCACACGGGCATGTCTTGTGGCCGTGTGGACAACTCAGTATGTATGCCCTATTTTGCCACGACCTAGACACACAGGCGTGTCTAATGCCGTGTGAGGCACACGGCCTATTCACATGGGCGTGTGACCTTTATAACTTAGAAAAATATTGAAGTTTTGGAAAAAATTGTATGTGCTCGATTTAGTCTCGACTCCTTTCTAAAGCATGTTTAAGGTCTCGTTAACCTATGTAAGGGACTTTTTATTGATGTATGACCTATGATGCTATGATGATTATGAAATGAATGCTAAATGTTTCGATATGTTTGATAATGCCTCTTAAGCCTAGTCCAGCAATGGATACGGGTTAGGGGTGTTACATTTATTTGTGTCAGAGCTATGGTTTAGTCCATTCTAGGACTAACGTAACGTGTGAGAGTCTAGCTATACATGCCATATATATAAATTATGATAGTGTGATGATTCTTGACAGTTAAAATGTGTTTTCTCATATAGTAAATAGATCCCGAATGAGCTATAGCTGATGATATTGAGAGCAATGTGCCCGCTCCTGCTCAAGGGGTAGCGCTGACCGAATCTAGGCCGATACCTAGTAGTTAGGGAGGAGAGGCTAAGCAAGCCTTCTTCCAAATGATGACTGAGTGGTTTACAAAATTCATACTAACAAAACAAGCTGCTCAACAACCTCCACCCCCACCTACTCATCAACAAGTCTTGGTTGTGCCACAAGTAATAGATCCGATTCAATTGAGTAAGCCACATGTTGATAAGATTCGTAAACATGGGCCAACTGTTGATAAGATTCGTAAACATGGGGTTGAAGAGTTTCGAGATACAGTTGATGATGATGCTGATAGGGCTGAGTTCTGGCTTGAGAACACTATTCGAGTATTCGATGAGTTGTCTATACTCCAGATGAATGTATCAAATGTGTAGTGTCCTTGCTTAGAGATAATACATATCACTGGTGGAAAATGTTGACATCGGTGGTTCCTAGGGAACAGGTCACCTGGGAATTCTTTTATATTGAGTTCCAAAAAAAGTACATAAGCCAGAGATTCCTTGATCAGAAACATAAAGAGTTTCTGGAGTTGAAACAAGTTCGGATGACTATAATAGAATACGAAAGTGAATTTGTACGTTTGAGCAAGTATGCTCGAGAATATGTGTTTACTAAAGAGATCATGTGTAAAAGATTTGTTGATGGATTGAACGAAGATATAAAATTGTTAGTCGGGATACTTGAATTGAAAGAATTCGTAGTATTGGTTGAGAGGGTCTGTAAAGCTGAGGATCTTAGCAAAGAAAAGAGAAAAGCTGATTCAGAGGCTAGAGATTTGAGAAAAAGATAAATGAATAAATCTTATCATCCCTCATTAAAGAAATCTTGAGATTTTATTGATCGATCGGTAGTTTCAATGGGATATCAGAATAGAGATCGTGGAAAGCAATATACCAACCCTAAAGCTCAAACTACCTCAGTATCGAGTGTTGGTAACGCAAAGGATGTAAAGCCTGAGTGTAAACAATGTGGAAGATGGCATTTTGGAGATTGCTGGGGTAAAAGTAATAACAGAGCTTGTTACAGTTGTGGTACACGAGATCACTTTATAAAAGATTGCCCAAAGTTAGGTGAAAAAGATAATGCTTAAAACATGAGGCCAAGTAACACTATAGCTAGAGGTAGACCACCGAAAAACACGGGAAACATGAGTGGTGGTAGAGGTGTGACGCGAGACACTGCAGTGAGACCTGCACGAGCCTACGCTATTCAAGCACGTGAAGAAGCGTCACCTCCAAATATTATTACCGATACTTTTACTCTCTATGATACTAAAGTTATTGCATTGATAGATCTAGGGTCTACTCATTCATATATATGTTTGAATTTAGTATCCAGTAAGACTTTTCCTGTAGAGTCTACCGAATTTGTAATTAGAGTATCAAACCCCTTAGGCAAGTGTGTATTGGTTGATAAAGTGTGTAAGAATAGTCCATTGATGATTTGAGGTAATTTCTTTCCGGTTGATTTGATGTTGTTACCATTTGATGAGTTTGACATAATCCTGGGTATGGATTGGCTAACATTGCATAATGCTGTTGTGAATTACAACCGAAAGATGATTGATTTGAGATGTCAAAGTAATGAGATTATTCGTATTGAATCGTATGATTTGAATGGATTGCCAACAATGATTTCAATGATGTTAGCTTAGAAATATGTGAGAAAGGGTTCCAAAGCTTATTTAGCTTATGTGCTTGACACGAAAGCGACTGAAAAGAAGATTGAATCAGTGCCAGTTGTTTGTGAATATCCAGATGTGTTTTCTGATGAGTTACTGGGTTTACCACCTTGAATTGGGTATTAAATTAATGCCAGGGACTACTATGATTTGATAGCTCCATATAGAATGGCACCAACCAAGTTAAAAGACTTAAAGTCTCAGTTGCAAGAGTTGACCAATAGAGGATTCGCATGATCGAGTTTTTCACCTTCGGGTGCTCTTGTTCTGTTTGTGAAAAAGAAAGATGGTATGATGAGAATGTGCATTTATTATCGTCAGTTGAACAAAGTGACTATGAAGAACAAATATCCTTTACCCTGAATTGATGATTTGTTTGATCAGTTGAAGGGAGCTACTATGTTTTCAAAGATAGATCTGAGATCAGGTTATTATCAGTTGCGAGTAAAAGATTCAAACATTCTAAAAACTGCTTTTCGAATGAGGTACGGGCACTATAATTTTTGTTATGCCTTTCAAATTAACAAATGCACATGTTGTTTTTATGGATTTGATGAACAGAATTTTTAGACCATATTTAGATCAATTTTTTGTCGTATTCATTGATGATATTTTGATTTATTCACGGGATGAAACTGAGCATGCCGAACATTTGAGAATAGTGCTACAGACTTTGCGAGATAAGCAGTTAAATGTGAAGTTTAGCAATGTGAATTTTGGTTATGAGAATCAGTTTTCTGGGACATGTTGTGTCGGTATCTGGTATCTGAGTTTATCTGAGCAAGATTTCAGCTATTTTGGATTGGAAGTCTCCAAGAAATGTTTCTGAAGTTCGTAGTTTTCTAAGACTTACTAGTTATTATCGACGGTTTGTAAAAGGATTTTCTATGATTGTGAAACCATTGACAAAATTGCTTCAGAAAGATGTGAAATTTGAATGGTTTGAAAAGTGTCAGAAAAGTTTTGACCAGTTGAAAGCTTTATTAACCGAAGCTCCGGTGTTAGTTCAACCAAAATCAGGTAAAGAATTTGTAATCTATAGAGATGCATCTTTGAATGGTTTAGGTTGTGTTTTGATGCAGGAAGGCAAAGTCATAGCTTATGCTTTGAGAAAGTTAAAGCCACATGAAAAGAACTATCCGACACATGACATGGAATTGGCAGCTATTGTGTTCGCGTTGGTGATTTGGCACCACTATCTATTTGGTGAGAAATGTCATGTTTATTCCAATCATAAAGGCTTAAAATATTTGATGATTCAGAAATATCTGAATCTACAATAGCGAAGATGGTTAGAGTTGTTAAAAGACTACAAGCTTGTAATTGACTACCATCCGGGAAAGGCCAATGTTGTTGCTGATGCTATAAGTCGAAAATCATTGTTTGCATTGTGTGCTATGAATACTCAGTTAACTTTGTCTGATGATGGTTCATTTTTAGCTAAGTTGAATGCGAGACTGTTATTTATTCAGCAGATTTACGAAGCTCAAAAAGTTGATAATGAATTGTTAACAAAACAGGCTCAATGTGATTTGAGTATTGATTCAGAATTCCAAGTTGATGCTGAGGGTTGTTTGATATTCAGAAACTGAGTTTGTGTTTCGAGAAATCCAGAGTTGATTCAGACGATTTTGAACGAAGCTCATAACAGTCAGTTATCTGTTCATCTGGGTAGTACTAAAATGTATAATGATTTGAAACAGCTTTATTGGTGGCATGGTATGAAACGAGATATTTTGGATTTTGTTTTGAAATGTTTGATCTGTCAGCAAGTTAAAGCTGAACATCAGGTGTCATCTGGTTTGTTACAATCGATTATGATTCTGAAATGGAAATGGGACAGAATCACGATGGATTTTGTATCGGGTTTACCTCTGTCACCGAGAAAGAAAGATGCAATCTGGGTTGTTGTGGATAGATTGACTAAATTAGCTCATTTCATTCTGGTTCATATAGATTATTCACTTGATAAGCTTGCTGAGTTGTACATTTCTCATATTGTGAGATTGCACGAAGTACCTATTTCTATTGTTTTGGATAGAGATCCAGGGTTCACATCACGATTTTGGAAGAAACTGCAAGATGCGTTAGTTACGAAACTACACTTTAGCACTGCTTTTCACCCATAGACGAATGGTCAATCTCAGCGAATCATTCAAATACTCGAGGATATGTTGAGATGTTGTATTATTAAGTTTGAAGGTACGTTGGAACGATATTTACCATTGATTGAATTTGCATATAATAATAGCTTTCAATCGAGTATCAAAATGGCTCCTTACGAGGATTTATACAGTCAAAAATGTCGAACACCATTGTACTAGATAGAGCTTAATGAGAATAAGATTCACAGGGTTGATTTGATCAGAGAAATAGAAAAAAAAGTGAAAGTAATACGAGATAGTCTGAAAGTAGCTGCGGATCGTCAGAAATCATATGCAGATTTAAAAAGAAAAGACATTGATTTTGAGATTGGTGACAAAGTGTTTCTAAGAGCATCCCGTGGAAGAAAGTCCTTCGGTTCGGCAGAAAAGGAAAATTGAGTCTAAGATTCATCGTGCCATATGAGATTATTGAGCGTATCAGGACGGTTGCCTATAGATTGTTGTTGCCACCTGAGTTAGAAAATATTCACAACGTATTTCATGTATCGATGCTATTAAGATACAGATCAGATCCTTCGCATGTTATTTCCCCGATTGAGGTTGAAATTCAGCCTGATATATCTTATGAAGAATAATCGATACAGATTTCAGCTCATGAGATCAAAGAGCTGAGAAATAAAAGACTAGCGTTAATGAAAGTATTGTGGCATCGACACGAGGTTGAAGAAGCTACATGGGAACCCGAGGATGCTATAAGAAAACAATTCACAGGTAAGATTTTCGGGGGCAAAAATCCCTAAGGTGGGAGAGTTGTAATAGCCCAGTTTAGACCCTAGTCGGAATAAAGGTTTTGGGACCACAAATCTGAGTCAAAAAAATATTTTAATATTATTTTCCATGCTTTTAATATGTGAATTAGCATGTGTGAAAGTTTCATATGAAAATTTTATCATTTGTGTGCTTAATTTGCAAAAAGAACTTAATCGCAGAAAATGAAAAGTGGCCTTCTATTTGCTAAAGTGCCTATTTGCTATGTCTTTTTAAATGAGAGGTCCTTATTATGTTGTTAGACCATGGTTATAGTAAGTGGACAATAATGGCCTTATATGTTAATGGCTTTTAAATGGTTTAATAAAGGGTAAATTTGGAGTTAATTTAATAAAACAAAAACATAAAATTTGTGTTTCATTCATCCATGTTTGCCGAAATTATTAAGGAAAAAGAAAGAAAAATACAAGCTAGGGCTCAGCCAATGTTTTCTTTGAATTAGGTATGTATTTTGCTCAGTTTTTTATGATTTCTACATTTTTATGATCATTGTTTTGTGTTTTACTAAGCCCGTGTCTCAATTTCTAATTTTGTTGATGATTTTGAGTTGAGCTATTGATAAAATTGTGAGCTTTGTGTTGTTAAATGATGAAAAATGAAATATATGTGATATATAAATATACTGTCTTTCAATTTTTGTTGAATTTGAGTAATTTGGGCTAACTTGTAAAAATGAGATTTTGAGGGACTAAAATGTGAAATAAATGAAATATGTGGGCTTATATGAGCCCTATGAAAATTCAGCAAAGCATGTGTATAAGAAAATTTTGCGTATTTTGTGATTTAATGCATTAGGGACTAAAGTGTTAAAATGTGAAAATGTGAGGGCTAATTTGTAAAATGCCTTAAATATGTGTATATTGATTGAATTGAATGATTTGTTGAATAAAAGGATTAATTTTGAATACATATAGATCAAGGAAGGAAGAATTCAGATTTAGATCGAGGGAAATTGAAGGTTATCGAGTAAACGATCCAAATTATCAATTTCGAGTACGAGGTAAGTTCATAGGAGATAAATGATGCTACGAATTAAGTTTATTTGCTTTGATAATGCATAAATTGTATATATTTGACTATGGTTTGAACATGATGATAAATCGACTATGTTCGGTACTTAGTGTGCGATTCAAAATAGTTTCGACTATAAATAGCACTAAGTGTGAGAATTGGAATAGCTTTGGCTATACGAGGCACTAAGTGTGCGATACTGAAATAGTTTCAGTTATTTGAGATGGCACTAAGTGTGCAAGATCATAACAGCTTCGGCTAATCATTAATGCGCTAAATGTGCAAGCTCTTAAAGTATGGAAAGACTTTTGAATGAATTAATGTATTCGAACGAGAGGTGAGAATGAAAATGAATAAATACGGGAAAGTTCAGGTATGTACGATACCTATGTGGTAGATGATACTATGTGTATGAAGCTTGATGAATTAGTCTGAACATAATAATTGTGATGGAATAGAATTGATAGATCATCTGAGGACTACTAAGTGTTTATTAGTTGTTGTTTTGTATTGTATAAACTGTTGATTATATTTGGTATGAACTTACTAAGCTATGAAGCTTACTATGTGAGATGTTCTCTGTTTTACAGTGTTATAAAGCTAGCTCAGATCCGGAGATCGTCAGTGACTCATTCACACTATCGGACATCTAATTTTGGTACCATTTTGAGAGTTATATATATGGTATATGGCATTTAAAGGTTAGAGTTATTTTGGTAGGTTTTGTGATATAAATATTTAGGCATGTGATATGTCTTGATTATGGTTGAACTTATGGTTTGATTTTGGTATATGATATGTAATGCAATATGGTCAATATGCTATGATCATGAATGG
This sequence comes from Gossypium arboreum, assembly GCF_025698485.1. NCBI lineage: Eukaryota > Viridiplantae > Streptophyta > Magnoliopsida > Malvales > Malvaceae > Gossypium > Gossypium arboreum. The sequence continues at coordinate 32,035,226 of NC_069077.1, forward strand.
CCAATTGATATGGTCAATTTGGTAAGTTTTGGTATTGCTTAATTGAGAACTTGGTAAGATTATGAATCATATGTTTTGGCATGATTTTGGTATGATTATAAGCATGAATTTGGTTGTTTATGATATGGCATGAATGGTGTATATTTTGGCGTATAAATTGATTGAGAATTTGGGATAGAATGTTTGGTTTTGATCACATAAAGAGGACCCAAAATTAGGGTGGCAAATTTGCCTTGTAAATGGCCTATTTTTGTCCACACGGGCAGAGATACGGGTGAGTCTCTCAACCGTATGTGACATACGGTTATGTTACACGGCTATGTGTCCCCTAGGGTACCCTACGATTTAAATTCAGTATACCCTACAGTTTTGACACTGCCTGGGAACACAGGCTTATCTATTGGTCGTGTGTGGCACATAGGCTGGCACGTGGGCGTGTGGTCGGTCATGTGACCAAAGTCAGTTCCTCCATAATTTTCACATGGCCTGGCACATGGGCGAGTCTTGTGGCAGTGTAACCAAGTCAGTATGTATGCCTGTTTTGTCACGGCCTAGACACAAGGGCGTGTCTAATGCCATGTGAGGCACACGGCCTATTCACATGGGCATGTGACCTTTATAACTTTGACAAATGTTTAAGTTTTGGAAAAAATTTGTATGTGCTCAGTTTAGTCCCGACTCCTTTCTAAAGCATGTTTATGGTCTCATTTACCTATGTAAGGGACTCTTTATTGATGTATGACCTATGATGCTATGATGATTTTTAAATGAATGCTAATTGTTTCGATATGTCCGGTAATGCCTCTTAACCCTTGTAACACCCCTTACCCGAAACCGTCGTCGGAGTCGAGCATGAGGCGTTACCGGACTTAGCTTACTAATTCGGGGCATAAAAATTTGCTTTTAAAATTAATTTAGTTTCATTCATTCATTCAATATATCCCTAAAAAGGGTCCTCGAGATCCTAAAACATGAAATTCAAACGGTTCGAGAACAAACTGGAATCAATAAAAATTTTCCGATCACTTAAACAAATCAAAACAATTTATTTCATCTTTCATAAATAAACTGTCCATCTGCGTCATAGTCACTAAATAAATCATAACTCAAGTTACAAAACATGAAATTCAAATCCATAAATTTTATCTGAAACTAAACTCATATATATTTTTAATAATTTTTTTGAGAATTTTTGGTCTAGCCAATTAGTATAGTTTATTAGTTAAAGTTTCCCCTGTTTCAGTGTTTCGCTGCTCTGACCTCTGTTCACTACGAATTAATTTTCTCCCTGTAGAGAATTTAAATAATAGGAATCTATACATATAAATTATAACTCCTAATTATGTATTTACAATTTTTGGTGAATTTCTAAATTCAGAATAGGGGATTCAGAAATCACTCTGACCCTGTCTCACCAAAATTTATATATCTAATAAAATACAACTCCTTTATTTAATATGTTTCTTCATATAAAAATAGACTCAATAAGATTTAATTATATATCTTATTCACTCTCTAAATCCATTTCTACTATTTTTAGTGATTTTTCAAATTCACGTCATTACTGCTGTGTGATACAGTTTTAAAACTAATTTCACCTTTTTCATGATTTCCATGGAATAACTAGCATTTAGGCATACATAACACCAAACATGTCCTTGATTAGCCATTCCAATAGCTAATCATTATCAAGAATTTACGTACCATTCATTAGTCATATCATAAGATCATACACACAAAATGGCTACGATGCTATACATGCCATACTCAAAATGAAACGTCTAGCTATACCAAAATAATCCTTGTGATAGTGTGCCTGAACCTCCGATGTACTTTACAATCCCCGGATTAGCTTGAAAAATCTATAAAAAGAATGAAAATAAAGGGGTAAGCATTAAGCTTAGTAAGTTTACATGCAAATAAATAACAACATTCATAAGAATTATCTTACTACTTGGCATAATACTACTTAATGCAACTTTATTAATTGTCATAGACATAATTTAAACTTCTTCACTTACTTACTTACTTAAATACTTACTTACTTAATCAAATTTATTAATACATTTTACTTACCTTTTTCCTTATCAAGCATACATGAACATTATATACTTACCTTTGCTCTTCTAGCATGAACTTGCCTTACCTTATTAGTATAACTCGTCTTACCTCACCTTACCTTAATATTCTCTTTAAATTTTCCCGTTGAACCACTTGGAATACTAAGGATACACGGGTGCCTTACCATTTCCATGACTTTTCATGGTCTTACGTGGTATCCCTTTGAAACCTACCATTTCCATGTCTCGACATGGTCTTACATGGTATCCTTGCCTTATGAACTCACCAATGCCATGCCTTGCCATAGTCTTACATGGGACCTTTGCCTTATAGTAACTTATCAATGCCATGTCTTGATATGGTCTTACATGATATCCTTTCCTTAGAAACCTTACCAATTGCCATGCCTTGGCATGGTCTTACATGGTATCCTTAAACCCTAATATCATGACATTTGTATCCTACACATTCTTAAGGTTCAACCGGGACTTTCTGAAATTACTTCTCCGTCAATTCATGCTTGAGTCTTCTTTGAATAATTTCATAAAATAAATATACACATGCTGGAAATTAACAACATTAACATAAAATAATAGAATATTGCATTTATTTACCGCAAACTTACTTCGAAACAAAATACGATCAACTACATCGATTTAGTCCACTATCTTTTTCTTTTCCCGGTCTAACTCTAGATTTCGTTCTTCTTGATCTATAATAAAAAATTTAGCTTATTTAACACTCACACTTACTAAAACAGTCCTTGACTCAAACTTTGGCAAAATTACATTTTTGCCCTTAAACTTTTACATATTTACACTTTTTCCTCAAGGCTCGGAAATTAAACTTCATCCTATTTTATTATGTTTTATGACATGCTAATCATTTTTCTCTTCTATGGCAACATCAAACTCTCACTCTAACATGTACTTATGAACATTAGGTAATTTTATCGATTTTGTCATTTTTACTTGTTTTCACGTAAAATCGCTTAGCAAACGTTGTTTAACACAATTTCAAACTTCATCTTCTACCATAAAACATCAAAATAAAATATCATAAAACATCAAAATAAACACATTTCACCTATGAGTATTTTTCCAAATATAAACCTTAGGTTAAATTATTGCTAGAATAAGCTTAATCAAGTTACCAGGACTCCAAAAACGTAAAGAACATTAAAAAACGGGGCTTAGAATCACTTACTATGGAGCTTGGAAGCTTGAAACAAACCCTAGCTATGGAGAACCCTTGGCATTCGGCCTAAAGAAGAAGATGAGCACATTTTTTCCATCCCTTTCCCTTTTTAATTCTTTTATTTGACACTTTACTAAAATGCCCTTCATTAAAATTTTTAGTTATTTCTACCTATGTATATCCATTTTTGCCCATGAAAATGGTCTAATTACCATTTAAGGACCTCTACTTCAATTATGCACTTCAATATAATCCCTTAGCATTTAGAACTCATATTTATCAACTTTTGCAATTAAGACCTAATATGCAAATCGGACATGCATTCACTGAAATTTTGTATCAGTATTCTACCACATGTTTCTAATCACTTGGTAAATCATAAAAATAATCGTAATAAAATTTTCTATCTCAGATTTGTGGTCTCAAAACCACCGTTCCATTTAGGCCCTATTTCGGGATGTTACATTTTTCCCCCTTTAGGGATTTTCGTCCCCTAAAATCTTACCTGTGAAGAAATTTGGGTACTGTTTTCACATAGCCTCTTCGGGCTCCCATGTAGCCTTGTTTACCCCATTTCTACTCCATAATACTTTCACAAGTGCAATACTTTTGTTCCTTAATTGATTTACCTCTCGAGCTAGAATCTTTGCCGATTCTTCACCGTAAGTCATGTCTGGCTGAATCTCAACCTCTGTCTGAGAAATCACATGTGACGGATCTGAACGATAACGACGTAGCATAGACACATGAAATACATCATGAATCTTCTCTAACTCAATCGACAAAGCTAACCAATATGCTAATGGTCCGACTCTCTCAATCACTTCAAACAGTTCAATAAAACGTGGACTTAGTTTTCCTTTCTTGCCAAATCTAAGAACTTTCTTCCACGGGGATACTTTTAAAAACACTTTGTCACCAACTTGATACTCAATCTCTTTTATCTTCAAATCTGTATACAACTTCTGTCTGTCTGAAGCTACTTTCAAGCAATCTCTGATGACTTTTACATTCTATTCTATTTCTTTAACTAGATAACCCCGTAAATCTTATTTTCCTTAAGCTCTATCCAATACAAAGGTGTGCAACATTTACGTCCATACAAAGCTTCATAATATGCCATCTTCAAACTCGACTGATAACTATTATTGTAGGCAAACTCTACTAATGGTAAGTACTTTTCCCAACTGCCTTGAAATTCCAGTACACAGCTGTAACGCCCCAAAAATCTCGAACTTTCTTTTTTTTGGTTTTGATAAAAGGTGTGCTTAATATTCCAAGTCAAGTGTTATTTATGTGATAATAGGCCTTGGTTAAGTTATGAGTTTGAACTTTGGGGTGAATGAAATTATAGTTTAATAATTAAAAAAACCTTGATGGCAAGTAGTTTGGGTTTTTAAATAAATGAAGGCAGAATTGGACACAAGAGCCTTGTGTTGGAGTGGCAAGTAGCGTCACATGTGGGGCTTAGAGGTGGTGTCACATGCATGGCAAGGAGGTTTGGGGTTCGAATCCCTCCTTTCTCAAAAGAAGGATTTATTTTTACTCAATAAATGGCCAGTAGTGGCTTTGGATGTGAACTCTGAAGCGAGTGATCAGAGGAGAAATTTACGGAAGGGATTAAGGAGTTATCAGGGAGAAAAGTTAGGAGATGAGGGGTGTAGAGAAGTGGAGCCGAATTGGGAATTTGGGGATAGGTAAATTCGGCTATATTATATATAGGTGCCGATTTTGGGAATTCAAGGCAAATGTCGAATTCTTCCTTTCTTTTTACTGAAAACACTTTTCTCTTCAAATATTTAAAAGCCAAAATCCCTTATTCTTTCTCTTTTAGTTTGTGCCAATTTCTTCCCTTCCTTTCTCATCAAACTTTTTTCTTTCTCACTCCTAGTTACTTTCTTTGAAGCCGAATATCTTTTGGCCAAAATCCTGTTGTGCCGCCACTTTTTCTTCAACGTTGGCTTATCGATTCTTGTGTAAGTGCTTTACTTTCTTTTAGTTGGTCTTCCTAGTACCAATTTCTTCTCACCCTCACTCTTTTTAAATCAGTTTTGGTAGGGGATTAGTATCGAATCTCAGATTTCAGATCTCTGCCAAATTACTCTTTAGGCGTTTTGGGGTTTTGGGTAAGTATTCCTCTTTTATTGGTTAAGATTGGCCGAATGGTCATGGATGATTTAAGAGTGACTTAAGATGATTTGTGAGTACTTGTTGTTTAGTTCTTAATGATTAAGACTGATGTAGATTTAAGAAATACTTGTGATTAGTGATCAAGGAAGGGCTGTTAAGGCTCGTCATTCAAGGTAAGGTAAAGGTGAGATTTTCGGTTTTAGGTGATTGTATTTGATAAATGTGTGATTAATCGTTGAGTGACATCATTTGTAGGTTTGTGGATAAGGAGATCACGACACATTTTAGTATCAGGTGTGTACATAAACTGCACACACACAGTAGACCGACAAATCCCGATATGCTGAAAAGCCAGAAGTTTGGCTACAATAGTGTTCTGAGTGCGCGAACACTCGTAAGGGGGGAAACCGATAGGTTATCAGAGGCCCCATGAGTGATTCCATGGACTTGGGCCGTGGATTGGCCAACCAGGCCAGAATGGGCTATAGGGCCCATAATAGGAAAAATTGGCAATTTGATACTTTATGATGAAAAATCATATGAGTGCATGACTATGAAATTGATTGGGCCCGATGGGCCATATGAATGAGATTGGGCCTAAAAGGGCCAAATGAATAAGTGTGGATCTGTTAGTGTTTAGTAAGGGGTTGTGGACCCGATTTTTGGTAACTACTCAATCAGGCATAAAACTTAAAAAATTAATTAATTGCGACCGTGGACGAGTCATAAGGTTAAGGTGTGGCAATGGGTATATGCATGGCTAGGATTGGATCTAGGGAGAGCTTGGTACTTAAACGGTCTTGACGACTCACCTTCTCTTCCCTGGGATCCTACCTGGTGCATAGTATCTGTTCACTTTAGCCAACGAGGACTTGTTAACGGGCCAAGGTAAGTAGTAAACCCATAATAAAGAGAAATTACTAAAAATGCCCCTGAGGGATTTATGGATGTTACATGTATACATGCTGAATTCATATGATATTCTGTTTAGGTTGCATATGGGTTGGGAATTATGGAACGGAGGAAGTATATGAGGATCGCATGGTTGCTTGACGACCGTGGATCCACCGATGGCTAGTAAGCCCAATATTTGATTAGCAGCTTGCTGTAATCAAGGTAGTACCGCAACCAGGCTAACATTGGAGTGTATCGGATGGGTGGATCGATATTTATATCCCTACATGGTGTGTATCGGGGGATGGAGATGGTGTAGCGGTTGGATGGGTGGGATCCGTGCATATTTGATTGCTTTACATTTGCTCTAAAATTGAATTGGGCTCAGGCCCAAAAAGACTTGCTATTGCGTACTTTTCTATTTGCCGAGGGTTGTACACACTGAGTTTTCGAAAACTCACCCTCCTCTTTTATTTTTCTCAGGTGATCCTCAATAGGTGGTTCGACGGTTGGAGGGACTCCGAGGTGGCCAACTAGCAAGATGACTTGGACTTGTTTCTTAAGCCTACAATTTCTAGTATTTAAAGTTATTTCAGTCCGAAATGTAATAAGGCCTTTCCACTGGTTATTATTCAAATTAGGATTATATTTTTTATTATTATGCTTTATATTTGCTAGAAGTAGAACATGGTTTGCTTAAAACCATAAATTTTTTTAAATACTACGTTTTCGCAACTCAATTTTTAAATGAAAATTTTTCTATAACGCCCCCACGCCCGAAACCGTCGCCGAGTCGAGCTTGAGGGGTTACCGAACATAATTTATCAAATTAAGAACTTCAAATCATTTGTTTCTACATTCACAGCTTTCTAACTACCCGCATCATAGTTACAAGAAAAATCATATCTCAAGTTACGAAACTCTAAATCAAGATCCGTAAATTTTTCCTAAATCTAGACTCATATATATATTTACTAATTTTTTTCTAGAATTTTTGGTTGGGCCAATTAGTACAGTTTATTAGTTAAAGTCTCCCCTATTTCAGGGTTTGACTGCTCTGACATCTGTGTATTACGAATCAGATATCTCTCCATACAGAATTTCAATGACTACAAGGTTTATTTTTCTTAAAACTAGACTCAATAAGGAATCTGTAAATATAAATAAAAATGTCTAATTATTTTTTAAAATTTATTATGAATTTTTAAAATCAGAACAGGTGATCTAGAAATCACTCTGGTCCTATTTCATAAAAGTTTAAATATCTCATAAAATATAATTTGTATGCCTGTTTTGTTCAATCCACATGAAAATAGACTCATTAAGCTTCAATTTCATAACTTACTCATTATTTAGTTCCATTTATACTATTTTTAGTGATTTTTCAAATTCATGTCATTGCTGCAGCAATATTCTGTTTTAAGGCAAGTTTCATCTTTCCATGAATTTTTATGAACTAGATAACCTATTAAACTTCCATAATATCAAACATGATCTAAATTAGCCATCACCATGACTTATCAATATCAAACATTTTCTCAACCAAACATGGCCATATCATAAAATTATTTACACAAAATAAGTATATTGCTATACATGCCATACTTAAGTTTTACAAGCCATTAACCCAGATGAAAATCCTTTGGATAGTGTGATCGAACCTTTGACCCGTCCCGATTCCCGAGCTGGCTTGTTCAAAACTACAGTAAATAAAGAGGAGGGATTAAGCATAAATACTTAGTAAGTTCATATGTAAATAACAAGTAACATAACAATACAAATATACCAAACAACTTTAGCATGGTATCACCAAAACATATGTCATATTTCTAAACATCATTCATCATCTTACCACCTTATCGTTGTTGTATCTATTTTCAACCCGAGGGTTAAGAACATACCTGTCCAAAGTGTCCATTTCACAACACTTACCAAAACGTCACTTGCATCTTAAGTGTTCTTCCATTTCACTAGAAATTTCACCCGTTGAACACATCGGAATATAACTTGGATACATGCATAATTTGCACATAAGTGCACATATGTAATCAAGAAATCATGTAACCCGCCCCTAAGTGAACTCGGACTCAACTCAACGAGTTCGGATGCCTAGTTACATCTCACGAACTCGAACTCAACTCAACGAGTTCGGACATTCGCATCCATAGGTGAACTCAGACTCAACTCAACGAGTTCGGATGCTCAACCATCCTAGTGACATGTCACTTGTATCCTAATCTATTCCTAAGGTTCAAACGGGCTTTTCCCTTGATCTCACATTTGTCGTCTTCCATGGAATATCGGAACCGATATTCGGTAGCAATTCATATTTATCAAGTAGTAAACATGATTTGCATATTACTTAACATTAAACACAAAGCATAATATTTCACGATTAAAAATCAGCGTATCATATAATTAACATCAATAACTTAAAAATAAAAATTATGCTACATTATTTACACATGAACTTACCTTGGTACCAAAATATAAAGATTTTGCAATTTAGTCCACAATCTTTTCTTTTCCTCGATCGCGACTTGAATCTCGTTTCTCTTGATCTATAATGACAAATTAATCTTATTTAATACATACATTCATCAAAGCAGCATTTAATACGAACTTTGGAAAAATTACACTTTTGCCCCTAAACATTTGCATAATTACACTTTTGCCCCTAGGCTCGGGAATTAAACTTTATTCTTTATTCTTATGTTTTATAACATGCTGATCACTTTTCCCTTCTATGGCAACATCAAATTCTCTCTCTAACATATACTTGTGACTATTAGGGATTTTTGCCGATTAAGCCCTTTTACTCGTTTTCACTCAAAACCGAGTAGCACAAGTTGTCTAACATAATTTAAAACCTCATATTCTATCATAAAACATCAAAATACACAAATTTCACCTATGGGTATTTTTCCAAATATAAACCCTAGGTTGAATTATTGCTAACATAAGCTAAATCGAGCTACCGAGATTCTAAAAACGTAAAGAACATTAAAAACGGGGCTTGGAATCACTTACTATGGAGCTTGGAAGCTTGAAACAAACCCTAGCTATGGAGAACCCTTGAAATTTCGGCCTAATGAAGAAGATGGACAAAAATTGGCTTTTAATTTTGTTTTTAATTCATTTTAATAACTAAATGACCAAAATACCCTTACTACTAAACTTTCCAAAAATTCCTTCCATGTCCTAATTTTGTCCATGAACTTAAAATTGGTCAAATTGCTATTTAAGACCTCCTCATTAATATTCCAAAACAATTTCATACTAAAAACTTCTAGAATGCAAGTTTTGCAACTTATTCGATTTAGTCCCTACTTTCAATTTAAGCACTTTAGGCATAGAATTTCATCAAGAAATTTTCACACAATCATGCAATCATATCATAATCATAAAAATAATTATAAAATAACTATTTCTATCTCAGATTTGTGGTCATGAAACCACTATTCCGATTAAGCCCTAATTCAGGATATTACAGTTTCATAGATCATCAGTTTTAAATAAAGCTTCCGCAACTGAAAAGAGATTTTACAAAGTAATTATTATCATACAAGAAGGAATAGTTTTTTTTAATACACCTCACTTTGAAAGCAACAAATACAAGTTAGGATTTTACTCTAGGTTTTTATTTTAAAAAAAAATTCAATGAAAATAAGGTTTTCGATAAAACACTTCAATGTAACACGCTGGATCTGGCCATAACGTCCAGGCTGGGTTTAGGGTGTTACATTTAGTGGTGTCAGAGCCAATTTGCAAAACCCCGGCTGTGAAGTGGGTCTTATTGTTTGGGTTTGTTTTAAAAAAAAAGAATTGTATCACAATGTTTTAGAAAAAAATATTCCTGTACAGCACACCGAGTCTTCGACGTCGAACCAAGTAAGTTTTTTATTATTAAACTTGTTTAATTTGATATACTGTAGATATTTAGTGGGCTACTTAAGATGATTATACTAAGGCTTTTAGTTGGAGCGAAACTGAAGCTCGTATGACCTTGAAACTGTAGAGGATATATGAAAACAACTATCATAAAACATCGGCTTAATTATTGAAACTAATTAAAATTTCATAAAATTTCTAATCCAGATAATACGTAAATCAACGATGATTGCTAAAAGAGGTGTAAGAGGCCGTGGCCAAGGCCACGGAAGTGTTAGGGCTGGATCGTCGGCATCGGGCCATATGCCCAATGTTGGAGTAGGAGAGGCTCCGGCCTCACCCGTGGCTGAGACTGGATCGTATGATCAGGTCGTGGGGAATGATGCATTGTCGCAGGCAATGCTGAGGATTTTAGAAAGGGTCACAGGGCCCAATAATGGCACGGGAAATTGGGGGTCAATTTCGGAGCGACTTCGATCAAATAGGGCTGAGATCTTTAAGGGCGTGGCTAGTGTGGCTCCTAACGTGATTGAATACTGGTTGGAGGTCACTGAAAGGGAAAGTGTCACTGCTTAAGGAAAAAGCTTACTAGTGGTGGCTAACAGTGAAAGAGGGCACCCAACCTGAGCAGGTCACTTTGGAGTTCTTCAAAACTATGTTTCAAGGGAAGTATGTAGATGCGAGTTATGTGGATGCTAGAAGGAAGGAGTTCCTGAACTTGACCTAGGGAAACAAATCTGTGGCGGAGTATAAGGAAAATTTCTACGCCTTAGTAGGTATGCAAGAGTTATGGTGGCAACAGACTATGAGCGTTGCGGATGGTCTTAGGGATAGCCTCAAAGTATTGATAGCTCCACAAAGGGAGCAAGTTTTCTTGGAGGTAGAGAAAAAAAAGATAGCAGAGGAGGTGAAGCACGCTGAGCGCCTGAATCGGGAAAAAGAAAGGGGTAAGAATAAAAGGGAGGATGAGACTCTTGGTGTTGGACAGAGGCCTAGGGCTAGGGCTAGAGTTAATGGGCCAATTAGAGCAGGGGCCCTGCTGTTAATCTAGGGGTGTCACCCTGTGCTGATTGTGGGAAAGGTTATGTAGGCGAGTGTTGAAAGAGGACAGGAGCTTGCCTAGCTTGCGGATTTATAGAGCATAGGATCAAGAGTTGCCCTAGAAGGGCAGGTCATGTAACGCCCCCACGCCCGAGACCATCGCCGGAGTCGAGCTTGAGGGGTTCTGAACAATATTTATCAAATTAAGAACTTCAAATCATTTATTTCTACATTCACAACTTTCTAACTACCCACGTCACAGTTACAAGAAAAATCATATCTCGAGTTACGAAACTCGAAATCTAGATCCGTAAATTTTCCCTAAATCTTGACTCATATATCTATTTACTAATTTGTTTCTAGAATTTTTGGTTGGGCCAATTAGTACAGTTTATTAGTTAAAGTCTCCCCTGTTTCAGGGTTTGACTGCTCTGACCTCTGTGTATTACAAATCAGATATTTCTCTATACAGAAATTAAATAACTATGAGGTTTGTTTCTCTTAAAACTAGACTCAATAAAGAACCTGTAAATATAAATAAAAACTTCTAATTATGTTTTTAAAATTTATTATGAATTTTTAAAGTTAGAATAGGGGATCCAAAAATCACTCTGGCCCTATTCCACAAAATTTTAAATATCTCATAAAATATAATTTATATGCCTATTTTGTTCAATCCACATGAAAATAGACTCATTAAGCTTCAATTTCATAACTTACTCATCATTTAGTTCCATTTATACTATTTTTAGTGATTTTTCAAATTAATGTCATTGCTACAGCAATATTCTGTTTTAAGGCAAGTTTCATCTTTCCATGAATTTTTATAAACTAGATAACCTATTAAACTTCCATAATATCAAACATGATCTAAATTAGCCATCACCATGACTTATCAATATCAAACATTTTCTCAACCAAACATGGCCATATCATAAAATTATTTACACAAAATAAGTATATTGCTATACATGCCATACTTAAGTTTTACAAGCCATTTACCCAGATGAAAGTCCTTTGGATAGTGTGATCGAACCTTCGACCTGTCCCGATTCCCGAGCTGGCTTGTTCAAAACTACAGTAAATAAAGAGGAGGGAGTAAGCATAAATGCTTAGTAAGTTCATATGTAAATAACAAGTAACATAACAATACAAATATACCAAACAACTTTAGCATGGTATCACCAAAACATATATCACATTTCTAGACATCATTCCTCATCTTACCACCTTATCATTGTTGTATCTATTTTCAACCCGAGGGTTAAGATCATACCTGTCCAAAGTGTCCATTTCACAACACTTACCAAAATGTTGCTTGCATCTTAAGTGTTCTTCCATTTCACTAGAAATTTCACCCGTTGAGCACATCAGAATACAACTCGGATACACGGATAATTTGCACATAAGTGCCACATATGTAGCCAAGCTACTATGTAACCCGCCCATAAGCGAACTCGGACTCAACTCAACGAGCTCGGGCGTTAGCATCCATGAGTGAACTCGGTCTCAACTCAACGAGTTCGGATGCCTAGTTACATCTCACGAACTCGGACTCAACTCAACGAGTTCAGACATTCGCATCCATAAGTGAACTCGGACTCAACTCAATGAGTTCGGATGCTCAACCATCCTAGTGACATGTCACTTGTATCCTAATCTATTCCTAAGGTTTAAACAGGCTTTTTCCCTCGATCTCACATATGCCGTCTTCCATGGAATATCGGAACCGATACTCTGTAGCAATTCATATTTATCAAGTAGTAAACATAATTTGTATATTACTCAACATTAACCACAAAGCATAATATTTCACGATTAAAAATCAGCTTATCATGTAATTAACATTAATAACTTAAAAATAACATTTATGCTACATTATTTACACATGAACTTACCTTGGTACCAAAATATAAAGATTTTGCAATTTAGTTCACAATCTTTTCTTTTCCTCGATCGCAACTTGAATCTCGTTTTTCTTGATCTATAATACTAAATTAATATTATTTAATACATACATTCATCAAAACAGCATTTAATACGAACTTTGAAAAAATTACACTTTTTCCCCTAAACATTTGCATAATTACACTTTTGCCCCTAGGCTTGGGAATTAAACTTTATTCCTTATTCTTATGTTTTATAACATGCTGATCACTTTTCCCTTCTATGGCAACATCAAATTCTCTCTCTAACATATACTTGTGACTATTAGGTATTTTTGCCGATTAAGCCCTTTTACTCGTTTTCACTCAAAACCGAGTAGCACAAGTTGTCTAACATAATTTAAAACCTCATATTCTATCATAAAACATCAAAATACACAAATTTCACCTATGGGTATTTTTCCAAATATAAACCCTAGGTTGAATTATTGCTAACATAAGCTTAATCGAGCTACCGGGATTCCAAAAACGTAAAGAACATTAAAAACGGGGCCTGAAATCACTTACTATGGAGCTTGGAAGCTTGAAACAAACCCTAGTTATGGAGAACCCTTGAAATTTCGGCCTAATGAAGAAGATGGACAAAAATTGGCTTTTAATTTTGTTTTTAATTCATTTTAATAACTAAATGACCAAAATACCCTTACTACTAAACTTTCCAAAAATTCCTTCCATGTCCTAATTTTGTCCATGAACTTAAAATTGGTCAAATTGCTATTTAAGACCTCCTCATTAATATTCGAAAACAATTTCATACTAAAAACTTCTAGAATGCAAGTTTTGCAACTTATTCGATTTAGTCCCTACTTTCAATTTAAGCACTTTAGGCATAGAATTTCATCACGAAATTTTCACACAATCATGCAATCATATCATAATCATCAAAATAATTATAAAATAATTATTTCTATCTCGGATTTGTGGTCACGAAACCACTATTTCGATTAAGCCCTAATTCAGGATATTACAACTCTCCCCCCCTTTTAAGGATTTTCGTTTCGAAAATCTTACCGGTAAACAGGTGTGGATATTGGTTTCTCATAGTTTCTTCAGGTTCCTATGTAGTCTCTTCTACCCCATGCTTTTTCCACAACACTTTCACAAGTGCAACACTTTTATTTCTTAGTTGTTTGACTTCTCGAGCTAAAATCTTAATCGGTTCTTCTTCATAAGTCATATCCGGTCGTAGTTTAACTTCTGTCGATGAAATTATATGTGAAGGATCCGAACAATACCAACGTAACATAGATACATGAAACACATCATGAATCTTCTCTAATTCAGGTGGTAACGCTAGCCGATATGCTACCGGTCCAACTTTTTCAATTATTTCATACGGTCCAATAAAACGCGGACTTAACTTGCCCTTTCGTCCAAATCTAAGGACTTTCTTCCATGGAGACACTTTCAAAAATTCCTTATCACCAACTTGAAACTCCATTTCTTTTCGTTTCAAATCCGCATAAGATTTCTGTCTATCTGAAGCAGCTTTCAAACAATCTCGAATCACTTTCACCTTTTCTTCGGTTTCTTTTATTAACTCAACTCCATAAATCTAACTTTCCTTGAGTTCAGTCCAATACAATGGCGTCCGACATTTACGACCATATAATGCTTCATAAGGTGCCATCTTCAAACTTGTCTGATAACTATTATTATAAGCAAATTCTACCAATGGTAAGTACCTTTCCCAACTATCTTGAAATTCCAATACGCAACATCTAAGCATGTCTTCAAGAATCTAAATTACTCTCTCTGATTGTCCATCAGTTTGTGGATGAAAGGCAGTGCTAAAATTTAACTTTGTACCTAATGCTTCTTGCAACTTTTTTCCAAAACCGTGAGGTAAACCTCGGATCTCTATCCGAAATGATTGACAAAGGTATCCCATGAAGTCTAACAATCTCTCGGATATACAATTCAGCTAACTTATTAAGAGAATAATTTGTACGTACCGAAATAAAATGAACCGATTTAGTCAGTCTGTCAACTATTGCCCCGATGGCATTTTTCTTCCCTGGAGTTAACGGCAACCCTGATATAAAATCCATAGTAATCCGATCCCATTTCCATTCAAGAACCATAATAAGCTGAAGTAATCCCGAAGGTACTTGGTGTTCAGCTTTCACTTGTTGACAAACTAAGCACTTTGATACAAACTCGGAAATATCTCTTTTCATTCCACTCCACCAGTACATTTTCTTCAAGTCATTATACATCTTTGTACTACCCGGATGAACCGCTAAACAACTATTATGTGCTTCATGCAAAATCTTTTGAATCAACTCATCATTTTTCGGTACACAAATCCTATTTTTAAACATCAAACAACCATCAGAACCGATTCTAAAATTTGATCCTGTATCAGCTTCACACTGTTTTCTTTTGGCTAGCAAATCTTAATCATTTTTTTGAGCTTCAAAAATCTCTTGTAAAAA
The DNA here is from genome assembly GCF_025698485.1 of Gossypium arboreum. NCBI lineage: Eukaryota > Viridiplantae > Streptophyta > Magnoliopsida > Malvales > Malvaceae > Gossypium > Gossypium arboreum. Next base: position 32,050,824 of record NC_069077.1, read on the forward strand.
CATCGGTCTTGCTCTTAACTCTGCTAGAATCAAACCGTCATCTGAAATTTTCAACTGAGTGTTCATAACTCTCAAAGCAAACAACAACTTTCTGCTTAAAGCATCGGCAACCACATTCGCTTTTCAGGATGATAATCGATAACAAGCTCGTAATCTTTCAATAACTCTAACCATCTTCATTGTCTCAAATTCAAGTCTTTTGTGACATCAAGTATTTAAGACTTTTTGATCGGTATATACTCGGCACTTTTCACCATACAAATAATGTCGTCAAATCTTCAAAGCAAATACCACCGCACCAATTCCAAATCGTGAGTAGGATAATTCTTCTCATGAGGTTTTAACATCTCGAAGCATAAGCCACCACTTTTCCTTCTTGCATGAGTACACACCCAAACCATTTAGAGAAGCATCACTATACACCACAAATTCTTTACGATTCGGGTTGTATCAACACCGGTGCTTCATTCATAACTTTTCAATTCTTGAAACTCTGTTGACATTCTTCCGTCCATTCAAATTTAACATCCTTTCGGAGTAGTCTAGTCATCTGACGATAATTATAGAAAATCCATTTATGAACCGCCGATAATACCCAGCTAGCCCCAAGAAACTTCTAACTTCGATTCGTTTTTCGGTGGTTTCCAATCAACAATGGCTGAAATTTTACTAGGATCAACCCGTATACCATCACGAAACAATATGACCCAAAAATCCAACTTCCGGAGCCAAAATTCACTTTTACTAAACTTAGCATACAATGCTTATCTCTCAAAGTTTGGAAAACTATCCTCAAATGCTCAGCATGCTCTGTCTCTTCTTTTGAATAAATTAAAATATCATCTATAAACACCACAACAAATCTGTCCAGGTATGGCCGAAATATGCGATTCATTAAGTCCATAAACACAGCAGGAGCATTTGTCAACCCGAACGGCATAACTAAAAATTCATAATGACCGTACCTTGTTCTAAAAGAAGTTTTAGGCACATCTGGCTCTTTTACTCGCAGCTGATAATACCCAGATCTCAAGTCAATCTTTGAAAACCATGTCGCTCCTTTTAGCTGATCAAACAAATCATCAATTCTCGGCAACGGATACTTGTTTTTGATTGTCACCTTGTTTAACTGTCGATAATCAACACATAATCTCATAGAACCATCCTTCTTTTTCACAAATAACACGGGAGCACCCCAAGGTGAAAAACTCGATCTCACAAAGCCTTTATCAGTCAACTCTTGCAACTGTGACTTTAATTCTTTCAACTCTGTTGGTGCCATTCTATATGGAGTAATCAAGATCGGAGCTGTTCCTGGTATCAAATCTATACAAAATTCTACTTCCATGACTGGAGGCAAACCCGATAATTCTTCTGGAAATACGTCAGCAAATTCACACACAACCGGCACTGATTCAAATTTCTTTTCAACTTCTTTTGTATTAATTACATACGCCAAATAAGCTTCATAACCCTTTCTCAAATATCTCTGAGCCGACATCGAAGAAATCATACTAGATAATGCCTCTGATTTGTCTGGCTCAACCCGAGAATTTCACCACTTTCACACTTTAATTCTATAACCTTTTCTTTGCAATTTATTATAGCATCATGCAATGTCAACCAATCCATACCCAAAATAACATCAAATTCATCAAACGGCAACAACATCAAGTCACCGGAAGGAAAATCGACCGAATCATTAAAGGGCATTTCTTACTTACTTTATCAACTATCACGCATTTGCCTAGTGGATTCGACACTCTAATCATAAATTCTATGTTCTCAACAGGTATATTCATACTAGACACTAGTTTCATGCATACATATGAATGAGTAGAACCAGGATCAATCAAAACAATAACATTAATATCATAAAGAGAAAATGTACCGGTAATCACATCGGGTGAGGAAGCATCTTCACGCGCTTAATAGCATAAGTTCTAGCCGAGCTCTTCCCTCGATCTAAGCTGCTGCATCTCTGGCTACATTCTTCTTGCTTGTTTCACTTCCACTTTTCTGGATACCTTCCCTCGAGTTTGCACCACTAGCTTTTACACTCAAATTTTTCTTTCTCGGCTCTCTAGCAGGTCTCTAATAAAATGATCCGGAGAACCACATCGAAAACATTCATTTGCTCTGACGGACCAAAAGATTTCTACCACATCGGCACACTCGGGTTTAACAAATCTCGTATTTCCCACACTAGCCGTAGAAGTAGTCTGAGATTTAGGACCCACATTCTACTTCTTAAAATTTCCATATGATTGCCCAGCTGAAACTTGGGAACGAGGATTCATATTTCTTGACTTTCCGGGTTGCTGTGAAGGTGCATTACTCATTGGTCTTTTCTTCCAATTTCGTGTTTGATTCTACCTTTTTCTTTTCCTTCAGTAGTTCTTCAGCCTTACAAGCTCGATCAACCAGTACTACCATTTCTTTCAGTTCAAGGATCCCGACAAATACCTTAATGTCTTCGTTGAGCCCATCTTCAAATCGTCGGCACATCTTGGCTTCAGAGGAACATATTCCCCGCATACTTACTCAATCGAACAAACTCTCTTTCATATTCGAGACTGTCATATTACCTTGCTTCACTCAAGAAACTCTTTACATTTCGATCAATAAATCTTTCACTAATATATTTCTTCCAAACTCTTCTTGAAAGAATTCCCGAGTTACCCTCTCGTTCGGTACCACCAAATCAAAGTCTTCCACCAATTATAGGCTGAATCTCTCAACAAAGATGTAGCACATTTCAAACATTCTTCAGGTGTACAAGATAATTCATCAAATACCCGGACAGAATTTTCAAGCCAGAACTTTGCTTTCTCTGCATCATCATCAATATTTGCTCTAAATTCTTCAGCCCCTTGTTTACGAATTCTATCAACGGGGGTTCTATGAAATTTTATCATATCCACTCATTGAGGCATCAGAGGCATAGGTTGAGGAATTGGGGGAGGTGGGGGAGGTCGTACATTTGGGTTCGTTACAACGAACTCAGTGTACCGTGCACTCATCATTTGGAGAAAGGCTTCCCGATCCCTTTCTCCTCCTCCCTGACCAACAGTAGGAGGTGGGTTTTCAGTCGGCGCTGCCCCTTCAGCCGGAGCTAGCGCATTACTCTCTACTTCATCTGCCATAGCTGGATAGGGATCCATTTACTATATAAAAATCATTTAAAAAGGTCAGAAGTCGTCACACTATCACAATTCATACATATGGAATGTATAGCAAAATCCGTACATGCAACACGTAGTCCGAGAACCGACTAAACCTGCTCTGATACCACTAAATGTAACACCCCCACCCCTGAGACCATCGCCGGAGTCGAGCTTGAGGGGTTACCGAACAATATTTATCAAATTAAGAACTTCAAATCATTTATTTCTACATTCACAGCTTTCTAACTACCCGCGTCACAGTTACAAGAAAAATCATATCTCGAGTTACGAAACTCAAAATCTAGATCCGTAAATTTTCCATAAATATACACTCATATATCTATTTACTAATTTCTTTCTAGAATTTTTGGTTGGGCCAATTAGTACAGTTTATTAGTTAAAAACTCCCCTGTTTCAGGGTTCGACTGCTCTAACCTCTGTGTATTACGAATCAGATATTTCTCTATACAGAAATTAAATGACTATGAGGTTTGTTTCTCCTAAAAATAGACTCAATAAATAACCTTTAAATATAAAGAACAACTTCTAATTATTTTTGTAAAATTTATTATGAATTTTTAAAGTTAGAACAGGGGATCCAGAAATCACTCTGGCCCTGTTTCAAAAAAGTTTAAATATCTCATAAAATATAATTTATATGCCTATTTTGTTCAATCCACATGAAAATAGACTCATTAAGCTTCAATTTCATAACTTACTCATCATTTATTTCCATTTATACTATTTTTAGTGATTTTCAAATTCATGTCATTGCTGCAGCAATATTCATTTTAAAGGCAAGTTTCATCTTTCCATGAATTTTTATGAACTAGATAACCTATTAAACTTCTATAATATCAAACATGATCTAAATTAGCCATCACCATGACTTATCAATATCAAACATTTTCTCAACCAAACATGGCCATATCATAAAATTATTTACACAAAATAAGTATATTGCTATACATGCCATACTTAAGTTTTACAAGCCATTTACCCAAATGAAAGTCCTTTGGATAGTGTGATCGAACCTTCGACCCGTCTTGATTCCCGAGCTGGCTTGTTCAAAACTACAGTAAATAAAGAGGAGGGAGTAAGCATAAATGCTTAGTAAGTTCATATGTAAATAACAAGTAACATAACAATACAAATATACCAAACAACTTTAGCATGGTATCACCAAAACATATACCACATTTCTAAACATCATTCCTCATCTTACCACCTTATCATTGTTGTATCTATTTTCAACCCGAGGGTTAAGAACATACCTGTCCAAAGTGTCCATTTCACAACACTTACCAAAATGTCACTTGCATCTTAAGTGTTCTTCCATTTCACTAGAAATTTCACCCGTTGAACACATCGGCATACAACTCGGATACACGGATAATTTGCACATAAGTGCCACATATGAAGCCAAGCTACTATGTAACCCGCCCATAAGCGAACTCGGACTCAACTCAATGAGCTCGGGCGTTCGCATCCATGAGTGAACTCAGACTCAACTCAACGAGTTCGGATGCCTAGTTACATCTCATGAACTCGGACTCAAGTCAACGAGTTCGGACATTCGCATCCATAAGTGAACTCGGACTCAACTCAACGAGTTCGGATGCTCAACCATCCTAGTGACATGTCACTTGAATCCTAATCTATTCCTAAGGTTCAAACGGGCTTTTTCCCTCGATCTCACATTTGCCGTCTTCTATGAAATATCGGAACCGATACTCGGTAGCAATTCATATTTATCAAGTAGTAAACATAATTTGCATATTACTCAACATTAACCACAAAGCATAATATTTCACGATTAAAAATCAGCGTATCATATAATTAACATTAATAACTTAAAAATAACATTTATGCAACATTATTTACACATGAACTTACCTTGGTACCAAAATATAAAGATTTTGCAATTTAGTCCACAATCTTTTATTTTCCTCGATCGCGACTTGAATCTCATTTTTCTTGATCTATAATACCAAATTAATCTTATTTAATACATACATTCATCAAAACAGCATTTAATACGGACTTTGGAAAAATTACACTTTTGCCCCTAAACTTTTGCATAATTACACTTTTGCCCCTAGGCTCAGGAATTAAACTTTATTCCTTATTCTTATGTTTTATAACATGCTGATCATTTTTCCCTTCTATGGCAACATCAAATTCTCTCTCTAACATATACTTGTGACTATTAGGTATTTTTGTCGATTAAGCCCTTTTACTCGTTTTCACTCAAAACCGAGTAGCACAAGTTGTCTAACATAATTTAAAACCTCATATTCTATCATAAAACATCAAAATACACAAATTTCACCTATGGGTATTTTTCCAAATATAAACCCTAGGTTGAATTATTGCTAACATAAGCTTAATCGAGTTACCGAGATTCCAAAAACGTAAAGAACATTAAAAACGGGGCTTGGAATCACTTACTATGGAGCTTGGAAGCTTGAAACAAACCCTAGCTATGGAGAACCCTTGAAATTTCGGCCTAATGAAGAAGATGGACAAAAATTGGCTTTTAATTTTGTTTTTAATTCATTTTAATAACTAAATGACCAAAATACCCTTACTACTAAACTTTCCAAAAATTCCTTCCATGTCCTAATTTTGTCCATGAACTTAAAATTGGTCAAATTGCTATTTAAGACCTCCTCATTAATATTCGAAAACAATTTCTTACTAAAAACTTCTAGAATGCAAGTTTTGCAACTTATTCGATTTAGTCCCTACTTTCAATTTAAGCACTTTAGGCATAGAATTTCATCACGAAATTTTCACACAATCATGCAATCATATCATAATCATCAAAATAATTATAAAATTATTATTTATATCTCAGATTTGTGGTCATGAAACCACTATTCCAATTAAGCCCTAATTCAGGATATTACAGGTCAGGTGCCAATCGTGGGCTAAAGTGGTGTTCAGCCACCAAGGGGTGGGCAGCTGCAGCCAAGGGGCCGTGGGCAGGCCAGGAGTGGTAACGAAAATGGACGTGGATGTGGAGCACCAGACAGAAATATAGGCCATGTTGAGGTGAGGTAGCCAGCTTTGGTTTATGTTACTCATCGCCGAGAAGACTGGGATGCCCCAGATGTGATAACGGGTATGTTCTTTATACATGAGTTACCTTACACTGCATTGATTGATATTGGATCGACGCATTCATATGTTGCATGCAATATGACTGAACCTTTAGGTAATATGTTTGAAATTACTGCGAATGAGAATATTGTGATAAGTCCGTGAGGCCAATCAGTGGGAGTGAATAAGTTGTTTTGGGAGGTACCCTTAGTAGTCCAAGGGGTTACCTTTTTAGCGGATATGATGGAACTGTCGTTTAGCGAGTTTGATTTAATCTTGGGTATGGATTGGCTGGTGAAACACCAAAAATCTTGGATTGCGCTGCAAAGCAAATGGTGTTAAGAACGGCAGAGGATAAGGAGGTGGTGGTGATTAGTGAACGCCGGAATTATCTATCGAATGTGATTTCGGCATTAAGGGCTGAGAAGTTGGTATGAAAGGGATGCGAAGCCCATTTGGCTTATATTAGCGATACGGAGGCTAAAAGCCCTACTGTTAAGGATCTAAGAACAGTTAGGGAATTTCCTGATGTTTTTCCCAACGATCTGCCAGGGTTGCTACCCAACAGAGAAGTGGAATTTGGAATCGAGTTGTTACCTGGTACGGCTCCGGTGTCCATCGCCCCTTATTAGATGGCACCGAAAGAGTTGGTAGAACTTAAGGCACAGATTCAGGAATTGTTGGATCGAGGATTCATCTGACCAAGTTTGTCTCAATGGGAGCACCGGTGTTATTCGTAAAGAAGAAAGATGGGACGTTGCGAATGTGCATCGACTACCGGCAGTTGAATAAGTTAACTACTAAAAACAAGTACCCTCTACCAAGAATCGATGATCTTTTTGATCAGTTTAGGGGAGCTTTTATTTTCTCGAAGATTGATCTGCATTCAGGGTATCACCAATTGAGGGTTAAGGATGTGGATGTTTATAAGACAACTTTCATAACTCGTTATGGGCACTACGAGTTTTTGGTGATTTCATTCGGGCTGACGAACGCACCTGCCGCTTTCATGGATCTCATAACTCGGGTCTTTCAACCCTACTTGGATCGGTTCGTGGTGGTTTTTATAAATGACGTCTTAGTTTACTCAAGAAACGAGGATGAGCATGATGCACACTTAAGGATTTTGTTGCAGATTTTGAGGGAGAAGCAGCTGTATGCCAAATTTAGTAAGTGCGAATTTTGGCTAAGGGAGATTACTTTTCTAGGACATGTGGTGTCAACTAAGGGGATTAAGGTGGATCCCCGGAAAATTGAAGCAGTGTTAGACTGGAAAACACCTAAGTCAGCGTCAGAAGTCCGAAGTTTCTGGGCTTGGTAGGGTACTATAGACGGTTTTTTGAGGGCTTTTCATTAATTGTTGTACCTTTAACTAAGTTGTTGAGGAAGGGAGTACCGTTTGATTGGACGGACAAGCACCAAGAGAGTTTTGGGACACTTAAGAAGGTTATAACTGAGGCCCCTGTGTTGATTCAGCCAGAGCCTGGGAAGGAGTTTACAGTTTATAGTGACGAGTCACATGTGGGCTTGGGTTGTGTATTGATGCAGGAAGGAAAGGTGGTTGCATATGTGTCACGTTAACTTAAGTCTCACGAGATGAATTACCCAACCCATGACTTGGAACTAGCTGCAGTGGTTTTCACACTAAAAATATAGAGGCGTTATTTATACGGAGAGAAATGCATAATTTATTCATACCATAAGAGTTTGAAGTACCTCCTTACCCAAAAGGAGCTAAACCTTAGTCAGCATAGGTGGGTGGAATTATTAAAGGATTATGATTGTACAATTGAATACCACCCTGGCAAAGCAAATGTGGTAGCTGACGCGTTGAGTCGTAGGGTTAAGTCAGACTTGAGGGCTATGCTCGCTCATTTAAGCTTTTTGGATGATAGTAACTTATTTGCTGAGCTTCAAGTAAAATCAGTGTGGGTCGAGCAGATAAAGAGTAAGCAGTTAGTGGATGAGACTTTGGGTGCTCGTTTTAGACAAGTAGAAAATAGGGAGACGTCAAACTTTGGGATAAATAGTGGAGTGTTGTGCTTCCGTGGGAGAATGTGTATACCAAAGGACGATGATCTAAGGCAGTCTATTCTGCAGGAAGCGCATAGCAGTCTCTATGCTATGCATCCTAGCAGAAACAAGATGTATCAGAATTTGCGTGAGCTTTCTTGGTGGCCTGGACTTAAGCACGAGGTTATGGAGTTCATAAGTAAATGCTTGATTTGTCAAAAGGTGAAGGAGGAACATCAGTTGCCTTCAGGATTGCTTCAGCCAGTAAATATTCCACTTTGGAAGTGGGAAAATATTACTATGGACTTCGTTAGTGGGCTACCCTTGACGCCTACTAAGAAAGACTTGATATGGGTTATAGTGGATCGATTAACCAAGTCTGCCCATTTTGTACCGGTCTGCACCGATTACTCATTACAAAAGCTGGCTAGGTTGTATGTGGTGGAAATTGTAAGATTGCATGGAGTGCCAGTTTCCATAATATCTAATAGGGACCCACGTTTCACTTTACAATTCTAGAAGAAACTGCACGAGGCGTTGGGTATTAGGTTGAACTTCAGTACGGCATTCCACCCTCAAACTAATGGACAGTTGGAAAGGGTGATCCAAGTTTTGGAAGATATGTTGAGGGGATGTGTAATTGAGTTCCGAAGTAGCAGGGAAGACTATTTGCCATTAGCCAAATTTGCATACAATAATAGTTATCAAGCAAGTATTGGATGGCTCCGTATGAAGCACTGTATGGGCGAAGGTGTCGAACTCCAACATGCTGGATAGAATTAGGCGAACGAAGAGTTTTGGGCCCTGAGTTAGTAGCAGATACTGAGGGTAAGGTAAAATTGATTCAGGATCAGTTGAAGGAGGCCTCGGATAGGCAGAAGTCATATGCAGACCTTAAGCGTCGAGAGACAGAGTACGCAATGGAGGACTGGTTTTTCTTAAGGTCTCTCCGTGGAAGAAGGTATTAAGGTTTGGACGGAAGGGAAACCTAAGCCCAAGGTTCATTGGGCCATATCGGGTTGTAAGGCGGATTGGGCTAGTCGCTTATCAACTGGAATTACCTTCTGAACTAAGCCAAATCCATGACGTGTTTAATGTTTCCATGCTAAAACTGTGTTGCTTCGATCCTTCATATGTCGTGTCGGTTAAGGAGATCGAGGATAGGCCAAACTTAACTTTCGAGGAAGAGCCCATACAAATAATTGGTTGTGATGTTAAGGTACTGAGAAGGAAGTCTGTCCCATTAGTCAAAGTGCTTTGACGTAATCACGAGGCTGAGGAGGCTACCTGGGAACCTGAGGAAGCGATGCGACAACAATATCCTCAACTTTGGATCAGTTAAAATTTTGAGGACAAAATTTCTTTTAGGGGGTAGAGTTGTAACGCCCCAAAAATCCCAAACTTTCTATTTTTTCGGTTTTGATAAAACATGTGCTTAAGATTCCTATTCAAGTGTTATTTATGTGATAATAAGCCTTGGTTAAGTTATGAGTTTGAACTTTGGGGTGAAGGAAATTATAGTTTAATAATTAAAAGAACCTTAATGGCAAGTAGTTTGGGTTTTTAAATAAATGAAGGAGGAATTGGACACAAGGAGCCTTCTGTTGGAGTCGCAAGTAGCATCACATGTGGGACCTAGAGGTGGCGTCACAGGCACGGCAAGGAGGTTTTGGGTTCGAATCCCTCCTTGCTCAAAAGAAGGATTTATTTTTGCTCAATAAATGGCCAGTAGTGGCGTTGAATGTGAACTGTGAAGGAAGTGATCAAAGGAGAAATTTAAGGAAGGGATTAAAGAGTTATTAGGGAGAAAAGTTAGGAGATTAGGGGTGTAGAGAAGTGGAGCCGAATTGGGAATTTGGGGATAGGTAAATTCGGCTATAGCATATATAGGTGTCAATTTTGGGAATTCAAGGCTAATGTCAAATTCTTCCTTTCTTTTTACCGAAAACACTTTTCTCTTCAAATATCTAAAAGCCAAAATCCCTTATTCTTTCTCTTTTATTTTGTGCCGATTTCTTCCCTTCCTTTCTCATCAAACTCTTTTCTTTCTCGCTCCTAGTTACTTTCTCTGAAGCCGAATATCTTTTGGCCAAAATCCTATTGTGCCGCCACTTTTTCTTCAACGTTGGCCGATCGATTCTTGTGTAAGTGCTTTACTTTCTTTTAGGTTGTCTTCCTAGTACCGATTTCTTCTCTCCCTCACTCTTTCTAAATCGGTTTTGGTAGGGGATTAGTATCGAATCTCAGATTTCAGATCTCTGTCGAATTGCTCCTTAGGCGTTTTGGGGTTTTGGGTAAGTATTCCTTTTTTATTGGTTAAGGTTGCCTGAATGGTCATGGATGATTTAAGAGTGACTTAAGATGATTTATGAGTCACTTGTTGTTTAGTTCTTCATGATTAAGATTGATGCAGATTTAAGAAACACTCGTGATTAGTGATCGAGGAAGGGCTATTAAGGCTTGTTGTTCAAGGTAAGGCAAATGTGAGATTTTTGGTTTTTGGTGATCGTATTTGAAAAGTGTGTGATTAATCGTTAAGTGACATCATTTGTAGGTTCATGGCTAAGGAGATCACGACACGTTTTAGTACAAGGTGTGTACATACACTACACACACAAAGTAGACCGGCAAATCCTGAAATACCGAAAAGCTAGAAGTTTGGCTATAATAGTCTTGCAAGTGCACGGACAATCGTAAGGGGGGAAACCAATAGGTTATCAGAGGCCCCATAAGCGATTTCATGGACTTGGGCCGTGTATTGGCCAATCGGGCCAGAATAGGCTAAATGGGCCTAAAAGCCTGTAGGGCTCATAATAGGTAAAATTGGAAATTTGACACTATGTGATGAAAAATCATATGATTGCATGACTATGAATGTGATTGGGCCTGACGGGCCATATGAAAGTGATTGGGCCTGATGGGCCATATGAATGAGATTTGGCCTTAAGGGGCCAAATAAATAAGTATGGATCTGTTAGTGTTTAGTAAGGGGTTGTGGACCTAGTTTTTGGTAACTACTCAATCAGGCATAAAACTTAAATAATTAATTAATTGTAACGGTGGACGAGTCATAAGGTTAAGGTGTTGGCAATGGGTATATGCATATCTAGGATTGGATCTAGGGAGAGCGTGGTACTTAAGTGGTCTTGATGATTCACCTCCTCTTCTCTGGGATCCTACCTGGTGCATAGTATCTGTTCACTTTAGCCAACGACGACTTGTTAACGGGCCAAGGTAAGTAATAAACCCATAATAAAGAGAAATTACTGAAATACCTGCTGCATTCATATGATATTCTGTTTAGGTTGCATATGGGTTGGAAATTATAGAACGGAGGAAGTATATGAGGATCACATGATTGCTTGACGACTTTGGATCCACTGATGGCTATTAAGCCCAATATTTGATTAGCAGCTTGCTGCAATGAAGGTAGTACAGCAACCGGGCTACAATTGGAGTGTATCGGATGGCTGGGTCGATATTTATATCCTCACATGGTGTGTATCGGGGGATGGAAATGGTGTGTAGCAGTTGGATGGGTAGGATCCATCCATATTTGAAAGCTTTACATTTGTTCTGAAGTTGAATTTGGCTCAGGCCCAAAAAGACTGGCTATTGCGTGCTTTTCCATTTGTCGAGGGCTATACACACTGAGTTTTTGAAAACTCACCCCCTCATTTATTTTTCTCAGGTGATCCTCAGTAGGTGGTTCGACGGTTGGAGGGACTCCAAGATGGCCAAGTAGCAAGACGACTGGGACTTGTTTCTTAAGCCTATAATTTCTAGTATTTAAATTTATTTCAGTCTGGAACGTAATAAGGGCTTTCCTCAGGTTATTATTCAAATTAGGACTATATTTATAATTATTATGCTTTATATTTGCTAGAAGTATAATATGGTTTTCTTAAAACCATAACTTGTTTTTTAAATATTACGTTTCTGTAACTCAATTTTTAAATGACAAGTTTTCATAGATCATCAGTTTTAAATAAAGCTTCCGCAACTGAAAAGAGATTTTACAAAGTAATTATTATCATACAAGAAGGAATAGTTTTTTTTAATACACCTCGCTTTGAAAGCAACAAATACAAGCTGGGATTTTACTCTAGGTTTTTATTTTAAAGATGGGTTTTCAATGAAAACAAAGTTTTCGATAAAACACATCAATGTGACACACTGGATCTAGCCATAACGTTTGGGCCGAGTTTGAGGTGTTACAACAGCATCTAAGCCTATCTTCAAGTACCTGAATAACTCTCTCTGACTGACTGTCGGTCTGAGGATGGAAAGCTGTACTAAAACTCAAATTTGTCCCCAAAGCTTCCTGTAACTTCTTCTAAAACTGTGAAGTAAATCTCGAATCTCTGTCTGAAATGATCGATACTGGTACCCCGTGTAGTCTAACTATCTCTGAAATATACAACTCGGCTAACTTGTCAAGTGAATAATCCATACAAACTGGGATACAATGAGCCGACTTCGTTAACTTATCAATCACAACCCATACTGCATCTTTCTTTCTCAGTGTCAACAGAAATCCTGTCACAAAATCCATAGTAACTTGGTCCCATTTCCACTCAGGGACTAGCATAGGCTGCAATAAACCTGAAGGTACCTGATGTTCGGCCTTTACTTGTTGACAAATCAAGCATATAGAAACAAACCCTGAAATGTCCCTTTTCATTCCTACCCACCAGTACATTTTCTTCAAATCATTATACATCTTTGTACTACCTGGATGAATAGACAAAGAACTACTATGTGCTTCCTGTAAGATCTTTCGAATAAGCTCATCATTCTTTGGTACACATACCCTGTCTCTGAACATCAAACAACCGTCAGAACTGGTCTGAAAATTTGACTCTATATCTGACTCACACTAAGCTATTTTGGCTAGCAACTCACTGTCATTTTTCTAAGCTTCACAAATTTCTTCAAGAAACATATGTTTAGCTCTCAATTCGGCTAAGATAAAACCATCATCTAATAAGGCTAGACTAGTGTTCAAAGCCCTTAATGCAAACAAAGATTTCCTATTCAAAGCATCAGCAACAACGTTTGTCTTACCTAGGTGATAATCAATCACTAGCTTATAATCTTTAATCAACTCTAGCCATCTTATTTGCCTTAAGTTCAAATATTTTTGAGTCATCAAATATTTCAAACTTTTGTGATCAGTGAATATTCGGCACTTCTCACCGTACAAATGATGTCTCCAAATCTTTAGCGCAAAAACAATGGCAGCTAGCACTAAATCATGTGTTGGATAGTTCTTCTCATGTGGTTTTAGCTGTTTAGAGGCATAAGCGATTACTTTTCCTTCCTGAATAAGTACACAACCAAGTCCATTCAAGGACTCATCACTGTAAATCACAAACTCCTTACTTGGTTCTAGTTGTACTAAGACAAGAGCTTCAGTCAACAATGCCTTTAACTTGTCAAAACTCTATTAAAACTTCTCAGTCCATTCAAACTTGACATCCTTTCGTAGAAATCTTATCAACAGGGTAGTTATCATGGAAAATCCCTCTACAAATCGTCTATAATATCCGGTAAGACCAAGAAAATTTCTTACTTCTGATACATTTCTAGGAGGCTTCCAATCAACAATGGTTGAAATCTTGCTCGGATCAACCCTGATACGTTCACCTGAGACAATATGTCCAAGAAAACCAACTTCTCGTAACCAAAACTCACTTTTGCTGAACTTGGCATACAACTAATTATCTCTCAGAATTTGTAAAACTGTTCTCAAATGCTCTACATGCTCAGTCTCATCATGAGAATAAATCAAGATATCATCAATGAGCACAACTACAAACTTATCCAAGTACAGTCTGAAAATTCAGTTCATTAAGTCCATGAAAATGGCAGGAGCATTAGTTAAGGCAAATGGCATCACAAGGAACTCATAATGACCATACCTAGTCCAGAAAGTAGTTTTCGGGACATCTGACTCTTTTACTCGCAACTAATAATATCCGGATCTCAAATATATCTTGGAGAACACAGTGGCTCCCTTCAATTGATAAAAAAAATCATCAATTCTAGGTAGTGGATACTTGTTCTTTACTGTTACCTTGTTAAGCTGTTGATAATCTATGCACAATCTCATTGATCCGTATTTCTTTTTCACAAATAGCACTAGTACACCCCATGGTGAACTACTGGGTCTTGCAAAGCCTTTATCTGTTAATTCCTGCAACTGAGCTTTCAATTCTTTCAATTCCAACGGGACCATTATATAAGGAGCAATCGAAATGGGTGTGGTACTTGGAATCAACTCAATACCAAACTCAACTTCTCTAACAGGAGGCAAACTTGGTAGTTCTTCTGGAAACACATCGGGAAACTCACATACCACAAGCACTAATTCAATTTTCAATTCTAGATCTTTAGTGTTCAACACAAAAGCAAGATAAGCTTCATACCCTTTTCTCAAATATTTCTGAACAGACATAACAGAAATCATGGCAAATGAACTATCTGACTCTTCTAAATTAACCCGAAGAATTTCACCATTTTCACATTTCAACTCAATGAATTTATTTCCACAATTCACTATCACATCATGTATAGTCAACCAATCCATACCAAGAATCATATCAAATTCATTAAACGGTAATAGCATGAGATCGGCTGGGAAACAGTAACCTCTAATCATCAAAAGGCAATTTCTACATACTTTATCTACTAATACATGCTTGCCTAATGGATTTAATACTTTAATCACAAATTTTGTAGATTCTATAGGCATACTCATACTAGGCATCAATTCCATGCAAACATATGAATGGGTCGAACCCGGATCAATCAAAGCAATAACTCTAGTATCATGGAGAGAAAATGTACTCGTAATCACATTGGGGGAGGATGCCTCTTCGCGAGCACAGATAGCATAGGTCCTCGCAGGTGCTCTAACATCTGGCCTCACTGCTGAATCTCTAGATGCACCTCTATTATTTGCCCCAGCTCCCGAATTTCTCAGTGGTTTGCCTCTGATAGGAGCGTTGCCTAATCTTACACTCTGTATTGCTTCTCTTTTAATCATCTCGGGACACTCCCAAATAAAATGGTCTGGTACACCACATCGGAAACAAGCTGTCTCAGTTGCTTGACACTGACCTGGGTGACGTCGACCACATCGAGGACACTCTGGTCTATCAGGGTGAACACTGCCAACACTTGCAATCGAAGTGGTCTGAGCTTTCGGACTCATAAGTCTTCTGCCTCTGTTTTGCCTAGAATATCCAGCTAAAAAATTAGATCTAGTGGAGAACTCTCTAGGCCTCTTGGATGTAGACTGAAATGACTTGCTCATTGGTCTTCTCTTTGTGTCTTGCGTCTCAATTTCAACTTTGCCCTTTCTTTTTAACAACTCCTCTGCCTCACAAGCTCTCTCAACTAGGAGAACAAACTGTTTTATTTCTAGGACACCAACCGACAATTGAATATCATCATTAAGCCCATCCTCAAATATTTTGCACATAATAGCCTTTGTAGACACACACTCTCGAGCATAATTGCTGAGTCTAATAAACTCGCGCTTATATTCAGTCACTATCATATTGCCCTGTTTCAACTCTAGAAACTCTTTTCTTTTCTGGTCAACAAACCTCTGACTGATGTACTTTTTAAGGAATTCCTCCTGAAAGAAATCCTAAGTGACTCTCTCTTTCGGTACAATTGATACAAGTCTCTTCCACCAATGGTAGGCCGAATCTCTAAGAAGTGATACAACACATTTCATACATTCCTCAGGTGTGCAGGATAACTCATCAAAGACTCCGATAGTATTCTAGAGCCAAAGTTCTGCCTTTTCTACATCATCTTTTGTAGCTAAAAACTCTTTGGCTCATTGTTTTCTGATTTTATCAACTGGTGGCTTTTCTCTTATAACCGTACCCGTGACTGGGGAGCTACATGGGTGGTTTGAGGATCATGAGAGGGTGGAGGTCTAGCAATCGAATTCATACAAACGAACTCAGAAAACCATTCATTCATGGCTTGGAAGAAGGCTTCTCGAGCCCCTCCTCCTTGACTAACTGTAACGGGCCTTTCGCTACTATCTAGTAGCACTGTCCCTTCTGCGGGAGCGGTCGCGTTACTCTCTACATCATCTACACCAGCTTGTTCGAGATCCATAACTATAAAAGAAAACATTTTAAAATCGTTAGGAGTCGTCACACTATCAACATATAAGTATGGCATGTATAGCTAGACTCTTACTCATACTAAATATTCTGAGAACCGACTAAACATTTGCTCTGATACTTATAAAAGTAACAACCCTTACCCGAGACCATCGTCGGAGTGGAGCACGAGGCATTGCTGGACTTAGCTTACTAATTTGGGGCATAAAAATTTATGTTAAAAATTAATTTAGTTTTATTCATTCAATATGTCCCTAAAAAGGGTCCTCGAGATCCTAAAACATGAAATTGAAACAGTTCAAGAACAAACCAGAATCAATAAAAATTTTTCGATCACTTAAACAAATCAAAACAATTTATTTCATCTTTCATAAATAAACTATCCATCTGCGTCATAGTTACTAAATAAATCATAACTCGAGTTACAAAACTCAAAATTCAAATCCGTAAATTTTCTTTGAAACTAGACTCATATTCAAATAACCATGTCGTGTATTTCTGTTAAAAGAAGACTCAATAAGGAATCCATATATATAAAGTATAACTCCTAATTATTTTTTTACAATTTTTAGTGAATTTCTAAATTCAAAATAGAGGATTCAGAAATCACTCTGACCTTGTCTCACCAAAATTTCAATATCTCATAAAATACAACTCTTTTATTTACTATGTTTCTTTCATATGAAAATAGACTCAATAATCTTTAATTCTATATCTCATTCACTATCTAAATCCATTTCTACTATTTTTAGTGACTTTTCAAATTCACATCATTTTGCTGTCTGATACTGTTTTAAAGCTAATTTCACCTTTTTCATGATTTCCATGGAACAACTAGCATTTAGGCATACATAACACCAAACATGTCCTTGATTAGCCATTCCAATAGCTAATCGTTATCAAGCATTTACATACCATTCATTAGCCATATCACAAGATCATACACACAAAATGGCTACGATGTTATACATGACAAACTCAAAATGAAATGTCTAGCTATACCAAAATAATCCTTGTGATAGTGTGCCCGGACTTTCGACGTACTTTACAATCCCTGAATTAGCTTGACAAAACTATAAAATGAAGGAAAATAAATGGGGTAAGCATTAAGCTTAGTAAGTTTGCATGCAAATAAATAACAACATTCATAAGAATTATCTTACTACTTGGAATGATATTACTTAATGTAACTTCATTAATTGTCATAGACATATTTTAAACTTCTTCACTTACTCACTTACTTAAATACTTACTTAATCAAATTTATTAATACATTTTACTTACCTTTTTCCTTATCAAGCATACATGAACATTATATACTTACCTTTGCTCTTCTAGCATGAACTTGTCTTACATTTTTGGTATAACTCGTCTTACCTTACCTTACCTTGAGATTCTCTTTAAATTTTCCTGTTGAACCACATGGAATACTAAGGATACATGAGTACCTTACCATTGCCATGACTTGTCATGGTCTTATGTGGTATCCTTTTTAAACTTACCATTGCCATGTCTCGACATGGTCTTACATGGTATCCTTCCCTTATGAACTCACCAATGCCAAGCCTTGGCATGGTCTTACATGGGGACCTTTGCCTTATAGTAACTTACTGATGCCATGTCTTGACATGGTCTTACATGATATCCTTGCCTTAGAAACCTTACCAATTGCCATGCCTTGGCATGGTCTTACATGGTATCCTTAAACCCTAATATCATGACATTTGTATCCTACACATTCCTAAGGTTGAATCGTGACTTTCTGAAATTACTTCTCCGTCAATTCATGCTTGAGTATTATTTGAATAATTTCATAAAATAAATATACACATGCTGGTAATTAACAATATTAACATAAAATAATAGAATATTGCATTTATTTACCGCAAACTTATCTCGAAACAAATACGATCAATTATATCGATTTAGTCCACTATCTTTTTCTTTTCCCAGTCTAACTCCGAATTTTGCTCTTCTTGATCTATAATAACAAATTTAGCTTATTTAATACTCATATTTATTAAAACAGTCCTTGACTCAAACTTTGGCAAAATTACACTTTTGCCCCTAAACTTTTACATATTTACACTTTTAGCCCCAAGCTCGGAAATTAAAATTCATCCTATTTTCTTATGTTTTATGACATGATGATCATTTTTCCCTTCTATGGAAACATCAAATTCTCACTCTAACATGTTCTTATGGAACATTAGGTATTTTTACCAATTATGTCGTTTTACTCGTTTTCACGTAAAACCGCTTAGCAAAAGTTGTTTAGTACAATTTCAAGCTTCATATTCTACCATAAAACATCAAAATAAACACATTTCACCTATGGGTATTTTTCCAAATATAAACCCTGGGTTAAATTATTGCTAGAATAAGCTTAATTAAGTTACCGAGACCCCAAAAATGTAAAGAACGTTAAAAAATAGGGCTTGGAATCACTTACTATGGAGCTTGGAAGCTTGAAACAAACCCTAGCTATTGAGATCCCTTGACATTCATCCTAAGGAAGAAGATGAGCACATTTTTTCCATCTTCTTCCATTTTCAATTCTTTAATTTGACACTTTACTAAAATGCCCTTCATTAAAATTTTTAGTTATTTCTACCTATCCATTTTTGTCCATGAAAATATAATGGTCTAATTACCATTTAAGGACCTATACTTCAATTATGCACTTCAATTTAATCCCTTAGCATTTAGAACTCAAATTTATCAACTTTTGCAATTAAGCCCTAATATGCAAATCGAACATGCAATCAGTGAAATTTCGTATCGGTATTCAAACATATGCATCTAATCACTCGATAAATCATAAAATTAATCGCAATAAACTTTTCTATCTTAGATTCGTGGTCTCACAACCACTGTTCCATTTAGGCCCTATTTCGGGATGTTACAACCCTAGTCCGAGAACAGCGGGTTAGGGGTGTTACAAAGCGAGAACTATCGGGAAGCTTACAAAGAGCTAATTTAACAGGAAGCTCATGAAGTGCCTATATCAGGAAGCTCACAAGAGCTAAGGTGTATCCGTATCACATGTAGGATCAGAACCTATTAGGACGCTCCGAAGAGCTATAATGGGAAGCTCACAAGAACCATATATGGGAAGCTCGAAAGGGCTAATAACAAGACCCTCTTTTGAGCTATGGTATGTCTGCAACATATGCTAATTCAGAAACAATGAGGAAACTGGTATCTATCAAATTTCATTCATTCAAACAAGACTTAACGTTTCTCGGGCATGTCAAATATATAATTATTTTCATATACATAACAAATTCATTGTAACACCCCTAACTCGCATCCGTCATCGGTCTAGGGTTAAAGGCGTTACCGGATGAATTAGAATATTTTACTAACAATTCATAAACATCATCCATAATCATAGTCATACATCACAATAGAGTCCCTTATATAGGTCATCGAGACCTTAAACATGCATTAGAAAGGGGTCGGGACCAAACCGAACACATACAAAATTTTTCAAAACATAAATAAATTTTCAAAGTTATAGAGGTCACACGCCCGTGTGAACAAGCCGTGTGCCTTACACAGTATTAGACACGCCCATGTGTCTAGATCGTGTCAAATCTGCGCATACATACTGACTTAAACACATGGCTACAAGACATGCCCGTGTGCCTTGGACATGGTTGAAACTGACTTAAGTCACACAGCTAACCACACGCCCTTGTGCCTTGGCCGTGCACAAGACTGACTTAAAATCGTAGGGTACCCCTATAACAGCCTAGTTTTGGGCTTAGTCAAAACTGTGGTTTCAGGACCACCAATCCAAGGTTGAAGAATTATTTTTATTATTATTTTGGTGTCATAGTATGATTATATTAGTTTATGAAAATTTTGGTGAACTAATTTTAGCGTTTGTGAGCTTAATTTCGAAAAAGGACTAAATCGTATAAAGTGCAAAAGTCTTGTTTTGTTAGCTAAAGGTGTAAATTGACTATGAATCATGTTTTTTAGGTCTTTAAAAGGCAAATAGACCCTTTTTAGAGAGGTGGCCAGCCATAGGAGACAAAGGAATAGAAAAGTCAATGTTAGGTGAAAATTTGGTGGCTAAATTTACGAAAAAGAAATAAAATAGAAAAAGAATGATATCATCCCTTTCACCCCTTCTTTTTCATCTAAATCTCAGTAAAATAAGGGTTCTTGGAGCTTTAAGATTTCATCCAAGCTATCCTCTTGCAAGTAAGCCAAATTGAAGGTTATTTTTTATAATTTTTGTACTTTTGGAACCCTTATGGCATGAGCTAGCTAATGGGAGGACCATTTTGCAAAATGGATGATAGTCTAGGGATTTGCCATGAAGGGATTTATGATGTTTTCTGAGTTTTTATGAAAGAAAATGAATCTTATTTGTGTTGTAAAGAACTTTTGTGAAAGAAATAGGACTATTTTGTAAAGTTTGTAAAATGGATAGTAATGTTGTGAAATAATGGGAATTTTGGGTCACTATAAGAGTAAAAAGGGTTCATCTAGGCTTAAGATTCGAAGAAATTCAATAAAAATCAAATTTCGAGCCTAGGGGTAAAGTGGTCATTTTGTGAAAGTTTAGGGGCAAAATGGTCATTTTGCCAATAATGTGAGTTTTTGATTGTATAAATTTATTCAGTGATTAAATGAGTGAATTCTTATTATTTTAGATCAAGAAATACAAATCCGAAACTAGACTGGGGGAAAACCAAGCAAGTAGATTAAATCGTCTAGTCGCCTACATTTTGTAATCCGAGGTAAGTTGTATGTTAATAATGCAACTATATTGCTATGATGTATGATTTAATTGATATTGCATAAATTATTTGATTATGATTATAAGAATGCATGTCGAGAAATTAATGTAGTAAAGACTTCCGGTTGAACATTTGGAGTAGACTTGGATATTCGTACCATGACATTGGGTGGTATGTGAGCCAGTGTAAGACATGTCTGGGACATGCATCAGCCACGTTATGAGATTCGGCGTGAGACATGTCTGGGACATGCATCGACATTGAGACGAGAGCTAGTGTAAGACATGTATGGGACATGCATCGGCCTCGGGATATACAAGCCAGTTTAAAACCTGTCTAGGACATGGCGTCAGCTTGTTGTTTTTCAGTGTAAGACCTATCCAGGACATGGCATCGACACCGATAGATGAGAGCCAATGTAAGACCTGTCTGGGACATGGCATCAACCTCGATATATGAAAGTCAGTGTAAGAACTGTCTGGGACACAGCATCGACTTTAATGTGCTAGCCAGCGTAAGACCATGTCTAGGACATGGCGCCGGCATCTTATCCCATGTTCGGAGTTATTTAGTATCCAGTAATATTTCAAATAGTTCAATGGGAGATTTATGGTTTATGTCAAAATGAGAAAAGTTATGACCACGTGGTGAGTGACACAGGTACCTAATTGAAATGTATGAGATGTGGGCTCAATATAAGCCATATGAATTGTATTGGATGGTGATGAGTAAGTTGTGCTTATGTCTATTTATTGTATACATAAACAAGCTATGAAATGTTATGAGCATATTGTTGTATGATAATTAGTTTATGTTTATTTTCATGCAACTTACTAAGCTTTATGCTTACCCCTTTTTCCTTTCCATTTTCTCATAGAGTTGCCAAAGTAGCTCGAGGATCATTGCCTACATTGGAGAAACCAGTCACACTATCACTTGAAGCACTCGGTATAGTCAGTTCTTTTATTTTGAGTATGGCATGTATAGGATCTTGGCTTTTGAGTTTTGTGTCAATTGTTAATTGGCCAAATGTGTTGGCTTAATTTAATACTTAACTCATTTTGTATAAGGCCACGAAAAATGGTCGATATTGAATGTTATTATGTGAATGCAAGAAAACCTTTCGTGAATGTCAAATTGTAGGCATGTTTGAATATGTATGAACCTTATATAGGCCTTAGTTATGGTTGCTTGGTTGAGAAATCTTTTTGTGATAGACTTGGTATGATAGATTGTGTTTCAGGGTGGCAAGGAGCTTGGTAGATAGCCTTATATCGTCCATACAGGTAGACACACGGGCATGTGTCTAGGCCATGTGTGATGCACGGTCAACACCATGGGCGTGTTTTTTGACTGTGTGTCCCCTGCACCTCGAATTTCCAAGTCAGTATGCATGTTAGTAAACACACGGGCAGAGACACGACCATGTGTCTCAGCCGTGTGGACGACACGGCCTATGGCCACTGGCGTGTGCCTTGGTCGTGTGCCCCTAAATTGTCACTAATGTCAGAAACAAAATGTCAAGTTTTTAGACACGGGCGTGTCATGGCCGTGTGAGGGACACGGGCCATGGACACAGGCGTGCATCAGGCCGTGTGAAAACCCTGTAGGTTTGAAGTTGAAATTTAATTCACACGGGCTCGGGGCACAGGTGTGCCCCCTTATGCTTAGGCCTTGTGAACCACATGGGCCTTTGGAACGACCAGGTCAACAGGGCCACACAGGCGTGTTGCCCTTCCACACGGGCATGTGCCCTGCTTGAAGTGACATTTTTCAAAGTTTTCAAAGGTGTTAGAATTAATTCTAGATAGTTTCAAAAGCTCATTTTGGGTCTCGTAGACCCATATTAAGAATTTCCAGACTAAGATTGAAAAGTTTTAAATTGGATCAAATTTTATGATTTGAAATGATTGTATGCATGAGTTTAAGTTAAGTAATGCCTCGTGCCCAGTCCTGGCCTCAGACTCAGGTAAAGGTTGTAACATTTAATAGTATCAAAACTATGGTTTAGTCGATTCTAGGACTAACCTAGCTTAAGTATGAGTCTAGTTATACATGTCATAATTGTATATTTATAGTGTGACGACTTCTGACGAGATAAATTGTGTTTTTATATATATAGTAAATAGATCCTGACATGGCTACGGTAGATGATATGGAAAGTAATGCGCCGACTCCCACTAAAGGCACCACGCCCGTGGATAGTAGGCCCGTGAAAATGAGTTAGGGCAGAGGGGCTAAAGAAGCTTACCTCCATATGATGGACGCTTGGTACTCGGAGTTTATTTGTGCGAATCTGAATCCTCCACCTCCTCCACCTCCCCCAATTCCTCAACCCATTCATATAGCTCCTCAAGGAGCAGAAATAGCTAGGAGAGAGAAACCTCTAGTAGACAGAATCTGTAAGCATGGGGCCGAGGAATTTAGAGCATATATTGATGATGATCCAGAGAGGGCCGAGTTTTGGTTGGAAAATACCATTAGGGTATTTGACAAATTATCGTGCACGCCGGAAGAGTGCATGAAGTGTGTAGTGTCACTCCTACGAGATTCGGCCTATCAATGGTGGAATACCCTTGTGTCAGTGGTATCGAGAGAGAGAGTAACTTGGGATCTTTTCCAGGAGGAGTTCCTTAAAAAGCATATTAGTCAAAGGTTCATAGATCAAAAGAGGAAAGAATTCCTTGGGCTGAAGCAAGGCCGTATGATAGTGACTGGGTACGAGCGTGAGTTTGTGAGGCTCAGCAAACATGCACGAGAGTGTGTATCTACAGAAGCCATTATCTGCAAGAGGTTTGAAGATGGTTTGAACAAAGACATTCGTTTATTAGTTGGTATTTTAGAGTTGAGGGAGTTTGTGGTACTTGTCAAGAGAGCTTGCAAGGCTGAAGAATTGGCCAAAGAGAAGAGAAAAGCTGACATTGAGTCTCGTGACTCTAAGAAAAAACAGATGGAGAAATCACACCAGACCTCATCTAAGAGATCGAGAGAGTTTTTTGCTCGACCAAATGCATTAGTAGGACTCTCAAGTAGAAACAAGAACAAACAGTACATGACGTTTAAAGCTCAAACCACTTCTATGGCAAGCGTGGGTAGTACTCGACCGAATAGACCGGAATGTTCATAGTGCGATAGATGTCATTTCTGTGAGTGCTGAGGAAATGAAAGAGGCTATTTTAAATGTGGGTCATTGGACCATTTTATTCGTAGCTATCACGAAATGGTCGAGAAAGACAAGGATCAAAGCGTGAGATCGAGTAATGCTCCTTCAAGAGGTATACTGCATAAGAACCTTGGAAGTAGGGCTAGCAGTAGAGGTACGCCTAGAGAAGCTGCTGTGAGGCCCGAGGGCAGAGCGCCTAGAAGGACTTATGCTATACGTGCCGTGAAAAGGCAAAGTCTCCTGATGTATGATATATCTATTATTACTTTGATTGACCCGTGGTCTACCCATTCCTATATCTTTACGAAACTGATACCCTATACGAATATGCTAGTTGAATCCACTGAATTTGTGGTGAAAGTGTCCAACCCTTTAGGCAAGCATGTATTAATGGACCAAGTGTGTAGAAATTGTCCTTTGACAATTAAAGGTCATTTTTTTTCAGTTAACCTCATGTTATTTCCGTTTGATGATTTTGATGTAATCCTTGGGGTGGATTGGTTGACTTCTCATAGTGTTGTAGTGGACTATGGGAGAAAAGTTATTGAGTTGAAGTGTGAAAGCTGGGATGTTCTTCTGGTTGAATCGGGTAGAACAGATAACTTGCCTGTGGTGATATTGTCCATGTCGGCAGTGAGATATTTGAGAAAAAGATATGAAGCTTATCTTGCTTTTGTATTGAATACTCAAGCATCTGAATTGAAGATCGATTCAGTGCTAGTGGTATGTGAGTTCGCAGATGTATTTTCGAAGGAATTGCCGGGACTGCCTCCAGTGAGAGAATTTGAATTTGGAATTGAGTTAGTCCCTAGTACAGCACCTATCTCGATTGCTCCATATAGGATGGTTCTGACGAAGTTAAAGGGGTTGAAAGTTCAGCTACAAGAGTTAACAGATAAAGGTTTTGCGAGACCAAGCTATTCTCCGTGGGGTGCTCCGATACTCTTTGTGAAAAAGAAAGACGGGTCGATGAGGTTATGTATAGACTACAGACAACTCAAAAAAGTGACAATGAAGAACAAGTATCCCCTGCCAAGAATAAACGATCTGTTTGATCAATTGAAAGGAGCCACTGTATTTTCCAAGATAAACTTAAGGTCCGGTTATTATCAGCTCAGAGAAAAGGAGCAAGATGTACCGAACCGCGTTCAGGACAAGGTATGGGCATTATGAGTTCCTAGTCGTGCCCTTTGGTTTAACGAATGCCCTGGCGGTATTTATGGACTTAATGAACCGCATTTTCCAACCATATTTTGATAAGTTCGTCGTCGTTTTTATCGATGACATATTGGTTTATTCGTGTGATGAGAGTGAGCACTAGAAACATTTGGGGACGGTTTTACAAACCTTAAAAGATAAGCAGTTGTATGCCAAGTTTAGTAAAAGCAAATTTTGGCTACAAGAGGTCAGATTCTTGGGACACATTGTGTAGGGTGACGGGATCAGAGTTGACCCGTGTAAGATCTCGGCTATCGTTGAGTGGCAACCGCCGAGGAGTGTGTCAGAGATACGAAGCTTTCTAGGCTTAGCTGGGTATTACAGAAGATTTGTAAATGGATTCTCCATGATAGCTACTCTAATGACAAGGTTGTTACAGAAAGATGTCACGTTTGAATGGACGGAGAAATGCCAGTAGAGTTTCGAGAAACTAAAGACCTTGTTAACCGAAGCTCCAGTTTTAGTGCAACCAGGATCGGAAAAAGAAATTTGTGGTGTATAGCGATGCCTCCTTAAATGGAATGGGAGGTGTGCTCATGCAAGAAGGCAAAGTGATAGCATATGCCTCGAGACAACTTAAGCCACACGAGAAAAATTACCCGACCCATGATTTAGAATTGGCCGCCATCGTGTTCCCATTGAAAATTTGGAGACACTATTTATATGGCGAGAGATGTCGGGTATTTATTGATCATAAGAGTTTAAAATATTTGATGACTAAAAAGGAGCTGAATTTACTGCAACGAAGATAGTTGGAGTTGATAAAGGATTACGAGTTGGTGATTGACTACCACCCCCAGAAGGCGAATGTAGTCGCTGATGCATTGAGTAGGAAATCATTGTTTGATTTGAGGGCTATAAATATTCAATTGACGGTGACTGATGATGGTTTGATTCTAGCTGGGATGAGAGCTAAATCGATGTTCCTTCAAGAGATTCGTGAAGCTCAAAAAGGTGATTAGGATTTGCAAGCTAAAATGGCTCAATGTGAGATGGGAAACGAATCAGAATTTCATATTGGTACTAACGGTTGTACAATGTACTGAGACATGATTTGTGTGCCTAAGGACGATGAGCTTAGTAAGAAGATTTTGAGAGAGGCACTGATAAGTCATAATTTATACATATTTTTATCTCATGCTTAGCATATTATTGATGAATTATCATTAGATTTCTGGAAGTTGATGCTCCTAATCCTTAAATTTCATGTTTTATACTAAGGGCGAGAAACGGGCCAAAAACGGAGAAAATGGGTCAACATGGGAAATCAAAACAGCTTGGACTTCCTCGCAGGGGTAGACCACAAGCCCGTGTCTATTTAACAGATTGTAACACTGCCTAAGCCACACCACACGGCCGTGTCTATTTAGCAGACTCTAAACACGGCCTAAGCCACCTCACACGGGCGTGTCACACGGGCATGTCCCTGTTGAGCCAAAGTCTAGTCCTATTCGGAAAAGGCCACTCTTGAGGGTTTTGAAGCATTCTAAAGCCTATATAAACACCCCAAGAGGTACCTAGAAAGGACACACAGAGTAGGAGGCAAGGAATTACTCGAAGAAAGCCGATTGATCCATCTTAGAAGCCAGATTCTCCTTCAAGATTGAAGATCTCCCTTCAATTTCCTTCAGGGTTTTTTGGGTTTTCTTTATGTTTTGTTATTATTATTCTTTTGAGATGTTTCCTTTTACACTTATGAACTAAGTACCCTAAATACCTAAGGGGAATGAAACCTAAGACGGATCTTGTTATTATTTTCTGAATTATATGATAAATACTTGATTTGTTCTTAATTATGTGTTTTTAATTCTTTTTTTAATATTCTAGGATATTGATTCAAGTTTTGATGTGCTTATTTAGAGGAGAAAAAGTCCCTGTCTAAGAGTAGATCTAGCATAATTGAGTGGAGTTGATTGCACCCCTAGACACAGGGCGCCATAAATCTGCCAAATTAGGGTCAAACTTAATAAGGGAATCCATAGATCGAGTTAATGCAACACTAGGGGTTTTAATTAGAAAGAGATTTCAATTAATCAACCTAGGGTTAGACATTGTTAGTCTCGAGAGAGATAATAATATAACTTAGGGATTTTTACGGATCGAGTCAAGTGAATAAATCAGTTGGTTCAGAGTCAAGTAACAAGTGAAGTCTAGGTGGATTTTTCCTTGGGTATTGTCCAAATCAATCAGTTTTCCCAAAAGTATTTCCTCAATTTTCTTCCTGTGCATTCTTAGTTTAGTTAACTAGTTTAGATAAAGTAAATCCCCTTATTTTTAGGCTAGATAATAAAAAGAAAGTTAGTACTAGTACTTTTAGTTCCTGCGAGTTCGACATTCCGGCCTTACTATAAGTTATACTACTGTCCGATAGGTGCGCTTGCCTTTATCGTGATAATAGTTAGTTTTCAAGTACGATCAATCATATATATAAAACTTATCACGCATACATCAAGTTTTTGGTGCCGTTAACGGGAAACTAAAATATTAGGAATGCTCAATTTTTATTACTTTAGACACTTATTTTATTGCAATTTAAATTTTATTTTAGATTTATTATTTTTACTAAATTTTCTTTCGTTTTCTTCTAACAGGTTTTTATAGTTTATGATTAGAAGAAACCCGTCAAGGCCATTACTTTTTGACAGTGAGATTGAAAGCACAGCTTGTAGAAACCGAAGAGAAACAAAGCAAAACCTAAGAAACATAGAGGAAGGATAAGAGGAAGATATCCATAATATAACCGAGGAGATGGCTGAAAATCAGAATAATCAGCTTCCTCCTGTGGTTGCTGCAGATCCAATAAATCAGAATCTTATTCCTCGTACTATGTATGATTATGCTAAACCTTCTTTAACAAGAGCCGAATCAAGTATAGTTAGACCTATTATTCTTGCAAATAATTTTGAACTGAAACTTAACACAATTCAAATGATACAATATTTTGTTCAATTTGATGGTTTGCAGGACGAGGATCCAAACACTCACTTGGTGAATTTTCTGGAGTTTTGCGACACTTTTAAGATCAATGGTGTTTCTAATGATGCCATTCGCCTTTGGTTGTTTCCCTTTTCATTGAGGAACAAAGCTAAATAGTGGTTGAACTCATTACCATGAGGGTCAATCACTACTTGGGAACAAATGACCAAAAAATTCTTACTTAAATATTTTCCACCAGCTAAAACAACTAAGTTGAGGAATGATATCTCTTCTTTTGTGCAGATAGATCTAGAAACACTCTATGATGCATGGGAGAGATACAAGGATCTATTGAGAAGGTGCCCTCACCATGGGTTACCTCTATGGTTGCAGGTTCAGACTTTTTACAATGGTGTGAACCCCTCAACAAGGCAATTTATCGACGCAGCCGCCGGTGGTACTTTAAACAACAAAACACCTGAAGAGGCTTACGAATTTATTGAAGAGATGTTACTAAATAACTATCAGTGGCAAGTCATGAAAACAAAGCGAACAAAAGCATCTGGTGTTTTCAACCTCGACACGGTCACTATGCTATCTAACCAGGTAGAACTTTTAAATAAAAAGATTGAAAGTTTATATGGTTCTACTCAGGTACATCCAGTGATGAGGTGCGATGCAAATGGAGGAGGAGTGCACACAGAATATCAATCTTTCAACCCTAGCATCGAGGAGGAACAAGTTCAATATATGGGTAATAATAATTCTAGACCTCAAAATAACCCATACAATAACACTTATAATGCTGGTTGGAGGAACCATCCCAACTTCTCGTGGGATGGCCAAGGAAATCAAAGGCCACAACATCCCCCAAGCTTTCAACAACCACCTTACCAACAGGAAAAGAAACTAAACCTTTAGGAGATGCTAACGAAATTTATCTCAGTGCCAGAAACTCATTTTCAAAATACCGAGACAGCACTTAAGAATCAACAAGCGTCAATTCAAGGGCTCGAAACCTAGATAGGCCAACTCGCCAAACTGATTTCTGAACGACCACAAGGTAGCTTGCCAAGAAATACTGAATCGAACCCAAGAGAACAATTTAATGCGATTACCGTTCGAGGTAAGGAAGGGTTACTTAAACTTGAACTAGAACCGAGGCAAGGAATTATGGTAAGTAAAGGTAAAGGTGAGGTGGACCACAATGAGCAAAAATCGGTAAGTAGATAGTACAAACCTCATATGCCATACCCCAGTGCGACAAGGAAAGACCACACGGATGAACAATTTGGTAAATTCCTTAAATTATTAAAGAAATTACATATTAACTTACCATTTATTGAAGCTCTTTCGAAGATGCCGAATGCAGTTAAATTTTTAAAGGAGCTTTTAGCAAATAAGTGGAAGCTGGATGAGGCGTTACATGTAGAGTTGAACGCAGTTTGCTCAACCATTCTACAGAATAAGCTACCGAACAAGTTGAAAGATCCAAGGAGTTTTACGATTCCTTGTTTAATTGGTAGTCTACATGTTAGCAATGCTTTGGCTAATTTAGGGGCTGAAATTAATGTCATGCCCTATAAAATGTTTAAACAACTAGGTCTTGGGAAACCCAAACAAACTAGGATGAGCATTCAATTGGCGGATAAAACAATCAAATTTCCTAAGGGTATTATTGAAGATGTACTTGTTAAAATTGAAAAATTTATATTTCCCAATGATTATAGAAGAGGATGATGACGTACCTTTAATTTTAGGAAGACCCTTTTTATCAACTGCTAGAACTATTAGTGATGTTGGTACAGGTGAACTCACACCTCGTGTGGGTGATGAAACAATCACTCTTCAAGCTTGTAATTCGAGTAACACATCGAATATCGAGGGTGGTTGTACAAATCATGCTACTAATACTGATCATGTGTTGCAACCTTCTTTGTAGGAAACACATTCAAGGAGCATACATAGTCATGTTCAAGAAACAACAAAGGGCCCATCTATGAAGAGCGAAGGCTACAAATCGAGGAACTAGATGAATGGCATGCACAGAAATAGAGAACACACAATAAACCAAAACCACTCCATGACAGACTCAATGTTTCACCAAATCAACTTAAGGTTGGAGACAAAGTACTATTAGATGCAGCAGACCCTCGCATTACCACTTTTGAACCTAATGGAGCAATCCCTTTTACGGTACTTAACATTTTCCCATACGGTACAGTCGAGGTCACTCATTCCAAATTTGGCATGTTTAAGGTAAATAGTACTCATCTAAAACCTTATTTTGATAAAATTGATAGCATGAATGAGGAGTGTAAACTCCTCACACTACCATGATCACGCAACAAATAGGTAAGTCTAGCTTAGACTATAAATAAGCGTTTCTTGGGAGACAACCCGAGCACTAACAATGTCGATTTCTTTAAATTTTATTTTTAACATCTAAATTACTAACTGAGTCCTTAAACACAGGTTTTCCAAATCCACATAGCCAGGCACACGGGTGTGCCTTCGGCCATGCTCCTACCACGAGCAGCGACACGGCCGTGCTATACGACCATGTGAAAATAAAGTAAATTTTTCCCAAAACACGGGATTTGATACGTTGCCACGATCGTGCAACATGGCCGTGGGCAATCCTGCCAAATTAACACGGGCGTGTGACACGCCCATGGCCACCACCCGTGGTCAAGACTGTCAAAAGAACACGGGCATGCGCATATTTACATGGGCATTAGAGAAACGAACCACATCGTGCACGGTCGTGCGATACGACCATGTGACCACACGGCTTAGACACACGGGCGTGTCCTTAGGCCGTGTGACAATTTCTTGTTCTGTGATAAACACAGGCTGGACACGAGCAACGGGCGTGTGACACGGCCGTGTGAGACCCGTGTTAGGCTACATGGCCGTGCCTCTTTTTAAACTCATATTATTTTTATTTTTACTTTTATTTTTATTTAATTTTGAAAACTCATGTTTATATTTTTAAACTCTGCTTATCTTTATGATTATTATCAAATTATTCCCTTAATTCTCTTTCAAAGTGGTGTCTTCTCATTTATCCCTCAGAATCATACCTTTCCTTCAGCTTTATCTTCAATTCTCGCTCTTACTAATCCAGGGATTTCATCCACAATTTCAGGGCAGTTTCACTTCTCTCCCTCTCTTTTGATATTATCTTTATATCACTATTATATATCTTTGTACATTGAGGACAATGTACATCTTAAGTGTGGGGGGGTTATTTATACCATTACTAGAAAACCCTTTAATTTTTATCTTGTCTCAAATAATTTTCTCATATCATTATTAGAATAAATTTTGATTGACCCATGATTTTTATTGATATGTTTTGAATTAAATCATAAGTAAATGTGCATTGATTGTTTAAACTTTAACACATTAAGGAATCAAATATGATAAGTTGAAATTTTTGAAAATTAAAATTGCTAGGTTGTTTCCCTGAATTGAGGTATTATCTTGAAGTTTTGAATTTACAAGTTTGACATCAAATACCCATAATTTTTGTGAGATATTGAGCCTTTAGAGCATATATTATTTCTTTCATGCTCACTTTTATTGTTGCTATGAGTGCATCAATATTGATTTGTTATTCTAGAACTTGCTTCGATTATGCATGTCAAGACCACACCATTTGATTTGATATGTCGAGATGATAAAGACACTTAGGTTTAACCCACTTACGCCATAAAAGTTTACCCTCATAATTCACCCTTAGTGAACCCCCTTGAGCCTAACAAGCCATTCATTGCTTTACCCTCAATATTAACCCATAACCCATTATTGTTGAAATCCCCTCATTTGATCCCTATTTTTGTCAAGATTTGATTTGAATAAATTGCTTAGCTATGTTTTATTGTTGATAGTTAGCAAAGTTCTATGTTATTTTAATTTATTCTTAAAATATATATATACATACATACATATTAGTAGTAATTTTTTGTTTTTGAGCTTAAGTATTTAATTCCATATTCCATGAAGAAAAGCTCAATTCTAGGATCTTCTAATTAGGAATGTAATTTGTCAGTTTTAGTATTTTTCTAGTTAGGTAATTTTTCAATTCAATCTCGATTCTAACCTTTTCTTTCAGCTTGTGACCACATCCCCTAACCAAAGCCACGTTACAACCCTCTAAAGACATTTTGATTGATGTATCATCTCAGTATATAGTGGTGGAGATTTGATTTTCACGCAAGCCTATGGTAATAACTTTTCATATTGACTATTGAGTGCTAAATTTCTTGTCCTTAAACACCTTGAGTGATTTGAGTGAATCTTTAGTGAGGATGTGAAACTCTGTGATATTTTGAATCAAAGGTGATTACTTAGATGAGGGGAGACACCTATGTTTTCGTGATAAAATGCTCAACTTGGAATGTTTGAAACTTTGATGTCCTTCGAGTTGAATTTTCAATGTATAATTACTTATGGATTATTTTGAGATACTATTGATGAGAATTATAAGTTGAGAAGAATTTATTTTGATTATGAGTTGAGGATTTTGCTTGAGGACAAGCAAACACTTAAGTGTGGGGGTATTTGATAAGTCGTAATTTATACATATTTTTATCCCATGCTTAGCATATTTTTGGATGAATTATCATTAGATTTGTGGAATTCGATGCTCCTAATCCTTAAATTTCATGTTTTATACTTAGGTGAGCATAGAGGAGTAAAAAAAGCGAGAAACGGGCCAAAAATGGAGAAAATAGGTCAACGTGGGAAATCAACATGGCCTGGACTTCCTCACATGGGTAGACCACAAGCACGTGTCTATTTAAAAGATTGTAACACTGCCTAAGCCATACCACACGGCCATGTCTATTTAGCAGACTCTAGACACGGCTTAAGCCACCTCACACGGGTGTGTCCCTGTCGAGCCAAAGTCTTGTCCTATTCGAAAAAGGCCACTCTTGAGGGTTTTGAAGCATTATAAAGCCTATATAAACACCCCAGGAGGTACCTAGAAAGGACACACAGAGTAGGAGGTAAGGAATTACTCGAAGAAAGCCGATTGATCCATCTCAGAAGCCGGATTCTCCTCCAAGACTGAAGATCTCCCTTCAATTTCCTTCAGGGGTTTTTGGGTTTTCTTTATGTTTTGTTATTATTATTCTTTTGAGATGTTTCCTTTTACACTTATGAACTAAGTACCCTAAATACCTAAGGGGCATAAAACCTAAGACGGATCTTGTTATTATTTTCTAAATTATATGATAAAAACTTGATTTGTTCTTAATTATGTGTTTTTAATTCTTGTTTTAATATTCCAGGATATTGATTCAAGTTTTGATGTGCTTATTCAGATGAGCAAAAGTCCTTATCTAAGAGTAGATCTAGCATAATTGAGTGGAGTTGATTGCACACCTAAACATAAGGCGACATAAATCTGCCAGATTAGGGTCAAACCTAATAAGGGAATCCATAGATCAAGTTAATGCAACACTAAGGGTTTTAATTAGAAAGAGATTTCAATTAATCAACCTAGGGTTAGACGTTGTTAGTCTCGAGAGAGATAATAATATAACTTAGGGATTTCTATGGATCGAGTCAAGTGAATAAATTGGCTGGTTCAGAGTCAAGTAACAAGTGAAGTCTAGGTGGATTTTTCCTTAGGTATTGTCCAAATCAATCAGTTTTCCCAAAAGTATTTCTTTTCTTCCTGTGCATTCTTAGTTTAGTTAATTAGTTTAGATAAAGTAAATCCCCTTATTTTTAGGCTAGATAATAAAAAGAAAGTTAATACTAGTACTTTTTGTTCCTGTGGGCTTGACATTCCGGTCTTGCTATAAGCTATACTAATGTTCGATAGGTGTGCTTGCCTTTATCATGATAATAGTTAGTTTTCAAGTACGATCAATCATAAATATAAAACTTATCATGCCTACATTAGGCACATAGTAGTTGCTTGTCTATCCAACCGGGTAGTGTGAAAATGTATAACGACTTGAAGAAAATGTACTGGTGGTCGGGAATAAAAAGAGACATTTCAGAGTTTGTTTCTAAGTGCCTGGTTTGTCAACAAATGAAGGTCGAACATCAGGTACCCTCAAGTTTACTTCAACCTATGATGGTTCCCGAGTGGAAATGGGACTGTGTAACCATGGACTTTGTGTCAGGATTGCCTTTGACGTCAAGGAAAAAGGATTCTGTTTGGGTTGTTGTTGATAGATTAAAAAAGTCAGCACATTTTATACCGGTGTGTGCTGACTATTCCTTTGAGAAATTGGCTGAATTGTATGTTTCTGATGGAGT
The DNA here is from genome assembly GCF_025698485.1 of Gossypium arboreum. Classification (NCBI taxonomy): domain Eukaryota; kingdom Viridiplantae; phylum Streptophyta; class Magnoliopsida; order Malvales; family Malvaceae; genus Gossypium; species Gossypium arboreum. Next base: position 32,085,601 of record NC_069077.1, read on the forward strand.
ACCCTTGTCGATTATTTTGGATAGAGATCCGAGGTTTACCTCACGGTTTTGGAGGAAGTTGCAAGAGGCATTGGGAACAAAATTGAATTTTAGTACGACATTTCACCCACAAACCGACAGTCAGTCAGAAAGAGTGATTCAGATCTTAGAAGACCTGTTACGGTATTGTGTTCTCAAATTTCAAGGCAGTAGGGAAAAGTACTTACTGTTGGTAGAGTTTGCCTACAATAATAGTTATCAATCAAGTCTGAAGATGGCGCCATATGAGGCTTTGTATGGTCATAAGTGTCGAATGCCCTTATATTGGACTGAACTTAGAGAAAATCAAATTCACGGGGTGTACTTAGTCAAAGAAATAGAAGAGAAGGTTAAGGTGATTCGCGACTGTTTGAAAACTGCTTCGGATAAACAGAAATCCTATTAAAATTTGAAACGAAAATAAATTGAGTTTCAAGTCGGTGATAAGGTGTTTTTGAAAGTGTCCCCGTGGAAGAAACGATTCGGTAGGAAAGGTAAACTAAGTCTGTGGTTTATTGGACTTTATGAGGTGACCGGGAGAATTGGACCGATAGCATACCGACTACACTTACCTCATGAGCTAGAGAAAATTCATGATGTCTTCCATGTATCAATGTTGCGTCGCTACCGATCTGACCCCCTACACGTGATTTCACCGGAAGAAATTGAAATAAGCCCGGATATGACCTATAGTGAAAAATCGACTAAGATTTTGGATCGAGAGGTCAAGAAATTAAGGAATAAAAGTGTAGCACTCGTGAAATTTTTGTGGCATATACATGGGGTCGAGGAAGCCACATGGGAACCCGAGGAGACTATGAGAGATCAAGCCCCAGGGACGAAAATCCCTAAGGGGGAGAATTGTAACAGCCCGGTTTTGGGCTTAGTTGGAATAGTGTTTCGGGAGCACCAATCCAAGGTTGAAGAATTATTTTTATTATTATTTTGGTTTCATAGTATGATTATATTAGTCTATGAAAAATTTAGTGAACTAATTTTAGCGTTTGTGAGCTTAATTGCGAAAAAGGACTAAATCGCATAAAGTGCAAAGTCCTATTTTGTTAGCTAAAGGTGTAAATTGACTATGAATCATATTGTGGAGGTCTTTAAACGGCAAATAGACCCTTTTTAGAGAGGTGGCCGGCCATAGGAGATAAAGGGATAGAAAAGTCAATGTTAGGTGAAAATTTGGTAGCTAAATTGATTAAAAAGAAATAAAATAGAAAAAGAATGATATCATCCCTTTCACCCCTTCTTCTTCACCTAAATTATTAGAAAAATAAAGGTTCTTGGAGCTTTAAGATTTCAGCCAAGCTATCCTCTTGCAAGTAAGTCAAATTGAAGGTTACTTTTGATAATATGGCATGAGCTAGCTAATGGGGGAACCATTTGCAAAATGGATGATAGTCTAGGGATTTACCATGAAACGATTTATGATGTTTGCTGAGTTTTTATGAAAGAAAATGAATCTTAGTTGTGTTGTAAACAACTTTTGTGAAAGAACTTCTCATGAAAACCCTAATCGAACCATTTTGTAAAGTTTGTAAAATGGATAGTAATGTCGTGAAATAATGGGAATTTTGGGTCACTATAAGAGTAAAAAGGGTTCCACTAGGCTTAAGGTTTAAATAAATTTGATAAAAATTGATTTTCGAGCCTAGGGGTAAAGTGGTCATTTTGTGAAAGTTTAGGGGTAAAATGGTCATTTTGCCAAAAATGTGAGTTTTTGATTGTATAAATTTACTTAGTGATTAAATGAGTGAATTCTTATTATTTTAGATCAAGAAATACAAAATCAGAACCTAGACCGGGGGAAACCCAAGCAAGTAGATTAAATCGTCTAGTCGCCTACATTTTGTAATCCAAGGTAAGTTGTATGTTTATTTTCATGCAACTTAATAAGCTTTATGCTTACCTCTTTTCCTTTCCAATTTCTTATAGAGCCTCCAAAGTAGCTCGAGCATCATTGCCTACGTCGGTGAAACCAGTTACACTATCACTTGAAGCACTCGGTATAGTTAGTTCTTTTGTTTTGATTATGGCATGTATAGGATCTTGACTTTTGAGTTTTGTGTCATTATTAATTGGCCAAATGTGTTGCCTTAATTTAATACTTGACTCATTTTGTATAAGGCAATGAAAAATGGTCAATATTGAAAGTTATTATGTGAATGCAAGAAAACCTTTCGTGAATGTGAAATTGTTGGCATGGTTGAATATGTATGAACGATATATAGGCCTTAGTTATGGTTGCTTGGTTGAGAAATCTTGTTGTGATAGACTTGGTATGATAGACTGTGGTTTAGGGTGGCAAGAGGCTTGGTAGATAGCCTTATATCGTCCACACGAGTAGACATAAGGGTGTGTGTCTAGGCCGTGTGTGATGCACGGTCAGCATAATGGGCGTGTCGTTCGACCATGTGTCCCTTGCACCTCGAATTTCCAAGTCAGTAGGCATGGTAGTAAACACACGGGCAGAGACACAGCCGTGTGTCTCATCCTTGTGGAGGACACAGCCTATGGCCACGGGTGTGCCTTGGCCGTGTGCCTTTAAATTGTTGCTGACGTCAGAAACAGAATATCAAGGTTTTTAGACACGGACGTGTCATGGCCTTGTGAGGGACACGGGCCATGGACACGGATGTGTGTCAGGCCATTTGAAAACCCCTAGAGGTTTGAATTTGGAATTTAATTCACACGGGCTCAGGGCATGGGCGTGCCCCCTTATGCTTAGGCCGTGTGAATCATACGGGCCTTTGGCACAGCCAGGTAACAGGGCCACACAGGCGTGTTGCCGTTCCACACGAGCGTGTGCCTTGTTTTAAGTGACTTTTTTCAAAGTTTTTAAAAGTGATCGAATTAGATCTAGATAGTTTCAAAAGCTCAATTTGGGCCTTGTAGACCCATATTAAGAATTTCTAGACTAAGATTGAAAATTTTTAAATTCGATCAAATTTTATGATTTGAAATGATTGTATGCATGAGTTTAGGTTAAGTAATGCCTCGTGCCCAGTCCCGGCCTCGAACTCGGGTAAGGGGTGTTACAACCCCAAGGGCCACACAGCCGTACAACATGACTGTATGTCGCACACGGCTGAGACACACGCTTGTGTCTCTGCCCATGTGGACAAAAATAGGCCATTTGAAAAGCCAATTTGCCACCCAATTTGGGTCAAACCTACAAGCATTAAACTAAGCACATTGGCACTACAATGTAAGCCAATTTCAGTGCCAAAACATGCATCATTCATGCTATATTATTATCAACCAAATTCAAGCTCATAAACTATACACAATCATATCAAATCATAAGCCAAAGTCATATTGAATCATATGTTTCATAACTCCAATTCACCTCATTCATTCACATGCTATAAACTTACCAATTTCACAATTTTGCACATACCAAAACTTACCAAAATTGACCATTTCACTAGGCCAAGAACCACATTAAAACATACCATTTATGAACACAAGCATATACCAAATTCATTCATAATCTCATCCATAACCAAGCCATATCACATGGCTAGATATACAAATCACAAAACATAACCAAAATCCTTTAGCCTATACATGCCATACTTTAATATATACATTTTCAAAAGGTACCAAAATAGAGTTTGATAGTTTGGTGATGATCCTCGACAATCCCCGAGCTCTCAGTAGCTTCAATATCTGTAAAATAGTTGAAAAACACACAGAGTAAGCTTTCAAAAGCTTAGTAAGCCATATACAAATAAACTTAACAAATAACATCAATTCATTCATATAATTTAAGGTAAATACATTCACATAGCCATATATCTCTTATATTTCATTTGAACATGATTCACATATACATATCATAACTCATTTTCATAGCAACTCATACTTATATCATATATTCACCAAGGTACATATACTTAACTTTCATTCTCAAACATAGTATACAATTCAAACGTACCTGAGTCGGATACAAATTCACATAATCATCCATTTTCTAGGAATGCCCGTTGAACCATTCGGAATCATAAGGATACGCGGATAACTCGAAAATCTCGTACAATGTCAACGTCCCAGGCGTGGTCTTACATGTAATCAAACATCGATGCCACTGTCCCAGATAGGGTCTTACACGAAACCAAATACGATGCCAACATCCTAGACGTGGTCTTACACATAAATCATAAGTCGATGCCAACGTCCCAGACGTGGTCTTACACGATAACACATATCGGATCCTATGTCACGACAAATGTATCATAACTATTCCTAAGGTTCATACGGGGCTTTTCAGACGTCGAAACTTTGTCGATACTTTCTTGGATTCATCATTTTTCTCAACTCATATATTCATTCATCATAGTTCAATGGCATATAATCGATAATAATTCAATTTATAACACATTTATTTGTATACTGACTTACTTCGTATGGATTTGGATAGACGGAATCGACTACTCGACGACTTTTGACTTTCCCCAATCTAATTTTATTTTCTTTAGTTATTGATCTATATAAATTCAAATTTAACTCTTTTATTCACCAAATCATTCAAATCAATCCACAAACACACATTTAGGGCATTGTACAAATTAGCCCTCACATTTTTACATTTTGACAATTTAGTCCCTAATCACAAAAATCGCAAAATACACAAAATTTGCATATACCCATGCTAGGCCAAATATAGTATTACAAGTCCATATATTGCATTTATTTCACATTTTAGTCCCTCAATTTACAAATTTTACAATTTAGTCCAAATTACTCAAATTCATCAAATATTCAAATACAAAATTTGTTAACCCAAAACATATCTTTCATTTACCAACAACTAACTTCACAAAGCTTATAATTTCATCAATAGCTCAACTCAAAATCATCAACAAAATCAGAAATTGAGACATGGGCTTGATAGTATACAAAGCAACGATTACATAAACGTAGAAAATATCAAAAACAGAACAAAACTCATACCTCAATCAACAATTTGCTTGCTGAACCCTAAAAAGCTTATTTTCTTTCTTTTTTTCTTGTGATTTTCGACAATAAGGATGAATGAATCATCCTTAACATGTTTTCTTTTATTAATATTAACATAAATTATCAAATACCATTTCTAACCTTAATGAAATAATAATAAAAGCTTATAATGGTTGTCCATAAAAGTCCATTAACCATGTTAATGGTCCATTTACAACATAAGGACCTCTCAATTATAAAGACATAGCAAATAGGCACTTTAACAAATAGTAAGCAACTTTTACATTTTATGCGATTAGGTCCTTTTTGCAAATTAAGCACACAAATGATCCAATTTTAATACAAGACTTTCACACATGTCAATTCACATATAATAAGCACGAAAAATAATATTAAAATATTTTTTGACTCGAATTTATAGTCTCGAAACCACTCTTCCTACTAGGGTCTAAACCGGACTGTTACATTCATAATTCACATAAACAACATCCAATTCAAACATATAAATATACACGATTTAGTTACACAAACTTACCTCAACATTTGCTCGTGTATGAAAATCAAATAATCCGAAACTTTTTCTTTTCATCGATCTAACTCCTTACTTGGTATTTCAGGATCTATATCAATGAATTTAATCATCAATTTATTACATTTCACATTCAAATCAATCCAATTCACATCTTAGTCAAAAGTACCATTTTGCCCCTATACTTTTCATTAATTTCAATTCCGTCCCTAGGCTCGGAAAATGAAATTCATGCAATTTAATCTTTATTCCAAGCCTAACCAAATTTTTCTTATAACATTTAAAACCCATGTATTTCACAAAATTCAAAAATTTTCCATAAATTTTACATCTTTTCAATTTAGTCCTAAAATCACAATTTCATCAAAATTTCCTTTACAAAAGTTGTTTATTTATCAACAACCTTTCATTTTCTACCATAAATTTCAAATTTTCAGCATATTCATCTATGGAAAAAATTTAATACTTTAATAACTTTGTAAATTAATCCCCAAAATAGCTAGATTAGGTTATTCCGATCTCGAAAATATAAAAATTACTAAAAACGAGACAAGATTACTTACCCAATTAGGCTTGCTTGATTTTCTTTCTCTTTCCTAAGGTTTCTATAGAAATTTGGGGAAGAACATGATAATAATATGATATTAAGTTATTATTATCTTTATTTATTTCTATTTCCAATTTATTCTTTTTCTTTTCCTAAATTTCTATGGATGAATCATCAAAAATATCTACTAACTTCTCTTAATGGTCTAATTACCATATAAGGACCTCAAGTTTTGAATTTCATAGCTATTTGATACTTACAGCTACTAGAACTCAACTTTTGCATTTTATGAAATTTGGTCCTTTCTATAATTAAACATGCATTCGGTAAAAAATTTTTATCGAAATTTTCATACGTCTTTCCTATCATAATGCAAACTATGCAATATTATTAAAATAAAATTTCTTTCTAACTCGAATTTGTGGTCTCGAAACCACTATTTTGATCTCACTGAAAATAGGTTGTTACAAATGTCATATAACGCGCTAGACATTGTGTCTTTCATTCCTCTGTCGATTATTGTCCATGCACTCATGTTTTGCATTAATGCACCCATGTTGAATTTTCCAACAGTTGAGTGGTACAATGGGGATCAAGTGTTGCTTCAATTTAGGTGTAGTCAAAATATTATGAATGTTCCACAGAATTTTGTTTTTAAATATATGTATATTGATAAAAAAAACGTACAATAATTTAAATTCAAGTTCAAGGAATATACAAGCAAGTTCAGTCATTTGGTATATTGATAAAAACGTACAAAATACATTTGAACATTGGATTCATAAATTCACATTCCAGTCTTTCGTGATGAATGTCTCGAGTGGTAGTTTCGATGCGGGCAATTGCTTCGATTATTACCTATTGTTCTGCACACGTCGCAATGTTTACAGTTGATCGTCTCTTTCATGTCCATGTCATTTCTTACCCATGTGATGTGCAAAAGACCACTAGGCTTTCTAAGTAGCCCAAAGTTTGAGACCAACTTGAAAGTTGGCAGAGGAACTTCCTATATTAACACATCCCACAGTGCTGGGAACTTGTTTCCCCAAATACGCAATGTACGTTCCAATGGGTACACCTCAACGATATATTATTTGACATAGATCAACACATAGCACATACTGTAACAACGTGCACACACGGGTATCGAAGTGTCTAGAACTTCCCACAGTCACACCCCTTGTTTCGAATTTCAACTCCATAGGACCTAGACGGGATACCCGATCGATGACCGATAATATTTTTCACCCGAAAAGTTTCCAAGTATTAAAAATATAATTCTACGTTCATCGTCCTCGCTCTCTGGGTGTTAACCTCCATCGTATTCCTAGCCTCCTTGACATACACGTATCCCACATTCATTTGATTTACATGTTTTAGCCCCATTCTTTGCATCAAGGTTGCCACGATTCCATGTTCTCTGACTCCATAATGGAAAATGCTATCGGCAGCAAGTTCTAGTTCTCATTTTATGCAAACGCAATAAGGAGGATCTGTATATATTTCTCATAAAGCCAGGTCTCATCTACTTGCACAAGCGGCTTATGATGAGGAAATGCCCAAATGAAAGGATTGAATGTCTAAAACATTTGGTGGAAAGTTTTTTCCCCAGATGTAGTTGGTCGTCCTGATCGTAATAAGGTTGCGTCTGTAACTCAACGAAAGTCCCTAGCACGTACTCTCACATTACGGCTATCCACCCCTGAAGTTCGTTTTACGACACGTCCCAATCTCTATACACCTGATCCATGGTCATCTGTTTATCCAACCATGCCTTCCAGTATGACACTCGATACTGGAACTGTTCTTTCATTTCAAAAATCAGCATCGATACAAGAATGGTGGGCATATCTTTAACCATTGGTAGGATACAGTTGCACATAGTTTTCAAATCAAGTTTGCAGTGGTCCTGTGTCATACATGCAAAATTGCATATATGAGGCTCAACATATTTTCGTATCTCCCATAGTTAGGACCTTTGGATAAATGCAGCTTATAGCCTCTACTTGTACCCATTTGCTGACCTCCAACACTCACCAATATATATTTTCGATTTAGAGTCGCAACTTTATTGTCAACCGAAACCTTCATACTATACCACTTGAATGACAATGACGCAATTGTCTTTCCTTATGAATCTTTAGCCCACAATTGATATGTGGGCCCCACGATCATTGCGTATAACTATGCCATGACTCGGGTTCCCCAATAAAAGGGTGTAATCATTTTTATCATATGCGCCTTCGTCGTCGATATCATCCGGGATCTCATCTACATCGGGGTCACTAAAATCTTCACACATGTGATCAGAATGACCATTATTATTGGATCCATTTTCACCGTGCACATCGGTCTCAATCACAACTGGGTGTATCTGTAAATGAACATAGTGTGGATTTTTAGCCCAAGTCGATGTCGCTCCACTACCGTATTGGTCTACACATCCAATGTTCAAATCAATGTCAAAACAGCGTATAGACAATTTCATATCGACGAATGTTCTAGGAACCTCCGTACACAGGTCTTCAACTCCATATTGTTGCCTTAACGAAGTTACATCTTCAACAGGATCCATATCCGCTAACTCAACAAACAACTAAATCGGTTCAGTGTTCACCCTCTCTGTCGGGCAATACAGTGCGACCATTGTCTCTACATATTCATTGTCTAAAATTTTCATCTCGTTAAATTTGATAAGATTTGACGAAACTGGAAATTTATAGAATAGTTGTAGTACCCTAAACTCGGCTAGATGTTATGGCCGAATCTGGCGATGTCACATAGAAGTGCATATGAAATCAGTCTCATTTGCTCAAAACTATTTTTCTGTTTAAAACTTATCATTATCTCTTTTTAATTCTAGAGTCATGATTTTTGTACAATCGTTGCTTTCCAAAACATTATACATTGTGGAAGCATTTTAAAACAGTTCGCGTCATCGAGGCTATTTTGTTAAAATTGTGCATTTTTTTTTGAAAACCCGAATTTTACCTACTACTAGCAACCATAAATGTAAAACAGTATAAAACCTAAATTTAAACCAAAAATCTGTAACGGCCACATTACACAAAAATACCCAAAATAAAATTTAAAATCATGGATAAGTACGAGACAGTGTCAAAGGGGTCATGTGGCCACCATCGAGTCCTCTGTTACGCCGATCAGTCAAGTTTGAGGATTACCTGTACAGATAAAACAGAAGGGTGAATTTACGAAAACTCAGTGTGTAATCCCCATGCATACATATAGACAAACACAGTCTGGGCCTAAGCCCTTTTCAGTACCAGTATCAGAATCAGTCATAAAGTAGGGCCTTGGCCCATTACAGTATCAGTAATTGATATAGTGACATATATACAATATTAGATCCTACCCAGCCAGCCTCTACACTCCAGCTCCGACCAACCCTACACTCTATGTGGGGATATAATCAACCCACTCATCCCTACACTCCCAAAAGTACCAAGTGTGACACTAAATGGTGGTTTGCAGCTGAGCTACTAGTTTTAGGCTCAAAGCCATCAGTAAGTCGCAGCTGTGCTACCAGAATATTAGGCTTAAAGCCTTTCAATACACTTCCTTCACATATATCATCCCATCCCCAAGCAATGCAACATAAAGTTATGGCATGCTATCACATAGTGTCATGCAAATAATCAGTATAGTATTATAATCATGCTCAGTAAACAGTCATATATATATCCTTTAGTCAATTATGGATCAAAGCATTGCTTATCGGCCCCACAGTAGGTTCATAGTTGTCTGGGGTGACTCGTGCAACTTTAGCAAACAAATCAGTAAATTGGGCTAACACACCCATGTTGTCTGCCCTTGTGGACCACACGGGCCTTGGCCATGTAGATCACACAGCCTGGCCCAAAATTCTACACGCCTGTGTGGGCCCACTCGGCCCAATTGGTCAAGCCCATGTCTCGTACACGGCTTCATCGGCTATCACACGGCTGTGTTTTATACCCGTGTCATGCACGCACGGCCTAGCTTGTCATCCACACGCCTGTGTTCAATCACATGACCTGCCATACAAGCTACCACATGCCCATGTGGCGCAAACAGTAGGCTTTTTTGGCTTTTTGTCGAGACTCATTTTCAGTTGTTCGAATACCCACCTAGTTTTGTGTGAAGCTAAATTGAACACCAAGCACTGCAGAACCTAAAATCAACCAAAATTTTTTGAATTAAACACTACAAACGAAAAACTAAACTGATCCCAACCGAGTTATTCAAAAGATTTGATAACCATAACTTACCTTCAAACGAACAGCGATACTTCCACACCACTAATATCCCTATGAACGAGTACAAACCTTTAAAACTTCCCCTATTTGAGAATGAACACAAAATCTCCATTAAAATGCTAACCAAAAAATTAAGAAGATGGCAAAGCAGATACTTACCGAACGAGCGAAATACGTTGAATTGATAGAACCAATCGAAAAACAGGCAATGAGAGGGGAACCAGGAAATTCGACAGAGTAAGGAGAGAAGAAAGAAACCAACGTCAGAACTTGGGAAAAAAAACAACCAACAAAAAGAAAATAAGGAATATGATACTAAATCCCTAAATTCTCTCTATCTAATCCCACTACTCAGAATTCTGATGCAACCAAAACTCTATCCCCCAACCGAACAAAATAAATCACCCTTGTTGAAGCTGGGATTCGAAAACAAGACTTCCAACACATCAACACTCTGCTTAACCACTAGACCAGCAGACCCATTCTAATATGGAATTACATATAATCAAATATAAGCCCACTGATCCAGTTAAAGGCTTAATTTAGGAAAATACCAAAATTTTCCAATGAAAGGCTTAAACTTAAGATATCTCACACACATCTAAAACAGTTAACCACTGAAGCAAATACTCAATTGTATGTGTTAAAATTTTAACAGAGCATACATACAGACAAACAAAGTATGTAATCCCCATGCATACATACAGACAAAACATATTCTAGGCCTAAGTCCTTTTCAGTATCGGTATCAAAATCAGTCATGCAATAGGGCCTTGGCCCATTACAGTATCAGTAATTGAAACAGTGACGGATATACAATATCAGATCCTACCCAGCCAGCCTCTACACTCCAGCTCCGTCCAACCCTACACTCTATGTGGGGATATAATCAACCTACCCATCCCTACACTCCAAAAAGTACCGAGTGTGGCACTAAATAGTGGTTTGCAGCTGAGCTATCAGTATTAGGCTTGAAGCCATCAGTAAGTAGCAGCTATGCTACCAGAATAATAGGCTTAAAGCCTTTTAGCACACTTCCTCCACATATATCATCCCATCCCCATGCAATACAACATACAGTTATGGCATGCTATCACATAGTGTCATGCATATAATCAGTACAGTATTATAATCATGCTCTGTAAACAGTCATATATATAGATCCTTCAGTCAATTAAAGATCAAAGCATTACTTTCCAACCCCACAGTAGGTTCACAGTCGTCTCAGGTGACCCGTGTAACTTTAGCAAGCAAATCAGTAAATTGGGCTCACACACCTATGTTATGTGCCCATGACATGCTCGTACGGCCTAGCTTGTCAACTACACGCCTATGTTCAGTCACATGGCCTGCCACACAGGCTACCACACGCCCATGTGGCACCGACAATAGCCTTTTTTTACTTTTCATCGAGACTCATTTTCAGTGGTTCGAGTATGCACCTGGTTTTGTGTGAAGCTAAACCGAACTCCAAGTACTGCAGAACCTAAAATCAACCAAAAGTTTTCAAATTAAACACTACAAACGACAAACTAAATCGATCCCAACCGAGTTATTTAAAAGATTCGACAACCAAAACTTACCTTTAAACGAACAACGATACTTTCACACCACTAATATCCCTATGAACGAGTACAAACCTCTGAAACTTCCCCTATTTGGGAATGAACATAAAATCTCCATTAAAATGCTAACCAAAAACTTAAGAAGATGGAAGAGTAGATACTTACCGAACGAGTAGAATAAGTCGAACAGATAGAAGCAATCGAAAAACAGGCAAGGAGAAGGGAACCAAGAAAATTCGGCAGAGTAAGGGGAGAAGAAAGAAACCAATGTCAGAGCTTGGGAAAAAAAACAACCAACAAAAAGAAAATAAGGGATATGATACTAAATCCCTAAATTCTCTTCATCTAGTCCCACTACTCAGAATTCTGATGCAACGAAAACCCAACAAAATAAATCACCCTTGTTGAAGCTGGGTTCGAACACAAGACTTCTAACACACTAACACTCTACTTAACCACTAGACCAGCAGGCCCATTCTAATATGGAATTACATATAATCAAATATAAGCCCACTGATCCAGTTAAAGGCTTAATTTAGGAAAATACCAAAATTTGCCAAATGAAAGGCTTGAACTTAGGACATCTCACACACACCTAAAACACTTAACCACTGAAACAAATACTCAATTGTGTGTGTCAAAATTTTAACAGAGCATAAATACGAGATTTTTAGAGCATTACAATAGTTTTGAAATCCTCCTCCCACAACGTCAGTAAATTTTTACACTGATCTTTTCATATCATCGACAGAAACATTCTTATTGAACCTCATTCCTATTTTCTAGCGAGTTTCAAATATACAACCAGCAATTATTTCTAAAATAACACCAACGAAATGAATAGCTGCAAAAAAAATTGATTCTCCATTTTTTTTTTCTCTTAAACTGCCTAAAAAATTCTACTCTTCTCAAAAAACTTCAAAAAAGAAAACATTTTTTTCCTTTTTTATTCAATTGAATGAACTCTCTTGTTTGATGGCTGGTTTTTTTTTTTCAATGTGTAGGGTTTGGTCCCAAACCCGGCACCAGTCTAACAACTTGCTACTGATGTGACCGCTCATGCACAGGTCACCATAAAATCAGGCTTTTTCAATTTTTTTTCAACTGCTTCAATTATTTTTCTCTGTAACTGCCTAAAAAAAATTCTACTCTTCTCAAAAAACTTCAAAAAAAAAAAAGATAATTTTTTTCTTTTTTATTCAATTGAATGAACTCTATTGTTTTATGGCCTTTTTTTTTTCGATGTGTAAGGTTTGGTCCCAAACCCGACACCGGCATGACAACCTGTCATTGACGTGACCACTCATGCACGTGTCACCATAAAATCAAGCTTTTTTAGTTTTTTTCTAGCTGTTTCAATTATTTTTAAACAAAAAACTTAAACTATTAATTACACTAGTACCACCTGACACGACGCCATTAAAAAAATATTTTTTCCTATATTCATATAAAACTACACGTGTTTTTTGGGCCAATACATACCAACGCCGCCAATTACTCATATGGCACCAAATGAAAATATTTTTTTTAAAAAAAAAACTATAATTATACTTTAATCGTGGGTGGGAGGTGAGGGGGGTGTGGCTGGGAACTGATGATCCACTATTTGACTTGCCTATTCTTATATTATTTAATTAAAAATTTCAGTTATTCACATTAGATCATAAAGTTCTTTTTAAGTTCGATAATAACCCAGTACACAAGTGATTGTCCGAATTCTGGTCTGTTCTCCTAACAAGGGTATTTTTGCGATTTTTCCTTCTACTGTTCCGAACTTGCCCCCTAAGTTTTGCCAAAATTATTTTCTTTTTTCTTTCTTTTGACAATGCCACCGTCCATTCAGCTTCGTACGTTTCTCAATTTTGTTTTATGTGCTCCCCACTTTTCTTAATCGAATCTCTTTTACAAAAGAAAATTTTTAAATATATATATATATATATATATATCTGCTTGCGTAACCAAAATGATTTCTATTTGATTGTCTTGGTGCATGTACGTGGCTAAACATATACGAGGAAGAGAACTTTCCTGGGACTCTATATAAACACGTATGTATTTTTCCTTTTAAATGTGTAACAAAACTTGTTTTCTGTGAAGCTATCACCAATTTTATCTACAAGCTTTGCTTCGAACACCGTAATCTAACAGGTGAGAATACAGCAGTGAGTCGGGCATGATCAGAAAGGGAGTAGTTTTCAGGCCATATTCCCTTCTCCACTTCATGGGGGAAGAGAACTGCTTTCTTTACCGCAAAACCAATAGCTTCGTCTTCTGCAATGCCTTCATTCGAGTCCTCTAAGCTGCAGTCTTCATCCATATGTTGTAACCATGTAGCATCCCAGATTCTCTGCATATACGTCAACCAAATTACTCCATATTTTCTAATGAGAAATGTCGCCATAAATGCTACATTGACTTAACAGTTAATTTTTAGAGACTAAAGGTTACATCAGATATGTTGCCAAAACTACTTGTAGTGACAAGGGAACATGTGTCCAACCATATTATCAATATGCATGTGCTTTCTTATATTCCCTTTAGATCACCTATAGAAAACGGTGCCTTAAAGTGAGTTACAGGCCATGCATAAAAGGCATCCCTGCTACTAGTAAATGACCCAACTTTACAAACAAAAATGAAACACACCTTAAATTCTTCATAGTCTACAACACCATTTCCATCAGCATCGGCTTGGACCCACAGATCTTTCGTCTCTTGGAAACTTAATCCATGAGAAAGACCAGTCAAATTTACCTGCACATAGTTCTGAAAAGTTGAGAACTTCACGAGTTCCATTGTACATCAAGGGAACCTATCAAGGAAGTGAATGAAAGTACCTGTCTAAGTGCATTACAAAAGGCCGAGTAAGTTACATGGTTGCCGCTGCTGTCAGCCCTTAGAAAGGCAAAGGCATCATTTTCAGCCAATGAAACCTTTTTAAGTTGGTACTGTAACCAAGATGGTGGCAATTCAATTTCAGATGTGGAAGCGTGATAACTGGTGATATTCATTGGCCAAAGGAAAGGTAAAACATACATTCCTAATCAGAGAGATGGCAACAAATTTCAAACTCCACAATCAGTCACCTTATGGTTTCCTCAATAAGTGAAGCCATAGGTCACAGATTTGAGAACTAGTCATAATGTGTAAGGTTTATCGGAATCTGAGCCAAGTATCAGATGTGGCCTGCCCTAATGTAGATGTTTGATGGCACGCTCTAAAGAGAGAGGAAGCATAAATTTGACTACTGTAGTAAGAACTAAGCTATAATTTGAAATACAGAGTTTGGAACAACAAATTAACAGCTTAAAATGAAAAATGCAGAACAAACCTTTATTATGCCAAAAGCTGCTTCGGCCCAACTTATCTTCAACAGTTTTTGTGATTTATGAGGATTACGAAGCCATATGAAATCGACACCACAGATGTTTCCCCTATGGTTTCGATGGCTAACCCACTGTGGGATATACGAGGAGTAAAGCCAACATTTTTTGTCAGTAAGCATTGCAGACTCCAAAAAGTTAGTGGTATACTGATGGAGAGATGCAGAAATAGAATCTGAAATTGAATATACTAACCTTGTGAGCATCTGCATCGCTGTCTGTGTATTCATGTGCAATATCATAAGATGAAACAAATCCCTGGGACCTGAGGAACTTGTAGACATGTCCACGCTTGCTTCCATTCCAGTCACTGTGAATTTATAGCATTAAGACAAAAAAGAGAGAGACGAAGAAAAACAAAACAAGTTAGAATGCCTTTTACTGAGGAGATCATCAAAGCAATAAAACCAAAGATGTAACTTACCCGCAGAGTATGACTGGCATCAGGCTGAGTTTGTTTTCTCTCTGATATGCTTCCAGATATTGTAGTATTTGGTAAACCTAAGAAGAATATCAAAGCTAGAGATAAGTTAAGTCGGTAACATAAAAAAGAATGGAAAAAGAAAGTGGTGTGGCGCACTGACATATTTCAGAAGACGATAACATCTACCTGGTGCAGTCTCACAATGGATAAACTGGAATCATGAGGAAATAAAAGGTGGGTGTTTACAATGATAATTTCCTGTTGAACACTCTCATTCTGATTTATTGAGAAGGGTGCAACTGATTGAACATGCAACAATTGCGCAACACGGTCTCCGAAGTCATTGAAGAACAACTCTCTACGGTTTAAAACCTTGAAGTACTCCTTGTGTATAGCAGTCAACAAACCTGTTGAAGTAGTATAAACAAAAGTTCTCAAGCCTGAGACTAAAAAGGAGTTAAGAATCAAATAGAACCATAACAAAAAAAAAAAAAATCAAGAACTTAAGTGATTGAATTTAAATCTTGCAGGATGATCTACACACGTAACAAGGACTGTGAACAGCCTAAAAGATACGAGTTTGACCATCCTTTTCCCATGTTGGTGGCAACTGAAACCATAGAGCAGAAGGGAAAATATGTGAACCATAATGGAAGGAGTTAAGCCCCCAAAGGTGAGAAAATGGTCATTCTTCTGTTTACCTTATTCTATAGGAGCCGATTGAAATGGAGATTTGCATACTGAAAGTGGAAAAGTAGAAATGAACTTCCAAACTAAAGAACACCCAGCTGCATCAAACTATAGCTAATACTACAAAATTATGGGTCAAACTCACTAATTGTCAAATGATTTTGACTTGATTTAAGCTTAATTTACTTACTCGGGCGGACAGCAACACATAAGAACCCCCATATCTATCTAAGTTACAAACAAAGTCTTGAAATCGGCCTCTAGTATGAGAATAAATAAGTAAAAAGGTGAGTTGTGTACCATCTCCTCTGTTGTTGGTTCTTGCAAGCTTGAAGGTATCATAGCCTGCAGCACCGAGGCTTTCTTCATACATATGCACTAGTTCTTCATTTCCAACCCAAAATTCCTAATCATTGAACGAAACAATTACCTAATTAGTGAAAGCTTATGTTATCAGAGTTGAAATTAAGGCTCTTGGCGGAAGGAAAGTGTCAACTCTTTGCTAATACATGTTATGAAAGTCAAAACCAATGAAAGAATGAGAGAGAGGGAAACCAATAGAAGAAAAAGGGAAAAGAAATCCACCTGGAGACAGATAATGGAAGACCTTTCGTAAAGCAACCAATTTACAATCTTCTTATTTCTAGCTAACCAAAATGCTCTAAAATCACTCTCTCGTACGCTCTGGTTCTGTTCCATGAGAAAAACAAATCAATGAAAGGAGCAAAATTTACAAAGGTGCAGCGATATTAAAAGGGAAAAGAAAGAAGAAATCACCTGCTGGTCCAATCGCTTGTAAATAGGAGCTAGGATATTGAAGGTGGTACAAGAAATGCAAGGCTCCCCCATTGTTGAACAAGCATGACCAGTTCTCGTTTCTTGAAAAGGAAAAGATTTGCTTTCACTAGAATCCACATTAGCAATATCAGAGTCATTACAAAATCCTGCCAACAACACCTTTCACCCAAAACAGAGAAGGTTAGAATATAGTAAATTGAAAGATAAACAAGACCGAAAGTCTGAAACAAGAAAAAGAATCCAAATTTTAACCTACCATTTCAGAATTCTTGCCACTTTGATTGAGGTAAGCAATGAGAAAGAGGGAAACGAGAAAGGGAAGGAAGCAGAAAAAGAAAGCTTTGAAAAGGGTGGGTTTGTTGAAGTAAGAATTAAGGGTTGGCCTTAGCTTAGGCTTGTGGACAGAGTTAGATGGAGGAGTAACTGTAATGTCTTGATTCATATGGTCGAGATTTTTTATTTAAAATACAAGTTGATGGGTGAAATGATTGATTGAAGTCGGGGCAGGGGAAGGGAAGCGGAGGTCGTGTGTTTGTTCGGTGTATTAGGACAATGGGGTTCCAGTGTTTTCTCATGGTGAAAAGCTAGCTCAGGTCCCTTACCAAGGATTTTTTTTTTTTTTTTTTTGGGTTGTATTCGTAGGTTTATTCGTTTTTATGAGGAAAACTTTATCGGAAATAGGATTCAAATTGGTAAAACCCTTAGTAAAGATATTGATTAATATTAGGATGATAAAACCGTTAATCGAATTCAAATTAAATTAATATTAGTAGAATTTTTAATTTTTAACAGTAAATTGAGTCTAAATATTTTTTAAAAATTAATTGAACTAAAATTTATATGTTTTTATCTTTTATTTGTTAAAATAAGTATAAAATACATAAAAGAAATAAATTAAAAATGTTCATTTGACCAAATTAACTAGATTAAAACTACATTTAATTTATATTATTAATTATTAAATTTGGTTAATTTAGTTAATTACTCGATTTCAAACTAAATTAACCGATAATTGAACTTTCAAAAATTTATTAACCAACCTCTTATCGAATTAGATCGACTAACTGACCGATTAACCGAATTAGATGAATTTATTCAATTAATTCATTTTAACCATAAATTAATCTCTAATTAAAGTTACCTAAAAATAGAAACATATTGATTAAGTGTGGTTTTATAAGGTAAATGACATCACTGATTGACAAAGTAAATTTATTAAATTTAAAAATACATATGTTATTTAAAATTTTAAAACATAATTTTCAATAAATAATTTATTTCTAATATTCTTTAAATATAAAACTTATTAATTTATACTTGTTGGAATTAAGTCGTTCGAGAAAAGTTTTCAAGTATTGTTTGTTAGATAATCATATAAACTTAAAACAATGAAGGGTATTGTCCTCCAATGAGGGTTTTATATTCTATACCCTGTCAATAAATTATAATATCATAATCACAAGGCATGTTGGCTCTCAATAAAGTATGAAAAACAACTTTTATCGAATAATAATACCTTCTTTTATTAAGGGTTTGATAAATTATTCAACAAACGATACTTCAAAAATTTTTTCTAAATAAAGCAACCCCAACACAATTATAAATATATTTTTTCATATTTTTTTATTTTAAACATATATATTTATAATAATTAATTTTCAGTACGAAGAGTAATATATAAAATAATAATTTTACTAATTATAATAGTCACATGTTTCTATTCAAAGTAATAATAGTTGTAAATTTATAATAATAATAATAATAATAATAATAATAATAATAACAGCAACTTAATTAATACTCTATCAACAATTAATTTTATATGTGAAGTGCGATGTAATTTTTATAAAGAGAAGAGGAGGTTGCTTTTAGCCGTTCACCTGTTAGTCTGTATAGCCTTTATGCACATGATTGCCATGAATTCTTACTCGGTAATCATGTTAGTTTGATACTATATTTATCTTTCTTTTTTTCTTTTTTAAGATATTCTAGCTAAATATTTTATCAATTTCTATATAAAATAATTTTTTATTATACTTGTTATGATACTTGTTATCATCGGTCTAAGATCCAAATAGGTTTGAGTCGGATGGGTTAATTTTCTCAAGCTCACATATCGATTGAGCTCGCAGGATGGGTACCTATGTTCTCCTACAAAATTATACATGAGATCGCGTAGGAAACTGTATAGACACATATTAAGTCTAGGGAAAAATACATATTAATATGTATGAAATCTACATAATATATCATATCAATGAACAAAATCTATATAAATAGACAAACACCACCATTTAAGAAGGACAAAAAAAATACTCGACAATACTACTCCAAAATTAAAATAGCATTTCATCTTATATCATACCCCATTTAAACTGTTAGATTAGACGAACAAATGTAACCTTTGGACGAGTGTAGCGTCAACTGGAGTTTTAAAAACTTCTTGTAATGCACTATATATATTACTAGAACTATCATTGTGAATAGAAAAAAAAATAGTGAATGTTGCTGCGAATACCATTTCAAAGGTCACGAGTAGGCGTAAACCCCCTTAAAATTATTTTAGGAGGGAGAATTATAAATTTTAGAAGTCAATAAAATAATTTTATTATTATATTGATTATAAATTTATAATTTTTAAAAGCAATTTTATTATTTTTGGAATAATTGTCGAGGGTTATTTCTCTTTCTTACATTTGCCTCTAATTTCGCTCGTAATAAATTTAAAGTTATTTTTGTTTCTTAGCATAAAGCATTATACAATACGTGCTGTAAGAATAATCCATTACTTTTTGAGTGGAATTGCCACAACATGAGTATTCTTCTTAATAAGAATTATTTCTGTAAGATAATGACTAGGAGAATTTAAAAGGCATTATGACATTAAAATTTTTATGAATTAGCTCCGAATCCCATTACTCGTCACCTTTGGTTTGATATGGCTACCACGCATGACTTCGAGAGTCAAGATATTAAAGGTTTTGAGCTAGAATTATTCTTGGGTTGAATGAATGGCTCATTTGATTCGATTAATATAGGTTTGGCTTAAGCAAAGATTTTTATTTTCGAGTTAGTTTGATATGGTATGAATTTATATTAAATAAATTTAAATATATTTTTATTTAAATTTAATTATAAAAATATAAAAAATATTATTTTTAAATATATTTTAAAATAGTGAAGTAAACTATTTGAGCAGATCAAACTGAACTTAAGTTTAGGATTGGAGTTAAAATTTTTCTAAAAATCAAACTACGATTTGGCCTGATTCATAAACACATCTGCTTTTGATTTGTGTTATGAATGGTAAAAAAAGACCTTCAATAAAAATTTTAAAAAATTAATTAAGCATTCATTTAAAATTTGCACTGAATTGAAAAAAAAAATTAACAAAGCCCTTAACTAATGTTAACCACAGCTAACTATGACATTTTCTATGGTGTAACTAGCAGTCTAACCAAGTAGTGACCCAAGGCATGCCATGTGAGTCACATATTGATGTGACAATAAATATTTAAAAATTAAAAAATTCAAAATAAATAAATACATCTTTTAATAAATATTAAAATTAAACATTTAGCCAAATGTCCATGTTGGTCCTATACGTAGTTCTTTAGATTATTACAAACAAAAATAAAAAATTATGAAAAATATTTAAAAGATATTAAAATTAATAAGAATTATTTAAAATTTATTAAAAATCACATTTATAATTAATTTAAACATATGGTTGTCTATGTTCAAATGATAACCATTTATCTAGGTTCATATTCGACATGATTCTTTTGATAATTACTAAAAAATTACAAATATAAAAATATAAAATGTAAAAAATTATTAAAATTAATAAAGATCATTTAAATTTTATTAAAATAAATCTAGTGAGACTATAAAACTATTTTTTGGTGACATAAAAAGAGTACTTGAACGATGGAAATGTGCAAGTATACATAATTGCAACAAGTAATAAAGTGACAAGTTGAGTTATCATACCCATAGAGACCGTGTAAGAAAATATTTATGAAATGCCATTAAAAACACTTTGGTGAAGGAAAATCTTTTGTTTTGAAGGAAAAAGGGTTTAATAAAACTAAATTTTAACTAAGTAAATGAACTAAGAAAATTAAAAGTAAAAATTCCAAAACACGATTTCTGAAAAATAAGTTTAATCAAAATGACATAATTGTGTTAGATCAATTACATTTCTTAACTTAATATTACTAAAACAATGTTCATATTGTTACGAATAAGTTCACGATAATTTGGTAATTTGTTAACTATAGCACATACAGACTTACTAAATTAACTAATCTCTTGAACATATTACTATGTCAATTCAAACAATTAATCAATTTTAATAAGCAAGTAAAAGATTAAGTGAAGTAACAATATATTCCTACATTGAAACAGTTTATTCACACTAATATTGCAAGTTATGCAAGGTTAATGTAC
Source organism: Gossypium arboreum (assembly GCF_025698485.1). Lineage (NCBI taxonomy): Eukaryota > Viridiplantae > Streptophyta > Magnoliopsida > Malvales > Malvaceae > Gossypium > Gossypium arboreum. Next base: position 32,107,231 of record NC_069077.1, read on the forward strand.
CGTTTAATACCGTATCTAATTTAACCTTCAGCTACCTTAGAAGATTAAACATACACTGATTAAGTATTGTGTTAATTAATTACAATTTTAATACGATTAATAATTAATTCATTAGTCACTTTACAATTATAATGCAAGTATAACATAATCATGGTTTTACTTAATCAAACAATTTACCAAGACTTATAATAACACAAACATGATTTTAATAACTTATAGACGAAATGCAATCAACCTAACACGAATTAAATTTAAGCCATGTTAATTAAATTTAGAATAATAACATAACAAATATTCATAGACATGTTCATAACAACAAGGAAAGTTAAAGAATAGGAAACTAGAATCAAATCCAGTGTTTCTCTCAAGCCAGACCAGTTTGCTCTTCTCCTTCTCCACTTGTTCTGTTGATCCAAGGCTTCTATATACCCACTTGAATGCTGCTACCCAAGGTGGTTGAAAGGCTCCTTCCCAAGAGGGAAATTGGTAGAGGAAAGTAGAAGGGAAAAATGGGAAATAAAGAGGGGTTCTGGAAGGGGAGAAATTGAGCAAGAGAGGGAGAAAAGTGTGGAATGAGAGGTGTGATGAATGAAGAGGGGATAGGGGTATTTATAGGTGGGATTGGCTGCTAAAAATAGAAAAAAATCAGCAGCCATACACCTCCTTGGCTGGCCATACATTGATGCAAAGTTTGAATGTTTCAAACTTTGCTAAATTTAGCTTAGGGCATTTTTTAAAAGCACAAAAAGTGGAGGGATTTGAACGGATTTTTAAGGATATATGAGGGCTATTTTGTAATTAATTAAATCAGCTAAATAATTTGATTATGTCAGCTGATTGGGTCAGCTTATTGTGTCAGTTTTAAGTTACAAATTTCTTTATTGGAGCAGTTTTCAATGCTTAGCACACTGAGCCACTTTCTCCTTCAAGCTTTATATTAAATTTTAACTCAATTTAACTTGGATAAAAATTAAATATAAAGTATATAAATTATCATCATTTGGACCAACCTTGGCTGGAAAAATACTTAATCTTGCCTTTGATTCACTCGATGAAAAAATTCATCTAATGGTTCAGGCCTTTCGAGGTGCCTACCGAGCTAATTTTCACCTTTTGTGCAAAACTGTCAAAAATAAGCCAAATTGGTATAAATTTATTATAAAAGTAATTAAAATCAATATGTTAATAATTTAAGTGCAAATTAATTAATTTATAATTAAAGTATGAATTTTTACAAAATTTACTACGAAACTGCATGAATTAGAGTACAGCGAGCCATAGCGGGAGGGAGGCCAATGTCCCGTCAGATACCACGGCCCACGGGCAAGCCAGCGACCTTCACCTTCCGCAGGTCGTACGGGGTGTTTCGCCGGAGTTCACGGCGGTCTAATTTAAAAGGTGCTGAAAAAGGCTATATATTGTTGTGTTTCCATACCCCCAAACTTAATTCATTGCTCATCCTGAGTAATGCACAAATTGTAAATAATTTCTTGAAAACTCCTTTGAAAAATTCCTTTAGAAAACATTCTTCCTATAATCATGAATTTAGTATACTTATGCTCAAGAACAAAAATTTTGAAATTTATGCCACTTAAGTATACATATATTCAAATTAATCTCAATTATTTTTATGATAAAAAAAATAGACTAAATGTTTTCTAAATAAAGACATGTTAAATCCCTACCAACAGAAAACATTCTTCCCATAATTATGAATTCCGTATACTTATGCTCAAGAAATTTTTTTTTAGAGATTTATGCCACTTATGTAACACCCCGAACCCGAGACCGTCGCCGGTGTCAGACACAAGGGGTTAACGAGCCAAAACCACTTATAGCACCGACCAATTTGACATTTCCAGACAGGCTGGAGAACTGCGTCACTGTCGCCTTAAAAAGCATATCTTGAGTTTCAAAACTCGGAAACTGATTCCGTAAATTTTCCCTGAATTTAGACTCATATATCCATCCATGGATTTATTTTTAGAATTTTTGGTCGGGCCAATTGGTACATTTTATTAGTTAAAGTCGCCCATGTTACAGGGGTCGACTACACTAACCTTCGCGCATTACGACCTGGATATCTTCTCGTACAGAGATTCAATGCTCATGCCATTTGTTTCTAATGAAACTAGACTCAAAAGGGAATCTGCACATATAAGGCATGACTTCTAATTCCTTCTGGATAATTTATGGTAAATTTTCAAAGTCGAGACAGGGGATCCAGAAACAGTTCTGGCCCTGTCTCATGAGAACTTTAATATCTCTCAGTATACTGTTCATATGATCGTTTCGTTACTTTCATATGCAAATAGATTCATCAGGGTTCGATCGCATAATTTATTCACTATTTAATACCCTTCCTACAAATTTTGGTGATTTTTCACATCCACGTCACTGCAACTGGCAGCATCTGTTTTCAAGGTAGGCCTTACCTATTTTGTAGTTTCCATGGACCAACTATAGTCTAGTCATACATAGGTCCACCTATGATCATGTTTAGCCATTCCAATGGCTGATCATGTGACCAACACTCCCATTCCAATCCATAATAACATCATGAAACCATATAAAATTACAAACTACAAATGGTCTAATTCCGTACTCCACTTTTACGAACCATTTTCGCATGGCCGTACACATATACATCACAAAAGCACTTGAAAACAACCGAGGGTAGTCCTATACATGCCATATCCAAAGTTCAACTAAAAGAGTACCAAAAGGGGGTTTGATAGTGTGGATGACTTCACTTCAATGATCCCGAATCCGATCGCTAACAAGCAAAATCTATAAAACAGAGAAACAAAGGAACAGAGTAAACAATTTATGCTTAGTAAGTTTCGAGCCATAAATTTACACACAACCAAAGCATAGCATTCAAGTAGCTAAACAATAATTCATATGCACAATTTCTCAATGACATGCTTACTTCACAATCCCAACTCTTATATTCATACACCATTAACGGCTTAGTCAAGGCCGATAGCTCATTTATCATTGGAGCGAATACTCATACGACTTACTCATAGTGTGCAAAGCACACACAAAACGCATTTTGTTGTTGGGAATTTCACAGCGCATTAACTGAAAATTTTTACAGCAAGCTTATAATTTTCAGATCACATACCTTCGGAGTTTAACCGGATATAGCTACTCGTTCAAACGCCTTCGGGACATAGCCCGGTTATGATAACCAGCACAAATGCCTTCGGGACTTAACCCGGATATCACAACTCGCACAATTGCCTTCGGGCTTAGCCCGGATATCACAACTCGCACATTTGCCTTCGGGCTTAGCCCGGATATCACAATTCGCACATTCATACACATCTTTGTTTCAATTTCATAACAAAACTTTTATGCACAATTCACTTAATAAGAAATATCATTTCGGCTCAATGGCCACATACAAGGGCACAATTTCGATTGCTTATTACTTCATCCAATCGAATCAAAATCTAAGTTCCGATACTCGAAAACTTACCTTGGAGGTTGTCGAGCGCTTCCAACGACTATTCAATCACCTTTTCTTTTCCTTTATTGGAGCTAGTTCCTCTTTGCTCTTGAGCTTTATGTTAACAAATAAATTGATTTAGTCGTTTTGAATATCAAAGGGGAATCCAAGGTACTTAGCCCTTATAAGGCCGCACTCACTTACATCCACATACTTGAGCTCAATAATTATAATATAGCATCAAGTACTCATGTGGCCGATTATACTTAGTCATACTTGCACAAAATGAACAATAAATTCCAAGATTTTCACATCATATATGTACTAAGCCGAATATACTTGCAATGTCACATACATTCTTCAACAATTTCTTCTTTAAACAAACATATTTATCATTTACTTCATAACTGAAACATCATGTGCAAACATATATACACATATAGATGCAAGGCCGAATTTCAAGGTGTTCACAACCATCCAAAACACAAATTTTAATTATCATGCAAGAAGCATAAACCATGCTCATGAGCATACCATGGCCGAATACATCACACACCATACTCCTTTTAATTTTTGGTCATGGTTAAACAAAGGACTCAATGCCCTACTCAAGAATACTGAAAAGAAATTTCAAGAGTAGTCAATCCATCATTACATGCATCATTAGCAAGCTTCACATTTAGCATGCAATGGCTTCAACACAATATCAACCTTGGCCAAATACCATTTCCATGGCATAACAAGGATTTGAACCATGGCTAACATGAACATCAAGTTAGCAACTAAAACATGCATGAATCTCATGACACAACCTCAAACAGACCTTAATCTTGATACAAGTATGATCAAACCTCCATCTAGTTCTCTTCCAAATCAAGCATGAAACTGTAACACCCCGAACCCGAGACCGTCGCCGGTGTCGGACGCGAGGGGTTAACGAGCCAAAACCACATATTGCACCGACCAATTTGACATTTCCAGACAAGTTGGAAATCTGCGTCACTGTCGCCTTAAAAAGCATATCTCGAGTTACACAACTCGGAAACTGATTCCGTAAATTTTTCCTGAATTTAGACTCATGTATCCATCGCTGGATTTATTTCTAGAATTTTTGGTCGGGCCAATTGTTACATTTTATTAGTTAAAGTTACCCATGTTACAGGGGTCGACTGCTCTGACCTTCGCGCGTTACAACTTGAGTATCTCTCTGTACGGGGCTTTAATACTGGTGTCGTTTGTTTCTAATGAAACTAGACTCAAAATGGAACCTGCACATATAAGGCATGACTTCTAATTCTTTCTGGATAATTTATGGTAAATTTTCAAAGTCGTGACAGGGGACCCAGAAACCGTTCTGGCCCTGTCTCACGAGAACTTTAATTTCTCTTGGTATACTGTTCATATGATCGTTTCGTTACTTTCATATGAAAATAGACTCGTCAAGGTTCGATCACATAATTTATTCACTATTTAACACCATTCCTACAAATTTTGGTGATTTTTCACATCCACGTCACTGCAGCTGGCAGCATCTGTTTTTAAGGTAGGCTTTACCTATTTCATGATTTCCACGATTCAATTGGCCCTTTTGCATACATAGCACAAAGTGTGATCATGATTAACCATTCCAATGGCTAATCGCTCCAAAACAATTCCATACCCCATCATGATCAACATACAACGATTATAGCATTATACTAAAACGATATAAGCCATTTTCGCATGGCTAACCAAGTTTACACAAAACCGAAAGGTACATGACCTTTAACAAAAAGGGTAGTCCTATACATGCCATTTCAAAGTTCAACCAAAATTATACCAAAATGGAGGCTTTGATAGTGTGGATGACTTCGACTTCAAGGATCCCGAATCCGATAGCTAACGAGCAAAATCTATAAGACAGAGAAACAGAGGAAACGGAGTAAGCAATTTATGCTTAGTAAGTTTGAACAAGAAATTCCAGCACAACAAAAGCTTAGCATTCATAAAGCTAGTGGATAATTTCATATGTACAAACTCTCAATATCATACTCATTTCACATTTCAACCCCTATGATCATTGTAACACCCCAAACCCGGCCCAGACATTATGGCCAAATTTGATGTGCCACATCGGAGTTAAAAATCTGAGTTTCGTTTTAGAGTTTTTAAAAGCCATATGTTTTGCTGAGTTAACAAAGTGTATGGAAGCTAAGCACCAGGTAGGTATCCGAGGCAGAGGAGGTGAGCCATGAAGGCTGCTTAAGTACCAAGCTCTTTAATTGGATCCAATCCTAGACATGCCCACAACCATAGCCACACTTTGTCATTTCGAGTTTAAATTCGTTTAAGTGGACGTCTTTGATTAACCGATGAATCGTGGTATTGAGATAATTTGAAAACAAGTATCATTTTGAAAACACGTCCTAAGTCTAGCCCATTTGAATAATAATTAACCAATTTTAAAGTTATTAAAATTAAAATAATCCCAAAAAGAAATAAAAGAAAAGTTAAAATTGGCCTTATTACAACCCAAAAATAAATAATAGTTAAAGGAAATTAAATGAAAACCAACACTTATTTAAAAGCCCAAAGATGATCACCGTGGCCACTCAATCCTCCGCCCAAGTCCCACATCAAGGCTCACCTGCAAGGTTAAGGAAAGGGGTGAGTTTGGAAACTCAGCAGCAACAAGCCCTTTCGAGCCCAAAACAATAACTACTGTTGGGTCTAAGCCCAAATCCAATCTCAATCATGCATCGGGTCAGTAGCCCTTTTCATATTTCATATTTCATAACATGGGTCAAGCCTTTTCATATTTCTTATTACTGGGCCGAAGCCTTTTCATATTTCATATTATTGGGCCGAAGCCTTTTCATATTTCTTATTACTGGGCCGAAGCCTTTTCATATTTCATATTCTCGGGCAAGCCTTTTTTATCAGAAATCGGTATGGCCCTTAGGCCCATTTCAATGTCACATATAATTTCAATGAAAGAATGCAACCCATTTGGGGAGACTACTCAACCCACCATCCGCTACTCTCCACCCGTACCAACCAACACACCATGTGGGATTAACTCGACCCACCCCGCCAAACTCTCCAATCGGCAAAGATAGTGCTTTATCATATAACTGAGGCCTAGCCTCTTTTAATAATCGGGCAAAAGCCCTTTTATAATCGGGGCATAAGCCCTTTTATAACTGGGGCATAAGCCCTTTTGATAACTGGGGCATAAGCCCTTTTGATAACTGGGGCATAAGCCCTTTTTCACTTCCTCCATCCATATAAAAACCCAACCCAATGCATTTATGATTACCTCATGTGCATATCATACATATCATGTGCATATCATACATTTCATGTGCATATCATACATACCATATTTATCAAAATCCCATGTATTAAAATCATAGATAAACCCTAGGGGTATAATGGTCATTTTTACCTAGGGGCAAAACGGTCATTTTCATATTATAAGGGTAATCTCGTAATTTTACCAAAAATTAGGGTTTCCATGTTCATTAACGATTACTAACAATCCATGGGTGCAAACCGTGATTCTGGCCCATTTTTAGCGAAATCGAGTTATTGGGCCTAAAACCCCTAATGGGCCCTACTTAGCCAATTCTGTCGTCTAGGCCCACTTAGCCTATATTCCATAACGGTTTTAACAGTCTTATCATGCAATTTAACAGATTGCTTTTCTACCAATTTTACCCAAATGGGCCCGAAAGCCCAATGGGCCCCACTTCGGCCCCTCGAGGCCCAACTTACCAAGAACGCCAAAAATCACATTCTTACCGTTTCCATCGTTCTTGATCACCGTCTCATCGATTCTAACTAACTAGTGAGCGTTCGCTTGCTCACAAGTCCTCGAAATGCCGTAATTTCAGATTTGACTTTTCGCATTTTATCGCTTTAAGCTATGAAAGGGTTCGTTACACACCTGATTTGCGATATTCCTTGACGAGATCTCCTATGCGATTTCTCCTATAATCAATTGTTAAATAGATCAGCTCGCAATAATTGAACCAAATCAAGAACTTCCCAATATTAACACTTACACATTCGGCCACCATCCATAATGGCCTTAGGCACCTTACCTTTGTCGCGATTGATGACTAGGCCTAGCTACTCCGGCGATCCAAGCTACTCCAAATCGACACTACACCTTGCTGCTCCTTCAATAAATAAACCAAAAATATTAAAAGAAGACCCCATAGAGTCTATGCCCATATTCGGCCACCTCCCTAAACTTAGAGTTTCGGCTTTTGACCAAAGCTACACTAGGAATTGTTTAGAGTTTGAACACTTACCACAGTCTTTCTCCTCTTGAATCCGGATGCCTAAAAGGTAAGGGAATCGAACGCCAACTATTGAGAAGGAAGAAAAAGGTTGCTGGTCACAAAGAATCGGCACCCCCTATCTTCACTGATTCGGTTTTTTTGCGGCACTTCGAAAAAAATAGAGATAAGGGAAAACAATGGTGAATGAAAGGAAATAGTGGGCTGATTTGAAAGAAAGAAAAAGGAAGAAAATTGAGTAGAAGGGAGGTAGATTCGGCTGAAAAGAAAGAGAGAAAAGCTACACACCAAAGAACAAAATCGGCACAACTAAGACCCTAATGCCAAATTACTAACCTAATACCCTCCGCCAAAATCCCTCTCCAAACTCCCTTATTCGCCAACTCTATCTCCATATCACATCCCTAAAATCTCTCCCTTATCCCTCCTTAATTTATGCATTTGACTTGATCCAACTCTCTCCTCTTACGTAATCCACTCAGTTCCAACACTTACCCTTCCCGCACAAAAATAAATACTCCTATTTGCCAACACAGGAATCGATCCTGTGTCTTCCCTAACACTTACACGCCACCTCTAAAGCTCCCTAGTGGCGTCACTTAGCCACTTTGCCGAGGATCTTTTGTGATACACTTTACCCACAACTTAATATAAGGGCACCTAGCCAGAACCCCTAACTCCTAAGTCCAAAATTTAAAAATTCAACCGGGTTTTGGCCAACTCATGGGCCTCCCATAAGCCCATTTACACACCCAAATTATGAATTCCATCATCACCTACCAAATTTTAGAAATTTACTTAAAATATCAAGAATCGCGAAAAACCCAAAAATCAGGATGTTACAACTCTACCCTCCTTAAAGAAATTTCGGCCTCGAAATTTACCTGGTCCAAACAGTTGAGGGTACTGCTGACGTATTGCCTCTTCGGTCTCCCAAGTAGCTTCTTCCTTGCCATGGTTCCTCCAAAGTACCTTCACCAACGGGACTGACCTCCTTCTCAACACCTTGACATCACGATCAAGTATTTGCACAGTTCCTCTTCAAAGGTCAAATCCGATCAGTACCTCAATTTCTCAGAATCGCACGATATGAGTTGGGTCAGAATGATATCGCCTTAGCATGGACACATGGAAGACATCGTGAATGCGATCCAGTTCTGGAGGTAACTCTAGTTGATAAGCCACCGGCCCTATCCGCTTAATGATTCGATAAGGTCCAATAAACCGTGGGCTCAACTTACCCTTCTTACCAAATCTCAAGATCTTCTTCCAAGGCGAAACTTTCAAAAAGACCATGTCTCCTACCGCATATTCAATATCCTTACGCTTCAGATCGGTATAAGACTTTTGTCGATCCGCGCCTCTTTTAACCTCTTCCCGATTACCTTAATCTTGCCTTCAAGATTCGCTACCAACTCGGTCCAAGTATTTGCCTTTCCCCAATTACGCCCAACAAGTAGGCGGCGACACCTTCGCCCATATAGTGCCTCATATGGAGCCATCTGAATACTTGCTTGATAACTGTTGTTATATGTGAACTCCGCTAAGGGCAAATGGTCCTCCCAGCTGCCTTTAAACTCAATAGCACAACCCCTCAACATATCCTCTAAAATCTGAATAACCCTCTCGATCGCCCATCCGATCGAGGGTGAAAAGCCGTACTGAAATCCAATCGCGTTCCCAATGCCTCATGCAACTTCTGCCAAAACTGAGATGTAAACCTTGGCTCTCGGTCTGAAATTGTTGATACTGGCACACCATGCAACCGTACTATTTCCGCCACATACAATCTGGCAAACTTCTGAAGTGAGTAATCGGTTCGAACAGGTATGAAATGAGCAGATTTCGTAAGTCTATCCACAATCACCCAAATCGAATCCTTCTTAGAAGGTGTCAACGGCAACCCACTTACAAAGTCCATAGTTACCCTTTCCCACTTCCAAAGTGGTATCTTTACCGGCTGTAACAATCTCGAAGGTAGTTGATGCTCGGCCTTCACTTGTTGACATGTCAAACATCTCCCAACAAATTCGGTCACTTCTCGCTAAGCCCAGGCCACCAATATTGCTTTCGCAAGTCTCGATACAACTTACTCCTCCGGATGCATAGCACAAGGTCCATTATGTGCCTCTTTCAAAATCATCAATCTCAAGTCGAGTCTTTCGCATACAAATTCTTCCTCGAAAACAAAGAATTCCTCACTATTTAACCCAAAGTCGATTCTCCCCTTCTCAACTTGTCAAACCGAGCAACCAACGACTCATCCTCCAACTGTTGTTTAACTGTTTCTACCCAAGTTGGTCTCACCTGTAACTCGCCAACAAACTCTCATCGTCATACAAACTTAGACGAGCAAACATCGCCTTTAATTCCGCCATAGCCCTTCGACTTAACGATCACCACGACATTCGCCTTACAGGTGGTACTCAATCGAATAGTCATAGTCCTTTAACAACTCTATCCACCTTCACGCCTAAGATTCAGCTCCTTTTGAGTCGCAAGTACTTAAGACTATTGTGATCCGTATAGATGATGCATTTCTCCATACGTAATGCCTCCATATCTTAAGTGCAAAGATTACCGCCAATTCCAAGTCATGCGTAGGGTAGTTCACCTCATGTGGCTTAAGCCGTCGTGAAGCATAAGCGACCACTTTACCCTCTTGCATCAACACGCACCCAAACCTACATGTGACGATCGCTGCACAAGTGAAATCCTTACCACCTCTGCTGAATCAATACCGCACTTCCGTCAAAACCTTCTTCAACTTCTCAAAAGCCTCTTGTCGCTTATCCGTCCAAACAAAAGGTGCTCCTTCCTTATAAGTTTCGTTAATCGGTCTTGCCATCACGTAAAATCCTTCCACGAATCTCCGATAATAACCGCCAACTCCGTAAAACTTTGAATCTCTCATATCGACTTTGGTGGCTTCCATTCCAAGATTGCTTCAATCTTCGAGGTCCACCTTGATCCCTTCAAGCAGACACAACATGCCCCAAAAGGTAACTTCCTTCAGCCAAAACTCGCACTTACTAAACTTTGCATAAAGTTGCTTCTCCCTTAACACTTGCAGTACTACACGAAGATGCTCATCATGCTTCTCTTCCGTTTCCGAATACACCAAGATATCATCAATAAAAATGACTACAAACTGATCCAAGTATGGCTGGAATACCCGATTCATCAAATCCATGAATGCTGCCGGTGCATTAGTCAACCCAAATGGCATTACCAGAAACTCGTAATGACCGTATCGAGTCCTGAACACCGTCTTATAAATATCCCCCTCTTTAACTCTTAATTGATGATATCCCGATCGAAGGTCGATCTTAGAAAACACCGAGGCTCCTTTTAATTGGTCGAACAGATCATCGATTCTTGGTAACGGATACTTGTTCTTGATAGTCAGCTTATTCAACTGCCGATAGTCAATACACATTCGCATAGTCCCATATTTCTTCTTTATGAACAGTACCGGTGTACCCCACGGAGAAACACTTGGTCTTATAAACCCTCTATCCAACAGCTCTTGAATCTAAGCTTTCAATTCTACCAACTCCTTTGGTGCCATCCGATAAGGCGAATGGACACGGAGTCTGCTTCGTGTAGTAAGTCGATTCCAAACTTGACTTCTCTGTTCGGGGTAATCCAGAAGTTCATCTGGGAATACATCCTGAAATTCCTTAATAGTCCTAACCGACTCCACTGTTATCTCCTCAAGTCCCATTTGACTTACAAAGGCCAAGTACGCCTCACAACCTTTTCGGATCAACTTCTCGGCTCTTAACGCCGAAACAACATTGGATAAATAATCCTTCGCTCCCCTATGACCATTATCTCCTCATCTTCGACGCTTATTAGTACCATCCTCTTTACAAAGACAATCCAACGTCGCCTTGTGCTTAATTAACCAATCCATTCCCAAAATAAGATCAAAATCCCGAAATGGCGCTCCATCAAATCTCCTTCAAAGATTTTATCTTGTGTCACTAACAGATCGCCTAAAAATTTTATCTACCTTAACCGAATGTCCCAATGGACTTATTATCGATACCCCACTCACGGTCTTCTCGTGAAGCACATCCAAAGCCCCGATACATCACAAGCAACATACGAGTGGGTGGAACCCACATCAATCAAAGCATGTAAGGCATGCTATGAATGAAGAACGTATCAGTTATAACATCGAGCGCCACCTCCTCACGACGTCGTGCAGCATAAACCAACGCCGGTTGTCGAGCTTCAAGATGTCTAGCACCTCCGCCAGTGCCCCACGCCCTCGCCCATTACCATTGCCACCTCTACCTTGCCCACGACCCTCTGTGGTGGTGGTCCTCCTCGCCGTGGTTAGACATCTCTTTGCTCGCCGCTAGCTCTGAAATGTCCTCCGAGGACACTCTCTCAACTTATGCTCCTTTGACCCACATCGAAAACATGCTCCAGCCTGCTTCCAAGACTTCCCATATGCACCCTACCACAGTTCCTCGCAAGCTCATGCGGTCTATAAGTATTTACCGAACCGCTCGAACCGGTTCCTCCATCCTTGCTCTTTTAACACTTCGATTCGTGGCACTCGAGGGTCTCAAATCCTCTTGAATCTGGTCGATCCTTCTCACGATTCTGCCGCTCACTCAGCTTCACCTCCTCGGCTATCTTAGCCTTTTCTACCAATGCAAAGAAAACCACGCTCCCTCCGTGGAGCTATCAATATCCTAAGCTCATCGCGGAGACCATCCTCGGCGGACACTCGCTCATATTCAGCTGCCACTATACCACTAGCATATCGACTCACCTCAAAATTCGCCTCATACTGCCACTACGCCTTATCACCTTGAGTCGATTCAAGAATTCCTTTCGACGAGCATCCACATAGCTTGCTCCAACATACCTCCCTTTAAAGGCGCTTTGAACAATTCCCGTGTTACTTGCTCAATTGGGGTACTCTCCCTTACGGTGATCCACCATCGGTATGCCTCGTCACGTAGCAAATGACATGACTCCTTTCAGCTTTTGCTCCACCGAGCGATCTAGGTCGTCCATGATCCGCTCTGCCTCCACCAATATTCTCGCCACATTCGGGCCACTCCAGATACACCCCTAAATACCTCTGCTCCGCTTGCCCGAGTCGCTCCGATATAGACCCCTATTCACCGTCCCAAAGATTAGCTCCAGCCACTCTTTCTAAAACCCTTAACATGGCTTGGGATAAAGCGTCATCCCCATGACCCGATCATAAGACCTGTCTCTCGTTGCTTGCGGCACACTGGCTCCTCACCGGCCTATGCCCCGAGGATGAAAATTCAGCTTGCACCCTTCCGCGACTACGTCCGCGGCCTCATCCACGAGCTCCTCTAGTACTCATATTGAATTATCTGATTTACGAATTTTATGAATTTAGTATAACGTTCCACTGTTTATTAAGAAAATGTCTTATGTAGATATAGCAGTTCAAGGATTTTTCGTATCATCGTAGCCTAGCTACAGTCTTATTCCTACCGTTTACCGCTCTACCCTAGCTAAAGTCTCATAGTAGAGTCTCAGCACTATTCATAATATCATATCAATATCATATATTGTAAGGAAAATATACTTACAGACTTGGTGCCGGGATTCAAGTGCCACTTCTTTCTCCAATCCATTTAGAACTAAAAAACCATGTTTTTGATTATCGAAAATAGGAATTCGAAAACTTTGATTTGAAAACTCCCTTTATTTTGAACTCTTGATTAAAACAGAAAGACTGGTACCTTTTTAACATATATTTTTCGCAAAACATCTTTAAAATGAACTTTTCAAAAACCATTTCCAAAAATACCCTTCTTAGGCCTAAGTTTCCGAAAACATTTTTGGACCCGATCCACAGCCGAGTTGTTGCAACCTAGGCTCTGATACCACTAAATGTAACACCCCAAACCCGGCCCAGACGTTATGGCCAAATTTGATGTGCCACATCGGAGTTAAAAATCTGAGTTTCGTTTTAGAGTTTTTAAAAGCCATATGTTTTGCTGAGTTAACAAAGTGTATGGAAGCTAAGCACCAGGTAGGTATCCGAGGCAGAGGAGGTGAGCCATGAAGGTCGCTAAGTACCAAGCTCTTTAATTGGATCCAATCCTAGACATGCCCACAACCATAGCCACACTTTGTCATTTCGAGTTTAAATTCGTTTAAGTGGACGTCTTTGATTAACCGATGAATCGTGGTATTGAGATAATTTGAAAACAAGTATCATTTTGAAAACACGTCCTAAGTCTAGCCCATTTGAATAATAATTAACCAATTTTAAAGTTATTAAAATTAAAATAATCCCGAAAAGAAATAAAAGAAAAGTTAAAATTGGCCTTATTACAACCCAAAAATAAATAGTTGTGACACCCCTAATGTGACCCTAGTCGGAGAGTGGTTTCGGGACCACGAAACCGAGTCACAAGAATAATTAAGTGTTATATTCCGTGCTTATTGTATGAGGAATTGGTATGCGTAAATATTTCGTGTCTCGATTTTTATTAATTAGGTGCTAATTTATAAGAAAGGACCCATGTGCTAGGACTTGAAAATGTGATAGGTGTATTTTTAAGTGGCCTAATAATGCATAAAGTGAAATAAATGGAGTTGCATGTCAATTATCCCCTTTCCCTAAGGTGGATGGCCGGCCATGACAAATTATATAAGGGAAAACATGTTCCCAACATGTTTTACTAATGGATGATGTTAGAAATGATAAAATAAGAGTATGAAAAAAAAGAGAAAAAAAATGTTCATTCTTCTCCATAGGCTTGGCGAATGTCCTAAGGAAAGAAAAGAAAATTTGTTCATCCTTTCTCATCTTCTTGGCCGAAAATACTAAGGGAAAAGGGGGAGGATTTTTGCTTCATGCTTGGGTTGGAAGAGACCTAGAAGGAGATTTGGCTAAGTTTACATCAAGATTAAGGTATGTATGAGGTTGTGTTGGGAGTTTCATGCATGGTTTGGTTGCTAATTTGATGTGCATGTTAGCCATGGCTCAAATCTTTGTTATGCCATGGAAATGGCATTTGGCCAAAGTTGTTATGGTGATAAAGCCATTGCATGCTAAGTGTGAAACTTGATGATGATGCATGCAATGATGGATTGTCTACTCATGAGTAAGATTTTGAGCTTTCTTTTGTTTTATCATGATTGAAGTTGAAAAGAAGCATGATTGTCATATTCGCCATGATGCATTCTTGAGCATGATTCATGCTTCTTGCATGTTAGTTAAAATTTGTGTTTTGGATGGCTATGGACACCTTGAAATTGCCATGCTCATATATGCATATATATGATTGCATATTATGTTTTGGTTATGAACTAAGTGATGAATATATTGGTTTAAAGAAGAAGATGTGGAAGAATGCTTGTGAAATTGCAAGCACAATTCGCCTAGCACACATGTAGGTGCTTGATGCTATATTATAAGTTTTAATACAATGTGCAAAGCATTAATTAGTAAATTGCATGCTGTTTTTGTGAGGTATTAAGGCAAAATTGACCTCAACATGTACATGAATATTCGCCTTGGGTAGCCTATTGAAGGCCTTAGCATTTCCTTGATGCTCAAATAAATTGTATTGAATTGCTTGATGTAGTATAAAATGTGCATGACCATTGTGTATTCAAGCTAAAGAGTGGCCATATGACCATTTAAAATCCTTGTCATATTCGCCATAAGCAAGCACAATGAGGTTTTAATAAATTGAATTTGTTTGAATTAGCTCAAGAGCTAAGAGGGCCACAATTGGACAAGGGAAGGAAAAGGTGATCGAATAGCCAAAAAGCCGTTCGACAACATCCGAGGTAAGTCCTCAAGAAGTGACCTTACTTGAATTATGTGAGATGAAATATGGATGTGTATGATTATTGATTATGTGTGTATGAGCATTTGAATTCCACCGGCTAAGTCCCAAGGCGAATATGCTAATGATTATAATTGTGTTTGAGCCTTAGTAACGAAAAATGAAATATGTATGTCCAATGATTATTGATGTATGTGTGCATGAGAAATTGAATGATATCGGCTAAGCCCAAGACAATTATGTTGAAATTATATCCGGTTAAGACCAAGGCAAATGTGCTAGTGGCTATATCCGGCTAAGACCAAGGCATTCGTATGAATTATTCTATCCGGCTAAGACCAAGGCATTTGTGCACGTGATTATATCCGGTTATATTCAAGAATCTTGGGCTGGAGGTGAGTGTTGGTTGCTGTAATGAATTCAATTAGTACACTCGGAAAGCCCAAAGGATAAGGTACGTTATATGTGCATTGAAAGTCGACATGTTTGAGCAACATTCGCTCAATCGACTAATGAATTTCAGTTATTGAATTGATTGATGCTTTGTGAACTTATATAATGATGAAGTATGAAGTAAGAATGTGTATTAATGAAATGATGCATTTGGCTATGTGAATGTATTGCTGTAATTAGAGTTGATTATATTCCTTGAGACTTACTAAGCATAAAATGCTTACCCCGCTGCTTTGGCTCTCGCTTTTCTAGATTTCGCCAAGCAATCGGATTTGGGATCGTTGAAGTCAAGTCATCCACACTATCAAGCCTCCATTTTGGTATAAATTTTGGTTGAACTTGAGATGGCATGTATAGGACTACCCTTGTTTGTTAAATATGTTGTAATGTAAGTATGTACGGCCATGCTAAAATGGCTCAAAAAGGGAAGCATGAACTTAGACTAATTGTGGGTTGTATGTATATATTTTGTGTCATGATGTGGCTATGGCTTGAAATGGGAATGTTGGTCATATGATCAGCCATTGGCATGGTTAAAATGATCATATATGAACCTATGTATGGCAAGACTAGTTGAATCATGGAGACTACCAAATAGGTAAGTCCTACCTTAAAAACAGATGCTGCCAGCTGCAGTGGCGTGAATGTGAAAAATCACCAAAATTCATAAGAATGGAATTAAATAGTGAATAAGCTATGTAAATGAAGCTTGATGAGTCTATTTTCATATGGAAGAAACGAAATGGTCATAGGAGTTACAGGTTAAGAGATATTAAAGCTATTGTGAGACAGGGCCCGAATGGTTTCTGGGTTTCCTGTTGCAACTTTAAAAATTCACTATAAATTATCCAAAAAGAATTAGGAAACATACCTTATATGTACAGATTCCATTTTGAGTCTAGTTTCATTAGAAACAAACGACACCAGCATTAAATCCCTGTACAGAGAGATATTCAAGTTATACCGCGCGAAGGTCAGAGCAGTCGATCCCTGTAACATGGGTAACTTTAACTAATAAACTGTACCAATTGGGCCGACCAAAAATCCTAGAAATAAATACATGGATGGATATATGAGTCTAAATTCAGGGAAAATTTACGAAACCAGTTTCCGAGTTTTGAAACTCGAGATATGATTTTTAAGGCGACAGTGACGCAGTTTTCCAGCCTGACTGGAAATGTCAA
Source organism: Gossypium arboreum (assembly GCF_025698485.1). NCBI lineage: Eukaryota > Viridiplantae > Streptophyta > Magnoliopsida > Malvales > Malvaceae > Gossypium > Gossypium arboreum. Next base: position 32,124,422 of record NC_069077.1, read on the forward strand.
ATTGGTGGGCAAAAACATGTGAACTTGGCTTGTTAACCCCTCGGGTCCGACACCGGCGATGGTCTCGGGTTTGGGGTGTTACAATAATAGTTAAAGGAAATTAAATGAAAACCAACACTTATTTAAAAGCCCAAAGATGATCACCGTGGCCACTGAATCCTCCGCCCAAGTCCCCACATCAAGGCTCACCGCAAGGTTAAGGAAAGGGGTGAGTTTGGAAACTCAGTGTGCAACAAGCCCCTTTCAGAGCCCAAAACAATAACGGCCTGTTGGGTCTAAGCCCAAATCCAATCTCAATCATGCACTGGGCCGTAGCCCTTTTCATATTTCATATTTCATAATACTGGGCCGAAGCCTTTTCATATTTCATATTACTGGGCCGAAGCCTTTTCATATTTCATATTACTGGGCCGAAGCCTTTACTGTAAACGGTATGGCCCTTAGGCCCATTTCAATGTCACATATAATTTCAATGAAAGAATGCAACCCATTTGGGGAGACTACTCAACCCACCATCCGCTACTCTCCACCCGTACCAACCAACACACCATGTGGGATTAACTCGACCCACCCCGCCAAACTCTCCAATCGGCAAAGATAGTCATGATATCATATAACCGAGGCCTAGCCTCTTTAATAATCGGGCAAAAGCCCTTTCAATAATCAGGGCATAAGCCCTTTTATAATCGGGCATAAGCCCTTTTGATAATCGGGCATAAGCCCTTTTCACTTCCTCCATCCATATAAAACCCAACCCAATGCATTTATGATTACCTCATGTGCATATCATACATATCATGTGCATATCATACATTTCATGTGCATATCATACATACCATATTTATCAAAATCCCATGTATTAAAATCATAGATAAACCCTAGGGGTATAATGGTCATTTTTACCTAGGGGCAAAACGGTCATTTTCATATTATAAGGGTAATCTCGTAATTTTACCAAAAATTAGGGTTTCCATGTTCATTAATGATTACTAACAATCCATTGGTGCAAACCGTGATTCTGGCCCATTTTTAGCGAAATCGAGTTATTGGGCCTAAAACCCCTAATGGGCCCTACTTAGCCAATTCATCGTCTAGGCCCACTTAGCCTATATTCCATAACGGTTTTAATAGTCTTATCATGCAATTTAATGATTTCTATTTTCTACCAATTTTACCCAAATGGGCCGAAAGCCCAATGGGCCCCACTTCTACCTCGAGGCCCAACTTACCAAGAACGCCAAAAATCACATTCTTACCGCTTTCCATCGTTATTGATCACCGTCTCATCGATTCTAACTAACTAGTGAGCGCTCACTTGCTCATAAGTCCTCGAAATGCCGAATTTCGGATTTTACTTTTCGCATTTTATCGCTTTAAGCTATGAAAGGGTTCGTTACACACCGATTTGCGATATTCCTTGACGAGATCTCCTATGCGATTTCTCCTATAATCAATTGTTAAATAGATCAGCTCGCAATAATTGAACCAAATCAAGAACTTCCCAATATTATCACTTACACATTCGGCCACCATCCATAATGGCCTTAGGCACCTTACCTTTGTCGCGATTGATGACTAGGCCTAGCTACTCCGGCGATCCAAGCTACTCCAAATCGACACTACACCTTGCTGCTCCTTCAATAAATAAACCAAAAATATTAAAATAAGACCCCATAGAGTCTATGCCCATATTCGGCCACTTCCCTAAACTTAGAGTTTCGGCTTTTGACCAAAGCTACACTAGGAATTGTTTAGAGTTTGAACACTTACCACAGTCTTTCTCCTCTTGAATCCGGATGCCTAAAAGGTAAGGGAATCGAAAGCCAACTATTGAGAAGGAAGAAAAAGGTTGCTGGTCACAAAGAATCGGCACCCCCTATGTTCACTGATTCGGCTTTTTAAGCACTTCGAAAAAATAGAGATAAGGAAAACAATGGTGAATGAAAGGAAATAGTGGGCTGATTTGAAAGAAAGAAAAAGGAAGAAAATTGAGTAGAAGGGAGGTAGATTCTACTGAAAAGAAAGAGAGAAAAGCTACACACCAAAGAACAAAATCGCACAACTAAGACCCTAATGCCGAAATTACTAACCTAATACCCTCCGCCGAAAATCCCTCTCCAAACTCCCTTATTCGCCAACTCTATCTCCATATCACATCCCTAAAATCTCTCCCTTATCCCTCCTTAATTTATGCATTTGACTTGATCCAACTCTCTCCTCTTACGTAATCCACTCAGTTCCAACACTTACCCTTCCCGCACAAAAATAAATACTCCTATTTGCCAACACAGGAATCGATCCTGTGTCTTCCCTAACACTTACACGCCACCTCTAAAGCTCCCTAGTGGCGCCACTTAGCCACTTTGCCGAGGATCTTTTTGTGATACACTTTACCCACAACTTAATATAAGGGCACCTAGCCAGAACCCCTAACTCCTAAGTCCAAAATTTAAAAATTCAACCAGGTTTTGGCCAACTCATGGGCCTTCCATAAGCCCATTTACACACCCAAATTATGAATTCCATCATCACCTACCAAATTTTAGAAATTTACTTAAAATATCAAGAATCGCGAAAAACCCAAAAATCAGGATGTTACAATCATACATATGGGATCACCTTAGTCACATACCGGAAACTCATTACTCGACTGAGCGAATATTATTCGAAGGGAATCAACTGATTCAAGCTCATATGAACATACCTCATTGCTGGAATTTTTCTCAAGCACATTAATCAAATTTTACAGAAGATTGCTTATTCTAGAATCACGCACCTTCGAATTTAACCGAATATAACGACTCGCTCAAATGCCTTCGGACGAAGCCCTGTTATAGCGACTTGCACGAATGCCTTCGGACTTAACCCGGTTTAGTAACTTGCACAAGGCCTTCGGATTAGCCCGATTTATTAACTCGCACGAATGCCTTCGGATCCTAGTCCGGATATAGTCACTTAGCACAAAGCCTTCAGGATTTAGCCCGGACATTATTCGAATAACCGAGCACAATTGTCAATAAATTATGACACATTCGTATTTCATTTTCAATAGCAAAGCTCAAACACGAGGCACTTTTTACACTTGCAATTTCGGCTCAATAGCCACACACAAAGAGCATGATTTTAATTTGCTTTAAACATGATCTAATCAATTCAGAATTTAAGCTCTATTACTCAAGAACTTACCTCGGACGTGGTCGAACGACTTCAACGGCTATTCGATCACTTTTTCCTTCCCCTTATCCAATTGTGGCCCTCTAAGCTCTTGAGCTAATTCAAACAAATTCAATTTATTAAAGTCTCGCTTGCTAGCCTTGGCCGAATACACATATCATTGACTCAACATCACATAACTAAGCACTTTAGTCAATTTTCTTTAATTACGCACACATTCGGCCTTAGCTCACAACAAGGTAGCCGATTACTTAAGTCAAGAATAGGCACCATTAAGCTTGCCTCTAACCGAATGCATGCACAATAATTTCCCCTCATGTGGCCGAATATACATGTCCATGTTGAGGCCAATTATACACTTAATACCACACAAAAAAAACAGCATACATTTTACTACTAACGCATTACATATTGTAGCTCAATACACATCTCTCATGTACTTCATAACCGAAACATCATCACAAGCAAATATATACCTTGAAATAGTATATATGTCATGCCAATACATCATGTGCAAACATGTATACATATAGGTGCAAGGGCCGAATCATAAGGATGACTATGACTAACTCATATATTTTCATTATGGCCGAATGCTCCTTCTACCCCATTTACCTTCACAAAGCATGAACTTCATCATCCAACTTACAAGCTTACAATGTCATGAAGTTTAACCTCATGGTATCTATCAAACTCTCACTCAAAAATGTTAAAAAAATATTCAATAATCATCAATCCATCATCACATGCACCATTACAAAGCTTCACTTTTAGCATGCAAATGATATCAACACAACCTCACCTTAGCCGAATATCATCTCCATGACATAGTAAGGATTTGAACCATGGCTAGTTAGAACTCAAGCTAACTACAAAAATATACATGAATCTCATGGCAAAACATCAAACTTACCTTAATCTAGGTACAAGTATGGCCAAACCTCCTCCTAAACCTCTTCCAAACCAACATGAAACAAGAATTCCTTCCTTCTTCCTTAGAATTTTCAGCCCAAAGGAAATGAAAAATGATGAACAAAAATTCTTCTTTCTTTCTCCACAACTCACGGCAATGGGCATGCATGAGACCATTTTTTTTTCTATTTCTTTATTACCCATGCTCATTAATTTATTTTTTTCACCCATGATGCACCAACAAAACATGTCTATGACATGTTTTGCCCATATTTCTTTGTCATGGCTGGCCATCACTTGTAAAAGAGGGATATTTGACATGCAAGGCCATTGTTTTGCATGCATGCTTTAATTAGTCATCACACATTTCCCTATCCTACTTTCAAAGTTTACTACTAGGTCCTTTCTAGTGAAATTCACATTTATAACTCTAAATTAAAGCATCAAGAATGTCACACATGAGTTAACACATATTATAGGCATCAAAATAAATATCAAATTATTTTTATGCCTCGGTTTTGTGGTCCCGAAACCACATTCCGACTAGGGTCGTTTTAAGGCTGTCACAGAAGCAAAACTCCTACCTTCTTCCTTAGTATTTTCGGCCAAAAAGGAAAGAACAAGGATGAACAATTTTTTTCTTTGCTTTTCTTTCACTCACAGCAAAAGGGGGGAAAGGATGAGCAAATTTTTGATTTTTTTTGTTTCTCTTCCTACATGCTTAATTTTTTTATCATTTATTACATCATGCATTAACAAAACATGTCATAACATGTTTTCCTTGCCCATATTCCCTTGTCATGGCCGGCCACTATACCATCTTTGGGGAAATTTGACATGCAAATCCCTTATTTTTGCATGCATGATCAACTAGTCATCACACATTTCCCCATTATACTTTCAAAGTTTACTACTAGGTCCTTTCTAGTGAAATTCACATTTATAACTTTAAATCGAAACATCAAAAATGTCACACATGAATTAACACATATTATAGGCATCAAAATAAATTATAAATTATTTTTATGCCTCGGTTTTGTGGTCCCGAAACCACATCCCGACTAGGGTCAATTTTGGGCTGTCACAACTTAAGTATACATATCTTCAAATTAATCTCAATTATTATTATTATAAAAAAATAGAATAAATGTTTTCTAAATAAATAGATGTTAAATCCCTACCAATTTGGTTTTATTTCCTTATTTAGGATTAAGCTGCAATAATTAAGTTTAATTTATGCCTTCATATGTTGAACATAACAATTTCTCTTCACTAATGTAGGTAGCACAGAAACTTGAATCAATAGGTCTTTTAAATAGGTTGTAACGTGGCTGGGCAAAGGGTAGGCAAAAGATAGATAAATTTAGGCTGAAAACCCTAGACTCAGCTTGTATAGGACCTTCGGAATAATTACCTTCAATACACCAACTCATTTTTCTTTTACATGCTCTTTCATACATCTGTTTCTTTTGAGTACATATGCTCTCTCTTTTTTAACATGAGCATTTTATTGTATGTATTACAATTTTTTTTAGCATTTGGTGCTTCTTTTCAACTCCCCAAAATTTATTTTCAAAGAATATTTTGAATAGACTGAGTCTAGTGTTTGAGACAATTTAAAGATAATTATGAGAGAAGTGATGGCTAAATATAGTAAAGGTTCAAATAAAATTAGGCTATATAGTCTCAAAGTTGGGTTTCAAAGGATAAAAATTCATTAAGGTTGGCTTGAAAGGCTCAAATGGTCCAAACAAAAGTTTGCCTAAATCATTTTCAACATTCCATGCTACCTAGGATTTCGCCTCAAGAAATTACTAAGTCAATTCTAGAGACTTAAACTTTCATGCATGTCTAGCTTTCCTAAGGAACTAAAAATTTTATGCTATGATTTACATGCTTTATTAATAGTACACTCATGTCATAATTCAGCTAACATAACAATTATTGAGATAATAGAACTTTATTCATATTGAAGTTTAGCATACTTAACAAAATTTCAAAATTTTGAACAAAATATAGCCTAACCATAATTGAAAGAAAAATTTATTCTGGGAGGAAATAGTTTCAATTTTCAGTCCCCTTACTTAAGATGAACAATGTCCTCATTTTTAGAAGTGAATAAAAATTATAAACTAGGTAGGATTCTAGAAAAGAGGAGGTGAATCAATTTGACTACTTAAGTACTAAGCTCTCTGTAGATCCAATCCTAGACATGTACATATCTATTGCCACACTTCTAATTTTGTAACTTGTTCATTTTTATTTATGATTTCCTCCTCTTATTTTATTATGTGAGAAATAAAAATCCTAATAGAACTTAATCCTAAAAACATTAAATATTCTAGGAAAGAAAATAAAATAAAGTAAAGATCCCCTTTTTTATTTATTTGCAGATCCTTCAGAATCTGACTTATCTTTTGCTCCATTGTCTTTGTTTTTGCATGAATCGCTTCGTTCCCTCTTTGATCTTAGACTCCATGGTTCAAATATAAAATCTAGAAATTCAGGCAAAAAAATAAACGAGTCATGAAATATTTTCGTAAATGCGCTTTTCATTGAGTCATTCCATATTTTTTAATATCTCCAATAATCTTGTTGCTGCCACTGCATATGTTGCATTAGGTCTATCAACTTTGACAGCTCATCACGAGGACTTGGGCAAGGCGATTGTGTTTTGAATGTTGAGGTTGCAATGTCAGGTTCGGTTATTGGTTCAATTGGTTCTACCTTATCAGGGATTTCAGCTAATTGCATTGGTTCGGTCTTTGTGCGTTCTTCTTTCTCTTATTCAGGATCCTCACTCAATTCAACTCGTTGCTCCAGAACAAAATCTCCAGCTACTTAGTAGAGGTCCCACTCTGTGATTGTGCCTTAGCTATAACCTGTTTTCTTTACATTTGTAAGAATTTTAGCTTTCAAGCACAAAATGGTTTTCATAAAGGGAAAGTATGTTGGGCCAAAACGTTTAGTGGCACAATTTCGAATTTCTCTTAGAATGATGCTCCCCACATCAATGGCCTTTGTCGTTAAAATCGAGTATAACAAGACCACTTGCTCTAATGAAATTGTGGTCCCATGTGAAATAGGCATAAGGCTGAACCGAACAAAATAAAATATACCTTTGCTAGTGGTGTCAAATATTCTCTGCGACAAGTGTAAGTTTCATGCTTTGACATTGTCCACTTAGAACTTGGAACTGTAAGTTCCTCGAGAGTTCTTACAATATTTCAGCCTCAATATTTCTCATCAAAGAAGAATATTCGTCGTCATCAAAATCAAGTAATTCAAAGAATTCATTAATAGCGTTTGAGCTTATTCGTACATTAATTCCTTGGACAACAACTTTCGTTAATTCACTTGAGGTCAAATTTGTATAAAATTCACAAATTAACTCTTCATTTGCACTAGGTTTTTTCTCACAAAACAACTCCTAATTGAGGGCTTCAGCAATTTGTCAAATACATGCCATGAAATCAATATAGTTGCTCTCTTTCACTGTAAAGCCTTTTTTTTAGAGCATTTGCTGATTTTTGAAGATGCTATCGTATGTCGCTTTAGCTTCTTCACAATGAAATTTGTTTTGTGATTCTTCAACTTAGACTGAAGCACGAGTTCTTTTGCGAGGCATGATTAACCTGAACATAAGATGGAAACAAATATTTTCTCAAAAATTCAATTAGTATAAAAAATTAATAATTCAATAAATTGAAAAATTAAATAATTAAATAAAATTAAAATTTAGGAGAAAAATTTTCTTACCACCTTTGTATAGAAACTAAAGACTCAAATAAAATAAATAAAATTTAAAGAAAAAGATTTTGATCAAGGGGTGGTTGGAAGGGTGATCGGTTGGTGGCTAAATGTGATGGAAGTGTGGTGCAAAGGTGACAAGGGGTGCGCAGTTTGTGCAAGGGTGCACACATATTGAAGAAATGAACAGCAGCAAGGTTGAGGTGCACAAAGGTTTGAGGCCAGCAGCGACGTGTGAAGGCTGGAGCTTGTGCGTCAGCTAGGGGCGTGAGCAACGGCTTGCCGGATCAACAATAGCAGCGTATGGGCAAGGGCTAGTGCGCCGGGGGGAGCAATGGGAATGTGCAGCTGCTAGTGGTGTCTTCAATAGTTGTTGAATGGGAGTTGTGGCACTAGGAGGGTAAAGCTGCTAAGGTCGACGGAGGGAAGGTTCTGTAAGAGGTTGGGTGTTGATGGATGGTGAATAATGTGAATGATGGATGAAGGTGGTGGTATTTAAAGTAATAGATAGAAGGAGTTCAATTAGAATTCTTAGAACAAATTAACAATAAAATATTCTAAGTCCTAATGTCATATAAATTTAATAACAACTAATAAATAATATACTGTATATTATTGTATTATTTGCTATTACTTTATTTATTAAAATAAAATCTCTTAATTAAAATATGATAAAATTTAAACCAAATATAATTCTATACAAAGTTTAAAATAATTAATATACATTATAATAAATATAATTATATATTAGTTATTATCATCCTATTGATAAAAATTAAATTAAATACTTTTATTTTAGCGCTTTTAAAGATATTTATAAAAGAGACAGTTAATTTCAAGATTTACAGAAAGAACAACCAAATTTTGTAAATAATTCAATTCAGTACCTGAACTTAAAGAAAATTTGAAATTTGAGCTGCAATTAGAACTTGGATCAAAATTGACCCTTTTATTTGTAAAATTAAAAATTTATTTTTTCCATTCAGGGAATAATTTCTCAAAGATTATGTTAAAATCAATTCCAAGGAAAGATTGGAGGGGTTACAAGCAGTCCCACTTAAATTCCAATCTCCTAGACATAATTTATTTTAACATAATAATCTTGAAAATATACCCTAAATCATTTATTTAAAAAAAAAACAAGAAAAATTAAGTTTCCGATAGAATGAACGAGACTTTATCCTGTTCAAATTTATCCTATTAGTAATATTTTAAGCGCTAAGCATTAACTCAAAAAAGACCTCCTTTACCTTGAAGTTCGACAACTCCATATGGAAAAACTTGGTGAATAGTAAATGGACCGGACCAACGTGATTTCAACTTAACTTGAAAAAACCTTAATCTGGAATTGAATAGGAAAATTTGCTTACCTGCTTCAAATTCTCAAACTCGGATGTGCTTGTCATGCCATCTCTTTAATCTCTCTTTGAATAACTTGGCATTTTCATATGAGAAAGTGTGGAATTCTTCTAACTCGTTAAGTTGAAGCATCCGTTTCTCTTTGGCAAGCTTGGGATCCAAATTGAGCTGTTGGAGAGCCCAGTAAGCTTTATGTTCTAACTCCAAGGGCAAATGACAGGCTTTCCCAAAAACCAACCTATAAGGAGACATCCCTAAAGATGTTTTGTATGCTGTCCTATAGGCCCAAAAAACATTGTCCAGTCTTTTGACCCAATCTCGTTGGTTTGGAAAAACTACCTTTTTGCATATGCCTTTTATTTCTTTGTTTTCCAGTTCAGCTTGCCCATTCGTCTGCAGATGGTAGGCTGTGGCCACCTTGTGATTCACTCCATGTTTATCGAGTAACCATTTCAACCATTTGTTCAAAAAATAGGTCCCTTCCTCACTAATGATAGCTCTCGAGGTTCCAAACCTTGTGAACACATACTTTTGCAAAAAAAAAAAAAAAAAACTTATTACAACCTTGGCATCATTCGTTGAATATGCCTTGGCTTCAACCTACTTTGGTACGTAGTTTACTGCTACTAATTTGTACTTGTGACCAAAAGACAGGGGAAATGGACCGAGAAAGTCAATACCCCAAACATCGAATAGTTCTACCTTAATGATGTTTTTTGGGGGCATCTCATTTCTGCTGGTGATGTTTCCAACCCTCTAGCATCGATCACAACTCTTTACATAAGCATACACATCTTTGAATAGAGTTGGCCAAAAGAATCCTGCTTGCAATACATTACTGCAATACGTGTACCTCCGAAGTGTCCCTCACTCAGAGCTGTATGACAATGGTATAAAATCTTATGTACTTCATCTTCTACCATGCATCTCTTGATCATTTGATCTATACACTTTTTGAACAAGTATGGTTCTTTCCAAAAATAGTACTTCACATCGTGAAGAAACTTTTTCTTTTGTTGATATGTCTTATCAAGAGGCATTAACCATAAGCCGAATAGTTAGCAAAATCAGCAAACCACTGGGTATTATGGACATGATTTACCTTAAGTATGTGTTCATTTGGGAATGTCTCTTGAATGGTTATAATTGAAGAAGTCCCTTCTTACGGCTCCAATCTGGACAAGTGATCTGCTACTTGGTTTTCTATTCCCTTTTGATCTTGAATTTCTAGATCGAACTCTTAGAGTAAAAGTACCCATCGAATCAATCTCAGCTTAGCATCTTTCTTGGCAAGTAAATATTTAATTACCAAGTGATCTGTATAGACAGTCACTTTGGTACCTACAAGATAGATCGAAACTTGTCAAAAGCAAATACAATAGCAAGTAATTCTTTCTCTGTTACCATGTAATTCAGTTGAGCTCCCGTTAGAGTCTGATTTGCATAATGGATGGAATGAAAAACTTTCTTCCTTCACTGGCCCATCACAGCTCCTATCGCGAAGTCACTTGTGTCACACATCAATTCAAATGGAAAATCCTAGTTTGGTGTGACGATGATTGGTGCCCAAACTAATTGACTCTTCAAATCATTGAAAGCTCTTAAACACTCCTCATCAAATTTGAACATTGTGTCCTTCTCCAATAATTTGCATGCGGGTTTAGCAATTTTGGAGAAGTTCTTGGTAAATCTTCGATAGAAACTAGCGTGGCCCAAAAAGCTCCTAACACCCTTTACGGATGTTGGAGGTGGGAGTTTCTCAATAACATCCACCTTTGCTTTATCTACCTCAATTTCATGTCGTTATCTGATGCCCTAGAACAATACCTTCTCGTACCATGAAATGACACTTTTTCTAGTTAAGTACGAGGTTTATTTCTTCAGATCGCCTTAGTACCTTAGCTAGATTGGCTAGGCTATCATTATATATATCTCTAAATACTGAAAAGTCACCCATAAACACTTCCAAATATATTTCAACCGTGTCAGTAAAAATAGGCATCATGCATATTTGAAATCTAGCAGGTGCATTACATAAACCAAATGGCATGCGTCTAAATGTGAATGTTGTTTTGTGTTGATCCTCAGGTGCTACTGTGATCTAATTATACCCTGAGTATCCATTGAGGAAACAGTAATAGTCTCATCCAATGAGTCTATCCAGCATTTGATCCAAACACAGTAAAAGAAAGTGGTCTTTCTTAGTTGCCTTGTTCAACTTTCGGTAATCAATACAAATTATCCATCTCGTAACCATTCTGGTTGGTTTTAGCTCGTTATTCTCGTTCTCAACAACCATGATACCTCCTTTCTTTGGCACAAATTGTATCGGACTTACCCACAAACTGTCTAAAATGGGGTAAATTATACCTGCATCTAACTATTTAATGATTTCCTGTTTTACCATGTCCTTCATGATGGAATTTAGCCTTCGTTGTCTACCAATCATCCCCTTCTTGCCATCTTCCAAGATGATCTTGTGCATGCATATAGATGGACTAATGCCACGAATATTGGTTATGGTCCATCCGATAGCCTTGTTGAATTATTTCAATACTAGGATGAGTTTCTCTTCTTGCTCTTCAGTCAACTAGGATGAGTTTCTCTTCTTGCTCTTCAGTCAACTCCGCTGAAACAATCACAGCCAAGTTAGAAGTGTTACCTAAATAAACATATTTTAAATGTGAGGGAAGTACCTTCAGTTCTAATTTAGGTGGCTCCTTAATTGACACTTTTGGCTAGGCATAATCTCTACTTTCTAACTCCAAAGATTCAAAGTAGGGTTACAGATTGAATCCATTTTGATTAGCTTCTAGCATAGCTAAGTATTCCTCCCCCTCTTCATCACTTAGAGGGTCTAATGTCAAAATTTGCTCTAATGGGTCCTCAATAGAGTTGAGTTTCTTTTCCATGAATAATTCCTCTAACTCGGATACTACAGAACAATCATCAACTGTGTTAGGAAATCGCATAGACTTAAAAACATTAAATGTTACCTAATCATCATGAACACGCATAGTAAGTTCGCCCTTTTTCACATCAATAAGTGTCTTTCCAGTTGCTAGGAAAAGCCTTCCTAAAATGATTGACACCTCTTTATCTGCTTTAAAGTCTAGAATAACAAAGTCAACAGAAAAAATAAATTTGTCTACACATACCAATACATCCTTAATTTTTCCTTCTGGATGTGCTAAAGATCAATATGCTAATTGAAATGTAATCTTAGTAGGTCTAACTTTACCTATCCCAACTTTCTGAATATGGACATGGGCATCAAGTTGATGCTTGCACCCAAATCGCATAATGCCTTACCACAATAAGTTGCTCCAATGTTGCAAGGCATGGTAAAACATCCATGGTCCTTCATCTTTAAGGGTAATTTATCTTGCAATATGCACTGCATTCCTTCGTCAAGGCTACCGTTTCAAATTCTCTAAGTCTTCGTTTTTTAGACGAGACATCTGTAACAGCCTGATTTTAACTAAATCAGAACAGTGATTTTGGGACCAAAAATCTAAGGTCGTAAAATTATTTTAATATTATTTTTTGTGTTTACAGAATGTGAATATGTATGTGTGAAAATTTCGTGAGCTAATTTTATTGTTTAATAGCTCAGTTTGAGAAAATGACTAAATAGTGTAAAATGCAAAAGTGGCATTCTATATGATAAATGTGCCTATTTTTCATGGCTATTTAAATGGGAGGTCCTTATGATGAAATTAGACCATGGATAGTGGATAATGACATGAATAGCCATCCATTATGTGTTTTTAAATGAAATTAAATAAGGTCAAATTGGTAATTAGTTAAATAAATCATAATAAAGCTAAAGCTAAAATTATGTTTATCTTTTCCATTATAAACCGAAAATAAAGAAGAAAAGAGATCTTTAAGGCATTATAGGGTTTGGCAATATAAATCCTTAACTAAGGTATGATTTTTGATCGGTTTTTAATGATTTTTACGTTTTTGTGATCATTGCTTTGAGTACTAGCTAGCCCGTACCCTAATTTATGAAATTGTTGATGATTTTGTGAAATGCCATTGATGAATCCATGCGTTTTATGATGTTTGATGATGAATTATGAAGGTTTGATGTTTGATATACATGTTTTGTAAAGTGATTTTGAGTAAAAATGCACATTAGGGATTAAATTGTGAAAAGTGTAAATTAAGGGGCTGAATTGTAAAATAAATGAAAAATATGGGCTTCTAGAGACCTGTAAAGAATTCAGCTAAGCATAGGCTTTCTTAAATTTGTGTAATTTGTGTTTTTGTGGTTAAAGGACTAAATTGGATAAATGTGGAACTTTAGGGGCTAAACTGTAAAAATTCCTAAATATGTGTTTGTAGACTAAATTGAAAGTAGTGATGAATAAAAGAATTAATTTTGAATGTATTTAGATCAAGAAAAGAGGAATCCAAATTTAGATCGATGCAAGAACAAAGTACTTGACTAATCAACTAGTTTTGTCGTTTTTACGTCTGAGGTAAGTTCGTACATGATAAACATTGTTACAATTATATATTTAATGTTTTAATAATGCAAAAATTGTATATATACAACTACGATTGCCTACAACGATAAATTAACTATGTTTGGCACTTAGTGTGCGTTTCAAAATAGCTTTGGCTATATATAGCACTTAGTGTACGAATTGGAATAGCTTCGACTATATATGGCACTAAGTGTGCGATATTAAGATAGCTTCAGTTTAATGTGATGGCACTAAGCATGATATTGTTATAGCTTTGGCTAATTATTTTGGGCACTAAGTGTGCGATTTCCTTGAGTATTGAAAGACTTCCACATGGATTAATGTATTAAGCAAAAAGGTGAAAATGTAATAAATAAATACGAGAGAGTATAGGTACTTATGATACCTATATGGTAGTTGATACTAAGTGTATAAAGCTTGATGTATTTGTATATATATGTTAAATGGTCATGGGTTAGAATTGAGTAATGATATGAGACTTATTAAGTGTTTATTATTTGATGATTTGGATATTATGAATTTTTAAGTTTATTTACGATACGTGATATTCGTGACAGGTTTTAAATATTTATAATGAATCATTCTTGAAACTAACTATTATCACGATGAAGGCAAGTATACCTATCGAACAGTAATATAGCTTTAGCAAGGCCGGATTGTTGAACCCAAAGGAGCTAAAAGTATTAGTAATGACTGTCTTTTTATTATCTAGCCTAAGAATAATGGGGTTTGTTTTAACTAGCTAATTAACTAAACTAAGAATTCACGGAAAATAGAATTGGGGAGTTACTTTTGGAAAAATCAATTGATTGAGACAATACCTAAGGAAAAATCCACCTAGACTTCACTTGTTATTTGACTCTGAATCGGACGATTTATTCATTTGACTTGAACCGTGGAAATCCCTAAGTTATATTATTATCTCTCTCGAGACTAACAACGTCTAACCCTAGGTTGAATAATTGAAATCTCTTTCTAATTAACTCATTAGGGTTGTATTAACTCGATCTACGGATCCCCTTATTAGGTTTCACCCTAATCTGGCAAAATCTTGTCACCCTATCTCTAGGCGCGTAACTAACTCCACTTAATTATGACAAATGTACTCTTAGACAGGGTCTATTCCTCCTCTGAATAAGAGCTTAACTTGAATCAATATCCTGGAATATCAAAACAAGAATTGAGAACACATAATTAAGAACAAGTCAAATATTTATCATACAATTCAGATAATAATAACAAGATCTGTCTTAGGTTTCATTCCCCTTAGGTATTTAATGGGTTTTGGTTCATAACTAAAAAGGTAAACATCTCAGAAGAATAATGAATACTAAACATAAAGAAAAACCCAAAACTCCTAAGGGGAAATTGAGGGGAGATCTTCAGTCTTGATGATGAATCCGGCTTCTGAGATGGATCAACCAGCTTTCCTTGAACAGTTACATGCTTCTTTCCTTGTGTGTCTTTCCTCCTCCTTTAGGGTGTATTCATAGGCTTTGGAATGCCTAAGAACCCTCAAAATTGACCTTTTCCAAATTGGACTAAACTTGGGCTCGGTAGGGACACACCCGTGTGACACGCCCATGTGCGATTAATTCAGGCCGTGGTCAAGCCTGTTAAATAGGCACGGGCGAGTGGTCTACCCGTGTGAGTCGTGCTTCGATTCTGCCAAATTGACACGGCCGTGTGGTTTGCCCGTGTGAGGAGGTCCAGGCCGTGTTGATTTCGTACGTTGGCTCATTTTCTCCATTTTTGGCCCGTTTCTCATTTCACTCTCTTATGCTCACCTAAGTATAAACATGAAATTAAGGCATTAGGAGCATCGAAATCACCAATTTTAAGGAAAAATCATCCATAAAATGTGCTAAGCATGGGATAGAAATATGTATAGATTATGGATTATCAAATACCCCCACACTTAAGCATTTTCTTGTCCTTATGCAAAATCCTCAACTCATAATCAAAATAAATTCTTCTCAACTTTTAATTTCTATCGATATTATCTCAAAATAATCCATAGGTAATCATACATTGAAAATTTAACTGAAAGAACATCAAAGTTTCAAACTTTCCAAGTTGAGTATTTTATCATGAAAACATAGGTGTCTCCCCTCGTCTAAGTAATTACCTTTGATTCAAATGTCACAGAGTTTCACATCCTTACTAAAGATTCACTCAAATAACTCGAGGTGTTTAAGGACAATAACTGAAGCACTCAATAGTCAATAATGAAAAGTCATCACCATAGGCTTGCATGAAAATCAAATCTCCACCACTATAAATTGAGATGAAACATCAATCAAAAGGTCTTTAGAGGGTTATAACGTGGCTTTGGTTAAAGGGTGTGGTCACAAGCTGAAAGAAAGGGTTAGAATCAAGATTGAATTGAAAAATTGCCTAACTAGAAAAATGACTAGTCATCAATTGCGTACAACAGAGCTTTTTCTCAAAATATGAAATTTAACTTCTTTAGCTCAGAAGATCACTACTACTAATATGTATACATGTAATTTTAATTTTTTTTAAGAACAAGTCAAATTACAAAATAGAATAAAACATAGCTAAGCAACTATTCCAACTCAAATCTCAAGAAAAATAGGGATCAAATTAATTTAGGGGATTTCAACAATAATGAGTTATGGGTTAATATTGAGGGTACATCAATGAATGGGTTGTTAGGCTCAAGGGGTTCACTAAGGGTTAATTGTGAAGGTAGGCTTTTATGGAGTGAGTGGGTTAAACCTAAATGCCTTTCTCATTTTGACATATCAAATCAAATGTTGTGGTCTTGACATGCATAATCAAACAAGTTTTAGAATAACAATTCAATGCTGACGCAGTCATAACGAAAGTGAGCATGAAAGAATTAATAGATGCTCTTGAAGGCTCAAGATCTTACAAAAATTATGGCTTTTTGATTTTTAAACTTGTGAATTCCAACTCTCAAAATAATACCTAAACTTGGGGGAACAACCTAAAAGTTTTTTTATTAATTCTTCAAAAATCAACTTATCATGCTTGATTTCCTAATGTCTTAAAGTTTAAACAATCAATGCATAAATGCCTATATTTTAATTCAAGATATATCAATAAACATTATAGACTAATTGGAATTCATTCTAATAATGATATGAGAAAATCGCATGAGAATAAAACAAAATTCAGGGATTTTTCTTATATAAAAAGGAATACCCTCCACACTTAAGATGTACATTGCCCTCAATGTACAAAGATAGATATATAGAAAAGAATATAAAAATAAGATAGGGAGAGAAGTGAAACTTCCTGAGTGATGAATGAATTTCCTTGAATTGGAGTTTTGGAGAATCATTGGCGTGAGGGTGGAGGAGGATACTTCGGCGGTGGTAGAGGTTCATTAGTCCATAAGTCCTTTCCTAGTGGAGTTTCAAGTTCCTGAGTAATAGTGAGCTTTGGAGCTCTTTCTGACTGTGAGCAAATCAGGAATTCTTTAAGAGGTATACTGAAGCATAATTACTCGTAACAAAATAGCTGAAGAATAGAAATTGTAAAAACTCAGGATGAAATAATTTTAAAAGGAAATAAAATAAAAAAGAATAATTTCAAAATATAGAGATAAAAATAAAATAAAATAAAATAAATAATAGGTGTTTATAGAGAAATTGGGGCACACGGTCGTGGGGCACGCCCATGTGCTCTAAGTTCAGCCCGTGCGTTTCGTATTTTTCAAAATTAGGCGCATTGGTGTACACGGTCATGTTGCATGGCTGTGTCGATCTCTGTTCGCTTCTCCCACGCCTGTGTAGGAAGGTGTACGCCCGTGTTAAATTGACAGGTTTGGCCAAGGTTTTAAGGCACGGGCGTGTCGCATGCCCATGTTGTTTTGGCAGGTTTGCCTACGGCCATGTTGTAGGGTCGTGGCAATTTATCGTAGCCCGTGCCGGGGAAAAGCTTTGCCCTGTTTCCACACAGTCCTAAGCACGCCCGTGTTCTTGGCCGTGTGTGCTTTTGAAAGCCTGCGTTCCATGAGTCGGTTAGTATGTTAGATGTTAAAACTAAAATTTAAAGAAATTAATATTGTTAGTGCTCGGGTTGCCTCCTAAGAAGTGCTTATTTATAGTCTAAGCTCAACTTACCTTTCCATTGAATGGTCGTTGTGGTTCGAGGAGTTTATACTCCTTATTCCTGCTATGAATCTCATCAAAATAAGGTTTTAGGCGGGTATTGTTTACCTTAAAAGTGTCGAACTTGGGATGATTTACCTCGACTGTACCAAATGGGAAAATGCTAAGTACCGTAAGAGGGATTTCTTTATTCGATTTGGAAGTGATAATGTGAGGATCTACGGCATCTAATAAAACTTTATCTCCAACCTTAAGTTGATTTGGAAAGGTATTAAGCTTGTTCTGGTGTAGTTTTAGTTTATCGTGTGTTCTCGGTTTATGTGTCCGCCATTCATCTAGCTCCTCAATTTGTAGCCTTTGTTCTTCACGAATAGGTCCTCTACTATTGCTTGAAAATGGCTCATGTACTTCCTTCAAACTCATTTCCTGCAAAGTAGGTTGTACCATATTGTCAGTTTTAGTAGAATGGTTTAGACAATCACCTTTAATTTTCAATCTGTTGTCAAAATTGCGAGCTTGAAGGGTGATTATTTAATTTCCCACACGAAGTGTGAGCTCACCTGTGCCAACATCAATAATCGTTCTAGTAGTTGCTAAAAAGGGCCTTCCTAAAATCAAAGGGGTGTTGCTATCCTCCTCTATGTCTAGAACAACGAGGTGAACGGGAAATATAAATTTATTGATTTTAACTAGCACATCTTCAATAATACCCCTAGAAAATCTTATAGTTTTATCTGCTAATTGAATGCTCATCCTAGTCTGTTTGGGTTTCCCAAGACCTAGTTGTTTAAACATTTTGTAAGGCATGACGTTAATATTTGCCCCTAAATCAGCTAATGCATTATTAACATCTAAGCTACCAATTAAGCAAGGAATCGTAAAACTCCCTGGATCTTTTAGTTTTTTGGGTAGTTTATTCTATAGAATAGCTGAGCAAACTGTGTTTAGCTTCACATGTGAAGCCTCGTCCAACTTTCGCTTATTTGCTAAAAGCTCCTTTAAAATTTCATTACGTTTGGCATCTGCGATAGAGCTTCAATAAATGGTAAGTTAATATGTAATTTTTTTCAGAGTTTAAGGAATTTACCAAATTGTTCATCTGAGCGGTCTTTCCTTGTCGCATTAGGGTATGGCACACAAGGTTTGTATTCTGTACTTACCGATTTCTACTCATTGTGGTCTACCTCACCTTTACCCTTACTTATCTCAGTTTCTTGACTTGGTTCTGGTTCAAGTGTGACTAACCCTTCCTCATCTTGACTCGTAATCGCGTTGAATTGCTCCCTTAGGTTAGATTCTGTATTGCTTGGCAAGCTACCTTGTGGTTGTTCAGAAATCAACTTGGCAAGCTGTCCAATTTGAGTTTCGAGCCATTGGATAGATGCTTGTTGATTTTTGAGTGCTGTCTCAATATTCTAAAAACGAGTTTCTGACACTGAGATGAATTTGGTTAGCATCTCCTCAAGGTTCGGCTTCTTTTCTTGCTGGTTAGGTGGTTGTTGAAAGCCCAGAGGATGTTGTGGCCTTTGATTTCTTTGACTGCCCCATAAGAAATTGGGATGGTTCCTCCAACCTGTATTATAAGTATTACTATATGGGTTATTTTGGGATCTAGAGTTATTGTTACCCATATATTGGACTTGTTCCTCCTTGATGCTAGGGTTGAAGGGTTGATACTCTGTGCATGCTCCTCCTCCATTCCAATCGCACCTTGTCACTAGATGTATCTGAGTAGAACCACACAAGCCATCAATCTTTTTATTTAAGAGATCTACTTGGTTAGATAGCATCGTAACCGCGTCGAGGTTGAAAACACCGGCTGCTTTTGTCGGCTTTGTTCTCATAACTTGCCACTGATAGTTATTCAGTGACATCTCCTCAATAAATTCGTAAGCCGCTCCAGGTGTTTTATTATTGATAGTTCCTCCAGCGGCTGTATCAATCATCTACCGAGTCGAAGGATTCAGGCCATTATGAAACGTTTGAACTCAGAGCCAAAGCGGTAACCCATGGTGAGGGCACCTTCTCAAAGGTCCTTGTATCTCTCCCATGCATCGTAGAGTGTTTCTAAATCCATCTACACAAAAGAAGAGATATCATTACGTAATTTGGTCTGTTTTAGCCTAATAAAACTTTATCTCCAACCTTAAGTTGATTTGGAAAGGTATTAAGCTTGTTCGGTGTAGTTTTAGTTTATCGTGTGTTCTCGGTTTATGTGTCCGCCATTCATCTAGCTCCTCAATTTGTAGCCTTTGTTCTTCACGAATAGGTCCTCTACTATTGCTTGAAAATGGCTCATGTACTTCCTTCAAACTCATTTCTGCAAAGTAGGTTGTACCATATTGTCGGTTTTAGTAGAATGGTTTAGACAATCACCTTTAATTTTCAATCATTGTCAAAATTGCGAGCTTGAAGGGTGATTATTTAATTTCCCACACGAAGTGTGAGCTCACCAATGCCAACATCAATAATCGTTCTAGTAGTTGCTAAAAGGGCCTTCCTAAAATCAAAGGGTGTTGCTATCCTCCTCATGTCTAGAACAACGAGGTGAGCGGAAATATAAATTTATTGATTTTAACTAGCACATCTTCAATAATACCCTAGAAAATCTTATAGTTTTATCTCGCTAATTGAATGCTCATCCTAGTCTGTTTGGGTTTCCCAAGACCTAGTTGTTTAAACATTTTGTAAGGCATGACGTTAATATTTGCCCCTAAATCGCTAATGCATTATTAACATCTAAGCTACCAATTAAGCAAGGAATCGTAAAACTCCACGGATCTTTTAGTTTTTGGGTAGTTTATTCTATAGAATAGCCGAGCAAGCGTGTTTAGCTTCACATGTGAAGCCTCGTCAACTTTCGCTTATTTGCTAAAAGCTCCTTTAAAATTTCATTACGTTTGGCATCTGCGATAGAGCTTCAATAAATGGTAAGTTAATATGTAATTTTTTCGAGTTTAAGGAATTTACCAAATTGTTCATCTGGCGGTCTTTCCTTGTCGCATTAGGGTATGGCACACAAGGTTTGTATTCAGACTTACCGATTTCTACTCATTGTGGTCTACCTCACCTTTACCCTTACTTATCTCGGTTTCTTGACTTGGTTACGGTTCAAGTGTGACTAACCCTTCCTCATCTTGACTCGTGTCGCGTTGAATTGCTCCCTTAGGTTAGATTCGTATTGCTTGGCAAGCTACCTTGTGGTTGTTCGAAATCAACTTGGCAAGTGTCCAATTTGAGTTTCGAGCCATTGGATAGATGCTTGTTGATTTTTGAGTCTGTCTCAATATTCTAAAACGAGTTTCGACCTTGAGATGAATTTGGTTAGCATCTCCTCAAGGTTCGCTTCTTTTCTTCTGGTTAGGTGGTTGTTGAAAGCCCGGAGGATGTTGTGGCCTTTGATTTCTTTGATCGCCCATAAGAAATTGGGATGGTTCCTCCAACTCAGTATTATAAGTATTACTATATGGGTTATTTTGGGATCTAGAGTTATTGTTACCCATATATTGGACTTGTTCCTCCTTGATGCTAGGGTTGAAGGGTTGATACTCGTGCATGCTCCTCCTCCATTCCAATCGCACCTTGTCACTAGATGTATCTGAGTAGAACCACACAAGCCATCAATCTTTTTATTTAAGAGATCTACTTGGTTAGATAGCATCGTAACAGCGTCGAGGTTGAAAACACCTACGCTTTTGTCGGCTTTGTTCTCATAACTTGCCACCGATAGTTATTCGATGACATCTCCTCAATAAATTAAATAAGCCGCTCCAGGTGTTTTATTATTGATAGTTCCTCCAGCGGCTGTATCAATCATCTACCGAGTCGAAGGATTCAGGCCATTATGAAACGTTTGAACCTGTAGCCAAAGCGGTAACCCATGGTGAGGGCACCTTCTCAAAAGGTCCTTGTATCTCTCCCATGCATCGTAGAGTGTTTCTAAATCCATCTACACAAAAGAAGAGATATCATTACGTAATTTGGCTGTTTTAGCCGGTGGAAAATATTTTAATAAAATTTTTTTGGTTATTTGTTCCCAAGTAGTGATTGACCCTCGTGGTAACGAGTTCAACCATTATTTAGCCTTATTCCTTAACAAAAAGGGAAACAACTGAAGACGTATGGCATCATCAGAAACGCCATTGATTTTAAATGTATCGCAAAATTCTAGGAAATTTGCCAAGTGAGCGTTGGGATCCTTGTCCTGCAAACCATCAAACTAAACAAATTGTTGTATCATTTGAATTGTGTTAGGTTTCAGTTCAAAATTATTTGCAGCAATAGCAGGTCTAACTATACTTCACTCAGTTCCTATTAAATTAGGTTTAGCATAATCATACATAGTGCGCGGAGCAGGATTTTGATGAACAACAATTGCAGGAGGTAGCGGATTTTCTTGGTTTTCAGCCATCTCCTCGATTGGGGTTTGAATATCGTCCTCTTGCTCGTTCTCTGTGTATCTTAAGCTTCGCCTTATTTCTCTTGGTTTCTGCGAACTGTGCGATCGATTTCACTATAATAAAATAATGGTCCTAACGGGTTTCTTCTAGTCATAAACTATAAGAACCTGCCAAAAAAAAAAGAAAAAGAAGAATTAGTAATAAAAATTAGAATAAAATTTAAATTGCAGTAAATGTAATGGCTAAAGTAATAAAAATCGAGTGTTCCTAATATCTTAGTTCCCCGAAAACGGCGCCAAAAACTTGATACGTGATATTTGTGACAGGTTTTAAATATTTATAACGAATCATTCTTGAAACTAACTATTATCACGATGAAGGCAAGTGTACCTATCGAACAGTAATATAGCTTTAGCAAGACGGGATTGTCGAACCCAAAGGACCTAAAAGTACTAGTAATGACTATCTTTTTATTATATAGCCTAAGAATAATGGGGTTTGTTTTAACTAGATAATTAACTAAACTAAGAATTCACAGAAAATAGAATTAGGGAATTACTTTTGGAAAACTCGATTGATTGAGACAATACCTAAGGAAAAATCCACCTAGACTTCACTTGTTATTTAACTCTGAATCGGACGATTTATTCATTTGACTTGATCCGTGGAAATCCCTAAGTTATATTATTATCTCTCTAGAGACTAACAACGTCTAACCCTAGGTTGAATAATTGAAATCTCTTTCTAATTAACTCCCTAGGGTTGCTTTAACTCGATCTACGGATCCACTTATTAGGTTTCACCCAAATCTGGCAAAATCTTGTCACCCTATCTCTAGGCGCGCAACCAACTCTGCTTAATTATGACAAATGTACTCTTAGACAGGGTCTATTCCTCCTCTGAATAAGAGCTTAACTTGAATCAATATCTTGGAATATCAAAACAAGAATTAAGAACACATAATTAAGAACAAGTCAAATATTTATCATACAATTCAGATAATAATAACAAGATCTGTCTTAGGTTTCATTCCCCTTAGGTATTTAGGGGTTTTAGTTCATAACTAAAAAGGTAAAAATCTTAGAAGAATAATGAATACAAAACATAAAGAAAAACCCAAAACTCCTGAAGGGAAATTGAGGGGAGATCTTCAGTCTTGATGATGAATCCGACTTCTGAGATTGATCAATCGGCTCTCCTTAAGCAGTTCCCTACTTCCTTCCTTGTGTGTCTTTCCTCCTCCTTTAGGGTGTATTTATAGGCTTTGGAATGCCTAAAAACCCTCAAAATTGGCCTTTTCCGAATTGGACTGAACTTGGGCTCGATAAGGACACACCCGTGTGACACGCTTGTGTGCAATTACTTTAGGCCGTGGTCAAGCCTGTTAAATAGGCACGGGCGTGTGGTCTACCCATGTGAGTCGTGCTTCGATTCTGCCAACTTGACACGACCGTGTGGTCTGCCCGTGTGAGGAGGTCTAGGCTGTGTTGATTTCGTACGTTGGCCAATTTTCTCCATTTTTGGCCCGTTTCTCGTTCCTTTCACTCTCCTATGCTTACTTAAGTATAAACATGAAATTAAGGCATTAGGAGCATCGAATTCACTAATTTTAAGGAAAAATCATCCATAAAGTGTGCTAAGCATGGGATAGAAATATGTATAGATTATGGTTTATCAATTTAGTATGAACTTACTAAGCTATGAAGCTTACTGTGTGTTATTAGTCTGTGTTTTATAGAGTATCAAAGCTAACTCGGACTTGGGGATCATCAGGAAACGTCATCACGCTATCGATCATTTTGTTGGTACTTTTGAAGCTTCGTATATATGGTATATAGCATGTATAGGCTAGTATCATTTTTGGTATATTTTGGGTTATAATATTAGCCATGAGATTTGGCTTATAAATGTTGACATGTATTTGGCCATTTAAGTTAGTTTGAATTATGTGTTTATTTTGTGATACATGTAATGTATGTAATGCCTTATATGATGCTTATAAGTTTGTTTATGTAACTAGTGGTTATATGGTAAGCTAATGCTAGAATGAAGATATGTTTTGGCTTGACTTTAAGGTGATAAAATGGTATATTTTGAAGCATGAAATAGGTGATAAGTTGATGAAAAAGTGCATTTAGAAGTTATGCAAGTTTGATGATTTTGGCATATTGAAATGGTTTGTTTTGGTTGTGGAATTCAGTAATTGTAATGGTTGTGAATAGATGACATGATATGTGGGTGAATTGGCATGTTTTGGCTGCCTATAGATGTGTTGAAATGATACCATTTTGATGGTTAGGTGTGCATGACAAAAGGATGGAAAATTGGCTTTGTAAATGACCTATTTTTGTCCACAAGAGCGGAGACATGGGCGTGCGTCTAAGCTGTGTGTGACACACGGTCTTGCTACACGACCATGTGTCCCCTGAGGTACCCTTTCGAATTAAGGCCGTATACCCTACATTTTTTACACGGCCTAGACACGCGGGTGTGTCTACGAGTCGTGTGAGACACACAGGCTGGCACATGGGCATATGGCCGACTGTGTGATCCAAGTCAGTAACCTTCCTAATTTTCCCACGGCCATGGCACACGAGCGTGTCTCCGGCCGTGTGGT
Organism: Gossypium arboreum; assembly: GCF_025698485.1. Taxonomy (NCBI): domain Eukaryota; kingdom Viridiplantae; phylum Streptophyta; class Magnoliopsida; order Malvales; family Malvaceae; genus Gossypium; species Gossypium arboreum. The sequence goes on from NC_069077.1 coordinate 32,149,236, forward strand.
ATAAGTCAATATGTATGCTCAATTTTCACATGGCTTGTGACACGGGCGTGTCTGGTCACACAGCCTATTCACACGGACGTATGACCCTAAAATTAAAGAAAATTTTTTGAGTTTCTGAAAGTTTGCATATGTTATCGGTTTAGTCCCGAACCACTTTTAAGCATGTTTTAATGTCTCGTAGGACCTTAAAAGGGACAATATGATCGAGATGAATTGTAACACCCCTTACTCTTATCCGACGCCGGAACAGAGTACGAGGTGTTACCTATCTCAACACATGCAAACATACAATTTTCTAGTTATGAAATTTCGCTCCAATTTAAAACTTTTCACAATACCTTAATGTCCCTACTATGGGCATACAAGGCCCCGAACACACTTTGGAATTGATTCAGGACTGATCTGTGCACTTTAAAAAACTTTGCAAAATTTCACGTAGACAGGGGCATACACCCGTGTGGAAGGGAAACACATCCGTATGACTTCTTAACATGGCCATGTTGAAGGCTTGTATGGTTCACACGGCCTGGGCATATTGAGACACGCCCGTGTCCATAGCTCATGCAAATTTATTTCACAATTCAAACCTACATGGGTTTTCACATGCCTTGGCACATGCCCGTGTCCATTACCTGTGTCCCCCACACGGCCAGGACATGCTCGTGTCTCAACCCATGTGCAAAAACCTTGACATTCTTTTTCTGACGTCAGCAACCCTTTAAGAGCACAAGGCCATGGTACACGCCTGTGTACTAGGCCGTGTCCTCTACATGGTTGGGACACACAGCCGTGTTTCCATTGTGTGGTTACTACTGGGCATTCTGTTTTGCCAACTTTAGGTGCAGGGGAAACGCGGCCTTACCACACGCCCATGGGGGCAAGCCATGTGTCACACACGGTCTAGACACACACCTGTGTGGACAAAAACAAGGCTATCTGCCAAGCCTTTTTTGTAACATCTCGATTTAGATCCTAGTCAAAATAGTGGTTTCGAGACCACATATCCAAAATAGAAATAATTATTTCATGATTATTATGAGATCTAGGATGAGAATGTATGCTTGAGTAAAAATTTCATAGAGAAATTCCATGCCTAAGATGCTCAATTTGACATTAGGGACCAAATTGCAAAATATGTAAAAATTGAGTTCTAGAAGATTTTAGCATGAAATTGAGTTGCATTATAAATTAGAGGTCCTCAAATAATAATTTGACCTAGTTCTAAAAATTTGGACAAAAATAGGCATACATGGGTAAAATTTTAAAGAAAGACCTTAAAGGCATTTTGGTCATTTGCTTAATTAAAAAATAAAAAGGAAAAAATCAAGCAAAAATGTTGTCCATCTTCTACATGGTTTGCCAAAAATTCAAGGGGCTCCATAGCTAGGATTTTCGAGATTTCAAGCTTGATTATAAGTGCTCCCTAGCCCCATTTTTTATGTTCTTTGTATTTTTTAGATCTTTGAAGCATGTTCTAGCCATTTCTATCCTTATTTTAAGCTAGGTTTCACGTTCAAAAACTTGCCCATGTGTGACATGTTTGTATTTAGGTGTTTAATGGAGGAATATTAAACTTTGATGTATGATTTGTCAAGTGGTTTTCCATGAAAACACCTAAAAAGGACCAAGTTGCAAAAGATGTAAAAGTGGGTAGTAGAAAAGTGAAATAAAGGAAATTGTGGGTTGTTATAAGCTAGAATATAATTCGACTAGGCTTGGAAAATCAAAGGAATGCATGTATTTCATTATACGAGCCTAGGGACTAAAATGTAAAAATGTGCAAAGTTAGGGATAAATAGGTAATTTTTCCATAGAGTAAGTTTCTAGGCTGAAATTGAAGAATGTGATGAATTAATAATTTAATTCGTTTATATAGACTCGGAAAGACCAACTCCGAAAGTAGATCGTGGAAAACAAAAGGTTTTGGAATAGTCGGAATCAAAACTTGATACATCATTCAGGTAAGTTCGTGTAACCTAATTGGATGTTTATGCATGTTGACTTCAATTGTTGTGTCAAATTGAATGTTAAATGCAGAAATAATTAATTGTATGAAAATGCCCATAATTCCAAAATTGATTGAAAATGGGTTAGAATCCATTTGAATATGGAATTCCAATGGATAGGTCACTTCTCACGAGAATATGTCACTTTTCACGAGAAATGGGATCCTGCATGTGTTGCAGAAAGGATTTAGCCCGGACAAGTAATCAGTTGATCTCATTATGGAAAGGATTTAGCTCGGACGGGTAATCCTGAAACGAGTCTATTGAGCATATGTTTCAATTAGGATTTAGCCTGGACTGGTAATCCTAGTTGACTGGATTTAGCCTGGACTGGTAATCCAGATTAGACTCTGTAGGGTATTCTTTGTCATGTAAAGGATTTAGCTTGGACTGGTAATCCGAAAAAGCCCTTAGAGTACATGGAACAACTAAAATTTAGCCTAGACTGATATTTTTGCTGTAAGAGATGTCGCTCGAGAGCATACTAGATAGGGTACTACTGGATATGAATTGACGGTTAATAAAACAGTACACATAAAGCGTACTAAGTGATGAAATATCCATCGGGATTTCAAGGATTCACTGGATAAAATATTTTTAAATGACATGAGAAATATGAATTTGAATATGTATATTATGCGAGTGTAAGCGCGTACACATACGCGTATACTCGCCCCCTATCGAGGGTAGGGGGCGAGGGCTGCCTCTCCCTCTACTTCACCTCCCGCAATGGTATGAGAAGTCAAATTTACCAATCTAGCTTTTTTTTATTCTCAACCATATGTATTGTGGTATGGAGCCAACTCGGTCGAGTAAGCATGCAATGCTTACCCCTTTTTACTTTTCCCTGTCTTATAGAGCTTTTTGGACTCGTAAAGGTTGGAGGACAATGGGAGTTTGATCACACTATCGACAATCTCGTTTTGGGTATAAAAGAACTATTCATTTTGATATAATGACATATATAGGGTAACTTATCTTTTGGTTATATGTGTCATTTAAATTAGCCAAGTGTAATGGCTCATGATGGTTGATGAATTATTTTGTATATGGCCATGAGATATGGCTCATATTTTACAATTAGGTTGTAACCCTTATTAATCATGTATGTATGCAATGTGTTCATGTTGATGTGGTTGCTTATGAATGATGGATGTAAGGTATGGCATGTTTATTTGGTGAATGGTCCATGATCAATGAGTATGGCCACAACAATGTTATAAATTTGTAAAGTTGGAAAGAAGGATATAAAAACCTAGAGGTTATGAATTGGTATGAAAAGATTAGGAAATGCACGTAAAAAAATTGAGATAGTGCATGGAGGAATTAGGGATGTAATTTAATCATGGATTTAGATATTGGAGTAGTTCAAATGTGATTTTTTGTATGCTGAGAACATGTATAAATGAGTGAGTCTTTAAAGGGTGGCAGAAAGGCTTGGAAAATAGCCTTGAAATTGTCCACATAGGTAGACACACGGTCTACCCCATAGGCGTGTGATCCGACTGTGTGTACCCTGCACCTTAATTTTATAAGTCAGAATGCCCAGTAGTAAACACACGGGCGTGTGTCTTAACCGTGTGAGAGACATGGCCTAAGCACATGGGCGTATATTCTGGCCGTGTGAAGTTTGCACCATTTTGATGAAAAATCATTTAATTTTATTTGGCCACACGGGCGTGTGACACGGCCGTGACCTTATTTTGGTGCTGACGTCATAGTTAGAGAGTTACACGGCCTGAGGACATGGGCGTGTCAATAGCACACAGGCATGTCCCCTTTTCACACGAGCATTTGACTCTGTATTTAAGAAAATTTCTCAAGTTTTTCTGAAGTTTCCGGTTTGGTCTCGAACTGTTTCCGATGTATGTTTTGGACTCGTAGGTCCATATATGAGATGTTTCGCTTATGTTTGAATGACTTTTGAATTGAAATAAAAATTATAGCCCAGTTTTGTTTGAACAATTGTATGTATGTCCGATGATGCCTCGTACCCTGTCCCGACCTTGGGTACGGGTAAGGGGTGTTACATTTTTGCCACCCTTACTTGCACCAACCTACACAACATCAAGCATAACCAATCCAAGCATAAATACACATAACCAAACAGCCACAACCATGAGAATCTTTATCAAATGCATTTAATAAAAATCAATATTAGCATACATTAATGGCATATACAAAATGAGTATCACGTCCATATGAGCCAACACTTGTAGCTATACTAACATGACACTAAACAAAAGATCAAGTCCCTATAGATGCCACACTCAAAACATTTAAACTAGCTATACCAAAAGCTTCAGGTGATAGTGGGATCGATGCCTCTGACATCCCTTGATCCCCAATACTAGCTTGACAACACTATAAGAAGATGGAAAAGAGAAGGAGTAAGCATGAAGCTTAGTAAGTTGCATATAAATAAGTAACAACATCAACCATGCATATTACAAATCAACACAACATTCTTGAGTGAACAAAGGTAAATATCACCACATACTTATATATCACAAGTATAAGCCAAAGATTACAATATCGTCCCAAAATCATTTTCATGGCTAGAACTTACTCATGTCATTCTTGCCATCAAGGCAACATAACTAGACTCATATCTTATGAGTTTCGAATAAGAACCTGTACCACTTACAACATGATTATATCATTCCATATCATTGTCATAAGCTTTTAAAAAAACACATGAAACCATTTGGAATACTAAAGGATATCTGACAAGCTTTACACAAGAGGGTGAATTGCCGATGCCATGTCCCAACACGGTCCTACACTAGCTCACATGTCGAGGCAGATGCCATGTCCCAGACATGGTTTTACACTAGCTCTCGTCTCAATGCCGATGCCATGTCCCAGATATAGTCTTACACTAGCACACGTATCAATGCCGATGCCATGTCCTAGACATGGTCTTACATTGGCTCTCACAACATTGCCGATGCCATGTTCCAAATATGGTCTTACACTGGCTCTCATATTGTGGCCGATGCCATGTCCCAGACATGGTCTTACACTAGCACACATATCACCCAAATGTCATGGCATGGATATCCAATCTATTCCTAGGTTCAATTAGGACTCTACTACATTAAATTTGATCATGCATTATTCATAAGAAATTGCAACCATATTACGCAAAATTAATCATTCAACACATAATAACGATAAAGTTGCCTTACTTATGTACAACTTACCTTGTATACAAAAAGTGGATGACTAATTCGTTTTAGTCTACTAGCTTAGCCTTCCCCCAGTCTAGGCCCGGATTTTGTATTTCTTGATCTAAAATAATAAAATTTCACTGATTTAATCGTCATATTAATCAATACATTTCATAATTCATATTTTGGCAAAATGACCATTTTGCCCCTAGACTTTCACAAAATTCCTATTTTACCCCTAGGCTCGTAAATCGATTTTTATCAAATTTTCACACTAACCAAGCCTAGCCAAATTATTTTTATACTAGAAGTAGCCCACAATTCCCATTATTTCACACATTTACCACATAATTTATAACTTATGCAAAATGGTCCTCAGTTAGGGTTTTCATGAAAACTACTTCACAAAAGTTGTTTGTTTAACACCCAAGATTCATTTTCTTCCATAAAAATTTAGAAAAAAACATGAATAATCTCATGGAAAAACCCTATACTTTCAACCATTTTGCAAAATAGTCCATTCATTAGCTAGATTATGCTAAAAGGTCCCAAAAGTACAAAAATTATCAAAAAAGGCCATCAAAATAACTTACTTGTAAGGGTAAAGAGTGGCTGAAATTTTGAAGTCCAAAACCCCTAAAATGGCTGAAATTTTTGGTGGTGAAAGAAGGGATGAAAAAGATGAAGTCTTTTGTTTTATTTTAATCTTATTACTAGTCAAAATAGGTCACCAAATTTCACCTAATTTTGACTTTTTGATTTTCTTTGTCCCTATGGCCAGCCATGCCATTAATAAAGGCCTATTTGCTCTTTAAAGACCCTTAATTTTGGTTCTCTTGCTATTTGACACCTTTACTAATGAAATAAAACTTTGTCCCTTATGCGATTTAGTCCTTTTCTGCAATTAAGCATGCAATCGCTAAAATTATTTCACCAAAATTTTCATGCACTCATATAAACATGCTATAACACATAAAATAATACAAAAATAATTTCTCTGACCTCGGGTTAGTGGTTTCGAAACCACTATTCTGACTAGGCCCAAAATCGGGCTGTTACATGAATAGATTTTAATTATGATTGCATAAATGTATGTTAATGAGATGTGTTATCCGGTAATGCCTCATAACCCTATTCTAACGATGGATACAGGTTAGGGGTATTACAACATCCTTCTTGAATTTGACATAGTTTGACATCTACTCAAGTGCTTCTACCAATGGAATATTAATATGAAGTTGCTTGAGTACGTCTAAGAACTTCTTGAACTAGACTTCTTGCTTCTGCTTTTGAAGCCTTTGATGGTAGGGTGGTGTAGGATTCTTCATTGGAACTGGTTTATTCATCTTCTTCTCGGGCTTTGCAAATTCTGGCTTTGGTGAAGTTGGAATTTCAGCACTTGGTTGAATTTCCACTGCATCTTGAGCATCAGTCGGCTCCTCCTCAATTTCAACTGTGTTGGGTTATAATGTCTTTTCACTCCTTTGTTTTTATTCTTTACAATGCTCTTTCCCCAAATTTCTTGGATTCTTCATATCACTAAGCAAAACACCTTGTGGTCAGTTTTTAAGTTAGTTAGCAGGTTGACCCACTTGATTCTCCAAGTTTTTTAATGTGGTTGCTTGGATTTGGATTAAGGCATTATTTTTTACTATGTATGCCTTTAACAGGTTTTCCAAGCCATTGGATGGTTCAACTTGAGGTTGTTTCTTAACTTGTTAGGTAAATACAGATGGTTGGGCCGATCTGGGTTGTGCATAAATGTTACTGGGCCCAGCTCATTGGTTACTCTAAGAAAAAGTAGGTTTCTCCAAGATGGGTTATAATAATTGGATTGCAGTCCATGTCTTTCTCGGTTTTGGTTTTGGTTACCCACGCAGTATACGGATTTTGGGTTTGATGGATATTCTTCGAATGAGTGCCCTTCCCCACAATAAATACAAGCTATATTTTTGTATTGATTCAGTGGCTAAGCTGCAAAATTATTAAACCCATTAGTAGTAATTTTTTTAAGTATTAAGGAAATCAAAGATACCTGAGATGCTACTGAAATGAGAGCATCCACTTCATGAACTCTAGTAACTTGTCTTCCTGACATTACTCGATTGGTTGGCCATTGATAATTATTGTTCGCAATTCTTTCAATTATTTCATAAGCCTCATTATAAGACTTAGAAAGGAGTGATCCATTAACAAAAGTGCCTACTACCATTCTCGTGTGAGCATTGAGACCATTATAGAATGTCTCAAGTTGGATGCAATGCAGGATTCCATGACGAGGGCACTTCAATAGTAATTCTTTGTACCTTTTCCATGCCTCATACAATGACTCTTCATCCATTTGTTGGAAGGTAGTAATTTCATTCTGCTGCTTAGCATCCTTGCTAGGTGGGAAATACTTCATAAGGAATCTTTCTTCTAACTCTTACCATGTAGTAATGGAATCTAGTGGCAATGAGTTCAAATGGGCTCGAGCTCTGTCCCTTAGCGAATATGGGAACAACTTTAATCGTAGTGTATCTTCGGGTACTCTGGCTAGCTTGAAAAAATCACTCACCTCCATAAACAGTCTTAAGTGAAGGTGAGGATATTAAGTCGGCCTTCCACTGAAATGGCCCACTATCTAAAGCATTTGGAACATAACTGGCTTCAACTCAAATTGTTGTGCCTCAATTTTGGGTCTCTTAATACCCAGATTAAGTTCATGAATTGAGTAGGGTTTGCTTCGTTTCCTTGATTTGGATTTTTAAAGTTCATTTCTTTGGTCCTTCTTTGAACTTCTTGCTTCTTCTGTGTCGAAAAGTTCTTTCAATTTTAGGATCTACAGGGAGTAAATTGATAATTCGATCAATACTCATAATCCAAAATGAAAAATTAACAAATTCAAAAATAATGACTTTCAAAATAGTCCTCGGCAACGGCACCAAAAACTTGGAATGATGGAAATGTGCAAGTGTACACAATCGCAACAAGTAATAAAGTGGTAAGTAAATGTCGAGTTATCATACCCACAGAGACTATGTAAGAAAATATTTATGAAATGCAATTAAAAACACTTTGGTGAAGGAAAATTCATTGTTTTGAAAGAAAAGGGCTTAATAAAACTAGATTTAACCAAGAAAATGAACTAAGAAAATTAAAAGGTAAAAATTCCAAAGCATGATTTCTGATAAATAAGTTTAATCAAAATGACATAATTGTGTTAGATCAATTACATTTCTTAACTTAATATTACTAAAAAAATATTCATGTTGTTACGAAGAAGCTCACGACCACTTGGTAATTTGTTAACTATAGCACATACAGACTTACCAAATTAACTAATCTCTTGAACATATTACTATGCCAATTCAAAAAATTAATCAATTTTAACAAGCAAGTAAAGGATTAAGTGAATTAACAATATATTCCTACATTGAAACAGTTTAATCACAATAATCTTGAAAGTTATGCAAGGCTAATGTACCGTTTAATACCATCGCTAATTTAACACTCAGCTACCTTAGATGATTAAACATGCACTGATTAAGTATTGTGCCAATTAATTACAATTTAGATACAATTAATAATTATTCATTAGTTACCTTACAATTATAATGCAAGTATAACACAATCATTGTAACACCCCTTACCCATATCCAAGGCTGGAACAGAGTACGAGGCATTACCAGACTTAATCATACACATAGATGAAAATCGGACCATAAAATTTCGTTTAATTCAAAACTTTTCGAACACATGCATAGACTCATATTTAAAGACATATAACATGGCATAAATGAGCACTTACACATCCATAATCATGCAATAACATGACTTTCACTTTAAACATATTTGCTTACCATCCTGTATATAATATATATTCTTACATTAACTAGAACTAGACATGCTAAATCTTATTCTCATTTTATACCATCATAATTTAGTTACCAATTTGTCCATTAAACATCCATATTTAAGGCAACATTACTCATTTCCATTTAATTCATGATCCACTGGCCTGCATTTAACTTATCTGATGTATTACCAATCACGCATAACAAACAAAGCTAACTATATCATCACATCAAAACATAGGACATGGCATGATTAATTAAACTTATAAACCATAATGGATAAGGACCACATCTCATGATCATATATGATAACTCAATGCAGACTGATACATATGGTCAAAATCATAATAATAATACATATTACAAACCAACTTCCAATACATGCCACTCACTTGATATTTCTAATATTTGAATTAATTCTCCCAAAAATGATAGTTTGATAGTGTGATTTTGCCTCCGACGATCTCCAACCCCAAGCCGACCTGCCAATACTAAATAAATGGAGAGGATGGGTAAGCTTTACGCTTAGTAAGTCCATATGAAATTAATAAGCAATTACTAACATGCTTTTCAAGATAAAACACTATAATTGTATAATTACACATTTTCAGGTTAACCTGTTTTATCGAGTTACAGTTACTAAATCATTCATATATGAAGCTAAAAAACTCAAAATTTATTTTTGTTAATTTGCCTTGAAACTAGATTCATATACCTTTCTCCCATAAAATTTCCAGGATTTTTGGTTTAGACAATTAGTACAGTTTATTCATTAAAGTTTCCCCTGTTTTGCTGTCCAACAGTTCTGACCTCTCTTCACTAAAAATTATTTACCTCATATTTCGGGACTCGGATGATGTTCCCATCCATTCCTCCTGAAAGTATACTCATTTAATATTCTATTCATATAAATTATAACTCCTAATTATTGTTGTACAATTTTTAACAATTTTTCCAAGTCAGAATAGGGGATCTCGAATTTATTCTGACACTGTCTCACAAAAATTAGAGTATCACATAATATAGAACTCTTTTTCTCCCCCTATTTCTTTTATATGAAAATAGACTCATTAATGTTTAATTCCATAATTTTTTTGAAATTTAATTCAACTTACACAATGTTTAGTGAATTTTCAAAGTCACACAACTGCTACTGTCCAACACTATTTTACTACTAAAATTCAGTCTTACATAATTTCACTTAATCCATTTTGTCTTATCGAAGTTCACTCAAATATCAAGCACATTGCTCATAATTTTCATAAACATATACCTGCACTTATTCATCATATAATCATGTTCACATGTATTTTTACTTAATCGATTTTCCAGTTGAACTCTTCGGAATAATAATTGATACTCAGTTGCCTGCACATATTTTCACACTTGAGACAAGGCTATCTAGTACGCATAGTAGCCTGCACTTAGTACTACACATGCTACCAATTATCTGGTACACATAGTAGCCTGAACTTAGTACTACACACATGACCTCACAATAGATCATTCGTATCGTTTCTATTCCGAAGGCTTAACCGGGAAATTCCTCACTTTCCAACATGTTACAAATTTATTCATAGTCCTTTTTCAATTTGCAATTTACAACAAATAGTCATTCTATAGGCAGCCACATTCATATGATAACAAAATATAATAAAAAGAATCGATAAATTATTTACGTACAAACTTGTCGAAATCTCATCAGGTACAACAGTGTAGCAATTCATACAACCCAGGTAATAGTAATTTAACACTCAATTCATGCAACAATAATTTACCATTCAATTTCACATGACACAACAAGCATTACATTTTTCCATATCATACATACCATCCTCAACTTCTCTTAAACATATTAACTCATACAATTTATGCCATATCAATAGAGAATTACAATTCATGCATGGTATTGCATTATTATTAACACACGAACTTACCTCGATCCAGAAATGGCAATTTCCCATTTTAGTCCATAACCTTGTATTTTCTCGATTTAAGCCCGAATCTCGATTTCCTTCATCTATAATATCACATTTAGCCTAATAATTAGTCACATTATTCATTTGGGTCCAAAAATCATATTTTTACAAATTTGCATTTTGACCCCTAAATTTTGCATATTTGCACTTTTGCCCCCAAGGTTCGAAAATTAAACTTCATCCTATTTTCTTATGTTTTATGACATGATGGTAATTTTTCCCTTCTATGGAAACATCAAATTCTCACTCTAACATGTACTTATGAACATTAGGTATTTTTACCAATTATGCCGTTTTACTCGTTTTCACGTAAAATCACTTAGCAAAAGTTGTTTAACACAATTTAAAGCTTCATATTCTACCATTAAACATCAAAATACATGCATATCATTCATGGGTAATGTGACAACCCGAATTAGGGCCTAATCGAAATAGTGGTTTCGTGACCACAAATCCGAGATAGAAATAATTGTTTTATAATTATTTTGGGGTTTATGATATGATTGCATGATTGTGTGAAAATTTCGTGATGAAATTCTATGCCTAAAGTGCTTAAATTGAAAGTAGGGAATAAGTCGAATAAGTTGCAAAATTTGCATCCCGGAAGTTTTTAGTATGAAATTGTTTTGGAATATTAATTAGGAGGTCTTAAATAAAAATTTGACCAATTTTAAGTTCATGGACAAAATTAGGACCTGGAAGGAATTTTTGAAAGTTTAGTAAGGAGGGCATTTTGGTCATTTGGATATTAAATGAAATAAAATGGGAAAAATAACACAAAATTGATCATCATCCTCCTTAGTTGCTGCCAATTCTCCTCTCTCCATAGCTAGGGTTTCTTCAATTTTCAAGCTCCATAGTAAGTGATTTCAAGCCCGCTTTTAATGTTCTTTACGTTTTTGGAATCCGGAAGCTCGATTAAGCTTATGCTAGTAATAATTTAACCTAGGGTTCATATTGGGAAAAATACCCATAGGTGAAATTTGTGTATTTTGATGTTTTATGATAGAATATGAGGTTTTAAATTATGTTAAATAACTTGTGCTACTCGGTTTTAAGTGAAAACGAGTAAAAGCAAGATAATCGGTAAAATACCTATTGTTCATAACTATATGATAGAGTGAGAATTTGATGTTGTTGTAGAAGAGAAAATGTTCAGCATATCATAAAACATAAGAATAAGGGCTGAAATTAAATTCCGAGCCTAGGGGCAAAATTGTAATTTTGTAAAGTTAGGGGCAAAATGTAATTTTTCCATGATGTGATTTTTGGATTGAAATAAATAGTATGAGTATTAAATGAGCTAAATGTGTTATTATAGATCAAGAAAGACGCGAATTGATCTCGAGCAGGGAAGGAAAAAGTTTTGGACTAAATTGCAAAATTTCCACATTTTGCACCAAGGTAAGTTTGTATGTAAATATTACAATAATTTCATGTACATTCTTATATTTCAGCCTATTATATAAATATACTAGCTGATGTTAAAATATAAATCGACTATTGGAAGAATGGAAATAAATATAGAGAGAGAGATCACGGTTGAACATTCGGGGAGATTGAATAAAATAGAGGGAGCGTAGCTAGGTCACATGTATGATGCTGAGTGCACATCATGTGTACAAGAAAGCTACGAGACACCTCAGTAGTAGCTAGGTCACATGTGTGATACGAGATGTATCCCATGTAGACAAGAGAGCTACGTGAAAGATAAATGTAGCTAGGTCGCATGCGTGATTCCAAGTGAAGGACACCATGTAGACAAGAGAGCTACGAGACAAATCGGCTAGGTCGCATGAGTGGTACTAAGTGTTCACCATGTGTACAAGAGAGCCGAACTAAATGAAGTATGATGGTGGGGATGTGTGCTGAAACCATTAAATATCGAGGATTGGTCCGAATTGTTCAACGGGATGGTTTTGTGGTGATATTGTGGTTTGGACCTACACTTTTGGTGAATGAAATGTGGTGAAAATGATTTGTGGTATATACATATATAAGATAAAATGAGGTTAGCATAAAGAATGTGTGAAAGAGTGAAATTAGCATTAAAACTGTTTTTAGATGGTAGCAGTGACGTGATTTTGAAAAATCACCAAAAATAGGAGGAATATAATTAGAAGTTGAATGAGATGTGAAATTAAAGTTTAATGAGTCTACTTTCATGTAAAAGAAACAGAGCAAGCAAAGGAATTCTATATTTTGAGATATTTACAATTGTATGTGACTTGCTCAAGATGAATACGTGATCCCTGTTCCAACTTTGAAAATCATTAAAATTGTACAAAGCAAATTAAGAAATATAGTTTACATGCCTAAATTCCTTATTGAGACTAGTTTTAAATGAAACAGACTTCAGGGTTGTTTGAATTGTGTACTGAGAGAAATTCAATTCGTAGTGAACAGAGGTCAGATCAATTGAGCTGTGTAACAGGGGAAACTTTAACTAATAAACTGTACTAATCGGCTGAACCAAAAATTATAGAAAAAAATTGGCAAAAAGCTTTATGAGTCTAGATTCAGGGAAATTTTATGGATTTGAATTTCGAGTTTTTTAACTCGAGTTATGATTTATTTAGTGAATATGACGCAACAGAGACAGCTTAATCAAAGTGGAATGAATAGTGAAGTTAAAGTAGATATACTTGAATTGTTGTGTAAACATGTTAGATTCTTTAATTAGTATTTACATACTTACTTACTAAGCTATAAGCTTACTTTGTTTCTCTCTTTTGTCTTATAGTGTCCTCCGGCTTGCTCAGGAGTTAAGGATCGTGAAGATCTACCCGCACTATCATACTTTAGGGTATTTGAACTAAACGTTTTGAATTATGGCATGTATAGTAGGCTTAATTATTTTGTTACGTGTCATATTTGTCTAGGTTTAAAATATTAGTTGCAGTACTCGACCAGCTATTTTGTACAAGCCATTAAAGTTGGCTAATATTGTTCAAGACATATGTTATACGATGCACTATCAAATTGGATGACATATTTATATCTCGGTTATGTTTAATGGTATGTGTTATGTTCTGGTAATACCTTGTATCCTGTTCCGGCGACGGTAACGGGTAAGGGGTGTTACAGGTAAATTTTTAAACACAAACCCTAGCTCAAAATAATGGTAGAAATAGCTAGAACATGTTACCGGGACTTCAAAAATGTAAAGAAAATTAAAAACGGGCTAGGGATCACTTACAAATGAGCTTGGAAAGCTTAAAAACCCTAGCCATGGTGTTTTTCATGAAAAATTCGGCCATGAGGAAGAAGATGAGCAAAATTGGCTTATTTTGGCATTTTTAATTCATTTAATTACCAATTTACTAAAATGCCCTTAATGAAAAACTTTTAAAAACCTATCATACCATGTCCATTTTTGTCCACAAACTTCAAAATGGTCTAATTGCCATTTAAGGACCTTTAATTTAAGAACTCATAACAATTAGACACTTCTAACATGAACTCAACTTTTGCACTTTTTACAATTTAGTCCTTTTGACCAAATTGAGTGCCCAAACGTCGAAATTTTTGAACGAAAGTTTCACGAAATCATTCCGTAAAATCGTAGACCATAAAAATATAATAAAAATGAATTTTCCTCATCGGATTTGTGGTCCCGAAACCACTGTTTCGACTAGGCCCAAAATCAGGATATTACAATCATGGTTTTACTTAATCAAACAATTTACCAAGATCTATAACAACACAAACATGTTTTTAATAACTTAAGTAGACGAAATGCAATCAACCTAACACGAATTAAATTTAAGCCATGTTAATTAAATTTAGAATAACAGCATAACAAATATTCATAGACATGTTCATAACAACAACAAGGAAAGTTAAAGGATAGGAAACTAGAATCAAATCCAGTTTTTCTTTAAAGCCAGACTAGTTTGCTCATCTCCTTCTCCGCTTGTTCTATTGATCCAAGGCTTCTATAAGCACTTGAATGCTACTACCCAAGGTGGTTGAAAAACTCTTTTCCAAGAAGGAAATCGTCAAAGGAAAGTAGAAGGGAAAAATAGGAAACAAAGAGGGGTTTTGGAAGGGAGAAAGTGAGTAAAAGTGAGAGAGAGAAGTGTGGAATGAGAGGTGTGATGAATGAAGAAGGGAAAGGGGTATTTATAGGTGGGTTTGGCTGCTAAAAATATCAAAAAATTAGCAGCCATACACCTTCCTTGGCCGGCCACACATTGATGCAAAGTTTGAATGTTTCAAACTTATCTAAATTTAGCTTGGGGCATTTTTTAAAGTACAAAAAGTGGAGGGTTTGAATAGATTTTTAAGGAAACTTGAGGGCTATTTTGAAATTAATTAAATTAGATAAATAAGCTGACTGGGTCAACTTATTGTGACAGTTTTGGGCTGCAAATTTCTTTATTGGATCAGACTTCAATGCTTAGCGCACTAGGGCACTTTCTCCTTCAAGCTTTATATAAAATTTTAACCCAATTTAACTTGGATAAAAATTAAATATAAAGTATATAAGTGATTATCATTTGGACTAACCTTGGCTAGAAAAATATTTAATCTTGCCATTGGTTCACTCGACGCAAAAATTCCTCCGACAGTTCAAGCCTTTCAAGGTGTCTACCGAGCCAATTTTCACCTTTTGTGCAAAATTGTCGAAAATAAGCCAATGTATAAATTTATTATAAAAATAATTAAAATTCAATATGTTAATAATTTAAGTGTAAATTAATTATTTTATAATTAAAATATATGAATGTCAAAAAAAAAATTACTACGATACAGCATGAATTAGAGCTCAAAAGGTGCTGAAAAAGTTTATATATTTTTGTGTTTCCAATTACTCAAACTAATTATAAAACCTAAAAAATCTCTCTCAACGGGGAGGTCTCATACAAACATAAATAATGAGAACTATAATGCATAATTTTAACCATTCTATCTCCATCCTGATTATCTTTTCTAGTTATATGTTGAAGATTCCATTAATCAAATCGTAACAACATTTGGTGAATTTTCCTGATCAAAGCAGAACTAGAGCCTTTTGATGTCCTCTCCTGTATAGCTATTACTGCCTCAAGGTTATAAGTCTCAATTGAAACACGACCAAATCCACCCTCACAAAGAAGAATCAAGCCATCTAGGATGCCCCACAGTTTGGCATAAAAGTAGAATAATTCCCTAAAAATCTATTAAAACCCACAATCCAAATCCATACTCCATCACTATTTTTCGCTATACCCCCCGCCGTAGTAAAGCTGCCTACATTTCTAACATATCCATCTATGTTGTAACACCTCTTACCCGTATCCAAGGCCGAAACAGAGTACGAGGCATTACCAGACTTAACAATACACATAGACGAAAACGGGGCCATAAAATTTCATTTAATTCAAAACTTTTCGAACTCATACATAACAAACAAAGCTAACTATATCATCACATCAAAACGTAGGACATGACACGATTAATTAAACTAATAAACCATAATGGATAAGGACCACATCTCATGATCATATACGATAACTCAATGCAGACTGATACGTAAGGTCAAAATCATAATAAAAATACATATCACAACCAACTTCCTATACATGCCACTCACTTGATATTTCTAATATTTGAATTAATTTTCCCAAAAATGATAGTTTGATAGTGTGATTTTGCCTCCGACGATCTCCAACCCCGAGCCGACATGCCAATACTAAAGAAATGGAGAGGATGGGTAAGCTTTACGCTTAGTAAGTTCATATGAAAATAATAAGCAATTACTACCATGCTTTTCAAGATAAAACACTATAATTGTACAATTACACATATTCAGGTTAAGATGTGTTATCAAGTTACAGTTACTAAATCATTCATATCTGAAGCTAAAAAACTCCAGATTTAGTTTTGTTAATTTTCTTTGAAACTATATTCATATATATTTCTCCCATAAAATTTCCAGAATTTTTGGTTTAGCCAATTAGTACAGTTTATTAGTTAAAGTCTCCCCTATTTTAGAGTATGACTACTCTGACCTCTGTGCACTACGAACCAAATTTCTCCCTGTACAGAATTCCAACGACCATGCAGTTTGCTTCCCTTAAAAATAGACTCAATAAGGAATCCATCCATATAAGGTATGACTCTTAATAAGGTTTTTACAATTTATGGTTAATTTATAAATTCAGAACAAGGAATCTCGAATTCATTCAGACCCTGTTTCACAAGAATTCAAATATCACACAATATAGAATTCTTTTGCTTCCCCTGTTTCTTTCATGTGAAAATAGACTCATTAAGCTTTATTTTCATATATCATTTTCATTTTTATTCAACGTACACAAATTTTAGTGAATTTTCAAACTCATGCAACTGCTGCTATCCAACACTATTTTACCACTAAAATTCATTCTTACATAATTCCACTTAATCCATTTTGTCTTATCGAAATTCACCCAATTATCGAGCACATTGCTCATAATTTTTCATAAACATATACCTACACTTATTCATCATATAATCATGTTCAATTGTATTTTTACTTAATCGATTTTCCCGTTGAACTTTTCGGAATAATAACTGATACTCAATGGCCTGCACATATTTTCACACTTGTAGCCAAAGCTATCTGGTACGCATAGTAGCCTACACATAGTACTACACATGCGACCAATTATCTGGTACACGTAGTAGCCTGCACTTATTACTACACAGGTGACCTAACCATCTGATACACGTAGTAGCCTGCACTTAGTACTACACATGCGACCTCACAATAGATCATTCGTATCGTTTTTATTCCGAAGGTTCAATTGGGAAATTCCTCACTTTTCAACATTTTACTAAATTGTTCGTAATCAATTTAAATTCATAATTTACATCAAATAACCATTTGATAGGCAGCCACATTTCATATGATATCAAATATAATAACATAAAAAGAATCGATAGATTATTTATGTACGAATTTACTTGAAGTGCCGATCTCACTATCCATAGTACCAATTGTCCATTCATAGTATAATAAGACACAACTCAAATATCAAATCAGCTTTTAAGAATTTACATAACATATATCACATATTTCATATATCACTTGTCATGTATCTTCATTTTCTTGCATTTCATGTAACATTCTTTCATGTCATATTTCCACATCATAAACACCATTCCATCAACTTTTCCAATATATTAAATCATAAAATATATGCAATAATAGTAAGAAATATAATTCAAACATAACATTGCATTATTATTATCATATGAACTTACCTCGATCCAGAAACAACAATTTACCATTTTAGTCCATAACCTTGTATTTTCCCGATTTAAGCCTGAATCTCGATTTCCTTCATCTATAATATCACATTTAGCCTAATAATTAGTCACACTATTCATACGGGTCCAAAAATCATATTTTTAAAAATTTTCATTTTGACCCCTAAACTTTTGCATATTTGCACTTTTGCCCCAATGTTCAGAAATTAAACTTCATCCTATTTTCTTATGTTTTATGACATGCTGATCATTTTTCCCTTATATGGCAACATCAAATTCTCACTCTAACATGTACTTATGACTATTAGGTATTTTTACCGATTAAGCCCTTTTGCTCGTTTTCACTTAAAACCGAGTAGCACAAGTTGTCTAACATAATTTAAAACCTCATATTCTATCATAAAACACCAAAATACACAAATTTCACCTATGGATTTTTTCCAAATATGAACCCTAGGTTGAATTATTGCTAGCATAAGCTAAATCAAGTTACCGGGACTCCAAAAACGTAAAAATCATTAAAAACGAGGCTAGAACAGACTTACAATCGAGCTTGGAAGCTTCAAAACACTAGCCATGGAGTCTCCCTTGGTATACACATCCATGGTGAAGAAGATGAGCAAAATTGGCTTTTAATTTTTTATTTTAATTCATTTTACCCCTAAATGACCAAAATGCCCTTACTACTAAACTTTCCAAAAATTCCATTCATGTCCAATATTTGTCCATAAACTTTGAAATTGGTAAAATTGCTATTTAAGACCTCCTAATTAATATTTCAAAGCAATTTAATACTAGAAACTTCTAGAATGCAAGTTTTGCAACTTATTCAATTTAGTCCCTAACTTCAAATTAAGCACTTTATGCATAGAATTTCTTCACGAAATTTTCACACAATCATTCATTCATATCTTATACCTCAAAATAATTATAAAATAATTATTTCTATTTCGAATTTGTGGTCACGAAACCACTATTCCGGTTATGCCCTAATTCGGGATATTACATATGTTCAAGCATGCTCAGTTACCATTCAGGTGGGAATGTGGTGACTTATTTTGTGACCTACCCGAGAATTTCTTGTTAAGGGAGTTATATTGAATTTCCCAACTGAGTGAAACCTTGATGGTTTTATTCGCACTCCTAATAATCCCTTAAAAATTGAAGAGGTTGATATTCTCCCGAAGGCGCCACGCAATGATGCCAAGTAGACATTGCCTATCTATAGCTCCTGTACACCAATCTTGTTGATTTTTCAAATTAAAAACAAGCCAATCCTGCAAACTACTCGATAAATATTGGTTAGCCAATTATATGGAATTAAGAGATGCCAAATATTCCTTACAAAAATATAGTCCCTAAGAACATGGAGAACATCTTCAAAAGCATGCTCCACAAGTTAAATCATGTCCTAATCCTATACGAGCCATTTCTTGCTGAGTCAGCAATCAGTGGTTAACAATAATCCAGATAAAGAAACTAACCTTGGGGCCCTTGAAATTTTTATGGGATGTGCCAAATTGAGTCTTTTTGGTTCCATGTTCCTTCCCGTAACCTCCCATAGGCACTTTTGATAGAGAAGCAACCTATCGAGTTACCCCCCAAATGATCCTATCAACTCCTGAACTCGAGTGGCAAGGTAGAATCCCTGCAATTCTTCTGATAATTTCTTTTGGTAACCAAAGGTGGAAGATATCAAAGTTTCATTCACCATTCTCTATAACCATATCACTTAACATGCAATCCATATCCAAATTTGAATACCTAGGAATTAAGTTAACCAATGGTCCTACATTTGTAATCCAAGTGTCTCGCAAACATCTAATATTATTCCCATTCCCCACTGACCAAAGTAGGTTCTCTCTAATAAGAGGCCTAGTTTTAGTTATAGCTTTCCATAGAAAAGAACATCTTCCATGCGTTATTGATTCTGGCAATCTACTTGCCATCTGTAACGCCCTAATTTTTGAGAATTATGTAAAAGTTGTAAAATTTAAAATTCTGTGTTCTGTTTGTTATGTGTAGGATTAATCATGTTGGTGGGCCTCTAGAAGGCCCAAGCTTAGGATAAAACCCGGTAGTTTTAATTAAATTTAATTCTATAAGAGAAAGGGGTTCTGATAAATTGGGCTTTTAGGAATTATTTGTGAATAATGGATCACAAGGAAGCAAGTGGTAAAGTGGCATGTGACACCACCGGGAAGGATGTAGTGGCTGTGGAAGCTTGGGGAGGACCTGTGTTCAAGTCACAATGACAAAGAAATTAAGTGATTAATTTTATGTACAGAAAGGGAAGTGATGGAACTGAAATAAAAGTCTGTCGGAAGAGTTTAAGAGGGTAAGGGATTGAATAAGGATAGAGATAAGGAGGAAATCTAGGAGCTGATTAGGGTGAGTCAGTGTTGGCTGAATTTTGGACTCTTGAGGAGCAAGAGGTGGCCGCCAAGGGTTTCTTTAGGGGGTAAATTCGGCTAGGTTAAAGTGCCAAGATAAATTCGGCAATAGGGAGGAGTTGTGCCGCTTGTCGCTTTTCTCACCTTCTCCCTTTAGCCATTTTTGCTTTCTTCTTATTCTCTTTCTCCTTTGCCGAACCTTTCAAACCTCTTGTCCATCTCCACCCTACTCTACATCACTTTTCTCCATTAATTTTCTTAGACTAAAGCCGAACCTTAAATCTCAAAATCCCGAAAGCTATATTCTTGTGCCGTTTTTCCAAAGCCATATTCCTCAATATGTTTTCCTTTTTGACCAACATTCCTCTCCTCTAAATCCCTAGCATCTGTCGACAACATTACCCAGGGTTATAGCCTCAAATCATTATTTTCTATATCACCTAGAAAAATTGAATCTACTATAGAGTTAGGGACTTGTAGCCGAAACTTCAAAGCTTCTAGATTCAAGTTTTACCGTCGTTAAAAAATGTTGAATCTACATCAGATCTACATTGAAAGCAGGAAGGAATAAGTGGTAAGTGCTCATCACTCCAAATCTAGTCTTATTTTTCAAGTTAGGAAAAAGCCGAAGTCCCTAAAATCTAGGGAGGCTATCGATTTGGGCATAGGGCATAAAGGGTCTTTAACTGATGATTTATTCTGATGATTAGTGTCTTCTCAAGGGGTGGATCGAAGGCTTGGATCTTTGGAGCGATCAGACTTGGATTTAGCCATCGGATTTCGGCAAGAAGGTAAAGTTTTAAAGGCTATTAGGGACAGAGTCGAATATGGGTAAGTAATTATGGAGATTAGTGTTGTGATTTGCAATCTAAGAATTGTAGCAACGTAATTGTAGGCAGTTCGTGCGTGGATCTTGTCAGCAAGTCGTCACAAATCAGGTGTGTAACTGACACCCTTTCATAGGCTAGATCGGCAAAAGCCGAAAAGCCGAGATACCGAAAAACTGGTATTTTGGGCGCTTGCGAGTGTGCGAATGCTCGTGAAACGTATGGGTAATTATTACTGGTAATCGAAAGTGATAAAACTGCAGTACACGCGATTTCGTGCGTTTTGATATTTTGGGCTTAATGGGCCAAAACTGGGTTAATGGGCCAACGCCCAATTGAAGAAACGCTTCGGTAAGTGTTTTTGGCTAAACGTAATAGCTACGATATGCATGAAAACCTTAGAAATAGTTAGATTTATTAGAATACCCCTATGTATGCAAAATTACCATTATACCCCTATGTATGCAAATGACCTTTATACCCCTAGGGTTAATTTTGTCTCAAAAGCATGATGAATTAAATCGTATGATGTATGCCATGAATGTATATCTGCTGCATGGGGACATGGGTTATATTATGGAGGAAGCGCCCGGTGGCTATGCCACAAATTATTCGCTCGGTGGCCCCGCCACGTATATCTGTTTCGGTGGTACCGCCACAAAATATCTATATCCGTGACTCACACATTTTTATATCCGCGCCCATGCTGCATATTTCGTGGCGTAGGCGGTTGGGTGGGTCGAGTAGTCTCCCACATGGTGAAAGTATGGTATGGGGTGTATGTGGTTGGATATGGTTGGGTTTCGCATAAGCATGATATATCTGTTCGTCTGCTCAGGGGCCTACGGGCTTTATTCGATATCTGCTCGGGCTGAGGCCAACTTATTCTGTCTCTGTGGTTTGAACTGATTTAGGATATGGTTGGGTTGAATTACACACTGAGTTTTCCAAAACTCACCTCTTATTTTCATCCTCGCAGGTAATCCTCAACCATAGTGGGCTTGGAGCTGTGAGGGATTTGGACTGGCCACATGTTTCTATGAACCTGGTTTCTTTCTGGTGAACTGGACGTCCTTTTAATTTCATCTATGGTTTTGGGTTTTAAGTGTAATAAGGCCTTTTAATTATTTTTATGGTTTTGTTTTACTTTTATTATTTTATTTTACTATGATGAAAAAAACTATGATGACTAAGGAAAATGGGTTAGCTTTAGGACGCGTTTTCAAAAACATTAAGGGATTTCAAAATAACACGATTACAAGTAAGACTTCTGCTAAGCAAACATTTTCAAACTTAATCATTTTCTTAAGATAGACATAACCAGACGGTTTTCTCAAAATTATACGAGTTGTTAAGGTGTGGCAATGGTGGTGTGCATGTCTAGGATTGGATCCGAAGGGAGCTTGGTACTTAAGCAGTCCGACGGGCTCACCTCCTCTTCTTCCTGGTTTCCTACCTGGTGCACAGCTTCTATTCAGCTTAACCTGCTTTAAAAAGTATCTTTTACAACCCCAACTAAGTTTTCCAAACTAAGTAAAACGGAACGTTTTGAACGCATCGATGTGGCGCACCGGATCCGGTCATAACATCTAGGCCGGGTTTGGGGTGTTACACCATCCCACACTTGGTTCGTAAGACCTCTACAAAAGCATTTACAGATAAATCACACAAGTTACTATTCAAATTTTGAAATCATTCATAACATCCCTTAAATGGACCCTCAAGGTCCAATACGAGCATTAGAATCGAGTCGGAACTTAATCGGAACCTCTAAGAATTTTTCATGAAATTTCAAAACTTTTCCAAGGTGCAGGGCTCACACACCCATGTGGTCCAAGGGACACGCCTGTGCTACAGGCCATGTTCGACCCCGTGTAACTTTTTGATTTGTGTACACAACCATGCCACACGTTTGTGTGCTAGGTCGTGTGGTCAATTAATTCATTTCGAAATTAGTACAGGTTTCACATGGCCAAGACACACGCCCGTGTGCTAGGCCAGTAGCACACACAGCTGAGACACACGCCCGTGTCTCTACTCGTGTACTCAATTCTGAGCATTTTGTTTCTCAAAATTTAGGTGCAGGGAACACACGACCTAACTACATGCCCATGTACCCGGTCGTGTGTCACACACAGTCTAGACACACGACAGTGTGGACAAAATAAAGCCATTTTTAGCTTCATTTCTGACCCAAAATCACACTTATGTCTTGCACTAAAACTCACATCCATAAACCAACCAATTCAAGCATTCAATTTAAGCAAATTCCATCATTTATCATGGCTTTTCATTTCATGCATACATGTCTATAATCTTACTTTAGTTAAGCATACTCATTTAACCTTTTTCAATCAATCAAAAATAAACACTTATGTTATCTCCATAAAGTAAACTTAAATACATATATATACATGTACCAAAACATAATGATCACTAGCCATTCCAATGGCTAGATTACAATAATCATTTACATTTACATTTACATGCCAATATGACCAATATAACCTATACATGCCATTGTAACTAATATTTTCTTTACCATATTGTACCGACATGGGCCGATAGATAGTGTGAGTGATCTCCGCCAAGCATCCAATCTAACGAGCTTCTAATTTACTCTAAAACAGGGAAATAAAACTAAGTAAGCATAAAATGCTTAGTAAGTCTGTATAACATGGTACTTGAATTACCATTCATTCTATTTTGAGGTAACAATGTAAGGCATATTCAATCAATTTGACCTCAAGCTCTACACATATCCTCATTACCTTTGTTAGTCATATATTCCATAATATCATCAAAACAGATATGGCTTAACAACAATCAAGTTTCCATGCAAATATGCTTTCCACATCATGTATTCATTTAACATGTATAAATCATCTCATTATTTCAAGTATAATTTCATAATAGTTCATTTCGAGTTCAGATCATTTCATATTAGAACTTTACTCATATTACTCAGATTATCAAGGTCACAATTAGTACACTCAAGGTGCACAAGTCTATAATCAAGAATGAACATATATTTATCAAATAAAGTCCATGTACAAAAATCATTATCTCATGTTTTCATATATCATATGTCATGTATTGTCATTTTTTTGTATTTTAGCTAGATATGTATAATAACTCATTTCTTATCCATATATTTTCATATCAAGATTTTTACTCGTTGAGTTTATCTGAAATATCGATGGTTACACAAGTAGTACACTCGAGATGTACAAATCAGAATCCATTAATTTATGTCCAATGGTACCCATAAGGTACTATATCGGAGAGTACACTCTTAACCCACACATGTAGACGACAGGATTACCAGTCCAGGCTAAATCCTTTTTATGACATATGCTCTAAAGAGCTTGATCTGGATCACCTGTCTGGTCTAAATCCAATTCATAACATATGCTCGAGAGGATTTATATCAAGATTACCCGTCTAGGCTAAATCCTTTCATAAATGAGGTCAATAGGATTACTTGTCTGAGCTAAATCCTGTCAGCAACAAATGTAGGACCTCATTCATTTCGAGAAATCACATATCCATCGATATTCATTTATTCAACGAGATTTAAAATTTTCAAGCATTTCCCGGCATGTAATTATTTCATACATCTATAAAATTCATATGATTTAAATGATTACATTCCACATTCGTTCCAAGCATAAAAGTAACATTTTTCTCGTTTACCCTTTATCAAGCATTTTTGTTAATCAGGCTTTGTTAGGTATATTTTCAATGTCATATACTGTAACAGTCCGGTTTCAACCCTAGTCAGAATAGTGGTTTCGGGACCACAAATCTGAGTCTGAAAAAATATTTTAATATTATTTTTTATGTCTGAGATATATGAATTTATATCTGCGAAATTTCTGTGATTTAAATTGTCTGTTTTTGTGCTTAATTATGAAAAATGATTAAACCACGTAAAGTGTAAAAGTTGAGTGTAAAAGTTGAGTGCTAAATGTTAAAGCACTTATTTGGTTTGGCTTTTAAAATAAAGGTTCTTGCATGTCAATTGGACCATTGTACTAATGCATGGACAAGTATGGATATTAGTGGATAGAATTTTTATTTGTTAATTTAAGGGAAAAATTGGAAAATGGTTTATAATGTATAATTAATAAAAATAAAACATGAAATGGGTGTTCATAATAGGGGATTTTAGGGTTTCGGCATTTGCAAACATCAATTAGGTATGTTCTTTTGATCGATTTTTGATAATTTCTATGTTTCTGTATCGTTGCTATGTGTTCTTCAAAACCCATGTCTGAATTTCTGTTTTTGTTAAAGATTTCTTAAGATGCCATTGTTGATATCATAAGTTTTGAAATGTTTTTGGATAAATTATGAAGGCTTGGTAGATGATGTATAAGTTTTGTCTCTGAATTTTGATGAAATAGAGCTAATTGAGCTAATTAGTGAAAATGAGGTTTTGAAGAAATAAATTATGATTTAAATATGTTATTTGGGATGGTATGGAAGCCATGTATATTCAGCCAAGCTATAGTCTTGGTAAATTTTGCATATTTGTGATTTTGTGAAAATGGACTAAATTGTCAAAGTGTGAAAATGTAAGGGCTAAAATATAAAGTGCCCTAAATATGTGTATATGGATTAAACTAAATGTAATGAATGATTGAATGGTTGAATTTGTACTGTATTAGATCAAGAACAAAGAAAATTGGACTTAGATCAGGGGAAGTCCAAAATAGTTGAATGGTCGACTCGTTTTATCCGAAATACGTCCGAGGTAAGTCAAATTACAATTTTGTGTTAATTGAAATAAATTCTGCATATATAAACTGTAATCTGTATTGGATGGCCTTAAGCGCTGGAGAAATATATTTGGAGTAAATTATGATATTATGTTAGTAGCTGAAAAACTCTGTATGTTCCTAAGTAAAGTTGACATATGTCTGTGACATCGTGTAATACCGTGTCTGGGACACAGGCCTCAATTGAGATTTACGTATAAGACCATGTCTAGGACTCGACATCGTATCTGACTTTGTGTAAGACCCTGTCTGGGACAGAGACATCGATATTGAATTACATGTAAGACCACGTGTGGGACGTCGGTATTATACTTGATTATTAGCATCTGTATCGTTTCTGACCCGTCTGATTATATTGTACAAAATTTGAGATTGAGTATATGAATTGTATAACCTATGCAGGTACGTTTGTATCGTACTAAATTTTTTGAATATGAAAAACTCTGTCTCTGTAAAATATGTATGGAAATGAATCATGACATATATGCAAACAAAGGAGCATGGTTAAGTTTATGAATTATTCTATGAAATGGTTATGAATCTATATGGTTGAATGGTACATATATGCTTTAGTAATTATACCAATTGTATTTGGCTTACTAAGCTCTTCATAGCTTACTCTGTGTGTTTACTGTCTGTTTTACAGTTATCGTAGCTATTGAAGGCTCAGGGATAGTCTAGGATCGTCGCCACACTATCGATCTTATTTTAGTACTTTTGAAAGTGTAAATATTTTAAAGTATGCCGTATCTAGGCTAGAAAGTCTATGTATAAAAGTTTTGATGTGTATATATATTACCATCGGAGTTGGCTAACAATGATGAGTTGTGTATAATTTTGGTGTATGTTTGTAATGTGCTAAGTTCTAATGTGTTTTGGTCATTCTTAAGCATGGAATTGGTTGGAAATTTTGGTATGAATGTTGTATATTATTGTTTGTAAGATTGGACCCAAAAAGGGGTAGCAAATTGGCTTCAACCAACCCTGCTTGGTGCCACATGGTCAGGGTACACGGGCGTGCCTTGTGGCCGTGTAAGAAAAGCAGTATTCTTCTAAAAGTCACACGGTCTCGACACAGGGGCATGTCATATTGCCGTTGGCTAAAGTCAGTAGCTAGCTAAGTATCACACGACCATAGTACACGGGCATGCCACTTGGCTGTGTGAAAAAGTCAGTATAGGACCTATTTTTGGCATGGCTGGTTCACATGGGCGTGACTAGTGCCCATGTGTACCACACGGCCTTGTCCCACGGGCATGTGACTTTATCAGTTTGAAAGAATTGGTTAAGTTCTGAAAATTCTGAATAAGTTCAGTTTAGTTCCGACCTTTCTTTAAATGTATATTTTAGGTCTCGTAGACCATAATTAGAGATGATCGTTTATGAAATGATGTTAAATAGTATCTGTGATTCTGAATTGGTTCGTAATGTTCTATCTGTCTGATAATGCCTCGTAACCCTAATTCGATGTTGGTTACGGGTTAAGAGTGTTACATTTTATTGGTATCAGAGCTATGGTTTAGTCAGTTCTAGGACTACCATAGCGTATTTGAGTTTAGCTGTACATGCCATACTCTTAACATTGAAATGTACTTTTGTATAGCAAATGGATCCCGATAGAGCTGTAGCTGACGATGTTGAAAGCAATGCACCTACTCCTGTGCAAAGGACGGTGCAAGATGATTCACGATCGGCTATGAGTAGCTGTGATAGTGAGGCTAAGCAAGCCTCTTATCAGATGATGAACGATTGGTTCAATCAGTATATTAGAACCAATCCGACTGTACAACAACCTCCACCCCCAGTTATTCCTTGTAAAATTCCTGATATGCCACGAGTAAATCTGGTACAATTGAGTAGACCACTAGTTGATAAGATTATGAAGTATGGGGCTGAAGAGTTCCGAGCTACCACGAATGATGATGCTGAAAGAGCCGAATTCTAGTTGGAAAATACAATAAGAGTGTTTGATGAAATGTCTCTGAATCCTGAGGAATGTGTAAAATGTGCTATTTCACTTCTGAGAGATACGGTGTAGCATTGATGGAAGACTTTAATATTTGTGGTTGCAAGTGAACGAGTTACGTGGGATTTCTTTCAATCTAAATTCCAGAAGAAATATATCAGCTAGAGATTCATTGATCAGAAACGCAAAGAGTTTTTTGAGCTTAAACAAGGCCATATGTCTGTTACTGAATACGAACGTGAATTTGTGAGATTGAGCCAGTATGCCCGTGAGTGTGTATCGAATGAAGCAATAATGTGCAAAAGGTTTGAAGATGGATTAAACGAAGATATCCATCTGTTAGTTGGAATTCTAGAAATTAAAGATATGGTTGTGCTCGTTGAGCGAGCTTGTAAAGCTGAAGAATTAAGTAAAGAGATAAGAAAAGCTGATTCTGAAGCCAGAGATGCTAGAAAGAGATCTTCGAGTAGAGCATTTTAATCTGAGTAAAAGAAATTCTGAGATGATCGAAACTATTCAAAGACTGATGTAAGATATTCGAATCGAGATGGAGCTAGATTGCACTCGAATTCCAGAGCTCCTGTTACTTCTGTTGCAAGAGTTGGAAATGTCTGATCTGAAAAACCTGAATGTAAATACTGTGGTAAAAGACATCCGAGAAATTGTAGATTGAATGACCGAGCCTATTTTCGATGTGGATCTCTGGATCATTTTGTAAGAGATTGTTCTAAACCTGTTGAGCAAGAGAATGTACATAATCCGAGACTGAGTAACACTTCAATTAGAGGTGGACCTTCTAGAAATTTGAGAAATGCAAGTGGTGGTCAAAGAGCTACTAGGGATACTACTGTTAGATCTGAGGCCAGTGCACCTGCCAGAGCCTATGCTAGTCGAGCTCGTGAGGTAGCTTCATCACCAGACGTGATTACTGGTATTTTTACTCTCTATGATACTTCTGTGATTGCATTGATAGATCCTGGATCAACACATTTTTATATTTGTGTGAATTTAGTGCACAGTAAGACATTGCCTGTAGAGTCTACTGAATTCGTAATTAGAGTAGCAAACCCCTTAGGCAAAAGTGTCTTGGTTGATAAAGTCTACAAGAATTGCCCGTTAATGATTCGATATGTTTGTTTTTCAGCTGATCTGATGCTTTTGCCTTTTGACGAATTTGATATAATTCTGGGAATGGATTGGTTAACTCTGCATGATGCTATTGTGAATTGCAAACGAAAAGTCATTGATTTAAGGTGTAAGAATGATGAAATAATCTGAATTGAGTCTAGTGATCTGAATGGACTATCAGCTGTGGTATCTGTAATGAAAATACAGAAATATGTGAAGAAAGGCTGTGAAGCTTACTTAGCTTATGTGTTAGATTCGAAAGTGAATGATAAGAAAGTTGAATCAGTGCCTGTTGTTTGTAACTTCTCTGATGTGTTTCCAAAAGAACTACCTGGTTTGCCTCTGATTCGAGAAGTCGAGTTTGACATTGAATTAGTACCTGGTACTACTCCGATTTCAATAGCTTCGTATAGAATGGCTCCGACCGAGTTAAAGGAATTAAAATCTCAGTTGCAAGAATTGACCGATCGAGGATTCACTAGACCGAGTTTCTCCCCTTGAGGTGCTCCTGGTCTGTTTGTGAAAAATAAAGATGGCACAATGAGAATGTGTATTGATTACAGACAACTTAATAAAGTGACTGTAAAGAACATATACCCTCTGCCTAGAATTGATGATTTATTCGATCAGTTGAAAGGTGCTGCTGTATTTTAAAGATAGATCTGAGATCGGGTTACTATCAGTTGCGGGTAAAGGACTCTGACATTCCGAAAACTACTTTCAGAACGAGGTACGGGTATTATGAATTTTTAGTTATGCCTTTTGGTTTGACGAATGCACTTGCTGTATTTATGGGCTTAATTAATAGAATTTTCAGACCGTATTTAGATCAATTTGTTGTTGTATTGATTGATGATATATTGATTTATTCACGTGATGAATCTGAGCATACTGAACATTTGAAAATAGTGCTATAGACTCTACGAGATAAACAGTTGTATGCAAAGTTTAGTAAATGTGAATTCTAGTTGTGAGAAGTTGGTTTTTTGGGTCATATTGTATCAGCTTTCGGTATCCGAGTTGATCCGAGCAAAATTTCAGTTATTCTGGATTGGAAGCCTCCGAGTAATGTATCTGAAGTCCGCAATTTTCTGGGACTTGCCGGTTACTACAGACGATTTGTAAAAGATTTCTCTGTGATAGCAACTCTGTTGGCAAAATTGCTTCAGAAAGATGTGAAATTTGAATAGTCTGAGAAATGTCAGAAAAGTTTCGGTCGGTTAAAACTCTGTTAATTGAAGCTCCGGTATTGGTACAACATGAGTCAAGTAAAGAATTCGTTGTTTGCAACGATGCTTTGTTGAATGGACTCGGTTGTGTTTTAATGCAAGAAGGAAAAGTTGTTGCTTATGCTTCGAGACAATTAAAGCTGCATGAGAAGAACTATCCGACACATGACCTTGAGTTAACTGCTATTGTGTTTGCTTTAAAGATCTGGCGTCACTATCTGTTGGTGAGAAATGTCATGTGTTTTCTAATCATAAAAGTATGAAGTATTTAATGACACAAAAAGATTTGAATCTACGATAGAGAAGATGGTTAGAACTGTTAAAAGACTACGAACTTGTGATTAATTATCACCCGGGAAAAGAAAATGTGGTTGCTGATGCTTTGAGTCGAAAATCGTTATTTGCAATGAATGCTCATTTAGTTCTGTCTGATGATGGTTCAGATTTAGCTGAATTAAAAGCGAGACCTTTGTTTTTACAAACAAATTATTGAAGCTTAGAAGGTTGATAATGAGATTATGGCTAAACGAACTCAGTGTAATTCTGATTCTGATTCTGAATCCCGAATTGATGATGATGACTGTCTGAGGTTCAGAAATAGAATTTGTGTTTCGAGAAATCTAGAGTTAATTTAAATGATTTTGAGTGAAGCTCATAGTAGTAGATTTTCTGTACATCCGGGAAGTACGAAAATGTATAATGATTTGAAACAACTATATTGGTGGCTGGGAATGAAAAGAGATATTTTTTACTTTGTTTCGAGATGTTTGATCTGTCTGCAAGTTAAAGCTGAGCATCAGGTGCCCTCTGGGTTATTACTGCCGATGATGATTCCAAAGTGGAAATGGGATAGTGTGACCATGGATTTTATTTCGGGTTTGCCTCTGTCTCCGAAAAAGAAAGACGCAATTTGGGTTGTAGTTGATCGTTTGACGAAATCAGCTCATTTTATTCCGATTCGGTTTGATTATTCACTTGATAAGCTAGTTGAGTTGTATATTTCTGATATTGTGAGATTGTATGGTGTGCCATTGTCGATAGTGTCAGATAGAGACTCGAGATTTACATCGCGATTTTGGAAGACGTTGCGAGATGCTCTGGGTACTAAATTGCATTTTAGCGCTGCTTTTCATCCGCAAACTGACGGTCAATCTGAACGAATTATTTAGATACTTGAGGATATGTTGAAATGTTGCATTCTCGAGTTTGAAAGTGCGTGGGAACAATATCTACCATTGATTGAGTTCGCTTATAATAATAACTTTCAATCGAGCATCAAAATGACACCGTACGAAGCCTTATACGGTAGAAAGTGTAGAACTCCATTATACTGGTCTAAGCTCGGTGAGAATAAGATTTACGGTATTGATTTGATAAAAGAAACAGAACAGAAAGTGAAAGTACTCCGAGATAGTTTGAAAGTTGCCTCTGATCGTCAGAAATCATATGCAGATTTGAAAAGAAAAGATATCGAATTTAAGGTCAGTGATAAGGTGTTTCTAAAAGTATCTTTGTGGAAGAAACTGTTCCAATTTGGTGAAAAGGGAAAGTTGAGTCCGAGGTTCATTGGACCGTATGAAATCATTGAGCGAGTTGGGCCAGTTGCTTATAGATTGAGGCTACCATCTGAGTTAGAAAAGATACATAATTTATTCCATGTATCGATGCTTCGGCGTTACAGATCTGATCCGTCCCATGTGATATCCCCTTCTAAAATTGAGATTCAATCTGATATGACTTACGAAGAAAAGCCGATCCGTATTTTAGGTCGCGAGATTAAAGAATTGCGAAACAAGAAAATTCCTCTTGTTAAAGTGATGTGGCATTGTCACGGTGTTGAAGAGGATACGTAGGAGCCTGAAGATTCAATGGGACAACAATATCTGAATCTGTTTAACGGTAAGATTTTCAGGGACGAAAATTCCTAAGGGTGGAGAATTGTAACAGTCCAGTTTTGACCCTAGTCGGAATCGTGGTTTCGGGACCACAAATCCGAGTTTGAAAAAAATATTTTAATATTATTTTCTGTGTCTGAGATATGTGAATTTATATCTGCGAAATTTTTGTGATTTAAATTGTCTGTTTCTGTGCTTAATTATGAAAAATGATTAAATCACGTAAAGTGTAAACGTTGAGTGCTAAATGTTAAAGCACTTATTTGGTTTGGCTTTTAAAATAAAGGTCCTTGCATGTCAATTGGACCATTGTACTAATGCATGGACAAGTATGGACATTAGTGGATGGAATTTTTATTTGTTAGTTAAAGGGAAAAATTGGAAAATGGTTTATAATGTATAATTAAATAAAAATAAAATATGAAATGTGTTCATAATGGGGGATGTTTTCCGAAAATCAAAGGAAAAATAAAAGAAAAAATGCTTTAGGGTTTCGACACTTGCAAGCATCAATTAGGTATGTTCTTTTGATCGGTTTTTGATAATTTCTATGTTTCTATGATTGTTGCTACGTGTTCTTCAAAACCCATGTCTGAATTTTTGTTTCTGTTAAAGATTTCTTGGTAGATGATGTATAAGTTTTGTCTTTGAATTTTGATGAAATAGAGCTAATTGGGCTAATTTATGAAAATAAGGTTTTGAAGGACTAAATTGTAAATTAAATATGTTATTTGGGCTGGCATGGAAGCCATGTATATTCGGCCAAGCTATAGTCTTGGTAAATTTTGCATATTTGTGATTTTGTGAAAATGGACTAAATTGTCAAAGTGTGAAAATGTAAGGGCTAAAATGTAAAGTGCCCTAAATATGTGTATATGGATTAAATTGAATGTAATGAATGATTGAATGGTTGAATTTGTATTGTATTAGATCAAGAACAAAGAAAATCGGACTTAGATCAGGGGAAGTCCAAAATAGTTGAATAGTCGACTCGTTTTATCCGAAATCCGTCCGAGGTAAGTCAAATTACAATTAC
Source organism: Gossypium arboreum (assembly GCF_025698485.1). Taxonomy (NCBI): domain Eukaryota; kingdom Viridiplantae; phylum Streptophyta; class Magnoliopsida; order Malvales; family Malvaceae; genus Gossypium; species Gossypium arboreum. The sequence continues at coordinate 32,182,727 of NC_069077.1, forward strand.
GTGTTAATTGAAATAAATTCTTCATATATAAACTGTAATTTGTATTGGATGGCCTTAAGCACCGGATAAATATATTTGGAGTAAATTATGATATTATGTTAGTATCTAAAAAACTCTATATGTTCCTAAGTAAAGTTGACATCTGTCTATGACATCGTGTAATACCGTGTCTGGGACACAGGCCTCGATTGAGATTTACGTATAAGACCATGTCTGGGACATCGGCATCGTATCTGATTTCGTGTAAGACCCTGTCTGGGACAAAGGCATCGATATTGAATTACATGTAAGACCACGTGTGGGACGTCGGCATTGTACTTGATTATTAGCATTTGTATCGTTTCTGACCCGTCTGATTATATCGTACAAAATTTGAGATTGAGTATATGAATTGTATAACCTATGCAGGTACGTTTGTATTGTACTAAATTTTCTGAATATGAAAAACTCTGTCTCTGTGAAATATGTATGAAAATGAAGCATGACATATATGCAAACAAAGGAGCATGGTTAAGTTTATGAATTATTCTATGAAATGGTTATGAATCTATATGGTTGAATGGAACATATATACTTTAGTAATTATACCAATTGTATTTGGCTTACTAAGCTTTTCGTAGCTTACTCTGTATGTTTACTATCTGTTTTACAGTTATCGTAGCTACTAAAGGCTCGGGGGTAGTCTAGGATCGTCGCCACACTATCGATCTCATTTTAGTACTTTTGAAAGTGTAAATATTTTAAAGTATGGCATTTATAGGCTAGAAAGTCTATGTATATAAGTGTTGATGTGTATATATATTGCCATGGGAGTTGGCTAACAATGATGAGTTGTGTATAGTTTTTGTGTATGTTTGTAATGTGCTAAGTTCTAATGTGTTTTGGTCATTCTTAAGCATGGAATTGGTTGGAAATTTTGGTATGAATGTTGTATATTATTGTTTGTAGGATTGGACCCAAAAAGGGGTGGCAAATTGGCTTTAACCAAGCCTGCTTGGTGCCACACGATCAGGGTACACGAGCGTGCCTTGTGGCCGTGTAAGAAAAGTAGTATTCTTCTAAGAATCACACGGTCTCGACACAGGGGAGTGTCATATGGCCGTGGGCTAAAGTCAGTAGCTGGCTAAGTATCACACGACCATAGTACACGAGCGTGCCTATTGGCCGTGTGAAAAAGTCAGTATAGGACCTATTTTTGGCATGACTGGTTCACATGGGCGTGTCTAGTGCCCGTGTGTACCACACGGCCTTGTTCCACGGCCGTGTGACTTTATTAGTTTGAAAGAATTGGTTAAGTTTTGAAAATTCTGAATAAGTTCAATTTAGTTTCGACCTTTCTTTAAATGTATATTTTAGGTCTCGTAGACCATAATTAGAGATGATAGTTTATGAAATGATGTTAAATAGTATTTGTGATTCTGAATTGGTCCGTAATGTTCAGTCTGTCTGGTAATGCCTCGTACCCTAATTCGATGTCGGTTACGGGTTAGGGGTGTTACATATACATATATGATATTTATACAATTCAAAAACACAACACTTAATACAAGCATAAAAACATATAAAATTTAGTTACACGAACTTACCTCGACAATTGTTCGTGTACGAAAAATCTACTAATCCAACTTTTTCCTCTTTTCTTCGTTCTAGCTCCGAATTTGGTGTATTCAGATCTATAGGAGTAAGTTTGACATTAATTTATCATATTTTATATTCAATATGACTCAATTTTTATCCTAGGCAAAATTGCCACTTTGCTCCTAACTTTTCCATAAATTCTCATTTCGTCCCTAGGCTTAGAAAATGAAATTTATGCAATTTACTCCCTATTCCAAGCCTAACCAAAATCCCATTACAACATTTACAACACATGTATTCATAAAATTTTAGAATTTTTCATCAAATTTCACAACTTTACATTTTAGTCCCTAAATCATGTTTTCATAAAAAATCACTTTGTAAAAGTTGTTTATCTATCAACAACCTTTCATTTTCTACTATAAATTTCTAATTTTTAGCATATACATCCATGACCCATTTTCCATACTTTGATAAATTTTCAAATTAATCCCCCAAATAGATAGATTAGACTATCCCGGTTTCAAAAATATAAAAATTACTAAAAATGGGGCTTGATTACTTACCCAAATAAGCTTGATAAGTCTTCTTCCTCTCCCCTAGGGTTTCCATAGAAATACTTGGGGAAGATGATATGAAATTGTTTTCTTTTTCTTTAATTAAATTGTCATTTAATAACTTTTCATGTTTCCAATTTAGTCCTTCGCCTTTTTTTATTTTTCCATGGATGAGTCATACCAAAATATGTACATACTTTCTTTAATGGTCTAATTACTATATACGGACCTTAAGTTTTGAATTCCATAGCTATTTAATCCTTATAGTTACTAGAATTCAACTTTTTCATTTTATGCGATTTGGTCCTTCCCGTAATTAAACAAATAATTGGTAAAACTTTCTTATAAAAAATTTCACATGACATTTCTAATACAATACAGATCATATAATAAAATAAAAATAAATTTTATTTTTGGGTCGGATTTGTTGTCTCGAAACCACTGTTTCGATTTCACCAGAATTGGGCTGTTACAACAACAGCCCAATTTCACCATAAATGATGTGTTGTGATCTTGCAATTTCGAAAGTCTTAATCCTCTACGATCTCGCAGTTGACACACATTATTCTAGTTGACCAGGGCCAATTTCTTCCCACTATTAGAAGCCCCTCAAATGAACTGTCTTACCATTTTCTCAATTTCCTCACAGAGTCCTTTTTGAATCATCATTGACTACATCAAATGAACTAAGAATCATCGTCAACATAGATTAGGCCAAAGTGGCCCTCTCTGTTAAAGAAAACTTCCTCGCTTACTAGCTTTGCAATCTACTCCTAACCTTGTCAACAGCAAAACGTAAAGTACTAGTAGTTTTCCTATTATGGAAGAGAGAAACTCCTAAGTACTTTCCCAAGCTCTAAACCCTAAGGAACCCAAGAATATTACACAAACCATCCACTGTACAATCTTCAACTTCTCCCGAGAAACAAACACTAGTCTTATGCGCATTAATCCTACGCCTAGAATAATAACAAAAATTGTTCAAAACTTCTTTCAAAATCCTAGCTTGACTTTCCTCAGCGTTGTAGAAAATAATCAAGTCATTATAAAGCCCAATTAAGAAAGTGGTGGACCCAAATGGGATAAATAGATAGGATCCCATTTTCTTGCATCAATATTAGAAAGGATACTGTGTCCAAGCCACTTTATACAAAGAACAAACAAGTAGGGTGACAAAGGGCATCCCTAACAGACTCTGATTGGGCGAAACTTTTGGGTTGGAGTTCCATTCCATAAAATCTACAAAGGAGAAGAGGTAATGGAAGGCATAATAGCATTCCAAAGTAAATAAGGAATACCTGTAGCTTAGAGAGATATATCAATAAAGTCCTACCAAACTCGATCATACACCTTCTCTAGATCAATTTTGACTGCCAATTATTTCTTGTTTTTTTGCTTACTCTCCATTGAGGGAATCACCTTTTGTGCGATAATGATGTTATCCATGGTTGTTCTGCCTATAATAAGACTTGTTTGATATTGGCCAATAATTCTTGGAAATATCACCTTAAATCTATTAGCCACCACTTTCATAACTAACTTATAGGGGACTGATCATAAACTAATAGGCCGAAACTGTAAGAAGCTCTTAGGGTTTTGAACTTTATGGAAAAGGTGGTATTCCTCATTTTGTATGTTGATGATAGTTTACTTATGAGAAACGATGTAGGAATTGTCATTGGTTAAACTATGGTTAGCTCAACAGTTTACATGAAGGACTTGGGTGAATCTAGTTATATTCTTGGAATTCAAATTCTTAGGGATTGAAAGACTAAAACAATAGCTCTATATCAAGCTTCATACATCGATAAGGTACTGGAATGTTTTACAATGATTGATGCAAAGATAGGCATTTAGCCAACTACATCAAGTTTTTATCTTTCTTTAGATGACTATTCTAAGACAACAGAAGAAAGAAAGATTATGACTAAGGTTCCATATGCTTCGGCAGTTGGAAGCCTTATGTATGCGATGCTTTTCACACATCTAGATATCTATTTCACAGTAGGAATGATTAGTCAATATTAGGAGAATCTAGGTCTCAGGCATTGGCAAGCTGTAAGGCATATATTAAGGTATCTTAAAAGAACCAAGGATTATATACTTGTGTATTCTAGGAAGGACCTTAGTCCTATTGGTTACATAGAATCAAACTTCCAAACCTGCAAAGATTTGAGGAAATTAACATCGAAAAATGAATTCATTCTAGGCCGTGGAACCATAATTTAAAGAAGTGTAAAAAAAAGAAGTAATATGGCTTGAAAAATTCTTAACCGAACTTCTAGTTATTCTTGGTATGGAAAAAGCTATAACATTGTATTGTGATAATAGTGCTACAATAGCTAATACCAAGAAAATGAGAAGTCACAAGAAGACGAAACACATTAATCGAAAGTATCACTTGACATGAGAGACAGTAGCTAAAGGAATTGTAGTTGTGATAAAAGTAGCTTCTGAAGATAACCTTTCTGATTCGTTTACTAAGACTCTTGTAACTTGAAGTTTTAGCAAACATATCGAGGATATGGGAATGAGAAACATGACACATTTACTTCACTAGAGCAAGTGGACGATTGTTCAAAAATGTGTCCATGTAACACCCTTAATCCGTATCCATCGCCGGACTAGAGTTAAGAGACATTACCGAACATATCAGAACAATTCACATTCATTTCATAATCAACATAGCATCAAAGTCACACATCATTATAGAGTCCCTTACGTAGGTCAACAAGACCTTAAACATGCCTTAGAAAGGGGTTGGGACTAAACCGAGCTTAAACAAAATTTTTCGAAACTTAAACATTATTCAAAGTTATAAAGGTCACATGCCCGTGTGAGCAGGCCGTGTGCCTCACATGGCATTAGACACACCCATGTGTCTAGGCCGTGGCAAAGCAGAGCATACATATTGACTTGTCCACACGGCCACAAGACACGCCCGTGTGCCAGGCCATGTGAAAATTAGGGAGGCTACTGACTTGGGTCACATGGCCGACCACACACCCATGTGCCAGCCTGTGTGCCACACACGGCCAATAGACACGCCCGTGTGTTTAGGTCATGTCAAAACTGTAGGGTATACTAACTTTAAATCATAGGGTACCTTAGGGGACACACGGCCGTGTAACATAACCATGTGTCTGTAACAACCCGATTTAGACTGTAACACCCCGAACCCGAGATTATCGCCGGTGTCGGACACGAGGGGTTAACAAGCCAAGTCCACATATTTTTGCCCACCAATTTGGCATTTCCAGTCAGGCTGGAAAACTGCATCACCGTCGCCTTAAAAATCATATCTCGAGTTTCAAAACTCGGAAACCGGTTTTGTAAATTTTCCCTGAATTTAGACTCATATATCCATCCATGGATTTATTTCTAGAATTTTTGGTTGGGCCAATTGGTACAGTTTATTAGTTAAAGTCACCCATGTTACAGGGATCGACTACTCTGACCTTTGCGCGTTACAACTTGAATATCTCTCTGTACAGGGCTTTAATACTGGTGTCGTTTGCTTCTAATGAAACTAGACTCAAAATGGAATCTGTACATATAAGGCATGACTCCTAAATCTTTCTGGATAATTTATAGTAAATTTTTGAAGTTACGACAGGGGACCCAGAAACCGTTCTGGCCCTGTCTCACAATAGCTTTAATATCTCTTAACATGTAACTCCTATGACCGTTTCGTTTCTTCCATATGAAAGTAGACTCATCAAGGTTCATTTAAATAGCTTATTCACTATTTAATACCATTCCTACAAATTTTGGTGATTTTTCACATTCACGTCACTGCAGCTGGCAGCATCTGTTTTTAAGGTAGTCTTACCTATTTTGTAGTCTCTACGAACCAACTAGTCTTGCCATACATAGGTTCACATATGCTCATTTTAACCATACCAATGGCTGATCATGTGACCAACATTCCCACTTCCAATCCATAATCACATCATGACACCATATATATATATACAAACCGAAAATAGTCTAAGTTCAGTACTTCACCTTTACGAGCCATTTTCGCATGGCCGCATACATATACATCACAAGATATTTAAACCAACAAAGGGTAGTCCTATACATGCCATTTCAAATTTCAACCAAAAATTATACCAAGATGGAGGCTTTGATAGTGTAGATGACTTCGACTTTAATGATCCCGAATCCGATTGCTATCGAGCAAAATCTATAAACCGAGAGCCAAAGCAACGGGTAAGCATATTTATGCTTAGTAAGTCTCAAGCAATAAAATCAGCTTTAATTAAAGCAATACATTCACATAGCCAAATGCATCATTTCATTAATACACATTCACATAATCATACTTACTTCACCATCCCAACTCTTATGTTCATACACAAATAACGGCTTCGTTAAGGCCGATAACTCGTTCTATCATAGGAGCGGATATTCATACGCTCTTACTCCTAGCGCGCATACCTTGTAATTGGGAAATTTCACAAGTGCATTAGCTAAAATTTTCCAGCAAGCTTATAATTTTCAAATCACATACCTTCGGAGTTTAACCGGATATCGCTACTCGTTCAATCGCCGGGGACATAGCCCGGTTATGGTAACCCGCACCAAGGCCTCACGGACTTAACTCGGATATCACGATTTGCACAAATGCCTTCGGGTCTTAGCCCGGATAGAATGACTCGCACGAATGCCTTCGGGTCTTAGCCCGGATGTAGTCACTAGCACAATTGCCTTCGGGTCTTAACCCGGTTATAATTTCCAGCATAATTGTCTTTGGGGCTTAGCCCGGATATCATTCAATTTCTCATGCATACATACATCAATAATCATTGGACATACATATTTATTTTCGTTACTAAGGCTCAAACACAATTATAATCACTAGCATAATCGCCTTCGGACTTAGCCCGGTATCATTCGAATACTCATACACACATAAATCAATAATCAATACATCCATATTTCATTCCACATAATTCAAGTAAGGTCACTTCTTGAGGACTTACCTCGGATGTTGTCGAACGGCTTTTACGGCTATTCGATTACTTTTTCCTTCCCCTTGTCCAATTGTGGCCCTCTAAGCTCTTGAGCTAATTCAACAAATTCAATTTATTAAAACCTCATTGTGCTAGCTTATGGCCGAATATGACAAGGAGTTTAAATGGTCATATGGCCACCCTTTAGCTTGAATACACAATGGTCATGCACATTTTATACTACATCAAGCAATTCAATACAATTCATTCGAGCATCAAGGAAAAGCTAAGGCCATCAATAGGCTACCTAAGGCCGAATATACTTGTCCATGTTGAGGCCAATTATGCACTTAATACCACACAAAAACAGCATGCATTTTACTAGTTAATGCTTTGCATATTGTAGCTCAAAACTTATAATATAGCATCAAGCACTCATATGTGTGCTAGGCCGAATGTGCTTGCAATTTCACAATCATTCTTCAACATCTTCTTCTTTAAACAAACATATTCATCACTTACTTCATAACCAAAACATCATGTGCAAACATATATATACATATATGAGCATGGCCGAATTTCAAGGTGTCCATAGCCATCCAAAACACACATTTTAACTAACATGCAAGAAGCATGAACCATGCTCATGAATGCATCATGGCTACAAAGAAATCTCAAGAGTAGACAATCCATCCTTGCATGCATCATCATCAAGCTTCACACTTAGCATGCAATGGCTTTATCACCATAACAACTTTGGCCAAATACCATTTCCATGGCATAACAAAGATTTGAGCCATGGCTAACATGCACATCAAGTTAGCAACCAAAACATGCATGAAACTCCTAACACAACCTCATACATACCTTAATCTTGATGCCAATTTAGCCAAATCACCTTCTAGATCTCTTCTAAACCAAGCATGAAGCAAAAATCCTCTTTCTTCCTCCTTATGATTTTCGGCCAAAAGGATGAGAAAGGATGAACACAACAAATTTTTTTTCTTCCTTCTTTCTCAACTCACGGCAAGGGGGGGATTACCACACTCACACACATTTTTTTTTCATTTTTTTATCACCCATACACCTTTGTTTATTATTTCACCCTAATGCACCAACAAAACATGTTTCATGACATGTTTAGCCCATCCTCCTTGTCATGGCCGGCCACCACCTATAAAAGGGGAATTTGACATGTAAGTCCATTATTTTGCATGCATGCTTTAATTAGTCATCACACATTTCCTATCATACTTTCAAAGTTCACTACTAAGTCCTTTCTTGTGGAATTCACCCTTATAACACTAAATCAATCATCATAAAATGTCATACATGAGCACACACATATTATAGGCATCAAAATAAATTTTTAATTATTTTTATGCCTCAGTTTTATGGTCCCGAAACCACATTCCGACTAGGGTCAATTTTGGGCTGTCACATAGACCCTAATCAGAATGGTGGTTTTGGGACCACAAATCTGAGTCAGAAAAATATTTTAAAATTATTTTCTATGTTTATTTTGTATGAATTTATATCTGTGAAAATTTCGTGACTTAATTTTGTCATTTAGGTATCCAATTAAATAAAAGGACTTAATCGCGTAAATTAAAAATTTGGTAGTTTAATGTATAAAGGGAAAAAATGCTATTGGCTTTTTAAATGGAAGCCTTTATGAGGTAATTAGGCCATTATTAAAATGGGTGGATGGCAATGGACATTTATAGTGAAAGTATAATGTTTTTAACTAAGGTTAAAAAGGTAAAATAAATATTAAGTTATTATATATCTTATAACATAAAAATAAATAAAGCCATGTTGTTATATTATCATCCACCGAAAGCATAAATAAAGGAAAGAAATAAGAGAAAGCTAGGTTCAGCACTTACTCAAGCTCAATCAAGGTTCGTTTTTGTTCGGTTTTTGATAATTTCTACATTTTTTAGATCGTTGCTTCGAGTACTACAAAACCCATGCTTGAATTTTTTATTTTGATGAATATTTTGAGTTATGCCATTGATGAGAGCTTGTGATTTTTTTTGTTTGATGATGAAAAATAAAAGATATGTTTTAGATTAACATGCTTTGTATTGGAGTTTTTGATGATTTTGAGTAATTAGGACTAAATTGCAAAAATAATAATTTGAGGGACTAAAATATGAAATAAATTAAATATATGGACTTGTATGAACAATAGGAATATTCGGCCAAACATGGGTATAGGGAAATTTTTCATATTTTGTGTTTTGGGCAATAGGGACTAAATTGTAAAAAGTGTAAATGTTAGGGGTAAAATGGTAATTTTCCCATTTATGTGTTTTTGGACTAAATTAAATAAAAATATGTTTGAATAAGCTTAATTTGAATATGTTTAGATCAAGAACCAAAGAAATCAGATTTGGACCGGGGAAAACAAAAGTTGTCGACTAGTTGCCCTGTTCCTTTCTGTATCGTCCGAGGTAAGTTTATAAGCAAATAGACATGCTAAATTGTAGTTAAATGTTAAATATATATGCTGGTATGAAATGTATGAATTTATACATGCTATGGACAATTTTGAGTAAGCTTGGCCATTACATTTCTGAATTCGTTTCGATCGAGTTACGACGTCTGAAAGCCCGTATGAACCTTAGGAATAGTTAGGATACATATGTCATGACATAGGATTCCGATATATGTGTACGAGTAAGACCATGGCATCGATATGTGACTTCAATATATGTGTGTGAGTAAGACCCTGTCTAGGACAGTGGCATCGATATGTGATTACATGTAAGACCACGTCTGGGACGTTGGCATTGTGCAATAAATGTGTGATTATCCGAGTGACCTACCCAATTCTGAATGGTTCATCGGGCAAAGCTAAGTTGTGATCGAATGTATAAAATGAGCTAAATGGACAAGTATGGGTTAGCTTGTTGTCTACTTGAAATATGGTAAGTATGTGACTTGAAACATGTTACAAATTATGTATAATGCAAATGTGGATTTCATGTGAATTTAGTATGAATATTTGGCCTTTGATATATATTTATATGTAATTATTACCATGCATATTTGGCCAAATAAGTGGTACATATTCATAATGTTTTATTATGATTTTTGAGCTTATTCTCATGAGTGTATGTATAAATGATTAAATAATGACTTCAAAGCTTTGGAAGTTGAATGACATTTGGTTAATTTTGCTTATGTGAGTATTCGGCCAAGATATAGAATGTGCATGAAAATGTATTAATTATGTATTAGTAATTTAAGGTTAAGCATGTATCGTTAATACAATTTGGTTTGGTTTAAAAATGAGATATTTATATCATTGTGTTATTTATTTGCTTATGACTTACTAAGCTAAGTTAGCTTACTCTGTGTATACATGTTTACCTTGTTTTATAGATTTTGGATTCATGTTACAAGCCTGAGGATCGTCAGCAAAGTTTATCACACTATCTACTATTTCGGTACTTAAAAAGTTGAACTTGAATTATGGCATGTATAGGCTGGATTACATTTTGAAATAATGAACCTTGGATTATGTATATAGGCCATGCAAAAATGGCTTAATTTATATGTTGAATTCGGTTATGCTTGGTTATGTTTGAATTCATTCGTGGTCTTGATAAATATGTTTTGATATGTTTATAACATGGTATGCAAGATTTATGTTTCGAATAAATTACAACTTGTGATTCAGTTCTGCAAGGTATTGAGTTAGGAAAATGTTCCATGATTGTTTTAATTAATTATTTGGTATGAATTCATTTGTTAAATGTGGTTTTGAACTAGGGAAAATATGTATTATGTAACTAAAACTCTAATGACATGATTAGTCATGTTATAATGTATTAAGTTGCATGAATAATTGCTTGTTAAATTATGTAATAAGTTTTCGATTGATATTATTTAGAGTATGTGAAAAGTTGATATTCAGATACGAAAATGGTGTAATTATATAAAATTGATGTTAAATATACTAATTTGGTTTAAGTGAATAAACATAGTTATTTTGATGTATTTTGGATGGAGGTTCATTATTAAATTATAGTTAACTATATGACTTATTTATAAGACCACTTAATAAAGTTGATAATACTGTATGTTTTGCTATTGAATAAAGTATTATGTAAACATTTTAAAGTGTTTAAAATGTGCTAGAGTAAAATAAGATATAAATGATTTGATTTCTTCTAGGTATTCGAATATTATTGAGTTGTTTTAATATGATTTGTACATTATGTTATGTTTAATGAAATCATGATTATTATTTAATTGAATTTATGTTTTTTATTTATATATATGGATATGACTTATATATATGTGTGTGATTGTTCGTAAATGTGTTTTTGTTCGTTAATGTCTCGTAACCTTAATACGACGACAGACACGAGTTAAGAGTGTTACAGTGTAGCACACGGCTGAGACACATGCCCATGTCTCTGCCCGTGTGGACAGAAATAGGCTATTTATAAAGGCAAGTTGCCATCCATTTTTAACCATCCCTACAAGCATCAATACGACATCATTTTATACAAAATTCTCAACCAATTCACAACTAAAACATACATCATTCATGTCATTTCATTAACAACAAATTTCATCCTTTTTAACCAATACAAAACATACCAAAAATCACATAGCAAACTCATTCATTCTAACATATCCTTATATCAATATTTCACATCCAATCTCATGCCAAAATCATAATGTTTCCACAACTAAATCACATTACCAACTTACTAAATTGACCATTTATCACTAGGTCATTCATGAACACATCATATGAACATTATTGCATCACATAGTTTATGCTCAAAAGACATTCATAATTATAATCAAAACCAAGCCATATCACATGGCTAGATATACACATTACCAAACGTATTCAAAAAATTCTAGCCTATACATGCCATACTTCAATATATACATTTTCAAAAGGTACCAAAATAGAGTTTGATAGTGTGGTGATGATCTTCGATGATCCCCGAGCTCCTGATAGCTTCGATATCTATAAAACAATGCAAACACACACAAAGTAAGCTTTCAAAAGCTTAGTAAGCCATATACAAATAAACTCATCACATAACACATTTCCAAACCATTTCATTCATGTAGCTCATGGAAAAACATAACCACATATCCATAATTCACATATAACTCAATTGTTCATAAGTCACTTATACTTAACACATTTTATACTCATATAATTCATACATATTTCATATGTCCACATATAAACATATACTTACCTTTCATTCTTAATCAAAATGTACATTACAAACGTACTGAATTGAGTACTTACTCACATAACCATTCATTTCTTAGAATTCCCGTTGAACCGTTCGAAATCAATAAGGATACTCGGATAGCTCGGAACGCTCGTACAATGCCAAAGTCCTAGACGTAGTCTTAATGTAATCAAATATCAATGCCACTATCCTAGACAGGGTCTTATACGAAATTAAATACGATGTTGATGTCCCAGACATGCTCTTACACGTAAATCATAAGTCGATGCCAATGTCCCAGACGTGGTCTTACACGAAAACACATATCGGATCCTATGTCATGACAAATGTATCCTAACTATTCCTATGGTTTGTACGGGGCTTTACGGACGTCGTTACATTGTCGAAACTTTCTTAGATTTCATATACTCATCTTTGATATCCATTCATCACAATTCAAATGTCATATAAGCAAATGATAATTCAATTCAAACACATTTATTTGTATATTGACTTACCTCATATGGATTTGAACAAACAGAATCGACTACTCGACGACTTTCGACTTTCCCCGATCTAATTCTATTTTCTTTGGTTTTTGATCTATACATATTCAAATTTAACTATTTTATTCAAAAAATCATTCAATTCAATCCATATACACATATTTAGGGCATTTTACAAATTAGCCCTCACATTTTCACATTTTAGCACTTTAGTCCCTAATTCATAAAATCACAAAATATATAAAATTTCCATATACACATGCTTAGCCGAATTTTCATATAGTTCATACAAGTTCACATATTTCATTTATTTCATATTTTAGTCCCTCAAAATCTCATTTTTGTAATTTAGCCCAAATTACTCAAATTCATCAAAAAATCAAAGACAAAACATATTAACCCAACATCAAGCTTCCATATACTATCATCAAACTTCATAAAACTCATAATTTCATTAATGGCATAACTCAAAATCATCAAAAAAATCAAAAATTGAGGCATGGGCTTAGTAAAACACAAAGCAACGATTACAAAAACATAGAAATTATCGAAAACAGATCAAAAACCATACCTTAATCACCAATATCAATAGCCGAACCCTAGCTTAAGTTTTCTTTTCTTTTCCCTTTTTATTTTCGGTTAACAAGGATTAATGAATCATCCAATATCATGTTTTTCTTTTATTATAATAATATTAATAAAAATTTCCAATTATAACCTTTATTAAACCATATAAATATCACTTAATGGATGATCATTAATGTCCATTAACCCTTCAAATGGTCTAATTGCAAGGACCTCTCAATTAAAAAGCCACAACAAATAAGCACTTAATCCAATAGAATGCCAATTTTACATTTTAAGCAATTAGGTCTTTTTTTTTGCAAATTAAGCACACAATTGATAAAATTTTCATACAAAAATTTCACACATGCTTGAACACATACTGTAAACACGAAAAATAATATAAAAATATTTTTCTACCTTGAATTTGTGGTTCTGAAACCACTATTCTGACTAGGGTCTAAATCGAGCTGTTACAGTCCATACTATAGTAAACATGTAACTGTTTACTATTTATGTGAACGATGAATAAAAGAATAAGGTTAATTTCACATTGCACTATTATGCCTTTTTTATTTTTTGTCATTTATATTTTGCATGCATAGAAAGATTATGACAAGCAAATATTTTCTCATTGATTGTCTAAAGTTCAAACTGAAGATAAGTGGCATTGTAAAGAATGTTTACATTCCGAGAAAGACAACTTACTTCAATAGATAATCTAAAAGAGTCCATAGTCCCGTAAAAGAATCTAAGTGAGCATTTGATTCAAATATTGAGAAGGATTATTATGCCATCTACAATTCCAATTAGGGACATAGCTAGTCTTGGTTATCGGAGCAATTGACTCCACGAGTAGAGACATAGATCTATTCATTGGTAGAATGATACATTGGACTAGACATAAGATGAATTAGTTCTGAATTTGTTTCTAAATTAATTCACTTGTGATGTTCATGGTGTGATTTACCTAAATCCTAAGTTAATCATTGACCATGCATATGCAACTCATGTGCTTTGATATAAGTGAAAGCTTATGCTCTAAAGATGATCGAGCCCATAGCCGGTATGTTGGGTACATGACTTGTGTATGGCATGACTTTACTGGCAACAGTGGAATTCATAGCTCAATTAAAAAGTTAATGATATCCTCTCATTGGCATTATGTGGAATGATAAATATGAAACGTGGCCACGAGTTGCTTGTTCTCGAACGAGCAATTTATCATAGTCATTTGTTGATAGTGATCATATTAATCATTGAGAAGACACAATGGTGACAATGAGATAAAATAGAATTGTATTGAGTGAACGGATTTAACTCAAAGGAATCAATGATATCATATGAGGGTAACACACACATGATGAGGTCATTAGACAAAGCAGTTGGATGAATTGCTTTTGTAAATAGTATATAATAAGGAGTTTTCAATCATGGTACTTCTGTGGATTGACTCTATGATTAAGAAATTGTGAATTATAGGAACGATGCTTCTGGTCATAATTACAATCACTAGAGCCCAATTGTATATGTTCGATTGGTCCCTTCGCTAGCTCAACAAAAGATCGATTATACTACACTTGAATAAGAAGAAAATTCTATGGCTTCGGAATAATTTAATTGAGTTGATTTAGTCGATGTGAAATTAAATTTGGTGGTCATAAGAATTATTCAACTAGATAATTTGATTAAAGAATTTTCTGTAAAAATTAATTTGGAAAATCTAAGTGATTTTTTGAAAATTAATTTTGATCAAGAAAATTAAATTATTCAAATTAATTAAAATTAACATGATATTTTTGAATATTAATTTTCAAGTTAAACAATTGGCCCAATGGGTAATTTAACTTGAAAACTGGACCTGGGATCATAAATTAGGCCTAAAGGCCCAAAATCTAAGCCACTTTCAACCTATCACCGTCATTTCCCTGTAATCCCTTCACGTAATAGGCTGTATATGTACCGGCCAGAATCGGATCTTCACCAGGCGTCTCTTGTCCACGGCCCCACTGTGGGTCCCTAAATATGTTGACATTCGGACTCCAGTACGTGAGTCCAGCTGATCCACCGTTGTACATAGCCCTTGCCTCATCCGACACCACTTAAATTAATATGATATTTTTGAAATTTAATTTTCAAATCAAACAATCGGCCCAATGGGTAATTTAACTTGAAAATTGGACCTGAGATCATAAATTAGGCCTAAAAGCCCAAAATCGAGACTGAGGGTCGAATCAAGCTTGTTATGTGAAACCGGGTTGACAGTCTAACTGGTGGCTAGACCGGATGTCCGGTCGTCATTGACCCGGACCGAATCAACAACAATTGAAATGAATCAGGGTGCCGTAAGGGTATCACACATGTATCATCAAACAAGGTGGTGGCAGTGGCTGCGATGGCAGTGTCCCGGTCGCTGGCGGCAATTGGTCATTGGTAGTTGAGTAGTGGAAGGGTTACACTTCTACTGGGACTCTACCAGAGAATTTGATTTCAGATTAATTATTCCAAAAATAATATCATTTTAATAGTTTAATATTAAATTAAATTTAATATTTATCTTACTAGTATTTTATTAATTTAATATTAAAGTGATTATCTTAATGTTAAATTTAATTTAATGTTTATCTTATATATAAATATTCTATTATTTTAATAAGATTTAATATTAAATTTAATCTAATATTTATCTTGATAAATATTAGATTAAACTTAATATTAAAGTGATTAAATTTAATCATAGTTGAACTCTCTAAACTCTCCATATAGAAAAAGAGTCTTGGGTCATTATTTACACACACTTCAATTCAAGAGAAAATTATAGAAAAAAATCTTTGAAGAGATTATTTCAGAAAATTTCTAAAGATGTTTTTCTAATTTACAACTTGATCCAAGAGTTTAGAAAAATTAAAAAATTACCCCATTAGTAATTTTTGTGAAAATTTTTCTGATTCAAAGCGAGTCCACACTCAACGACGTAAGCTTGAGGATAGCGAAGAAGACTACTCGGTCGAAGCACTCATCTTAGACGAATCGAAAAGGTACAATTTTGATTAAGTGTTTATTATTTTAGAAATCACAACCAAGATATTGTTTTGAAAAAAAAAATTTAAACTTTGTTTTCCCTAAATTTATTTTTCACCACTTTTCTAAACTCGTTTTTCTAACAAATCAGTCTTTTCAAGTCCAAGTCCAAGTTTTAATTAGTTTACTTGGACTTAAAAATTAGTATGTCGGCTTGGAGGCCCACTTGGTGTATTTTTAAAGGGAAAGAAAAGAAGAGAAGGAACCCCTCATTCAGTCATTACCCTTCATTTTCTTCACTTTTCTCTTCAAACTTCTTAAAGACCCAACAATGAAACTTTAAGATTTTGTTAAAGTCTCTTAAAAAACAACCTTCTAAACTCATTTCCACCACCAATCTTTCAATTCTCAGCATAAGTTTTCGTGGGTTTTTGTGTGATGAAATGAAGATAGAAGAAGAAAGCTGTAATATTATAATAAAATATTTACTACACTTTCTTTAGTTAATTTTGTTATGGGTTGCTTTGAGAAAGCATGGAAAGATTTTATATTAATGTGTTGATATATTTTTGGTGTGTGGAAAATGTTGAATGATGAGATGGGGATTTCAAGCTTGATTGAGGATGGATTAGAGCTTATGGAAGCTTGAAAAAATGTTGCAGAGCTTTTGTTAAGGTAAGTACCTCAAGATACTCTTACTTCTCTTTTGCTAAAATGTTTAGGAAAGTAATGAATTTAAGTTATTAATATGAAAATAGTGTAAGAAACATTAGATTTATTATATGAATATACTGAAATATGTTATTATTATGACTTGGTTAACAACATTTGCATTAAAATATTTTTGCACATCAATGATCTTGTTTTTGAGGTCTTTGTGGTGTTTTTACTTAGTTTTAGTTATTTGCATTAATAAGTGATTAGGCTATATTTTATGCTATTTTAGGACTCGACATGGCTAATTGGCACCCGAAGAATCTAACGTGGTTAGTGAGTGATTCAGGAAGTCCACGGTGGCTTGAACAGTACAGAACATCACCTAGAAGGGGTATCATGATATCAAAGCATGAAAGTCTTGATACCCCTAATAGTGTTGAAAATAAGGAAGATTGAGCTACCAACAATGGTATCGTGGTACCGGCTATAGGGAATCGCAATACCCAAACTTCCAAAGGACCCCTATTACAAGACTGAAGAGGATATCGTGATACTGGACCCTGGATGTCATGATATCACTGTCAAAGGAGACAAAAATTCACCGCAAGGGTGATCCTTTTCCAACATGTGCCCTAACCAAAATTAGACGATTAGAGTAACATCCCAAATTAGGGCCTAGTCAGAATAGTGGTTTCGAGACCATAAATTTGAAATAGAAATAATTATTTTATGATTCTCATGAGTTCTAAGATATGATTGCATACTTGTGTAAAAGTTTCATGAAGAAATTCTATGCATAAAATGTCCAATTAAATTTTAGGGACCAAATTGAATAAGATGCAAAACTTGCATTCTAGAAGCTTTAAGCATGAAGTTTCTTTAGATTATGAATCAGAGGGTCCTAATTAGCAATTTGACCAATTTCTATAATTTTGGACAAAAATGGACATGCATAGGAAGGATTTGAAAGAAAGACCCTAAGGGCATTTTGGTCATTGGGTAATTAAAAGAATAAAAAGGGAAAATCAAAGAAAAAATGTGTCCATCTTCTCCAAGTGCTAGCTGAATTTCTCAATAGCCATAGCTAGGGTTTTGTTCAACATTTCCAAGCTTGATTGTAAGTGCTCCCTAGCCCCGTTTTTAATGTTCTTTGTATTTTTAAAGTCTTTGAAGCATGATCTACCCATTTCTAGCTATATTTTGAGCTAGGGTTCATGTATGAAATTTGAACCATGTGTAACATGAATGTATTTTGTTGATTTATGGAGGAATATGAATGTTTGATGCATGATAAACATCTTTTACTAGGTGATTTTTAGTGAAAACACCTAAAAAAGGGACTTGTTTGTAAAAGTGTAAAAGTGGGTAGTAAAAATGTGAAATAAAGGAAAAATTTGGCTGAAATAAGCATGGTATAGGTTCGGCTAGGCTTGGGTAACAAAGAAAAAGCATGCATTTCATTTTTACGAGCCTAGGGACTAAATTGTAAATAAGTGAAGAGTTAAGGGTAAAAAGGTAATTTTACCAAAGCATGATTTATGGATTGATTTGAATAATGAGATTAATAAACAAGTCAAATTTGGCATTATAGATCAAGAAAAATGTGATACAGGTCTTGATCGAGGGAAGAATAAAGTATACGATGATTAGGCTCGATTACCATCATTTTGTACTGAGGTAGGTTCATATGTAAATGTTGCAATGATATATCATGTTTTTAATATTTTGTTAATGTATGAGTTTATTTGATTACTTATTATGTCAAGTGTGTGAATGATGTTGTAATCTATAAGCACGAGATTGTGAATGAATTCGACAAACATGAGATACCGAGAAAATCCCGTTTGAACCTTAGAAATAGTTTAGGATACAATGTGACATGTCACTAGGAACTATGTGGATATGAGCTCATGGATATATGTGTAAATGTGATATGTGAATCCGGGTGCTGGTCTTGTACGTCCTACCGGTGGCTGGGTAGCCTAGCATGTGTTGCAGGTACCTGTCAGCTCGTGTAAGCAGCCCGAGTAGTTACGACCTGACTGTCAGCTTGTATGAGTAGGCCCGTGATTAGCTCGTGAGCAAGAAATATGTGATTGTGATATGAGGTAGCATGTGGCTACGTTTGAAGCACTAAGTGCAAGTCTTTCGTGTATCCAATAATATTTCGAGTGTTCAATGGGTAAACTTGTGAGTCAATCAATAAGTTAATCAATGATGAGGGAATATGACATTGTGATTTTAGTTGGTACAGGTATGTACGATAAACTCACATGTATAAGCTCAATGTGTGATGAATTTTTGGTAAGATTGAAAATGTGTAAGTTATGTTTACAAATTTGAGTTATATCTATGAGTTTAGAATAACACATAAGTAAATCTATGCTATGTCACTAATGTTTATATACATATATATATACATATCAATGATTATTGTTGCTATTTATTTGCATGTGAACTTACTAAGCTTCATGCTTACTCCCCTCTCTTTTCCCATTTTCTTATAGTATCGCCAAGCCAACTCAGGGATCAAAGAAAGTCAGAGGCTCGATCACCAACTGGACATTTGGGGTATAGTTAGTCTCGATATTTTGAGTATGGCATGTATAGGGACTTGGTCTTTTTGCTGTATGTCATATTGGTCTAGTCAAATGTGTTGGCTTATAGAAATATTTTATTTATTTTGTATATGGCCATGTGATATGGTCCATGTTGATCATTTGGGTTGTAACCTTAATCAATTATACATCCATGCAATGTTTTTATGTTTGATGTGTTTGTTTGTGGATGAGATGTGTGATGAATGGAACATGTGCAAGTGAATATATTATGGTTATAAGTATGCCCAATCTATGGTATAATTACGTAAATTAAAAGTAGGTTTAGCATAATGAATGAATATGAAATGAGTGTGGAATGCCATATGAAAATATGATGTTTTGGATAAGTGACATGTTGTCATTACAAAGGCATGGCATAATCACATTTTGTGAGTCCTTCAGTGACTAAATGTACTAGGTTACATGTCATCTTAGATGAATGAGTAAATAAGCATTTAAGGGTGACAAATGGCTTGGAAAATAGCTTCAATTTTGTCTACACAGGGTAGACACACAGGTGTGTGTCTAGGCCGTGTCTAACACACGGTCTGGCCCAGGGGCGTGAGATTAGATTGTGTGTCCCCTACACCCTAATTATTGCAAATAGAATGCCTAGTAGTAGACACACGGGCACAGACACGGCTGGCCTTAAGACATGGGCGTGTGCCCAGGCTGTGTGAAGTTTGCACTTAATTTCGAGAATTTAATTCGCCATACAGCCTAAGCACACAGGCGTGTGAATTTACCATGTGACCCTAATTGTATGATGATGTCATAGTCAGAGAGTTACACGTGTAACACCCCTTACCCATATCTAAGACCGGGACAGGGTACGAGGCATTACCAGACTTAAATAGAAATAGACATGCAAAATCGGGCTATAAAATTCATCCAATCTAAAACCCTTCAAAACAAGTTAAAATATCCCTATTATGGACCTACGAGGCCCAAAACATACCTTATTGGCAGTCTGGGACTAAACTGAGAACTTACGGAGATTCTAAGAAAATTTCTAGGTTAAAGCCTCACACGCCCGTGTTGAATTTTTGGATTTATTATTTATTTCGAACCTACAGGGGTTTTGACACGGCCAAGCACACGCCCGTGTCCTTGGCCCATGTCTCTCACACGGCCAGGCACACGCCCATGTGGTAGCCCTTGTGATTTTAGTGAGCATTCTATTTATGACATCATCATACAAATTTGAGGCACACAACCAAGCACACGCCCGTGGCCAGGGGCTATATCCTTCACATGGTTGAGACACACGGCTGTGTCTCTACCAGTGTGTTTACAACCATGCATGTTAACCTAATATTCAAGGTGCAGGGGACACATGGCTGAACGACACGTCCATGGGGCTGACCGTATGTCACACACGGCCTAGACACATGCCCGTGTGTCTACCCATGTAGACCTTTTGGAGGCTACTCTCCAAGCCATTGGTCACCCTTAAACAATTAGATACTTCCATATGTTCAATGGCATATCCCATGATATATTTGGACACTTAAACATGCAACATTATAGCATCACTATGACTCCTTTTACAAATTAGACCATTAGTATACACACAAACTTATCTTTTAGTCATTCCACACCAATTTCATGGTTTACCATACTCCTTATTATCATTCCATTATGAGTGCTAAATCATGCAACCACATACTAGCAATTGAATAGTCATCCATCAAACCAACACATATATATCTTAGTATGCATGTAAAGATAAACTTAGGGATACATCCCAATCATTAATATGGACCAAATCACATGGCCACATACAAAATAATCAACGCCCAAATGAGCCGTTATACTTGGCTACTTCAACATGACACATATACACAGAATAGACAAGTTTCCTATACATGTAATGACCAAAATAATTAACCTTTTTTATACCCAAATTTCCTGATGATAGTGTGATCCGAGCTCCAACGTCCCCTGATCCTTCGAGCTAGCTTGACTTATCTACAGAGAAGGGAAAATAGAGGAGGGTAAGCTATAAAGCTTAGTAAGTACAAATACAAATAATCTACATTTTGCAACTATTGAATATCTAAGCATAATTGCTTATCCATTATGATACTTTTCATTATGTCATACATATACTTGCTTTCCCTATTCATATGCGCATGCTTATCCAAATACATATCTTTTCATATACTAAGTCCTCATAGGGTTTTAGTACATACCTGTGCCATCCTACACACATATGGTGTAACACCCCTAACCCGTGTCCATCGCCAGATGGAGTCTTAAGGTATTACAAAATAAAATACAATCTTAAACAAATATATAAGAATTATATAATTAATCATAAACACAAGTCTCAAGAGTTACTCAAAATTTAAATCATAAAATAACACGTCTCTAATGAAAACATTTTCACTTCATAGGTATAAATAATAGATGCGTCCTTCACATGTAATAAAATAAATATATATTGCAATACATACTCACAACTTACATTTGTTTATCATTTTCTATAATCATATGAATAAGGTAATATGCTCCCGTAATCATAAACTCTTAACAAATAATCAAGGCAAACAAAAACTTAAATAAAATAGCAAGTCAAATACCATATGCGCATGTCATAGTTTAAATGCATAAATGTACTGCAAAGTTTATATCATGCGTATTCTATTCTCCTTATACCCTAGTTTCATGACTTATAAAAATTCCATAACTTTAACAATGCACTATATAACTGAATACACATGTTATCAAGCAAGCCGAATGTATATTATTATTGCGTTCTTGGTATAGGCTTAATATAGAACAAAACATTTATGTATTACATATTTATCATGAATTCATGCAAGGTGCGCATTTAATCCAAGTGCCAAGTTTTACTTAACATTTAAACATCAAATATATTTATATATATATGTATATATATATCAAGTAGTCGACTAGGTTAATCATCAACCTCATGCATTATTTGTCACTTCATAAACAAACTAAATGAGCTAGATCATAGCTACCCCTCATTTAAATAATGCCACATTTAATATCCTCCATCACACAATTAATAAACATACATTATACTAATACTATTTCATGGCCGAAACTCTATACCTAGGATCACTTGCGTATATAAGCTTCCATTATCTCTTTACCAACAAATAAATTTGTTAAAATGCTTTAACCAAAGATATGTAGATTGAGACTAAACATAGCAACTAAATTCACATACATACTGCGCAATAATATGAAACACATACATAGCTATCTAATTAACTTATGATTGATTTTATCATGTCACATTTAAGATCAAAAACTAAACTTGATATATAATCACCTAGCACGATTTGTATATATATATTCATGGCATACGACATCTCAACCAAAATAGACCTCAACCACAACTAAGATGAAATCAAGTCAAGCAAAATAATTAAGCCATTTTCGCATGGCTAATTTACAGCATTTTCAAGATATTCAATCCCAAAACTGGCCTATAAATGCCATAATTTAAGTTTAACTTAAAGCTTGGCTGACAATCCCTGAACTTGTAGCTTGACTTCAAGATCTATAAAACAGAGTAACATGAAACATAGAATAAGCTATCGTAGCTTACTAAGTTATAAGCAAATAAACAGCTCAGTAACATATACAAAATGATAAAGTACTACATTTCAATGTGCAAAGCTACCTTAGCCGAATGCTCCCATGAACATATTAGCCAAATATCAATCGGCTTCCTTAGTTATATTATCAATATGTAATCCATTCCACAAGTATACATATTTATATAAGCTCAAGAATTCATTTAAAACATCACATACACAAAGTATATCCATAGCCTATTATAAACATGATTACATATAAATGTATATCCAAAGATCATTTTCATAATATCCACACCACTTGTTCAAGCCGAATACACTTAATTTAAAACACGAAAATTTATGCTTTATATCATATATAACTTATTTATCAAACAAGTCATATACAAACCTTACCATTGATAACTAGCAAGCTAATTTATACCTGTCACTTTTTTTGTTCATTTAACACACCCGATCACAATTTACCTTTTGCCCAATGAACCATTCGGAATTGGATAGGACACTCGAATTATCATATAATTCGTAAAATGCCAACGTCCTAGACGTGGACTTACATGTAGTCACATATCGATGCCACTGTCCCAGACAAGGTCTTACTCGTAAACACATATCGAAATCACAAATCGATGCCATGGAATTACTCGTACAAATATATCAGAATCCTATGTCATGACATATGTATCCCAACTATTCCTAAGGTTCATACGGGGCTTTCGGACGTCGTATCTCGGTCGAATCGTACTCGGAAGTGTGGTCACCATATTCAAACACATTCGGCTATAGCATAATTTAATCATAATATTTCATAACAACATGTAAATATAACATTAAACTATCAATAAACCCGTCTATTTGCTTATAAACTTACCTCGGACGATACGAAACGAAATCGGGCAGCTAGTCAACAACTTTCGTTTTTCCCCGATCCAAATCCGATTTCTTTGGTTCTTGATCTAAACATATTAAATTAAGCTCATTCAAACATATTTTCATTCAATTTAGTCCAAAAACACATAAATAGGAAAATTACCATTTTACCCCTAACATTTACAATTTTTACAATTTAGTCCCTATTGCACAAAACACAAAATACGTTTCACAACACCCATGTTAGGTTCAATAGAACCCATGCTCATACAAGTCCATATATTTTATCAATTTCACATTTTAGTCCCTCAAATTATTATTTTTGCAATTAAGTCCTAATTACTCAAAATCATCAAAAACTCCAATACAAAATATGTTAATCTAAAACATATCTTTCATTTTTCATCATCAAACAACAAAAATCACAAGCTATTCAAAAAAAAAAATCACAAGCTATCAACAATGGCACAACTCAAAATATTCATCAAAATCAAAAATTAAAGCTTGGGTTTTGTAGTACTCAAAGCAACGATCTCAAAAAAGTAGAAATTATCAAAAACTGACAAAGAATGAACATTGAATTTAGCTTCCAAGATGGCCGAACCTAGCC
Organism: Gossypium arboreum; assembly: GCF_025698485.1. Classification (NCBI taxonomy): domain Eukaryota; kingdom Viridiplantae; phylum Streptophyta; class Magnoliopsida; order Malvales; family Malvaceae; genus Gossypium; species Gossypium arboreum. The sequence goes on from NC_069077.1 coordinate 32,207,445, forward strand.
CTTGTTCTTTCTTTGTTTCTTTTGTTTATATTCAGTGCAAGAATGAAGAAAGAAATGTGATGATAACTTTTTTTTAATGATATATTAACATATATTAAATTTATTACTAATTTACCTAACTACCCTTAATGAAAAAATAATAATATCATATCACCTAAGTCCATTACCGTCCAACATCATATATAATGGGCTAATTTCATCATAAATACCTCCATTTAGAAAGCCATTAACAAATAAGCCCTTTACAAAATAAACTACCCACTTTTTCAATTTACGCGATTAAGTCATTTTATTTAATCGGACACCTAAACGACGAAATTAAATCACGAAAATTTCACAAATATAAAATCACACAAAATAAACACAGAAAATAATTTTAAAATATTTTTTTGACTCGAATTCGTGGTCTCGAAACCACCGTTCCGATTAGGGTCTAATTCGGGCTGTTATACAAGGCCTACTTAAATTTTACTTTTGGAATTCATATTACATTACATGTTGAACACTTGGAATATGATTCTGACACACGGTAGGAATACACCAAAGTGCCTGAACGTAGCCTTGGCTACCTGACGGAAAGTGCACTAAAGTGCCTCATATCACAGAATCACATCCCGCTCTCAATGAGGCTACTCAAAGAGCTAAGAGAGTATCCGAATACAACTCAAGATACCCAGCACCCGGACCCTAGCATGTATCACATATTAAATGAGCTCATAACACACATGACTATCCTAGTGATATGCCACTTGTATCCTCAACTATTCCTAGGGTTCAAACAGGATTTTAGACTTTCAGACCTTTATCGAACGTACTCACATAATGATTTCTTTCACATGGCCAACGTCTCATAATCATATAGCAAAGCATCAAACCATGTTATATTGTCAACATAGCCAAATAAGCATATTAAGCATACATATAGCAATAAATCATTTAATAACAATAATTAATGTATTTATTTGCATATGTACTTACCTCAGTACAAAATATTAGAAATCGAGCCTAAACCTCGTAAACCTTACTCTTTCCTCGATTAAGGCCCGTATCTCGATTCTTTTGATCTGTAATACCAAAATTAGCTCATTTAATACATGAATTACTCAAAATGACCCCAAAATTCATACTTAGGTAAGATTACTATTTTACTCCTATACTTTCATATATTTACAATTTAGTCCCTAGGCTCGGATAATGCAATGTATGGGATTTCTTGGTTACCCAAGCCTAACTGAACATTTTTTGTGTTCATAACATTCCATATTTTTCCTTCATTTCATATTTTTCTACCCTTTTCTACAACTTTTACAAAATAGTCCCTAAAGCACTTTTCACGAAAAACTACTTAGTAAAAGTTGTTTACAATCCTTTAAACTCTTATATCCCTCCATAAATCATCCAAACATAAGCTTCTCATGTATGGGTGATTTTCTAAACATGAACCGTAACATGAAATATGGGTAGAAATAGAGAGAGAAAGTTATCGAGATTTTAAAAATACGAAGAACATTAAAAACGAGACTTGGGAGCGCTTACTATTGAGCATGGAAAGCTTGAAAGCCCTAGCTATGGAGAACCCTAATTTTCAGCAACAACATGGAGAAAATGAGCTGATTTTTGGCTTATTTTCCCCTTTTATTTCATTTATAAACCAAATGACCAAAATGCCTGTAAAGCCTTTCGTTCAAATTTTTCCATACAAGCCCATTTTTGTCCAAAAACTTAGAAATTGGGCAAATTGCTCTTTAAGACCTCCTAATTAATAATCCAAAGCAATTTCATACAAATTTCTTATAGAACACAAATTTTTCAACTTATTCAATTTAGTCCCTAATTCTTAATTGGACACCTTACACTTAGAATTTCCTCATGAAACATTAACACATGTATATATTCATATTCTAAACCTCTTAACAATCATAAAACAAATATTTGAATGTCAGATTTGTGGTCCCAAAACCACTATTCCGACTAAGCCCTATTTTGGGATGTTACAATTCTCCCCCCTTAGGGACTTTCGTCCTCGAAAGTCTTACCAGTAAACAGGTTCGGATATTGAATCCTCATAGTGGCTTCTGGTTCCCAAGTGGCTTCTTCAACCCCATGTCTATACCATAATACCTTCACAAGGGCAATACTTTTGTTCTTCAATTGCTTAACTTCCCTGGCCAAGATCTTAACCGGTTCCTCACCGTAAGTCGTGTCTGATTGAATTTCAACCTCTGCTGGGGTAATCACATGCAATGGGTCCGATCTATATCGACATAACATGGATACATGGAACACGTCATGGATCTTCTCCAACTCGACTGGCAAAGCTAAACGATAGGCAACTGGTCCTATTCTCTCGGTAATCTCATAGGGTCCAATAAAACGAGGACTTAATTTGCCTTTTCTATCGAATCTCAAAACTTTTTTCCAGGGTGATACCTTTAAGAATACTTTGTCATGATACTTAATTTCTTTTCTTTTCAAATTCGCATACGATTTCTGTCTATTTGATGCCGCTTTCAAACAATCTTGAATCACCTTAACTTTATCATCAGTTTCTTTAATCAAATCAACTCCAAAAATTTTACTTTCTTTAAGCTCTGTCCAATACAAAGGAGTTTGAAATTTTCGGCCATACAACGCCTCGTAAGGTGCCATATTTAAACTGGACTGATAATTGTTATTATAAGTGAATTCAACCAAAGGTAGATAATTTTCCCAACTACCTTGAAACTCGAGAACACAACATCTAAGCATATCTTCAAGTGTTTGAATTATTCTCTCGGATTGTCCATCGATCTGGGGGTGAAAAGTGGTACTAAAATTCAGTTTCGTTCCCAAAGCCGCTTACAAATTTTTCCAAAATCGTGACGTAAATATCAAATCTCTATCCGAAATAATCAACAATGGCACACCATGAAGTCTAATAATCACTAAAATATACAAATCGGCTAACTTATCCAGAGAATAATCTGTGCATATCGATATAAAATGGACCGATTTAGTCAATCTGTCGACTATTACCCAAATAGCGTCTTTCTTTCTCGGAGTCACTGACAACCCGGTTATGAAATCCATAGTGATCCAATCCCATTTCCACTCGTGGACCATAATAGGTTGAAGAAGACTAGAGGGTACTTGATGTTCAGCTTTAACCTATTGACAAATCGAACATCTTGTTACAAATTTTGAGATATCCCTTTTCATGACATTCCACCAATAAACTTTCTTCAAGTCATTGTACATTTTTGTACTTCCCGGATGGACTGATGTACGAATGTTATGTGCCTCATGCAAAATATTCTGGAACAACTCAGTATCCCTTAGAACACAGATTCTTCCCCTAAATCTCAAACATCCATCGAAGCCAATCTGAAAATCGGGTTCACTGGATGATTCACACTGAACTTTCCTAGCTTGAAATTTTTTATCGGATTTCTGAGCTTCACAAATCTGATGGAGAAGAGTCAGCCTAGTCCTCAATTCGGCTAAAATGGAACCATCATTACATAAGGCCATCTGTGTATTCATTGTCCTCAAAGTGAATAAATACTTCCTACTCAAAGCGTCGACAACCACGTTCGTATTTCCCAGATGATAATCAATTATAAGCTCGTAATCTTTCAACAGGTCCAACCATCATTGTTGTTTTAAATTCAAATCTTTTTGAGTCATCAAATACTTGAGGCTCTTATGATCGGTATAGACATGGCATTTTTCTCCAAACAAATAATAAGGCCAAATCTTCAAGGCAAACACTATGGCATCCAATTCCAAATCATGAGTTGGATAATTCTTCTTATGGGGCTTCAACTGTCTCGAAGCATAGGCTATAACTTTTCCTTCTTGTATAAGCGCACATCCTAATCCATTTAAGGATGCGTCACTGTAAATTACAAATTCTTTCCTTAGTTCTGGTTGTAGTAGCACTGGCGCCTCGGTCAATAGCATTTTCAACTTTTCAAAGCTTTATTGGCACTTTTCTGTCTACTCAAACTTAACATCCTTTTGTAGCAACCTCGTCACAGGAGTGGCTATTATAGAAAATCCCTTTACAAACTTTCGGTAATAACTGGCTAAGCCCAAAAAGCTCCTAACTTCAATTACATTCCTTGGAGGCTTTCATTCAACAATGGCAGATATCTTACTAGGATCAACCCGAATACCATCACTGGAAACAATGTGGCCTAAAAATCCTACTTCCTGAAGCTAAAACTCACTTTTACTAAATTTGGCATATAATTGCTTATCCCTCAAAATCTGCAAAACAATCCTCAGATGTTCGACATGTTCTGTCTCATTTCTACAGTAAATCAAAATGTCATCTATGAACACCACAACAAACTTTTCCAAGTACGGACGAAGTATTCTATTCATCAAGTCCATAAACATAGTCGGAGCATTCGTCAATCCAAAAGGCATAACAAGGAATTCTTAGTGAGCATACCTTGTTCTAAAAGCGGTCTTAGGTATGTCTGTCTCCTTAACTCACAGCTGGTAATAATCGGATCTCAAGTCTATCTTGGAAAACCATGTGGCTCCTATTAGCTGATCGAACAAATCATCAATTCTTGGTAATGGATATTTGTTCTTAATTGTTACCTTATTGAGTTGCCAGTAATAGATACACAATCTCATGGAACCATCTTTCTTCTTTACGAATAGCACAGGAGCACCCCAAGGCGAAAAACTGGGTCTTGCAAAACCTTTGTCAACCAATTCTTGTAATTGTGACTTTAATTCTTTCAACTCTGTCAGAGCCATCCTATATGGAGTGATAGAGATAGATGCAGTTCCAAGCATTATCTCGATACCAAATTCAACTTCCCTAACCGAGGTAGACTTGGCAATTCTTCCGAGAACACATCCGCAAATTCACATACAACAGGCACCGATTCAACTTTCAACTCAGACTCCTTCTTGTTCACCACATAGGCCAAATATGTTTCATATCCTTTCCTCATACATTTCTGAGCGGTCATCGAAGAAATTACGATTGGCAAGCCACTAAATTCATCTGATTCAAATCGAAGGACTTCACTATTTTCATGTCTTAATTCCATAACTTTCTGTTTACAATCTACTATAGCACCATGAAGTGTCAACCAATCCATACCCAAAATAACATCGGATTCATCAAACGGCAACAACATCAAGTCGACCGAAAAACAAAGACATCTAATCATCAAAGGGCATTTCTTGCATACTTTATCGAATAAGACATGCTTGCCTAACGGGCTAGACACTCTAGTCACAAATTCTGTAGCTCCACAGGTAAATTCATGCTAGATGCCAATTTCATACATACATAAGAATGTGTGGAGCCTGGGTCTATCAAAGCAATAACAATAGTGTCATAAAGAGAAAATGTACCAGTGATCACGTTAGGCGAAGATGCTTCTTTACGTACTCATATGGCATAGGCTTTAGCCGGAGCCCTATCCTCATATCGTACTACCATCTCTCGTGTCATGTTTTTACTGCCAGCTCCAGTACCGATGCTTTTCGGGGGTCTCACCTTTGCAGTTGAACCACTCTGTCTTGCATTCTGAAATCTCTCGCCCATCTCATGACAATCCTTAATAAAATGGTCTTGAGAACCACATCTATAACACGTCCCATCATTCCTCCTGCATGAGCCCAGATGACGTCTTCTGCAGTATTCGCATTTAGGTCGACGAGGTTTAGCATCTCCTACACTAGCTACAGATGTAGCCTGAGTCCAAAAACCCGAACTTAGCTTTTTACGATTTCTATGGAACGTCCTGTCGATGCATAAGAACAAGAATACACATCTTTAGATTTATTAGACTGAGTCAGGGCCGATCTGCTCATCATTCTCTTTCACGTATCTCTAGCTTTCAAATCGACTTTCTTCTTCTCCTTTGTCAATTCTTTAGCCTTACAAGCCCGCTCAACGATCACAACAAACTCTTTTAACTCAAGGATGCCTACTAACAACTGGATATCTTCATTAAGTCCGTCCTCAAACCTCCTACACATCTTAGCCTCAGTGGGCACACACTCTCGGGCATACTTCCTAAGTCGGACGAACTCTCAGTCGTATTCGGTAACCGACATGCAACCTTGCTTAATTTAAAGAATTCCTTACGTTTCTGGTTAATAAACCTCTCGCTAATATACTTATTTTGGAATTCCTCCTAAAATAAGTCTCAAGTAACTACCTCTTTAGGCACAACCGAAATCAAAGTCTTCTACCAATGATAGGCATCATCCCTCAACAAAGAAATAGCACACTTCAAACATTCTTTAGGTGTACAAGATAGTTCCTCGAACACCCGAATAGAATTCTCAAGCCAAAACTCAGCTCTCTCAGCATCATCCTCAGTGTTAGCTCTAAACTCCTCTGCTCATTGCTTCCGAATCTTATCCACATGAGTTTTCAAAAATCTCGTAAAATCTATACCTCGGGGCATCACGGGTACAGGCTGAGGGTTCGGAGGGGGTAGAGAAGGTTGCGTCTGAGTGACTGGGTTCGCACGGACGAACTTAGTATACCAATCATTCATCATTTGGAAGAAGGCCTCTCTAGCCTCCCCCTCTTGGCTCACAATTATGTGTCTACTCTCTTCAGGCACCGTCTCTTGAGCAGGGGTTGGTGCATTGCTTTCTACGTCACCTGCTATAGCTCGGTTGGGATCCATTACTATATGAAAAACACAGTTCATTATCGTCAAGAGTCGTCATACTATCACAATTTACGCATGGCATGTATAGCTAGACTCAGACACATGCTACGTAGTTTAAGAATTGACTAAACCGTAGCTCTGATACCACTAAGTGTAACACCCCTTACCCATATCTGAGATCGGGATAGGGTACGAGGCATTACTAGACTTAAACAGAAACAGACTCGTAAAATCGGGCTATAAAATTCATCTAATCTAAAACCCTTCAAAACAAGTTAAAATGTCCCTATTATGGACCTACGAGGCCCAAAACATACCTTATTGGTGGTCTCAGACTAAAACGAGAACCTACAGAGATTCTAAGAAAATTTCTAGGTTAAAGCCTCACACGCCCGTGTGGAGGCGTTGCACACGCCCGTCTGCTTGAGGACACACCCATGTCCCACAACCGTATTGAATTTTTGGATTTATTATCTATTTTGAACCTACAGGGGTTTTGACACGATCGAGCACACGCCCGTGTCCTTGGCCTATGTCCCTCACATGGCCTGGCACACGCCCGTGTGGTAGCCCATGTGATTTTAGCAAGCATTCTATTTATGACGTCATCATACAAATTTGAGGCACACGGCCAAGCACACACCCATGGCCAGGGGCCGTGTCCTTCACACGGTTGAGACACACGGCCCTGTCTCTACCCATGTGTTTACAACCATGCATGTTAACCTAATATTCAAGTTGCAGGGGACACACGACCAAATGACACGCCCATGGGGATTACCGTGTTTCACACATGCCCGTGTGTCTACCCGTAAGGACCATTTGGAGGCTACTCTCCAAGCCATTGGTCACCCTTAAACAATCATACACTTCCATATGTTCAATGGCATATCCCATGATATATTTGGACACTTAAACATGCAACATTATAGCATCACTATGACTCCTTTTACAAATTAGACCATTAGTATACACACAAACTTATCTTTTAGTCATTCCACACCAATTTCATGGTTTACCATACTCCTTATTATCATTCCATTATGAGTGCTAAATCATGCAGCCTGTAACACCCCTTACCCATACCTGAGGCCGGGATAAGGTACGAGGCATTACTGGACAAATATACAAACATTAAACTAAAATACGGGCCATAAAATTTCATTCATATTTCAAAACATTCATTCACTTACACATTGTCCCTTATTTGAGTCTACGGAGCCCAAAACATACTTTAGAAAGGGTTTGGAACTAAACTGAGAATTTACGAAAATCTTGGAAATTTCATGCTTTAAGGCTCGACACACCTGTGTCCCAAAGTTGTGTTCCATACACGGCTGAGACACATGGTCGTGTCTCTGCCTGTGTAGAATATATCTAGGCTATTTTCCAAGCTTTGGTCAACCTTAATCTCTTACACACTTATACATTTATACCAAGATTATCATCTTACCAAATATCTCCAGCTTAATCATCAAGCATTCATATTTAAAGGTAGATTACATCTTTATAAAATACCACAATTCAGATACGCAGAATAACATGTTTGCCTGAAACATTTCAATTCAACTCCATACCCAACAAGCATTACATTGAGACTAGTTATATATATATATATATATATATATATATATATATACATGTCATGATACATATCATTCTCTTTCTGTTTTTTATAAACACATATCATTTATTTCATTATATCAATATTTCATATACCATAGTTTCCATGTATTCCACATATATTTATTTTCCTCCTCCTCTCCATTCCACATCCTTAATGTATATAGCATTCTTGTAAGTACGATTTCACAATTTACTAATAAATGCTCACATCAAACTGTCCACATGAGTCATAGTCACTTACTTATTTATAATTAGAGCTACAGAGCTCCAAATTAAGATCCGTAAATTTCCATTGAAACTAGACTCACATATCTTTCGACCATAAAATTTTCATAATTTTTGGTTTAGCCAGTTAGTACATTTTGTTCATTAAATTTTCCCCTATTTCACTTTCTGACAGTTCTGACCTCTCTTCACTAAAAATTAATTATCTCATAGTACAGAACTCAGATAATGTTTTTGTTGATTTATCTTGAAAATAGACTCATTAAGGATTTTAAAATTATAATTTTGAGTCTTTAATTATTTTTCTCCAAATTTTTGTGATTTTCCAAAGTCAGAACAGGGGATCACGTAATCATTCTGAACCAGTATCACAAAAACATAAATATCTCAAAATATAGAACTCCTTTGCTTGCTCTGTTTCTTTTATATGAAAATATTCTTTTATATGAAAATATACTCATTAATCTTTAAAATGATATCTCATTCATTCTCTGATTCAATTTCTAATATTTTTGGTGATTTTTCAAATTCACGCCATCACATCGTCCAAAAAACAGCTTTTATTGCTAATTCACTCTTTCACACTTTCTTTGTATTAACCTCATTTTAACATACATATCACAAATCATTTTCATCACATTTCATACATCACAAGTATAGGCCCATGATCACAAGGCCACCATAAAATCATTCTCACGTATAACTTACTTGTTTATAACATTACCACATCTCGGTCACTTAATGTACACATCATTCACATAACCAAGTTCCTGCACTTATTCATCACAAAACTCACAAAGCAATACATAGAGAGTCTCCCGTTGAACACTTCAGATCAATCCTCGATACTTGGTGGTTTCAGCACATAGCTCCACCCATCATATAGTTCGGCTCTCTTGTTTTTTATTTTTGATTTTTCTCTCATTCTAGGTTCAAATCTCATTTTCCGGGATCTAAAACATCATATTTTACTTATTTAATTAATTTACTATTCAAAACAGTCCTTAACTCAAACTTTGGAATAATTACAATTTTGCCCCTAAACTTTTACATATTTACACTTTTTCCCCTAGTCTCGGGAATTAAACTTCATCCCTTATTCTTATGTTTTATGACATGCTGATCACTTTTCCCTTCTATGGCAACATCAAATTCTCACTCTAACATATACTTATGACTATTAGGAATTTTTACCGATTAAGCCCTTTTACTCATTTTCACTCAAAACCGAGTAGCACAAGTTGTCTAACATAATTTGAAACCTCATATTCTATTATAAAACACCAAAATAAACACATTTCACCTATGGGTATTTTTCAAAATATGAACCCTAGCTTAAATTATTGCTAGAATAAGCTTAATCAAATTACCGGGATTCCAAAAACGTAAAGAACTTGAAAAACGGGGTTAGAACGGACTTACTATTGAGCTTGGAAAGCTTGAAAACCCTAGCCATGGCTTCCCCCATGCTAATTTCAGCCTCCATGAAAAAGATGAGTCAATTTTGGCTTTATTTTCCCTTTTTATTTCTTTTAATTACCAAATGACCAAAATGCCCTTCCTTAATAAACTTTCAAAAATTCTATCCATGTCCAATATTTGTCCATAACTTAGAAATTGGTCAAATTGCTATTTAAGACCTCCAAATTAATACTTCAAAGCAATTTCATACTAGAAACTTCTAGAATACAAGTTTTGTAACTTATTCAATTTAGTCCCTAACTTCAAATTGAGCACTTTATGCATAGAATTTCTTTACGAAATTTTCACACAATCATGCAATCATATCATAGACCTAAAAATAAGCATAAAATAATTATTTCTATCTCATATTTTTTGGTCCCGAAACCTCTGTTCCAACTAGACCCAATTTTGGGCTATTACACAGCCACATACTAGCAATTGAATAGTCATCCATCAAACTATGACATACACATCTTAGTATGCATGTAAAGATAAACTTAGGGATACATCCCAATCATTAATATGGACCAAATCACATGGCCACATACAAAATAATCAATGCCCAAAAGAGCCATTATACTTGGCTACTTCAACATGATACATATACACAAAATAGACAAGTTTCCTATACATGCCATGGCCAAAATTATTAACACTTTTTATACCCAAATTTCTTGAAGATAGTGTGATCTGAGCTCCGACGTCCCCCGATCCTTAGAGCTAGCTTGATGTATCTACAGAGAACGGAAAAGAGAGGAGGGTAAGCTATAAAGCTTAGTAAGTACACTAACAAATAATTTACATTTTGCAACTATTGAATATCTAAGCATAATTGCTTATCCATTATGATACTTTTCATTATGTCATACATATACTTACTTTCCCTATTCATATGCGCATGCTTATCCAAATACATATCTTTTCATATACTAAGTCTTCATAGGGTTTTAGTACCTGTTCCATCCTGCACACACATGGCCTACTTAAATTTTTCTTTCAAAATTCATATTATGTTACCCGTTGAACACTTGGAATATGATTCGGACACATGGAAGGAATGCGCCGAAGTGCCTGAACGTAGCCTTAGCTACATGACGAAAAGTGCATTAAAGTGCCTCATATCACAGAATCACATGCCGCTCTCAACGGGGCTACTCAAAGAGCTAAAAGAGTATCCGAATACAACTCAAGATACCCAGCACCTAGACCCTAGCATGTATCACATATTAAATGAGCTCATAACACACATGACTATCCTAGTGACATGTCACTTGTATCCTCAACTATTCCTAAGGTTCAAATGGGATTTTAGACTTCGAGACCTTTACCGAATGTACTCGCATAATGATTTCTTTCACATGGCCAACGTCTCATAATCATATAGCAAAGTATCAAAACATGTTATATTGTCAACATAGCCAAATAAGCATATTAAGCATACATATATCAATAAATCATTTAATAACAATAATTAATGTATTTATTTACATATGTACTTACCTCGGTACAAAATATTAGAAATCGAGCCTGAACCTCGTAAACCTTACTATTTCCCCTATCAAGGCTCGTATCTCGATTCTCTTGATCTATAATACCAAGTTTAGCTCGTTTAATACATGCATTACTCAATATGACCCCAAAATTCATACTTGGGTAAAATTACTATTTTACCCCTATACTTTCCTATATTTGCAATTTAGTCCCTAGGCTCGGATAATGCAATGTATGGGATTTCTTGGTTACCCAAGCTTAACCAAACATTTTTCATGTTCATAACAGCCCATATTTTTCCTTCATTTCATATTTTTCTACCCTTTTCTATAACTTTTACAAAACAGTCCCTAAAGCACTTTTCATGAAAAACTACTTAGTAAAAGTTGTTTACCATCCTTTAAACTCTTATATCCCTCCATAAATCATCAAAACATAAGCTTCTCATGCATGGGTGATTTTCTATACATGAACCGTAACATGAAATATGGGTAGAAATAGAGAGAGCAAGTTACCGGGATTTCAAAAATACGAAGAACATTAAAAACGAGACTTGGGAGCACTTACTATTGAGCTTGGAAAGCTTGAAAGCCCTAGCTATGGAGAACCCTAATTTTTGAAAGCAACATGGAGAAAATGAGCTGATTTTTGGCTTATTTTCCCATTTTATTTCATTTATAAACCAAATAACCAAAATGCCCTTAAAGCCTAAATTTTTCCATACAAGCCCATTTTTGTCCAAAAACTTAGAAATTGGGAAAATTGCTCTTTAGGACCTTCTAATCAATAATCCAAAGCAATTTCATACAAATTGCTTCTAGAACACAAATTTTTCAACTTATTCAAGTTAATCCTTAACTCCCAATTGGACACCTTATACTTAGAATTTCCTCATGAAACATTAACACATGTATATATTCATATTCTAAACCTCTTAACAATCATAAAATAAATATTTTAGCTTCACATTTGTGGTCTCAAAACCACTATTTTGACTAAGCTCTATTTTAGGATGTTACAACACGGGCTGAGGACACGGGCTTGTCCTATGCTACACGGGCATGTGTAATCACACGGCCTACCCACACGGGCATGTGACTCCTATAGTAGAAAAATTTTTCTAAGTTGCCCTAAAGTTTTCTAAAGTCCTCGGTTAATCTCGAATCACCTTTAATGTGTGTTTTGGGCCTCGTGGGCCCTTATAAGGGACAATTTGCATGAAATTGAAAAGTTTTAAATTTGAACGAATTTTTATGGCCAATTTTGTATGAATGTTAATGTTTTATCCTGGTAATGCCTGGAACCCTGTTCCAGCGCCGGATACGGGTAAGGGGTGTTGCATTTAGTGGTATCAAAGCCATAGTTTAGTCAATTCTTGGACTAACATTGCATGTGTATGAGTCTAGCTATACATGCCATACATATATTATGATTGTGTGATGACTCCCAACGATTTTAAAATGTGTTTTCATATAGTCAATGGATCTCGATAGAGTAGTGGCAGATGATGTAGAAAAGTAACACTCCTGCTCCCGCTGAAGGGGCAGTGCCAGCTGAGAGTAGACTCGAAACTATTAGTAGAGGAGAAGGAGGCAGCAAAGCCTTTCTCCATATGATGGATGCCTGGCATACAGAGTTTGTTAGAACGAACCCGAATGCTCAACCCCCTCCACCGCCATTAATTCCTCAACCTATCCCTTAGCACCTCAAGGTATGGACTTTGTGAGACTGAATAGACCTTCAGTGAATAAGATTAGGAAATAAGGAGCTGAAGAGTTCCGGGCTAGTAAAGATGGTGACCTTGAGAGGGTAGAGTTCTAGCTCGAGAATACCCTTAGGGTGTTTGATGAGTTATCATGCACTCTTGAGGAATACATGAAGTGTGCTGTGTCCCTCCTGAGAGACTCGGCCTACCAGTAGTGGAACACTCTTGTGTCAGTGGTACCAAAGGACAGAGTTAATTGGGAGTTGTTCCAAGAAGAATTCCGTAAGAAGTACATTAGCCAAAGATTTATTGATCAGAAAAGGAAGGAATTTTTCAAGTTAAAGTAGGGCCGAATGACGGTAACGAAATATGAGTGTGAATTCGTGAGACTGATCAAATACATTTGAGAATCTGTATCAACTGAGCCCATCATGTGCAAAAGATTGAAGATGGATTAAACGAAGTCATCTGATTATTGGTGGGAGTACTTGAACTAAGAGAATTTGTTGTGCTCATGGAGAGAGCTTGTAAAGCCGAGAAATTGACTAAAGAGAAGAGAAGAACAGAATTAGAGTTTCGAGATTCGAAGAAGAGTCAGATGGGTAAATCATTTTAGTTCTCAACTAAGAAACCGAAAGAGTTTAATACTTGATCGATTGTTTCAGCCTGGTTTTCAACTAGGATCCATGGGAAACAGTATTCGAGTCACAAGGCTCAGAAAACTTCGATAGCGAGTGTGGGTAACGCTTGACCTAATAGACCTGAGTGCCAACATTGTGGTGGACGTCACCCCGGTGAATGCTGGATGAATAATCAGGCATGTTTTAAGTGCGATTCACATAATCACTTTATCAAGGATTGTCCTGAGACTATTAAAAAGGAAAAATTTTAGAGTGCAAGATCGGGCAATGCTACTTCTAGAGGAAGACCACAGAAGAATCTGAGAAATGGAGCAAGTAACAAGGGTGCACCTAGAGAACCAACTGGGAGACTCGAGGGTAGAGCACCTGCGAGGACTTACGCCATTCGCACTCGCAAAGAGGCTTCATCCCCTAATGTGATTATGGGTACTTTTTTTCTCTCTATGATACTTCTGTTGTTGCTTTGATTGATCTGGGATCTACCCATTCATATGTATGTGTGAAACCGATGTCTAGTATAAATATGCTCGTCGAGTTTACAGAATTCATGATAAAAGTGTCAAACCCTCTAGGCAAGCATATGATAGTTGACCAAGTATGTAAGAATTTCCCTTTAATGATTAGAGGTCATTGTTTTCTGACTAATCTCATGCTTTTGCCATTTGATGAATTTGATATAATACTTGGTATGGATTGGTTGACCATGCATGATGTGGTGGTAGATTGTGGAAAGAAAATCATTAAATTGAAATGTGAAAGTGGTAATATCTTTCGGGATGAATCAGATGAACCAAATAACTTGCCTATAGTAATTTATTCTATGACTGCTTAGAGATATATGAGAAAAGGTTATGAAGCGTATCTTGCCTTTTTGTTCAATATGAAGGAGTCTGAGTTGAAAATTGAGCCAGTTCGGTGGTATGTGAATATTCAGATGTGTTCCCAGAAGAGTTACCCGGATTGCCTCCAATTAGGGAAGTTGAGTTTGGCATCGAATTAGTTCCGGGCACTGCACATATTTCAATCACTCTATATAGGATGGCTCTGACGGAGTTGAAGGAGTTGAAAGTGCAGTTTCAAGAGTTGACAGACAAAGGTTTCGCAAGACCCAGTTATTCTCTGTGGGGCACACCTGTGCTATTTATGAAAAAGAAATATGGTTCGATGGGATTGTGCATTGACTACAGATAGCTCAATAAGGTAACCATAAAGAAAAAGTACCCCTTACCAAGAATTGATGTCTTGTTTGACCTGTGACAGCCTTAAAGCGACCCTAGTCGGGAAGTGGTTTCGGGACCGCTAAACCGAGGCACCAAAATATTTGAATGTGATAATTATTGTTTAGAATATGTAAATATGAATGTGCGAAAATTTCAAGCTTCGATTTAGTCGATTGCATGCGAATTCAGTTAATAGGACTTATGTGTGATACTTTCGAAATGTGATAGGTAAATCTATAAGGACCTATTAGTGCATGTAATTAAAGGGGTGGACTTGCATGTCAATTTCCCCCTTTTTAATAGCTAGTGGCCGGCCATGACAAGGAATGATGGGCAAAACATGTCATAAAACATGTTGTGACAATGGTGTATGGGTAATAAAATAAGAAGTATGGGTGATAAACAAATGAAAAAAAAGAAGAGAATAGTGTGGTATCCCCCCCTTTTGCCGTATGTTGAAGAAAAGAAAAGAAAAAAATTTGTTCATCCTTTCCATTTTTCTTTGGCCGAAAATTCTAAGGAGGAAGGAAGAAATTTTTGTTCTATGTTTGGTGTAGAAGAGGATTAGGAGAAGGTTTGGCCATACTTGTATCAAGATTAAGGTATGTTTGATGTTGTGCCATGAGATTCATGCATGTTTCTAGTTGCTAGCTTGAGTTCTAATTAGCCCATGGTTCAAATCTTTGCTATGACATGGGGATGATATTCGGCCAAGGTGAATTTTGTGTTAAAGCCATTGCATGCTAAATGTGAAGCTTGTTAATGATGCATATGATGATGGATTGACTACTCTTGAATTTTCTTTTTTAGCATTCTTGAGTAAGACATTAAGTTCTTTGTTTAACCATGGCCAAAAATTGAAAGGGGATGGTGTTGTGATGTATTCGGCCATGGTATGTTCATAAGTATGATTTATGCTTATTGCATGATAGGTAAGATTTGTGTTTATGTTTGGTCATAATCAACTTAGTGATTCGGCCCTTGCACATATATATATATATATATATGTTTGTACATGATGTATTGGCATGACATATACTATCTCAAGGTATATATTTTCATATGATGATGTTTCGGTTATGAAATAGATGATTGATGCGGATTGAGTTACAATACGTAATGCGTTAGTTAGCAAAATGTATGCCATTTATGTGTGATATTAAGTATATTATTGGCCTCTATGGACATGCATATTCGGCCACATGAGGGGATTGGTGTGCATGCATTCGATTAGAGGCAAGCATGTTGATGTCTATTCTTGGCTTAGATAATCGGCTACCTTGTTATGAGTTAGGGCCGAATGTGAGTTTGGTTGTGGTTGAATATTACACGCTTGGTAGAGTGGTGGATGAAAGTGCCGAATGTGTGTATAGTTAGAGGAAATTGACTAAAGTGCTTAGTTATTTGATGTTGGATTATTGATATGTGTATTCGGCCATAAGCTAGCAAAATGAGACTTTAATAAGTTGAATTTGTTTGAATTAGCTCAAGATCCTAAAGGAGAGGCGTCCAACAAGGGGAAAACGAAGGTCATCGAGTAGCCGACTTGGAATTTATTTTACCCAACACAAAGTAAGTCATTAAGCATATGATTGATGTCGATTTGAATGAGCATGATATTTATGCAATTATGTTAAATAAAACGAAATGTATATGTATGAAATGATGACATTGTTGAATGTAAAAAAAAGTAGTGAATGTGTAGAGTGTTTGGTTTCGGCACTAAGTGTGCGGGCATTGAGTGTGTATGGTGACGAGATTGGCACTAAGTGTGCGAGCTTAAATTATATGGCACTAAGTGTGCGAGCTTAAATTATATGGCACTAAGTGTGCGAGCTTAAATCACATGGCACTAAGTGTGCATGATCGATTATTAAGCACTATGTGTGCAAACTTAATACATATCTTCAATTGATTATTTATATGGAGGGTGTGACTTTATCGGGTTGATCATGGACAGCGGGAAGAGTAAGTACCTTGAGCTCATGGCGAATAGGCGCTATGTTCATGCTCGGGGTTGAGTTGGTAAATTTTAAATCAATGTGATGATTGTAATTGCATGATTGTGGTGAAAATGAGTTGATGTATGGAAATGCCTCAATTACCCTATTGAATAGTATATGAAATGTCATTGGGTGAATTGGTATGAGATTGAACCGAAAGGTTCAAGGGACTATGGTATAGCTCGGTATTGTTGGAGAACTTAGTTTCATTTTATGATAATTTTGTTAATGGATGGTTGTGAAATGCTCATGACTTACTGAGTTATATACTCACTCGTTGTTTGCTTGTCACCTATTTTAGGTCTCTTGGACTCATCTCTTTTTGTGTGCTCGGAACCGTCATCAAAGTCATCACACTGGCAAGCAATGTTTTGGTATTGTCTTCTTAGTCGATCTAGGAGAACATTTGGCATGTATAGACTCTTTTGTTTTGTTGAATCTTGGGTTGTAAACTTTAAGCCATGCGAATATGGCCTACGTGGTCGGTTGAGTATGATTTTAAAACTTACAGTCGCGAGTCTTAGAAGTCTCAATTTTGATAAGGCGGTCATAATTTGTGTTATGTATGATGGATTGTTATTTAGGTCATGGAAGAATTATGAAATAGGCTTTGTTTGCTTTTATAACAGATGCTGACAGCAGCAGTGATGTGAGATTGAAAAATCACTAAAACTAGTAGAAGTGGAATTAAATAGTGAATAAATTATTTAATCGAACCTTGATGAATCTATTTTCATATGAAAGTAACGAAGCGATCATACGAACAGTATGTTAAGAGATATTAAATTTCTCGTGAGACAGGGCCAGAACGGTTTCTGGATCCCCTGTTCCGACTTTGAAAATTCATTGTAAATTAACCAGAGAGAATTAGAAGTTATGCCCTATATGTACAGATTTATTTGTGAGTCTACTTTCTTTAGAAACAAACAGCATAAGTGTTGGAGCCCTGTACAGGAAGATATCCAAGTCGCAACGCGCAAAGATCAGTGTAGTCAAACCCTGGAATAGGGGAGACTTTAACTAATAAACTGTACTAATTGGATCAACCAAAAATTCTAGAAAAAAATTTGTAGATGGCATTATGAGTTTAGTTTCGGGGAAAATTTACGGAATTGGTTTATGAGTTGCGGAACTCAAGATATGATTTTTAAAGAGACTACGATACAATCAGTCAGCTTGACTAGATCAGCAAAAAAAAATAGGGGAAATAAATGAAGCAAGCTCGGTAACACCTCGGGTTCGATTTCCGGTAACTGTTACGGGGTCGGGGTGTTACATGACCAATTGAAGGGGGCCACAGTATTTTTGAAGATAGACTTTATGTCTGGTTACTCCTAATTGAGAATCAAAGATTAAAACGTACCAAAGAATGCATTTCGGACAAGGTATGGTCACTACGAATTTTTGGTTGTCTTTTGGTTTAACAAATGTTCCCACTGTATTTATGTATTTAATGAATCGTATTTTCTGACCATACTTGGATAAATTTGTGGTTGTTTTTATTGATGATATCCTGATTTATTCTCGTGATGAGACTGAGCATACTGAACATTTGAGAACGGTTCTGCAAACCTTGAGAGACAAACAATTGTATGCTAAGTTTAGTAAGAGTGAGTTTTGGCTTCAAGAAGTTAGATTCTTGGGACACATTGTCTCGAGTGATGGCATCTGAGTCGATCCGAGTAAGGTTTTGGCTATTGTTGAATGGAAACTATCGCGGAATGTGTCAGAGGTTAGAAGCTTTCTAGGCTTAGCCGGTTATTATAGATGGTTTGTTAAAAGATTTTCCATGATTGCGACTCTGATGACGAGACTGTTACAGAAGGATGTTAAGTTCGAAGGGACAAAAAAATGACAACAAAGTTTTAAGAAGCTAAAGGCATTGTTGACTGAGGCCCCAATTTTAGTACAGCCTGAGCCAGGAAAAGAATTTGTGGTTTATAGTGATGTATCCTTGAATGGATTAGGTTGTTTGCTTATGCAAGAAGGTAAGGTGATAGCTTATGCCTTGAGGCAGTTGAAACCGCATGAGAAGAATTATCCAACACACAATTTGGAGTTGGCTGCCATTGTGTTTGCGTTAAAGATTTGGAGACATCATTTATATGGTGAGAAATGTCAAGTGTATACTGACAATAAAAGTCTGAAGTATTTGATGACTCAAAAGGACTTGAACCTACAGCAACAGAGATGGCTGGAGTTGATAAAAGACTATGAGCTAGTGATTGATTATCACCTAGGAAAGGCGAATGTGGTCGTTGATGCCTTGAGTAGGAAATCCTTGTTCGCGTTGAGGGCTATGAACACTCAGTTGGCCTTAGCAGATGATGGTTTTATTCTAGTCGAGTTGAGAGCTAGACCAATGTTTCTTCAAGAGATTTATAAAGCTCAACAAAGTGACGGTGAATTGCAAGCCAAAAGTGTCCAATGTGAATCGAATATAGAATCAGATTTTTGAATTAGTTCTGATGGTTGCTTAATGTTTCAAGATATTATTTTTATTCCTAAGAAAAATGATTTGATTCAGAAGATTTTGCTTGAGGCCCATAGTAGTCGTTTGTCTATGTATTCGGGTAGTACGAATATGTACAACGATTTGAAGAAATTTTATTGGCGGCAAAGTATGAAAAGAGATTTTTCCAAGTTCATTTCGAGATGCCTGATTTGTCAACAAGTGAAAGCGGAACACCAAGTACCTTCAGGCTTACTTCATCCTGTGATGGTTTCCGAGTGGAAATGAGACCGTATTACTATGGATTTCGTGATGCGTTTGCCTTTGACACCAAGGAAGAAAGATGTCGTATGGGTTGTGGTTGACAGATTGACCAAATTGGCTCATTTTATACCGGTACATGTTGATTATTCACCTGATAAGTTAGCCGAATTGTATATTTCTGAGATTGTGAGACTTCATGGAGTACCTTTATCAATTATTTCAGATAGAGATCCGATGTTTACCTTGCAGTTTTGGAAGAAGTTACAAGAAGCTTTGGGTACAAAACTAAATTTTAGTACCACTTTTCACCCACAGATTGATGGATAATCTGAGAGAGTAATTCAGACACTTGAAGATATGCTCAGATGTTGTGTTCTTAAGTTCCAAGGTTGTTGGGAAAAGTACTTACCTTTGGTTGAATTTGCTTACAACAATAATTATCAGTCGAGCGTGAAGATGGTGCCTTATGAGGCATTGAATGGACGTAAATGTTGTACACCATTGTATTGGACTGAGCTTAAGGAGAATAAGATTCATGGAATTGATTTAGTTAAGGAAACCGAAGAAAAGGTGAAAGTAATTCGTGATTGTTTAAAAGCGGCATCGGATAGACAAAAGTTGTACGCAGATTTGAAAAGAAAGGAAATTGAGTATCAGGTCGGTGATACTTGAAAGTGTCTCCATGGAAAAAGGTGTTGAGATTCAGTAGAAAAGGCAAGTTGAGTCCTCGTTATATAGGACCGTATGAGATTATCGAAAGGATAGGGCCTGTGGCTTATCGATTGGCTTTACTGTGACACCCCGAATGTGACCCTAGTCGGAGAGTGGTTTCGGGACCACGAAACCGAGTCACAAGAATAATTAAGTGTTATATTCCGTACTTATTGTATGTGGAATTGGTATGCGTAAATATTTCGTGTCTCGATTTTCATTAATTAGGTGCTAAATTATAAGAAAGGACTTAGTAGTGAACTTTGAAAGTACGATAGGGAAATAGGTGATGACTAATTAAAGCATGCATGCAAAATAATGGACTTGCATGTCAAATTCCCCTTTCTACAAGTAATGGCCGCCATGACAAAGAATATGGGTCAAACATGTCATGAAACATGTTTTGTTGGGCATTAGGGAGAAATAGTAAACAAATAAGCATGGGTAAGAAAAGAATGAAAAAAAATGTGTGTGAGAGAGTGGCATACCCCATTGCCGTGAGTTGTAGAGAAGGAAAGAAAAAATTTTGTTCATCCTTTCTTTGAGCCAAAACTAAGGAAGAAGGAGGATTTTTGCTTCATGCTTGGTTTGGAAGAGATCTAGAAGGAGATTTGGCTAAGTTTGCATCAAGATTAAGGTATGTATGAGGTTGTGTTGGGAGTTTCATGCATGTTTTGGTTGCTAACTTGATGTGCATGTTAGCCATGGCTCAAATCTTTGGTATGCCATGGAAATGGTATTTGGCCAAAGTTGTTATAGTGATAAAGCCATTGCATGCTAAGTGTGAAGCTTGATGATGATGCATGCAATGATGGATTTTCTACTCATGAGTAAGATTTTGAGTTTTCTTTGTTTTATCATGATTAAAGTTGAAAAGGAGCATGATTGTCATACTTGGCCATGATGCATTCTTGAGCATGATTCATGCTTCTTGCATGTTAGTTAAAAGTTTGTGTTTTGGATGGCTATGGACACCTTGAAAATTCGGCCATGCTCATATATGCATATATATGATTGCACATTATGTTTGGTTATGAACTAAGTGATGAATATATTGATTTAAAGAAGAAAATGTGGAAGAATGCTTGTGAAATTGCAAGCACAATTCGCCTAGCACACATATAAGTGCTTGATGCTATATTATAAGTTTTGGGCCACAATGTGCAAAGCATAAATTAGTAGATTGCATGCTGTTTTTGTGAGGTATTAAGTGCAAAATTGACCTCAACATGTACATGAATATTCGCCTTGGGTAGCCTATTGAAGGCCTTAGCATTTCCTTGATGCTCAAATAAATTGTATTGAATTGCTTGATGTAGTATAAAATGTGCATGACCATTGTGTATTCAAGCTAAAGAGTGGCCATATGACCATTTAAAATCCTTGTCATATTCGCCATAAGCAAGCACAATGAGGTTTTAATAAATTGAATTTGTTTGAATTAGCTCAAGAGCTAAGAGGGCCACAATTGGACAAGGGAAGGAAAAGGTGATCGAATAGCCGAAAAAGCCGCTCGACAACATCCGAGGTAAGTCCTCAAGAAGTGACCTTACTTGAATTATGTGAGATGAAATATGGATGTGTATGATTATTGATTATGTGTGTATGAGTATTTGAATTATATCCGGCTAAGCCCAAGACAATTATGCTGAAATTATATCCGGTTAAGACCAAGGCAATTGTGCTAGTGGTTATATCCGGCTAAGGCCCAAGGCATTCGTATGAAGTTATTCTATCCGGCTAAGACCAAGGCATTTGTGCACGTGATTATATCCGGTTATATTCAAGAATCTTGGGCTGGAGGTGAGTGTTGGTTGCTGAAATGAATTTAATTAGTACACTCGGACAGCCCAAAGGATAAGGTACGTTATATGTGCATTGGAAAGTCGACGTGTTTGAGCAACATTCGCTCAATCGACTAATGAATTTCAGTTATTGAATTGATTGATGCTTTGCGAACTTATACAATGATGAAGTATGAAGTAAGAATGTGTATTAATGAAATGATGCATTTGGCTATGTGAATGTATTGCTGTAAATTATAGTTCATTATATTCCTTGAGACTTACTAAGCATAAAAATGCTTACCCCGTTGCTTTGGCTCTTAGTTTTCTAGATTTCGCCGAGGCAATCGGATTTGGGATCGTTGAAGTCAAGTCATCCACACTATCAAGCCTCCATTTTGGTATAAATTTTGGTTGAACTTGAGATGGCATGTATAGGACTACCTCTTGTTTGTTAAATACGTTGTAATGTAAGTTTGTATGGCCATGCTAAAATGGCTCAAAAGGGAGCATGAACTTAGACTTATTGTGGGTTGTATGTATATATATTTGGGGTCATGATGTGGCTATGGTTTGAAATGGGAATGTTGGTCATATGATCAGCCATTGGCATGGTTAAAATGATCATATATGAACCTATGTATGGCAAGATTAGTTGAATCATGGAGACTACCAAATAGGTAAGTCCTACCTTAAAACAGATGCTGCCAGCTGCAGTGGCGTGAATGTGAAAAATCACCATAATTCATAGGAATGGAATCAAATAGTGAATAAGCTATGTAAATGAACCTTGATGAGTCTATTTTCATATGGAAGAAACGAAACGGTCATAGGAGTTACAGGTTAAGAGATATTAAAGCTATTGTGAGACAGGGCCAGAATGGTTTCTGGGTTCCCTGTCGCAACTTTAAAATTCACTATAAATTATCCAAAAGAATTAGGAGATATACCTTATATGTACAGATTCCATTTTGAGTCTAGTTTCATTAGAAACAAACGACACCAGCATTAAAGCCCTGTGCAGAGAGATATTCAAGTTATACCGCGCGAAGGTCAGAGCAGTCGATCCCTGTAACTTGGGTAACTTTAACTAATAAACTGTACCAATTGGCCCGACCAAAATCCTAGAAATAAATCCATGGATGTATATATGAGTCTAAATTCAGGAAAATTTACGAAACCAGTTTCCGAGTTTTGAAACTCGAGATATGATTTTAAGGCGACAGTGACGCAGTTTTCCAGCCTGACTGGAAATGTCAAATTGGTGGGCAAAAACATGTGAACTTGGTTTGTTAACCTCGGGTCCGACACCGGCGATGGTCTCGGGTTTGGGGTGTTACAATTTTATTGGTATCGAGCCACGGTTTAGTCGATTCTAGGACTACCGTGATGTGTTTGGGGTCTAGCTATACATGCCATTAAATGATGAATCGATAGTGTGATGAATTCGACAATTTGACTTCATGTTTGTTTATAGCAATGGATCCCGATCCCAACCGAAAGCGATAGCTGATGATGTGGAGAGTGTGGCGCTGCTCCGCGCAAGGGACAGCGCCATGGACTCTCAACCTATGGCCAGCAATCCTAATGACGAGGCTAAGCAAGCCTTTTATAGTGTGATGAACGAATGGTTTAATCAATACATTCGAACCAACACGGCTGTTCCACCACCTCCATTCCCGATTTAATGCAACCCCAAGACCTACAATACCTCCGGTGATCGACCCAATATAGTCGTAAGCCCCAATGATAGGATTCGAAAACATGGGGCCACTGAATTTAAGGCTACGGATGATGATGATGCCGAGCGAGCTGAATTATGGTTAGATAACACTATCCGGTGCTTGATGAGCTATCCTGTACACCCGATGAGTGCTTAAAGTGTACCATCTCCTTGCTACGCGAGTCCGCCTACTATTGGTGGAGTACTCGACTTCGTGGTGCCTAGAGAGCAAGTGACTTGGGAATTCTTTCTAACCGAGTTCAAAAAGTATATCACGAGATTCATCGACCAAAAGCGGAGGGAGTTCCTTGATCTTAAGCAAGGTTCTATGTCCGCATCGACACGAACGAAAGTTTGTGAGGCTTAGCCAGACGCTGCGAGAATGCATTTCGTCCGAAGCTATTATGTGCAAACGCTTGAGGATGGGCTGAATGATGATATAAGGATGTTTGTTGGCATTCTCGAGATACGAGAGTTCGTAGTACTTGTTGAGCGAGCTTGTAAAGTCAAGAGCTTAGAAAGGAGAAACAAAAAGCTGATGTGGGGATTGGAGAATTCGAAGAGGTCCTCGGAAAGTCTCTTCAACAAGCATCGAAGAGATTTCGAGATGATGCGAGCCGGTCTAGAGGCGTTTGGGATTTTCTAGACGAGGACGCGATCGACCCCGTGACCACACGAGTCACCTCGATTGCGGTGGCGGAAATGATCGCCGAGAGAGGACGGAGTGTCCACATTGTGGCAAATGGCATTCGGGAGCTGTTGGTTTCGTGATCGCCTCGCTATAAGTGTGGATCGGCCGACCATTTTATGAAAGATTGCCCGAGGATGCATGAACAGAATGCAAGTCGAGTGCAAACCCGGTGCTACCATCGCCGAGGTAGGCCACCTAGAAATATGGGCAATGTCGATGGCGGTCGAGAGGATCTAGAGATGCTACCATCGATCCGAGGCTCGTGCTCTGCTAGGACTTATGCCATACGCCGCACGCCGAGGATGCTGCCTCTCCGGATGTTATTACCGTACTTTCACTCTTTTCAATACAAATGTAATTGCTTTGATTGACCCCGGTTCTACTCATTCTTATATATGTGAAACCTTAGCATCCAAAGAAGACTTTGCCCATTGAGTCTCATCGAGTTTGTAATTCGGTGTCAAACCCTTGGGTCATTACGTGCTTGTTAACAAAGTGTGCAAGAAAAGTCCCCTAGTGTTCCGAGGTTCTTGTTTTCCGGCGGACTTAATGCTTTTGCCATTCGATGAGTTCGATGTTATTCTTGGTTTGGATTGGTTGACCATGCACGATGCGGTTGTAAATTGCAAGAGCAAGACTATCGATTTGAGGTGCGCGAATAATGAAATAATTCGGGTTGAGTCCACGGACTTAAAGGGTTGCCACCGTAATATCGCCGATGTTGGCCCGTAAATATGTAAGAAAAGGGTGCGAAGCGTACCTTGCGTCGCACTCGATGACAAGGAATCGAGAAGAAACCCGAATCTGTGCGTGGTTTGTGAATACCGGATGTTTTCCCAAGAATTGCCGGTTTACCACCGCTCGAGAAATCGAATTTGGCATCGAATTGGTACCGGTACCACCCCAATTCGATAGCTCCGATCGTATGGCACCAACGAATTCAAGGAGTTGAAAACTCGGTTGCAAGAATTGGTGGATAGAGGTTTTGCTCGCCTCGAGTTTTTCGCCTTTGGGTGCGCGGTGTTGTTCGTGAAGAAGAAGGATGGAACCATGCGATTATGCATCGACTATCGCCGCCTTAACAAAGCGACGATAAAGAACAAATATCCGCTGCCACGTATTGATGACTTGTTCGATCAACTCAAGGGAGCCTCGGTGTTCTCAAAATAGATTTGAGATCGGGCTACTATCAATTGCGAATCCGAGATTCGAGACGTGCCCAAGACCGCCTTCGAACGAGATATGGTCACTATGAGTTCCCGGTGATGCCGTTTGGGCTCACTAATGCCCTCGCGGTATTTATGGATTTAATGAATCGAATCTTTAGACCATATTTGGATCGATTCGTAGTCGTGTTCATTGATGACATCTTGGTCTATTCAAGAAATGAGACCGAACATGCTGAACACTGCGGTTAGTGCTGCAAATTTTACGGGACAAGCAATTATATGCTAAGTTCAAGAAGTGTGAGTTCGTTAAGAGAGGTAAGCTTCTTGGGTCATGTGGTATCTCAGATCGGTATTCGAGTCGAATAATAAAATTTCAGCCATACTAAATTGGAAGCCTCCGAGAAATATTATCGAGGTTCAAGCTTTTTGGGGCTTGCTTACATTACCGACGATTTGTAAAGGCTTCTCAACGATAGCCACGCCGATGACGGTTACTCCAAAAGGATGTTAAGTTCGAATGGACGGAGAATGCCAAAAAGCTTCGATCAATCAAAACTTATTTGACTGAAGCCCCAATTCTAGTGCAACCCGAGTCCGCAAGGAGTTTGTCATCTATAGCGACGCCTCTCTACTTGGGTTAGGTTGCGACAATGCAAGAAGGTCGAGTTGTGGCCTATGCGCGCCGAGGCAATTAAAGCCACATGAGAAAAATTATCCGACTCATGATCTCGAATTGGCCGCCATCGTATTCGCCTTAAAGATTTGGCGACATTACTTATTTGGTGAAAGGTGCCATGTATACTCGGATCACAAAAGTCTCAAGTATTTGATGACCCAACGAGACTTAAATCTGCGACAAAGACGCTTGGCTCGAGCTGTTAAAGGATTATGAGCTGATCATTGACTATCACCCGGAAAGGCGAATGTAGTTGCGGATGCCTTGAGTCGTAAATCGTTATTCACTTTACGAGCGATGAATGTGCACTTGTCTATCCGATCCGACAGGTGTTAGTGGCTGAAATGAAAGCCAAACCATTATTGACACACCAAATTCGAGAAGCTCGAAAAGTCGATGACGAGTTGGTTGCAAAACGGGCTGCGTGTGTTCAACAAGGACTCGGAGTTTCAAATCGACGATGACGATTGTTTGAGGTTCAAAAGTCGTCTGTGTCCCAAAGAATTCGAACTCATTTCGATAATTCAATGAAGCCCATTGTAGCCGAATGGCAATCCACCCGGGAGTACGAAGATGTAAAATGATTTGAAACGCCGATTTTGGTGGCATGGTATGAAGCGAGACATCTCCGACTTTGTTTCAAGATGTTTAATATGTCAACAAGTGAAAGCGGAACATCGTGCCTTCGAGATTACTTCACCAATCACGATACCCGAGTGGAAATGGGATCGAGTCACAATGGACTTTGTATCCGGACCGCCATTGTCGCAAGTAAGAAGGATGCGGTTTGGGTCGTGGTAGATCGATTGACTAAGTCGGCCCACTTTGTCCCCGTGACGCACGGATTTTTCAATGGACAAATTAGCGGAATTGTACGCTTTCGACAGAAATTACACGGGTGCCTATTTCTATCGTGTCGATAGAGATCCGAGATTTACCTCGCGGTTTTGGAAAAAGTTGCAAGAAGCTTTGGGTACCAAGTTGCATTTCAAAGACCGCCTTCCACCCCAAACCGATGGTCAATCCGAAGCGGTAATTCGATACTTGAGGATATGTTAAGATGTTGCGTCCTCGAGTTTAGTGGTTCATGGGAACGGTATTTGCCGTTGATTGAATTCGCCACAACAACAAATTTTCAATCGAGTATTAAGATGGCACCCTACGAGGCTTTGTACGGCGTAAATGCCGTACACCATTGTTTTGACCGAGCTTGGTGAAAGCAAGATTTTCGGGTGGATTTGATTAGGGATGCCGAATGAAAGTGAAAGTAATCCGTGAAAGTTTGAAGATAGCCTTCGATCGTCGAAGTCGTGCAGCGGATATGAAGCGTAAGGATATCGAGTATCGTGGGTGATAAAGTGTTCCTCAAGGTATCGCTTGGAAAAAATACTCGTGTTCGCCCGTAAGGGCAAGTTGAGCCCGAGGTTCATTGGGCCATATGAGATATCGAGCGAGTCGGTCCAGTGGCATATCGCTTGATTTTGCCCCCGAACTCAAAAGGTTCACGATGTCTTCCACGCTTCGATGCTTCGACGTTATAGATCCGATCCATCGCACGTGATTAGTCCATCGAAATTGAAATTCAAGCTAATATGAGTTATGAGGAAGAACCAATTCGTATCCTATCACGAGAAGTGAAAGAGTTATGAAACAAGCGGGTTCCGCTAGTGAAAGTGTTATGGCTCAAGCACGGGATAGAAGAAGCTACTTGGGAGACCGAGAACTCAATGAGAGAGCGATATCCGAACCTATTTACCTAAGCTTTTCGGGACGAAAATCTCTTGAGTGGGGAGAGTTGTGACACCCGAATGTGACCCTAGTCGGAGAGTGGTTTCGGGACCACGAAACCGAGTCACAAGAATAATTAAGTGTTATATTCCGTACTTATTGTATGTGGAATTGGTATGCGTAAATATTTCGTGTCTCGATTTTTATTAATTAGGTGCTAAATTATAAGAAAGGACTTAGTAGTGAACTTTGAAAGTACGATAGGGAAATAGGTGATGACTAATTAAAGCATGCATGCAAAATAATGGACTTGCATGTCAAATTCCCCTTTCTACAAGTAATGGCCGCCATGACAAAGAATATGGGTCAAACATGTCATGAAACATGTTTTGTTGGGCATTAGGGAGAAATAGTAAACAAATAAGCATGGGTAAGAAAAGAATGAAAAAAAATGTGTGTGAGAGAGTGGCATACCCCATTGCCGTGAGTTGTAGAGAAGGAAAGAAAAAATTTTGTTCATCCTTTCTTTGAGCCAAAACTAAGGAAGAAGGAGGATTTTGCTTCATGCTTGGTTTGGAAGAGATCTAGAAGGAGATTTGGCTAAGTTTGCATCAAGATTAAGGTATGTATGAGGTTGTGTTGGGAGTTTCATGCATGTTTTGGTTGCTAACTTGATGTGCATGTTAGCCATGGCTCAAATCTTTGGTATGCCATGGAAATGGTATTTGGCCAAAGTTGTTATAGTGATAAAGCCATTGCATGCTAAGTGTGAAGCTTGATGATGATGCATGCAATGATGGATTTTCTACTCATGAGTAAGATTTTGAGTTTTCTTTGTTTTATCATGATTAAAGTTGAAAAGGAGCATGATTGTCATACTTGGCCATGATGCATTCTTGAGCATGATTCATGCTTCTTGCATGTTAGTTAAAAGTTTGTGTTTTGGATGGCTATGGACACCTTGAAAATTCGCCATGCTCATATATGCATATATATGATTGCACATTATGTTTGGTTATGAACTAAGTGATGAATATATTGATTTAAAGAAGAAAATGTGGAAGAATGCTTGTGAAATTGCAAGCACAATTCGCCTAGCACACATATAAGTGCTTGATGCTATATTATAAGTTTTGGGCCACAATGTGCAAAGCATAAATTAGTAGATTGCATGCTGTTTTTGTGAGGTATTAAGTGCAAAATTGACCTCAACATGTACATGAATATTCGCCTTGGGTAGCCTATTGAAGGCCTTAGCATTTCCTTGATGCTCAAATAAATTGTATTGAATTGCTTGATGTAGTATAAAATGTGCATGACCATTGTGTATTCAAGCTAAAGAGTGGCCATATGACCATTTAAAATCCTTGTCATATTCGGCCATAAGCAAGCACAATGAGGTTTTAATAAATTGAATTTGTTTGAATTAGCTCAAGAGCTAAGAGGGCCACAATTGGACAAGGGGAAGGAAAAGGTGATCGAATAGCCGAAAAAGCCGTTCGACAACATCCGAGGTAAGTCCTCAAGAAGTGACCTTACTTGAATTATGTGAGATGAAATATGGATGTGTATGATTATTGATTATGTGTGTATGAGTATTTGAATTATATCCGGGCTAAGCCCGAAGACAATTATGCTGGAAATTATATCCGGGTTAAGACCCGAAGGCAATTGTGCTAGTGGTTATATCCGGGCTAAGGCCCGAAGGCATTCGTATGAAGTTATTCTATCCGGCTAAGACCAAGGCATTTGTGCACGTGATTATATCCGTTATATTCAAGAATCTTGGGCTGGAGGTGAGTGTTGGTTGCTGAAATGAATTTAATTAGTACACTCGGACAGCCCAAAGGATAAGGTACGTTATATGTGCATTGGAAAGTCGACGTGTTTGAGCAACATTCGCTCAATCGACTAATGAATTTCAGTTATTGAATTGATTGATGCTTTGCGAACTTATACAATGATGAAGTATGAAGTAAGAATGTGTATTAATGAAATGATGCATTTGGCTATGTGAATGTATTGCTGTAAATTATAGTTCATTATATTCCTTGAGACTTACTAAGCATAAAAATGCTTACCCCGTTGCTTTGGCTCTTAGTTTTCTAGATTTCGCCGAGGCAATCGGATTTGGGATCGTTGAAGTCGAAGTCATCCACACTATCAAGCCTCCATTTTGGTATAAATTTTGGTTGAACTTGAGATGGCATGTATAGGACTACCTCTTGTTTGTTAAATACGTTGTAATGTAAGTTTGTATGGCCATGCGAAAATGGCTCAAAAGGGAGCATGAACTTAGACTTATTGTGGGTTGTATGTATATATATTTGGGGTCATGATGTGGCTATGGTTTGGAAATGGGAATGTTGGTCATATGATCAGCCATTGGCATGGTTAAAATGATCATATATGAACCTATGTATGGCAAGATTAGTTGAATCATGGAGACTACCAAATAGGTAAGTCCTACCTTAAAACAGATGCTGCCAGCTGCAGTGGCGTGAATGTGAAAATCACCATAATTCATAGGAATGGAATCAAATAGTGAATAAGCTATGTAAATGAACCTTGATGAGTCTATTTTCATATGGAAGAAACGAAACGGTCATAGGAGTTACAGGTTAAGAGATATTAAAGCTATTGTGAGACAGGGCCAGAATGGTTTCTGGGTTCCCTGTCGCAACTTTAAAAATTCACTATAAATTATCCAAAAGAATTAGGAGATATACCTTATATGTACAGATTCCATTTTGAGTCTAGTTTCATTAGAAACAAACGACACCAGCATTAAAGCCCTGTGCAGAGAGATATTCAAGTTATACCGCGCGAAGGTCAGAGCAGTCGATCCCTGTAACTTGGGTAACTTTAACTAATAAACTGTACCAATTGGCCCGACCAAAATCCTAGAAATAAATCCATGGATGTATATATGAGTCTAAATTCAGGGAAAATTTACGAAACCAGTTTCCGAGTTTTGAAACTCGAGATATGATTTTTAAGGCGACAGTGACGCAGTTTTCCAGCCTGACTGGAAATGTCAAATTGGTGGGCAAAAACATGTGAACTTGGTTTGTTAACCCTCGGGTCCGACACCGGCGATGGTCTCGGGTTTGGGGTGTTACATTTACTGCCTGAGTTAGAAAAGATTCACGATGTATTTCATGTATCCATGTTGCGCTGATATAGATCCGATCCTTCTAATGTGATTGCACCGACAGAGGTTGAAATCAGACTAGATATGACTTATGGCGAGGAACCGGTTAAGATCTTACTCGGGAAGTCATGCAATTGAGAACTAAAAGTGTTGCTCTTGTGAAAGTTTTATGGCAAAGACATGGGGTTGAATAGGCTACATGGGAGCCCGAGGAGGCTATGAGAAAATAGTACCCGAATCTTTTCATCGGTAAGATTTTCGGGGACAAAAATCCTTAAGGGGAAGAATTGTAACATCCTGAATTAGGGCCTAGCTAAAATAGTGGTTTCGAGATCACAAATAGGAAATAGAAATAATTTTTTATGATTCTCATGAGGTCTATGATATGATTGCATGCTTGTGTGAAAGTTTCATGAAGAAATTCTATGTATAAAATGTCCAATTAAATTTTAGGGACCAAATTGAATAAGATGCAAAACTTGCATTCTAGAACCTTTAAGCATGAAATTGCTTTAGATTATGAATCATAGGGTCCTAATTAGCAATTTGACCAATTTTTATAATTTTGGACAAAAATGGACATGCATAGGAAGGATTTGAAAGAAAGACCCTAAGGGCATTTTGGTCATTGGGTAATTAAAAGAATAAAAAGGGAAAATCAAAGAAAAAATGTGTCCATCTTCTCCAAGTGCTAGCCGGATTTCTCAATAGCCATAGCTAGGGTTTTGTTCAACATTTCTAAGCTTAATTGTAAGTGCTCCCTAGCCCCGTTTTTAATGTTCTTTGTATTTTTGAAGTCTTTGAAGTA
Organism: Gossypium arboreum; assembly: GCF_025698485.1. Taxonomy (NCBI): domain Eukaryota; kingdom Viridiplantae; phylum Streptophyta; class Magnoliopsida; order Malvales; family Malvaceae; genus Gossypium; species Gossypium arboreum. The sequence goes on from NC_069077.1 coordinate 32,239,621, forward strand.
TGATCTACCCATTTCTAGCTATATTTTGAGCCAGGGTTCATGTTGAAATTTAACCTATGTGTAACATGCATGTATTTTGTTGATTTATGGAGGAATATGAATGCTTGATGCATGATAAACAAATTTTACCACATGATTTTTAATGAAAACAACTAAAAAGGGGACTTGTTTGTAAAAGTGTAAAAGTGGGTAGTAAAAATGTGAAATAATGGAAAATGTGGGCTGAAATGAGCATCGTATAGGTTCGGCTAGGCTTGGGTAACAAAGAAAATGCATGCATTTCATTTTTACGAGCCTAGGGACTAAATTGTAAATAAGTGAAAAGTTAGAGGTAAAATGGTAATTTTACCAAAGCATGAATTATGGATTGATTTGAATAATCAGATTAATAAACAAGTCAAATTTGGCATTATAGATCAAGAAAAACATGATACGGGTCTTGATCGAGGGAAAAATAAAGTATACAACGATTAGGCTCGATTACCATCATTTTGTACCGAAGTAAGCTCAATGATATATCATGTTTTTAATATTTTGTTAATGTATGAGATTATATGATTACTTATTATGTCAAGTGTGTGAATGATGTTGTAATCTATAAGCATGAGATTGTGAATGAATTCGACAAACATGAGATACCGAGAAAATCCCGTTTGAACCTTAAGAATAGTTTAGGATACAATGAGACATGTCACTAGGAACTATGTGGATATGAGCTCATGGATATAAGTGTAAATGTGATATGTGAATCCGGGTGCTGGTGTTGTATGTCCTACCGGTGGCTGGGTAGCCTGGCATGTGTTGAGGGTACCTACCAGCTTGTGTGAGTAGCTCGAGCAGTTACGTCCTGACTGTCAGCTTGTGTGAGCAGGCCCGTGGTTAACTCGTGAGTGAGCAATATGTGATTGTGATATGAGGTAGCATGTGGCTACATTTGAAGCACTATGTGCAAGTCTTCCGTGAATCCAATAATATTCTGAGTGTTCAATGGGTAAACTTGTAAGTCAATCAATAAGTAAATCAATGATGAGGGAATATGACATTGTGATTTGAGTTGGTACATGTATGTACAATAAACTCACATGTATGAGCTCAATATGTGATGAATTTTTGGTAAGATTGAAAATGTGTAAGTTATGTTTACAAATTTGAGTTATATCTATGAGTTTAGGATAACACATAAGTAAATCTATGCTATGTCACTAATGTTTATATACACATATATATATATACATATCTATGATTATTATTGCTATTTATTTGCATGTGAACTTACTAAGCTTCATGCTTACTCCCCTCTCTTTTTCCATTTTCTTATAGTATCGCCAAGCCGACTCGGGGATCGAAGAAAGTCGGAGGCTCGATCACACTATCAACTGGACATTTGGGGAATAGTTAGTCTCAATATTTTTAGTATGGCATGTATAGGGACATGGTCTTTTTGTTATATGTCATTTGGTCCAGTCAAATATGTTGGCTTATAGAAATATTTTATTTATTTTGTATATGGCCATGTGATATGGTCCATGTTGATCATTTGGGTTGTAACCCTAATCAATTACACACGCATGTAATGTTTTTATGTTTGATGTGTTTGTCTGTGGATGAGATGTGTGAATGGCACATGTGCATGTGAATAAATCATGGTTAATAAGTATGCCCAATCTATGGTATAATTAGGTAAATTAAAAGTAGGTTTAGCATAATCAATGAATATGAAATGGGTGTGAAATGCCATATGAAAATATGATGTTTTGGATAAGTGACATGTTGTCATTACAAAGGCATGGCATAATCACATTTGTGAGTCTTTAAGTGACTAAATGTACTAGGTTGCATGTCATCTTAGATGAATGAGTAAATGAGCATTTAAAGGTGACAAATGGCTTGGAAAATAGCCTCAAATTTGTCCACACGGGTGTGTGTCTAGACCGTGTATGACACACGGTCTACCCCAGGGGCATATGGTTAGACCGTGTGTCCTCTACACCCTAATTATTGCAAACAGAATGCCCAATGGTAAACACACGGGTAGAGACACGGCCGTGTGTCTCAGCCGTGTGACAGGCACTTAATTTCAAGAATTTAATTCGCCACACGGCCTAAACACACAGGCGCGTGACTTAACCATGTGACCCTAATTGTATGATGATGTCATAGTTAGTGAGTTACACGGGCTGAGGACACAGGCATGTCCCAAGCCACACGGGCGTGTGTAATCATACGGCCTACCCACACGGGCGTGTGACTCACAAAGTAGGAAAAGTTTTCTAAGTTGCCCTAAACTTCAATGTATGTTTTGGGCATCGTAGGCCCTTATAGGGGACAATTTGCATGAAATTGAAAAGTTTTAAATTTGGACAAAATTTTATGGCCAATTTTGTGTGAATGTTAATGTTTTAGCCCGGTAATGCCTCGAACCCTGTCCCGATGTCGGATACGGGTAAGAGGTGTTACAATTAGGGTTAATTTGGTCACTTTTTTGTGGTTGTAATTAGATCAAAAAGCCATCTTTTTACTTAGAGAAGGGAGAGACCTTTAGAATATTCATCTTTTTAGCTTCAGGTTTAATTGCTTTTCTCATCTTTTTAGGATTCAAGCTTTTCTTTTCTGGTTTAATGCTATGTTAGTTAGTTAAGTTTACTGTAGTTAGGTGTTAATTACCTTTTACTAATTCAACTTTCCTTGTAGTTACACTTTAATCCTTTGATTTAATCTTATTCAGCTTTGTTTCATTTCACATGTTAAAAATCATTTCCTTAGTGTTTTTGCTCATCTATTTTGCTGCTATTGTTGTTTTCTCTAAGCTTTTGAAAGAAAGCTTGGGTTTTTATTATCTTCTTTGCGATTTAGTTAATGCAATTTGTGATTGATTATCAACTATTAATTTGTTTAGGTATAAGAATGAGTAGCTAAATCATAGGTGGTTGGTTGATTGAAATGTGGGGAAGTTGATTTTTGGATTCAGGGACTAAATCATAAAATATGGATTAAATCGAACAGAATTCAAAACTTAGGATTAACACCCCTAAGGGAAAATTAGATAAGTGAGACTAAGAGGAGATCTTATCAGACACCAATTTGATAGTCTCTAGTTAGTTCGATGAGGTCGAGAGATGAACCGCACTAATTTGTCAAACATGGTAAAATTCAGACTAAGAGATAATGTAACACCCTTAACCCGTATCCGTCGCTGGATTAGGGTTAAGAGGTATTACCAATCAAACACAACATTTAACTAACATTTCACAACTTAATAAACATTCATTCACAATCATAATCAAAATACATTCATATGAATCACATTTTCCCTTATAAGGTCCTACGAGACCTTAAAACATGCTTAGAAGTGGTTTGAGATTAAACCGATAACATTTGCAAACTTTGGGAACTTGGAAAAGTTTCTTTGATTTCAGGGTCACACGCCCGTGTGAATAGGCTGTGTGCCTCACATGGCTACTAGACACGCCCATGTCACAAGCCGTGTGAAAATAAGGCATACATACTGACTGACACAACATGGCCGGAGACACGCACATATGTCATGGCCGTAGGAAAATTAGGGAGGTTCCTAACTTGGCCACACAGCTGGCCACAACCTATGTGCCAACCCGTGTGCCACACACATGCCAATAAACACGTCCGTATGTCTAGGCCGTGTCAAAACTGTAGGGTATACTGACTTAATTCGAAAGGGTACCCCAGGGGGACACACGGAGTGTAACATGATGTGTCGCACACGGCTGAGACACACAACTGTGTCTCTACCCGTATGGACAAAAATAAGCCATTTGAAAAGCCAATTTGACAACCTTTCTCAAGCACACAAAGTAACCAAATTGGTATTAGTTCAACACATGTATAGGCAGCCAAAAACATGCCAATTCATACACATATTATTTCATATATATTCATCCATTTCAACTACTTAATTCCATATTCAGAAACGTACCAAATCAATTTGCCACAATCATCAATCTTACATAACTACTAAATGCATTTACTCATCAAATTATCATCTATAACAAGACACAAATTTCACCATTTCATCATCTCAAAATCAAACCACAATATGCTAATCTTCCAAGCATTAATACATCAATTACCAACTAACCAAATAAACAACCATTTGGCAAAAATACCAAAACAAGCCAACACTTGGACATTATATACATCACATATATCATTTATCAAACATATAAATTCAAGCCAACTTAAATGGCCATACACCAACATTTACAAGCCAAATCTCATGGCTAAAATCATAATTCAAAACATACCTAGATGACACAAGCCTATACATGCTATATACCATATATACAAAGCTTCAAAAATACAAACGAGTTGATTGATAGTGTGATAACGTTTCCCGAAAATCCCCGAGTTTGAGTTAGCTTTGATACTCTATAAAACGCAAACAAATAACACACAATAAGCTTCATAGCTTTGTAAGTTCGTACTAAATAAACTCGACAGTTCATAATATTTAAATTATCAATTAATAAACACTTAGTAAGTCTCATATCATCATTCAATTCTAACCCATGACCATTTATCATATTTATACAAATCCATCAAGCTTCATAAACATAGTATCAACTACCACATAGGTATCATACGTACCTGTACTCTCCCGTATTTATTTATTACATTTTCACCTCTTTGTTCAATACGTTAGTCCATTCAGAAATCTTTTAATACCCAAGGAACTCGCACACTTAGTGCAAAAATGATTAGCCAAAGATATAACGATATCGCACACTTAGTGCCATCACATTAAATCGAAGCTATCTCACTGCCACATATAGTCGAAGCTATTCCAATTCACACACTAAGTGCTATATATAGCCGAAGCTATCCCGAAATGCACACTAAATGCCAAACATATTCAATTTGTCGTCATACTCAACCGTAGTCTCATATATACAATTTATACGATATTAAATCATTCGAAACATAACTGTAACAATGTTTATAATTTACGAAGTTACCTCGTACTCAGAATTGACGAATAAGATCGATTACTTGATAACCTTTGATTTTTCCCAATCTAAATCAGAATTCTTTCTTTCTTGATCTATATGTATTCAAAATTAACCCATTTAATCACCAATTCATTCAATTTAATCCACAACCACATATTTGGGCATTTTTACACTTTAGCCCTTAAAATTTTACATTTATTCAATTTAGTCTTTATTTCATAAAAACACAATTTACAACAATTTCTATAACACCCCAAACCCGGATCAGACGTTATGGCCAGATCTGACGTGTCACATGGACTTACGACTTAGAATGCATTCGTTGGTTTAAGTGATTGGGGTGGTCTTTGTAAAAACAACGGTTGAATGAAAAGCCGGTTTATCAATCTTTAGGCTATCCATTTGTTGTGCTTGTTGAGTCTTGAAAACATTCATTAATTTTGAAAACTCATGCAGCCTAACACTAGCAGTTTCGTCATAGTATAAATATAATCAGAAAAGAAAACCATAGCGGAAAAAAGAACTTTAAATAGCGGCCTTATTACAACTTAAAACCCAAAACTAAATCAGAATATAAAAATAATAAAAATAAACTAACTTAGAAAAACCAACTTTGCAGATGATGTGGCCACTCCAAATCCCTCACAGCTCCAAGCCCACTATGGTTGGGGATTTCCAGCAGAGATGAAAATAAAGGGAGAGTTCGGTAAACTCAGTGTGTAACATAACCCAACCATAACCCAAAACAGATCAAACCTCAGAGTCAGACTTATCTGGGCCTTGGCCCAATACAAAAATCAGAATGAAACCCATAAGGCCATAGCAGATACAGAACAAATATATCATGAATGCAGAAACCCCAACCCAGAGTCATCCATAACTCCCCCGTACCAGCCTTACACCATGTGGGGAGACTACTCGACCCACCTAACCGCTACATACCACACAAATTACAGCTAGGCTGCCAGATATTGTGACGAAGTCACCAGATACAGATATTGTGGCTAGGCCACCAGAACAGATATATATATATATATATATATATATGCGGCAAAGCCACAAGGTTGTAGTAAGGCTGCCAGATATTGTGACGAAGTCAACAGAACAGATATATGTGGCGAGGCCACCAGATTGCAAAATGAGGTCGCCGTAACGCCCAATATAAACCCATGTCTCATGCAATGTAAATAATATGTCATGGCATACGATACGTAAAATGTAACATCATGCTTTTCGGAAAAAATAACCCTAGGGTAAAATCATAATTTTGCATGCATAAGGGTATTTCAAGAATTATTACCTATTGCTAAGGTTTCATGCTCATTCTAACGCTTACCAAGTAATCGAAGTACTTACCTCGTCTTTTTACCAAAGTGGGCACGTTGGCCCATTGGCCCGCTTTTCCCCATTAAGCCCAAAAATCTTGTTGTACTGAAAATGCACGCTCGCACTCTAATCATCCAAATGCACCACATTCATTAACAATCGTCTCACGAAGCGCTCACGCCATGAGTTCATAAAATACCAACGTTTCGGTATTTTAGCTTTTACTGATTCAGTCTAAGGGAGGGTGTCGTTTACACACCTGGCTGATGACGATTGATGACAATATCTCCCACGCGATAATCCTACAATCGATCACTAAAACATTAGACTTACGAATTAACGATAACTAACAGAAATCCACGTCAACTAACCCAATCATCACACAAGTTAGTTATTTACGCACGAGGGGCAAAATAGTCATTTTACCCTCTAGGGGTAAATCGGTAGTCCTACCCTACAGGGGTATTTTAATAATTCTACAACTTATCCACTTGGGCCTACGGACCCATTGGGACCACATGACCTTAGCCGTCCTACTGCTAGAGTAATGAGAAATACACACCTGTTAGGAGACTGCAGTTAATCCGCGCTCCAAACACTCTTAGCTGACGCCCAACCCAAACGAGCACGTCACAAAGCGAAGGGGATCAGCCAAGAAGGGTATGCCTACTCTTCTCATGGTTTGCTCTATTTAAAGCCAGCTCTCCATCTACTCTTATGTTAGCTTCCCGATGTGGGATCCTCTATCACTAGAGTTTAAAACCAACACCAACTCTTGCCGTCCCAACATAGCAAAATAATCAACCTTTGCGTGCCAAGGGATTCGAACCAAAGTCCTCTCACATGCCAACTCACGCCACCACCACTAGGCCATCAACTCATTTGTGTCATAAATTCAACATATTAAACTTTAAAGCGCACCTACTTGCTTCCAGATTTATTGAAACCAAAATATATTGCAAGAGCCAAGACTTGAACCTTGGACCCTTGCTTCCTCTATGGTGTCACTTCCTTGTCCCCTAAGTGGCGCCACCTTGCCACTACACCACACTCCTTTTTATGTCATGTTTTACCCCTTTACTCTTAAAAGCCCAAACGCCAATTGCATCACCTGTTCATAAAATTAAAATTCTGAAGACTACCACAGATTTAACTTAAGTTTGGGCCTTCCAAAGGCCCACTAACCTACTAAAATATATATTTTAACCAACCAGAACACACACAAATTTAAAAAATCACAGAAACACAAAAAACCCAAAAATTGGGGCATTACAACTCTACCCTCCTTAAAGAAATATAGTCCTCAAAATTTTACCTGAATCAAACAGATGAGGATATTGTTGACGCATCGCCACTTCTAGCTCCCAAGTAGCTTCCTCTCTGCCATGATTACGCCACAGCACCTTTACTAGCGGAACTGATTTCTTCCTCAAAATCTTAACATCTCGATACAAAATCTGCACAGGCTCTTCCTCAAAAGTCAAGTCTGTTTGGACCTCGATCTCTGTAACCGACACAACATGAGTAGGGTCAAAACGATACCACCTTAACATGGAGACGTGAAAGATTTCATGAATCCTATTCAACTCTGGAGGTAGCTCTAACTGATAAGCCACTAGACCCACTTGCTTAAGAATCCAATAAGGCCGAATAAACCGCGGAGTTAACTTGCCTTTCCTGTTGGAACGCCGGTGCCTCCAAGGCACAGCCGAAAAAATAAAATAATTAAAACATTCTGGCGATCCAAACCAAGGATGCATGTGTAAGGAACGAATCGGGGTGATAAAAAGGGTTTCGAAATTACCAAACTTCAATCTGAGTAGACAAAGGACGCCTAGGCAACAGAATGATGAACCACTATCGAACCAAGTCGCAACCTTTTCCGATGACGACCTTTCTACGTAGTCCACCCGATTGACAATGAACGGTAGAAATCCCGAAAACTATTTTCGAAAAGTATTTTGCTAAACTACTGCTAGACCACATTGCATATTTCCTGCTAGTTTTTATATATACTTTTAGGTTTTTACCCTTTCTATATATAACTCCTCTTAATTGGTATATATTTATAACTAATTTTAATTTATTAAAATTAATCCGAGCATAATAATTATCATTCAAATAAATATAATAATGTTTACCCAAAAATTATAATTACATTAATTATAATAAAGATTTTAGTAAACTATATTTATTTAAACTTATATACTAACTAAATTCATATATCAATAAAATTATGTTCGATTATGTGTACAACATCCTTGTACATATAGTATGTTCAACAATTTGATTGCCCAATTAAATTAATTCTATAATTAATTTAATTCATGTGACAACCAAGCAATATACCAACTATGTTTTACCTCGTTCATTTCAACCATAGGGTGTGACCCTATAGGTTCTTATAACGTTAGCAGTAATATTAGAACGAATCTAATGTTACAAACAATGAGTGGCATCTAGCAATGCATCAATGCTACCTAAGTTACAAGAAGTCATGATTCGACATAACCTTTTGTGATTAACCTTTTATGCATTAATCCTTAAGTCCTATATCTTTGGAATGGACACAAGTCATGGAATAGTCGCACTTGCATAGTCCATCCCATGTTTCTTGATGCCTTGAGTAGACTATGATACACAAATAAGTATGACATCTCATATCAACTTATTTGAGCATGGCCATGCATTTCTAGCCTCACTCAATCAAGTGGCCTGAGATATTACTCCCATTATGTAGGAGGGACTTATCCTATATTGATCAACTATATCCTCAACATAGATTGTGGTATATCCAACATCAATCTTTATAGAACAACCAGTTACGATGTTTGTTTGATCAGATCAAAATATACAACTCACGATGTTGGGATAAAGATGATCTCAAGTATGAGGATCATATACATATTAATCACTATGAGTAATGTTGTGACAATTACATAATAATCGAAGAAACATACTCATAGTGGGTCAGTCCAATATGTTGTTCTCTAACACACATAATCATGCATTGATTCTGACACTCCATATCAATGACAACTCTTTATCATCAATCAAATACATTTTAGTCTTAATGCATTATTATTGTCCTAGCCAACAATAATACTTGACTAAGGATCTTTTAAAATAATCATATTATTCTCGTGACATTATTATAAAACACTTATTTATGCACACGTAAAAGAAATCGAAATAATAATGGCAACGCCTTATATTAATAAACATGATAAACCAAGTATGTTATTACAACCATCTCGTGATTGATCTTTGGGCATACTCTTACATTTCCTCCCAATCCTTAATATTTTCTTCCAAGGTGAAACCTTCAGAAAGACCATATCACCCACAGAGTACTCAATTTCCTTACGCTTCAAATCTGCATATGACTTCTATCTATCAGATGCTTCCTTCAATCGATCTCTAATCAACTTGACCTTATCCTCAATATCTGCCACCAACTCAGGTCCAAGAACCTGTCGTTCACCCAACTCGGTCTAACAACTAGGTGTACGACATCTTCGCCTATACAGTGCCTCATAAGGAGCCATTCGAATACTTGCCTGATAACTGTTGTTGTATGCAAACTCTGCCAATGGTAAGTAATCCTCCCAACTGACTCGAAAGTCGATAACGCATCCCCTCAACATGTCTTCCAGAATCTGAATAACCCTTTTCGACTGACCATCAGTCTCAGGATGAAAGGCTGTACTAAAGTTCAACCGCGTACCCAATGCCTCATGCAACTTTTGCCAAAATCGAGATATGAATCTAGGATCTCGATTAGAAATAATCGACACTGGTACTCCGTGAAGTCGCACTATTTTCGCAATATACAATTTGGCTAACTTCTGAAGTGAATAATCAATGCGGACAGGTATGAAATGAGCAAATTTGGTCAACCTATCCACAATTACCCAAATCGAGTCCTTCTTCGACGGTGTCAAGGGTAACCCACTCACAAAACCCATGGTTACCCTCTCTCATGTCCAAAGTGGTACTTTCACTAGCTGCAAAAGTCCGAAAGGTAATTGATGTTCAGCTTTCACTTGCTAACAAGTCATACATTTTCCCACAACTTCCGTTACCTCTCACTTCAATCCAGGCCACCAATACAACTCCGTTAAGTCGCGATACATTTTACTCCCTCCAAGATGCATAGCACACAGACCTTCATGAACTTCTTTCAGAATTGCTTGCCTCAAGTCAGAGTCCTTCAAGATACAAACTCTACCTCGATAACACATAACTCCTTCACTGTTCAGTCTGACTCAGAAGTATCCCCATTCTTAACCTGCCGAAATCGAGAAACCAGGGACTCATCCCTCGACTATTTTTCCTTAATCTCATCCACCCAGGTCAACCTAACTTGCAGTTCTGCTAACAGACTACCGTCGTCATACAAAAACAGACGATCAAACATGGCTCTCAGATTAGATACAGTTCTACGTCTTAGGGCATCAGCCACCACATTAGCTTTGCCTGGGTGATACTCAATCGCGCAGTCATAATCCTTAAGTAACTCTATCCATCTCCGCTGCCTAAGGTTCAGCTCCTTCTGAGTCAGCAAGTACTTAAGACTCTTATGATCTGTATATAATACACCTTTCTCCGCAGTAATGTCTCCAAATCTTAAGTGCAAAGATTACCGCCAACTCCAGATCATGAGTAGGATAGTTAACTTCATGTGGTTTAAGCTGTCGCGATGCATAAGCAACTACTTTACCCTCTTGCATCAGCACACAACCCAACCCTACATGTGATGCATCACTTCATAAGGTAAAATCTTTTCCAGACTCCGGCTAAATCAGCATAGGTGCCTTGGTCAGAACTTTCTTCAGCTTCTCAAAAAATTCCTGTTGTTTCTCAGTCCAAACAAACGGTACTCCCTTCCTTATAAGCTTTGTCAAAGGCGCTGCCATCACAGAAAATCCTTCCACAAACCTTCTATAGTACCCAGCTAAACCCAGAAAACTTTGAATTTCCGACACTAACCTCGGTGGCTTTCATTCCAGAATCACTTTAATCTTTCGAGGGTCCACCTTGATCCCTTCAGCAAAGACAACATGCCCCAAGAAAGTTACCTCTCTCAACCGAACTCACACTTCATCGAATTTCGCATAAAGCTCCTTCTCCTCAAAGACTTCCAAAGACAATACTGAAGATGCTCATCATGCTTCTCCTCGGTTTGAGAATAAACCAAAATATCGTCGATAAAGACGACCACGAATCGATCCAAGTATGGCTGGAACACTCGATTCATCAGATCCATAAATGCTGCAGGTGCATTCGTCAACCCAAATGGCATAACCAAGAACTCATAGTGACCATACTGAGTTTTGAATGCCGTCTTGTGAATATCCACCTCCTTAACCCTCAACTGATGATCCCTAGATTGAAGGTCAATCTTGGAAAATACTGAAGCTCCTCTAAGTTGGTCGAATAAATCATCGATTCTCGGCAGTGGGTACTTGTTCTTAATCATCAGTTTGTTCAACTGCCGATAATTGATGTACATCCGCATTGACCCATCTTTCTTCTTTACGAACAACACTGGCGCTCCCCACGAAGACACACTTGGTCTAATGAAGCCTCTATCCAATAACTCTTGAATTTGGGCTTTCAGCTCCGCCAACTCCTTTGGTGCCATCCTATAAGATGCAATAGACACCGGTGCCGTTCCAGGCAACAAGTCGATTCCAAACTCAACCTCTCGGTTCGGGGGCAAACCCAGAAGCTCCTCTGGAAAAACATCTTGAAAATCCTTGACGGTTCTAACTTTATCCACTGTCAGATCCTCAATTTTCGATTGGCTTACAAATGCCAAATAAGCCTCACATCCATTTCGAATCCATTTCTCGGCTCTCAATGCTGACACCACATTAGACAGATAATCCCTACGCTCGTCTATCACCAAAACCTCCTCATCTTTTGTGGTCTTTAACATTATTCGCTTAACAGCCCAATCCAGAGTAGCCCTATGCTTAACAAGCCAATCCATTCCCAAAATGAGATCGAATTCTCGAAAGGTAGCTCCATCGATCTCTAGAAAACTTTTCCTTAAGTTTCTATAGGCACATCTCTATACGCTTTATCTACCCTAACCGAAAGTGACCCAAAGGACTTAGTACAGATACCCCACTCACGGTCTCCTCGAGCGCACACCCAGCGACCCAGATATAGCACATGCAACATATGAACGGGTAGATCCAACATCTATCAACGCAGTGTATGGCATACTAGAAATCAAAAACGTACCAGTTATGACGTAAGGTGCATCACCCTCCTCTCGGCGACGAGCTACATACACCAACTCCGGCTGATGAGCCTCAGCAAGTCCAACACCCCTGCCAAGCGCTCCTCTTCCTCGACCATTTCCATTACTACCTCTGCCTTGCCCACTTCCTCTCTGAAACTGTTGTCCACCCCTCACTGGTTGAGCGACCCTTTGCTCTAAAACTTGAACCTGATCTGGTTCTTGGGGACAATCCTTAACCCTATGCTCCATAGATCCGCATCGAAAACAAACACCAGAATGTTTCTGACACTCGCCCATATGCATCTTCCCATAATTCTTACAACCCTACGGTCTAACAGCATTCATCGGTACTGCTCGAACTGGCTCCATTGCCCTTACTCTCTTAACATTCTTGTTCATACCACCTGAAAGTCCTGAATCTCTCCAAAAACGGTTCCGATCTTTCTCACGATTCTGTCTTTCTGTATCTTCAATTCCTCAACTGTCTTAGCTTTCTCTACTAAAGCAGCGAAGTTACGCTCCCTCTGTAGAGCAATCAGCACCCTAAGTTCATCTCTCAGACCATCCTCGAAGCGTACACTACGCTCATACTCAGAGCGACAATCCCGAAGCATACCGGCTCGGTCTCTAAACTCGCAGACCCATACTCACCAACGACTTACTCCCTTAGACCAGTTCGAAATTCTTTCCGACGAGCATCCACGTAACTAGCCCCAACATACTTTCCTTTGAAGGTCATCTTAAACAGCTCCCAAGTCACATCACAAGAGGAGTTCCATCTCTCATCGTAAGCCACCACCGATAAGCCTCATCCTCGAGTAATGATATGGCTCCTTCACTTCTACTCCACAGAGCAGTCCGGATCATCCATAATCCGCTCTGTGGCTTCTAACCAATACTCACCACATTCGAGCTACACCAGACACGCCCTAAATATCTCTCGCTCCATTGGCCCGAGTCGCTCGAAATAGACCCCAATTTCATTTCCGTGACTTGCCCCAAAGAACCCTTTCCAAAACTCAAAGCATTACAGGATAGAGCATCATCCCGGCACCTCGATCATGAGACTCTACCTCATTGCTGGTGGTACCGTGCATCTCTTAGGCACATATCCTCAAGACGAAGATTCACTGAGAATTACCTCGCCCACGCCCACACCTCTTCCACGAGCTGCTCGTGTACTCATTTCAGATTATCGATTAAGAATTTAATGAATCAGTTTAATATTTCATGTTTATTACAGATGTCTTATGAATAACAATAATTGAGTTTGAGTTTGTTTCCTTTTGCGGTAGCCTAGCTACGATCTCGATCTACTTATCGAGTTTCTATAGTTCTAGTGTTACCCTAACTAAAGTGCCATGATAAGGTTTTGTACAAGCATATAATGATATTTGAAACAATCGAAAGGCTCTAAAACTTACAAACTTGGGCCAGAGATTCGGTGTGCCACCTTCTAAAAAACCTAATTTTAGAAAACCGATTTTAATCTTTAAAATCATCTCTTTGTAAAGAGAAAATATTGGAAACATTCTCGAAAACAATTTATAATCAAGTTCCAAAAAAAACAATTTTCGAAAAGCTTTATTCAGTGTTTCTTTACAAACTCCCATTTTTAGACCCGTTCTACAGCCGAGTTATTGCAACTTGGCTCTGATACCACTAACTGTAACACCCCAAACCCGGCTCAGACGTTATGGCCAGATCTGACGTGTCACATGGACTTACTACTTAGTATGTATTCGCTGGTTTAATTGATTGGGGTGGTTTTTGTAAAAACAGCGGTTGAATGAAAACCCGGTTTATCAATCTTTAGGCTATCCATTTGTTGTGCTTGTTGAGTCTTAAAAACGTTCATTAATTTTGAAAACCCGTGCAGCCTAACACTAGCAGCCAGTCATAGTATAAATATAATAAAAAATAAAACCATAGCGGAAAAAAGAAATTTAAATAGCGGCCTTATTACAACTTAAAACCCAAAATTAAATCGAATATAAAAAAATAAAAATAAACTAACTTAGAAAACCAACTTTGCAGATGATGTGGCCACTCCAATCCTCACAGCTCCAAGCCCACTATGGTTGGGGATTTTCTGCAGAGATGAAAATAAAGGGTGAGTTCGTAAACTCGATGTGTAACATAACCCAACCATAGCCCAAAACAGATCAAACATTAGAGTCGACTTATCTCGGCCTTGGCCCAAGATGTAAATCGAATGAAACCCATAGGCCCATAGCGAGATCTGTAACAAATATATCATGAATGCGTAAATCCCAACCCGAGTCATCCATAACACCCCGCATCAGCCTTTACACCATATGGGGAGACTACTCGACCTACCTAACCACTACACACCACAGAAATTGCAGCGAGGCTGCCAGATACATATATTATGGCTAGGCCACCAGAACAGATATATATATATATGTGTGTGTGTGGCGAAACCACCAGATGAGGTGCGGATATTGTGACGAAGTCACCAAAATGTATATATGTGGCAAAACCACGATTGCAAATGAGGTCGCGATATTGTGACGAAGTCACCGTATCAGATATATGTGGCGAGGCCACAGATTGCAAATGAGGTCGCCGAACACTTCCTCTATCAATATAAACCCATGTCTCATGCAATGTAAATAATATGTCATGGCATACGATACGTAAATGTAACATCATGCTTTTCGGAAAAATAACCCTAGGGTAAAATCATAATTTTGCATGCATAAGGGTATTTCAAGAATTATTACCTATTGCTAAGGTTTCATGCTCATTCTAACGTTTACCAAGTAATCTGAAGTACTTACCTCGTCTTTTTACCAAAGTGGGCACGTTGGCCCATTGGCCCGTTTTCGGCCCATTAAGCCCAAAAATACTGTTGTGCACGAAAATGCACGCTCTGCACTCTAATCATCCAAATGCACCACATTCATTAACAACTGTCTCACGAGCGCTCTCACGATCGCGAGTTCATAAAATACCAATGTTTCGGTATTTCAGCTTTTACCGATTCAGTCTAAGGGAGGGTGTCGCTTACACACCTGGTTGATGACGATTGATGACGATATCTCCCACGCGATAATCCTACAATCGATCACTAACACATTAGACTTACAAATTAACGATAACTAACATAAATCCAAGTCAACTAACCCAATTATCACACAAGTTAGTCATTTACGCATGAGGGGCAAAATAGTCATTTTACCCTCTAGGGGTAAATCAGTAGTCCTACCCTACAGGGGTATTTTAGTAATTCTACAACTTATCCACTTGGGCCTATGGACCCATTGGAACCACATGGCCTATTTCAGCCCGTCATGTCCGAAATAGTCATCCCATCGCTAGAGTAATGAGAAACACACCTGTTAGGAGACCGCAGAAATCCGCGCCAAACACTCTTAGTCGACGCCCAACCCAAACGAGCACGTCACAAAGCGAAAGGGATCAGCCAAGAAGGGTATGCCTACTCTCCTAATGGTTTGCTCTATTTAAAGCCAGCTCTCCATCTACTCTTATGTTAGCTTCCCGATGTGGGATCCCTCCATCACTAGAGTTTAAAACCAACACCAACTCTTGCCGTCCCAACATAGCAAAATAATCAACCTTTGTGTGCCAAGGGATTCGAACCAAAGTCCTCTCACATGCCAACTCACGCCACCACCACTAGGCCATCAACTCATTTGTGTCATAAATCCAACACATTAAACTTTAAAATGCACCTACTTGCTTCCAGATTTATTGAAACCAAAATATATTGCAAGAGCCAAGACTTGAACCTTAGACCCCTTGCTTCCTCTATGGCGTCACTTCCTTGTCCCCTAAGTGGCGCCACCTTGCCACTACACCACACTCCTTTTTGTGTCATCTTTTACCCCTTTACTCTTAAAAGCCCAAACGTCAATTGCATCACCTGTTCATAAAATTAAAATTCCGAAGACTACCACGGATTTAACTTAAGTTTGGGCCTTCCAAAGGCCCACTAACCTACTAAAATATATATTTTAACCAACCAGAACACACACAAATTTTAAAAATCACAGAAACACAGAAAACCTGAAAATTGGGGCGTTACAATTTCAATTTAACCCAAGCTAGCTGAATTTCTATAGGCTCCATAACAGTCTATATTATCATTTATTTCACACATTTAATCACACATTTTCATCTTTTCACAAATTAATCCCTTTTGTGCAATTTCACTAAAAATCACTTTACAAAACATGATAATCTATCAACAGATACTCATTTTCCATCATCAAACATTCAAGAACTTAAGAATTCATCAATGGCACTAAACATATCATCAACTTTTAAAAATCAAAGCACGGGCCTGCTAGTACTCAAAGCAACGATCACAAAAACGTAAAAATCATCAAAAACTGAGTAAAATACATACTTTAATCAAAGAACAAGCTAGCCGAATGGA
The DNA here is from genome assembly GCF_025698485.1 of Gossypium arboreum. NCBI lineage: Eukaryota > Viridiplantae > Streptophyta > Magnoliopsida > Malvales > Malvaceae > Gossypium > Gossypium arboreum. The sequence continues at coordinate 32,256,614 of NC_069077.1, forward strand.
TGAAAGCTCAAACCCTATTTCTTTTTTCTAATTTTCGGCTATGGATGATGATAATATGGTTTATTTTCACTTTGTTTTAGTTAATATTAACTTAATATACTGATTGCCATTTTAACCTTTAATTAAAACATTAAAAATCACATAATTCAAGGCCATTTATGTCTATTCCCACCATCAATGGTCTATTTACAACATAAGGACCTTCCATTTAATAAACCATAGAAATTTGGAACTTTTAACTTATAGCATGCGACTTTTGCATTTTACGCGATTAAGTCCTTTTTCTAAAATTGAGCTATTAAACGATAAAATTAGCTCACAAAATTTTCACACATACATATTCACATGCTGTAAACACCAAAAAAATAATATTAAAATAATTTTACGACCTCGAATTTGTGGCTCCGAAACCACGTTCTGATTTAGCTATAACTGGGCTATTATAGGTAAAATTAAACCAACTTAGGAGTATTAACGATTTAGATCTCTAATTAAAAGGTTAACCAACCACATCGAAATCAACCAACTGCTGCCTGTTATCATATTTTTTAGTTTTATACTTTGCTCGATTTACAGTTTAGTCCTCTTCCATTCCTAAATGATTAATTAGTGTAATTAACCTCTTCTACAACTTGTTGTAATATGATTACTTAGTGATTAGTCAGCTACACTTTTTTAATTGCAAGTCCGTAGATTAGAAATCGCTTAATTGTTGAATCCTTTAGGTTCGATCCTTGTAATGCTCTAGCTTTTCATTAACACTACAAATATTACAATTGAAATTGTACGCTTGCAATTAAAACTGCACTTTTAATTTATTTTTATCAAATTGTTTGTTTTATACGCACGTGCGCAAGCGGTCAAGCAATACTAGTGTGACTTTAAAAATTCACTAAAAATTATGTAAATTGAATTAGAAGTTGACATATGGTTTGAAAGCTTACTAAGTCTAGTTTTTTTTATTGGGACAAATGGAATTTGCATATGAATTATACAATAAAATATAAATTTGTTTTAAGTGAGGGAAGGATAAAACAATTGGCAGCATCCCCTGTTTTGACTTTCAAAATTTGTTAAAAATTGTATAAAATGAATTACAGGATAACCTTTAAATTTCCAAAAAGCTTATTCAATCTAGTTTTAACAAATCCAATGGAGAATTCATCCAAATTGCAAAATAGGATAAATATATTTTTTAGTGAAAAGAGGTCAGAGTTTGTTTGGCAGTAGTGTCTTGACTTTAAAAATTTTATGGCATGTGCGTACGAGAGCATAAATTGTGGAAAATTTGCTATGAAAAGGTTCAAGATTCTGGTTTATAAAACACCAATTGGGTTTTGATTTCAAATTTTTTGTTTTGAGAAATAAATAATTTAGTGACTGCTACTCAAGTAGAATATTCTATTTAGAAAGAGAAAAAACAATGAAAACATGACTCTATATAAATTGGAACTATATTAAATGGAATGGAAATGTGTATAAGGCCTAAAGAAATGTAGGCATTTGTTTTTAAATTCAAAATGCTTATGGTGTAACACCCTATACCCGACCTAGTTTACCGGATCCGAATATAGGATGTCACAATACTTACATACTTAACAAAATTGTTTAGCTAGCTAAAAACCATACTAGATGTACTTCTTATTTATTTAAAAATATTTTCTAAGTCACAAGATTTGAATGAAACGTTTATCATTTATAACAGATTTTTAAATGCAGTATAAAGCATTACAACTTAAATCTTTGATAAAACAAACATATTCGAGGCGTGTAATATTATTCGCAATTTGAAATCATATTCCCAAAAATGTCCATCTGCATGCATAACATCGCATTACAATCAACCATCATTCCTGGCTTGGTCCCTTCTAGTGAACTGGTTCAACTCAAAAACTTGCATTTCAAATAAACAAACATAAGTTCAATGGAACTTAATGAGTCTCAACCAGTCTTACCTTTAACGATGATGCTAAAATTCTTGACTTAAGAATTTTGGACTTCCTTTAATATTTTGGAGGATACTTTTCTTATTCCTAGCAAATAACTATACGACAAGTTCTAACTCGACCACCTTATACACGTTCCACACGATTGGCAGATTACAAAATTCCCACCTCATAGCGGATCCTATTTTGCAATTGCATGCATATAGAAATTGGATACATTTCTTAGAATGATATACCTACGGACACTACTCTTAGTGAATTCATTTACAAGCTCCGGCGGTTGTCAGAATAATAGTCACGTGGTATCTTCACGTCGATCCAGACAATTTGGCTTGATGAAGGTAATATTTTCGATCACCTAATGGAAGTTCATGTAACACCCTAAACTCGGCCTATAAGTTTAGACTGAATTTCGGATGTTACATTGATCACCAAAGTGATCGTAGGAAAATTTTATAAAACATATTGTCTCAAATTCCACTACATCTTTTTTAGATTTAAAAAACTGAATACAATCGAACGTTGGCTCTCAATCGGAAAAATTGAAGTAAAGTTTAATATATAAAAAAAATTAAATGTAAGAGCAAAAATTTTCAAATAGAACTTGTACCACAATTTTTTTTGTAAAATCCTACAGTTCAAAACAGTAAATCAAAATGAAGCTAAAAAGATAACTGATAAATTATTTTCAACCGAGCCTGTCTGAGACCTCCGCATATCGAGTCCAGTGTCAAAGTTCAAAAACGTACTTGCAAGGGGAAACACTAAAGGGGATGAGCTACATGAGCTCCGTGTGAGTTCAAAACGAACAACAACAGATTTACGGAAATCGATTCATAAGCGAATCACACATACAGATATACACAGAACCAGAAAGTGAACTTGAAACCCAAGTCCCAACAAAATGAAACAATTTAAGCACACCATGTCGCACACAGACACTCAGTCACCACATTATTCAATCAAATAGAACACAGTCAAATAATCTCCACCTAGAACACTTAGACAGATGCGTATGAATGAATTCAAGTAATAAAACCCACCTGTCCAACCAACAGACCTCTTCGTCCCCCGATCACACCCCATACAAGCTAATTAAGCTCATCCAACCAAAACACACCATATAGGACCTCGAAAGGCCCATACAACCCTACATACCATATATGTGGGCTAAGCCACTCAGATATTAATACGCAGTAGAGCTGGCGTATAAGCAGTACAGTGCAATGTGATAAACCACTGTACAGGCATGCTACAGTTTAAACTATTAGATAAGATAATAGTATGCAGCAAATCTGAGGCACAAGCAGTACAGTGCAATAAATCGTTGTACGAATAAGTTACAGTAGAACTACCAGATCAGATCAGAATCAGTCTCCTTTCTCATCGCAATCCCACCTAAAACTTTACTTTAAGAAAGTGTATGTATGCATTCAATCCCACAGAAATAATGAACACTTCAATCAAAAATCAAACAGAGGAAATATGCACACACACCCAATAGATCAGATTTAGAATCAAACCTCTCACCTGACAGTCACAGATAACACATAAGTCGAAGCCAAGATCAGAATTCTAATGACCTTCACTAAGGACTAGCCAAGGGTAGGAACACACAGAATCATATTCGGAACAAAACATACACTAATACCAAAATTAGTAACTTAGAATCACACGGTTGTGTGCTCCAGCCGTGTGAAAAACCTAGGCCGTGTAGGGGTCAAAATGCCAATGTGGAGGGAGGCAAACGGCCGTATGGCAGAGGCACATGCCTATGTAAACCAAGGACATGGTCGTGTGAACTAGTCGTGTAACTCACTGTCCAATTGAGCTAAATTAGAGTACAGGGCAGACACGGCCTTGTGAGGGTTTTACACGCTTGTGTGCCCACCAGACACAACTGTGTGTCCAAAACACACACACGTGTAGGATCTCTAAATCCCCAAACCAGCCACATAGCCGTGTGGCCAAGTCGTGTGGCACCATAACGTTAAATCCCTAATTCCCAATCGCACACGCCCGTGTACCCAGGGGACACGACTGTGTGGCCAGGCCGTGTGGCATCAAAATTCATCGAAAAACCCTAACTCCTAAAAGCACATGACCATGTGAACTAGCACACATCCATGTGGCCAACCGTGCGGTCACGAAAACACCTTAAAATAGCTTGAAAATCGAGTTTTTCAGTCACTAAATCGACCTTTAACTTATGGAAATCAGAAACACACTGACCAATGTGGATTTTCGTGTCATTCAATAGTACTATAGAACTTCGACGAACAATTTTTGAAAGCCACCAAGATTGCCACATTCTATCAAAAACAATTTTGCAGTTCACAAAAAATAGAAAGTTTCGAAACCCACACCTGATTCGTAATCAGAGATGTTAAAGTTTTGAAACCCACACCTGATTCGCAATCAGAGATGTTTAGACACCAACTTGATGATGAGAAAGTGACTCTCCAAAATCCACAAGCAAACATGTTTTGAAGAATAGAAATAATGAAGAACAAAAGAAAAGAAAACAAGGAAAATGGGATAACGTCAAGCAAAAAGAATTTCCAAAAAGAATAATAATAATTAACAAAAAAATAAATATAAATGGTTGTAAATTTAACTTAAAAAATACTATTTAACAAAAAAATATTTAAAATATTTCTCACAAAACACACCCATAAAGACTCGAACCCAAAACCCAATGTAACACCCCTTACCTGTATCCATTGCCAGAATAGGGTACGAGGCATTACTAGAGTTTACTGAACATTTTCAGATAATTCTGAGTCATTTATTATTCATATTCTGAAAATAATCATAACGTCTCTCTATTGGGCCCTCAAAGCCCAAAACATACATTAGAAACCAACCGGAATTAAATCGGGATCATAGAATTTTTTTTTGTAAAATCTTAAATTATATTTTCATCTAAGTACTTACCATTACAATGCACCTTAATATTAAACATATTACCATTCAACCAATAATTTGACACTTGCCTAAACTTCAAGCAACAATATTGGTTAGTGTACTTTAATATTGACAAACTTATTTTCTCAACATGTCTCACTTGAATTTATTACTTGTCATAATATACATAATTTTCCTTGTATCAACGTATCAAAGATAGTATCATATTAACATATCATGATACATATCATTTCCTTGTTGTTTCTTCATAAATATAAATATATATATATATATCTTTCAATTCATTATGATAATAATACATATACCATCATTATCATGAGTTTAGTGTATACTTATTCCAAGAGTTCATAATCTTGAATATGCATAATTATCGTGCAAGTTTCACATACATGTATTTTCCATATCATATTTCAATATATCAAATAATTATCATTTCTATGTATTTCAAGTTTTATTTCTTGATTTCAAGTTCTTATCATTTTCTATATTTATCCCATTGAATTTCTTGGAATTTCGATGGATTTTTAGAGGTACACTTTAGTGCACCATTTCGGGTCCATCAATTCATATTCATGTACGCACATTTCCATTTTAGATAGCACACTCCCGCGAACCTTATTTCTCATAGTGGGATTACCAGTCCAGGCTAAATCCCCTGTGAGAGAGCACACTCCTGTCAACCTCATTTCTTACAGCAGGATTACTAGTCCAAGCTAAATCCCCTGTAACATATGCTCAAAAAGTATTGTCGGGATTACCAGTCCATGCTAAATCCCCTACAATGACAAATACTCTATAGAGCTTTGTCTGGATTACCAGTCCAGGCTAAATCCAGACTCACACATATTCTTTGGAAGGGTTATATCATTAGGATCACCCGTCCGGGCTAGATCCTTTTCACTCATATTCTTCGAGAGGGCTATATCATTAAGATCACCTATCTGGGCTATATCCTTTTTACCGTCAATTCCTTTTCAAAAATCCATCGAATTTTCCTTTCATTCAATCGGGATTTCTTCCCCTTTTTATCAAATATATCAATGTTTCATCAATTTTCATACAATGAACATTCTAATCATATTCACATCAATCACATACATTTCAAGCATTTAAGAATATAATTCAAGTTACACGAACTTACCTCGTTGTTGGTTCATGTTTATAATTTCACTAATCCGATAACATTTTCTTTTCCACGTTCAAGTCTCGTATTTGAGCCGTCCATATCTTTATAAATAACTTTGATCATAATTTTCATGCATTTCATATTCTGATATGATCAATTAATACTCTAGTCAAAATTACCATTTTACACTTGAACTTTTAATTAATGACGATTTTATCTTTAGGCTCAGAAAAATAAAATTCTTGTAATTTAATCTTTGTTTCAAGCCTAATTATTCTCAAACATATTGATAACAACCCATGAATTCTATGAAATATCAAAGTTTTCTAAAATTTCAACACTTTTCAATTTAATCCCTAAAACATGTTTTCACCCAATCTTAGTCTAAATTAATAATTTCGTTCAATTTTGTAATTTAAATAATAAAATAATTCAATTCATGCAATTTGGTCATTTCTGATATTTTTACAAGATTGCCCATGAAATTTTATTTTTATTCAATTTAGTCCCTTGGCCTAAAACATGCAAATTAGCCATGCTAGCTGAATATTCATATATATTTTCCTCCTCCTTCTCTCCATTCCACATCCTTAATGTATATAACATGCTTATAAGTAACATTATCTATAATTTCACTATTTACTTATCTGTATATTCAAAGTTATCCATTTGTGTCATAGTCACTATATTTTTATCTTAAGATACAGAACTTCAAATTAAGATCCGCTAATTTTCCCTGAACTAGACTCACATACCTTCTTACCATAAAATTTTCAAAACTTTTGGTTTAGCCAATAAGTACAGTTTATTCTTTAAAGTTACCCCTATTCTGTTGTCTGACAGTTCCGACCCTTCTTCTCTAAGAATTAATTATCTCCTCATATGAGATTCAGATGGTGTTCCTGCTTATTTCTCTTGAAAATAGACTCATTAAGGATTTTATACATATAAATTTAAGCCCTTAATTATTTTTCTCCAAGTTTTTATGATTTTCCAAAGTTAGAATAGGGGAACCCAAACTCACTCTGACCTTGTCTCACAAAGTTTATTATTTCTCATAATTAACAATTCCATTTCTTACACCGTTTCTTCTTTAAGAAACTAGTCTCAATATGATTTAATTACAAATTTTATTCATCCTCAAATTCCATTTCCACAATTTATGGTGATTTTTCAAAGTTAGCCTACTGCTGTTGTCCAAAACTATTTTAGTGCAAGATGTTTATTTACCATGTTTATAACACCCTTATTTTCCTTCTCTACACTATTTCTCATTACTTTCTCTTGTTTTATCTTCACTAACATATCAAGAACATAAGACCATATAAAAGAAAACTCTACATTAACATCAATTCCATGCTTTTTCAATAATATCAAACTTAAAAATATATTGAAATCTTGATGTTCTTAACTTGTTCCATTGATTTCAATTTTAACATGATTTTCTCCCTCCTCCAGCTTCTATTTCTTGAATCTAACTTGATATTCTAGCTCCCCATAGTCTCCTTATTATTTTTCTCTCTTGGTAACCATAGAAATTCTTTTAATTTCTAGGTGAAAATGGTGAATTTTTGTTGGAAGGACTAAATTGTAAAGAAAAAAAGTTTTTTTTCTTCTCTTCTTTCTAATGTGGGGTGCATGGAAGAAGATGATGGTTGGTGTGTGTGTTCCATCTTTCTCTCCACACATATATATTTATACTAAAAAATAATAATAATAATAAAATAATAAAATATCTTTAAAAATCAATTCAAAATATTTATTAACAATTAGTTAATCTAAAATATCACCAACATTATCATTGCCTTCTAGATTTCTCTCTCCTTTTAATTGACCATTTTTCCCTTTATAATCTTTAAAATTCCATCCTTGAGTCATCACATAATTTGGTAAAATTAAAATTTAGTCCCTCATAATTCTTTACCCATTCAATTTGGTCTTAGTTCATCCATTTTCCTTAGTTTCTAGATCATTTCATCCTTCAAATATTTTCACTATTGGTCCTTCAAATTTTCCATATTTACACTTTAACCCCTCAAATTTTGAGTACTTACTCTTGAACAACAAAACTTTTCTCACTTTTACAATTTAGTCCTTTCCTGATCTAATATATCATAATATAATTCCAAAGGTTGACATAACTCAAAATTTCCCCTTTTTATCACTTTATTTCCTTATTTTACTATATCAAAGATAATATACTACTGTAAAACTTTTTGGGATATTACACCTAGAGACTAATTAACACACAATAAACCACCAGACCAGCAGGCTCATTTTGACACCTAAATAAGTAACTAAACACAATAGTGCAACCTTGTCACTGACCCTAACCCTAAAAGCTCAAAACTTCTAACCCCAAAATCTGGGGTGTTACAACACACCCCTCCTTAAAGAAATTTCATCCCTGAAATTTCCAACTAACAGAGCGAGGGTATAACACAAGCCACTCCACTATGCTCCCATTACGCACTCAAGTCCCAAAACACTACCACATTAAACTTGAACTCAAGACCTCTCACACATACCTAGAACACATAACCACTGAAGCAGATACACAATTATCACACACAATTACTATACTCTTATAGAAATATCGAAACACTCACCATCATACCTGTCTCAAAAACGTAGAGGACACTTGTAACACCCCTAACCCATATCCGTCACCGGAATAAGGTTACGAGGCATTACTGATAAAATCACAATATACAACATACATTTCTCGAACATAAAACCATTACCACATAAATATCAATCGAACATAATCACATTGTCCCTTATAAGGCTCTATGAGACCTTAAAACATGCTTGAAAGAGGTTTGGGACTAAACCAATAACATTTGAAAACTTTAGGAAACTTATAAAATTTTCATGCATACAGGGATCACATGCTCGCGTGAACAGGCCATATGCCTCACACGGCTATCAGACACGCCCGTGTCACAGGCCGTGTGGAAACAGAACATACATACTAACTTGCAACACATGGCCGGAGACACGTTCGTGTGCCACGGCCATGGGAAATCTTGATAGGTTACTAACTTAGGTCACACGGCCAGCCACACGCCCATGTGCTAGCCCGTGTGCCACATCCGGCCAGTAGACACACCCGTGTGTCTAGACCATGTCAAACCTATAGGGTATACTGACTTAATTGAAAAGGCTACCCTACGGGATACACAACTGTGTACCAAGGTCATGTGTTACACACGATCGAGCTACACATCCGTGTGATCGTCCATGTGGAGTGAAAATAGGCTTGATAAAAGCCACATTTCTCACCCTCCTTATGCATACCTAAAACACAACATTTTACACCATTTCAATACATTAATAGGCAGCCAAAACATGTTATTATATGCATCAAACATGTCATACCAATTCCCACCATTTCATCAACTCAAATCATAACCATTTCCTGTACAAAACACATACCAAAACTAGTATGATTCATTCCTCATTTTGCACCTATTCCATCATATACCAAAACACATATCACATTCATTAATTCAACCTATTTCAAATATGTATTTTATCATCATCATTCACACACCAAACTTGTCTCATAAATTATCTACTAACCATTCATTAATCAAGTTTAAAATCGTGCATTATATAAGAAAGTACTCATTTCTTACCAAATAATCAAGTAAACAACTTAAACCATCACCAAGTATACCAGAATTATGCCATAACATAAGGCATCCTTTACACATCAATATAACATCATTTTCAAGCCATATCTCATTACTAATTGCATCAGACACATAGGCATCAGTTGCCAAATTAGTTGTACTCAACAAATAACCATAAAGCCTATACATGCCATATAACCTAAATCACAAAGCTTACAAGTACCAAACCATAGCTGGATAGTGTGATACGATCTCTGACGACTTCCAACCCGAGCAAGCCTCTAAATCACTTTAAACATAGGAAAAATAACACAAAGTAAACTTTAAAAGCTTAATAAGCTTGTATGGTAATAAACTCATATTATTAAATAACTGCATTTAAAACCATTATTCAAAACATAATATAATTCATATGTTTGCACCATTCTATCTTGAATTCATGCAAATAGTTAATCAAGATTTTCATGAGTTTATTCATTCAAAATAGATATGCTTTGAATACTTCTTATCAACTCATTCACATCTTCATATGCATAAGCAATTATATATATAAACTTTATTCAATTCAATTTCCATCACCTCTTCTTTAGCCAAGTGAATTATGTGAAATATCATCAAATAATGGTATTTTGCACACTATGTGCCATATGAATATTTAGTTAAAACAACTATAACTCATATCTCACATATCATTCAATTCATACATTATTATAGCCAAATAAACACATTTTGGAATGAAACATACTTATACATAAATATTTCTCATTTCATATACATGATACACTAAGAACTTACCAAATTACCTTTATTTGATTTTTATATAGGTTCTGTACGTACCTCTATCACTTAATTCAATTGTACTTTTATTCTCATTTTGACTTTGCCCATTGAACCATTCGGGATCGTTAAGGATACTTAGAAATCAAAATAGCTCGTACAATGCCATATCCCGGATATAGTCTTACATGTTATCACATATCGATGCCACTGTCCCAGATAGGGTCTTATACAAAATCATATAATGATGCCAATGTAACATCCTGAAATAGGGCCTAGTCAGAATAGTGGTTTCGGGACCACAAATTCGACATCAAAATATTTATTTTATGATTATTATGAGGCCTAGAATATGAGTATATACATATGTTAAAGTTTCATGAAGAAATTTTAAGTATAAGGTGTCCAATTGGAAATCAGAGACTAAATTGAATAAATTGCAAAACTTGGTTTCTAGAAGCAATTCGTATGAAATTGCTTTAGATTATGAATTAGAAGGTCTTGGAGAGCAATTTACCCAAATTCTAAATTTTTAGACAAAAATGGGCTTGCATGGATGAAATTTTAAAGGGCATAAGGGTATTTTGGTCATTTGTCATTTTAATGAATTAAAATGGGAAAATCAAGCCAAAATCAGCCATTTTCTTCTCCATGGCTGTCGAAAATTGAAGAGACACCATAGCTAGGGTTTTCAACATTTTCAAGCTTAATAGTCAGTGCTCCCAAGCCCCGTTTTTAACATTATTTGTATTTTTGAAATCCCGGTAGCTTGATCTTTCCATTTCTACACAAATTTCATGCTAGGGTTCATGTTTAAAAATTTACCCATGTATGAGTTGCTTGTATTTTAATAGATTATGGAGGAATATGAAATATTAATGTGTGTTAAACATTTTTTTCTAGTCGATTTTCATAAGAAACCCTTATAGGGACCATTTTGCAAAAGACGTAAATGTGTGGTAGAAATAAGAAATTAATGGATAATGTAGGCTACCATAAGAAGGAAAAGTGTTCGCTAGGCTTGGGTAAGGTGGAAAGTGCATGTGTTTCATTATACGAACCTAGGGACTAAATCGTAAAAATGTGAAAGGTTAGGGACAAAATGGTCAATTGGACCAGGGGTAGATATTAAACTCAAAATGTATAATGAGGGGTATTAATGGGTTAATTTTGCTGATATAGACCCCGAGGAACAAATTTCGGAGGTCGATCGTGGTAAACGCAAGGTTTCGGAATAACCGAAACACATTTTCGAGAAGAGTACCAGGTAAGTTCGGATAACTTAAAGTAAACCCCTAATATGTATAATTGCATGATTTATGAATGCATGATATTTGCATTTATTGATGGCATGAAAATGTATGAAATGCATCTTTGATAATGAATTGTTGATAACCGTCTAAGTTGAGGTTAAAAAGGGAATTCGATGGATAAACCATGTTTTACATGGGGAATGAGATCCTGCATGTGTTGCAGTAAGGATTTAGCCCGGACAGGTAATCCGTGATCTCAAGTATGAAAAGGAATCTAGCCCGGACGGGTGTTCCTTGAATGATCAAGCCTCCCGAAGAATATGTGTGCACTATGGATTTACCCCGGACAGGTGATCCGATTAGGGTCTGAATTTAGCCTGGACTGGTAATTCAGATCCGAGCTCATTAAGGGTGTTTGTCACTATAAGGGATTTAGCCTAGACTGGTAATCCCGACATCACCTTACGAGTTCATGATATGGGGAATTTAGCCTGGACTGGTAATTCCGCCATGAAATGTGACGTTCATGGGAGTGCATATATGTAAAATGATCATTCGTAAGAATTGACGGATACTGGGTATTCCATTAAGATTTCCTAGAAACTCAACGGGGTTAATATGATGTATGCTAACAAGATGATGAATGATGAACTCGTCTATATAAATTACATGATGTTTTGTTAAGTGACTAACTCATTGATTGAGTGCATGTAATAGGAAATCATTTTATAATAGATGATTCCATGATTTAAGTATGGATGTATGCTAATTACTCGATAAGTTTACTTTCCGGTTATTCGAGCTTACTAAGCACGTAAATGCTTACCCTTCTCTCTTTCCCTGTTTCACAGAGCTTGATGACTCAAAAGGATTGGAGGACAACTGGAGAGTCAACACACTATCAACTAAATAAGCTTTGGTACCGAGACTTTGTTCATTTTGTTCAATGGCATGTATAGTATTTTTGAGTATTTTGTTATATGTGTCATTTGATTTGCCAAATGAAGGCATGTAGAAATATGTTTATCTCTTTGTATATAGCCATGAAAGTTGGCTTAATTTAAGTAGGCTATGACCTACGATTTTATGCATGGTTTTATTTACAAACGATGGGTTGCTATCAATTGGCAATGAGTCTCTTGAACGAGCCAATTTCGGATGGATTAATGCAGCATGGGAACCCATAAAAACTAAATGGGAAATAACCTATTATGTATGAAACCAATGATATGAGGTTTCTATACAATGAGTTTTATTAAGATTATTTACAAATGTAAAATCGTGTTTTCTCCCAAACTTGGAAATTTCTAAACATAAGAGATAGAAAGGGGTGACTTTAGGCTTGGAAAATAACCTATTAGAGTCCACATGGTTGGACACACGGTTTTCTCCCATGGGCGTGTGCTAAGGCCGTGTGTCCCCTGCACTTAAAAATTTTTAGCTCGAAGTTGTACACAGGTAAGACACACGGGCATGTGTCTGGGCCGTGTTAATTTAACAGAATGCTCAAGTTTTAAACACGGGGTGAGTCCACGGGCGTGTAAGTCCACACGGCCCACCTGTACGGGCGTGTGCCCCTTTTTGCTAAGGAAAATGTTCTGAGGAGCCCTAAGGAAATCGAACGAGCCCGAATTTGTCCCACATTGTGTTCCGATATGTTTTTGGTTTCGAAGGCCTATACAAGGGACGAGATGTTCATGATTGAAAGGTTTTAAATTTAAATGAAATTTTGTGACCCGAGTTCGTGTACCGAAAGTGTAAAGTCCCGGTAATGCCTCGAGCCCTGTCCGGAGTTAGATACGGGTTAGGGGTGTTACAGCCAATGTCCCAGACATGGTCTTGAACGTAATCATAAGACAATGCCTATGTCCCAAACATGGTCTTACATGTAATCACCTCTCGGTAATCCTAATGTCATGACATTTGTATCCTATACTATTCCTAGGTTCATACGGGACTTTCGGATGTCATAACTCTGTCGATTCTTTCTCGTAATCATGACCATTCAGCATTCAATTCAATTCAATAATAAATAAGCATTTATAACACAATTTAAGTACGTTTATTAGCATATGAACTTGCCACGTTCGCTGTAACGACGAATTACGTCAACTAATCCGATACTTTGTTTTCCCACGTTTTAGGTTCAAATCTCATTTTTCTAAACTATATAATAACAAAATTTACTTATTTAATCATTAATTCATTCAATTTAACACAATTTACACATTTTGGAAAAATTATACTTTTGCCCCTATTATTTCACATTTTTGCAATTTAGTCCTTATAACATAAAATTGCAAATTCATGCAATTAAGGACAAGCCCATGCTAGTCGAATTTTACACAAACTAATTGCAGCCCATATTTTTATTTTATTCACACACCTAACCATAAATTTGACACTTTTCTCAATTTAATCCTTAATTTGCATTTTTGTCAAAAAATCATTTTATAAAACTTGTATATCTAGCTTCAAACATTAATAAACTATTATAAAACATCTAAATAACAAAGCATTCAAAAATGGCATTATTCCAAATCTATAATAGTTTTGAAAACAGAGACACGGGCTAGCTAGATTAAGCTGCAACGAGCTCAAAAACGTAAAAATTATTAAAAATGGAGTTAAAACCGTACCCATTTGAGTAAAAACACCATGGTCGAATGTCAAGCTCTTCAATGGATATTTTAAACCCCATTTTCAATTGTAAATGGATGAAAGATGATGATATTTGCCTTTGTTTTATTTATTATTAGTTTTAATTACCTATTTACCCTTTTACCCTTTAAAAACATTAATAATAACACCAATTGCCACTCCACTATCATCCACTATCTCATAAATGGGCTATTTACCACATAAGGACCTTCACTTTTATGTTCTATAGCTATTTGACACCTTTAGCTTATAGAACACAACTTTTACGCTTTACGCGATTTAGTCCTTTTTACCAAATTAACCACTCAAACAGTAAAATTTCTTTACGAAATTTTCACACGAACATTTAATCATACTGTAAACCTTAATAAATAATAAAATAAATATTTTGACTTCGTATTGTGGTCCCAAAACTACTATTCTAATTAACCCAAAAAAGGGATGTTACAACACCCTTATATCCGATGTTCTGTAGACCCACATCGAAAACATGCTCCTACCTTTTTCCAGCAATTGCCCGGATGGCGTTTCTTACAGTGCTCACAAAATGAATATGCTCACCTCATTACCAGAACCATCCACATGACCTTTACCAACACCCAACTGTGTTCTTATATGCTTCGCAGACTGAGGCTCCAACCTCAAAGGGCTATGATCCCTCTTTTTCCTACAATCCACACACCTACCTTGAACTAAATATCTATTCCTCTCTAAACTAGCCTCGAAGACTTTTTCTAACACCTCTCTCACCACCCAAGTCAATGCCTCGGTACCAACCTCTAAGTTATTGCTACCTGAAGTTGGCAGAACCATATTGACTTCTGACTCTTGAACAAACTCACGTCCCGGAGATGTAGATGACTCCTCATGATCTTACTTACCTTCAAAATCCATATCAGTCTTGCCTATAGCTTAGAATATCTACATTTTCAGAGAACAAACATAAAATAAATACAAAATTCTACATTTCCAATTTTACAGTTTCGAATTTCTACCTGGACCAGCATCGGAGTCTCAAACAGTTCATTTCCGTAAAACATTTCCCAAAACACAAATCACTTTAGCTTACCATGGTAAAGTTTTTCAATTTTTTTCAAAAACAATTACATGCACACACGATTACATAGAAACACAGGTCGAGTTTTTATAAATTTGACTCTGATAACACTAAATCTAAAACCCTAAATCGAACCTAGAAGTTTAGACCGAATCCCGGATGTTACATTGATCACTAAAGTAATCGTAGGAAAAAATTTTAAAACATATTGTCTCAAATTCCACTACAACATTTTTAAATTTAACAAACCGACAACAATCAAAAGCTGGCTCTCAATCAAAAAAATTACAGTTAAGTTTAATATATAAACAAAATTAAATGTCTGAGTGAAAATTTTCAAACAGAACTTGTACCACAGATTTTTTTTAAATTTCAACAGTTCAAAACAGTAAATCAAAATGAAGTTGAAAGGATAACTGATAAATTATTTTCAACCGAGCCTGTCAGAGACCTCCGCTTACCGAGTCCAGCGTCAGAGTTCAAAAATGTACCTACAAGGGGAAACACTAAAGGGAGTGAGCTACATGAGCTCAGTATGAGTTCAAAGTGAATAACAATAGATTTACGGAAACTAATTCATAAGCGAATCATAAATACAGATATACATATAACCAGAAAGTGAACTTGGAACCCAAGTCCTAACAGAATGAAACAATTTAAGCACACCATGTCGCACACAGACACTCAGTCACAATGTTATTCAATCAAACAGAACACAATCAAATAATCTTCACCTAGAACACTTAGACAGATGCGTATGAAGGCAATCAAGTAATAAAACCCACCTGTCCAACTAGCACACCTCTCCGTCCCCCAATCACTCCCCATAAGAGCGAATTAAGCTCATCTAACCAAAACACACCACATAGGACCTCGAAAGGCCCATACAACCCTACACACCATATATGTAGGCTAAGCCACTCAGATATTAATACGCAGCAGAGCTGGCGTATAAGTAGTACAGTGCAATGTGGTAAACCCCTGTACAAACATGTTGCAGTTTAAACTACCAGATCAGATAATAGTATGCAGTAAAGCTGATGCACATGCAGTACAGGTGATAAGTCACTATATGAATAAGTTGCAGTAGAACTACCAGATCAGATCAGAATCAGTCTCCCTTCTCTTCACAATCCCACCCAAAACTTTACTTTATGTAAATTTATGTATGCATTCAATCCCACAGAAATAATGAACACGTCAATCGAAAATTAGAAAGAAGCAAATATGCACACACACCCAACAGATCAGATTCAAAATCAAACCTCTCATCTGACAGTCACAGATAACACATAAGCTAAAGCCCAAATTATAATTCTAATGACTATCACTAAGGACTAGCCAAGGGTCTGAACACACAGAATTATATTCGGAACAAAACATACACTAATACAAAATTAGTGATTTAGAACCACACGTCCATGTGCTCCAATCGTGTGGAAAAACCTAGGCCTTGTGGGGGTCAAAACGCCCGTGTAAAGGTAGGCACACGCCCGTGTAAACCAGGGACACGGTCGTGCGAACTAGTCATGTAACTCACTATCCAATTGAGCTAAATTCGAGTACAGGGCAGACAAGTCGTGTGAAGGTTTCACACACTTGTGTGCCCACCAAAAACAGCCGTGTGTCCAAAACACACACCCGTGTGGGATCCCTAAATCTTCAAATTAGCCACACGACTGTGTGGCCAGGCTGTGTGGCACCATAACGCTAAATCCCTAATTCCTAATCGCACACACCTGTGTACCCAGGGGACGTAGCCAAGCCGTGTGGCACCAAAATTCGCAGAAAAACCCTAACTCCTAACAGCACACGGCCATGTGAACTAGCACACACCCATGTGGCCACCCATGTGGTCACGAAACCATCCTAAAATAGCTTAAAAATCAAGTTTTTCGATCACTAAATCGACCCTCAACCGATGAAACTCAGAAACACACTGACCAAAGCGAATTTTTGTGTCATTCAATAGTACTATCAAACTTCGACAACCAATTTTCGAAAGCCACCAAGATTGCCACATTCTATCAAAAACAATTTTAAAATTCACAAATAAAATAGAAAGTTTTGAAACCTACACCTGATTCGCAATCGGAGACGTTTAGACACTGACTTGACAATGAGGAAGCAACTCTCCAAATCCACAAGCAAACTCTTTTTGAAGAATAAAAATAATGAAGAACAAAATAAAAGAAAACAAGGAAAAGAGGAAAACATCTAGCAAAAAGAATTTCCAAAAATATAATAATAATTAACAGAAATAAATAAATATAAATGGTTATAAATTTAACTTAAAACAAACTACTATTTAACAAAATAAAATTTAAAATATTTCTCACAAAACGCACCCACAAGGACTCAAACCCAAAACCCAAAGACCAATTAACACACAACAAACCACCAGACCAACAGGCCCATTTTGACACCTAAACGCGTAACTAAACACAATAGCGCAACCTTCTTACTGACCCTAACCCCAAAAGCTCAAAACTTCAAACCCTAAAATCTAGGGTGTTACAATTCAGATAACTTCAAATACAAAAGGAAAAACTTCCATATTTGGCGGACACTTACACCAACTCATAATTACTTGTATGCTGTCGCGTGTGAATATGATATGCGAATTGTTCGAGTATACACGTCGAATCAAGTAATAAAGTGGTAATTGAGTATCATTCCCACGAGGATCAGATTGAGGCACAAAAGTGGTCAAGTTATTATAATAAAATGCGATTAATGCTATGGTAAAGTCAATGATAAATATGCAATGGCAATTAAAGGAATAATGATGTGTGAAATATGTGGAATTAATGAATACTTGAAAATGTTATGGAAAAATAAGAGCAGAAATGTAATGGCAATTATGAGAGTTACTACGGGAATATTATGAAAAAAAATAAATAAATAACTATAATGATGTGGCAAAGATACTATGGCAAAGAATAAAGGATATGCGATATTGATTCAGAAGGTCGAGATTACTAAGAATCTACCCTTACTGCTAATAATGCCTCAACAAAATCATACTCAATTTATTGCTCAGAATAGTTCTAAAATGGTTAGCTTCTTTCGAGAGCAAAAACCTCAAGTTACCTTACCTGTGTCGGTGGGCTTTTAATACGATAACCTGTATTGTTTTCCTTCTGTATGAACACTGCTCTATGTCTAGAGTCTACTGCAAGTATCGATCAAGTACTTGCTCATATCATTCAATATCGATCCAATTAATCCAACCTTTTCAGAATTAGACTTTGTTTATAGGTATGTTGAACAGTTATCTATGTCTAGAGATTGTACAAATACAATTAAAAATAAAACAATTGAATGAAACAATAAATTGATTAGGATATATGTTTCAACCATTAAGGAAAATAAAAGTTTCATCATGTAATCCCAACCCTATGAGTTGAAATTGAACAGTTTCATCATGTTGAGCTGAAATTGGTATGTGTTGAGTGTTGACTCGGTCTTCTTGGAATTGCTACAGCATTTGTATTAACAAAATGTCCAACCTTTTTCCATGGCAAACCTTCACTCCTTTATTTCTTGTTCATCAACCTGCACCTACTAAACCACCAAACATAACCCTACCACATGCAATTAAAAGTAACAAATAATAATACTCAAGCACCGCCCAAGCTTCTTATGCAATGTTCTAAAAATACTAAAATAATATCCTAAAATGTAACTAAATTCACTTAAGTACAGGCAATTGACCCAGTCTAAAGGCATGAATTATAACTCTTTTTAAGAGTTATCATATGCCAAGCTCTTTTTCTGACCTAGTGAGTTACTATGGAGGATTCATCAATCAAGTACTCTGTCAAGGAAACCTTTAGAAAATGCCTCAAAGGCATATTCCATTCTCACCGCAAAGGTAGACTAACAACTCGCCACTTAAGCAATACAGAATTCGTCTGACAGGCTTTTCAAACGTTACGCCACTTAGGCTTCACATCTGACTCGCCATAAAGACTTTCCCAAACAATTTGCCACAAAAGCATGGTTTGGTTTGCCACTAAGACACCACATAAAATGGCATGTTTGACGATATGGATTTCCCTAAACTTAACATCACCTGAGGTTTGCCCATCATCGCCACAGTAACCTTAGTACACAAATGTGTCTCATCCACCATTTCTAGAATGTTTCATGGCCATGGATTTTCACATATCTGCCACACTAGCATTTTCTCATTTTTTTATCACAATAGACCTCGTGTTTATGGTCTCAGTGGACCATATTTCGCTATATTGTCCTCCATGGTTACTATACCGGTGGATGTTACCAGAGCACCACCATGGGGTTCGTCATCGTATTACTTTCGGACCCCCTTATCACTAACCATACTTGGTATTGCATAACTCAATTTCTAACAGCCCGATTTTGGGGCTAGTCAAAACAATAGTTTCGAGACCACAAATCCGACATAGAAAAATCCATTTTTATTTTATTTTTATGGTCTATAGTTTTATGGAACTATTTTTGGAAAATCTTGCTTGAAAATTTTGATGTTTGGGCACTCAATTTAGTCAAAAGGACTAAATTGTAAAAAGTGCAAAAGTTATGTTCTACTTGTTAAAGGTGTCCAATTGCTATGAGATTTTAAATTAGAGGTCGTTAGTTGGTAATTAGACCATAAAGTAAGTTAGTGGACAAAAATGAACATGAATAGGTAAAATTTCAAAGTTATGCATTAAGGGCATTTTGGTCATTTAGTAAATAAAAGAATAAAAAGGGAAAATAAAGTCAAAATTTGTGTCCATTTTCTTCTTCTTGGCCAAAATTTTCATGCTAACCATAGCTAGGGTTTCTTCAACTTTCAAGCTTGATTGTAAGTACATCCTAGCCCCGTTTTTAATGCTCTTTACATTTTTAAAGTTTTTGTAACCCGATTTACCTATTTCTACCATTATTTTGAAGTAGGGTTCATGTTTAAAAATTTACCCATGTGTGACTTTCATGTATTTTGATGTTTGATGGAAGATATTGTATGTTTAAGGTGTGATAAACAACTTTTACTAAGTGATTTTTAGTAAAAATGCATAAAAAGGACTTAATTGTAAAATTTATAAAAATGGGCAGTAGAAATGTGATTTGATGAAAAATGTGGGCTTTTATGAGCATAATTTAGGTTTGGCTAAGCTTGGGTAACAAAGAAAATGGATACATTTCATTTTACGAGCATAAGGACTAATTTGTAAATATGTCAAAGTCTAGGGCAAAAATGTAATTTTTACAATTAGTTGATTTTTGGACAGCATTGAGTGATGTGATAATTAAATAAGTTAAATTTTCTATTATAGATCAAGTAAAATAAAGTTCGGACCTTGATCGGGGAAAAAATAAGGTTATTGATGATTAGGTCCATTTCCTACCATTTTGTATCAAGGTAAGTCTGTGTGTAAATAATGAAATGTTATATTATGTATTTAATGCTTAATATTGCATAAATTGTACAATTGTTTCTATGAAAATATTCAACGAAGTTTCGACGATGAGAAAATCCTGGTTGAACCTGAGGAATAGTTTAGGACACAAGTGACATGTCACTAAGATACCATGTGTTATATGATCTATGTGAATCAAGTGCTAGTCATTTACGTCCTACCGGTAGCTGGGTAATCTGGCATGTGTTGCAGATACCTGACAGCTTGTGTGAACAGCCCGTGTAGTTACGTCTTAACTAACAGCTTGTGTGAGCAGGCCTATGATTAGCTCGTGTGTGAGCCCATGTATTATGAGATATGGGGTAGCACTGGCTACATCTGTGGCACTTATGTGCAAGACCTTCCTTATATCCGATAGTAATCCAAGTGTTCAACAGGTAAACCAAAGAGTATGTCAAAGATGACAAAGTATGTGACTATGTTACGAGCTGGTACAGGTATGTATGTAAAACCCATGAGTATGAACTTTAGCATGAGATGAACTCTTGGTAAGAATTCTAATGAGTAAGTTATGTATAAGATACATGATGATATTTATAATAACTTATGTGGAGTAGTTATATGATTAATGAATGATTTATGTTGCTTATTATTTGCATGCAAACTTACTAAGCTTTAAAGCTTATGTAACACCCCGAATCCGAGACCATCGCCGGTGTCGGACACGAGGGGTTAACGAGACAAATCCTCTTAAAGTACCGACCAATTTGGCATTTCCAGACAGGCTGGAAAACTGCGTCACTTTTGCCTTAAAAATCATATCTCAAGTTTCAAAACTCAGAAACTGATTCCGTAAATTTTCCCTGAATTTATACTCATATATCCATCCATGTATTTATTTATAGAATTTTTGGTCAGGCCAATTGGTACAGTTTATTAGTTAAAGTCACCCATGTTACAGGGGTCGACTACACTGACCTTCGCGCATTACAACTTGAATATATCTCTGTACAGGGCTTTAATACTGGCGCCGTTTGTTTCTAATGAAACTAGACTCAAATTGAAATCTTCACGTATAAGGCATGACTTCTAATTCTTTCTGGATAATTTATAGTAAATTTTCAAAGTCGCGACAGGGGACCCAGAAACCGTTCTGGCTCTGTCTCACGAGAACTTTAATATCTCTCGGTATACTGTTCATATGATCATTTTGTTACTTTCATATCAAAATAGACTCGTCAAGGTTCGTTTACATAACTTATTCACTATTTAATACCATTCCTACAAATTTTGGCGATTTTTTAAATCCGCACCACTGCTGCTGCCAGCATCTATTTTCAAGGTAAACTTTACCTATCTTGTGGTTCCCATGGGCCAACTATAATTTTGACATACATAGGTCCACATATGATCATATTTAGCCATTCCAATGGCTGATCATGTGACCAACACTCTCATTCCAAACCATAATTACATCATGAAACCAAATATAATTACAAAGCACAAATGGTCAAATTCCATCCTCCACTTTTACGAACCATTTTCGCATGGCCGTACACATATACATCACAAAGAACTTAAAAACAATCGAGGGTAGTCCTATACATGCCATATCCAAAGTTCAACTAAAAGAGTACCAAAGGGGGTTTGATAGTGTGGATGAATTCACTTCAATGATCCCGAATCCGATCACTAGAGAGCAAAATCTATAAAACAGAGAGCCAAAGCAACGGGGTAAGCATGTTTATGCTTAGTAAATCTCAAGCAATGAAATCGGCTTTAACTAAAGCATTACATTCACATAGCCAAATGAATCATTTCATTAATACACATTCACATAATCATACTTACTTCACACTTCATCAACATATACATTCACAAGATATCAACCAATTCAAGAGCTGAAAATTTGTTAGTCGATTGACGAATATTATTCAAACGTATCGACTTTTCCATTGCACATGTAAACATACCTTATCCTTTGGGCTTTTCGAGCGTACTAATTAAATTTATTACAGCAACCAACGCCACCTTCAACCCAAGCTTCTTGAATACAACCGGATATAACCACACGCACGAATGCCTTGGTCTTAGCCGGATATAACGACTCGCACAAATGCCTTCGGTATTAGCCCTGGATATAACAACTTGCACGAATGCCTTGGTCTTAGCCGGATAAAGTCACTAGCACAATTGCCTTCGGTCTTAACCCGGATATCATTCAATTGCTCCTGCACACATACATCAATAATCATTACACATTCATGTTTCATTTTCGTTACTAAGGCTCAAACACAAATATAATCGCTAGCATAATTGCCTTCGGGACTTAGCCCGGGTACCATTCAAATACTCCTACACACGTATATCAGTAATCATTACACATCCATAATTTCATTTCACATAATTCAAGTAGGGTCATTACTTGAAGACTTACCTCGGATGTTGTCGAACGGCTTCAACGGCTATTCGATCACTTTTTCCTTCCCCTTATCCAATTGTGGCCCTCTAAGCTCTTGAGCTAATTCAAACAAATTTAATTTATTAAAGTCTCGCTTGCTAGCCTTGGCGAATACACATATCATTGACTCAACATCACATAACTAAGCACTTTAGTCAATTTTCTTTAATTACGCACACATTCGCCTTAGCTCACAACAAGGTAGCCGATTACCTAAGTCAAGAATAGGCACCATTAAGCTTGCCTCTAACCGAATGCATGCACAATAATTTCCCTCATGTGGCCGAATATACATGTCCATGTTGAGGCCAATTATACACTTAATACCACACAAAACAGCATACATTTTACTACTAACGATTACATATCGTAGCTCAATGCACATCTCTCATTTACTTCATAATCGAGACATCATCACAAGCAAATATACACCTTGAAATAGCATATATGTCATACCAATACATCGTGTGCAAACATATATACATATATATATGCTAGAGCCGAATCTCAAGTTGATTGTAACTAAACATGAACAAAATTTCAATACACAAATCTTACTTTCCATGCAATGAGCATAAATCACACTTATGGATGTACCATGGCCGAATACATCACAACACCATAATTTTGGTCATGATTAAACAAAGAACTTAGTATCTCATTCAAAAATGCTAAAAGAAAATCTAAGAGTCCTCAATCCCCATCACATGTATCATTATCAAGCTTGATATTTAGCATGCAATGGCATTAGCACCACATTTACTTTGGCCGAATTTCATTCCCATGACATAGCAAAGATTTGAACCATGGCTAACATGAACATCAAGTTAGCAACTAAAACATGCATGAATCTCATGACACAACCTCATACATACCTTAATCTTGATGCAAGTATAGCCAAATCTCCTTTTAGATCTCTTCTAAACCAAAAATGGAGCAAAATCCTCCCTTTTTCCTTAGTACTTTCGGCCAAAGAAGTGAAAAATGGATGAACAAAATTTTTTTCTTTCTTTCTCTACAACTCACGGCAATGGGGAGTTTCACTCACACACACACATTTTTTTTTCTTTCTTTATTACCCATACTTATTTGTTTATTGTTTCTCCCTAATGCACCAACAAAACATGTTTCATGACATGTTTAGCCCATGATTCCTTGTCATGGCCGGCCACTACAACTTGGGGGGGGGGGAATTTGACATGCAAGTCCTCCCCTTTGACTACATGCACTATTAGGTCCTTATAGATTAGCCTTTCACTTTTCAAAAGTGTCACACAAGTCCTACTAACTGAATACACATGCAATCGGCTAAATCGGAACTTGAAATTTTCACACATTCATAATTACATATTCTAGACAATAAATATTACATTCAAACATTTCGGTGACTCGGTTTAGCGGTCCCGAAACCACTTCCCGACCAGGGTCAATTTTGGGCTGTCACAGCTTACTCCCCTTTTCTTTCCATTTCTTATAGTGTCGCCAAGCTAGCTCGGGGATTGAGGAACGTCGGAGCTCGATTCACACTATCAAACGATTATTTTGGGTATACTTGGTTTCATTATTTTGAGTATGGCATGTATAGGGACTTGGTCATTTTGTTATGTGTCATATTGGTTTAGCCAAATGTGTT
Organism: Gossypium arboreum; assembly: GCF_025698485.1. Classification (NCBI taxonomy): domain Eukaryota; kingdom Viridiplantae; phylum Streptophyta; class Magnoliopsida; order Malvales; family Malvaceae; genus Gossypium; species Gossypium arboreum. Next base: position 32,281,484 of record NC_069077.1, read on the forward strand.
GGCATTGTAATGGTTGATAATTCATTTTGTAAATGGCCATTGCATTTAGCTAATATTGGCTAAGTATATAATTATATAATGATGTTTCCATGAATTTGGATTTTGCATGGTTTAAGATGATAAGTATGAGATGTTGTATGTCATAGGAAATAACAAGTAATTGACGTGTGGATGACTTGGTTGTATGTACATACTTGGAGTTGTGTTGCTTGTTGTTGTGTAGGTTGGTGCAAGTAAAGGTGGCAAAATGGCTTGGTAAATAGCCTTATTTTAGTCCATACAGACAGAGACACGACCATGTGTCTCAGCCGTATGAAAGACACGGCATAAGGACATGGGCATCTTTCCCGGGCATGTGAAGTCTGCATTTATTTTATGAAAAATTTTGAAAATTAAATTCGCCACACGGCCTAGCACACGGGCATGTGACTTGGCCATTTGACTTCCTTGGGTGCATGATGTCATAAACAGAGAGTTACACAGGTTAGGGAAATGAGTGTGTGTGACCACACGAGCGTGTCCCAAGCCACACAAGTGTGTGACCCCTATTTTGGTGAAAATTTTTATAAGTGTTGGGTAACTTTCTAAAGTTCTCAGTTTAGTCCCGAACCACTCCCAATGTATGTTTTGGGCCTTGTAGGCTCGTTTTAGGGGTGATAGGAATGTATGTGAAAAGTTTTAAATTTGGATGGAAATTTACATCTCAGTTTTGTATGATTGCTTATGTTTAAGTCTAAAAATGCCTCGTACCCTGTTCCGGCATTGGATACGGGTAAAGGGTGTTACACAAATAACATAATGGACACCTCTATACAAATTTCACTCATAATCTTAACAGAATCATACTTCTTAACACATAACTTCTTATGCATGCTTACCACATATTTTCATATTCATGCTGCGCATCATACACTTCAGAAAATACTTACAATTGCTTCACTAAGAACATACAATCATACATACATACAACAACTTATCAAGAAGATATGCACATCAATCATATAATGAATAATTATAATATAGTTTGCAGAATTCGGGTCTAGAGACTCACTAGAAACCTACCTTTACTTCAACAAAGAGTTTTTGTTTCGATTGTCTTTCCCATCTAGTAGCAGCAGTTGTTTACAAGATCATGGAATTTCCATTAGAATCCTTATTTATAGATAGTTTACTAACGTTTCAACTATATGCAACCCCCATGCAGGGCCTTTCACTCATTCCTTATTGTTCTTACACCTTTCATCATCCTTATTTATCAACAAACATAACATATAGGGCTATAAGACTTACCAAAAGGTTGAATCATCCATTAATTAAATGAGGTCTTAGCCCTATCTTATCGAAGAAGAAGAGAACATTTAGGTTAAAAAAAGAACTAGAATATAAAGTAGAAAGTAAAGTCATCTAGAATATTTTCTCCCTTACTAGATATAAACTCCATGTCCCCCTACTGTAGACTTTGACAAATGACGATATTTACTTAACCCAAATCTTTCTAATTTCCCACAAAAATTTAGAGGAACGTAAAGAAAATTTGGTGAAGACCTTTGTTACTGTTTGATCAGTCACGGAGAGGATCTAATCAATCCTATTGACTCCCAGCTAATCCCAATACGAAAACCAACTAGAACAGTGCTCATGTAAACTGGTCAAACTATACCTTGGTGGTGATTCATGTATGGCATGGTCTTAAAGATAATCAAATCTCCTATAACTTTCTCATACACTTGATAAGCTCTTCATGCTCAGCCAATACTCTAGCGTACTCTTCCTTGGGCGTAAGATTTCTTTACTTGAAGATACCATGTAATTAAATCCTTAGATGTCGCTAACAAGTCGATACTTTAATGCTAGTATGTCTCAATACTCTAACTTGCCATCAAGTCGACGGGGTGGTGAATTATGCTATCAACAGTGCACCAAATAGTTTACATACATGCCTTACCCTCATTTTTAATCCGCCGCTTTTAAGGTGTGACATATGGTGCCTACATGTGAAAAATGATCATACTTATAAGACCTTTATTAATATGAATTTGATCATAAGTATGTGAAATCACTTAAACTATGATTTGTGTATATGTATGTGTAAATGGCCTAGATAGATATATGTTAATTATAATTGGAATGTGCCCTACTAGACTTAGTGAAATTTTAGGATATGGTTGACATGCCAATTAGGAGCTATAGCGTATTAGAGTTCTATCGGAGGTTTTGCACTTATGTGCACTTTATATCACCTTTGGGCCTTGCATTTATGTGCATCTTGGTGCGAAATAGTTTATAATCTTATGAGCTTTTTCGTGTGGTGCAGGGATGTTTTATGCTATTTTAAAAATTAGCACCTCGGTGCTCATTGGTGTGGTGGAGTCCTTTGTACCCAAGTTGGTTTTACTAAAGTTTACTATGGACGTACATAGATTACATGTTGATAATCAACTTTAAATGTGACTATAGATGCTAAAAGCAAGACTAACGTTCTTGAATTAAATGTCCTGCAACTAAAAGAGATGAAAATAAGGTAAATGAACTTATAAGCAAACAAGAAATTAAATTGATAAGATACTATAGAAGTGTATGTCCTAATTACAGGAATGAAAATGAAATGGATGGCTCCAACAGAAAATAAGAATCATAAATGAGAATAAATGTATATGCATGTTTTGAAAGGCTAAGAAACAAAAGTTTAAAGAATTACGATGGAGAGTAATTCCCATACGAACTTCTCATAAGCTATTGCATAATGAATTATAAAAATGTAAATGGAGCCCCATAATTCGATTAATTCAAAAGAACTTATTACGACACTAGAGTGCAGCTAAAGTGAATCTTATATGACATGCTTAAAGGGGAACAATATTAGTAAAAAAATAGGATAAATAGTTTTACCCTTAGCTACTTATTCAGCTTTTAAAGCTCATGCGTTAGTTGTTTAAAATGCATAGGTAAAGGACCTTAATCAAGAAGCTTAAAGCTTTGTTCAGGAGCACCTTATCACCCATTAAGTTTTTAATGTTCTTATTTAATTATTAAATGTTATTTGTACTAGTTATTGGCATGTACATAGAGGCTTAGACTATCATAAGTGTTTATAAGTGTTTGGAATTGCAAAATCAAGTGTTGTTTTGTAACCTCCTTGAAAGGTTAAGATAAGTTTTTAATTTATAAATTGGTTTGAAATGTAAGACTATGCCCAAAGATCAATCACGAGATGATTGTAATAACATACTTAGTTTATCATGTTTATTAATAATAAGGCGTTGCCATTATTATTTCAGTTTCTTTTCTGTGTGTATAAATAAACTGTTTTATAATAATGTCCTGAGAATAATATGATTATTCTTAAAAGATCTTTAGTCAAGTATTATTGTTGGCTAGGACAATAATAATGCATTAAGACTAACATGTAGTTGATTGATGATAAAGAGTTATTATTGATATGGAGTGTCAGAATCAATGCATGAATATGTGTGTTAGAGAACAACATATTGGATTGACCCGCTATGAGTATGTTTCTTGGATTATTATGTAATTGCCACAGCATTACTCATAGTGATTAATATGTATATGATCCTCATACTTGAGATCATCTTTATCCCAACATCGTGAGTTGTATATTTTGATACAGATCAAACAAACATCGTGAATCGGTTGTTCTATAAAGACGATGTTGGATATACCACAATCTATGTTGAGGATATAGTTGATCAATATAGGATAAGTCCCTCCTACATAATGGGAGTAATATCTCGTGCCACTTGATTGAGTGAGGCTAGAAATGCATGGCCATGCTCAAATAAGTTGATATGAGATGTCATACTTATTTGTGTATCATAGTCTACTCAAGGTATCAAGAAACATGGGATGGACTATGCAAGTGTGACTATTCCATGACTTGTGTCCATTCCAAAGATATAGGACTTAAGGATTAATGCATGAAAGGTTAATCACAAAAGGTTATGTCGAATCATGACTTCTTGTAACTTAGGTAGCATTGATGCATTGCTAGATGCCACTCATTGTTTGTAACATTAGATTCATTCTAATATTATCGGTAACGTTACAAGAACCTATAGGGTCACACCCTATGGTTGAAATGAACGAGGTAAAACATAGTTGGTATATTGCTTGGTTGTCACATGAATTAAATTAATTATAGAATTAATTTAATTGGGCAATCAAATTGTTCAACATACTAAAGTACAAGGATGTTGTACATATAATCGTAACGTAATTTTATTGATATATGAATTTAGTTCAGATATAAGTTTAAATAAATATAGTTTATCAAATCTTTATTATAATTAATGTAATTATAATTTTTCGGTTAAACATTATTATATTTATTTGAATGATAATTATTATGTTCGGATTAATTTTAATGAATTAAAATTGTTATAAATATATATCAATTAAGAGGAGTTATATATAGAAAGGGTAAAAACCCTAAAAAGCATATATAAAAACTAGCCCGAAAATATGCAAGGTGGTCTAGCAGCCGTTTAGCAAAATACTCTTTGAAAATAGTTTTCTGGGATTTCTACCATTCATTGTCAATCGGGTGGACTACGTAGAGGCCGACATCGGAAAAGGTAGTGGTTCAGCATTCCTGTTGCCTAGGCGTCGTTGTCTACTCAAATTGAAGTTTCGATAATTTTGAAACCCTTTTTATCACCCCGATTTGTTCCTTACACATGGATCCTTGGTTTGGATCGCAAGAATATTTTAATTATTTTATTTTTCCGCTGCGCCTTGGAGGCATCAGCGTTTCAATAGTGGTATCAGAGCCACTTGTGTGATACAGACTCGGGTTTAAATACTTGGGTGATGCAATTGTATGAGATACATGTTTTAATTTTATTATATTTTTCTGTTTAAATCATTTAAGCAGAATCTGATAATTGTTCCTTTCGATAAGTGATTAAATGTTAATCATGATGTTATGGTCTATTCGGTTTTATGTTTTTACTGTTAACTTTAAGAAATCTGTGATGAAGCAGGGGTGGCATTTACAATTTCCAGTAACAGATTACTGGCCAGTGGAACAAGGGTTGTTCCGGTATGAAACCTCAAGAATTAAAATCCTAAAAACACAATTATGTTGATAAAAGTTATCAAATCGTGAGGTTTCATTTGACTGGGATTCGCGATTCGTATCGCGGGGCTCTGCCCTTGCACCCCCAGTATGTTTTGTAATAAATAAAACTTAATAGGCCATAAAAAGGTTGAAAGGATATTTTAATATTTCACTTGACAAAAACGTTGAATGATATATGCTATTTTTGAAATGCACGGTGTTTGAAATGCATAGTTATAGCCCGATGACCCATTTGATAAAAGGTTGTAATTTTATAAATACGGCCTGCGTGTCGTGCTTTACTACTATTCTTTTGTATTTCTCTTCTCATCTTACTCCCTCGTATGTAAAACGAGTTTCTGAATTTTGTAATTTGTAAAAGTTGCTGTAGACTAGACGAGAAGGAAGATGGGCCGACTAGTGTGGATCGACAGCTTGTGAAACGGCTGACACCTTTGGGTTCCCTTTTGGTTCTCCCATTGGCTTGGGTTGAACCACCATAGTTTATGGGCTATAACTATTGCATTTATTTATTGCTTTACTTACTCATGTATGTCTAAAGCATGCAAATTTGGTAATAATAAACCCCATTAATTGATGAGATCAATTAAAAGATTAAATGGACTAAAGTAGACCGTAATTGGTGAGATGTAACACTCTAATAAAATCCCTCTATTAAAATATTAAGTCAACATGGCCTTCCAATTTATGCCTTCGTTAAGGCCTCGATCAATACTATGTAGGTTTTGCCAAAGCGAAGTACTAGTATTTATCTTGGTTAAACGCGAAGAATAAACAAGTGATATTCGCTGGTTAAAAATTGGTTAATGACTTAACTAGGTTACTCTAATAGGATTAGAAACCTAGAGGCAAGTAATTTGGATAAATCATAAGATGATTAGAACAAGAGTTGTTCACCAAATTGTAGGAGTTACATATGATGTAATTAGCAAGTGTTGCTTACCTAAATAACCATAATCTTGAGAGTAAAGCCAAAGCTGACTTAAGAGGAGGTGAAATATGGATCCTTAACCCACTAGAAATACTTTCAAGAAAGTCATTCTAAAATTAATATATGAGGGTTATTAATTTTGAAATAAAATAGTGGGAACATCATTTAATAAAGTCCTTTTAATGATTGATATAAACTTGGTAAATTTATTCACACGTATATTTTATTATTGTAGATATATTATGGCTGCAAACACTAACACACTCTCATTACAATCGTTCCTTGAGAAGGACAAATTGAATGGTTTGAATTTTCTTGACTGGTTCCGTAACTTGAGGATTGTCCTCAAACAAGAACAGAAATTATATGTCATTGAAAAACCATTTCCTGATAAACCACTGGCTAATGCCTCAAGGGCTGATAAAGATGCTTACAAGAAGCATCTCGATGAAATGGCAGACGTTGGATGTCTTATGCTTGCCACTATGAATCCTAAGCTTCAAAAGCAACATGAGGATATGGTTGCTTATGAAATGATCGAGCACCTGAAAGAACTATATCAAGGGCAAGCAAGGCAAGAGAGGTTCGATATCTCTAAGGCCCTATTCCAATGTAAGCTGGCTGAAGGAAGCCCAATAGGACCTCATGTTCTTAAGATGATTGGTTATATTGAAAGCCTATCTAAGCTTGGGTTTCCATTGAGCCAAGAGTTGGTCACTGATGTTATTCTGCAATCTTTGCCGAATAGTTACAGCCAGTTTGTCCTCAATTTCAATATGAATGAAATTGACAAGACTCTGCCACAATTGCTCAGTATGTTACGAACTGCTGAAGGCAACATGAAAAAGGTTGGACCCAAGCCCCTACTGATGGTCCGTAACAACAAGGGCAAGGGAAAGGCTAAAGTCCCGACAAAGCCTAAAGGTAAAGGTAAGCCCAATCTTGGAAAGGGAAAGGCTACATTGAAACCTAAAGGTGGGGTGTCTAAGGAAGGAAACTGTTTTCATTGTGGTATGACTGGACATTGGAAGCGGAACTGCCCTGTCTATCTTGAGGAAATCAAGAAGGCCAAAGCAAGCGGAACGCCTGCTTCAGGTATTTATGTTATTGATATTTATTTATCAACTACTACTTCTTGGGTATTAGATACTAGTTGTGGTTCTCATATTTGTACTTCTGTACAGGGACTACAAAGGAATAGGACTTTGGCTAGAGGAGATGTGGACCTGCAAGTTGGAAATGGAGCAAGAGTTGCTGCATTAGCTGTGGAAACATATACTTTATCTTTGCCTAGTGGACTTGGTTTAATTTTAGAGGATTGTTATTTTGTGCCCAGTTTGAGTAAAAACATTATTTCAGTTTCTTGTTTAGACAAAATTGGTTTTAAGATAATAATTAAGAATAATTGTTGTTCCTTTTATCTCAATAATGTTTTCTATGGTTCGGCACAATTGATTAATGGCCTCTATATTTTAGATCAAATGAATCCCATTTACAACATAAATACTAAAAGATCTAAAATAAATTACTCAAATCAAACTTATCTTTGGCATTGTCGTTTGGGCCACATAAGTGAGAAACACATCTCCAAACTCCATAAAGATGGTCTCTTAGATTCATTTGTTTTTGAACAATTTGAAGTATGTGAATCTTGCTTATTAGGAAAAATGACTAAATCTCCTTTTACTGGTAAAAGTGAACGAGCTAGTGATTTATTGGGCTTAATACATTCAGATGTATGTGGACCAATAAATACACAAGCCAGAGGTGGATTTCATTACTTCATTACTTTCACTTATGATTTCAGTAGATATGGGTATGTTTATCTCATGCGCCATAAATCTGAGGCCCTTGAAAAGTTCAAGGAATTCAAAAATGAAGTACAAAATCAACTAGGAAAAACTATTAAGACACTTCGATCTGATCGAGGTGGAGAGTATTTGAGCCTAGAGTTTGATGATCTTTTGAAGAAATGTGGGATTGTCTCACAACTTACTCCTCCTGGTACTCCTCAATAGAATGGAGTTTCTGAGAGAAGAAATCGAACTCTATTAGACATAGTTCGATCCATGATGAGTTATGTTGATCTACCGACTTCCTTTTGGGGACATGCACTTGAAATAGCTATTTTCACACTAAATCGTGTTCCATCTAAATCGGTTCAAAAGACGCCATATGAGATGTGGACTGGGAAATGTCCCAGTATGTCTTTTATGAAAATTTGGGGTTGGGAAGCTTATGTTAAACGTCAGACGTCTACTAAGCTTGAACCCAAATCTGAAAGGTGTATCTTTGTGGGGTATCCGAAAGAAACCAAAGGATATTATTTCTTTAATCCCACTGAGAACAAAGTGTTTGTTGCTCGGACTGATGTCTTCCTAGAGAGAGAATTTGTTTCTAGAAAAGAAAGTGGGAGAAAGATTGAACTTGAAGAAATTCGAGAATCACAAGATACCACTGAACCAGAGGTAGAACAACAGCAAATTCCACAAGAAATTGAGGAACAAGTAACTGCTATAGAAACACAACCACCGCGTAGATCTTTAAGAGAACACCATGCACCTGAGAGATATGGATTTTTCATTACAACGCATGGTGACATTCTTCTTATAGATCAAGATGAGCCTAGGACTTATCAAGAAGCGGTGGCGAGCCTAGACTCTAAGAAATGGCTTGAGGCCATGAGATCTGAGATGGATTCCATGTATGAAAACCAAGTTTGGACTTTGGTTGACCCACCCGAAGGGGTTAAACCTATAGGGTGCAAGTGGGTTTTCAAAAAGAAAACCGACATGGATGGTAATGTACAAACATACAATGGGCAATTAGTCGCTAAAGGTTTTCGCCAAATTCATGGTGTTAACTATGATGAAACCTTTTCTCCTATAGTTATGTTTAAATCCATCAGGATCTTACTCGCCATAGCTGCATTTCATGATTATGAAATCTGGCAGATGGATGTCAAAACAGCTTTCCTTAATGGGAAACTTGAAGAAGATGTATATATGACACAACCTGAAGGTTTTGTCGATCCAAAGGATGCTGGAAAGATATGTAAGTTACAAAGATCCATTTATGGATTAAAGCAAGCTTCTTGAAGTTGGAATATTCATTTTAACAATGCAATCAAAGATTTTGGTTTTATCAAAAATGAAGATGAGCCATGTGTTTACAAGAAAGTTAGTGGGAACACAATCACATTCTTGGTACTGTATGTGGATGACATACTTATCATGGGCAATGACATACCTACCTTACAGTCTATTAAGACTTGGTTAGGAAGTTGTTTTTCTATGAAGGACTTGGGCGAAGCCACTTACATCTTAGGAGTCAAGATCTATAGAGATAGATCAAGACGACTACTAGGTCTAAGTCAAGGTACATATATAGATAAAGTATTGAAAAGGTTCAATATGGAAGAATCTAAGAGAGGATTCCTACCTATGAGACATGGTATTTCACTCTCGAAGGAAATGTGTCCTAGAACTCCACAAGAGAGAGAACGCATGAGTAAAATTCCATATGCTTCTGCTATTGGATCTATCATGTATGCCATGTTATGTACCCGTCCAGATGTCTCATATGCCTTAAGTATGACGAGTAGGTACCAAGTAGATCCCGATGAAGGTCACTGGACCAGAGTCAAGAATATCCTTAAGTACTTGAGAAGAACTAAGGATACGTTCCTAATATATGGAGGTGAGGAAGAGTTAAGTGTAAAAGGTTATATTGATGCCAGCTTCCAAACCAACAAGGATGATTCTCGATCGCAATCAGGTTTTGTGTTTTGCCTTAATGGTGGTGCTGTGAGCTGGAAGAGTTCAAAGCAATGTACAGTAGTCGATTCTACAACAGAGGCTAAGTATATTGCAGCTAGTGAGGCAGCAAAAGAAGTGGTTTGGATCAAGAAGTCCATTACTGAACTAGGGGTTGTGCCTAGCATATCAGATGCTATAGAACTCCGATGTGATAACAATGAAGCCATTGCACAAGCAAAAGAACCCAGATCTCACCAACGATCCAAACATATACTTAGGCGCTACCATCTTATTTGAGAGATTATCGATCGAGGGGCTGTAGAGATATGTAGAGTACCTACAGATGATAACATTGCTGATCCCCTGACCAGGCCTCTGACACAGCAGAAGCATGATCGTCACACTAAGTCACTTGGTATTAGATATATAAGTGATTGGTCTTAGTGCTAGTGGGAGATTGTAAGAGTATGCCCAAAGATCAATCACGAGATTGTTGTAATAACATACTTGGTTTATCATGTTTATTAATAATAAGGCGTTGCCATTATTATTTCAGTTTCTTTTCTGTGTGCATAAATAAACTGTTTTATAATAATGTCATGAGAATAATATGATTATTCTTAAAAGATCCTTAGTCAAGTATTATTGTTGGCTAGGACAATAATAATGCATTAAGACTAACATGTAGTTGATTGATGATAAAGAGTTGTCATTGATATGGAGTGTCAAAATCAATGCATGAATATGTGTGTTAAAGAACAACATATTAGATTGACCCGCTATGAGTATGTTTCTTGGATTATTATGTAATTGTTACAACATTACTCATAGTGATTAATATGTATATGATCCTCATACTTGAGATCATCTTTATCCCAACATCGTGAGTTGTATATTTTGATACAGTCAAACAAACATCGTAACTGGTTTTTCTATAAAGACTGATGTTGGATATACCACAATCTATGTTGAGGGATATAGTTGATCAATATAGGATAAGTCCCTCCTACATAATGGGAGTAATATCTCAGGCCACTTGATTGAGTGAGGCTAGAAATGCATGGCCATGCTCAAATAAGTTGATATGAGATGTCATACTTATTTGTGTATCATAGTCTACTCAAGGTATCAAGAAACATGGGATGGACTATGCAAGTGTGACTATTCCATGACTTGTGTCCATTCCAAAGATATAGGACTTAAGGATTAATGCATGAAAGGTTAATCACAAAAGGTTATGTCGAATCATGACTTCTTGTAACTTAGGTAGCATTGATGCATTGCTAGATGCCACTCATTGTTTGTAACATTAGATTCATTCTAATATTACTGGTAACGTTACAAGAACCTATAGGGTCACACCCTATGGTTGAAATGAACGAGGTAAAACATAGTTGGTATATTGCTTGGTTGTCACATGAATTAAATTAATTATAGAATTAATTTAATTGGGCAATCAAATTGTTGAACATACTTTATGTACAAGGATGTTGTACACATAATCGTAACATAATTTTATTGATATATGAATTTAGTTCAGATATAAGTTTAAATAAATATAGTTTATCAAATCTTTATTATAATTAATGTAATTATAATTTTTCGGTTAAACATTATTATATTTATTTGAATGATAATTATTATGTTTGGATTAATTTTAATAAATTAAAATTAGTTATAAATATACACCAATTAAGAGGGAGTTATATATAGAAAGGGTAAAAACCCTAAAAAGCATATATAAAAACTAGCCCAAAAATATGCAAGGTGGTCTAGCAGCCGTTTAGCAAAATACTCTCTGAAAATAGTTTTCTGGGATTTCTACCATTCATTATCAATCGGGTGGACTACATAGAGGCCAACATCGGAAAAGGTTGCTGCTTGGTTCGATAGTGGTTCAGCATTCCTGTTGCCTAGGCGTCGCTGTCTACTCAGATTGAAGTTTCGGTAATTTCGAAACCCTTTTTATCACCCCGATTCGTTCCTTACACATGGATCCTTGGTTTTGGATCGCTGGAATGTTTTAATTATTTTATTTTTCCGCTGCGCCTTGGAGGCACCGGCGTTCCAACATGAAAATGTTTATGACTTGGAATTATGTTTAAATATTGTAACATCCTAGTTCTGGCAAGTTCAAGGTTATGGCACGTAGTTTCAAAATAATCTATGTGGTGTGTTAGAATCCCACCAAGTATTTTTATTGGGCGTATAGGATGGGCGTATTCCAATAAACATTTAAGTTAATGATGGTTCTATGTAATATTACTATGTTAATTTGATTATGATAATAGCAAAGTAAAAAGGGTAGTTATGGTATGAGTTCATGCCAGAGGTATAGTGCACTTGTATGTTTGAAGCACTGTTCAAGTTATGATACATGGTAATCTAGTTAAAAGAAAATTGGATTGAATAATTAGGTATTTAAAATATTGAATTTTCATTTATGTTTCTCTCAGATGTTATAGGCCATTAAACAAAATTATGAAAGAATGTGACATATGTCAAGTGTCACTTTGGGGACTTAAGTCTTATATATATATATGGCCTTAAGAAAAGGGGGTTGTTCTTTTTTCTTCTTCTAAAATGATGCTATCTAATTCTTTATAGAACCAAAAGCATTTCTTTCTCCTTTAAGCTGGATGTTATAATTTTGGATCTCCTTTATATATATTGAATGTATGGGTAAGTAATATGACTCTACATGTTGAACTCAGAAAGAGTAGTCCATAAAGAATATATAAGTAGTAAAATAAAAGTATGAGACTCTGCATGGTTGTTATCAGTGTTTGAAATATAAGGAATTTTTTTTGAATGAGTCTTTGATGATGTTCCTATGTTTTATAAGCAGTGGTTGCTGCAGTTTCATAATGGATGTTTGAACTTGGAGCTTAAGTTGTTGTTTGTGAGTGCCAAGTGAGTCTTTACTCTGACTCTTGCATGTAAATTGTTCATACCAAAGTATGTCTATAGGAAATTGATTGAACTACGAATGCGATACCGGGGAAAGTATAGTATGAGTATGATATGTAACTATATGAACAATTATGTGAGAAAATATATGAGTGTATGAATGTTTGCTGGGGATAGTTTGTGTAGCACCCCTTACTCAATTCGATTGCCGGACCCGACTAATAGGATGCTACAGGAAAAATCCAAACAGTTTACATGTAATTTATTAGTTAAAACCTTGATTAATAATCATGAAATCACATATAATCAAATATAATAATTTCTAAATTATGATGACCTAATTGTAAAATTTAGGCATACCATAGTATTGTATCACAAATTTTCAAAATTTTAAGTTTTAAAAGTGGGTATCAATATTTAATTTTTGGGTATGGAGACTATATCGACACCATATTAATTATCAATACCAAATTACGATTCTGTTTATTGTGCAAAACTAGGGTATCAATATTTTATTTTTTGGTATCGATATTTTATGAAAAAGTATCGATATTCATATAAATATCGATATCATTTTAGCATTCTATTTATTTTAAAATGTTTGTGTAGTCGACTATCGATACAAAATTCCAAAATATCGATACTTAAATCCAGAAATGGTAAAAATCTATCTTTAAAATGTCCATTTCATACCCAAAACACTTAAAACTCAAATGGTACCTTTTATAAGTAATTAAAGACATGAAATTATCAACTAGAATCATACTAACTCATAATCAAGTATCCTTGTATCCCTCTAATTATCAATATGGCATTTTCATTACTATTTATACCAAACCTTATCACATCCGAACAATACAAATATGCCATCAATGGCACCTCAACAATCAAACAAACATGCATTCATTCATCCATTCCAACAATCTCACATTTAGTTCCATATAAATCATATAACATTTATATACCATTTAATTGAACACTAAATGACATGTTTACTATCACCTACTTAAGCACAAATAACCTTAAAATCAATTACTTGATTTAAACATCAAACTTACCAAATATCTCATAAACATAACCTAAGCATATCATGCATCATTCCACATTCAAGCATCAACCAAAACATAATATATAGCATGATCTTCCTCAACTATAAGAAGACTAGACATATAATCCAAGCAATCAAACAAGCCATCAACAACATGACTAAAACCATTACATCTATACCTATATACTTAGTCTTCAAATACCATCAAGCCATAAAATGACCATTTTAAATATAAAACATCCTAGGTATATGTCAAGACCAAAAAGAACGATTCACCAACACTTGAGTTTGGGATTGCTACTAGATGCTAGAACAACGATTGAATCTTTAAATACCTAACCTACGCATGGAAAAAAATCGCACGCTAAGTAACTCAGTGGTATTTCTATAATCTGTACATTTAAACTAAACATAAATTGTTAGGGTATGCATCTAAAATATAAGATGACATGTATTATGAAAATTCAGTTATGCTATTTTATACATTTCTAGTCCAAAACTAACACATTTATCAATATTAAAACATGGCATTTACATTCTATATATCATTTGGTATTTCAAATCCATATATTAGCACATTCCATCTCAATTTCAAATTTCATGATTTCATTGATCTCAATCAATTTATATTGACCTCTTAATCCCCTATTTCATGCTTCATTGCACATTTCATTTCTATATTTCATTTTCATTTCCATTTCGATATCATAAGCCTCGATTTATCGTTTATTTCCCTATTAACCCAGTGCCTCATTGGATAAATCCAAAGCAAATAGTTGGGCCCAGTGCTATTAATAACTTTGACACCTAGTGTCTCATCAGTTAAATCGAAGAACATTGGCACCTAGTGCCTCATTCACTCATCGTCGAAGTAACGCTAAACTCTTTTTATCCTATAGCATGCTAACTATAACTGACTTTGCTCGAATAGTTAATACGGTTTTCTTTTCATACTTCAATACCAACCAATGTCTCAATTTCAGATTTACTCTCAATATGTATACACTTATTCAACATAATAACAGCCATGATTATCCCAAAACATATTCAGTTCATACATTTATAAAAATACATACATTTCTCGAATATACGCAATTTAATTCTCATAATCATAAATTGATTCAAATAAGCCCAATCGAACAAGAAATCTCACCTCATATTCTTACCATGAAAAAACAAATCAATATGCAACAATTTATAAGTTAGTTCGGATTATAGAAACACAAACCGTAAACTCGAAGCTATTTGTCAACGACTTTGCCTTTTCTTTTCATTTTCGAGGAATCCAAGTCGACATTAGCTATGAATCAAAACAAACATAATAAATTATCAATATATAGAAAATTTTGCATTCAATTACTAAATTATGCAACTTTTACATTTTATTCAATTTAGTTCCTAAAATCGAGACTAACATAACTTTCACAATTAACCCCACTTTTAATACTAGTTTCACTCTAGGCCTAATTTAACTCCCTAATTCTCATTTTTACCTTAAAATTTCAAATTTTATGCAATTTGTTCCCTATTACAAAAAAAAAAGGAAAACATCAATAGACTTAAAAATTAGGCCTTTTTCTATACTAACCTTAAAATCTATCAGATTGGTCCCTAAAACTTTAACTATTCAACCATGGTAACAACTTCAAATTTTAACAAAAATAAAAAACATGACATAGGTCAGCTAGCTTGAGGTACCGGGATTACGAAAACATAAAAATTACAAGAAAATGACTAAATTACACTAACCAATTTTTGGATTTAAGTTGAAAACCCCCTAGGCAAAACGTTTTCTTTTCTTTTCTTTTCTTCTCCCCTCACGGTTGCATGAAAAAAAATGGGAAAAGAATATGTTTTTCTTTGTTTAATCTCACTTACCTATTTATTTTTTATCATATTTTTATTCGTTTCATTATAATAACTAATGTTTAATATAATATAAACATACCTATTACTTAATTGATCGGCCATTTAATCACATAACTAAGGTATATTTCCCATTTAAGCCCCTAAGGTATATTTCCCATTTAAGCCCCTTACACTAATTTCTAATTATAAATCCTTAACAATTTACACTTTTATCACTTACACGCTTTAGTCCCTATATGCTAATTAAGCCCTAATTTGATAAAATTACCCGACTGAAATTCAATTCAATTCTAACATAACTCTATAAATATTAATAAAATATTTATGAGTCTAGTTTATGGAAACAAGATTTTGAAACCACAGTTTCCGACACCATTGACTTTTGGGTTGTTATAGTATGTATATTTGGTATGGAATCTGATAAGTTCAAGTATGTGATTGTGGTGTATGAATACTGTGATGTTGAAGTTTGGTTGTATATGTTTGTTTGGAATGTAGGATGGGAGATGTGTGTTCTTTAGGGTGTGTGTTATGGAATTAGAGTATTAAGTTTAGATTGTGTGAATACTTGAAGAATCTATAAAGTGAGTCTATTTTCGGTCACCACGGTGGTATATGATGAAGTCTGTGGGACAGAAAACACGAACTCTAATATAAAAATCTAATGGAGATTCCATGGCCATGGCAATCTCTAAAAAAGGAACTAAGGACGATGCATATCGCTGGGGGTTCTCTGTGTGTCTCAAAGCAATGATGGGAAAACTTCATCTGATGTGAGTTTAGGAAAATCCATATTGCAAACACATTAGTCTTGAAATGTATAGGTGTCATTTTGTGAGCCTTTGTGGCGAACTCTAAAAGAATAGCCTTTGTGGTGAACTCTGAGAGAACTGCCTTTGTGGCATACCCTGATTTGGAAACTCTATGGCGTGTTCTATATGATTTTTTAAATTACTAAGTAAAAGCAATATGGTATAAGAGATCTATTAGTTACATGGTAAGTACTATATAATTCTAAGATTTGACTAAAGTTAGTGAAATGAAAAGATGCAAAGAGGAAATGAGATAATATTGAAAACATTATTCTGATTAAAGGTTTGTATCTATATGATTCAAGATTGTATTTGCCAAGTATGTATGTGCACATTCATGATAGCTGATTGTGCATTGGTACTGCTTTGAGTATGCACATGTAATGATACTTTGAGTTGTATGGATCTCTGAAGAGGAAATTGATTCGGATATATGAATGTTAAGATTGAAGAATATACGTAAAGAATCGAAGTCATCGAGGGGAAAAATGAATTCAAAGTAAGCTATGGTAACTAGAGTGTAACATTGCGTAAGTTAAATGTTTAGAACGACAAGATCGTCATTATGATTCATCAGCAACATTGTGCAAGAATCACTAAGTGTAAATGGTGTTTTTCTCACTAGGTTCCTATGAACTTATCTTTGTGTATGTATGTTTCAGGTTAGTATGTTGAGAGACTGCGCTAGGAGAGACGATGCCAGTACCACACCAATGAGGTGGCGTATCGATTATTATGCATACAAAACATGTTTAATGGCGTATAAGAATAAATAGTATTGTATATGAGTCTATATTTAGGATAATTGTAATAAGTTATGATATTAGATGATAACTTTTGTAATTAAATTGCTCTACATATCTTTTTATATGTTTTTTTTTATGATCAATCAAATTTTTAATTAATCGTGGTTTGTAATAATAGTATAAATTTATGTTTGTATTCATGTAAGGATACCTGAAATTCGGATCTGGTGAATCGGATCAGGTTGAGGGTGTTACAAATAAGATTTAGAATTTTTTTTAATTTCTTTGGAATCATGACATATGATTTGATGGTATTTAAAGATGTTCTAGAGTATTTTTGAAATCTTTTAGGGACACTCAGTTAGTGACGTTGCAACCACGAAGTCACAACGTTGCGACTTCGGTGCTCAACATCGCGACTACACATTTCTCACGTCTCAGTGCCATACGTACCACATTGCAACTTCACATCTATTCCAAAATTGCACTAATTTAAGTTGTTTTAACCTTCTGAGGTCCATTTTAAGTTTTGACCACCCTTGATCCACTCCATATCAATTTTAAATGATTTTTAAATTGTTTTTAAAAATTCCAATATGTCTAAAACATAATTGTATTAATTTACAAAAATAAATTGAATTTTAGCTCTTAAATAGATTTTGAGATTTCATATTCGTACATGCTCTAGTGGCATCTCCCATTCTACCCACTATTGGGACGGAAGAGGGTGTTACATGAACTTGGACAACTTGTGGTCTAGGTGTATTTGAAATTTTAATACTAATTTTAACTAATTTTAAGTAATTTTAATAATTTAACTAATTTGATATAATTATTTATAATTTTAAAATAAATTTCCATAATTTTTATAATTTTTTAATTTTTTTAGTTATTATCTAAAAACCACATTCAAGATGAACTTGAATAAATGGTTGTCCAAATTCAAGTGAACCTAAATAACCATTTGTCCAAATTCATGTGGATGTATTTATTTAAAAACTGAAAAATAAATTTTATCTATTTTTTAGAATTTTTATTTCTTAAATATTTGATTACTTGGAAAAAGCAAAAATGCAACGATCAATGGTGGTTAATGTTAGTCAAGAGCTTCATTGATTATATTTTCGACTACAAGATTTTAATTGGATATAGTTTTTCAAAATAACTTAATTTTCTTTTCTTTTCTTTTCTTTTGCTAAGAACTTAATATAAATAAAACATAAGATAAAAAAAGATAAATATGATATAAATGTATAAATCGTGTATTTGATCATAGGTAGTGTAAAGTTTTTTTATCAATGAAATTAAAAAACTTAAATATATTTAAAACATGGGTATGCATGTAGACACAATGTATTTAGAACACAATTTATTTTGTTTTAAATGGTAAAAAAGTATAAAAATATTAAAATAAAACTTTAAGTGATAAAAATTTATTTTATAAATGTTAATGGTATGGTCGACTGATTTTTAGCTCATTGGGCATTGATATTGTTGCTAATGCAAGAGGACGTGGGTTTGAGCGCATTGAAGTGTGTTTATACTATTATTTAAGGGTTACGGGGCTATGGGTAAATCTAGGAATTGTATCAAAATAATAAAGGAAAAAGTACATTAATAGACACTAAACTTTGATTAAAATAACGTTTCAGTCATTAAACTTTCAAAAGTGACAAATCAGTCACTCGAGCCCATTTTCCATTATAAATGTAATGGAGAAATGACGTGGCCCGTTATGGTGCCACATTGGACATCATCGGATGTCCATTTTAGATCCTTTTATAGTTTATAAATATTACCTACTAAATAGAAGAACCCTAGTTGGTAGAAGAAGAAGAATAAGAAGAAGAAGAAATGGAGATACCCACTATGATTCTGATGTGCTACTATGGAAACCCAACCAATTTAAGGACTACTTGGTCTAATGACAACCTAGGTAGGAGGTTTTTCGGGTGCAAGTATGGGAATGGGTTTCAAAATGCATGCCATTTTTTTGGAATTTTGTTGTTGGGTGTTTTGAAAATAATCAGGACAATGAAGGATGCAAGAAGGAGGGAGGAAAAAATATGATTGATGGTGTTGTTATTTGTAATTTTGTTGTAGTTGTTTAAATGAAAAACTAGCTTATGATTTTTTCTAGATCAATGGTTTGAAGGAAATTGGTATTGTTCAGGGACATTGGTGGAGGCAATGTTAAATTAAGGAGGGGTTTAGGGTGTGAGATAAAAGCATGTTATCTGTAATTTGATTAATGTAATAGATGTTGGAAAGTTTAATTTATGGAATCTTTAATTTTGCTTTATGGAATAGATTAAAAACAAAAAATATATTTTGTACAAATAAAATTAAAACAAAAAAAAATTGCAAAACTTTGTAATTTATTCATTAATTAAGGCCAAACTGTTTACAAAAACAAGATCATCCTATATGACTTGTAACAACATATGCTTAGAAGGCCAAATTATTTCCAAATTTGCCTACAATTTAGTACAATTGAACTCAGTGGAATTGTAAGCAAATTTACAAAAAAAAAAGAAGATAGCTATCTATCTAAGTTTATAAATTAGTAGCAATAATAGGCAAATCTATACAATTAGCTCAAAACAATTAGCAAAATAAACTTCCATCTTGCAAGTTTGGTTCATTGGTATTGGGTAAAACTTGATCCATAAGGTGTCATCAATGGGTCTGAGACAAATGACTCTTGAGTAAAAGGCATCCATCTAACAATGGTTGGTTGTTCAGCTGCTTTCCTCTTGAATGGAAGCTTTTGTCGTGGGGTAGCTTATTGATGAGTTAGGGCAGCTTCTTGATGAGTTGGAGCAGTAGGTTGATGAGTTGGCAACATATATTACTTATGGTCGCCAACTATGTGTCTTGTGACCTACATGAACAAGTAAAGTCATCCATTAAACACATTGCATATGAAAAGTAAAGTAATGAAGCTAAGTGTTCAAGGTAGATGACTTTACTGGAGGGTTTTGGCCAACTTTCCCTCTACACCTCCTCTTATTGTGGCCAAATTTCTTGCATTTACTGTACTTCATTTGCACCCCTTTCTTAGTCAACTTTGTTGTTTTTTATGGTTCATTAGGTTCTTTCCTTCTGATTTTAGTAGGTCTGTTAAGTGGCCTTCCTATTGAAGAAGACAGTATTGGTAGCATTTCTAGCAAAGGCTCTCATTGCTTAGGACCCCTAATTGGCCTAAGGAAGTTGGAGTAGATGGCAAGCTGGGTTTCCTTGACGTAGCAGTTATCTACATAAGTTTCAGGTTTATCACCTTTTAGATGAATGATAGCCACTGCATGATTGTAAAAGATGCTAGTGATCTCCCATTTCCTGTAGGAGAACGAATGTTCAACTAGGTCCATGTAACACCCTTTACTCGAGTCTGAGGCCAAGACTGAGTACGAGGCATTACAAAACTTAAACACATGCATTCCAACATTTACAAATCTTAAATGCTTGATCAAACTTAAAACTTTTCAAACCTTGTCCAGTATTCCTTATTACGGGCCTATGAGACCAAAACAAGTTTTAAGGACGATTCGGAACCAAATCGGGTCCTTTAAAGAACTCTAGAAAATGACTCCTGAATAGGGGTACACGCCCGTGTGGAAGGGGCGACACGCCCGTGTGGCCTTCTTGACCTGGCCGTGTTGAAGGTCCGTCCAGTTCACATGGCCTAAACACATCAGGACACATCCGTGCCTCGAGCCCATGTGAATTAAATTTCAAATCTGAACCTACAGGGATTTTCACATGACTGAGCACACGCCCGTGTCTACAGCCCGTGTCCCTCACACAGCCATAACACGCCTGTGTTGCAGCCCATGTGTAAAAACCTTAACATTCTGTTTCTGATATCAGCAACCAATTTGAGGCACATGGCCAAGGCATACGCCCCTGGCCAAAGACTATGTCCTCCACACGGCCGTGTCTCCGCCCGTGTGTTTACTACCATGCATACTAACTTGCAAATTCGAGGTGCAGGGGACACACGGTCGAGCAACACGCCTATGGGGCTGACCGTGTGTCACACACGGCCTAGGGACATGCCTGTGTGTCTAGCCGTGTGGACAAAAATAGGCTATCTACCAAGCCTTTTTGCCACCCTTACTTACACCTACCTATAAAACAATACATGCCACCAATTCACACAGCAACACAAAGCCAATTCAACCACAACAAGATATCTAATACAACCACATTACACTTTAACAATCTAACAAGAACTTGATTAGTCTTGCGATTTTATCATCTATGAAATCATCGTCATTTGCACTTATCAATAACCAATAATAGCCACCATCCATGGCATTATACAAAATGACTAAAGAGCTATGACAAGCCACTCATTTGACCCAAAACAATGTGACCATTACAAAAAGACTAGTTCCTATACATGCCATAATCAAAATGATAAAACTAGCTATACCAATTGCTTGGGGGATAGTGTGACTAGCTTCTCCGACGTAAAGCGATGATTTATGAGCTACTTTGGCGGCACTAAAAGAAAATGGAAAGGAAAAGAGGTAAGCATAAAGCTTAGTAAGTCGCATGCAATAATGAGTAACTATAAGCTACCATAAGGGATCATACTCCCAGCATATCTCGATTTGCTCATGAAAGTAAGGATTCATAAACACTAGTTGCTCATATTTATTTCTCACCAAGCATACAACATTTGTTTGAATTCACATCTCATAATTTGTGTAAAATACACAAGTAGTCATATGCATAACTTACTCACTTTCTTCCTTTACTAAACGTACAACATAAATAAAGCTCGAATGTCGTAATTCTCATTTAGGTACCTGTACCATTCACCACATGTTCATAAGTTCTCTCATTTCGATATAAACCATAAATCCCCTTTGAACCATTTGGAATATTACAGGATACTCAATATCCCTAAACATGGGATAAAAATGCCGATGATCTTACACTGGCAAGCACATCAAAGTCGATGCCATGTCCCAGATAGGTCTTACACTAACTTTCATACATCAAGGCCAATGTCATGTCCCAGATAGGTCTTACACTAGCTCTCATCTATCGATGTCGATGCCATGTCCCAGACAGGTCTTACACTAGCTTGTATATCTCGAGGATGATGCATGTCCCAGACATGTCTTACACTAGCTCTCATCTCAATGCCAATACATGTCCCAGACATGTCTTACACTAGCTCTCATAATGTGGTCGATGCATGTCCTAGACATGTCTTACACTGGCTCTCACAATGTGTCTGATGCATGTCCCAGGCATGTCTTACACTAGCACACATATCTCCCAATGTCATGGCATGAATATCCAAATCTATTCCTGATGTTCAACCGAGAGTCTTTATTACATTAATTTCTCAACATGCATACTCATATTCACAATCAAAACAATTTATGCAATATTAATTCAATTACACATCATAACAATATAGTTGCATTATTAACATACAACTTACCTCGGATTACAAAATGTAAGTGACTAGACGATTTACTCTATTTGCTTGGCCTTGGTTTTCATGTTTCTTGATCTAAAATAATAAAAATTTACACATTTAACCTCTAAATAAATTTAAGCAATCATAAATTCACATTTTTGGCAAAATGACCATTTTGCTCTTAGACTTTCACAAAATGACCATTTTTCCCCTAAGCTCGAAAATTGATTTTTTTATCAAATTTCTTCAAATCTTAAGCCTAGCCGAACTCTTTTTACTCTTATAATGACCCAAAATTCCCATTATTTCACAACATTACTATCCATTTTACAAACTTTACAAAATGGTCATATTAGGGTTTTTCATGAGATGTCCTTTCACAAAAGTTGTTTACTACACAACTAAGATTCATTTTCTTCCATAAAAACTCAGTAAACATCATAAATCCTTTCATGGCAAATCCCTAGACTATCAACTATTTTGCAAAATGGTCCTCCCATTAGCTAGTTCATGCCATAAGGGTTCCAAAAGTACCAAAATTATCAAAAATAAGCATCTAAATCACTTACTTGAGAGAGATATAAATGGCTGAAATTTCAAGCTTCCAAAACCCTTAGAATGGCTGAAAATTCCAGTGGAAGAGAAAGGAAGAATGAAAAAGATGAAGGCTAGTCTCTAGGGTATTATTTATCATATATTAAGTCACCAACTCATTTGACCATTTTATTTTCTTGTCCCCTGTGGCCAGCCATCAGCTTTTAAAAGGTCTAATTGCACTTTAAAGACCCCCAATTTTGGTTCTCTAGCTATGTGGTACATCTATCAAGTAAAATAGAACTTTTACCCCTTATGTGATTTAGTCTTTTTTCGAAATTAAGCTCACAAACGCTAAAATTACTTCACCAAATTTTTCATGCACTACTATAATCATGCTATAACACCAAAATAATAATAAAATAATTTATTGACTTCGGATTTGTGGTCCCAAAACCACTGTTTCAACTAAGCCCAAAATTGGGCTGTTACAGTCATGTTGGGTGCCTAGACCATATTTAACTTGATACCTCTCCCCACCAGCATGTGATAGGAAACAACTAAAATTAGTTTAACATATCAGGAGTAGAGACATAGATAGTTCAATTTTTTTCTGGATATTGGCAGAATAAAAGCATAGATTGAGCAATTTACCTCATTGAATCTTTGAAATTGGCATCCAGTTTTTTCTTGATCTTTGGACACAAGTTTCCTTTAAATTTTATAGCTTCTTGTTTCTTGTTGACAATCAGCAACATAATTTTGTCCTGATTGTTTTCATCATGGTCAGAATGGGCTTCCCTCTTGCTTCCAATATCAACTTATGTGGGTAGTAGAAAGGAATATCAAATTACAAAAGCATAATATAATTCACAAATCAAAAATAAACTACATATAGAGTAAAAAGTATTGGGGTTTACCTTGTTAAAGAATTCACAAAGATTATTCACCAGTATGTCAGACTTGCTTTTTGATGAGAAGTGGGACCCTGACCAGTGAGCATGATTCTTTCCCTTCAGCAAATCATAAGCATCTTAATTGGTATTCTTCAATTCAGCCATGGCATCCTCAAAATCCCTTCGAGTGATTACTTTGGTAGCTTTCCAAAACTATTATTTCTTAAAGCCTTTATTATGAAAGAATATTTCTTGAAATTTTGATGTAAGTGTCCAACCCAATTTCTTATTACTGCATTAGGAAGCAATAAACATTGCTTCTACAAGTCCCTACAAACAAATAGAAACAATTTAATTTTTTGACATCTTGGTAAAAATAGAAACAGAAAAAGCAAACAAATTGTATTTTACCTTCTGTTAGTCAAACAAGAAAGGTATCTAATATGAGCTCACAAGTTCCAAGTCCAATAAGAGAAACTCCAAGAACCAGCACCATGATGTTTGGTTTTCACTTTCAACCGCAGCATATGCAATAAGATAGATGTCATTATTTACATCTATACTAACAGTTTCCAGTAGGTAACCATAAAAGTAGCCCTTTAAGAAACATCTATCTAAATCTATTATCCTCCTACAACCAGCCTTATACCTATCTTTGCATGCCTGCAAACAAACATACATCCTTTGAAACAATATGTTATCTGTTTGCAGATAACATATTGTTGTTGTTCCAACATTTTGGGTCCTAAGCTCCAACATATACTCATAAATCATCTTATACTATGCTTTATACCCTCTATCAATTAATTCCAGTACCCTAAGCTTAGCCCTCCTACATTTGGTTAGTGAGACAAGGCAAAGGAAATTTGTTTTGACATATTGTTGCAATGATGTCAAAGAATAATTAGGATCAACAATGAACTTTTCTTTATAATATTGACCTACCCAAGCTGACTTTATATTCTTATTTTTAAAGACCTTAAAGCAAGTACAATTAATGTTTAAACTCCTAATTTGCCAAGTATGGTCACTAGGGTCAATTGGGTTAATTCCAGATGCCCTTATGTACTATGAACTATGTGGCTTACAAACTGCCTTTAACCTCTTGTAATCATTTTTTGGGAACTTTACAAAGTGGTTATTCAGCCTACCATACTATCTGACAACTTCTTTTATACTGTCTTTGTTGGGAAATAATAATCCAATCTCAAGTTTTGGATTATTCATGTTAGTTTCTATGCTGAACTCAAGCTAAGTTTTTCTATTGGAGTCTAATTCATGTGCATTATTTAATGTTTCAGATTTATCATTATCAAACAGTTCCCCTAATTGTATATCATCCATGTTTAGGCCATCTAAATTAATCCTAATCCTATCACATACATTCATTCCAGCACATATCATCTGTAACACCCTTACCCGTATCCGAGATCGGGACAAGGTACGAGGCATTACAGAACATAAACAGGGTATTTTCAAAAAATACGGGTCATAAAATTTCATTGCAAATTAAAATCGACCAAACAAAATTATTTTGTCCTTATCATGGACCTACGAGGTCCAAAACATACATTAGAGGTAACCCGAAACTAAACTGAGAACTTAATAAAATTCTAAAAAAGTTTCTAGGTTTAAACCTCACACGCCCGTGTGGAGGCAATGCACACGCCCGTGTCCCTTACCGTGTGGAATTTTTAGAATTTATTTTTCATTTCGAACCTACAGAGGTTTTCACACGGCCGAGCACACGCCCGTGTCCTTGGCCCGTGTCCCTCATACCCCCTCATACGGCCTAGACATGCCCGTGTCATCGCCAGTGTCCAAAAACCTGGACATTCTGTTTATGACGTCATCATTCATTTAGGGGCACACGACCAAGGCACACTCCCGTGCGCTAGGCTGTGTCCTCCACACGGCTAAGACACACGGCTGTGTCTTTGCCCGTGTGTTTACTACCATGCATACTAACTTAGAAATTTTCGGTTCAGAGGACACACAGCCATTCAACACTCCCATGAGGCAGACCATTTGTCACACACAGCCTAGACACATGCCTGTGTGTCTACTCGTGTGGACCTTTTTGGAGGCTATTTTCCAAGCCAATGGTCACCATCAATCACTTATACATTCAAACACACTATATAACATGCAACATGACATATTTGTGCACTCAAACATTCCACACCATGGCACTCTCACATCTTAATAATGTCATTTTTTGCACACTCATTTGCTACACCATTTAGAGGCATTCCACACCAATTTCATGCATTATTAAACTTGTTACCATAACTTCAATTTGTGTATTCATGCACATAATCCTTTTAAGATATTAGGTTATCCCTTATCCTTTAGCACCAGATTGATACTTTACCATACTTTCATCGATCAACCACATATCACATCGTTATCATGCATTCACCAAGCAATAACATGTCCTACCATCAAAACACGAGCACATGCATGCATGGGTAATTAGATTACAACCCAAATGATCAAGTATGAGCCATATCACATGGCCATTACAAAATGAATCATCAGTATCATAGGCCTTCACAAATTGGCCAAATAGCACGACACATATCACCAAATGACCAAGTTTCCCATACATGCCATACTCAAAATAATAATTTCACTATACGCAATAGTCTTTTGATAGTGTGATCGAGTACTCCAACGGCTTTCGATCCCCAAGCTACCTTGGTGGAACTACAAAGGATGGAAAAAGAGAAGGGAGTAAGCATTAAAGCTTAGTAAGTCCACATGCAAATAATATGCAATAGTGGTAAACAATTAACATGCAAAAACATGATAATATATATAAAGATTATTCTTTCATTCAAACCTCTTTGCTTACTCATCATATGCACATATATATACTTGCTCATCGTGAACTGATCTTTATTTAAGCATTACTCATAGGTCTAGCATACATACTTATACTCATCATAAGTATCCATAACCATACCTCTTTCATATATCGTTCTCGGGACTCTCATTACATTCTTTACAATACCCGTTGAACATTCGGAATACTATTGGATACACGAAAACCTTGCACATAAGTGCCTCATATACAAATGTAGCCGAAGCTACCACATAACATGTAACACATCCCTAATGAACTCGGACCTCTCAACGAGCTCGGATGCCACATATCTCACGAACCTGGACCACTCAACGAATTCGAACTCCTTAGTTCCTAGTGATATGTCACTTGTATCCTAAACTATTCCTAAGGTTCACACGGGAATTTTTTTCTCACTTGCATATAGTATCTCCATCATACTTGCTCGTAACGTCGGAAATCACGACCATAATAACATTCATGCTTTCATAACAATCAATAAGCATATAATTCATAATTATAATAAATCATTTATCACATTATATTAAAGTATTTAAAACATACTACCATACCACATTATTTGCATATGTGCTTACCTCGGTATAAAACGGTGGTAATCGAGCCTAGTCGTCGTATACTTTATTCTTTCCTCAATCGAGTCTCGATTCACATTTTTCTTGATCTATAATGCCAAATTTAACTTATGTATTTTTCAAATTATTCAGACGGGTCCATAAATTGTACTTTTGCAAATTTAAATGTTGACCCCTAAACTTTCACATATTTACGATCTAGCCCTAGGCTCGTAAAATGAAATGCATGCATTTTCTTGATTACCCAAGCTTGGACGAACCTTTTATATACTCATATCAGCCCATATTTTCTTTTATTTCACATTATTATTACGCACTTTTTCACTCTTACAAACAAGTCCATCATTTAGGTGTTTTCACTAAAAACCACCTAGTAACATATGTTCATCATGCATCAAACATTCATATTCCTCCATTAATCATTAAAATACAAGCATTTCATGCATGGATCAATTTTCATACATGAACCCTAGCTCAAAATATCGCTAGAAATAGGTAGATCATGTTATCGAGACTTTAAAAATACAAAAAACTTTAAAAATAGGGCTACTTACTATTGAGCTTGGAAATGTTGAACAAAACCCTAGCTATGCTGTTTTGTGATTTTCGGTAGACAAGAAGGAAGATGGACATATTTTTTGTTTGATTTTCCCTTTTTATTATTTTAATTACCTAATGACCAAAATGCCCTTAGGGTTTCTCTTTCCAATTTTTTTTCTATGCATGTCCATTTTTGTCAAAAATTTTAGAAATTGGTAAAATTTCTAATTAGGACATTCTAATTCATAATCTAATGCAATTTCATGCTTAAAGCTTCTAGAATGCAAGTTTTGAGCTTTATTCAATTTGGTCCCTAAAATGCAATTAGACATCTTATGCATAGAATTTCTTCATGAAACTTTCACACAAGCATGCATTAATAACATAAACCTCATAATAATCATAAAATAGTTATTTCTATCTCAGATTTATGGTCTCGAAACCACTGTTCTGACTAGGCCTTAATTCGAGATGTTACATAATCACCTATTGCACAATCAAATCCATCAAAATCACTTAGTTCTTCTTCACTCTCACTCTCATTAAATTCATCATCAACTAAACCTTCCAAACAAATTTAACATCAAAAGTCGCAATAAAGGAAGTGAGGTCTTTGGCTTTTTCATACACACTAAACGGCAAACAATATTCAGTCACTATCTAATATTTGGCAAGCATCCATAACCTAGGTCTATATGCCAAACATTTTAATACAAACATATTTAGTTTTGTCATGCACATGGCAGATAATAACCAAGCAACACATGTGTAAACTATACAATACAAACATACACAGTATGTAACGCCCCACGCCCAAGACCATCATCGGAGTCGAGCTTGAGGGGTTACCTTTAAGAACTTCAAATCATTTGTTTCTACATTCACAGCTTTCTAGCTACTCGCGTCACAGTTACAAGAAAAATCATATCTCGAGTTATGAAACTCAAAATCAAGATCCGTAAATTTTCCCTGAATCTAGACTCATATATCTATTTACTAATTTTTTTCTATAATTTTTTATTGGGCCAATTAGTACAGTTTATTAATTAAAGTATCCCTTGTTTCAGGGTTCAACTGCTCTAACCTCTGTGTATTATGAATCAGATATATATCTATACAAAATTTCAATGACTATGAGGTTTGTTTCTATTAAAACTAGACTCAATAAGGAATCTGTACATATAAATAACAACTTCTAATTATTTTAGTAAAATTTATTATGAATTTTTAAAGTCAGAACAGGGGATCCAAAAATCACTCTGTCCCTGTTTCGCAAAAGTTTAAATATCTCATAAAATATAATTTATATTCCTATTTTGTTCAATCCATATGAAAATAGACTCATTAAGCTTCAATTTCATAACTTACTCATTATTTAGTTCTATTTATACTATTTTTAGTGATTTTTCAAATTCATGTCATTGCTGCAGCAATATTCTGTTTTAAGGCAAGTTTCATCTTTCCATGAATTTTTATGAACTAGATAACCTGTTAAACTTCCATGGTATCAAACATGATCTAAATTAGCCATCACCATGACTTATCAATATCAAATATTTTCTCAACCAAACATGGCCATATCATAAAATTATTTACACAAAATAGGTATATTGCTATACATGCCATACTTAAGTAGTTGTACAAGCCATTTACCAAGATAAAAGTCCTTTAGATAGTGTGATCGAACTTTCGACCTGTCCCGATTCCTGAGCCGGCTTGTTCAAAACTGTCCAAAGTGTCCATTTCACAACACTTACCCAAAACGTCACTTATATCTTAAGTGCTCTTCCATTAAACTAGAAATTTCACCCCGTTGAACACATCGGAATATAACTCGGATACATGGATAATTTGCACATAAGTGCCACATATGTAATCAAGAAATCATGTAACCCGCCCCTAAGTGAACTCGGACTCAACTCAACGAGCTCGGACGTTCGCATCCATAAATGAACTCGGACTCAACTCAACGAGTTCGGATGCCTAGTTACATCTCACGAACTCGAACTCAACTCAACGAGTTCGGACATTTGCATCCATAAGTGAACTCGGACTCAACTCAACGAGTTCGGATGCTCAACCATCCTAGTGACATGTCACTTGTATCCTAATCTATTCCTAAGGTTCAAACGGGCTTTTTCCCTCGATCTCACATTTACTCAACATTAACCACAAAGCATAATATTTCACGATTAAAAATCAGCATATCATATAATTAACATTAATAACTTAAAAATAACATTTATGCTACATTATTTACACATGAACTTACCTTGGTACTCGGTAGCAATTCATATTTATCAATTAGTAAACATAATTTGCATATTACTCAACATTAACCACAAAGCATAATATTTCACGATTAAAAATCAGCATATCATATAATTAACATTAATAACTTAAAAATAACATTTATGCTACATTATTTACACATGAACTTACCTTGGTACCAAAATATAAAGATTTTGCAATTTAGTCCACAATCTTTTCTTTTCCTCGATCACGACTTGAATCTCGTTTTTCTTGATCTATAATACCAAATTAATCTTATTTAATACATACATTTATCAAAACAGCATTTAATACGAACTTTTAAAAAATTACACTTTTGCCCCTAAACTTTTGCATAATTACACTTTTGCCCCTAGGCTCGGGAATTAAACTTTATTCCTTATTCTTATGTTTTATAACATGCTGATCACTTTTCCCTTCTATGGCAACATCAAATTCTCTCTCTAACATATACTTGTGACTATTAGGTTTTTTGCCGATTAAGCTCTTTTACTCGTTTTCACTAAAAACCGAGTAGCACAAGTTGTCTAACATAATTTAAAACCCCATATTCTAACATAAAACATCAAAATACACAAATTTCATCTATGGATATTTTTCCAAATATAAACCCTAGGTTGAATTATTGCTAGCATAAGCTTAATCGAGCTTCCGGATTCCAAAACGTAAAGAACATTAAAACGGGCTTGGAATCACTTACTATGGAGCTTGGAAGCTTGAAACAAACCCTAGCTATGGAGAACCCTTGAAATTTCGGCCTAATGAAGAAGATGGACAAAATTGGCTTTTAATTTTGTTTTTAATTCATTTTAATAACTAAATGACCAAAATACCCTTACTACTAAACTTTCCAAAATTCCTTCCATGTCCTAATTTTGTCCATGAACTTAAAATTGGTCAAATTGCTATTTAAGACCTCCTCATTAATATTCCAAAACAATTTCATACTAAAAACTTCTAGAATGCAAGTTTTGCAACTTATTCGATTTAGTCCCTACTTTCAATTTAAGCACTTTAGGCATAGAATTTCATCACGAAATTTTCACACAATCATGCAATCATATCATAAACATCAAAATCATTGTAAAATAATTATTTCTATCTCGGATTTGTAGTCACGAAACCACTATTCCAATTAAGCCCTAATTCAGGATATTACACAATACACTATCTAAATTTTGCATGCATCACCTGTTTCATCAATCAAAACAAAGGACATTAAGACAACATGTTTCACTCCCATTAAATTCGAATAGCTTACAACCCTAAACAATTTTTTAAACAAATTTCAATTCCAATAGCTTACACAAAAAAAAAACATAAACCCATGGCAATTCCCAAGAATTTAAATAATTAATAGCATAAAAGCATAACCCCATGTCAAGCCCGGGCGAATGCAACATATTTGAACTAACAAATCCAAAAAATCATAAGCCCAAATCCCCTTAAAATTGAAAAACAATGAACCCAAATTAAAAACATTATTAAACCATATACCAAATCCGAACCATGTCCTTCTTAAACCCAAAAATAACTCAAATTTGAAATAAACTTACCCGTTACAATCAATGGAACACCTCCGGTTGGTTCTTTCTATTAACCATTCTGAAAATGGTGAAAATTTGCATAATAATTCCCCAATTTCGAGTATTTTCAATCACTTTTCCAACGATTCCCTAAAAATTTCAATAATTCTCCCTTTTCTCCTAGACAATTTTTTTTCTTTAACCAAATTGTTTTTGCCTCTTCAATTTCTTATCATGTTTTATTTGGGTTTTTGGTAAATTAAGTTAATTTCCTTTTCATTTGACACGGTGAAAATTAATTACCCATTAAATGGACATATGTTCATGTCCAACGTGGCATCCTAACGGGCCACGTCAACTGTCTCGTTAGGTCTATAACGGAAAATGGGCTTAGGTGATTGGTTTGTCACTTTTAGAAAACGTTAGTGATTGATTTGTCACTTTTCATAAATGTTAGTGATTGATTTGCCACTTTAAAAATTTAGTGACTGAAATTTTATTTCAATCAAAATTTAATGACTGCTGATGTACTTTTCCCAAAAATAAATATTGATGACGTGGGGTATAAATCTTAACATTTGTAACTTTTTTATGATGACGTGGGGTTTAAATCTTAACATTTGTAACTTTTATTATTTTTTTAAAATAAAAGGAAGACAAAAATACCCTCATAATAATATAACTTATTTAAAATACATAAAATTATTTTAATAATTTTATTGATTGAAAATTTGATTCATTACATTAACTCAATTACACAATTAAATAATTGTATAAATTCCTAAATTTTCTTATTTGTTTCTCATGAAAACACTTGGCAAGCAAAAATGAGTATAATAAGGCGTTGGAAACCCCTCCAAACAAAAAGGTTTTGGCTCCACATTTTTTGTATTTGTAATTGTTCCTATTCTAAAAAAAAGGAACAAATATTTATTTTGATATGCAAGGGATCTTTAATACATGTTTTAGGTAATATTGTTTGAGAGAGGGTTAGATTAGTTGATTTAAGAATTGTTTAGAATCATTTTATTTAGGTTAAAATAAATTTAACTGATTTTTTATTTATTTGTAATTTTAATAATTTATTTAATTGAATTGAAACAATCAATTAGATTAATTGAATCAAGAATCAATAA
Source organism: Gossypium arboreum (assembly GCF_025698485.1). Lineage (NCBI taxonomy): Eukaryota > Viridiplantae > Streptophyta > Magnoliopsida > Malvales > Malvaceae > Gossypium > Gossypium arboreum. The sequence continues at coordinate 32,314,464 of NC_069077.1, forward strand.
TATGATCGATTTGACTATAGATCTAATTTTAAAATCTTAATTTTTTATTCACCCCAAGTTTCGAACTTGAATTCGCAATATATTCTACTACTACACTCAACAATAATGAATAAAATGATATATCATTTTAATATTTGAACACTTTGTATCCCTACCATGCCCCTTTTTTATATAATACTTAAAATTACCTATAATCACTTTTTAACATTTAAATAAGAGGACACACTTTCCAACACACTCAAACCTACATCTTTTTATAATAATAAGATACCAATTAATTTAAGACTCAATCAATAAAATACACTTCTTCTTCTTCTTTAACTTTGTGCTTTAAAGGATTTTTTTTTTTTTAGAAATATTCCAGATAAAAGAGACAATTATTTGGGCTAACTTGGCAATTAAGAATCTAACAAATACAAAACGTGACAAGTTTTGTATGGATGATGTTTTATGAATATCTTTGGCGATACGGCCACATATAGGCCTTAAATTCTCTACCCAAAAATAAAAAAGTAGGCCTCAAATTCACGGCCACAATAGCAACTAGCTAGGTCCTCACATTTGTTTTATATTAGGAATATAACTTGTGATGCGGGACCAAATTTTTAGTATATATATGTTTACATAAAATTTTAGCTAAATTATAAATATAGTCATTTTTGTTTGCCTTAAATTACACTTTAGTTATTTATATTTGAAATGTTACGTTTTAGTCACTTATATTATCGTTTTGTTATGAAGTGATCACTCTACCGCTAAAATCCGTTACCTCCCTAATGGCAATCCCACGTGGTAGTCCAAATGGGTTTTAAATGCCAACTTGGATACCCAGTTGCTGAGACGAAAATAGATTTTTAATTAAATAAAATTTAATTTGGACTACCACGTAGGACATCAAAGTTGGCAATTAAAACATATTTGGGCTGTCACATAGGACCGCCGTTAGGGAGGTAACGGAGCTTAATGGTAGAGTGACCATTTCATAATAAAAAGATAACATAAGTGACTAAAACGTAACATTTCAAACATAAGTGACTAAAATGTAATCTGAGACAAACAAAAGTGACTATTTTTGTAGTTTACCCTAAAAATTTTTATATGATGAAGATTATCGAAAAAATATACATATACGAAAATAATATATATTTTTAATTAGTATAAATATTTTAACGGTATACTATAGAAATAGTCACTTTTGCTTGCCTTAGGTTACATTTTAGTCACTCATGTTTAAAAAGTTACGTTTTAGTTACTTACGCTATCGTGTTGTAACATTTTAGTCATTGAGCCGTTAATTATCGTTAACGGTGTAACATTAAGCTGACATGACACATTAAATAATCATTTCAAACGAAAATTTTAGGTTAAATTTTACAATTGGTCCCTATATTTTTTCATTTTGAGAAATTTAATTTTTTTTATTTTATGTTCTTTTAACTTTTTCTTCTTTTTTTTCCATTCTCTTCTGTATCTCCCTCTGTTTTCCTTCCTTCTTCATTCCTTTTAATGTAATTTTTCTATGATTTTCATTTGTTAAAACTAGTCCACAAGCTCGCCTCACTCGAAAAAATTAAATTGTTCAAAAAAATAAAAGTATAGGGACTATTTTTAAGAAATGAAAGACATAGAAAAACTACGTTAATAAATGGAAAAGGGGGGAAATTAGAGGGAGAAGCAGAAAAGAGTGGAAAAAAAAAGAAAAAAAGGGAAGTTAAAAGAACATAAAATGAAAAAAAATTGCTCAAGACAAAAAAGATATGAGGACTGATTGTATAAATTAACCTAAATTTTTATTTGAAATGATTATTTAACGTGCCACGTCAGCTTACCATTACTTTGTTAATGGAAATTAACGGCTCAATGAGTGACTAAAACATAACATTTTACATATAAATAACTAAAATGTAACTTAAGATAAATAAAAGTGACTATTTTAATAGTTTACCCTATTTTAAATGTAAATTTATTATATATTAGAATCAAATATCAAATTGAGAAAATGAATGTTAGAATCAATACACTATAATTGATAAAAGTGGATACTTGAAAATAGATGATATTTAAAAAATTATTATACAAATATAAGCATTATCAAGAAGTTAAAATACTATTAAAGAATCGATACACTATAATCTTCCGTTGACTTATGACATTAACTTAATTAGGAGTTTAAATAATAGTATAGATATATAATTGATAGTATCAATAAAATGTGTATAATAAAATTAAAATGTATATAACATTAAAATAAAACTTTAGTTAAGGGTAAATTTAAGGTTTTGCTAATCCAATTAACATGGATTTAAATCTCACCACAAGTATATTCTTATTTTTAAAATAAAAAATTAAAGTATCCTCAAATAATATAATTTATTTTAAATACGAAAAATATTAAAGTAATTTCCTAATTAAATTGGACTCGATTAGTGAATAACGCTAACTTAATATATGTCTTTACAAGATAAATATATAACTACATACCAACGTAAATAAAACCCACAAAATGTATAAACCAAAACCCAAAAATAAAAGTATAATAACTTATTTGACCTTTCAATTTTACATAAAAAGTTATTTTAGTTCTCTATTTATTTTTTATTTTTTAGTCCTTAAATTTTATTTTTGCCAAATCACCCAAAATGGATGAAAAATTTAACGCTTTTAACTTTTCTAGCATGTCATCAATAATTTTTTACCTCAGCATTTAATTAATTTTTAAAATTTTAAAATTTAAAAAATAAAAATTATTTTTACAAAAATAAGAATCATTAAACGTTAGTAAAATTAATAAACATTAACTTATTAATTCATTTTATTAATTCATTTTGAGGTGGTTTGATAAAATTAAAAATATAAGTATTAGAGACAAAAGAAATTAAACAAAAAGTTAAAACAACTTTTTTTTTATAAAGTTGGTGTGCAAAAAATTTATTTTGTCAAAAATAAAACTTAAACTCACACGGGCTGTGGCACTCGTATATTGTTAATGGGTCATAAAATCAGTAACAATCAGTCATCCGCTCGTGACTCAAAAGCATTTCTTGAGACCCAAGTTGCTTCAAAACCTCTCATCCCTAAGTTGATGAATGCCTACCAAACCTCCCTCTCCAAATATATTCTAATTATCTAAATTACGACCATCCCCTCGTATTTTTTTTTTTTATATATATACAACTTTCTCAAAAACTGTTATTATTTCCAAAACCTTCAACTTATTTGGAGGTCCCCAAAAATGGTATGTACCCTTAATATACACAGACTTCCCAAGGTTCAGGACAAAGCATTTGAATTAAATAAAACTTGGGAATTTTGATTTACTGAAGGGATACCAATATTTCCTATAAAAGAGATTACCAATGTTATAAAAGAATATAAAAGATAGATAGAACTTCATCATCCAATTTCACCAACCTTAAAGCATCCCAACAGATAGAGGGTCTATTATCTTCTTCATCAAAAGACAGCAACTGCATTTTTTGCTTTTACTTAAAGTCATATAAAATAAAGTCCCTGCAAAAGAACAAAAGAGAAAAAATGGAATGCAAACAACATGATGGAGAGCCAAACTCTACATCCAGCATTTCAACCGGGATGGGACCTGGAAGATATCCGCTTGGCCTTCTTCAAATGCATCCGATGGCAAGTAGAAGAAACTCTGGATCCAATCAACTGCCCCTTCCATTACTTTTGTGACAGCGTTTATCCCGGCCATTACCCGCAGGTCGTCGACATTCTCGTTCTTCTCCTCGCCACTGCTTCGTACCTTGCAACACTGGTCATCATGTTGATAGATATATCGAGAAGAGGGCGGCCTTGCTTGAGTCAGTCCAAGAGGTTGTTTCTGCCATCAGGTCCACTGTCACTCCCCTTAATCCTATTGGCATTAGCCAAGGGCTCACGTATCAACATCTTATACCCTTTCTCCTGCATTGCTCCGGCAATTCTTCAACTGGTTCAAATTTCGTCTCTTGCGTTCGACAATGGAGTGGATAAGGACCCTAGGTACGCATTCTTGGAAGCTTCCACCATTTCGGGGATTCTGCATGCGAGTGTATATCTGGATTCCATTATCCTTCCTTACTATACCGGTATTGATGCTCTGGCGTCGTCGACGTTTTCCGGTGAGTGCCTATCTTGCATGTGCCGTAAACAGGTTTTGGTTGCAGGGGGGAAGTTGATCTCTTACAGGGGATTATCAGTTACTACATTTTGTGTGATGGGAGGTTTGTGTTTAAGGATCATTTGCAGACTGTCAACGGAGAACAAAGCAAAAACCTTAACTATCAAGTCCCTGTTGGAGAGTTTAGCTTGGATCTTGATCACCAAAGATTGCGTTTATCTGGTGGCGAACACTCCGGCAGAACAACCGCTGCTTCAAGCTGCTGCTTTTGGTGGCATACTGCTATTAATTTGCCTTCATGGACTCAAGGTGTTATGCATTCGAATTACGCAATCGCACCGGTGAGGTTGAAATGATGTGTACGGTAGATGAGTGTCGGGTCTTAATATCATTACCACCCGTAGAAGCAGCTGCATTGAGTGTACATGGTTGAGATTTGCTCAAAGACACCATCTAAGTTGTATAGGAAGACCAAATGTACAGTTGAATTCACATCATCGTCTCATTGTAGAACGAATTAGCTGATTGTTTGGCCCTCAAATTACTATTGTTAATGGTATGAATGAAGGTGCCAACCCCTTTTTTTTTTTTCTGGATCTGTAATTGATTGTGTAATTTCTTTTAGGATTTAAGTAGGGGAAATGAGGAAATGGTGCGACTAATCGTTCCCTATGTATCTACCAATATCATAGACTTGGAATAAGAACAAATATAAGACAATGGGAATGACAGATTAAAAAGATTGTTCCATATCTACCTACCAATATCATACAAGCATCAAAATCAAATAAATAGACAAAACCACTTCAATCAGTTTTTTTTATCTGGTTCAATCAATTTGCGATTTGTAGGTTAATAGATTTAACTGCTCTTCCTTAATCGACATCTTAATTGATTTCTAATCTAACCAATTGATCTAGTCTAATTTAAACAACGCCTAATAATATTCACTTAAATTGTAATAATAATTCAATGAACTCTTAAATTTATTTGATATATATACCCAATTGAATTTGAAATTAGCTAAGCCCAAATTTATTTCAAATGGGCTTACATCTATATTTTATAAAGATTGAATTTTGTTACGAGTCCTCATACTATTGATCATTTTAATCATATATTTTTTGAATTGATCAATTTAGTTCAAGTACTTTTCAAATTTTAACATTTTAGTTCTCATCCAAATGATAATGATCAATCTTGTACTATATACGTGACAAGTTGTAGATTTAGTCTGTCTTCTCCACTTTGATCATTTTTAGTCTCTATACTTTTTGAATTTTAAAATTTTAGTATTAACGCAAAATGACAGCCATTAAAACCATCATATGTAATCATATGTTTGCTGTATAAGATTTTTGAAATAACAAAATCTAATGAATTTAACCATTACTGTTTAGTCAGGACTAAAATTTCAAAATTCAAAAAATAAATGTGCTAAAAACGATCAAATTAAAATACAAGGACTAAATTCACAACTTATGCATAATATAATGAATGATAGTAAATTTTACCAATTAGCGTAAAAGTATATTTTATATTTTACTTAATTGTACAAAATTCCAATATTTTAAATTGGTTTAAAACTCTAAAACATTTTAACTAAATTTTGAAAGATTTAGGATTTTAATAGTTAAGTTTTACTAACCTAGTTGTTAGCTTGGACATTAAAATCTCACTAGTCCTTTTTTTTTGTTTTGTAGAAAAGAGATAGCACTAAGCGATTACAATAACCAATTCATAAGTTAAATAGATCTAGACCCATAACGTTCTTCATCCAACAAGTCTCTAACCGAAACCAGTGGAATTGCAAACAAACACAACAAAGGATCCCTTGTGTCAATACATTTAGCCATGTGATCCGCAACCTTATTCTAATCCCTTGGAATATGTCGAACACGAACCTCCCATCTTCGACACAGAAACTGCCGTAATAACCTTAATTCTACTAAGCTACTATTAGCTCCTCCACCAAACAATATTAATTCTACCAATAGAGCATTATCACACTCAACTTCAATCTTTCTAAACCCCTTCTCCCAAGCTATAAAAAAAGCCTTCCAACATTGCTTTTGTCTCAACTTTAAAAATTGATTTTTTACCAAAGCTCATCGTATAACCCCACAACCAATTTGCATTCGAATCCCTTAACACTTCTTCAGTAGAAGCACTTTGCCCACTAATCGACACCGCCCCATCAGAATCCATCTTTATCCAACCCATTTCAGGATTCGACCAACTCGAAAATGCCCTTATGGGTCTTGGCGGTTTCATTTTCATATTTGAATCCAGATAACCCCTGGCCCAATTGTAACTTGTATCTACAATGGCTTGGTGCACCTGTGACAATTAGAAAACACAACCATATTTCTATATTTCCAAATTAGCCAACACAATATTATAAATAGGGTTTGTCAATCCATATCATCGTTACTCAAGTTACTTTTATTCTGCAAATTCCATAAAAGCCATTCCTTAAACAACAGAGAAAAAAAGATACTCTGAGCTTGCCTTGGAGCCATTGCTACCCATACAACTTTAAAAAATGAGCAATCACGAACTGTATGAACCCCCGGTTCCAATCACCATTACACAACAGACAATTATCGTCATCTGTCATGTGTTTTCGTCTTCTTTCATAATTCGTCAACAGTCTATCTTGCCACAAAAGCCATAAGAAAACACGTACCCTCTGAGGCGCCCGAGCTTTCCAAATCACCTTTCAAATAACAGAACCGTCATTATCTTCAATAAATAAATTCTTATATGTTTCAGTGGAGGAAAAGCCATCCTTTTTCATCTATGTCCAAGCCAAGCAATCTGGTCTCGCCTAAACACTTGAAGGCATCATTACTGCAATTTGCCTTAAAACATGCCTTGGAACAAGATCATTAAGCCAATCCCAATCCCAGAGACCATTTTTAGTCACCAAATCACAAACGCGTAAAGTGCTATCTGGTTGATCATATACTTTAAAGTTTTCCCATAAGGGTTCAAACTACCTAATCCACACATCATTCTAGAAGTTAGTAGTGCGACCATCACCAATGGACCAAGAGATATTACCAATAACTTCCAACCAAACCCTCATTAAAAATTTCCATACAAAAGAACAATTACTACCACAAATAGAAATCAAAAGTACTCATTGTACATTGTATTTCTTCCTTACCACTTTGGCCCATAACGCATCAGTATTCAAGAGAAAACGGTAACCAAGTTTCATTTTTGTACTGAGTAGCTTAGCTTCACAATCCCAAACCTTAAATTATCCAATGGACGATAGTAATCTCCCCAAGATATAAGAGTAGTTTTTCTTGTATCAATAGTAGTCCGCCAAATGAAATTAAAAGCAATTCTTTTGATCTCATTACACACAGAAATAGGAATTCAAACAATATACATAAAATATTTTGGAATAGCTATGAGGACTGACCATACTAGAGTTATTCAACCTGCCATCGAAAGTTTCCTCGCTTTTCAACCAGACAAGTTTTGTAGAACTTTATTCACTACAAAATCAAAAGTATTCACTGTAACTCTATTATGCAGCAACGACAACCTGAAATAAGTACCATGATATTCAACACGATTAAAATCCACACTACTACATATTGTCTCAGCAACAACTCCTGGCGCATTAGGAGAAAAAACACATTGGATTTACTTTTGTTCACCTTCTGCCCAGAAAAATAACAAAAATTCTCCAGAATGCTATTTACCACTGCTGCTTGATCCCTACTAGCTTCACAAAAAAGCATAAGATCATCAACAAAGAAAAGATGAGATAAAGGCGAACCTCTTCTTGAGAGAAACAAAGTTTTCTAACTACCCTTTTCAATTGCCTCCTCGATAATATGCTTAAGCCTCTCCATGCAAAGTACAAAAATATAAGGAGAAAGAGGATCTCCCTATCTTATACCTCAGGAAGGCTGAAAAGAATCTATAATAGCCCCATTCCATAGAACCTGAAGAGACAAAAAAGAGACGCAATGTAAAAATATAGTAACTAAATGTGGGGGTAAGCTAGCCTCTAGTAATTTGTCCTATAAGAAATCCCATTTGATTATATCATAAGCCTTCTCTAGATCAATTTTCAAGATCACGCCACATTTACTACCCCGAAAGCTTTCCAAAGAATGCATCACTTCTTGTGCAACTACAATATGATAAGTAATATCTCTCCCAAGAATAAAGCTTGCTTGGTTCTGTCGAGTCAGCTTTACCATAATTGGTCTCAATCTATTAACCACTATCTTTGTAATGATCTTATATAACACCATGCATAAGCTTATTAGTCTAAATTGGGAAATTCTTTTCGGACTCTGAACATTCGGTATAAATACCAATAAAGTTTTGTTCAGTTTAGGATCCAACAATTGACCCCCCTAAGCTCTGCCTGACAAGAGAATATACTAACTGTCCCACTACCTCCCACTGTGACTGAAAAAGATTTGCCTGAAACCCATCCACACCAAGAGCCTTTAGAGGGGACATACCAAAAATCATTCTTCGTATTTCCTCATCGAAAGCCATTGAAACTAGATTACTCGTCTCATCACATGATAATAAAAGGAATTTACCACAATAAGGAGTCCCTCTATCCTGTTCTGCTTTAGTATTGCCAAGGTACAACTATGAAAATAGGATGTATTACTATCACCATTTCAGAGCCACTCCACTCTAGACTTCTAAAACCATAAAAATTTCTCATGTGTCAACACTTCTTCAATTTCCTGTCGAATTTTAAGTTCCCAACTACGAAGCATTAGAAAGAATGGTACATCCAGAATTTTTTGCACACTTTCCAATTCAAAAATCAATTTCCTTTTGCGCATAAAAATATTTCCATACACCTATATGTTCCATACCTTGATCACTTCCTGAAGATACTCCAAGTTCTCACCAACCTCCAATTCATTGCTCCAACTCCCATTCACCAAGATTCTAAAGTCTGCATGAATCATCCAACTTGTAAGACAACGAAAAGGTCTATTACCTTTGCTAGCCTTCGGTCTAAGAGAAATTAAAATCGGCCTATGATAAGATTTTAACCTATGGAGATTCCTTATTAAACATTCTAGCGCAAAAGAAACCCATTCTAAGTTGCACACGACCCTATCCAATCTCTGCGACAAACCCCGTTTACACCAAGAAAACTTAGCACCACTCGTACCCAAGTCATACAAGGCATTATTAAATAAAAAATTCACAAAACCATCTACAACCAATTCGTGAGGTAGGTGTGCTACCTATTCTTTCAGAACTATCAATAATAAAGTTGAAATCACCAATTAAGATCCAAGGTCCCTTCACCAAATCTGCTAATGAACCCAGAAAATGCCATAAATTCCTTCGTATCATAATTTGAGGACTAGCATATACAATTAAGCAAAAGAAGCTATCTGAGTTCTGTGTGCTACTAACTTTCACATAAACCATTTTAGAATGAATTTCCAGAATATCTATCAGTAAATTCTCATTCCAACATAACCAAATACCACCAGTGAAGCCACTTGCTTCAACTCGAAATAACCTAAAATACTCAATTTTTACAATAATGCCATCGGCCCTAGAACTATTAACCCGAGTTTCAAGCAAACACAACAAATTGGGAGAAAAATCCTTTCCATATTCCTTTACAAAATTATGGAACCTAGGGCACCCAGTTCCTTGACAGTTCCAACATAATATTTTTGTGTTCATAAACAACAATAATAATAAGAGACATAAAATCCAACCCACAAACAACAGAAATTAACAATTTATCTCATTACTGCAATCGTCCTCATCAACCATCACTTCCTTGACAACTTGAGACATTAGACTTGGATTCCTTTCAATATCACAAACCAACCCTTTCATTGTTGATTTCAACTCAACCAAGTCATGCAATTGATTCTCCATCATCTCGTCTAGTGGTTTCCCTCGTTGTCCATATATAACATTTTGAGCTCTCAAGTGTGTTTCTTAGGGAGCGACATATTTTCCACCGAATCTAAAAATCTCAATCTCTTTATTAATGTTCGAACCCAATTTTTTCCCTTCCATTATGCGCACTGCAATATGCTTTTCTTTATTCAAATTTGCTGAAACATTTACTGGTAGTACAATATTTTTCCTCGATCAGCCGCACCCATCAACCCCAATTTTGATCCATCATCAAATGCCCATTGCCCAATGTCAGTTTTCATTCCAAATCTGCCATTATTAGGCCTTAATGCTGATGAACAAGCTTTTGGCCCAGTGGCCATCATCACACTTTTACCCTTAGCCCCCTTCTTAGCCTTAATCTCCAAAGGTCTACTTTTTGTCACTTGTAATCCTAAATCTCCATTATCTCGTACCCTGTTGATATGTTCCTAATTTTTTCCCCCATTTCACCATCAAACTCTTCATTAACAGTGAATTGATTTTCTCCCTAAAATCACCAAGTGTCGCGAAATGCGATCCCCCAATTAGACTGCCGAAACCATCGTTCCTCCCTTCACCTGTAACTCAACCTCTTCGTTTCTGTCACTCTACCACCATCCAAGACCCAAAAGGCTCCTCCTCCATCTTTCGTTCAAAACTCGACTTCTCCATAACTGGACGAGAATAGTTAGATTCTACCTCCGGTGTTGTCGTCTTATCCCCCGCACACAAATCTGCTCTATGCCCATAAAGCCCTCACTTGAAGCAAATGTTTAGCAAGCCTTCATATTCAACTCATTGAAGACAGCAATTGATTCTAACCTTGGACACTAGTAGCTTTTCAAATCGACACAGACCGTCAGCTGTGCAAACTGTCCCCTGCGAGCACAGTCCGTGTCAACATCCAATTTTACCAGCGGTCCAATTTTTTGACCAACTGCCTTGAGAAGACAATTTGAGTAATACCCCTCTAGTAATCTCGGAAGCCATATCCAAATAACCTACGATTCAATCCCACTTTGGGTGGTTGAGAAATCCAGTGACCATGGCCGAACAGTCAGATACCGTCCAAATATTACCCACGATTCCGCAACTAAAGCCTTGTTATAGTTGTTCTTGTCCTGAAATCTAACTAGAAAAATAAATCTTTCTCAAGATCCATAAGGTGAATCGGGCATTTTGGGTTCCATAGTAAGGTAATTTTGTTCAACAACACATTAAATCCAATCTTTCCCCCCCAGCATTTTTACATAATTGTTCTAGCCATATGACATTCAATATACTTTTGTACCCTATTAGAGAACATGATCAACGGTACACCTTTAACGAATTCAGTTAACACATCACCTTCTGTTAGGGCAAAATTTTCCTCCATGAAAGCATTTTGCTCCTTAACAGATGAATCCCCTAAAAATGTTTACTTATACTATACTTTAGAGACATCTGATCGCTAATTTTTTTTGCCCATTCCTGCCCACCATCAGATCGTCTTTGTCTAACTATAGTTTCGGCCTGGTGCGTACTTTTTTCGTAGCCTTACCAACACCACTGTTAAATCCAGGACTATTGGCACCCACTGTGGACTCCACCATAGGAAGTGTAACACTCGTCATTTTTACTCTTAGAGATACTTTGATGTTTGGTTTAAAGGACTTTTCAATTATTTTATTTTGTCCCAAATAAGAATTAAATTCTCACTAATCTTTGATGTGGAGTATATTTGAATATGTATATCAAATCTTAAACACATATTTATTGCATTCACAACTTGTATCTAACATAATAAAAAAGAATAGACTATCATTTAAATTTAGTAGAGATGTTTTTTAAAAGTCAAGTCTAAGTTATCATATGAAAAGCACATATATATATATATATAGAGAGAGAGAGAATTTAATTCACGTGTTTTAAATATGTTAAATGTTATATTTAGGATCTATTTGGCTTTGTTATTGTAGTGTAAAAGTACTTTTGAAAAGTTGCATTTTGAAAAGTATTATAATAAAGTGCTAGAAAAGTGTAGTTTATTAATTTTTAGTGTTTGCCGTTGCAGCTAAAAATTGCTAAAAATTACGGTTGAAAGTTAAATTGTTCATACTAAACATGATATTGAAAAGTAAAAATTCATGTAATAACAAGTGTTGTTAATTCGATAATAATAAACACTATTAAATTAGTTAATTGAAATGATATTTATGTAATCTAATTTAAGTATATAAATCATATTAGATATTAGTAATATTATAACAATTATTATAAAATCCATACATTTATGTAATTTAAATATTATAAAATAATGTATTCAAGTTATACTTCTTAACCACACTTTGTAGTTGGGTACATAAAAGAAATTTAATAAGAGTTAAATGAAATTTTCACATCTCAAACCCTAAAACCCAAATGCCATTAAGCTTATCACCAGCTTTTCCATTTGGCATTTCTTTAAAGTGCTTCTGCATCCCAAACACAACTTATTTAGGATTACTTCTACAGTGCTCTTAAGATTTAAGAAGCAATCCCAAACGCAACCTTAAGCTAGCATGTAAACACCTAAGCTAACGTAATGAATTGTTTTAAGTATAAGACCAATTTAGAATTTAAGCAATAGTCTAGGGACATCTCATGAATTAGTCCTTTATATTTATAGAATTTTATTGGATGACTAGAATGATTAAAATTTTGAAAATTATATATACTTCTATAGTTTATCAACAATCCATACAAAATAAACATGTTTATTAAACAATAACTTATTAAATTGATTTCCTTGATCTTATTTTAGAATATATATATATATATATTGCACGTTTAGTTTAAAATTTTATTTTGATATATTTTTAACATGCGTAGGCAATAGAACTTCAACAACTCTTGCACATCTTTAGAGATGTTTACATGCAGTACTAATAAAAGATTTAAAACCCTCCACCTCTAAGTAGATGGCAAAATCAAACTTTAGGAATAAGTTCTTACTCCACAGGACCTGCTCATCAATGATAGTGAGATGCCCATCATCAAGGCGCTTCCATGTCTCACTGCCCCCCAACCTCCTTCATCTGTCTTCTCCAAAGATGCCACCACCACCCTGGCTCTCCTTGACCACCCAACTTTCCCATACGCATGGTAACCAAAACCCCCAGCATAAGACAGTTGTATTCCAGTCATTTGACCACAAAAGTCGTTGAGGTGATCGTGGCCTGTAAAAATAACCTTCACGTCGCCTGCTTCTACCATTGTTGTGAAGAAGCCTGAGTTTATAGAAGCCAAAGTAATCCCTTCTTGTCTCACCCCAGTGAAGTTAGATACGTCGAAACTAGCAAATTCCGGCAGTGGGATGTGAAAATACACAAGCCCTGACACAGATGATTTTTGAGCCATTGGTAGCCTCATGTAGACGTTCTGAGATAAACATAAATTGTTTATTATTAGATACAAAGATGGCATCCACTGACAGTTCAATTGAGGTTCTTACCTGAAGTTTTGTAGAGGTGCGTTGAAACCACAGCTGTTGAGAAGGTTTTGATCCAGCCATAGCCACAGATAGAAGGAACTATGGAGTGATCGCCACTGTCAAGGAAGTAGAGGTTGAGGACTGATTTGTTTGCAAAACTAGAGCCTTCAACCCCACCCACTTCTAGGTTATAGTTGTCAAAACCATCTATGATACGTGCTTCAGATAGATTGACTTGAAATAGTGTATGCTTCAACCCTACTATGTGTTTCATAACCCTTCCCTGGATAAGGTGCCTTCCTAGTGATGGTTCCCCAATACAGCAGCCCAAGGAATCTCTGCAGCAATTGCAGGGGCAAACGCTGCATTTAATGATTTGGCTGAATCTTTGGTATCTGATCCAAAGATATTATCCCCTAACGTAAGAAAAGATCACCCTATTAATAAAGCTAAGGGTTTTGGCCAATAAGGTCACCAGATAAATAAAATCAACACTAACTACTCTGGCAAATGAAAGATTAAAATTTTCATAGTTTCATCACAAAAAGTTTCTTTTTTCTTACGATGAGTAAGCGTCAAAGGATTGTATCGGATAATGGATTACCTGTGAAAACAATTAAATTTGGTTTCTCAGCTTCGATCATGCACTGGATAAACAAACTAGTGTTGAGAGCAGAGCAACCATGAACCTGACTAGGCAACATATTCAAACACGGTGTTGTTTTACCATCAGCATAGTGCATGTCTGCCATTTGTAGTATCTTAAACTCCCCAGTCCGACCAAACCTCAGCTTCTGCGATAGCTATAATGGCGGAGATTGTCATCTCACGACTGCCGAAAGGTTAATTGGTAGAAAACAAAGCAAAAGCACAACCATCGCTACAAAAAAACCGTGTAAAGGAAGTGACACCCAAAGTTTCCACTTGCTGTAAACAAGCAAAAAAGCTAGTGCCATTGTTGGGGCTTTTTTGAGGGGGTTTGGAGTTTCCTATCAAACTTTAAATAAGGAAACAAAGGAAAGCATAGTATTATTAAATATGATTTTCATAGCATGAAACGAGGATTTGTCTTGGCTGCTACCCAATAACTGTTGACTGTCAGTTCTCAAAAGCTGTTTTCATATTGGAACATACATAGAAATATACCTGACGAACTTAGGCCTGTTGGAAGCGTAATAAAAATAACTCAAATACTAATTTTATTACACACAAATAAAACTTAATGCAAACTTTTTTCTCTCTATACTAGCTGCTGCTAGCTTTTCTTTTATAGCTCACACACTTTTTTCTTTTTTCTTTTTTCTTTTTTTCTCCCAATCTCACTAATATTTTCCAACACTTACACACACTTTATAAAATTCTACTTACATATATATATAGACATAGTAAGCCTTAATGATTGCGTATCCTTAAGTATATCATAAAGGATAATACTTATCCATTGTACATGCCTTGCCTTGTAGGACTTTTCAATGTTGCTATTTTTCATGAAATTTCCAACATAATAAGCTTTATCATTTTCATGAGGTGAAAGCCAATTTGCATACAAACTCTTTGGTTGCAATTTTTGACTTTGAAAATTTTGTTTGATTTCTAACACTTCCCATCAAACCAAATTTTTCATCCCAAGCTTTTCTTTGAGTTTATGGAATATGTCCACTTTCAATGGCTTCGTAAAAATGTCTGTCAATTGATCTTCTGTTCTTCAGCAAACTAACTCCATATTTTTATTTTTCACTTGCTCTCAAATAAAATGATACTTTGTATTGATATGCTTGCTTCAACTATGAGACACTGGATTCTTTGCAAGAGAATTGTGGACTTATTGTCAACATAAATTGTAATTGGACCTTCTTTTATAATAGATAATTCACCCAAAATATTCTTCAACCAAATTACTTGACACTTACATGTTGCAACAACCATGTATTCTGCTTCACACGTTGAGAGGGTTACTATTTGTTACTTTTTCGATGACCATGAAAATGCTGCGTAGCCAATATGGAATAAATATTTGGATGTGCTTTTGAGATCATCCAAGTCACCACTATAATCACTATCTGAATAACCAACCAATTTTGAACTTTGTAAGTATGTATAAAATAAACCCTAATCCAACGTACCTTTGATGTATCTTAAAATTCTCTTTGTTGCAATCAGGTGATCTTGTTTTGGCTTCTCCATGTATCTACTAACTATTCCCACTACGTACATGATGTCTGGCCATGTGATAGTCAAGTATCTTAAACTTCCAATGATACTTTCAAACAACGTTGGATTTTTCGGCTTGCAATCTTTCATATTGAATTTTCTTAAAATTTGTTCCGCATACTTCTTTTAAGACACAAATGTTCCATCTTTCATTTGTTTCACTTCAACTCCAAGAAAGTATGACATTTCACCAATATCTGTCATTTCAAATTCTTTAGTCATAGCTTTCTTAAAGTCATTGAACATACCTAGATTGTTTCTCATAAAAATCATATCATCCACATATAAGCACACGATCATGATTTCACCAACTTCATTTTTCTTTGTATATAGAGCATGCTCGTATGGGCTTTTCATGAATCCGTTCTTCTAAAAGTATTCATCTATTCTTGTGTACCATGCTCTCGGAGCCTGCTTTAGTCCATATAAAGCTTTCTTCAAACGATAAAATTTGTCTTCTTGTCCTTGTTTGCAATATCCAGGTGGTTGTTCAATGTATACTTCTTCTTCTAGGTAGCCATTAAGGAATGTTGACTTCACGTCCATTTGATAAATTTTTCGTTTATTTTGTGCTGCAATTGTAACAACCCGATTTAGGGCCTAGTCAGAATAGTGGTCTCGGGACCACAAATCTAGAGTCAAATAAATTATTTTATAATTTCTTAGATGTTATAGTATGTTTTTAAGAGTGCATGAAATATTTGGTGAGTTAATTGTGACGTTTGTGAGACCAATTGTGAAAAAAGACTAAATCGTATAAAATGAAAAAGTCCTATTTTGATTTCTAAAAGTGCCAAATAGATAGAGAACCTAAATTGGGGGTCCTTAAAGGGAAATTAGGCCCTTTAGGGAGGCATGGCCGGCCATAGGAGACAAAGGTGTTCAAATTTTCAAAATTTGGTAGGTTAGGTGGCTTATTTTGACTAAAATAGGAGAAATTAAAAGAAAGATGATATCATCCTTTTTTTTTCATCTTCTTTATCCATCAAAAATTAACCATTGAAGGGGGTTTGAAAGATTAAAAATTTTAGCAACTTTAAGCCTTCACAAGTAAGTGATTTTCCAACCCTTTGTTGAATATTTTTGTATTTTTGAGACCCTTGAAGCATGAGCTTTCAAATGAGGGTACTATTTTGCAAAATGATTAAGAGTGTAGGGTTTTTCCATGAAAGGGTTTGTAATATTGGCTGAGTTTTTACGGAAGAAAATAAGTCTTGGGTGTATTATGAACAATTTTTGTGAAAGGTGTTAGCATGAAAACACCTAAAAAGACTATATTGCATAAGTTGTAAAATAGATGTTAAGTATGTGAAATAGTGGGAATTTGGAGTTGCTATAAGAGTAAAAAGGGTTCGTCTAGGCTTAAGATGCGAAGAAATTTGATAAAAAATCAATTTTCAAGCTTAGGGGTAAAATGGTCATTTTGCTAAAGTCTAGGGTCGAATTGGTCATTTTACCCAATTATGAATTGTAGAGTGCCTAGATTGATTAAGTGACTAAATAAGTGCATTTTGTTATTATAGATTAAGAAATATAGAATTTGAACCTAGACTGAGGGATAGCCAAGCAAAACGACTAAATCGACTAGTCACCACATTTTGTAATCCGAGATAAGTTATATGTAAATAATACAACTGCATTAATAATATATGCGTTTGAATTGCATTGAAATTATTATAATATGAATTGCTTGGTTATGGAAATAAGAGAATATGATGAGAATAGAGATAGTAGAATTCCCGAATGAACCTCAGGAAATAAATCGGATATTCATGCCATGACGTTTGGGTCACTTGCGTGAGCTAGTGTAAGACATGTGCATCGGCCACATTATGAGAGCCAGTGTAAGACTATGTCTGGGATATGGCATCTGCATTGAGACGAGTGCTAGTGTAAGATATGTTTGGGACATGCATCGGCCTCAAGATGTAAGCCAGTGTAAGACATGTCTGGGATATGCATCGACTACGAGATGTGTCAGTGTAAGACCATGACTGGGGCATGGCATCAACACAGATATGTTAGAGCTTGTGTAAGACCATGTCTAGGACATGGCATCATCACTTGCACCCATGTTTGAGGCTAAATGGGTATCCGATAATGTCCCAAATGGTTCAACGGTGAAAGTATGATTTCAAGTTAACAAGAAAAGTATAACCGTGTTATGAGTGGTACAGGTACCTATATGATATGTATGAAATGTGAGATCAATATATGCTATATGAGGTGCATTGAATATTAATGAGTAAGTTTTTCTTATGCCACTTGTGTATCATGATGCTTGTTGATGGATGATAAAGTTATATTGTATATTTATTTATGTGCAACTTATTAAGCTTTATGCTTACTCCCTCTCCTTTTTCATTTTCTTATAGTGCCGCCTATCTAGCTCAAGGACCAATAGAATAGAGATATCGATCACACTATCAATCGAAGTTTTGAGTATAATTTGATTTATATTTTTGAATATGGCATGTATAGGGCTTAGATTTTACTAATTTTTGTGTCATTGAGAACTGGCCAAATGTGTTGGCTTGGGTTGGAAACTCTTCAATTTGTATTAAGCCTTGAATGATGGCTATTATTCATTTTGATTTATATGCAAAGATGATATTTCATGGATAAGTAAAATGCACAAATGGAATGTTATTTATTGTGGCTGATTTGGTTTTATTAGATAGCCTTATATTGGTTTTGGTTGCCATAGAGCAGGTTGTGTAAATAAGGCCGGCTAAAAGGCTTGGTAAATAGCCTTATATTGTCCACACGGATAGACACACGAGCGTGTGTCTAGGCCGTGTGTGATACACTATCTGCCTTATGGGCGTATGGTCTGGCCGTGTGTCCCCTGTACGTAAAAAAAATTCAAGTCAGTATGCATGATAGTAAACACACGGGCAGAGACATGGCAGTATGTCTCAGCCGTGTGGGGAACACGGCCTAGCACACAGGCGTGTGCCTTGGTCATGTGACATTTTGGGGATGCTCACCTTAGAAACAAAATGTCCATGTTTTTGCACACGGGCTAGGACACGGGTGTGTCATGGCGTTGTGAAGGACACAGGCCAGGGACACGGGCGTGTGAAAACCCATGTAGGTGTGCATTTAGAATTAATGGCTACACGAGTGTGTTTCCCTTCTATACAGGCATGTGCCCTGTTCAAGAGTCAAATTTTCTATAGATGGTTTAAGGATCTGGGTTGATCTCGAATAGTTTTCAATGGTCGTTTTGGGCCTTGTAGGTCCATAATAAGAAGTTTAAAGTAGAAATTGAAAAGTTCTTAAGTGGACCAAGTCTTGACGACTTGGGGAACGTTTATGTACATAAGAACGAATTAGGTAATACTTCGTATTCCATTCCGACGTGGGTTACGAGTTTGGGGTGTTACAGCAATTGCCATGAAAAGCCTTATAATATCAATTCTGGCGACTGGAGTAAATACTTCATCATAGTCTACACCATATCTTTGCTTGTAGCCTTTTGTAACTAGCCTTGCTTTGTATTTCTCCACTTTTCCTTCTTTGTTAGTCTTCGTCTTGTACACCTATTTGACTCCAATTGGACTATGTCCTTCTGGTAGACTTGTTAGCTCCCATGTGTCATTTATTCTTATTGCTGCAATTTCTTCATCCATTGCCTTCTTCCATCTGACATCTTTAATTGCATCTTTATATATTATTGGATCACTTTCTGTCATTAAACAGAATAATGAATAATCGAGTATTGTTTCTATGGGTTTTGTAACCTCATAGATATCACGTAAACTATGCATTCTTGTAGGTGCTTCTTCTGAGTTGTTGGTATTGCTGCTGGTTGGTGGTGATAATGTTGTAGGAGTTGTTGCAACAGGACTTGGAGAAGGGCTTTGATAATCGCCTTGTTCTTGATTAGTGAAGTCGTTGTCTTTTTCATCATTGAAAAATAATCCTTCAATTTTCTTTTCTTCTTCGCTCCATCTCCAATAATCAGCTTCATCAAATTCAACATCTCTTGAAATAATAACTTCCTTGGTGAGAGGGATGTATAACCTATATGCCTTGCTTCTTATTTCATAACCAATAAAAATATATTTTACTCCTTTATTGTCAAGCTTCTTTCTCGTCTGGTTAGCAACATGAGCATATACGATGCATTCAAAAATCTTGAGAAGTCCAACTCCTGGCTTTTGATTGCTCCAAGCTTCGTTTGGCATCTTGTGATAAACTATAATTTATACATATTTTTATCTCATGCTTAGCACATTTATGGATGGTTTCTCCTTATATTTGGTGAATTAAATGCTCCTAATCCTTTAATTTCATGTTTTATACTTAGGTGAGCGTAGGAAAGCAAAAAGAGTGAGAAACGGGCCGAAAACGGAGAAAATGGACCCATATGGGAAATCAACACGACCTGGACTTCCTCACACATGTAAGCCAAACGGCTATGCCCATTTGGCAGGATCGAAGCATGACTTACACGGGTAGACTACACGCTCGTGCCTATTTAACAGCCTTGACCACGGGCTAGAGCAATCGCACACAGGCGTGTCCCTGTCAAGCCCAAGTATAGTCCTATTTGGAAAAGGCCACTTTTGAGGGATCTTAGGCATTCAAAAGCCTATTTAAACACCTGAGGAGGCACTTAGAAGAGACACGCGGAGTAGGAGGCAAGGAATTACTCAAGGGAAGCCGATTGTTCCATCTCAAAAGTCGGATTCATCGTCAAGACTGAAAATCTCCCTTCAATTTCCATTTAAGGGTTTCGGGTTTTCTTTATGTTTTGTATTTATTATTCTTCTGAGATATTTTCTTTTATAATTATGAACTAAACCTCCTAAATACCTAAGGGGAATGAAACCTAAGACAGACCTTGCTATTATTATCTGAATTGTATGATAACTATTTAACTTGTTCTTAATTATGTGTTCTTAATTTTTGTTTTAATATTCCAGGATATTGATTCAAGTTAATGCTCTTATTCAGAGGAGGAAAAGACCCTGTCTAAGAGTAAATTTGTTGTAATTAAGCAGAGTTGATTGCACGCCTAGAGATAGGGTGATAAGATTTTTTCGGATTAGGGTGAAACCTAATAAGAGGATTCATAGGTCGAGTTAATGCAACACTAGGGCGTTAATTAGAAAGAGATTTCAATTAATCAACCTAGGGTTAGACATTATTAGTCTTGAGAGAGATAATAATATAACTTAGGGATTTCTACGGATCAAGTCAAATGAATAAATCGTCTGATTCAGAGTCAAATAGCAAGTATTGTCTTAATCAATCGAATTTTCCCAAAAGCTTTTCCCCAATTTCTCTCTGTGCACTCTTAGTTTAGTTAATTAGTTTAGATAAACAATTCCCTTAATTTTTAGGTTAGATAATAAAAAGAAAGTAATTACAAGTACTCTTGGTTCCTTTGGGTTTGACAATCCGGTCTTGGTAAAGCTATACTACTGTTCGATAGGTACACTTCCCTTCATCGTGATAATAGTTAGTTTCAAGAATAATTAATTATAAATTTTTAAAACCTGTCACGAATATCACGTATCAAGTTTTTGGCGCCATTGCCGAGGAACTAGGATATTAGGAACACTTGATTTTTATTACTTTAGCCATTCTACTTTATTTGCAATTTAAATTTTTATTTTCTTTGTTAATTTTTCTTTTATTCGTTCCTGGCAGTTTTTATAGTGTATGACTAGAAGAAACTTGTCGGGAACATTACAGTTTGATAGTGAGATCGATCGTACAGTTCGAAGAAATCAAAGAGAAATAAGGCGAAGCTTATGATACACAAAGGAAGAGCAAGAGGACGATACTTCAACCACAACCGAGGAGATGGCTGAAAACCAAGAAAATCTGCTACCTCCTGCGATTACTACTAATCAGAATCCTGCTCCACGTACTATGTATGATTATGCTAAACCTTCTTAAACAGGAACTAAATCGAGCATAGTTAGGCCTGCTGTTGCTGCAAATAATTTTGAACTGAAACCTAACACCATTCAAATGATCCAACAGTTTGTTCAGTTTGATGGTTTGTGATAAACCATAATTTAAACATATTTTTATCCCATGCTTAGTGCATTTATGGATGGTTTCTCCTTAGAATTGGTAAATTCGATGCTCCTAATCTTTTAATTTCATGTTTATACGTAGGTGGGCATAGGAGAGTAAAAAGGGCAAGAAACGGGCTGAAAACGGAGAAAATGAACCCATGTGGGAAATCAACAAGGCCTGGACTTCCTCACACGGGTGTGTCACACAGCCGTGTCCCTTTGGTAAGATCGAAGCATGACTTACACGGGTGGATCACACGCCCGTGCCCATTTAACAGCCTTGACCACTGCCTTAAGTAATCGCACACAAGCGTGTCACACGGGCATGTCCCTACCGAGCCCAAGTTTAGTCCAATTCGAAAAAAGCCAATTTTGAGGGATCTTAGGCATTCTAAAGCCTATTTAAACACTTGATGAGGCACTTAGAAGAGGGGACGCAGAGTAGGAAGCAAGGAATTACTCAAGGGAAGCCGATTGATCTATCTCAGAAGCCAGATTCATCATCAAGACTGAAAATCTCCTTTCAAGTTCCTTCAGGAGTTTTGGGTTTTCTTATGTTTTGTTATCTTTATTCTTTTGAGATGTTTTCTTTCATAAATATGAACTAAACCCCCTAAATACCTAAGGGGAATGAAACCTAAGACAGATCTTGTTATTATTATCTGAATTATACAATTAATATTTGACTTGTTCTTAATTATGTAGTCTTAGTTCTTGTTTTGATGTTCCAGGATATTGATTCAAGTTACGCTCTTATTCAGAGGAGGAATAGACCCTGTCTAAGAGTAAAATTCTCATAATTAAGCGAAGTTGATTGCGCACCTAGAGATAGGGCAACAAGATTTTGTCGGATTAGGGTGAAACCAAATAAGGGAATCCATAGATCGAGTTAATGCAATCCTAGGGTGTTAATTAGAAAGAGATTTAAATTATTCAACCTAGGGTTAGACGTTATTAGTCTCAAGAGAGATAATAATATAACTTAGGGATTTCTACTGATCAAGTCAAATGAATAAACCATCTGATTCAGAGTCAAATAACAGGTGAAGTCTAGGTGGATTTTTCCTTAGGTATTGTCTCAATCAATCGAATTTTCCCAAAAGTATTTTCCCAAGTTTTCTTTCTGTGCATTCTTAGTTAGTAATTAGTTTTGATAACCAAACCTCTTAATTTTTAGGCTAGATAATAAAAAGGAAGTAAATACTAGTACTCGTAGTTCCATTGGGTTCGACAATCCGGTCTTGCTGAACTATACTATTGTTCGATAGGTACACTTGCCTTAATCGTGATAATAAGTTAGTCTTAAGAACTATTCATTTATAAATCTTTAAAACCTGTTACGAATATCACTCATCAAGTTTTTGGTGCCGTTGTCGGGGAACTAGGATATTAGGAACACTCGATTTTTATTACTTTAGCCATTTACTTTATTTTCAATTTAAGTTTTTATTTTATTTTCTTTTCTAATTCTTCATTTATTTTTTTCTGACAGGTTTTTCTAGTTTATGACCAGAAGAAACCTGTCAGGACCACTACTTTTTGACGGTGAGATCGACCACATAGTTTGCAGAAACAAACGAGAAATAAGGCGAAGCCTAAGATACACAGAGAAAGAGAAAGAGGACGATATTTCAACCACAACCGAGGAGATGGCTAAAAACCGAGAAAATCTGCTACCTCATGCGATTGCTGTTAATCAGAATCTAGCTCCGCACACTATGTATGATTATGCTAAACCTTCTTTAGCAGGAACTAAATCGAGCATAGTTAGACCTGCTGTAACTGCAATTACTTTTGAACTGAAACCTAACACAATTCAAATGATACAGCAATTTGTTCAGTTTGATGGTTTGCAGGACGAAGATCCCAACGCTCACTTGGAAAACTTTTTGGAACTATGTGATACATTTAAAATTAATGGCATTTCTGATGATGTAATTCGCCTTCGGTTATTCCCTTTTTCATTGAGAAACAAATCTAAACAGTGGTTGAACTTGTTTCCATGGGAGTCAATCAGTACTTGGGAACAAATGATCGAAAAGTTTTTATTAAAATATTTTTCACAGACTAAAACGGCTAAATTACGTAATGATATCTCTTCTTTTGTGTAGATGGATTTATAAACACTCTACGATGCATGGGAGAGATACAAGGACCTTTTGCAAAGATGCCCTCACCATGGGTTACCACTCTGGCTACAGGTTCAAACATTTCACAACGGCCTGAATCCTTCGACTCGGCAGATGATTGATGCAGCCGTTGGTGGAACTATCAATAATAAGACACCTAAGGCGACTTATGAATTTATTGAGGAGATGTCACTGAATAACTATCAGTGGCAAGTTATGAGGACAAAGCCGACGAAGGCAGCCAATGTTTTCAACCTCGATGCGGTTACTATGCTATCTAACCAAGTAGAACTCTTAAATAAAAAGATTGACGGTTTGTGTGGCTCTACTCAAGTACATCCAGTGATGAGGTGCGATTCGAACGGAGAAGGAGCATGCACAGAACACCAACTCTTTAACCCTAGTATCGAGGAGGAACAAGTCTAATATATGTGTAACAATAACTCTAGACCCCAAAATAACCCGTATAGTAACACTCATAATGCAGGTTGTAGGAACCATCCCAATTTCTCGTAGGGCGGTCAAGGAAATCAAATCCTCTCGAGTTTCAACAACCACCTTACCAGCAAGAAAAGAAGCCGAACCTTGAGGAGATGTTAACAAAATTGAACTCGGTGTCAGAAACTCGTTTCCAAAATATCGAGACTGTAACATCTCGAAATAGGGCCTAGTCGGAACAGTGATTTTGGGACCACAAATATGATGAGGAAAATTTCATTTTTATTATATTTTTATGGTCTACGATTTCACAGAATAATTTCGTGAAAATTTCGTTCGAAAATTTTGACGTTTGGGCACTCAATTTGGTCAAAAGGACTAAATTGTAAAAAATGTAAAAAGTTGAGTTTTCATGTTAGAGGTGTCTAATTATTATGAGTTTTTAAATTAAAGTTCCTTAAATGGTAATTAGACCATTTTGAAGTTTGTGGACAAAAATGGACATGGTATTATAGGTTTTTAAAAGTTTTTCATTAAGGGAATTTTAGTAAATTGGTAATTAAATGAATTAAAAAGCCAAAATAAGCCAAATTTGCTCATCTTCTTCCTCATGGCTGAATGTCTCATGAAAAACACAATGGCTAGGGTTTTCAAGATTTCCAAGCTCATTTGTAAGTGATCCCGAACACCGTTTTTAATGTTCTTTACATTTTTGAAGCCCGGTAACATGATCTACCCATTTCTACCATTATTTTGAGCTAGGGTTTATATTTAAAAATTTACCCATGAGTAATATGCATGAATCTTAATGTATAATGGTATAAAATGAGTGTTGGGTGTTAAATAAACGACTTTTACTAAGCGGTTTTCGATGAAAACGTCCGAATGGATCGTTTTGTAAAAGTTGTAAAATTGGTCATAAAAGGGTGATTTAGTGGAAATTTGGGGCTGTCATAGTTATAAATATAATTTATCTAGGCTTAAAATGTAAGGAAATTGAATAAATATCATTTTACGAGTATTGGGGCAAAAGTGTAAATATGTAAAAGTTTAGGGGTCAAAATGAAAATTTGTAAAAATATGATTTTTGGACCCATATGAATAATGTGACTAATTAGTAGGCTAAATGTGATATAATAGATCAAGGAAATCGAGATTCGTGCTTAACTCTGGAAAATACAAGGTAATAGACTAAAATGGTAAATTGTCGTTGCTGGATCCGAGGTAAGTTCGTGTGTTAATAATAATGCAATACTATGCATGAATTGTAATTCTCTATTCGATATGGCATAAATTGTATGATTTAATATGTTTAAGAGAAGTTGATGAATGGTGTGTATGATATGGAAAATGTTATGTTTGTTGTGTCAAGTGAAATTCAATGACAAATTATCGTTACATGAATTGAATGTTAAATTACTATTACATGGGTTGTATGTATTGCTACACGGTT
This sequence comes from Gossypium arboreum, assembly GCF_025698485.1. Taxonomy (NCBI): domain Eukaryota; kingdom Viridiplantae; phylum Streptophyta; class Magnoliopsida; order Malvales; family Malvaceae; genus Gossypium; species Gossypium arboreum. The sequence goes on from NC_069077.1 coordinate 32,340,220, forward strand.
TTACCTAATGAGATTTCGACGAGTAAGTTCGAATAACTTAAAGTAAACCTCTAATATGCCTAAATGCATGTTTTATGAATGTGTGATGGTTGTATATAATCATGGCATGAAAATCCATGAAATGTGTTTGTAATAAATATGACAAAATGATAAATGTCTCAGTTGAATCAATAAGAGATATCTGATGGATACGCCATTCTTAATTGATACGAGATCCTGCATGTGTTACAGAAAAGGATTTAGCCCAGACGGGTAATCCGTTGATCTCGGAGTAAAAAGGATCTAGCCTGGACGGGTGTTCCTATAGTGATCTAGCCTCCCGAAGAATATGTGTAAACGGATTTAGCCTGGACGGGTAATCTGAATTAGGGTCTGAATTTAGCCTGGCCTGGTAATTCAGATCCAAGCTCATTGAGGGTGTTTGTCATCACAAGAGATTTAGCCTGGACTGGTAATCCTGCTGTAAGATGTGAGATTCGCGGGAGTGCGTGCTTGAAAATGATCACTTGTATGATTTGACAGTAAATGGCTATCCATCGAGATTCTCGAGAAATTCAACGGGATCAAAATGAGAAATGAGAATGGAAATTCTTGAATTATTGAACTCAACTAAGATTAATACTATGATGTTTTGTCATAAGACTAATTTGATGGTTGAGTGCATGTGATAGGGAATTATCCTATACTTGGGATGTATGACTAAGTATGCCCAAGAGAAATAATGACTTTTATTTTAAGCTCTATTGTGAAAAATGAGTAAGGGATCCATGAAATGGTAAGTTCATGATTAGTTGGAAATGATCTTATGATAGTGAACATTATATTGTACCAAAACAGAATTGGACAGCAGCATTAGTCCTATTTTGAAAATCCACCAAAAATAGTGGAAATTGAGTTAGAGATTGAATTAAATATGAAATGAAATATTATTGAGTCTAGTTTCACATAGAAGAAACGGTACAAGAAAAATAATTTAATATTAAGAGATATTCGAATTCCCGTGAGACAGAGTCAGAATGAGTTTGGAATCCCCTGTTCTGACTTTGGAAAATCACTAGAAATTGTAAAAAAATAATTATGAGTTATGAATCATATGAATGAAATACTAAATGAATCTACTTTCAGGAGAAAGAGACAGGAACATTATCTGAGTTTCATACTATGAGATAAATAAATTTTAGTGAAGAAAGGTCGAAGCTGTCAAACAGCAAAACAAATGAGACTTTGAATAATAAACTGTACTTATTAGCTAGACTAAAAATTCTTAAAATTTTCTAGTTTCTGGGAAAATTAACAGATATTAATTTGGAGTTCCTTAGCTCTAGATATAAATAATTTAATGACTGTGACTCGAGAAAACAGCTTAGCTGGAATTTGAATAATAGAAAAATATGAAAATAGCATGTTATCGCATTGCTTATTATTTTCATGCGAGCTTACTAAGCGTAAAGCTTGCTCCCTCCTTTTCATTTATTTTAGTTTTGTCAAGTCAGCTCAGGGTTGGAGATTTTCGGAGGTGGCATCACACTATCGAGCCATTATCCGTGGAGTATTGATATGTGCATGTTAAATGTTTTCAAGTGAGTGGCATGTATAGGGACTTAGTTTTTCTATGATGACTATTGTTATGATTAACCAAAGGTATTGACCTATATTGATTTGTTGTTTATATCCATGAGATGTGGCTTATAATGATTTTGGCTTGTAAGCCTATTTATCCATGATATGTGTTAATGTCTTGAATTGTGGTTATGTGATTATGCTTGTTCACTACGTATGAGAAGTATATGGCATGTGTACACGATGAATGCCTTAGGACCATTTGAGGCGGTCATGGTCATGGAATGATTGTGTGATATCGTAATAAGTTGTTAGTACCCTGAACATGAATGTTGATGTATAAGTTAATAACCATAACATAATGGTATAAGTGATTAATAAGATGACAAGGTCAAATGTATGTGTGTGCATGTGAAAATGACAAAAAGGCTTGGAAATTAGGCCAAGTTTTCACCACACGGGTAGAGACACGGCCGTATGTCTCAGTCGTGTGGAGGACACGGCTTCTGGCTACAGGCGTGTGCTTCATCGTGTGTCCTTAAACGGTTGCTGACGTCATAAATATAGTTACACAGGCTGAGGACACGGGTGTGTCCCAAGCCACAAGGACGTGTCCCAAGCCACACGGACGTGTGTGACCACACGGCCCAACCCACACGGGCGTGTGACTTTCCAAAGTAAGAAAAATTGGTTAAGTTGCCCAAAGATTTTTAAAGTTCTCGATTTAGTCCCAAATCATCCCGATGTATGTTATAGGCTTCGAAGGCCTGTATAAGGGACGATATGCATGTGTTTGAAAAGTTTTAATTTTGGGCGATATTTGGTGACCCGGTTTTGTATGTTTGTGAATGTTTAAGTCTAGTAACGTCTCAAACCCTGTCCCGAAGTCGGACACGGGTGAGGGGTGTTACAAAGACAGCTCTTAAGAATCAACAAGCGTTAATCCAAGGGCTCGAAACTCAGATAGGCCAACTCGCCAAACTGATTTCTTAATGACCACAAGGTAGTTTGCCGAGTAAAATTGAATCTAACCCAAGGGAGCAAATCAATGCAATTACCATTCAAGATGTGGAAGGGTTAGTTACACCTGAACCAGAACCAAAGCAAGAAACTGTGGTAAGTAAAGGTAAGGGTAAGGTGAACCACAATGACCAGAAACCGGTAAGTAAAGAATACAAACCTCGTGTGTCATACCCAAACGCGACAAGGAAAGACCGCATAGAAATACAATTCGGTAAATTCCTTAAATTATTAAAAAAGTTACATATTAATTTACCGTTTATTGAAGCTCTTCCGCAGATGCCAAACGCAGTCAAATTCTTAAAGGAGCTTTTAACAAATAAATGAAAGTTGGATGAGGCGTCGCATGGGAATTGAATGCAGTTTATCAGCCATATTATAGAATAAGCTACCCAACAAATTGAAAGATCCAGGGAGTTTTACAATTCCTTGTTTAATTGGTAGTTTAGATGTTCATAATGTATTGGCTTACTTAGGAGTAAGCATTAATGTTATGCCTTATAAAATGTTTAAACAGCTAGGTCTTGGGAAACCCAAACAAACTAGGATGAGCATTCAATTGAAGATGTTCTTGTTAAGATCGATAAATTTATATACCCAGTAGACTTTGTTGTTCTAGACATGGAAGATGATAGTAACGCACCTTTAATTTTAGGACGACCCTTTTTAGCGACTGCTAGAACCGTTATTGATGTTGGCACAGGTGAACTCACACTTCGTGTGAGAGACGAAACAATCACCCTTCAAGCTCATAATTCGAGTAACACATTGAAAATTGAAGGTGGTTGTATAAATCATTCTACTAGTACTAATCATGTGGTGAAACCTTCATGCGAAACAAGCATTAAGAACGATATGAGCCATGTTCAAACAACAACAAAGGACCTATCTATAAAGAACGAAGGCTACAAATCGAGGAGCTAGATGAATGGTAGACACAAAAACCGAGAACACCCGATAAATCGAAATTGAGCCAGGACGAGCTCAATACCTCACCAAATCAACTTAAGGTTGGAGACGAAGTACTACTAGATGCAGTAGATCCTCGCATTACCACTTCTGAACCTAATGAAGAAATTCCTCTTACAGTACTCAGTATTTTCCCCTATGGTATAGTCGAAGTATTTCATCCCAATTCGGCACATTTAAGGTAAACAATACCCGTCTTAAACCTTATGTTGATAAAGTTGATAGCAGGGATGAGGAGTGTAAACTCCTCGCACCACCTAGACCATGTAGAAGAGAGGTTAGTCGAGCTTAGACTATAAATAAGCGCTTCTCGGGAGGCAACCCGAGCACTAATAGTGTTAATTTCTTTAAATCTTAGTTTTTAACATCTAACATACTAACCGAATCATGGAACACAGGCTTTCGAAAGACCACACGGCTAGACACACGGGCGTGTATTAGGCCGTGTTAAAACAGGGCAACATTTTTTTCCCAACACGGGGTACGATAAGTTGCCACAGCCATGTGATATGGCCATGGGCGAAACTGCCAGAACAACACGAGCATGAGATACACCCGTGCCTTGAAACCGTGGTTGAAACTAAGAATGTAACACGGGCGTGCGACACGCCCGTGCCATCCACCCGTGGTCGACATTTTCAAAACGAACACTGGCGTGGAAGAAGCGAACAAAGAAAGACACAGCCGTGCAACACGACCGTGTGCACCAACACGACAAAAGAACACAGGCGTGGTCCGAATGTCAGACGCACCCAAATTCAATTCACGAAACACAAAGGAAAAAACTAGGCCACACAGGCGTGTCCCACGGCCGTGTGCCCTAAAATCTATATAAACCTCTCACTATCCATCATTTCCCTCCCCAAAAATCCCTAACCCTAGCCACTACAACTCCACACACCCTACCCCCTACGCCCGTGCGCCGTCTACAATACCGATTTTGAATCCCCAAGCTCCTTCCTTTTGCGTTTGTTTACTCTTTTCTCTCTATTTTCTTTAAATATGTTGCTTATTTCATGATTTATCTACTCTATTGAACTATTTTGAATGAATATTCATAGTTAGAATATCAAAATACTCTTGCTTGTTTTATAAAAATTTTGTCATTTTAGTTACTACATTATGCTATACCCTTTCATTTTTTTTTCTTGTTTCATGAAATTTATGCTTACCCACATGCATTCATTCATATTTCCGTTACATTATTCTCATAATCCTATAACTGGATATATTAAGTAGTTTTGTTTACTTCATCCATTATGTAAGTCTCATGAAATATTCCTATTTAGTTTTATGCTTCCGTGCTATTTTTGGGACGTATTGGTTGACCTTTGATTTTTCAACGCATGTACAATGTCATCCTTACGTGTTAAGAAGATTGTTGTTCCTGCCTCGAAGAAGAGGAAAGGAGCAGCGTCATCCTCAGGTCCTACCATGGAGATTAGGCACCCATTCCTCTAGGTTCTCTTGGTACCCTAGGAGGAATTATATCAGATATTATAGGCCCGACCCTTAAGTGTAGGTCGCTGCATTGATTGGGTCGCACTTGAACAGATTCAATTGGCTGACGTGGTCTAAGCCCTCCTAACGACTGACCCGTGAGGGCTCTTCTTTGATATCGTCGAGCTGACGTATCTCGAGTTCATATTGGAACTCTGCTCAACGTTCTATCTTCAGACCGTCATGACAAACTTTGACGATCCTGAAGCGGTCTAGTTCTGTCTTGGTGGTCTAGTACGCCAGTTGAGCGTACCCGAGTTCAGGATTGCACTAGGGCTATACATGGAGGAATTCATGGACGATAATAAACTCAACACCCTCCACCGCCACATCCACTACTCCCCCTGAAAATGCTGGAGGGACCTTGTCCCTGCCTCGACCACCTACGATCCTAGCCACACCAAGGCATCGGCTCTCCCTCCATTCTTAAGGTATCTTCACGCTATATTGGCTCACACTCTGACAGGGAGACGAGAGAGCACCAGTGTCATCACCACCCATGACACCTATTTCTTATGGAGTATGGCGAATGGGCACGTCATCGACCTCGCCTACTTTATTACCCTCGCCATAACTATCAGACAGAGTGACACAGGAGAGGGGTCATTTCTATCGGGCCCTATGTGACTCGATTGGCTTAGCACTTTGGGCTCCTCAACACGGTAGCACAATCATCCTCCCTAACTCTCATCGGCCAGATGTCTCCACAGGGCATCTCAAGCGTGCTAAGTATGAGGATGATCAAGAAACGACATGGCACATAACCTTCTCAGTACCGCCTCACATAGTTCACCGAGGAGGGGGACCCAGAGGACATTACTGATGATGTCCCTCCATGTCACGAGGATCCACCGACTCAGCCACCACCCCCTCTCATCTAGTTCATGCAGCAGCTTCACACGCTGACATCTCTGAGCGCCTTACTCGATTCGAGCAACAGTGTTTTCAGCGCTTCAATAACATTGATGCTACTCTACAGCAGATTTTTCAGCACTTCCACATCTCATCACCACCCCCTCCTCGTGAACCATCTAGCGATGTAGATGTTTAAAAACTTTTATTTATTATTTTATGTTTTTACTTTTATTCTATTTTAAGACTACTTTTTGTTTTTCTTTAAACTTATTTTTAGTAGGTTTTATAATTTTTATTTTACAATTTTTAATTTCGGCTATTTCATTACCAGTAATTATGCTTCTTTATATTCCCTAAAAAGATCTTGATTCTATCACAGCTATAAAGAGCTCATCATCGCATAAGAACTAAAAACTCCATCGGGGAAGGTTCTCAACGATTGTCATGTCCTACTCGACCACGACTATAGCTACCACCAAATATAATATTCTTTTGGAGCAAAATTTATGGATTAATGAACCTTTACCACCACCGGAGTATCCTCCTCCACTTTCATCATTGCTTTGGTCGATTACTCTCCATCACTCCAATTCAAGGAGTTCATTCATCGTTTAGGAAGTTTCACTTCTCTCCTTATCTTATGATTATATATCTATACTTTTCAATATATCTATCTTTTTACATTGAGGGCAATGTACATCTTAAGTGTGAGGGGTCTTTCATATCATCATTAGAAAATCCCTGAATTTTGTCTTATTCTCACGTGAATCACTCATACCACTATTAGAATGAATTTTAATTAATTTATGATTTTTATTGATATGTCTTGAATTAAAACATAGGCAATTAGGTCTTGACTGTTTAAACTTTAAGACATTAGGGAATCAAGCATGATGAGTTGATTTTTGAAGAATTAAAAACTTTTAGGTTGTTTCCCTAAGTTTAGGTATTATCTTGAGTTGAAATTCACAAGTTTGAACATCAAAAAGCCATAATTTTTGTGAGATCTTGAGCCTTTAGAGCATATTTTACTCCTTTCATGCTCACTTTTATTATGAGTGCGTCAGTATTGATTTGTTATTCTAGAACTTGCTTGATTATGCATGTCAAGACCACATCATTTGATTTTATATTTCAAGATGATAAAGGCACTTAGGTTTAACCCTGTGATAGCCCAAAATTGACCCTAGTCGGGATGTGGTTTCGGGACCACAAAACCGAGGCATAAAAATAATTTAAAATTTATTTTGATGCCTATGATATGTGTTAAATTGTGTGTGACATTTTTGATGATTTGATTTAGTGTTATAAATGTGAATTTCACTAGAAAGGGCCTAGTAGTAAACTTTGAAAGTATGATGGGAAGATGTGGGATGACTAGTTGATCATGCATGCAAAAATAAGGATTTGCATGTCAAATTTCCCCAAAAGAAGCATAGTGGCGGCCAAGGTAGGTGTTGATGGGCAAGGAAACATGTTTCCAACATGTTTGGTTAGTGAGTTATGTATGAAGAAATAAAATAAGAATTAGCATTAAAGAAATGAACAAAAAAAAGATGAGCATGGATGCCCCCCTTGCCGTGAGTTGTAGAGAAAGAAAGAAAAAAATTTTGTTCATCCATTTTTCACTTCTTTGGCCGAAAATACTAAGGAAAAAGGGAGGATTTTTGCTCCATTTTTGGTTTAGAAGAGATATAGAAGGAGATTTGGCTATACTTGCATCAAGATTAAGGTATGTATGAGGTTGTGTCATGAGATTCATGCATGTTTTAGTTGCTAACTTGATGTTCATGTTAGCCATGGTTCAAATCTTTGTTATGCCATAGAAATGGTATTTGGCCAAGGTTGATATTGTGTTGAAGCCATTGCATGCTAAATGTGAGGCTTGCTAATGATGCATGTAATGATGGATTGACTACTCTTGAAATTTCTTTTTAGTATTCTTGAGTAGGGCATTGAGTCCTTTGTTTAACCATGACAAAAAATTTAAAAGGAGTATGGTGTGTGAGGTATTCGGCCATGGCATGCTCATGAGCATGGTTTATGCTTCTTGCATGTTAGTTAAAAGTGTTTTGGATGGTTATGAACACCTTGAAATTCGGCCTTACACCTATATGTGTATATGTGTTTGCACATGATGATTCGGTTATGAAGTAAATGATAAATATGTTTGTTTAAAGAAGAAATGGTTGAAGAATGTTTGTGAAATTTGCATGTATATTCGGCCTAGTACTTATATGGTGTGAAAATCTCGAAATTTATTGTTGATTTTGTGCAAGTATGACTAAGTATAATCGGCCATATGAGTGCTTGATGCTATGTTATAATTATTGAGCTTAAGTATGTGGATGTAAGTGTGTGTGGCCTTATAAGGGCTAAGTACCTTGGATTCCCCTTTTGATATTCAAAACGATTAAATCAATTTATTTGTTAACATAAAGCTCAAGAGCAAAGGGGAACTAGCTCCAATAAAGGAAAAGAAAAGGTGATTGAATAGCCGTTGGAAGAGCTCGATAATCTCCAAGGTAAGTTTTCGAGTATCAAAACTTAGATTTTGATTCGATTGAACGAAGTAATAAGCAATCGAAATTGTGCCCTTGTATGTGGCCATCGAGCCGAAATGATATTCTTGATTAAGTAAATTGTGCATAAAAGTTTGTTATGAAATTGAAACAAAGATGTGTATGAATGTGCGACCAGTGATATCGGGCTAAGCCCAAGGCAATTGTGCGAGTTGTGATATCCGGCTAAGCTCAAGGCAATGGTGCGAGCCATGATATCGGGCTAAGCCCAAGGCAATTGTGCGAGTTGTGATATCCGGTTAAGTCCCAAGGCATTTGTACGGGTTACCATAACCGGCTATGTCCCAAGACGTTTGAACGAGTAGCTATATCCGGTTAAACTCAAAGGTATGTGATTTGAAAATTATAAGCTTGCTGGAAAATTTTCAGTTAATGCACTTGTGAAATTCCCAACAACAAGGTATGTGTTGTGTGTGCTTTGCACACTAGGAGTAAGTGCGTATGAATATTTGCTCCAATGATAAACGAGTTATCGGCCTTAACTAAGCCGTTATTTGTGTATGAATATAAGAGTTGGGATTGTGAAGTAAGCATGTCATTAAGAAATTGTGCATATGAATTATTGTTTAGCTACTTGAATGCTATGCTTTGGTTGTGTGTAAATTATGGCTCAAACTTACTAAGCATAAATTGCTTACTCCGTTCCTTTGTTTCTCTGTTTATAGATTTTGCTCGTTAGCGATCGGATTCGGATCATTGAAGTGAAGTCATCCACACTATCAAACCCCTTTTGGTACTCTTTTGGTTGAACTTTGGATATGGCATGTATAGGACTACCCTCGATTGTTTTAAGTTCTTTGTGATGTATATGTACGGCCATGCGAAAATGGTTCGTAAAAGTGGAGGATGGAATTTGACCATTTGTGCTTTGTAATTATATTTGGTTTCATGATGTGATTATGGTTTGGAATGAGAGTGTTGGTCACATGTGGACCTATGTATGTCAAAATTATAGTTGGCCCATGGAAACCACAAGATAGGTAAAGTTTACCTTGAAAATAGATGCTGGCAGCAGCAGTGGTGCGGATTTGAAAAATCGCCAAAATTTGTAGTAATGGTATTAAATAGTGAATAAGTTATGTAAACGAACCTTGACGAGTCTATTTTCATATGAAAGTAACGAAATGATCATATGAACAGTATACCGAGAGATATTAAAGTTCTCGTGAGACAGGACCAGAACGGTTTCTGGGTCCCCTGTCGCGACTTTGAAAAATTTACTATAAATTATCCAGAAATAATTAGAAGTCATGCCTTATATGTGCAGATTCCATTTTGAGTCTAGTTTCATTAGAAACAAACGGCACCAGTATTAAAGCACTGCACAGAGAGATATTCAAGTTGTAACGCGCGAAGGTCAGTGTAGTCGACCCCTGTAACATGGGTGAATTTACATAATAAACTGTACCAATTGGCCTGACCAAAAATTCTAGAAATAAATCCATGGATGGATATATAAGTCTAAATTCAGGGAAAATTTACGGAATCAGTTTCCAAGTTTTGAAACTCGAGATATGATTTTTAAGGCGACAGTGACGCAGTTTTCCAGCCTGTCTGGAAATGCCAAATTGGTCGGTACTTTAAGAGGATTTGTCTCGTTAACCCCTCGTGTCCGACACCGGCGATGATCTCGGGTTCGGGGTGTTACAAACCCACTCACTCCACAAAAGCCTACCTTCATAATTAACCATAGTGAACCCCTTTGAGCCTAACAAGCCGTTAATTGATTTACCCTCAATATTAACCCATAACCCATTATTGTTGAAATCCCCTGTAACACCCCTTACCCGTTACCGTCGCCGAAACAGGATACAAGGTATTACCAGAACATAACACATACCATTAAACATAACCGAGATATAAATATGTCATCCAATTTGTTAGTGCATCGTATAATATATGTCTTGAACAATATTAGCCAACTTTAATGGCTTGTACAAAGTAGTGGTCGAGCATCAGAACTAATATTTTAAACCTAGATAAATATGACACGTAACAAAATAATTAAGCCTACTATACATGCCATAATTCAAAACGTTTAGTTCAAATACCCTAAAGTATGATAGTGCGGTAGATCTTCACGATCCTTAACTCCCGAGCAAGTCAAGGACACTATAAGACAAAAGAGAGAAACAAAGTAAGCTTATAGCTTAGTAAGTAAGTATGTAAATGCTAATTAAAGAATCTAACATGTTTACACAACAATTCAAGTATATCTACTTTAACTTCACTATTCATTCCACTTTGATTAAGCTGTCTCTGCTGCGTCATATTCACTAAATAAATCATAACTCGAGTTACAAAACTCGAAATTCAAATCCGTAAAATTTCCCTGAATCTAGACTCATAAAGCTTTTTGCTAATTTTTTTCTATAATTTTTGGTTCAGCCGATTAGTACAATTTATTAGTTAAAGTTTCCCCTGTTACACAGCTCGACTGATCTGACCTCTGTTCACTACGAATTGAATTTATCTCAGTACACAATTCAAACAACCGTGAAGTCTGTTTCACTTAAACTAGTCTCAATAAGGAATTTAGCATGTAAACTATATTTCTTAATTTTCTTTGTACAATTTTTAATGATTTTTCAAAGTTGGAACAGGGGATCACGTATTCATCCTGAGCAAGTCACATACAATTGTAAATATCTCAAAATATAGAATTCCTTTGCTTGCTCTGTTTCTTTTATATGAAAGTAGACTCATTAAACTTTAATTTCACATCTCATTCAACCTCTAATTATATTCCTCCTATTTTTGGTGATTTTTCAAAATCACATCACTGCTACCATCTAAAAACAGTTTTAATGCTAATTTCACTCTTTCACACATTCTTTATGCTAACCTCATTTTATCTTAGATATGTATATACCACAAATCATTTTCATCACATTTCATTCACCATAAGTGTAGGTCCAAACCACAATATCACCACAAAACCATCCCGTTGAACAATTCAGATCAATCCTCGATATTTAATGGTTTCAAAGACACACCCCACCATCATACTTCGCTTAGTTCGGCTCTCTTGTACACATGGTGAACACTTAGTACCACTCATGCGACCTAACCGATTTGTCTCAGAGCTCTCTTGTCCACATGGTGTCCTTCACTTGGAATCACGCATGCGACCTAGCTACATTTATCTTTCACGTAGCTCTCTTGTCTACATGGTGTCCTTCACTTGGAATCACGCATGCACCTAGCTACATTTATCTTTCACGTAGCTCTCTTGTCTACATGGGATACATCTCGTATCACACATGTGACCTAGCTACTACAGGGTGTCTCGTAGCTTTCTTGTACACATGATGTGCACTCAGCATCATACATGTGACCTAGCTACGCCCTCTATTTCATTCGATCTCTCAATGTTCAACCGGATCTCTCTCTATATTTATTTCTATTCTTCCAATAGTCGATTTATATTTTAACATCAGCTAGTATATTTATATAATAGGCTGAAATATAAGAATGTACATGAAATTATTGTAATATTTACATACAATCTTACCTTGGTGCAAAATGTGGAAATTTTGCAATTTAGTCCAAAACTTTTTCCTTCCCCTGCTCGAGATCAATTCGCGTCTTTCTTGATTATGGAGCTTGAAAATTGAAGAAACCCTAGCTATGGAGAGAGGGAGAATTCGGCAGCAACTAAGGAGGATGATGATCAATTTTGTGTTATTTTTCCCATTTTATTTCATTTAATATCCAAATGACCAAAATGCCCTCCTTACTAAACTTTCAAAATTCCTTCCATGTCCTAATTTTGTCCATGAACTTAAAATTGGTCAAATTGCTATTTAAGACATCCTAATTAATATTCCAAAACAATTTCATACTAAAACTTCCGGATGCAAATTTTGCAACTTATTCGATTTAGTCCCTACTTTCAATTTAAGCACTTTAGGCATAAAATTTCATCACGAAATTTTCACACAATCATGCAATCATATCATAAACCCCAAAATAATTATAAAACAATTATTTCTATCTCAGATTTGTGGTCACAAAACCACTATTCCGATTAGGCCCTAATTCGGGTTGTCACAATTCTCCCCTTTTGAGATTTTCGTCTCGAAAATCTTACCCAGAAAGAGGTTTGGGTACTGTTTCCTCATAGCTTCCTCAGTTCCCACGTAGCCTCTTCTATCCCATGTCTGTGCCACAATACTTTCACTAAAGCTATACTTTTATTTCTTAACTGCTTAACCTCTCGAGCCAAAATCTTTATTGGTTTCTCCTCATAGGTCATATCCGATCGAATCTCAATTTCGTTGGGAAATCACATGTGAAGGATCGAACGATAACGTCATAACATTGATACATGAAACACGTTATGAATTCTTTCTAACTCTGCCGGTAAGGCTAACCGATATGCCATCGGTCCAATTCTCTCAAGAATCTCAGACGCCCAATAAAACGCGGACTCAACTTGCCTTTTCGACTAAATCTCGTAATCTTTTTCCATGGTGACACCTTCAAGAACACTTTATCACCCACCTGAAATTCAATCTCTTTTCTTTTTAAATCTGCATATGACTTTTGTCGATCTGAAGCAGCTTTCAAGCAATCCCGAATTACTTTTATTTTCTCTTCGGTTTCTTTAACTAGATCAACTCCATGAATCTGTTTCTCACTAAGCTCGGTCCAATATAAAGGAGTTCGACACTTACGACCATACAAGGCTTCGTACGGTGCCATTTGTATACTTGATTGATAACTGTTATTGTAGGCAAACTCAATCAAAGATAGATATTTCTCCCAACTACCTCCAAATTCTAAAACATAGCATCTAAGCATATCTTCGAGTACCTGGATTACTCTTTCCGTTTGACCATCTGCTTGTGGATGAAATGCGTACTAAAGTTCAATTTTGTACCCAAAGCTTCTAGTAACTTTTTCCAAAATCTCGAGGTAAATCTTGGATCTCTATCGATATTATAGACATAGGTACTCCGTGCAACTTCACAATTTCAGCAATATATAATTCGCTAATTTATCAAGTGAGTAATCAGTACGATTGGTATAAAGTGGGCTGACTTTGTTAATCTATCAACCACTACCCAAACAAAGATCCTTCTTTTAGGAGTTAAAGGCAAACCGGTTATAAAATCCATGGTAATCTTGTCCCATTTCCACTCGTGCACCATTACCGGTTGAAGTAATCCTCAAGGCACTTGATGTTCAAATTTTTACTTGTTGATGATCAAACACTTGGTTACAAATTCAAATGTCCTTTTCATACCGCCACCAATACTGACTTCTTTAAATCATTATACATTTTGTGCTACCAGGATGAACTGATAAATGACCATTGTGCGCCTCATGTAATATTTTCAATCAATTTATCGTTTTTCGACACATATCCTGTCTCAAACATCAAATACTCATCCGTCCAACTCGAAAATCTGAGTCGTAACTCGATTCGCATTGAGTTCTTTTGATCCGCAACTCACTATCATTCTTTTGAGCATCACAAATCAACTGGAGAAATAACGGTTTAGCTCTCATCTCGCTAAGATTGACCCATCATCGACAATGCTAACCTCGTGTTCATGGCTCTCAAAGTAAAAAGAAATTTTCGCTTCAAGCGCCAAGAATTACATTTGCTTTTCCGGATGATAATCAATCACTAGATCATAATCCTTTAATAATTCAAGCCATCTTCATTGCCGCAGATTCAGATCCTTTTGATTCATCAAGTACTTCAAACTTTTGTGATCAAGAAAATTCGCATTTTCACCGCACAAATAATGTCGCCAAATCTTCAAGGCAAAAACAATAGCGGCTAGTTCCAAATCATGTGTAGGATAGTTCTTCTCATGCGGTTTTAACTGTCTCAAGCGTAAGCTACCACTTTACCCTCTTGCATCAACACACATCCAAGGCCCATCAATGATGCATCACTATAAATTACGAACTCCTTTCCCGACTCGGTCAGTACTAAAATTGGTGCTTCATCAATCGTGCTTTCAACCTTTCAAAACTTTGTTGACATTTATCATCCATTCAAACTTAACATTCTTTTGCAACAACTTAGTCATAGGAGAGGCAATCATCGAAAATCCTTCAACAAAACGTCTATAATACCCGCTAAGCCTAAAAGCTTCTAACCCTGGATACATTCTTGGCGGTTTCTAATCAACGATCGCAGAAATCTTGCTTGGATCCACCAATACCATCACCGAGACTATATGCCCCAAAAATCGACTTCACGAAGCCAGAACTCACTTTTACTAAACTTGGCAAACAGTTTCTTTTCTCTCAAGATCTGCAATATAGTTCTCAAGTGTTCGGCATGTTCAGACTCATCTCGAGAATAAATTAAAATGTCATCTATAAACACTACTACAAACTTATCCAAATATGGCCTAAGATCCGATTCATTAAGTCCATAAATATAGCTGGAGCATTTGTTGTCGAAAGGCATCACAAGAAACTCATAATGTCCATACCTTGTCCTAAAGGCGGTTTCGACATCCGACTCCTTAACTCTCAGCTGGTAGTAACCAGACCTCAAATCAATCTTTGAAAACACTGTGGCCCCCTTTAACTGATCGAATAAATCATCAATCCTCGGCAATGGGTACTTGTTCTTTATAGTCACCTTATTAAGCTGACGGTAATCAATGCAAAGTCTCATTGAACCATCCTTCTTCTTCTGAATAATACAGAGCACCCGGGAGAGAAACTCGGTCTCACAAATCCCTTTGTCTTAACTCCTGCAATCGAGCCTTCAATTCTTTTAATTCAAGAGGATCCATTCTATATGGAGCAATCGAGATCGGTGCAAGATGCAAGCAACAAATCAATGGCAAAATCTATCTCTCTGCTCGAGGCAACCTGTGCAATTCCTCAGAAATACATCCGAAACTCACAGACTATCCAGATCGATTCAAATTTCATTGAGGCAACTCAATATTCATTACATAAGCGGATAAGCTTCACACCTTTTCTCATGTATTTCATGCAGACATGTGTGAAATCACCATAGGCAATTTATTTGATTCATCTGTTTCAACCCTCGAATTTCTCCATTTTCACATTTCAACTCTAGTGTCTTTTGTTTACAATCTACCTTAGCATCATACAATGTTAACCACCCATTCCCAAGATAACGTCAAACTCACCAAATGGTAACAAAGATCAAGTTGGCCGGAAAACAGTGACCTTGAATCATTAATGGGCAATTCTTGCAAACCTTGTCAACTAGCACATATTGGCCTAAGCGGTTCGACACTTTAATCAGAACTCAAGAATTCAACAGCAACTTTTTATTGGATACTAAATTCATGCAAATATAGGAATGAGTGGACCCGGATCAATCAATGCAATAACAATAGTATCATAGAGAGAAAATGTACCAAGAATGACATCGGAGATGATGCATCTTCTCGGCACGATAGCATAAGCTCTAGCAGTGCTCTAGCTTCGATCTTGCCGTTAAATCTTTCATCACAGCTTTTACTACTAGTCCCACCTCCAAGATTTCTCGGTGGTCTACCTCTACTAGCAGTGGTATTCTGCCTAGCACTCAAATCTTTCTTCTTTAACTTTCTCCGGACAATCTCTAATAAAATGCTCATGAGAACACTTTGAAAACAAGCTCGCTTCGGTCCCCAACACTCACCATAATGTTGCTCGCCACATTGTCGACACTCTGCTTTCTAGGTCGCACATTACCCACACTTGCCACCAAGTAGCTTGAGCTTTAGACCCCGAATATGCTCTACCACGATCTCTGTGAATCCCCAATTGAAACTGTCATTCGAGGGTTTGTCTCTTTGGACCTCTTTGGTTGAGATTGAAATGGCTTGCTTATCTGTCTTTTTCGACATCTCGGGCCTCAATAGCGCCTTTTCTTCTTTCTTTGTTCAATTCTTCTACTTTAAGAGCTCGATCAACCAATACTACAAATTCTTTCAACTCCAAAATTCCTACAAGCACTTTAATGTCCTCATTCAGCCCATCTTCAAATCTTCTACACATAATGGCCTCGGTGGACACACATTCTGGCATACTTGTTGAGTCTTACAAATTCGCGCTCATACTCGCTACGCACATTTTCCCTCGCTTCAATTCAAGGAACTCCTTCCGCTTTTGATCAATAAATCGCTGACTTATGTATTTCTTTCTAAATTCTTCCGGAAGAAATCCCAAGTAACTTTTTCTTTTGGCACCATCGCAACCAAAGTCTTCCACCAATGGTAAGTCAATCTCTCAAAAGTGATACAACACACTTTAAGCATTCCTCGGTGTACATGAGAGCTCATCAAATACACGGGTAGAATTTTCAAGCCGAATTCCGCTTTCTCGGGATCATCATCGACCTTTGCTCTAAACTCTTGACCCTTGTTTTCGAATCTTGTCAACCGGAGGCTTGTTCATTCTTACCAAATCTATACCTTGAGCAGCCTACAGGAATCGCCCGAGGTATAGGAGGGGTGGAGGAGGTTGAGCATTTGGATTTGCTCGAATAAATTCAAGATACCAATTGTTCATCATTTGGAGAAAGGCATCCCGAGCCTCATCTCCTTGTCTCAATGTCTCAGTCTACTTTCCACAAAGCGCGTCCCTTGTGCGGAGCCGCACATTACTAGCAAGATCATCACCAGCAGCTCCTTCAGGATCCATTACTATATTAAAACAAAACAAAGTTTAGAATAATCAGGAGTCACCACACTATCACAATATTTTTATGGCATGTATAGCTAGACTTTTACACACACTTTATTAGTCCGAGAACCGACTAAACCATGGTTCTGATACCACTAAATGTAACACCCCTTACCCAATTATCGTCGCCGAACAGATACAAGGTATTACCGAACATAACACATACCATTAAACATAACCGAGATATTAATATGTCATCCAATTTGTTAGTGCATCGTATAATATATGTCTTGAACAATATTAGCCAACTTTAATGGCTTGTACAAAGTAGCTGGTCGAGCATCAGAACTAATATTTTAAACCTAGACAAATATGACACGTAACAAAATAATTAAGCCTACTATACATGCCATAATTCAAAACGTTTAGTTCAAATACCCTAAAGTATGATAGTGCGGGTAGATCTTCACGATCCTTAACTCCCGAGCAAGTCAAGGACACTATAAGACAAAAGAGAGAAAAAGTAAGCTTATAGCTTAGTAAGTAAGTATGTAAATGCTAATTAAAGAATCTAACATGTTTACACAACAATTCAAGTATATCTACTTTAACTTCACTATTCATTCCACTTTGATTAAGCTGTCTCTGCTGCGTCATATTCACTAAATAAATCATAACTCAAGTTACAAAACTCGAAATTCAAATCCGTAAAATTTCCCTGAATCTAGACTCATAAAGCTTTTTGATAATTTTTTTCTATAATTTTTGGTTCAGCCAATTAGTACAGTTTATTAGTTAAAGTTTCCCCTGTTACACAGCTCGACTGATCTGACCTCTGTTCACTACAAATTGAATTTCTCTCAGTACACAACTCAAACAACCCTGAAGTCTATTTCATTTAAAACTACTCTCAATAAGGAATTTAGGCATGTAAACTATATTTCTTAATTTGCTTTGTACAATTTTTAATGATTTTTCAAAGTTGGAACAGGGGATCACGTATTCATCCTGAGCAAGTCACATACAATTGTAAATATCTCAAAATATAGAATTCCTTTGTTTGCTCTGTTTCTTTTATATGAAAGTAGACTCATTAAACTTTAATTTCACATCTCATTCAACCTCTAATTATATTCCTCCTATTTTTGGTGATTTTTCAAAATCACGTCACTGCTACCATCTAAAAACAGTTTTAATGCTAATTTCACTCTTTCACACATTCTTTATGCTAACCTCATTTTATCTTAGATATGTATATACCACAAATCATTTTCACCACATTTCATTCACCATAAGTGTAGGTCCAAACCACAATATCACCACAAAACCATCCCGTTGAACAATTCGGATCAATCCTCGATATTTAATGGTTTCAAAGACACATTTCACCATCATACTTCGCTTAGTTCGGCTCTCTTGTACACATGGTGAACACTTAGTACCACTCATGCGACCTAACCGATTTGTCTCAGAGCTCTCTTGTCCACATGGTGTCCTTCACTTGGAATCACGCATGCACCTAGCTACATTTATCTTTCACGTAGCTCTCTTGTCTACATGGTGTCCTTCACTTGGAATCACGCATGCGACCTAGCTACATTTATCTTTCACGTAGCTCTCTTGTCTACATGGGATACATCTCGTATCACACATGTGACCTAGCTACTACAGGGTGTCTCGTAGCTTTCTTGTACACATGATGTGCACTCAGCATCATACATGTGACCTAGCTACGCCCTCTATTTCATTCGATCTCTCCAATGTTCAACCGGATCTCTCTATATATTTATTTCCATTCTTCCAATAGTCGATTTATATTTTAACATCAGCTAGTATATTTATATAATAGGCTGAAATATAAGAATGTACATGAAATTATTGTAATATTTACATACAACTTACCTTGGTGCAAAATGTGAAAATTTTGCAATTTAGTCCAAAACTTTTTCCTTCCCCTGCTCGAGATCAATTCCGTCTTTCTTGATTATGGAGCTTGAAAATTGAAGAAACCCTAGCTATGGAGAGAGGAAGAATTCGCAGCAACTAAGGAGGATGATGATCAATTTTGTGTTATTTTTCCCATTTTATTTCATTTAATATCCAAATGACCAAAATGCCCTCCTTACTAAACTTTCAAAAATTCCTTCCATGTCCTAATTTTGTCCATGAACTTAAAATTGGTCAAATTGCTATTTAAGACATCCTAATTAATATTCCAAAATAATTTCATACTAAAACTTCCGGATGCAAATTTTGCAACTTATTCGATTTAGTCCCTACTTTCAATTTAAGCACTTTAGGCATAAAATTTCATCACGAAATTTTCACACAATCATGCAATCATATCATAAACCCCAAAATAATTATAAAACAATTATTTCTATCTCGGATTTGTGGTCACAAAACCACTATTCCGATTAGGCCCTAATTCGGGTTGTCACATCCCCTAATTTGATCCCTATTTTTGTCGAGATTTGATTTGAAAAAATTGCCTAGTTATGTTTTTTTCTTCTAAATATTTGACTTGTTCTTAAAAAAAATACTTACATATTAGAAGTAATTCGTCATTTTTGAGCTTGACTGTAAACTCCATAATCTGAGAAGAAACTCACTTGTATTCAACTGATGACTAGTTATTTTTCTAGCTAGGTAATTTTTCAATTCAATCTCGATTCTAACCTTTACTTTCAGCTTGTGATCACACCCCCTAACCAAAACCACGTTACAACACTCTAAAAAGACATTTTTGATTGATGTATCAGCTCAATATATAGTGGTGGAGATTTGATTTTCAAGCTAGCCTATGGTAATAACTTTTCATATTGACTAATGAGTGCCTTTATTGATATCCTTAAACACCTTGAGTGATTTTAGTGAATTTTTAGTGAGGATGTTAAACTCTGCGATATTTTGATCAAAGGTAATCACTTAGATAAGGGGAGACACCTATGTTTTCGTGATAAAATGCTCAACTTGGAATGTTTGAAACTCTGATGTACTTTTAGTTGAATTTTCAATGTATAAATACTTATGGATTACTTTGAGATATTATTGATAGGGATTATAAATTGAGAAGAATTTATTTTGATTGTAAGTTGAGGATTTTGCTTGAGGACAAGCAAATGCTTTAGTGTGGGGGTATTTGATAAACCATAAATTTATACATATTTTATCCTATGCTTAGCGCATTTATGGATGGTTTCTCCTTAGAATTGGTGAATTCGATGCTCCTAATCCTTTAATTTCATGTTTTATACTTAGGTGAGCATAGGAGAGTAAAAAGGGGGAGAAACGGGCCAAAAACGGAGAAAATGAACCCACGTAGGAAATCAACACGGCCTGGACTTCCTCACACGGGTGTGTCACACAGCCCTGTCCCTTTGGTAAGATCGAAGCATGACTGACACGGATAGATCACACGCCCGTGCCCATTTAACAGCCTTGACTACAGCCTTAAGTAATTGCACACGAGCGTGTCCCTGCCAGCCCAAGTTTAGTCCAATTCAGAGAAGGCCAATTTTGAGGGCTCTTAGGCATTCTAAAGCCTATTTAAACACCTGAGAAGGCACCTAGAAGAGGGGACCTAGAGTAGGAAGCAAGGAATTACTCAAAGGAAGCCGATTGATCTATCTCAGAAGCCGGATTCATCATCAAGACTGAAAATCTCCCTTCAAGTTCCTTCATGAGTTTTGGGATTTCTTATGTTTTGTTATCTTTATGCTTTTGAGATGTTTTCTTTCATAAATATGAACTAAACCCCCTAAATACCTAAGGGCAATGAAACTTAAGACAGATCTTGTTATTATTATTTGAATTATACGATAAATATTTGACTTGTTCTTAATTATGTGGTCTTAGTTCTTGTTTTGATGTTCCAGGATATTGATTCAAGTTACGCTCTTATTCAGAGGAGGAATAGACCCTGTCTAAGAGTAAAATTTTAATAATTAAGCGGAGTTGATTGCCCGCCCAGAGATAGGGTGAAAAGATTTTTTCGGATTAGGGTGAAACCTAATGAGGGAATCCATAGATGGAGTTAATGCAATCCTAGGGTGTTAATTAGAAAGAGATTTCAATTATTCAACCTAGGGTTAGACGTTATTAGTGTTGAGAGAGATAATAATATAACTTAGGGATTTCTACGGATCAAGTCAAATGAATAAACCGTCTGATTCAGAGTCAAACAACAAGTGAAGTCTAGGTGGATTTTTCCTTAGGTATTGTCTCAATCAATCAAATTTTCCCAAAAGTATTTTCCTAAGTTTTCTTTCTGCGCATTCTTAGTTAGTAATTAATTTTGATAACCAAACCTCTTAATTTTTAGACTAGATAATAAAAAGGAAGTAAATACTAGTACTCGTAGTTCTATTGGGTTCAGTCTTGCTGAACTATACTACTGTTCGATAGGTACACTTGCCTTAATCGTGATAATAAGTTAGTCTCAAAATGATTCATTTATAAATCTTTAAAACCTATTACAAATATCACACATCAGCTTGCAAGACGAGGACCCCAAAGCTCACTTGGCAAATTTCTTAAGAGTTTTGCGACACTTTTAAAATCAATGGAGTTTTTGATGATGTCATTCACCTTCAGTTGTTTCCCTTTTCGTTAAAGAATAAGGCTAAACAATGGTTGAACTCGTTACCACGATGGTTAATCACTATTTGGGAACAAATGACCGAAAAGTTTTTATTAAAATATTTTTCGCTGGCTAAACAGTCAAATTACATAATGATATCTCCTTTTTTGTGCAGATGGATTTAGAAACACTCTACGATGCATGGGAAAGATACAATGATCTGTTGAGAAGGTGCCCTCACCATGGGTTACCACTCTGGCTACAGGTTCAAACGTTTCACAATGGTCTGAACCCTTCGACTCTACAGATGATTGACGCAGCCGCTGGCAGAACTATCAATAATAAGACAGCTGAGGATGCTTATGAATTTATAGAAGAGATGTCACTGAATAATTTTTAGTGGTAAGTCATGAGAACAAAACCAATGAAAATAGCTGGCATTTTTAACGTCAATTCGGTCACCATACTCTCTAATCAGGTAGAACTTTTGAATAGAAAAATTGACAATTTTCTTTGTTCTTCATAGGTTCACCTAGTAATGCAGTGCGAAGCAAATGGAGGAGGATCCAACAATTCAGAATACCCACCCTATGGCTACAACATGGAGAACGAGCAGTAAAATTACATGGGTAATAATCCTTGATCTCAAAATAATCCTTATAGTAATACTTACAATACAGGATGGAGGAACCACCCAAATTTCAAATGGGGAGGCCAAGGGAATCAGAGACCACCACCACCTTCAGGCTTCCAACAACAACCTTACCAACAAGAGAAAAAGCTGAACCTTGAGGAGATGCTAGTAAAATTCATCTTGGTGTCAAAAACTCATTTCCAGAATACCGAGACAGCACTTAAAAATCAACAAACATCAATCCAAGGGCCCGAAACTCAGATAGGTCAGCTCGCTAAATTGATATCTGAACGACCACAAGGTAGCCTGCCGAGTAACATTGAATCTAACCCAAGGGAGCAACTCAATGCAATTACCATTCAAGATGAGGAAAGGTTAGTTACACCTGAACCTAGTTGCACTTGAACTAGAACCGAGGCAAGAAACTGTGGTAAGTAAAGGTAAAGGTGAGGTGGACCACAATTACCAGAAATCGGTAAGTAAACAGTACAAACCTCGTGTGCCATACCCCAATGCGACAAGAAAAGACCGCACAGACGAACAGTTTGGTAAATTCCTTAAATTATTAAAGAAGTTACATATTAACTTATCGTTTATTGAAGCTCTTTCGCAGATGCCAAACGCAGTCAAATTCCTAAAGGAGCTTTTAACAAATAAGTGGAAGTTGGATGAGGCGTCGCATGTGGAGATAAATGTGGTTTGGTCAGCCATACTACAGAATAAGATGGTCAACAAATTAAAAGATACAAGGAGTTTTACGATTCCCTGTTTAATTGGTAGCCTAGATGTTAATAATGCTTTGGCTGATTTAGGGGCTAGTATCAATGTTATGCCTTACAAAATATTTAAGTAACTAGGTCTTGGGAAACCCAAACAAACTAGGATGAGTATTCAATTAGCCGATAAAACAATCAGATTTTCTGGGGGGATTATTGAAGATATACTCGTTAAAATTGACAAATTTATATTCCCAGTTGATTTCGTTATTCTAGGCATAGAGGAGGATAGTAGCATTCCTTTAATTTTAGGGAGGCCCGTTTTAGAAAACGTTAAAACAATAATTGATGTTGGCACAAGTGAACTCACACTTCGTGTGGGAGACGAAACAATCACCCTTCAAGCTCGTAATACAAGTAACACATCAAAAATTGAAGTTGGTTGTATAAATCATTCTACTAAAACTGACCATGTGGTGCAACCTACTTTGTAGGAAATAAGTTTGAAGAACCTACATGAGCCATGTTCAAGCAACAACAAAGGACCTATCTATGAAGAACGAAGGCTACAAATAGAGGAACTAGATGAATGGTGGACACATAAATCGAGGACACACGATAAACCAAAACCACTCCATGACAAGCTCAATGTGGCACCAAATAAACTTAAGGTTGGAGACAAATTACTACTAGATGAAGTAAACCCTCGCATTGCCACTTCTGAACCTAACGGAACAATCCCTCTTACGTTACTCAGTATTTTCCCATATGGTACAGTCGAGGTAATTCATCCCAAATTCGGCACTTTTAAGGTAAACAGTACTCATTTTAAACCTTATGTTGATAAAATTAATAGCAGGGATGAGGAGAGTAAACTCCTCGCACCACTATGACCATGCACAAGAAAGGTAAGTCGAGCTTAGACTATAAATAAGCGCTTCTCGGGAGGCAACCCGAGCACTAACAATGTTAAATTCTTTAAAAAATTTAGTTTTAACATCTAATCACTAACTAATTCATTAAAACACAGGTTCTCTAATCCACACAGCAGGGCACACGGGCGTGCCTTAGGCGGTGCCCACAGCACGAGAGGAGACACGGCCATGTGATATGGCCATGTGAAAATAGGGCAAAATTTTTCCTTAGCACGAGATACGATAAGCGGCTAAGCCTGAGCGACGTGGCCGTGGGCGAGTCTGTCAAAGCACACCCATGTCTAGGAACCGTGGTTGAAACTGAGAATTTAACACGGGCGTGTGACTGATAAAACAACACGGGCGTGCGCATTGGAACACGGGCGTGGGAGAAGTGAATGAAGTAGAACACGGTCGTGTGACACGGTCGTGTGCACCAATACGCCGCAAGAGCACGGGCGTGTGCGAGTCTCAAACGCACTCAAATTTAAAAAATTGCGAAACACACGGGCGTGCCCCATAGCCGTGTACCCCAAAATCTATATAAACCCCTCACTATTCATCATCCCCTTCCTCAAAATCCCTAACCCTAGCCTCTGCAACTTCACACGCCCTACCTGTCACGCCCGTGCGCCGACTACAACACCACTTTCGACGAGCCAAAGCTCCTCCCTCTTGCGTTTGTTCATTTTTTTCCCTCTACTTTTTTCATTCTTTTACTTATTTCATGATATTTTGTTTTATTTTGAGCAAATAATCATAGTTATCATGATAGAAATTTGCAATGTTAGTCAATACATTTTGCTGCATTCATCCATTCTCTTGTTTCTAGAGATTTCATGCTTACCCATATGCTT
Source organism: Gossypium arboreum (assembly GCF_025698485.1). NCBI lineage: Eukaryota > Viridiplantae > Streptophyta > Magnoliopsida > Malvales > Malvaceae > Gossypium > Gossypium arboreum. The sequence goes on from NC_069077.1 coordinate 32,365,031, forward strand.
TCATTCACTAGATATTTCCGTTAGCATTACTTTCGTAGTCCTTTTCATAGTAATGATGTACTTTATCTGATTGGGTTTTTTTATTTTTAGCATAGTTATTCTTTCATACTTGACTTCTAGGAAATATCTCTATTAGTTTTACCATACATATTTTTCCATGCTATTGTTGGGGAGTAATTTTATTTTTATTCCGACTTGTCATTGTAGGTATACTACATCAACCTCACGTGGTAAGAAAATAGCCGTCCCCACTTCGAAGAAAAGGAAATGAGCAATGTTCTCCTTAGGTCCTACCGCTGAGATCCGTCACCCTTTCTTCTAGTTCTCCTTGGGACTCCAGGAGGAACTATTTCAGATATTACCGGCCTAACCCCTAGGTGTGGGCCGCTGCATTGACTAGGCAGCACTTGAACAAATTCAGATGGCTGACGCAGTCCGAGCCCTCTTGACGACTGCACCGTGGGGGCTCTTCTTTTATATCATCGAGCTGACATACCTCAAGATCACGATGGAACTCTGCTCAGACCTTCCATCTTCAAGTCGTCATGCCAAACGTTGACGATCCTGGAACGGTCCAGTTCTGCCTTGGTGGTCTAGTGCGCCAGTTGAGCGTACTGGAGTTTGAAATTACACTAGGGCTGTACACGGAGGAGTTCATAGATGACAACAAACTCGACACCCTCTATCGCCACATCCACTACTCTCTCTCAAAGTACTAGAAGGACCTCCCTGTCTCATCCACCTATGATCCTAGCCGCTCTAAGGCGTCGGCCCTCACCCCATCCCTGCAATACCTATACGCCATCTTGGCCCACACTCTGATAGGACGGCGAGAGAGCACTGGCATCGTCAACACTCACGACGCCTATTTCTTGTGGAGCATGGCAAACGGGCACGTCTTCGACCTTGCCTACTTCATTGCCCTCGCCATCCGCCATCAGACGGAGCGACATAGGAGAGGAGTCATCTCTATCGGGCCCTATGTGACTCGATTGGCTCGGCACTTTTGGGCTCCTCAACACAGTGGCACAATTCCCTTACTCTCATCGGCCAGATATCCCCACAGGGCATCTCGAGCATGCTACATATAAGGATGATCGAGAAACAAAGTGGCACCTACCCTCCTCAGTACTGCCTCATCTAGTCCACCGAAGATGAGGACCCAGAGGACATTACTGATGATGTCCCTCCATGTCATGAGGACCCACCATCTCAGCCACCACCCATCCATCGTCCAGTTCATGCGGCAGCTTCATACTCTGACATCTCTGAGTGCCTTACTCGATTTGAGCAGCAGTGTTTTTAGCGTTTTGATCACATTGATGCTACTATTCATCAGATTTGTCAGCATCTTCACATCTTATCGCCACAGCCACCTTGCGAACCATCCGACGATGACTATATTTAAAAACTTTTTATTTATTATTTTTATTTTTCACTTTTATCTTTATTTATCTTCTTTAAGTACTTTTTTTTTCATTTTCCTTTAATATTAGTTTAGTTTTAGTTTTTACAATTTTTATTTTCGGCTATTTCATTACGAGTAATTATGCTTCCTTATATTTCCTAAAGATTTCCTGATTTTATCACAGTCATAAAGAGCTCCAAAGCTCATCATCAAATAGGAACTAAATACTCCACTGGCAAGGGTTCTCCACGATTGCCATGTCCTGCTCGACCACGACCATAGCTACTGCCAGATATAATATTCTTTTAGCGCAGGACTTATGGACTAATTAACCTCTGCCACCATCGGAGTATCCTCCTCCACTCTTATCATTGCCTTGGCCGATTATTCTCTATAACTCCAATTCAAGGAGTTCATTCATCATTCAGGAAGTTTCATCTCTCTCCCTATCTTATGATTATATATCTATATTTTTCAATAGATCCATCTTTGTACATTGAGGGCAATGTACATCTTAAGTTTGGGGGGTCTTTTATATCATTATTAGAAATCCCTGAATTTTGTCTTATTCTCACGTGAATCACTCATATCACTATTAGAATGAATTTTAATTAATTTATGATTTTTATTGATATGTCTTCAATTAAAACATAGGCATTTATGCGTTGATTGTTTAAACTTTAAGACATTAGGGAATCAAGCATGATAAGTTGATTTTTTGAGAATTAAAAATTTTTAGGTCGTTTCCCCAAGTTTAGATATTATCTTGAGTTGAAATCTACAAGTTTAAACATCAAAAAGCCATAATTTTTGTGATATCTTGAGCCTTTAGAGCATATGTTACTTCTTTCATACTCACTTTTATTATGAGTGCGTCAGTATTGATTTGTTATTCTAGAACTTGCTTGATTATGCATGTCAAGACCACACCATTTGATTTGATATGTTGAGATGATAAAGGCACTTAGGTTTAACCCACTCACTCCACAAAAGCCTACCTTCATAATTAACCCTTAGTGATCCCCTTTGAGCCTAACAAGACATTAATTTATTTACCCTCATTATTAACCCATAACCCATTATTGTTGAAATCCCCTAATTTGATCCCTATTTTTGTTGAGATTTAATTTGAACTAATTGATTAGCTATGTTTTATTCTTCGTTGCAATAATTAAGTTCTATGTTATTTGACTTATTCTTAAAAAAAAATCCTTACACACATATTAGTAGTAATTCGTCGTTTTTTGAGCTTGATTATTAATTCTATATTCTGAGAAGAAGCTCACTTGTATTCAATTGATAATTAGTTATTTTTCTAGTTAGGTGATTTCTTCAATTCAATCTCGATTCTAACCTTTTCTTTCAGCTTGTGACCACACCCCCTAACCAAAGCCACGTTACAACCCTCTAAAGACCTTTTTGATTGATGTATTATCTCAATATATAGTGGTGGAGATTTGATTTTCATGTAAGCCTATGGTAATAACTTTTCATATTGACTAATGAGTGATTTATTTGATATCTTTAAACACCTCGAGTGATTTGAGTGAATCTTTAGTGAGGATATTAAACTCTGTGATATTTTGATCAAAGGTGATTACTTAGATGAGGGGGGACACCTATGTTTTCATGATAAAATGCTCAACTTGGAATGTTTGAAACTTTGATGTACTTTTAGTTGAATTTTTAATATATGATTACTTATGGATTATTTTGAGATATTATTGATAGGGATTATAAATTGAGAAGAATTTATTTTGATTGTGAGTTGAGGATTTTGCTTGAGGACAAGCAAACGCTTAAGTGTGGGGGTATTTGATAAACCGTAATTTATACATATTTTTATCTCATGCTTAGCACATTTATGGATGGTTTCTCCTTAAATTTGGTGAATTCGATTCTCCTAATCCTTTAATTTCATGTTTTATACTTAGGTGAGCATAAGAGAGTAAAAAGAGAGAAAATGGAAAAAATGGACCCACATGGGAAATCAACCTGACCTGGACTTCCTCACACTGGTAAGCCACACGGCCGTGTCCATTTGGCAGGATCGAAGCACGACTTACACGAGTAGACTACACGCCCATGCCTATTTAACAGCCTTGACCACGGGCTGGAGCAATCGCACACGGGCGTGTCCCTGTCAAGCCCAAGTATAATCTTATTCGGAAAAGGCCACTTTTGAGGGCTCTTAGGCATTCAAAATCCTATTTAAACACCTGAGGAGGCACTTAGAAGAGACACGCAGAGTAGGAGGCAAGAAATTACTTAAGGGAAGTCAATTGGTCCATCTCAGAAGCTGGATTCATCGTCAAGACTAAAGATCTCCCTTCAATTTTCATTCAGGGGTTTTGGGTTTTCTTTATGTTTTGTATTCATTATTCTTATGAGATGTTTTATTTTATAATTATGAACTAAACCCTCTAAATACCTAAGGGGAATGAAACCTAAGACAGATCTTGTTATTATTTTCTGAATTGTATGATAAATATTTAACTTATTCTTAATTATGTGTTCTTAATTCTTGTTTTAATATTCCAGGATATTGATTCAAGTTAATGCTCTTATTCAGAGGAGGAAAAGACCCTGTCTAAGAGTAAATTTGTCGTAATTAAGCAGAGTTGATTGCACGCCTAGAGATAGGGTGATAATATTTTGCCGAATTAGGGTGAAACCTAATAAGGGGATCCATAGATCGAGTTAATGTAACACTAGGGCGTTAATTAGAAAGAGATTTTAATTAATCAACCTAGGGTTAGACGTTATTAGTCTCAAAAGATATAATAATATAACTTAGGGATTTCTACGGATCAAGTCAAATGAATAAATCGTCTGATTCAGAGTCAAATAACAAGTGAAGTCTAGGTGGATTTTTCCTTGGGTATTGTCTTAATCAATCGAATTTTCCCAAAAGCTTTTCCCCAATTTCTCTCTGTGCACTCTTAGTTTAGTTAATTAGTTTAGATAAACAAATCTCTTAATTTTTAGGCTAGATAATAAAAAGGAAGTAATTACTAGTACTCTTGGTTCCTTTGGGTTCGACAATCCGGTCTTGCTAAAGCTATACTACTGTTCGATAGGTACACTTATCTTCATTGTGATAATAGTTAGTTTCAAGAACGATTAATTATAAATTTTTAAAACCTGTCGCGAATATCACGTATCATCTTGTATTTCACACTTTTTGTTGGACATTGGTTCAACAAGTAAACAGCACATTGAACAGCTTCAGCCCAGAAAGTTCTTGGTAAATACTTACCTTTAACCATACTTCTTGCCATATCAAGAATAGTACGGTTTTTTCTTTCAGCGACTCCATTTTGTTGTGGTGTGTACGCAGTTATCAACTAGTGAATAATTCTGTGTTCTTTGCAGAAGCTTTCATATAGCTTTGAAGTATACTCACCACCTCTATCAGTTCTGAGTATCTTAATGAAATGTTAACTCTGTTTTTCTACCATGGCTTTGAACTCGATAAACTTGTCAAATGCTTCTGATTTTGTTTTAAGAAGATATATCCAACTTTTCTACTAAAATCATCAATAAAAGTAACATAGTACCTGTTTCCACCAATTGATGGTATATCAAAAGGACCTGCTATGTCGGAGTGCACGATCTCCAATGGTCTCCTGGCTCGTCGAGTTCTTTCCATTTCAAAACTCTATTTGTGTTGTTTTCATTTAATACAGGATTCACACAGTTGATTAGGAGGATTAATTTCTGGCAACCCATTCACCATATTTTCTTTTGACAATAGCTTTAGACCGGAAAATCCAAGATGCCCGAACCTTAAATGCCACAACCATGAATTATCTTTAATTGCACTCTTTATACATTTCACCTCTCCAGATTCAATGTCAATAGTAAATAGACGGTTACATGTCATATCAACTTGGGCAATTAATTCACCACTCTTTTTTTTAGGGCAAGCATGAAATCCTTCATATGTACTTCATATCCTTTTTCTAGAAGCTTTCCAGGGCTAATGATGTTGCTTTTCAAAGCTGGTACGTAATAAACATATGAAATGAACTTCTTTTCTCCATTCTTTTGTGTAATAGTGACTTTTCCTTTGCCTTTGCCTTTGACCGTGGCATGCGGTTCATCTCCAAACGTTACTTGTCCATGAATATTCTCATCCAACTTTAAAAATAAGTTTCTTCGGCCACACATGTGATTGTTGGCGCAATTATCAAGATGCCAAATATTTTTACTTGATTTTTCACTTTCTTTATAAGTGAGGAATACACTAGATTCCACATTTTCTTCTTCTTTAGCAGCCGCTACATGATTTCTCTCCTCCATCTTGGGATTTAATCTACACTCGTAACTATAATGATCGTATTTATTGCAATTATAACATTGTACCTGAGATTTATTTCCTTGTTGAAATCTACCTCTGCCTTGACCTCGGCCTCGAGCTCCTTGTCCATGACTTGATGTTTGATATTCTTCACTTGTTTGGACTTTACCATATGATTAATTGCCTCGTCCATGTGTTCCTCGTCCACCTCTATTTCTGCCTCTATATCTCCACGGTATCCTCCACGATTGCTCGTACCTTGTCCAAAGTTATCCCTAACTCCACTTTCGTTGAAGGACAACTTACTTTGCAAGACTTGGTCCAAATTTCGAGTATCATCATTTTGCTTCATTTTATGCTCATGGGCTTGGAGGGAACCCACAAGTTTGTCGATTGATATTTGTGATAAATCTTTTGACTCTTCAATGGCAACCACCATATTATCAAATTTGCGTGTCAATGACCACAAAATTTTTTCCATTACTCTGACACCATCAAGTGCTTCTCCATTCATTTTCATTTCATTTACCACTGCTTTCACTCAGATGACATAATCATCAATGCTTTCTAAAGGTTTCATTTTCAACGTCTCAAATTCGGCTCTAAGGGTTTAAACATACCTTTTTGGCTTTTTCCGCTCCTTGAAGGGATTTTTGCAAAATTCCCCATGCTTCCTTTGATGTCTTCGCATCTGAAATTTTTTCAAAGGTTGATTCATCAACACCTTGAAAAATAAAGAACAACGCCATTTTATCCTTTTTACGAGCTTCTTTCAATACTCTTTTTTCTTCGTTTGTCAAAGCTATTTCGGCAGCTACATTTTCGGGCTCGACATATCCTTCTTCGACAACGTCCTAACAATCTTGAGAACCGAGCAAAGCACTCATTTGGATGCTCCAGTTGCCATAATTTGCCTTTGTTAATTTTGGGATCTGCGGTTCAATCATGTTTGCCATTGTGACGTCAACACAAACCTAGCTCGGATACCACTTGTTGGAAGCGTAATAAAAATAACTCAAATACTAATTTTATTACACACAAATAAAACTCAATACAAACTTGTTTTTCTCTCTATACTGGCTGCTGCTAGTTTTTCTTTTATAACTCACACACACTTTTTTTTTCTCTCAATCTCACTTAATGATTGCTTATCCCTTAAGTATATCATAAATGATAATACTTATCCATTGTACATGCCTTGCCTTGTAGGACTTTTCAATGTTGTTACCATCTTAATTTTTCATGAAATTTCCAACATGATAAGCTTTATCATTTTCATGAGGTGAAAGCCAATTTGGATACAAACTTTTTGACTTTGAAAATTTTGTTTGATTTCTAATAAGGTTAGGAGAACATACATAGAAATATACCGTGAGTATAAATATTTCCACAAGTAAAAGTCATTTGCATTTGAATTCTGTCTTAGTTCATAAAATATTAAAATCTGAAATTCTCCGTTGATGCTCTTTTTCACATTTACCATCCTTACCCGACAGTGAGGGAAAATGAAAATGTGACATTTACAGAAAAAGAAAAAAGATGAAGTCACATTGTAGTACAAAAACCAAGGAAACTGGTTCCAGTATTGAGGAGAAGGTGACTTCTAGTGCCAACTTCAATGGAAATCATCGAGTATTAGGTGTTCACTCGAGTTTGCTTTTGTTTGCGTGAATGATTTGCAGACATGCATCCTAGAAAAACAACATTTCCCGTTGCACGACCCCCATGAAATCCAAGCATTTTGTGTTTTTAGCTCATTGTTTTATTGGCAGGAATATTGTTCCATAGGTAATTCAGTTTTTTTACTGCACTATTAAATCTTAGTATTTTTATTTTAGGTTTAAATATGTCAAATATTATGTATTTTTATATAAATTTAAAATTTTAATCCCTATATACCTTAATTTTAAGACACTGAGTGTCTATACTTATTTTATTTAAAAATCTTTATCATTCCATTTAATTTCACTGTTAAAGTTAACAATATTAAAGCTAAAATAATTTTTAACCCTCAACAATTATTATTTTTGTCAATTTAGTCATTATTTAATTTTTTAAAATTTTTTATTATTTTAAAACATAAAAATTAAAAATATCATTTTTAAAATAAAATATAGAAACAAAATAATAACTCTTTAAAATTTAAAATAAAAAATAAAAATGTTTTTAAAATATAAATTTCAATTTTATCTAAACCGAACTAGACCAACCCGTCAAGCCAAGAACTGATTGCAATATCGATCCGCTTAGAGGTGAAAAATGAGTTGACTCGTGAAACGGTATGAACTGGTTGAATAGATCTAAAATTCAATTGAAATGATCTCAAACTTATCTAACCAATTGGTTTCCAAAACGACCGGTTCAATATATTCAAAGCAAATAAATTATTTAAAAATCAAAAATATAAAAATTAGTTCAATAGTCACTTCAACTTATTTTTTAGCCCAATTCAATCAATTCATACCAATTTTGGGGTCAATCAATTTTTAAGTTGAAAAATAAAATCAAACCAATACAAAAACACAAATAAATTAATATTTGAATTATTCAAGCTAAAACTGATACATCGCATTAAAACTCACATATGACGATAATCATAACACATGACAGGATTTGAATCTAAATAGTTATGGACCTACTGCCTTAACCTTTGTCAATAATATCAAAGCCTCATTAATTTTTATTAAAATAAATAATATAAATTTACAAAGCTTATCAACAGTATATACAAAATAAACATTTTCTATTAAATAATAACTTATTAAAATAATTTCCTTGATTTTATTTTAGAAATTATATGCATTTTTTGGGTAAAAGCACCATGGAAACTCTTATATTGAGAGTCGGATTATATTTTACTCCCAATACTTAAAAAATGGCAAATTAGTCATTGTACGTTAGATTGAAGAGTCAATTGGTCCTGTTAAAAACTCCATCAATTTCTTCTGTACTTAAAAATTGATTTATGTATATCAACATGAGATACACATGGCATGCTAGGCCAATTTTGAACAATACAAATAGATAAATTTTTTAACAAAAAAGACTAATTTGCTCTTTGATTTAACGTATAATTAATCTTTTTTTAGTAGAAGGGGCAAAATGCAATCTGACTTATTGTACAAGGACCTCAATGATACTTTTACCCCTTTTTTTGCAATTTGGTTTAAAATTTTAGGCTAATATAGAAATTAGCCCTTAAACTATACCCACTTTCCTATATTGATACCTAAACATTTTTTTGATCAAAAGTGATACTTGAACTTTTTTTTTTCCACATTGGTACTTCAGTAAGTTAACAATTAGTCAACTATAGCTAATGTTGACGTAGCCTAATCATCAAGCGACATAAGGCAAAAAATAGTCACATAAGAAATTACACATCATTATCTATACCATTAATAGAACCTTTGACTTAATTGGTGTTACAAGTTAACCGGATACCAATTCGATTAAAAATAACTAATATACCCTTTTATTAAAAGGCTACTATTATTATTTTGATGATCTTTTAGTCATTTTATATTTTTATATAATTTTACATAAAAGAACTAAAATTATCATGTCTAGAGATTGAATCCACAATAATGAATTTATAAACAAATTTTTTCATTACACCAATAATAATTTTAAGTAAACTTTAAAAATTAACTTTTAATAAGTCTAGGATTGAATCTATATTTAATGAATTTATTTTATATTATTTTTAAACACACTTGTGTTGTATGATGTAATTTCTAGTTTATATAAAATAATTCTAAAAATATAAAATTAAAATTAAAAATTAGAAAATATATAAAAAATTTTAAAAAAAAAGAGAAAATTTATAATATAGTGAATATAGAAATAATTTCACTTTTACTATTTCTTTTTTCCCTAATTTATATACCCCTTTCATTTTTGTGCAGTTCTTACATTTTACTTTCTTTCCTTCTTCCCATTCCTCTTTCATTCATGTCAGGAGGAAGGATGTATTCAAGAAAATTTGAAAGGGCCTAACTTTTAAAAGCAAGTTAGAGAGAGCGTGTAGAACCATATAAGGAGGCTTTCTGGCTTTATTTTGGGGGGTTTTCTCTTCTTGCCTTCTTGGACTGTCGATGGAGGAATGAGAGTGTGGTGGTGAGCCCATGGGGCTGAGCATCGGTGTGGAATGGGTGTGTTTAACAAAGAAAATATTTATTTTGCTGATTTGGGTTAATGTCTTACAAAGAAAATTTCTGAACTAAGCCTTAAAATTTTTGCAGATTTTACAAAGAAATTTTTGATAGATTACAACATCAGTTTTTTGGAAAACAAATGTATCTATGAATTCCAAAATAACATAACAAAACTTTAAAATCTGCAACCTCAAAGAAAAGAAGTATTCTGCGGAAACCCATTGCAATCCACATTTTAATGGAAGAGATTGAAGCCCATTATCTTTGTCAGATTCCCATTCTCCTCCATTTTTAATTATTTTTAATAAATTGGCGAAAAAATTGAAACAGAATTTCTTTTTTCATAAATTAAATTTTATATATTTTCTAAATTTTTATTTCAAATTTTATATTTTTGATTTATTTTATATATATAATGATGTGTAATTTCTTATGTGGCATGTGCCACACATTGCTTGAGGATTGGCTCACGTCAGCATTGACTAGAATTGACAAAAGAAAGTAACAATGTAGCAAAAGAAACTAATTGAAAATTTAAAACATTTAAGTACCCATGTGAAAAAGTGGTTATAGTTTAGGAGGTAAAATGTCACGTGTCGTACATAGAACTTCAACAACCGCTGCACATCTTTAGAAATGTTTACATGCAGTAATAATAAAAGATTTCAACCCCCCTCCATATAGATGGCAAAATTAAAGTTTAGGAGTTAAGTGCTTGCTCCAGAGGACCTGGCCGTTAATGGCAGTGAGATGCTCATCATCAAGGGGCTTCCATGCCTTAATCGACTTCACTGCCCCCCAATCTCCTTCATCTGTCTTCTTTAAGGATGCCAGCACCACCCTGTCTCTTCTTGACCACCTAGCTTTCCCATATGCATGATACCCAAAACCATCAGCGTAACACAATTGTATTCCAGTCATTTGACCACAAAAGTCGTTGAGGTGATCATGGCCTATAAAAACAGCCTTCACCTCGCCTGCTTCTACCATTGTTGTATTGAAGAAGCCTGAGTTTATAGAAGCCGAACTAATCCTTTCTTGTCTCACCCCGGTGAAGTTAGATGCACCGAAACTAGCAAATTCAGGCAGTGGGATGTGAAAATACACGAGCCCTGGCGCAAATGGTTTTTTAGCCATTGGTGGCTTCATGTAGGCGCTTTGAGATACAAACAAAAATGGTTTATTATTAGGTACAAAGATGGCGTCCATTGACAGTTCATATGAGGTTCTTACATGAAGTTTTGCAGAGGTGCATTGAAACCATAATTGCTGAGAGGGTTTAATCCAGCCATAGCCAGGGATAGAAGGAACCGTGGAGTAATCGCCAATGTCAAGGAAGTAAAGGTTGAGGACTGATTTGTTTGCAAAACCAGAGGCTTCAACCCCACCCACCTCCAGGTTATAGTTGCCAAAACCATCTATGATATGTGCTTCAGATGGATTGAATTGAGATAGTGTATGCTTCAACCCCACTATGTGTTTCATAATCCCTTCCCTAGATAAGGTGCCTTACTGGTCATGGTTCCCCAATACAGCAGCCCAGGGAATCCCAGCAGCAATTGCAGGGGCAAATGCTGCATTTAATAATTTGGCTGAATCTTTGGCTTCGAATCCAAAGATGTTATCCCCTAACAAAATAAAAGATCACTCTATTAATAGAGCTCAGGGTTTTGGCCAATAAGGTTACCAGATAGATAAAATCAACACTGTACTACTCTGGCAAATGAAAGATTAAATTTTTCACAGTTTCATCACATAAGTTTTTTTTTTCTGCGACGAGTGCACGTAAAATGTTTGTGTTGGTATTGGATTACCTGTGAAAACAATTAAATTTGGTTTCTCAGCTTCGATCATGCGCTGGATAAACGCACTAATATTGAGATCAAAGCAACCATGAACCTGACTAGGCAACACATTCAAACACGGCGTTGTTTTACCATCAGCATAGCGCATGTCCACCACTTGTAGTATCTTAAACTCCCCGGTCCGACCGAACCTCAGTTTCTGTGATAGCTGCAACGGCAGAAATTATTGTCTCGCGACGGCCGAAACGTTAATGGGTGCAAAACAAAGCAAAAGCACTGCCACTGCAACAACAAAATCGTGTAAAGGAAGTGGCACCCAAAGTTTCCTCTTCTTGTTGTAAACAACCGAAGAAGCTTGTGCCATTATTGGGTTTCCTTTTTCCTTCACTTTTTTTTTCTTTTTGGGAGGGGGGTAGCAGTTCTTAAGGAGGTTTTCCTTATTGGGTTTAGAGTTTCCTATCAAGCTTTAAAAAGGAAACAAACGAAAGCATACCATTACTAAATTTGATTTTTTTTTCTTTTGTCATAACATGAAACGAGGATATTCCTAGAGGTTATTTTAGCAGATCCCCATAAGAGTTTGCTGTATTTTTCTGTCAATTTTCAAAGCAATTAATATAAATACAGCGATTTTTATCCATTAGGTTAACATTAAACTTGACTGTTGAAGTTGGCCTGCATGCAGCACATGAAGCAGACAAGGAGCAGACCATGTAATGCAAGTCATGCGGATGAAGTGCATGCAACTCGTAAAAGGTCAAGCTGCTGTATGTTATCTGAATGAAATACAGTAGTATACAAATGTACATATGTTGTCCGGATGAAGTATGTTTTTGTTACAAGCGACCTGTATATGATTTGACAGAAACCTTCTTTGCTGGATAGAGTTGGTGAAGTACTTTCCGCTTTTAGATGTGTCTTAGGTTATCATTAGATTGCATTTAATGTTTGTTAACTTCTTCAAGTTAAAGATATTTTTGTTTCATGTATTTGCTATATATGTACATCTTTTTAATGAATTCAAGGTAAGAGAGAAGTCAGTTTTTGTTTCTCCTTCAACATTTGAGTTTTGCTTCTGTTTTTTATCTTTCAACACAAATTTTAGTTCTTTTATTTTTGTTTTGTGTGATCAAAAACCCAACAAATGGTATTAAGAGCCTAAGTCTTTAAGGACATTGGTTGTATTTTGTTTGTGAGTTGTGTTTGAGAGAAAAGAAGCAGAAGCTATTTTTTATTGGTCTGTTTGTTTGTTGCAAAGATGAATTTTACACCACCACCACCACCTATCTTTGCTGGAGAAAACTACCACATCTGGGTAGTAAAAATAAAGACATACCTTCAAGCACATGATTTGTGGAATGTGGTCGAGAATTATGCTGAACCACCTCCATTGAGGGTCGATCCAACCATTACACAGTTGAGGCAACACAGTGAAGAATGTGCTAAGAAGCATAAAGCAATGGCCTACTTGCAAAATGGGGTCTCTGATGTGATCTTCACAAGGATAATGACTTGTGCTTCACCAAAGTAAGCATGGGAGAAGCTAAAAGAGGAGTTCATGGGGTTAGACAAGACAAGGCAGCAGCAGCTGATCAACCTCAGAAGAGATTTTGAGAACTTGAAGATGAGGGAGTCAGAGACCATCAAGCAGTACTCTGATAGGATAATGGCCATAGTCAACAACAATAGGCTCCTTGGTGATGATTTCAGAGACAGTAGAGTTGTTGAAAAGGTCATTACAACTCTCTCTAAAAAATTTGAGTCAAAAATCTCATCACTTGAGGACTCGAGGGACTTATTGACCATCTCATTGTCTGAGTTAGTAAACTCCTTGTATGCACTTGAGCAAAGGAGGGCCAATAGGCAGGAAGAGCATCAAAAAGGTGCCTTCCAAGCCAAAAGCAGACTAGCCTCGAGCTCCTCTGCATACAAAGGAAAGGAATCCTAGTCAAGCAAACCTAAATCAGATGGTAAAAAAATATATCTACCCTGCCCACACTACAGAAGGGTAAGTCATCCGGATGAAGTATGTTGGTATAAGCCAGACGTCCAGTGCAGAAGCTCAAACAGTTTGGCCATATTGAAAAGGTGTGTAAGAGCAAAAGGAAGGCACAAGCTCAGCAGCAAATGCAAGCTCAGGCTGCTGAGGACTTTCAAGCTCAGGAGGACTATATCTTCACTGCCTCATGCTTTACAACCTCAAACAAAGTAAAAAAGGACTGGCTAGTAGATAGTGGCTGCACACACCATATGGCAGCTGATGAAAAGCTGTTCAATGACTTAGATTGAAGCTTTGCCTCAAAGATCAGGATTGGAAATGGGAACCTGATTGAAGCCAGAGGCAAGGGAAATGTGGTGATTAACACTTGTTCAGGTAACAAAGTAATTTCTGATGTACTTTTTGTGCCTGACATAGACCAAAACCTGCTTAGTGTTGGCCAGTTAATTGAAAAGGGTTATTCACTTGTTTTTAAGAATAACTCTTGCATTATTGAAGATCATCTCGGTTAAGAATTAGTCACAGTGGCTATGACTGAAAGATGTTTTGTATTGAACATGAATCAGTTGGAAAAGAAAGCCTATACTAGTGCTACTAACACAGTTAGTTTATAGCACAAGGAGTTAGGATCCATTGTGGAAGGTCGAGATGTAAAGAAACAAAAGATTCATGATGAAGTGGATAGTATAGCTAAAAAACTCTTCACATCGACCACCAATGGGCTAAGTTCCAATTTCGGTCTGTTGAATAAAAGAAAATATATGTATGAAATCAATAAGTTTGTTGAGGCTGAAGCTAAATGGTTCTTGGTATTTTTTTGGAAAGTACTTTAAGATATGACTCTCATGATCCTTAGTGTGTGTGCTTTGGTGTGACAGCCCAAAATTGACCCTAGTCGGGATGTGGTTTCGGGACCGCAAAACCGAGGCATAAAAATAATTTAAAATTTTATTTTGATGCCTATGATATGTGTTAATTTGTGTGTGACATTTTGATGATTTGATTTAGAGTTATAAAGGTGAATTTCACTAGAAAGGACCTAGTAGTAAACTTTGAAAGTATGATAGGAAATGTGTGATGACTAATTAAAGCATGCATGCAAAACAATGGACTTGCATGTCAAATACCCCTTTTATAGGTGGTGGCGGCCATGGCAAGAGAGGATGGGCTAAACATGTCATGAAACATGTTTTGTTGGTGCATTAGGGAGAAATAATAAACAAAGGTGTATGGGTGATAAAAGAATGAAAAAAAATGTGTGTGAGTGTGGTATTCCCCCTTGCCGTGAGTTGAGAAAGAAGGAAGAAAAAAATTTGTTGTGTTCATCCTTTCTCATCTTTTTGGCCGAAAATCATAAGGAGGAAGAAAGGGATTTTTGCTCCATTTTTGGTTTAGAAGAGAACTAGAAGGAGATTTGGCCATACTTGTACCAAGATTAAGGTATGTATGAGGTTGTGTCATGAGATTCATGCATGTTTTAGTTGCTAACTTGATGTTCATGTTAGCCATGGTTCAAATCCTTGTTGTGCCATGGAAATGGTATTTGGCCAAGGTTGATATTGTGTTGGAGCCATTGCATGCTAAATGTGAAGCTTGCTAATGATGCATGTAATGATGGATTGACTACTCTTGAAATTTCTTTTTAGTATTATTGAGTAGGGCATTGAGTCCTTTGTTTAACCATGACCAAAAATTAAAAGGAGTATGGTGTGTGATGTATTCGGCCATGGTATGCTCATGAGCATGGTTTATGCTTCTTGCATGATAGTTAAAATTTGTGTTTTGGATGGTTGTGAACACCTTGAAATTCGGCCTTGCATCTATATGTGTATATATGTTTGCACATGATGTTTTGGTTATGAAGTAAATGATAAATATGTTTGTTTAAAGAAGAAATTGTTGAAGAATGTATGTGACATTGCAAGTATATTCGCTTAGTACATATATGATGTGAAAATCTTGGAATTTATTGTTGATTTTGTGCCAAGATGACTAAGTATAATCGCCACATGAGTACTTGATGCTATATTATAATTATTGAGCTCAAGTATGTGGATGTAAGTGTGTCTTGGCCTTATAAGGGCTAAGTACCTTGGATTCCCTTTGATATTCAAAACGACTAAATCAATTTATTTGTTAACATAAAGCTCAAGAGCAAAGAGGAACTAGCTCCAATAAAGGAAAAGAAAAGGTGATTGAATAGTCGTTGGAAGCGCCGACAACCTCCAAGGTAAGTTTTCGAGTATCGAAACTTAGATTTTGATTCGATTGAATGAAGTAATAAGCAATCGAAATTGTGCCCTTGTATGTGGACATTGAGCTGAAATGATATTTCTTATTAAGTGAATTGTGCATAAAAGTTTTGTTATGAAATTGAAACAAAGATGTGTATGAATGTGCGAATTGTGATATCTCGGGCTAAGCCCAAGGCAATTGTGCGACCAGATATCGGGCTAAGCCCAAGGCAATTGTGCGAGTTATGATATCCGGGCTAAGCCCGAAGGCAATTGTGCGAGTTGTGATATCCGGGTTAAGTCCCGCAGGCATTTGTGCGGGTTATCATAACCGGGCTATATCCCGAAGGCGTTTGAACGAGTAGCTATATCCGGTTAAACTCCGAAGGTATGTGATTTGAAAATTATAAGCTTGCTGTAAAAATTTTCAGTAAATGCGCTTGTGAAATTCCCAACAACAATGTATGTTTTGTGTGTGCTAAGTGCGTATGAGTATTCGCTCCAATGATAAATGAGCTATCGGCCTTAACTAAGCCGTTATTTGTGTATGAATATAAGAGTTGGGATTGTGAAGCAAGCATGTCATAGAGAAATTGTACATATGAATTATTGTTTAGCTACTTGAATGCTATGCTTTGGTTGTGTGTAATTTATGGCTCAAAACTTACTAAGCATAAATTGCTTACTCCGTTCCTTTGTTTCTCTGTCTTATAGATTTTACTCGTTAGCGATCGGATTCGGGATCATTGAAGTGAAGTCATCCACACTATCAAACCTCTTTTTGGTACTCTTTTAATTGAACTTTGGATATGGCATGTATAGGACTACCCTCGGTTGTTTTCAAGTACTTTGTGATGTATATATGTACGGCCATGCGAAAATGGTTCGTAAAAAGTGGAGTATGGAATTTGACCATTTGTGGTTTGTAATTATATTTGGTTTCATGATGTGATTATGGTTTGGAATGAGAGTGTTGGTCACATGATCAGCCATTGGAATGGCTAAATATGATTATATGTGGACCTATGTATGTCAAAATTATAGTTGGCCCATGAAAACCACAAAATAGGTAAAGTTTACCTTGAAAACAGATGCTGGCAGCAGTAGTGGTGTGTAATTGAAAAATCACCAAAATTCGTAGGAATGGTATTAAATAGCGAATAAATTATATAATCGAACCTTGATGAATCTACTTTCATATGAAAGTAACAAAACGATCATATGAACAGTATACTAAGAGATATTAAAGTTCTCGTGAGACAGGGCCAGAACGGTTTCTGGATCCCCTGTCTCGACTTTGAAAATTTACCATAAATTATCCAGAAGGAATTAGAAGTCATGCCTTATATGTACAGATTCCCTTTTGAGTCTAGTTTCATTAGAAGCAAACGGAATGAGCATTGAAGCTCTGTACGAGAAGATATACAGGTCGTAATGCGTGAAGGTCAGTGTAGTCGACCCCTGTAACATGGGCGACTTTAACTAATAAACTGTACCAATTGGCCCGACCAAAAATTCTAGAAATAAATCCATGGATGGATATATGAGTCTAAATTCAGGGAAAATTTACAGAATCAGTTTCTGAGTTTTGAAACTCGAGATATGCTTTTTAAGGCGACAGTGATGCAGTTCTCCAGCCTGTCTGGAAATGTCAAATTGGTCGGTGCTATAAGTGGTTTTGGCTCGTTAACCCCTCGTGTCCGACACCGGCGACGGTCTCGGGTTCCGGGTGTTACATTTGGTGTCATTGATAGTTGGGATAATAATAGAAGGTTGGCCAAAGGGAACTCATGATGGACTTGGGATTGTCACAAGTATCTTGTTGGTCGTGATTGTCACAGCAATTAGTGATTATCGCCAATCATTACAATTCAAGAATTTGGACAAGAATGAACCAAAGGCTTCCATTGAAGATCTTGTGACAGATTAAACTGATACTGATCAAAATGATCCTGAAATGGACATTGATGATGAACCAGTCAAGGGCAATAGACCATTGGCTAAGATTTATGAAAAAGCTCAAGTGGCTGCAGTTGAACCAAGCTGCTTTGAAAAGGTTTAAGCTCAACAAGGCTGGAAACAAGCTATGGTTGATGAAATCAGTATGATAAAGAAGAATCAGACCTGGCAGCTAGTTGAGAGACCGGCAAACATGAAGGTTATTGGAGTGAAGAGAGTGTTTCGAGCCAAGCAAAATGCTGTTGGTAGCTCGAACAAACTCAAAGTAAGGTTGGTTGTAAAGGATTCAGTCAGAACTATACAACATGCAAGCCAATGAGGAGTGTTGAAGTTGGCCTGCATGCAGCGCATGAAGCAGACAAAAAGCAGACCATACAACGCAAGTCATGCGGATGAAGTGCATGCAACTCGTAAAAGGTCAAGCTGCTGTATGTTATCCGGATGAAATACAGTAGCATACAAATATACGTATGTTGTCCGGATGAAGTATGTTTTTGTAACAAGCGACCTGTATATGATTTGACAAAAACCTTCTTTGCTGGATAGAGTTGGTGAAGTACTTTCCAGTTTTAGACAGGTCTTAGGTTATCATTAGATTGCATTTAATGTTTGTTAACTTCTTCAAGTTAAAGATATTTTTGTTTCATGTATTTGCTATATATGTACATCTTTTTAATGAATTCAAGGTAAGAGAGAAGTCAGTTTTTGTTTCTCCTTCAACATTTGAGTTTTGCTTCTGTTTTTTATCTTTCAACACAAATTTTAGTTCTTTTATTTTTGTTTTGTGTGATCAAAAACCCAACATTGACCAAGTATTGTTTTCTTTAAATAAATAAATAAAAATAGCTCAACCTCATCTTCCATCATTGGCCTCGTTCTGAAATGGTAGGGCATGCAATGAGTGCAGTAGTAAATTTTGATCCTACCATATAAGTTGCATTTAGTGCTGAAGCAAATTAATTAACAACACTTTTAACAGCAGTCAGCAGCTTTTTCCAAATTTTGAGTTTTGAATTTTTGTTTATTGGTTGCATCATGCGTGAAGTACTAATTATATGTGAATAGGTTTAGCTGGGAAATAGATCCGACGACCTTACTTTAAATCATTTCCATGGTTAAATACATTAGATCGGTAGCCAAAGGTCACGAGAATGAGGTCCTGTGACTATAAATATTTCCACAAGTCAAAGTCATTATCCACCAGGATTCTAGTTTCATCCAACAACACCACTTGAGGGCACCAACATTGTTTAAGGAATTCAAATTTATCATCTTAATTCATACTAGATCCCGATTAAATCGTCTCTTAGCTATTTTCTCCTTTGATGCCATCTTAATAGTCTAAATTTCTTTTCATATTTATCATCATTAAGCTCAAAAAAGAACAAAAAAAAAAAGATGAACTAATATTGTAGCATATAGTATTGAGAAAAAGGCGACTTCTACTGCCAATTTCAATGGACCTCATCATGTTCACTGATAGAACATTATGTTGGAAAATTTTATAATTTATGAGAACTTTGAGGCATATTCTTAATTGATATAGGTGGAGAGTTGAATCATAAAATTATAGTTTCATATTCTATTCCATGATACCTTTACAACGGTATATCATATGCTTAAAATGGTTAAGTGATAAATGAGAAATTGATGTTTAAAGTAAACTACTTGTGAATATCTGTTGAGGAAAAGAAAAGTTTAGATCTCACATGTAACACCAAGTATAATATGTGTATATATATGAGAACCCACTTAAAGGGTGATTAAATGACTAAGCCTGAAACTCTGCCTAGCGCAAGGGGGTGTAGATCCAAACCCATTGGCAGTTGAGACGCACCCACACGATGTGGGCGATGCGAAATGTCTGAACTAGTTGGGCCCAAAATGGCCCTGCAAATATTTTAACCAACACGAAATTTATTTTTTCTAAGCAAATATATATAAAATATGATTTAAAAAGACATATATCTTGATTTTATTTTATTTTAATTAAATTGATTTAATTGCCCTTTCAATGCAGATTTTGTCTCCTTATATATGGATATTTTCAAAATTCCTCCACTTTAAATGCCTATAAAAGGCTAAGACTTTTTCAGAACTTTTTGCTCAATCTCACTCTCTCACACCGAGATTTTTTTCTCTTCAAAATTCTTCTCTTTTCCTCTCCATATTTTTCAATGTTTCGGTGATAGAAAAATGCATCTTTTGTTCATTGATCATTAAAAAAGTGTTACTGCTTCGATCATCGTATTATTGTATCATGGGAGACATTCAACCAACATTTCTCAAAGTACTGTAGGAGTGGCCGAATTTGCCTTAAGAAAACTGTATAATACAGGCTTCAACATCTAGTAAAACTTGTTTCTTATTTTTTATTTCTGGTTTTTGTTATGTTATTTATTGGTTTTAGATATCCGATAATTTAAATATAAATTATTCAACTTATTTTATTTTACATATATAAATATTTGTTTATTTATATTTATATTTATATTTTTTGTTCACTAACGTAGTTTGTCCAACAATTTTAAGATAGATTTTATATTATTTCGTAATTCTCTAATTCGAGACAAAAGAGACACCAAGGCGAAAGAAAGAAAAAAAGTTGTTTTATTTGAAAACAAAATTTTAAATTGAATAAAATTTGTTTCGGGATTTATTCCCGTCGTTTAACAGACTTTATTTCATCTTTGATTTTATCTCCAAATGAGTATTAAAATTAAAAAAAATTGTTTCGGTATTTATTCCCGCCGTTCAACAAATTTTATTTCATTTTTTTATTGCCAACAGAGAAATTAAAATTAAATAAAATCTGTTTCAGGATTTATTTTCGTCGTTTAACAAATATTATTTGATCTTGATTTATTTCCAAACGAAGACTTAATCAAATAATTTTGTTTCGGGATTTATTTCTGTTGTTTAATAGATTTTATTTTGATTTAATTAAATAATTTTGTTTCGGGATTTAATCCTGTCATTCAACAGACTTGATTTTGATTTTGTTTCAGAATTTCAATCCTGCCGTTTAACAAATCAAAGGGTAATTCTTCTGTTTATGGTGGCCTTAATTGTGGCTTTAAATTGTGAAAGTTTAAATTATAGCTTCAAAATTGTGACATCAAAAAAAATGAAATTTATCAACGTTGAATAAAAAAGACAATATAAAAATGCATGTCTAGGATTGGTTCTTTGAAAGACTTGGTATTTAAGTGTGCCGAGTGCACTACCTCTCTTTTAGGGTTACCTACCTGGTGCATTATTTTAGTATATTTTTTATTATACCGTATAAACTTTTGTTTTGGGTTTTATTAGATTCCTACCGTCTAACAAAAGTTGATAATTTTTCTAGTTCTGGTTTTGTTTCTTAATAGAAAATGGAAACTCCCACCAATTCAATCAATTCACAATCTGAAACTTTGGTTCAAATGCAGTCTTCGGTCCAAAACTCAATGTTGCCAATGGCGGCTGCTGTAAGCCATAACGAGAAACCTGCAAAATTCTTGGGACAGAATTTCAAGACTTTACAACAGAAAATGTTGTTTTATTTTACTATGTTGAACTTGGCCAAATTTTTTAAAGATGACCCTTTTAATACTAAAGAGGGCGAGCTAGATGAAGTTACCGTTGTCACTTCTGTTAAAGCTTGGAAACATTTTGATTTCTTATACCGAAACTACATCCTGAATGAATTTTCAGATGCACTGTACGAAGTGTATAGTATTAAGAAAACAGCTAAGGAATTATGGACATCATTAGACCATAAACACAAAGCCGAAGATGCTGGAGCTAAAAAGTTTTTAGTTGCTAAATTCTTGAATTTTGTAATGATTGATTCTAAATTAGTTGTGAATCAAGTGTAGGAGCTTCAACTGATCATTCATGGAATTCTTTTTGAAGGGATGGTGATAAGTGAATCCTTTCAAGTAGCAGCCATTATTGAGAAGCTATCTCTTGCTTGAAATGACTTCAAGAATTACCTAAAGAACAAAAGAAAGGAAATGTCAGTGAAAGACTTAATTGCCAGACTTCGGACTAAAGAACACAACAGAGGTACGAAAAAAAGGCTCAACAAAGCAACAAATGACAATGGTGCTAGAGCAAACGTCATAGAAGTCAAGAACAACTTCAAGAAGGGAAAACAACCTCAAAATTAGTTTAAACTGGGACCAAAATGCGGCAATTCCAAAAAAGTAAAAATTTCAAGGAAAATAAATTTCAAGGAAAATGCTTCAATTGCAACAAAAATGGGGCTCAAGTCATCAGACTATAGGATCCCAAAGAAAGTTAAAGCTAACGAGGCCAATATTGTGGAAAAATTTCTAAAGAAGTGTCCAATATGGACTTATGTGCCTAACATATGCAAGAACTATGAATAAGAATGTTTCTTTCTAAAGAGGGAATGTTTATGGGAAGGGGATATGTATTAAACTAAATGCAATCTCTGTAAAAGCAAATCTATGAATAAGAATGTTGCTTCTTTTTTATGTCTATATGTTTAAGTCATTTAATTTATGGCATACAATGCTCGGACATGTTAATTATGATACTTTACGTACATTAATTAACTTAGAGCACATTCCTTCGTTTCACAATAATTATAAATGTGAAACATGTGTTAAGACAAAATTAACAAGGTCAAAAACCACTCGATCTAATACATAGCAATGTTTGTTACCTAAAGTTTGTTCAAACGAGAGGAGTGAATAAATATTTTATTACCTTCATTGCTACGTATATTTGCTTAAAAGTAAAGACAAAGCTATAGAGAAATTTATTCTCTATAAGTAAGAAGTTGAAAACCAACTTAATAAAAAGATTAAGATAGTGAGAAGTGATCGTGGTGGTGAATATGTTGAATCATTTGAATACTGTATACAACCTGACATTATTCATGAAGTAACACTATCATACTCTCCTCAATCAAATGGAGTAGTCGAGCAAAAAAATCAGATTCTAAAGGAAAAGATAAACACATTGCTAGGAAGCTCTGGATTATCAAAGAAATGTAGGGGGAGTTTTTCTATGAGTTAATTACCTTTTAAATGAGGTGCCCCACAAGAAAAGGGACAAGACACCATATGAGTTATGGAAAGGTAGAAAATCATCCTACAACCACTTGAAAGTGTGGAGGTGTCTTGCTAATGTAACGTATAATGGTAAGTTGAGACATATGCATCGTCGACACAATACCGCTAAACAATTGATCTCAAACAGAGTTATCTCTATTGATTTTGTAAAATCAAAAGATAACATTGCTGATCCACTAACTAATGGCTTAAATCGATATCAAGTTGATAAAACATCAAAAGGGATGAGACTAAAGGCCATGGAAATTAAAGGCGCTATATGAAGGAAAACCCTACCTAGTTGACTGGAGATCCCAATATCTAGGTTCAAAAGGACAACCTAATTGCATAGACCTTATGAGGTCATTGTGAGGGTTCTTATCCCAAGTTCATTCCTATGATGTAAACATACTAAAAATGGGATAGGTTAAGCAAAGCTTTTAATGACCATTGTGTGTTTCGATGAGCCGAACAACATAAGTCATCTATGTGAGAGTGAAGCGGGGCCGCTTTGAGGAGACTATTAAAGTATAGTTCTCTCAAACTCTTGTAGAACCAAGAGATGTTCACGGCTATATGAACATACCCATGAGAACTAAAACCTTGCTAGGGAGGTAGTTGTGTGAGGTATATCATTGTTTACACAAACGGCAAAATAGTTCAAGGACATCATGTCTACTAGTCAACTAGTAAAGTAAATATACTTTCACAAGGGAAGATTCAAGGGTGAATACCTACATATCCTATGCAACTGTCATTCGTAGATTCTATCACCAAATCGAGTCAATTTTTTTCGATAAAATTATCAACTTTTATTCATGTGGGGGATTGTTGGAAAAATTGTAATTTATGGGAACTTTGAGGCATATTCTCAATTGGTAAAGGAGGAGAGTTGAATCATAAAATTAAGGCTTCATATTTTACTCCATGAGACCTTTACAACGATATATCATATGCTCAAAATGATTGAATCATGAATAAAAAATTGATATTCAATATAAGTTACTTGTGAATATTTGTTAAGGAAAAGAAAAACTTAAATCTTACATTGGTTAAAGACCAAGTGTCAAATGTGTATATATATATATATATGAATCCACTTGAAGAGTAATTGAATGGCTAAACTTGAAACTCTGCCTCGCACGCAAAGGGTGTAGAACAAAAAAAAAATGAACTAATATTATAGCATATAGTATTGAAAAGAAGGTGACTTCTACTGCCAATTTCAATGTACCTCATCGTGTTCACTGATAGAACAAGTTCGATTTGTTTTTTAAAAATATATTATACTTACTAGTTGATCCCCATTATTTTCTTCGTTATGAGTGATATTCTTGTCATACTATCCGTTAAGATTAACATCTTTGTTTTTGTTTGTATGAATGATTTGCATGTTTTTGCAGATACGCACCCTAAAAGAGGAACATTTCCTGTTGCACGTGGCCATGAAAACCAAGCATTTTGTGTTTTTAGCTAATTGGTTTGCTGGCAGGAATATTCCTCCATAGGTAATTTAGCTTTTTTACTGTACGATTAAATCTTAGTATTTTTATTTTCTTTTATTTTTTTAAAAAAAATTGTTAATTAGACAAGAAAAACCCTCAAAAAATTTAAAAGGAAAAAGGAGAACTTGAGCAAGGGGCTATTGCAGTCTCTGCATGAAAACATCAATATATATATATAGGTAGGTACGTAGTTCAAGAAAACAAAAACCAGAAGAATCGGCTGAAACTAAGTTCTAATCCTACAAACAACTCGACAACATTCCATACCGATAATGTCTGCCAAAGCATACGCATACTCAACAAACCAAAATGAAATTAAGTTTAAGAAGAATAAACCTTGAGAATAAAGCAAAAGCTAATATGATAATGAATCTCTAACCAGACTCAAATAGAAACTTGGGACTTGCCAGATATCCCATTCATAGAGGTCCACTGCCCGTTGCAATATCCTTCTTTATTGCTCCTTGAATCCATTTGAGAACCAACCACTAGAACAACAACAAACAACACAAAAACATGTGTTAGGAAATATTTATTTCTCCCAGTTCAGCCCAAAGAGAAACCAATGACCACTGGAAACTTTACCTGAACCCCAAGAATAACAGGTATCCATAATTTTCCCTTATCGTTTGCGTCAGACCCATCAACCAACTTCTTGCTAACTACAATTGCTCGACTCTTATTTGTTGCAACACCTGTGATGGCTTTTACCAAGTTTGGAACCCAAGCTTCTCCATTGGGAAGAATCTGCATTGAAACAATAATATATGTGTGTGTATATATTTGAAGGCACTTATGAATATGAAGGGTAACCAATTGAGAGCAGACAATGGAAAAAGATAAGAAAAGATAAACCTTTTCGTCTATGTCATTTTTATTACATCTCCCAGTGTTTTCAACCAGAACAACAGGAATGACAGAATCCTACAAGCATCAAAACCAAGGAAATAATACCTGACAAAGTAGTCACAGTACTCTAAGCATATCATCAGAAAATAAATAGTAATTAATTAAAATAAATTTATAAGCTAACAATCCTTCTCGGACAATTCAGTCTGATTATAAATAGCCTGAATTTTATTTTATTTTTCCTTTTTTTAGTTTCCTTGAGACTTTCCCTACTGTCTGAAGAAAGATTTTCCACATGCAGCATTCACTAACATCAAGTGAAATCTCTGATAAGCCTCAATCTAAAAATGTGAGTTCCAGGTTAATTAATATCTCCTAACTGATTATTGCCCACCAACCAGAAACCATTGATTTTAAAGGCAAATCTGCTGTAACGGGAATAAATTATATATATATAAGGCAAATATTGAAACCAGACACAATTACTCTGTCTCCCATAACTAACAAGTATCATTTCCACTGTTTGTAGAACCAATAACATAATACGACTTTCACAACTCAAAAATAACAAAAAGATGCACAATCAGCACAGTAGGCAATGTTAACATGACAGATAAGTTTTTCTTCCTGTCAACCTGTCCACCTTTTCTGCGTCTAAAATAGAATTTGGAAGCATATAAATATATGTACACATGCACCTCAAAATATTTCTCCCCCTAATTTAAATTCATTCAAATTATTTAGAACAGTAACAAAAGAATCCTATGCTATTGGGATATTTGACAGAGGGTAGCTTACTGATGGTTTACAGTTAGCATCAAAATCCAAATTATAAGAAAAACCCACTTAAAAATTAGCTCTCTTGCATTACAAAGATGCATGAGAGAGAAGTGGAGAATGTTAGCTGTTAGTGGCAAATAAATTGTTTCTACAGGAAGTGTCAGGAATCAGAAGCAGAACAAACTGTTAGAGTCAGAATCCAAAATAGCTTAACAGCTTCTACATCAATGAGAAATTGTGGTTGTTTGCGAACGAGCATATGCTTAGATTAAAGGAAGATCCTAGGAGCGGATAACAAATCCATAGATCTTCTGCTCTCTCATAACTAGAAAATACCAATTTCCCCTCCACTGCGTGGAATCATTTAACTCTACTTCAGCAAATTATGAGTGACAAAAAAAATTTTAGTCAGCACATCAAGCAATTTTTATGACAACAAATAAAAGCGTCCTTGTCCATGTTAACCTGTTCAACGCCATTATTCAGGCAAGCCAACATGTCTCTCACATAAATAAACTTGAAAGAGAATACATACCTCAAGATCCATTTTCCTAATCCGAGCTCCCATACGAATAGCCTTTAGCACACCCTCTGATCTTTTAGAGGAAAACACATCATAATTCAGTCCATCTGGTGGACAAAGCTGTGCATGAGTGAGTACAAGCAAACTTTTCCGCCAAATTTCTTTTCCAAAACTGTTGGTGATAGCCCTAATGATCTGCTTATCCAAGTTGTCCACTCTATATACATCTAGGCGGTCAACATAAAGTAGAACATCTATGGTCTTATTCAAAAGAAACCTGCATTATATTTAAAACATTATGTTCTTAACCAAAATAACCATGCCATGTGGTAAAACTAAGTTCTAACAAGAAAATATCCCTAGCATATACCGAGAATTACTCAATAAGCTAAATCCATCAACTAACAGATAAGATGCTAAACTTTGACTGCTCAATTCAAGTACTTACCCTTTGATCAACTCAAGAGCTTGGTGATTGACATATCCAGCCTCCACGAGTCCGGGCGTATCAATTACATTCAATGTAAACCCGGCCCATGAGCGTGAAACCATCACGGGTCTCAGCCCCTCGGACTGCAAAACAACCAAAAAACAATGACGATGAAACTTGTGAAATCTAAAACAGCAAACAAGAATCCACACAGCAATCCAAACGAACAGATAAAAGCAATACTTACCTGGAAAGCAGTGACTCGAACAACTTGCTCTCCAATGAGAGAATTGATAGTGGAAGACTTCCCTACACCGCCTTTGCCCATAACAACGATAGTCAAAGTGTTGACGTTCTATAAATTTTTTTCACAACAATAACAAATAATCATTACTGAACATGTTATTTAAGTCCACGTAAATGAAAAAGGGATAAAAAAAAGCGGGTTTATAAAAACCTCTTGCTTCAATTTTCCCAACAACTCGAACAATTTCGTTTGTGTAGCAGCGGGGAATTGTTGAAGGCCGAGCCATTCACGAGGCAAAGGAGTACCCATCACAGAAAACTGCATAAAATTCATTTTACAAAAAAACACATAAAAAAAAACCTGAGGAAATAAACCCTAAACCCTAAAAGTGGATAACATGCTAAAATGCTAGACCCATCTCGAAATGCAGCTAAAAAAAAAGATGGGTCAGTTTTCTTTTGATAGAGAAGAAAATAAAGAAAGAATTCGAGGAGAAATCCGGGGTTTTACCGGCCTAGCTTGAGTAGTGCAACTGAAGAAATTGTAGAGGTTATTATGGTGGCGGTTGGTGGAGGTTTGGGTGTACAAAGAGAACGTTATCTTATCAGCGTAGTGTTTGTTTTTTCCGCCCACCCAGCAAGCAAGCAAGCAAAAGCGAAATGCTTATTTCGCCCACTGGCTTTTTTTTTTTTTTTGGTGAAATTCTTTAAAAGCTTTTGAACAAAGTGGGCTCAATATACAACATAGATGGGCTTGCTTTCTAGCCCGAACGAAAGATCAATAGAAAACTTGAAATACATCCTCCAATAAAGAAAGAAAACCACTGAGTTTTTAGCCCAAATAATCCAGATTTCAGTAATGGTTTAGAAAGTTTTTAGTGTTGAAGCAGAGGATCTTGCCCCTATAAGCTATTTTGTGAAGAATTAAAATATGTCAACTCTATTGTCATGTCAATTTACTGGACACACCTAATCTTGGCCATCATAGTAGCATCACTTGACATTGATTAATTACGAATTTTTTATTCTTTATTTATAAAACAACACGACAAATTAACTTATGCCTCTTTGACCTACTTATCAATTACCTTAAAATAGAAGAGATGTGACGTTAGTCAATTTCTTTTAAAATTTAAAAATTTTTCTTAAAAATTATATATTTTTAAAATATTAATTGTCAACCTAATATATAAGTAAATTGTCATATAGACATCAACATATATTAAATTAACATATATTAAATTTTTATCTATTTTAGATGATTTGATAAACAATACAAGTTAAAAGCTAAAAGAAACAATAAAAATTAAATAGATGGCTAAAATGATTTTTTTATAAAATTGAAGAGCTAAGTAAGTCGGTTAAATTAGCCTAATATGTTTTTTTTTACTTCACATATTAGGCTTTTTTTTTTTAAAATTTAGGAAAATAGATTAATTTTAGAGAAAGTGTGTGGAAGCACGTCTAGTTGGGTGCGCTTTCACACACTCTCTCTCTCTTTGACCTTTTTTTATTTTTAGGATTAGGTTTAGGGTTTAGTGTTTCGAGTTTTAAGAGTAAAATCGTGAAAGTTTATAGGTAGATTTGAAGGGTCGAAAATGCGATAACACGTCTCAGAACACATACATTTCATATGTCATGCCGGGATAGGACTATTTAGAAGTTAGGTTTTGGAGTGACTGTAATTGATACAGTCACGAGTCGAAGTCTAAGTAGAGGTCCGAATGACGGCCGTGATTTGGTCATAGGTTTGAATATAACTGGGGGCTAATTGACAGTCGTTATGCAGTCACAAGTTCAAGGTTTTTGGATACCCGCAAATGATGCCTTATATAAACCATACATAAGATTCAGGCCATAATCATAGGGAAAAACGAAAGGTTTTCTGGTGTAATCGACATAATTTTTTTCTCTATTTCCATGCAGTCGGTATCTTTAACCTTTCATTATTCTTTGAAGGCTAACACAGAGGTGGGCACAAGAGGGCTCTCAAGCAGAGAGCGAATGTTTTGGCACAGTAGAGGTCAAACTCTGGTCAGTACGGTAACTATTGTAGTTATTAATTGATTACTTAATAATGATAATCATTGCCATCCTAAAAGGAATATCACATTTACTACACCGCAACAACCACTGTTTGTTTGGGAGTCCTCCTACGTCCATAGCAGTGTCGGCTTTCAGATTTGAAGAAAGGTTAAAGATACCTGCAGCATAGAATGGAGAAAAAATTACACCGATTATTGCGGGAAGTCCCACAGTTTTTCCTTATAATTATACCCTCAAACTTCTATATAGTATTTATAAGGCAACATCTCCGAGTATCTAAAAAGTTTGAGCTCGTGTCTACATAATGACCGTCATCTAACTCTCTCGTTATACTCTAATTTATGATCTCATAATGGCCGTCGACCGAGACTTCTATGTAGGCTTCCACCCGTAACCGTATAAAAAAAATCACCCTGGAACTCGATTTTCACAGGATAGGTTTTCAAGGTAATGGTTTCATCTCGATAGGATATATGAAATGTGTGTTTCTTAGAGCGATATCACATCACGACAACTCAAGAATACTTCAAATTGGAAATTTTATTAGTGTAGAAATTTTTTAATACTGAAACAGGAAAGAAAACCGAAAAAGAGAAATATTGTAAAATGGAAGAATGGAGGTTGGAAGAGATTATGGGTTTATGGATGGAGTATGGAAGGAAAACCCCCTCTTTAAAGGCGCGGAGAAGGGTGAGATTGAAAAAAAACCCGTAGTTGAAAACGAGTCGCGAGGGAGACATTTTCATCGAATATCTAAAAAACGTACTTTAAATCTTACCCGAGATTCTCGAGGTCATGACACTTTTGGCAACTTGATGTAGAAATGGTAAGAAAGCTCACCCGGTTGGACGAGCTTTCTTGCCATTTCCACTAAAAGTCTGTCAAAAGTACCTTGACCCTGAAATAGTGCCCTGACCCTAAAATCCCAGATAATATTTGAAACACGTTTTGAACCACTGAAGACCCTTTGAAATATACATTTTGAAGTATGTGTTTAATAAAATTAGTTGATAAAATTATTATTCGATGAAATGGAGTCTTTTAAAACACATTTTGAAACACACCTTCCCTTTCTCCCCATTCTTTTTTGCTATTAAACTATTGAAGTATTCAAAACTTAGTCACACAGCAAATTCATATCAAACATTGAAGAGTTGTATTACGAGTGTCGTCTGCATTTCTTTGGATAACTATTTGAAGTGTTTTTTTTCTAAATATCTAATTCTTTTTAAATTGAAATGAGTCGATGAGTGCAATCCATCATTTACTACAACGATCAAATTTGTAATACGGACATCGGAGTTGTATTTGTAGGAGCCCAGTCTGTGGAATTAGCTTTCAACCGTACTATTCAATTACATAAGCTACTGACTAGAATAATGAGTAATGTTAGGGGTTTGAGTCGGGGAAGAATTTTGATATTGCAATGTAGATATCTGACATCAATTGACCATTTAAGTATGAGTTATTTGATGTGATAGGCGACCTTTAGCTGGAGGTGACCATATCAGGAGTTATATTTTGACTTTGCTGAGGCTGATAGAACTGGTCCATCTTCAACCATTGTTGCGGCTAATGCAGTAACCAAAGCAGAAGTAGAAAGTTCTACTACATGGTTGTGCAGTGGGTTTACTGGTTTGTTACAAAGCTCCTATTATAATGTCATCGAAGCATCAATGGGTAGACATTCTTCAGTTTTAGACACCAATTTCAACTTAGGTAACCATTATCAATTGGGTTATGAGCGTAACCCGAGCCTCGACACTCGGGCGTGGCATTCAGTTAGTGCATTCGATTTCAACTTCGATGGTTCGATGTCCTAGGGTGGAAGCACTTATAGCGGGGGGCCATCAACTTACACCGGTTGGCAATTCGGTACAGATGTAGATCGTAACATGAGGTATAGAAGAACTGATGACTTACTCTCTACGATCGGGTCTGACGAGGGTACATCAAACCCTTTGATTGAAGATGAAAATGAAGATATGGCTAAAGAAGAAGATGCAATCGAGGAAGAATGAGCAACAGATGTTATTGAAGGATCAAAATTAGACCTCAATCTAATTTGACAGTCTAGTCCAGATGGTTCAGAAGTGACACTTTTTTTTAACCAGTACAGGTTCTAATTGAGCTAGAACCTTACGGTTCTGATGATGATAGTTCAGAAAATGCTCTGGATCCAGATCCATGATTCAAGGCATATGAACCTCTGTCATACATGACTAATGTTAAACTTTTTGCCGATGGTGGTTTAGAGTTCTAGTAGATCTTACACAAAACACCTGGTCATGCAAGCTCATCGTCAAATGTTCAAGTATTGGAAGTTGGTGTGGAGTATCCCAACAAAGATGTTTTTCTTATTGCACTGAAGCAGTATAGATTCAAGAACTATGTGGACTATCATGTCACAAAATTCCATTCGGAGAAATTCGAGGAAAAGTGTGCAATGTGCGATAGGAGGTGCAAATGAAAAATCATGTCATCTTTTTGAAAGAAGACGAGTTTTAGACAATAAAGAAGTATTCTGGTCAACATACTTGTTTGTAGCAGCTGCGTGATGCAATCACTCGATTTTCTAACATAATGTGACTTAACTAGGGTCTTCGTTTTTGCCAATAACATAACTTTAGCTTGTACTCTACAGGTGTAAGTCAGGATCATCCAAGGATAAACTCCGACATGATATCTGACATAATTCTACCTATGGTGAAATTGAGTTTGCCTTAGCCGATTGTGCCATCGTGTTTGCCTACAACCCAACATATGTGTCATATCCGACAAGGGACCCAGAATCTTAGTCATTATTGAATGACATGGAAGCTTTTGGGATCACAAACACTATATGTATTGTTATTGATATTTCAGCTTCAACTACCATACAAAATGACCTTCGAAAAATAAACGAGATCAATACATTAACACGAGTACGTAGCTACCATTATTTTCACCATCATACTAAACCATATTTCATTCATTGTTTGTATTCATGGGTATACTTTTCTCGACAGGGTACAAGCTCGTCCAACATCATTTCCATGAAATGTTGGATAACTTGCATGCTATTAACAGCATCAGTACAACCTACCTCACTAGCATACCTTCAAACAGTGGACATAATCGTATGGCAAAGTCTAAAGTACGAATACATAATTACAAACCGAGTGGAATGCATCAATTCAGTACTGAAGGAGACACGTCATTTGTCGATAACCTCGATTTTCAAAGAAACATACTTTCGTTTGGTAACCTTATTTTCAAAGCGGGTTGCGATATATGTTGGACAGATAGCAGGCGGTCACGTTCGGTGCGAGGATGTCATGAAAAAAATTAGACAAAATGTAGAAAGAGCAAACACTATGTATGTAGTGTGTTACTCGCATCTAAACTTGAGATTTCGGGTCATGGAGTATGTTAGGCTCGACTAAAACATGTCAGGGGCATCATACCATGTCGATCTACCAGAAGTGACTTACAATTATAAGAGATTCCACGCATTTTGATTCCTATACACACGTGTAATTGCCTTATGTGTGAATGCACGAATTGAGACATGCCTTATATTAACGATGTGTATAGAGTGGAACACATGCACAATGTATGGATATTTGAATTCTCACTCGCCTTAGATGAGAGTATGTGGCCGCTAGTGTCCAACTCTCTATTCGAGTTGGCCTCGAACATGAACTTGTGTCGCATCCCGAAAGGTCGTTCGACTTCTACTCGGATACTTACTAATATGAATGTTTGGGAGAAGGACAATTAATAGAGGTTATGCTGGTACTGTAGAAACCCAAAGCACATGAGTGCAACATGATCCGTATTGAGGGAAACATTAAGGCCTCAATGTCGCTAACATATTATTTTATACAAAAATTGATTACAATACTTTTTTTTTGTACAAAATCCGTTCATTCATTTTTTTTTTGTATATCATTTGCATTTGTCACCGTCAACTAACATTCATATAGTAGAAAAATTGCTATTTTAAGCACTACTTCAAGTACCAATTACAATTTCTCTGGCAATTAAACTTTTACCATTTTTACTATCTAGTTTCTATACCTTAATTAATCACTAGTTAGATAAAGGTGCCTATTTAAAGTTATATATTTTATATCAAATATTATATATGGAAAAATACATACGATTTAAATTAGAATTTAAAAAAGACAAATATGAATTAAAATAGAAATATAAAAAAAATTGATCATTTTTTATTGATATCATTTATATTTACATCACAAAAAGTAAATGAAAAATACATCATTAATGTCATTGAATGCGTGCCACAGAACGATGGTTGACAGTTGCGGGTAGGATTTCTGTGTACAAGTTGTGGTGCCGACTCCTCCTCTTAATTATAATCATCGTCCTCATCTTTTTTGTTTTCACATCAACCCTTGTACACATATTCATCTCGACCATCGTTTTTATCTTTATCTCCACCTCCGTTTTCATCTTCATCACCTTCCTCTTTGCTTGAATGTAGTGTCATCCTAGCCCATCATCATGTGTCCTCCATTCCACAAGAAGGTGGTTACGACAATGGCCCACATCAATAAAACAACGACACGATGATTGTTTGTGACATTATCGATAAATAATTGTACGATGTTGAAAAACCTAAATATGTCAGCATTGATACTAGCATTGGTGTCGCCATTAGGGTCGGTACATGTATCGACATTGACGTCGACATTAGGGCGTAATATGCTGGGGCGAAGGTGCCCCAAAATACGTACATACAGGAGGTGTAGATGTAGAGTGCTACGATAATGTATAGTGTGGTGCAAAATGTGGTACTTGTGAATAAAACATGAGGTTAGTGAAAAAAAAACATAAATATTTGAAGGGAACTAATCGGGATATGGTGCAGGCATCAGTGGCATTTGTTGGTTTGGATTTGGGGACGAACTTGTTACAACACTTTCTCTGGACCTACGATCCTGGAGCGGTCTTTGTGCACTCTTGGGATGAAATTGTCAACTCCTCACCTTTATCGACAGTAGATATAGCTTGTCGGCAGTTTTGAACCAGGGCATGTACTTCAAGTAGGTTGCCATATCCAATGAGGAAAAATGTTTACAAATGGGTAAGATTTTCATCCTACGATTTGAAATGTCGATGTACTCTTTGTGGTAATCTCACCAATTTTTGTCGGTCTTCCCTTGCAGATAAAGCTTCTGCAATGCTTTCATGTCTCGCAGTGGCGGCAGAATTTTTTCCCATTACCCGTCGTGTAAACTATCAATGGCACTTTCATACTCTAAATGGCCAAAATTTTAGGCAGAACACATTTTATGATATTCGAATCGACGTATGACATCCAATTAAACTGTAATTCACAATTATAAATTTTGTTATGTACAAAATTTTAAATTTCAAATCATTGCGTAATTATTATAGGTTTGAAAAAACCAATAACTAACACCGATTTTTGAGCATTGATCTATAAATAGCTGGATATCTTCGAGTTGCTTTGGTAGTCCCATGTAACCCTATGGTTCCACCTATTTAAGTAATATGTTAATTCAAGCATATAATAAATAAACGACATTTACTATATTAACTACATATTATTGTCAAATAAATTTTACTTTGTCACTAATGGGAATGTATAAGGGTTGTTCACTCGGGGATGTAGAAATGGTAGCCGCCACTACGCTCATGACTGCAGTAGAAGCAAACAACCACTGATTGACATCTTATTTGGTTTCGTTGCTCGACACAATTTCCAGTACAATGTGGCTAACACGGTTGATCCCTAACTTAGTCGTCCGCATTCTTTGAAATCAACTAAGTGTAGTAGCCACATTACGCGTACCACATTTTGAGATTTATCAAACATTAGAATGCCCATAATTAACCTCAGGATAAATGCTCGAGCGTATTGTTTTTTTATTACGTCGGTTGCGTCCTTAGGAAGTTCTTTCAAATTATTTTCCAACCACTTCATATCTATCCGACCACCTTAAATCTTATTTGGCACCTTCCCCAAAAATGCCTAGCAAAGGTCTTCTTTACCGGGAATGGCCACTGACCCCGTAATGATTACCCTATCCACCAGTAAATCGAGTTGTAAACCTACTTCCTCGAGTGTGATTGTACACTCACAGCTTGAAAGATAGAATGTGTGTGTGTCGAGTCTCCATCTTTCCACCAACACGTTGATAAGTGGATGATCCAATTTTCAAACCCCGAGCATACGAGACAGATATAAGAATCTCGCGTCTTGCAAATAATAACGAATTTTGGTGCCTAGGCTCTTTGAGAAATTATGTATGAATCCCCTCTAAAACATGATCATTCACCTATTTATATTGACAAAATAAAATAATTTAAAATAAATTAAAATTTTAAAAAACTTTAAATTTAACTTAGTTGAAAATAACGAAATTTAAAATTTCTCCTTACCATTATTGCTTGAGCGGCAGAAATATGCTTGTCATCGAAGCGAATCAGAAAGCTTGCCATTCATGAAAATTTAATCGAAATGATATACGAAATAACTAAATAAAACTATAGTATTTTTAAATAAGTGTATTAGAAAATTTCGAGAAAAAATTGAGAGAATTGAGAGAATTGAAAGTTTAGAGAGAATAGAGAAAGTTGGATTTGAGTGAAAAGAAAGAAAAATGATGTAGTATTTATAGGAAAAAAAAATTATTGTTGACCTTTAAAAGTCGTTGGGAAAATGATCGTTGGAGGATACACTTTCACACTCTCTAAAAAAACGACCTATTGTCCTCATTAAAAAAATTGACCTATTTGGCCAATTAAAAAACAAAATCAACATATATTTCTAATGTAGCCAAATAAGTCATTATGAAAAAAAAAATGAGAATTTGATTGTAAAAAAGAAATTGATATTATATCATTCATTCTCATCTATGACTAGGGGGTGAGCATTCGATTGAATCAAGTTGAGTTGAATGAAAAAATTTTGAGTTAATTGAGTTAATGAGTCATATTTTATCATCCTAACTCGATTTGAAATTTTTTCAAATTGAGTCGAGTAAAATGAAATTCGAGTCAAGTCGAATCGAGTAAAATTATTCAAGTTAAATTAAAAAATAAACATGTCAAATTAAAATATTGTTATAATATAACTAATTCCATGTTAGAGTACACAAATTCGAACCATATATATTTTAAAACTTTTCAAAGCAAAATAATAAAAATAATAAAATACTTTAGTTTTATGAACTTGAATCATTAATTAACTTATCTAGTTCGAAAATTATTATTTTATTTTTTTAAATTTTAACTTTCTTAATATATATTTTTAGATTTTTTAAAAATTTTATAATTTTTAAAAAGTATAAATTTTAGAATTTTATAAATATTTTGAATTTTAAAAATTATTTTGATTTTTTTTGTAATTTTGTTGAGAGAGAGACTATTTTGCTCATTTTCAAAATTGATAGGAACCAAAAGGGTATTTACACAAATTTGTTATTTAAATTATTCGAATTGTAAAATTCAACTCGATTCAAACTAGAAACTCGAATTACTTATTTGAGTTGATTCAAATAATTCAATAACTTGATTAGATTAACTCGAAATTTGATTTTTTTTCGATTTTTTTGAGTCGAATCAAGTTTTGTCGACCCCTATCTATGACAGTTTGGTTTTTGGCATGGATCTATTTCTCACATGTACTAAAACAAGGGAAATGTATTATGGAGGCTTTTGTAGCAAGAGACAAATTGCATTTTGACTTCTCTACTAAAAAATGGGCAAATTAGTTTCTGTACATTACATTAAAGAGCGAACTAGTCCTTCAAAATTATATTCATTTTTACTATTAAAAATTGGTCTTGTACGTTAGTATGATGTACATGTGGCACACTACATGTCATTGTCTGGTTATTCCATTAGGCATACCAATTTTTAGTAATACAAATAGATGAAATTTTTAACATAAATGACTAATTTGCTCTTTAATTTGATCTAATGTACAATGACTAATTTACGCATTTTTTAAATAAAGGGGACTAAACGCAATCTGACTCTTAGTATAAGAGCATTCATAGTACTTTTACCGCTAAAAGAAGCCAATGAATTAGTAGACAATAATGCATGCTATACTAATATAGCCAGGTCAGCAATGATGTTTGGAATAGATTGGTTGGTCAGATTAAAAATTGAACGAGAAATCGATCTCGAGAATGGTATTAAATAGATCTGGATCAGTTGAACTAGTTGAAA
Organism: Gossypium arboreum; assembly: GCF_025698485.1. Classification (NCBI taxonomy): domain Eukaryota; kingdom Viridiplantae; phylum Streptophyta; class Magnoliopsida; order Malvales; family Malvaceae; genus Gossypium; species Gossypium arboreum. The sequence continues at coordinate 32,402,552 of NC_069077.1, forward strand.
AAACTACTTGAATAGAGGGTTTTTTTTAAAAAATTAATATATATTTTTATTTTTATTTTGAACTTTTAATGATTTTTGAATTGATTTTTATTTATTTATATATATTTTTACCGAAAAATTATTACTTGATCAATTTAACTATCGATTCGGTTCCAAAAACATTGATAGATAGTTGCCATTTGGATAGGATGTGCAATATCCCTTTTAAGTGGAAACCTCTTATATACATTTTTCTTTTTCTCTCTATTTTAATGAAAAAGAGTTTAAATCATAAAATAATATCTAAATTATATCATTTTTTTAAATTGGTACTCAAACTTTTTTATCACTAGTAGTACCTAAACTATATTCTATTACCCAAATTACCCTCACCATTAAAAAAATCTCTTAACCAATTCATTTTGTAACACATGATACTTTTAAATTAAAATTAAATTAAATTATAAAATGAATTTAATTAAATTAAACTTTTCAATTTTAATATTCTCTCTCCATGATTCTTTCTTTTATTTTAATACATTTTTTAACTGTTAGATAACTTTTCTTTGTAATTCTATTATAATTTTTTTCTACCCAGTTTCTTTTTAGTATTTAGGTTTCATGCTTTATTTGGTTTTTCATTATAGAGCTTCACCCGGTATTAATTATTTTATGCAAAGTATATAAAAAATATATATTTTTAAGAAAAACAATATAAGGGTTTTGAATTGATGTAAGAAAGGAATTAAAATCAAGGTTTAACATGGAAAAGAAGCTTGCCAAAATTTGGATTTTGTCGTCGGAAACTAGGTTTGGATGAATTTTTTTGATGGATTCATGAAAATATCACCACCGGAGTTATTTGATGGAGAACAAAAGAGATATATTTTTTAGTTAAAAATTATCATATGTCACAAAATGATTGGTTAAGAGATTTGTTTAACGGTTGAGGTAACTTGGTTAAGAGTATAATTTAGATATTGCTTTTGGTAATAAAGTAAAGTTAGTTGCCATTTGTGACAAAAAAAAATTAGTACCAATTTGAGAAAAAATATAATTTTTAGTATCATTATGTGGTTTAAGCTAAATAGAAAAAGAACTTTCAAATACAGTTATAAAATGTCACAATGAAATAAAAGTAAACGTGTTCAAAAGTTAAACTATTTATTCAAATTTAGAGGTCGGTTTGGAATATAAAAGACTTGAAAAAGATACCAAATCTGAAAAATAAGTTTAGATAAATTTGAAGGATTACTTTTATTGAATGTATATAAATATTAAATATATATAAGTAAACTAACATGTATTATATAAAACACAAAACCAACCATTAGCGAAAATAAATGTTAGTTAATGTTAATTTTGTAACCTAAGTAATAACTTTTTTTCTTTTACCAAAATTCATTTGATTGCTCCTCCATTGCTTATTAACATTATACTGTAAGCTGTCTTTTTACGTTTTTGTAGTTTGATGTATTTGAGTAGGAGAAAACCAATGACATGTACATCACTTGCTCAGTTTCCTAATTTTTAATTTTTCCATCGTGGAATATACATTTTATCTTTATCATGAAACGAACATATTATTTTGGATTGTGTAAAAATTTTACGTAAATTTCGTGTTAAAACTGTTGTATTCAAGTAAATGGGAGTTGCCATGTTTTAGGCGCGCGACAACTTGTATGGTGTGGCTGGGCCTAGAGTTTGACCTTTTGTTATAGACCGGCATATGCATTTGTCAAATTCAATCACACAAAAATAATGTTTAAGATGTGATAAGAGAGGTGTGACATGCTCAACGGATAATCACAAATAATGATAATTCCCAAAAATATAATAACAGGGCAACCCAAAACCACCAAAGTGGTTGCAATAACTTGCAAACAATTGAAGTCCCATTTTGACATCCTTTTTTACAGTTTTTTTTAGTTTAATTGATTGTAACGATTAAGAATCTTAATTTTTCAGTTTAAGAGTTTGAGAGAAAGAGGATTTATGGGTAATATTTAATGATACTTTGAATATTTTATAGTTAATATTAAAATTTGATTAAATTTGAAATTGAATTGAGTTAAATTTTAAATAAAAACATTTTTAATTATTTTCTTTATTCATAATATTTAAATAAGAGATGTTGTTTACAATACAATATTGTCCTAATCTATCATTTCACCCAATAATGGTTGTAGGAAATAAAAGAAATGTCAAATGAAGAAAATTTAATTTAAAAAAAGGAAATTGATAAAAGTTTGGTATTTTTGGAGGCAAATTTTAATTTTATTATATATTAATAAAAAGTTAGGTGGAGAAAGAAAATACAAATTTTTTAAGTATATATTATAAATTAACAATAAATAAAATTTCAACCCTAATATTTCAAGTGCAAATAAAAAAGATTAATCCTACTCCTTTATGATTTGGCCACTTTAATTATTGCCAATGGTAACATTAATTTCCAGTTTTATTATTACTCTTCTCCTCAAATGACACGTTCACCATGTTTGTATTTCTTCTTCTGCCTTGGATTGCATTCTGATGTGTTTTAAAATTAATGTTGTCGACTCTGGTGAGTCAAAAAAGTGGATTTTGTCGCTGAAAACAATCAAATTTGATTTGGATAGCTGGTGGTAAAACAAAATATGAACACTTATTACTTATCAATATTCAAACGCTTGTGTTCCAAAAAGGCATGAAATCAAAGAAAAAAGAAGAAGAACCCAACCAGTCTAACATCTCAAAAACTCTCAGCATGCCATTATTATAACTACGCTTTTTATTTTTTTTGCCTTTCAACATGGGTCATATTCACTGAGCATTACAACTTTGAAGTTTGAACTGCTTTTATTTACTTTCAATGGAAATAAAGTAAGACTTGAACCGCTTTTCAAAACCATTAGCTTACACTTTTAGAAATGCAACACTCTTCTTTCATCCATAAAGATATAAAAAAGATTTCAATTAAAATATTCATGGTTTTTGTTATTTCTCATTGAGTTTAGACACATCTTAGTACAGTAAATTATTGGAATGAATGAACTCTTTTATCCCTTCATCATTAAGTTTTTTTTGACAACATATTCTCTTTTTAGAATGATCTTAAACACATCTTTAACTATAAGTAAATTTATCAGAAAATAATAACCTTGTATTGCCTAGGACTACTACATCTGTACTTTATGTACACCATGTCAATATGATCATTATTTATTGTAACTACTTGCCACATCACCCTATAAGATAATAGTGATTTTTTTTATAAATACTCTTCAACAGTAAAAAAATGATCGACCTTTTAAACTTTAGACTTACTCTGAACAATTTTTTCCTCCTTCAACAATCAACAATCAACTTATCATATTTTCTATTCAATTTTCCACGTCTCTAAATGAATTCGCGTTCTTAACACCACCACATATTTCTCTTTTTATCTTTTTTTATTCCCTTTCTTATTGTACTATATATATATATATATAAAAGGTGTAGTTGTCAATCAGCTTTTGTACAGAAGAAACACTATTTTTTAACGTCAAACTCCATAGGTATCCATAAATACATGATTGCATGAGATCAAAGAAAACATATAAATTTATAATATTCATACTAATTTAAGCATCTAAACCCCATCAAACACGTCCTCTTCATCTAACCTATCTTTAAATAAACAAAATTAAGAAACCCAACCATTTTCATTATTTAGAAAGACGTCAATAAACATATGCCATTGCTTTCTTCTTGCTTTTGCAAGCAATGATCCAATGTGCAGAGCATGGCTTTGTTTTTTAAACAATAATAATGTTATGTTTAAAAAATCTATCAAAATCTCTATGATGCCATTACTTCATTTAATCATTTTCTTTTTCTAACTCAGAATTTGATGTGACCTATGCAATTAAAAATTCATTTGAACTGAATTTTTTTTGGGGGTTGTCATGATACTAAAGGTGTTCACATTTATGATATGCTTGAAAACGTGTGATTCTGTATGAACTCATAGTTATGACGATTTTAAAAATCTTAAGTAATTTCAAGTTAAGAGCACTTTCACCGTGATTCCATCACAACGAAAGCAAACAAGGAAAATAATGTTGGAAACAAACAAAATGTACTGAATCACATTAATCAGCTGGATCTAAAAACGGGACAGAGAGGGGAAAAAAAGCATATTCTCTCAACCCAGGTTCTTATCCTGATTCTGCCAATGCCATGCCAACATTGGCAGCATTCCCATTTACCTTTCACCAATTCAATTAAAAAAATGGAAAACTTTATGGGTGGCTGATTCTTTTTCTCCCTCTGGAAACACGAAGTGAGCCAAGAAAAAAAATATATAAACAAGGGGCTGTATTTCTTCTACCTTTGCATTTTCCAAGTTATCCAAATGAATAGAAAATATTAGGTGGCAATGGCTAATGGGTTGTTGACTTGTTGGGAATTTCGAGGGACAGCCAGCGGGTGAAAGAAAAAAAAAGGAATATCCCAACAACACCCCCCAGTCTCTACCTTCCTCAAACTCAAATTCGTTTTTAGCAATGAAATAAACCTGGGATAATGCAACTTTCAGATTTGGCTTAATTCTTTTCTTATTCTCATACATCCTTAAATTTAAAAGTTATTATTCATTTAAGCTCCTAAATTTAGTATGTATATTCATATTGGTCCTTCAACTTGACAATTTGAAAATTTTAAAAGTTTAATAATGTAGCACTTTAAGTTTGAAAAATAAATTTTTTAGATAATAATGTAGTATTATTTTAATAATTGAATCCACATTTGAATAGTTTAAACCATCAACAGTTCGATTGGTTTAATCGTCAAATAAAAATAAATTTTAATTAATTATTTAATTATTATTAATTTGACGATCAAATCGATCTAATTGGTTGAATTGAGAACTAGTAGTCTGTCTAATTTGTACAATTATCGATTCAATTATTAAAATATTGACAATCTAAAATTATATCATATCATTATTTAAAAGTTTTATTTTTAAACTCGAGTACAACATCATCAAATTTTAAAAATTTTAAATTAAATTAAAATAGAACTAATTATCAAATTTAGGAGTAATATAAATCTATTTATTAAGTTCAAACGCCAAAATTATTATTTTTTCACTGTGATTAATTTACGTTATCCCAATAAACCTAAAATATTTTAGTCAGTGAAATGAAATATAATTGATAATTCTCTGAAAACACACGTCTTTCACGTTGCTACTGTGTTTGGAAGGGGAGAAAAAAAAAGTAGCATAAAAAGCTCCATTCTGCTTTCCCTCTGTTCTGTTTTTTGTTGGGTGGTTTGAAGTGGACACATGCACCAATAACTCTTCAGCTACTAACCTTTACTTTCATTTGCCATTGTTTCAAGCTATACAAGCTACATGCTTTTTCTTTTGTGGTCATTGGTTCTTTATAAATATATCAAGGAAAAAGGGTTCATTTCCAATCTGTAAAGGGTTGAAGGTGAATTTGGTTTATTCCACTTCCGATATCTCTTCAACGCTTTTCCTTAGCATTGTCTCGAGTGGGAACCTTTTCTTCTGGCATTGGGTTTCTTAAAAGGGTATAGTTGGAATCTTGGGAGGGATTGAAGTCGTTTTTTTCCCTCTCTTCAGCCTTCGTCTTTGCATTGTCTTGGCAAGTAAAAAGCTGTTTTTCTTTTCCATCAATTTTCTGGTACTGAGTTCCTTAGAAGGAAGGGATTGAAGTGTTGTGAAGGAGAAGATGTCGATCCCAAAGGAGCTAGAGCAAGTTATGAAGCTGAGAGGGGGATCAGTGTTGGGTAAAAAGACCATTCTCAAGAGTGACCATTTCCCTGGATGCCAAAACAAGCGCTTGTCTCCCCAGATCGATGGTGCTCCCAATTACCGTCAGGTTCTTTCCCTTTATAGAGATTTGTTTTGCTGCATTTTAGCTCTAGTATTTATCTTTGGATTACAAGATTTAATGATATCTACTTATTGCTTAAAACAAGATACTACGAAGAATTAATTATGAACTTCGTTTGACCTCATATTGGCTCTCAAGAAGTAATTATGAAATCTGTCACTCAATTTATGCTTCTTGCTTTCTTTCAGTTAACACTTTGATGATCCTTTGTCTCATGTTGGATATTGCTTATACTTCCAAAAATAGGGTGGTAATATAGTAGGTGATTTAAGAACTATTAAACTTCATGGTTTGCCATGCAATTAATTTCATCTTAACTTATGCAGAGGCTGCCATGCTTTCATATTGGAATCCCACTTTGAATTGATCACTTATTATTCTATGGGATCGTTTATTTTGTTAAATTTCATATTTTTGAACCTTTTTCATTTGCCTTTTCTTGGTCTGCTGTTAACAGGCGGATTCATTGCGTGTTCATGGTGTTGCTATTCCAACAATTGTTGGAATTCAAAATGTTCTTAAACATATTGGAGCCCAGAAAGATGGGAAGCAAGCACGTGTTCTTTGGATTAGTCTACGGGAGGAACCGGTAAAGCAATATCTTACCAATTGATTTCTGTTGATAAGTGCATAGACTGACTGCTATATGTTCAGTTGACATTTGGGATACTTTAATTGACTACTAAAAGTAAAAACATGATTTATAAATAAAAAAAAAAGCTGAAATTTGATTGAGTTTCAGAACTAGTCATGATTTTGAAATCCTAGAACAAAAAATCAATGCCCGGAAAATTTAAAAAAAAGAAAGAAAGAAAGAAAGAAAAGAAATGCAAACAGCCATGACTGAACTGTACCTGGCTGACCCTGCTTCATGTAACAAACAATTATTCTCTGCTGCATTCTCTTGACATCAATTATAATGGTCATAGATGCTAGGTCAACAAGTAGATTGCAAAGGTTGTTTGTCATTGTTACTGTTATCTCAAGTCAATTGCCTTCATTCAGTAAAAAAAGAAAAAGGATATGTGTATTAATGTTAATGAATTAACTTGAAACTATAAGTTCTCTCTCCAAGCACCCATCCTCCAACAAAGAAGAAAATACTTTTTCCAGTAGAGCTTATCTTGTTACTTGATATGATGATGATAAAATAGAAGTATAGTTCTTAAGTGTATTATTCATCAGAAACTTTATGATGAAGACCTTCTTGATTTTGGTGTGCATGTTGTTTTGCATAAACTCTATATTTTTTCAAGGAGTTTACAAATTGACAATGTGCCTTTTGTTCTAATTTATATATATTATGCGTAAACAGGTTGTATATATTAACGGACGTCCTTTTGTTTTGCGTGATGTGGAAATGCCATTCTCGAACCTTGAATACACGGTATGTAAGCTTAAAAAAAATTTTGATCTATTCATCTATTTTTGACATCTGATTTCTGGTTTATCACCCTTTTTTATTTTTAATATCATGATCTACTGCATTCTGGAAACTATGATGTAACGTTCTTACTTGCTAACTTAGTGTAAGTGTGATATCAAATGTATTCAACTTTTGGGAGGGTTGAGCAGATGTTGCAAATATAATTTCTAGTTAGGCATTGAGATTTAGCTGGTTAGTAATCTGCTTCATTTCTGCTATGTGTGCCTTGAGAGCTTGTGTTTTCTAGTATACCAGTTTCATGTGAGCATATGATGCCCAAATTATTAAGGAGAGTGAAAATGTACACATATTTTACATTGTGCATGTGCATGCTAAAGGGCAGCTGACATGTACCATTCATCTTTATTGTTAGCTTGATCACAGCCTTTATATTGAACAGGGAATTAACAGGGATAGGGTTGAGCAAATGGAAACTCGATTAAAGGAAGATATTCTGATGGAAGCTGCCAGGTATTTCCTTTGGTTGCGTACTTTATTTATTCTAATTTGTAGATGTTCCTTTCCTGTGTTTATCAATGGTTCGCCTTCCCTCCATGATAGCAAATTTTATTTGGAAACCTGACATGGCAGATATGGAAATAAGATCCTTGTCACCGATGAACTGCCGGATGGTCAGATGGTGGACCTGTGGGAACGATTGTCCTCTAATTCTGTGAAGACACCACTAGAGGTATAAGCTTTGGAAATAAGAAAATATGACTGATCTGCCAAAAATTTGAAACATCATGTCAAAACTCATTTTTTTTTTGGGATTTTACTGGTATAGGTGTATGAAGAATTGCAACTCAAAGGGTACCTGGTTGACTATGAGCGTGTGCCTATAACAGATGAAAAATCACCGAAGGAGATGGATTTTGATATTCTGGTGAGTTCCATGTTATTGACCTCCTTCTGCTTGCTGATTTGAGTAAATAGAACTTTTGTTTGCTCTTGGGGTTCATTTACTTTGTTACATACATCCTACTAAATTTCCGCTAATACATGGACACCCAAATGTCATCACCTCAACTTTTATTTATATAAAAACTTGGGGTAATATGTGAAAGATTTCAAGAGAGCTTTGAATAAAATTGTACTTCACTTATTAACTAAAGAATTGAACTTAAATAGAGAAAAAATCCTAATCCTAATTGGGAAAATAGTTCCTTATTCTAATAAACTACTAAAACATAAAAAGAAAATAGTTCCCTTATTTTAGTAAATTACTAAAAGATAAAATAAAATTTCTAGAATATGAATAAAACTTATCTATCCAAATAAGATTTATCTACCTAAATAAATTTAAAATATATACATATTTCAACACCCTCCCTCAAGTTGGTGCATATACATCAATCATGCCCAACTTGCTTACAAGAAAATCAAAGCTTGTCTTAGAGAGTCCTTTGGTGAGTATGTCAGCAATCTGTTGTTTTGAAGGAACAAATGGCATGCACACTTGGCCTTCTTCAATCTTTTCCTTGATAAAGTGTCTATCAATCTCAACATGTTTAGTTCTGTCATGTTGGATTGGGTTGCGAGCAATGTTAATGGCAGCTTTGCTATCACAGTACAACTTCATTGGTGAAGTTATTGGTTTCCTCAGCTCTTCCATAATTCTTTTTAACCACACCATTTCACAAATTCATTGAGCCATTGATCTAAACTCAGCCTCTGCACTACTTCTTGCTACAACAGTTTGTTTTTTGCTTCGCCAAGTCACAAGGTTTCCCCAAACAAATGTACAGATATCTGATGTAGATCTTACATGCATTATTGAGCACCTAATCTGCATCAGTATAAGCTTCAATTCCTCTTTGTTCGGATTTCTTGAAGAATAAGCCCTTTCCGATGAACTCTTCAAGTATCTTAGAATTGAAACACCGCTTCTTCATGTTCCTCCATTGGGAGTGCATAAATTGACTCACTAAGCTTCTTGCAAAAGCTATGTCCGGCCTTGTATGTGATAAGTAAATTAACTTACCAACTAATCTTTGGTACGCCTTTATCAACTAATCGACCTTCTTTATTTTCAAATTTTACATTTGGATCAATTGGTGTGTCAGCTGGGCGGCAACCACTCATCCCAGCCTCTTTTAAAAGATCAATCACATATTTTTTTTGAGAGACCACAAGACCCTTCTTTGATCGAGCAACTTCCATTCCAAGAAAGTATTTCAAAGGACCCAAGTCTTTGATCTCAAACTCCAATGCTAGATGCTCCTTGAGACGTCTTATTTCATCCACATCATCTCCTGTAAGAATGATATCATCGACATAGACTATAATAACAGCTATTCTACCTTTTTGTGAATGTCGATAGAACATTGTGTGATCAGCTTGCCCTTGTGAGTAACCTTGTTTTTTAACAACTTGAGTGAATCGTTCAACCCAAGCTCGAGGAGACTGTTTCAGACCGTATAAAGATTTCTTGAGTTTACATACTCGAGTTTCAAATTTTTCTTCAAAACCTGGAGGAGGATCTATGTAAACTTCTTCTTCAAGTTTTCCATTTAGGAAAGTATTCTTCACATCTAGCTGCTGTAAAGACCAATCAAGATTAACAGCAATTGATAAAAGAACTCTGACGGAATTTAATTTGGCCACTGGAGCAAATGTTTCAAGATAATCTATCCCGTATGTTTGAGTGTACCCTTTTGCTACCAATCGGGCTTTGTATCTATCTAAAGATCCATCTGGTTTGAATTTGGTTGTGAACACCCATTTACAGCCCACTGTTTTTTTCCCTACAGGTAATTCCATTGTTTCTCATGTACCTGTTTTTTCAAGAGCACGCATCTCCTCTAAAATAGCCTCCTTCCACTCAGGAACCTGTAAAGCATCTTTCACATTTTTTGGTATTTGGACAGTATCGAGACACGAAACAAAGGTTGAGAATGTCGAAGATAAGGCTTTATAGGATACAAAGTTAGACATGGGATATTTGACAATATTTCTAACACCTTTTCCTTTGGCAATTGGAATATCTAAATAAAAAAAATTCATTGGCTGGATTATAAGCTTTACCTGGACTTTTGACAGGATCTTGCGGGTCGGATTCTTGGTGATGAATCTAGTGGATTCCACTTTCTTGATTTCGATTTCTTCTTGAGTAAACAATTAACTCCTTTGTTTGTTCTTTATTTTCATGATCAGACTCTACACCTTCATCCTCCTTTTCATTAACATTAACATCATTAATTTTTGTGTTAATTATAAATTCGCCTTCCCCATTATTAGAATCCCTATGTTGTATATTCCTAGTCTCTTCTTGATCAATTATAGAATCTTCTTTAGTATAATTCCGTCCCTGAAGATTAAAATCAAAATAAGATTGTGTTTCAACAAATGTGACATCCATGGTAACTATAATCTTTCTGTCAATTGGATTATAACATTTGTAACCCTTTTTATTAGAAACATAATCAACAAAGACACATTTTTTTGCTCTAGGATCTAGTTTACCTTGATTGTGAAGATGAACAAAAACACTACACCCAAAAACTCGGAGGGATAAATCTGTAATCAATTTAGAGTTAGGAAAGTTATCTTTAAAGAGACTAAAAGGAGTTCTATAATTTAGAATTTTACTGGGCATTCTATTAATAAGATATGTAGCTGTTAACAAGGCTTCGCCCCAAAGATAACGTGGTACTTGACTAGTGAACATCAAGGCTCTAGTTACTTCCAAAAGATGTCGGTTTTTTCTTTCTGCAATCCTATTTTGTTGTGGTGTATTTGTACAAGAACTTTGGTGGACTATTCTATGTTTGGTTAAGAAAATACCTAATTGGTCGCTAAAAAATTCCCCACCATTGTCAGTTCGAAATATTTCTATTTTCACACTAAATTGTGTTTTCACCATAGCATAAAAAGACTGAAACACATTTTTAACTTCGGACTTATCTTTTAATAAAAACACGCAACAAAGTCGAGTATGATCATCGATAAATGTGACAAACCAACGTTTTCCTGAAAAAGTCGAGACTCTTGAAGGTTCCCAAACATCACTATGAATTAACGAAAAAGGTTTGGAGGCTTTATATTTTTGAGGTGGAAAGAATGACCGATGATGTTTAGCCAATTCACAAAATTCACAATGATATGAAGAAGGACTTTTATTTTAAATAGATTAGGTAACAAATATCTTAAATAATAAAAATTAGGATGTCCAAGCCTATAATGCCAAATCATAAGCTTATCAAAATCAGAAGCAAATTTAAACATAAAGTAGTTGTTGGTTGACTTAGATGGTCGTTTTCAAGAAAGTAAATTCCACCAAATTCTTTAGCATTGCCAATCATCCTCCCCGAGACCATGTCCCGAAACTTACACATAGAGTCAAATATAACATGACAATTTGAGGATGGGATAATTCTTGACCGATATGAGATTACAAGCTAGATTTGGCACATGTAAAACATCATGTAAAACCAAGGAAGATGAAATTTTAACGGTGCCTTTCCGGCTATTGCCGAGAAGGACCCATCTGCTACTTTGATCTTTTGTTTCTGCGCAAGGTGTGTAAGTTGAAAAAGAAAATGACCGCTAGTCATGTGATCACTTGCTCCGAATCAACGATCCATGTGTTTGTTTTACAAGGCTTGACACTTTGAAAAAGCAGAAAATCGATTACTGATTGGGCAAAGAGGAAGAAAGATTATTGGATGAGTTAGGAATAGAAGAATTCATCCGAAATTGTGGTGATTGAAAAACTTGTGTAGATGCTCTAATTGTTCCTTAGTGAATGGAGACCCTTCGAGAACTTTGGCCCTCATAATTTCCATTAGTTGTTTGGAAAGCTCGCTATCCCCGATTGTGAACCACGACCATTGCCATTCTTTTTCCTTCCATTTGTCGGTTTCCCATGGAGCTTCCAACACGTTTCACGAGTGTGCCAATATTTTTTGCGTTGATCGCACCAAGGTTTTTCTTTTTTCACTATCATCATTATTTTTAATAGTTACAAGAGCGAATTATCATCATTAGCTTCAAACCACGGCTTTAACATTACTTTTCTCCTTGTCTCCTCTCTTCTAACCTCGAAAAAATCTCACGAAGTTTTGGAAGCGGTTTTTCCCTAGGATCCGAGATCTCACTTCATCAAATTCTTTATTTAAACCACCGAAACAAATAAGCTCTTTCATTCTCTTCTTTTTCATAGCTTTTACACCATCTCCGGACACTCTATTCATCATTATAACACCGATCCGATTCTTGCCAAAGAGACATCATCTCATTATAATAAAGAGTAACTTCTTTTTCCCTTGCCTAGCTTTCCACGCTTTATTTTTAACTCAAAAATCGTGAAGCGTTTTTAAATCTGAATAGGTGTCTTTCACGGCGTCCCAAACATCTTTAGCAGTTGGGAGAAAAAGAAAATGTTTACCTATGGAAGCTTCCATGGAATTAATAAGCCACACAATTACCATAGAATTTTCTGACCTCCACTTGCTCATCTTTGGATCACCCACCTGTGGTTGCTCAACTTCTCCATTTAAATGACCTAGCTTGCCGCGCCCATCAATTGCTAATTTTACGGACTGCGACCATTCCAGATAATTCTTACCATTCAACTTGTGAGATGTCAGTTGAAAAGAAAGGTGAGACGCCTCTGTCCCTTGAGTCATTGTACTCTCGGTAGTTGTTTCAACTGTAGAACTTTCTTCCTCTGTTTGATTGCTGGATCTCTTATCTCCAGTGAATGTTGTTTTAACCATGATGTTACTAGAGATTTTAACCTAACTCTGATACCATGAAAGATTTCAAGAGAGCTTTGAATAAAATTGTACTTCACTTATTAACTAAAGAATTGAACTTAAATAGAGAAAAAAAATCCTAATCCTAATTGGGAAAATAGTTCCCTTATTCTAATAAACTACTAAAACATAAAAAGAAAATAGTTCCCTTATTCTAGTAAACTACTAAAACTACTAAAAGATAAAATAAAAATTTCTAGAATATGAATAAAACTTATCTATCCAAATAAGATTTATCTACCTAAATAAATTTAAAATATATACATATTTCAACAATATGTACAACTCTTCGATCAGTTTATTTTCTAACTGTGAAGTTTTGTCTTATTTCGGCCCAGTAATACAGTATAACTGCAGCTTATCTTTAATTCAATGGTGGAGGGCTTTTCAGAGATTAAATTTTCTGAGTTTTGCACTTGGGTTGTCTCATTGAAAATCAGAGCATACTATTCCTCACTCTTTGTTTAGCTCAGTGACTTAAATAAAAACAAATTGAATGCTGCAAAACAATTCAAATAGCTAATAAATGTCTAGTTCTCGATGAATTTATTAGATGCTTCTCCTTTTAAGAAAGAAGTAGGATAGTAGGGAGAAGCTTATATACTTTCATGTTTTACATGATATCAGGAATATGGTAACTCAAATTTTGGTTTTAGATTTTTAACTAAAGATCCTCATAGAAGTGACTGTATTTGGTGTTTGGGTATTTTTTATATGGAAGCCTTGGATATGACCATGGCGATATTTTTCTGTTAGGCAAAATTCGTGAAAATTGTGACTTCGATATGATGGTTATATTTAATTTTGCTCATAAGGATACTTGGATATGAAGAAAATCTTGTGGTTTTATTATCATTGAATATATAAGCATTAACATCTGAGCTTTCCTTTTTGTTTCCAGGTTAATAAACTTTCTCAAGCTGATATAAGGACAGAGGTTATTTTTAATTGTCAAATGGGACGAGGAAGAACTACTACTGGCATGGTGATTGCAACATTGGTTTATCTCAATAAAATTGGAGCTTCTGGTAGTGGTGTCTCCTTTTTTTTAATGCAATTTTAGTCCGAACATGCTACACATTTTCTACTATTTATGTCATCCCTGTTATCGACATAAATATCTTTACATTGCTGTATTTTTATATTTAGATTTTTGTACTTGGAAGGTTCTCATTGCATATGTTTTGTTTGCACTGGTTTTATTATGACTATGCTGACTTCATAAGAAATATACTAAGACATACTGCACTGATTTAACTTGGCCAAATCCTTGTAACATTTGTGACTGAAATAGATTAGATGTTGGAAAAGGGAAGAGGATTCCTCAACTTTTCTCCCTTTGCATTGGTCAATAAAATCTAACCGGGGTGTATATTGTCCTTGAATGTGTACAGAGGCAGAAAAGCTTTCAAGAGGGATTTACAAGGGAGCTGTCTGATTCAGTTTTTGTTGTATTAAGTTTTTTTTTTTTTTTTGATTTAAAATCTTTCGTTTTCTTCTTTGAGATCCACTTTTGTTAAGAGTTAAAGGTGAGGCTAATTGAGCTTAGGAGCCATAGAGAACCAGAGTAGCATAGAGAAAGAGGAGTATGTGATTGACTAATCTGGTATTGTTGACTGGAACCTGAAAAAAGAAAACCTTTATGAGCTATGAAGCTATCTTGTTCTCTATCGAATGGACTAGCATGAAGCTTTGTTTTGTCCTCAGTTAAATAGTCTAGATGAAGCTGCAATAGTGGGACACAGAGTCCTTTTGATCAAAAAAATAAAAATAAAACCTTGCAAGATAATTCTTCAGATTGAAACAGAGGTACTAGGATCTTCTGATTAAATCATTACTAGTTTTGCATCAACTTTGTTATTTGTTATATTCATCAAACTGCTTTATGACCTGCCTTGGGAGATTATTTGACTTGTATGTACATCATGTTTGTAATGTAGCTTTTTCTGATTTTTAATGTTCTTATATCTAATAACTTAGGCATTCCAAGAACCAATTCAATAGGGCGAGTTTCTGAGTCTGGTTCTAATGTCACTGACAATCTGCCCAATTCCAAGGAAGCAATTCGGAGAGGAGAATATACTGTCATAAGAAGCCTGATTCGGGTCCTAGAGGTATTTAATACTACTACATGCTCTTGGTTGATTCTTTAACCTTCTATTAGGTCTTTTTTCTTATAAATAGTGACATTCCTTTAGGGTGGTGTTGAAGGGAAAAGACAAGTGGACAAGGTCATTGACAAATGTGCTTCAATGCAGGTATGGCTTTCGAAGTATCCCATTTCATTCAGGTTTAGCTTCCAAGTTACTGCTCTAAAATTAATGGAAGTCTTTGTTTGAGATATAGCTTATATCGAACAAACAATTCATTCCTTCCTTGATACAAGTTTTTTTTGTCTTTATCTGCAAAGCTTATTAAGTTTTATCATAGATCAATATGACTCAAAGATGTGTTGCTTTAAATGCAAGTACAGAACTTAAGAGAAGCGATTGCCACTTATCGTAATAGTATTCTTCGTCAGCCGGATGAGATGAAGAGGGAAGCATCACTTTCATTTTTTATGGAGTACTTGGAGAGATATTACTTTCTTATATGCTTTGCTGTATACATTCATTCAGAGAGAGCAGCTCTCCATTCTAGTTCCTCTAATCATACCAGTTTTGCTGACTGGATGAAGGCAAGGCCAGAGCTATATAGCATTATTCGCAGGTAATGCTATAAATGAAAATCTTAAAAGAAGTATCCTGTTTTAATTTCAGGACTTATGCTAAGCCATTTATGATACCGGTTTTACACTTACAGAAGCAATAAAGATACTAGTATCACTTTTTTATGAATACAGTTGAGTGTCATATAGGGAGTCAAATTGAGCAGACATTTTCAGAGTCATGATTGAGAATTGATTAATAGTAATGTATCTGCAGAAGCTGAGCTGCCTGGACAAATAAATTTTGCCTTGTTTTTATCATCAATTCTTACCATTTTATTTTCAGTTCTGATAATGTGATAAAGCATTATGAATATTGTGTGGTTGCTCTGATACTTCATGCCATTGCCTTCTGAACTCTCAGTTGGAGCTATTTTAACTACTGCCTGTAGAATAAGTTGCTTTGTTGGTTAAAGTGCAAGACTGATTCTAATTCAGCAATTTGATGCTGAATTCATGCGGTTTAACCAGCAACAAGTTGCTTCTTCCAGATATCCCCCCCCCCCTCTTTTTTCTTCCTTCTTTCTTCATTCTTCCAGGAACTGTTTTAGTAAAGAAAGGAACCAAGAAGGGTAAATGCATTTGTTGCAATTGAATATGCTTAAGAAAATGCTGTTGGTTGTATACTAAAATACTAAACTTGACCAGCACTGTTAAAAGTGATTTTCGCATCCTCAATGTAATACTAAATTTGTTCTCAATTCAAATTTAAAAGAAAACTATCCCAAGTATCATTTTGTCATTGGTGCATTCATTAATTGCCAATGTATTGTTTCAGGCTGTTGCGAAGAGATCCAATGCGTGCTCTTGGATATGCAAGTTTGAAGCCGTCTTTGAAAAAGATTGTTGAATCTGCTGATGGTCACCCTCATGAAGTGGGTTTAGTTGCTGCTCTCAGAAATGGAGAGGTTCTTGGGAGCCAGACTGTTCTAAAAAGTGACCATTGTCCTGGTTGTCAGAATGTAAGCTTACCTGAGAGAGTAGAGGGTGCTCCTAATTTCAGAGAGGTTCCTGCGTTTCCAGTTTATGGCGTTGCAAATCCAACAATTGATGGAATTCGATCTGTCATTCGAAGAATTGGCAGCTCCAAAGGTGGTCGTCCAGTTTTTTGGCACAATATGCGGGAAGAACCTGTCATCTACATTAATGGAAAGCCATTTGTTCTCCGTGAGATCGAAAGACCCTATAAGAACATGTTGGAATACTCGGTAAATTATGTTTAACTATAAAAACATCTCGGAATACATGGAAAATTGTTTATTCTTGCCATATGTGATAAAATTTTGTTAGATTTATGTGGAGGAACTTTTGGGTTAGGCACATATGAAGTAGAAAGGACACTGATGCAGGCACTAACTTATTGCATTTATGTGTCATCATGAGATAGCAGAGATGTATGCTTTTTAATCCAAAAGGTGGTAAAATCATATGGACCTTCCTATTACTTCCTAGTGGGCATATGGAACATGCCATTAAGGAATTAAACTGGACTATGCTCCTAGAATGGACAAAACTGAAAGTTTGCTAGGAATACAATCATTTGATCGTCAGAAATTGATTTGAATAATGGTACTTATACCTAAAGCAAACATGGTTTTCTCCAAAAGAGTACCTCTTTCTTTGTTCTGTGCAGATTGTTTTTGAATCCCCCCTGCCCCAAGTACTTTGGAAGAAAAGGGCCAATTCTAACTGGAGTCTTAATTGATCTGCTTTCAGGGAATTGATTGTGAGAGAGTGGAGAGAATGGAAGCTCGATTGAAGGAAGATATCCTTCGAGAAGCTGAACGCTATGATGGTGCTATAATGGTCATTCATGAGACAGATGATGGGCAAATATTTGATGCTTGGGAACATGTCAACTCTGATTCTTTACAAACTCCACTAGAGGTTTTTAAATGCTTAGAGGATGATGGTTTTCCCATTAAGTATGCACGTGTGCCCATTACTGATGGCAAAGCTCCCAAAAGTTCTGACTTTGATACTGTAGCTGCAAACATTGCTTCTGCCTCAAAGGATACTGCTTTTGTATTCAATTGCCAGGTATTTCATTGTTTGAATGAATTTGCAGGTGCTTATTAAGTTTTTCTGTTTGCTTCTTTGCCCTGCTTTCCTAAATGTGATTGTTCCCTCTCTTTTTGTAGATGGGAAGAGGGAGGACAACTACTGGTGCTGTAATAGCTTGCCTTGTTAAGCTTCGTATTAGTTACGGGAGACCGATTAAAGTCCTGCTTGATGAGGTGAAGCATGAACAGCCAGATGGAAGCTCTTCAAGTGGTGAAGAAAGTGAAAGTAATGCCACTAGATTGACCTCTAGCACTGTTGAAGTAAGAACTAGAACTGAGCAAGGCTATGCATTTGGCATAGATGATATCCTATTGCTGTGGAAAATAACAAGATTATTTGATAATGGGGTGGAGTGCCGTGAGGCCTTAGATGCAATTATTGATAGATGTTCAGCACTCCAGAACATACGACAAGCAGTTCTGCAGTACCGGAAGGTATTCAACCAACAGCATGTTGAACCAAGGGTGAGGAGAGTAGCACTGAACCGTGGAGCTGAGTACTTGGAGCGGTACTTCCGTTTAATTGCTTTTTCTGCATATCTTGGAAGTGAAGCATTTGATGGGTTTTGTGGACAAGGAGAATGCATGATGACATTTAAGAGTTGGTTGCATCAGAGACCAGAGGTCCAGGCAATGAAATGGAGTATTAGATTAAGGCCTGGGCGATTTTTTAATGTCCCTGTAAATCTTCTTCACTGTCTAGAATCAAGTCAAAGGCTTAATGAATTCTTTGTTTAATATCATTGATTATGCCTGTATAACTGATTTTGGTTTTCTGCATGCAGGAGGAGTTGAGAGCGCCACATGAATCCCAACATGGTGATGCTGTGATGGAGGCCATTGTGAAGGCACGTAACGGTTCTGTTTTAGGAAAAGGCTCTATACTTAAAATGTACTTCTTTCCCGGTCAGATAACTTCCAGCCGCATCCAAATTCATGGTGCACCTCATGTTTTTAAGGTATGCTCAAAAGAAAGAGACTTTCTTGAGACTGGTATGCCTTAGGCTGTCTAATTGTTTAGGTCATTATAGCATTGGGTATATTAGATTTGTAGGTGTTAGTGATGTACACAACAAACATGCATGTTCTTGGTTCTGAGTTATATAAGATAATAAAATTTATTAAACATTTGCAAAGTCCTTATGTTTTATCCCTTTGAACCTATTTGTACAGGTCAATGGATACCCTGTTTATAGCATGGCAACTCCAACAATTATTGGTGCTAAAGAGATGCTAGCATATCTTGGTGCCAAGTCCAATGCAAGAGTTGCTGGTCAGAAAGTGGTAATAACTGATCTGAGGGAAGAGGCGGTTGTTTACATTCATGGCACACCATTTGTACTGAGGGAGTTAAATAAGCCTGTTGATACCCTAAAGCATGTTGGAATTACTGGCCCTGTGGTATGTCATCATGAATGATGTTCACTGTTTATTGTAAATTATTTAACACCAATTACTTAAGCCAATTCCTTGCGATGTGATCATTATGCAGGTGGAAAACATGGAGGCACGACTAAAGGAAGATATATTGTCTGAGGTTAGACAGTCTGGTGGCCGAATGCTTTTACATCGTGAAGAATATTGCCCATCTTCAAATCAGTCCAGTGTTGTAGGGTACTGGGAAAACATCTTTCCTGATGATGTGAAGACACCTGCTGAAGTTTATGCTGCTCTAAAAGATGAGGGGTATAATATAGCATATGGAAGGATACCTTTAACTAGAGAGAGAGAGGCTTTAGCTTCTGATGTGGATGAAATCCAGAACTGTCGAGATGAGTATGTATCAGTATATCTAGCTAGTGCTTCTTTCATTTTCTGCAGTTATTCTTACAATGGCTTCACCATTGTAGTTTTTTTTACAATATTCACCAATGTAGTTTTAAATAGCGAACAACATCCATTTTTTTTTTTTGTCGAGACTAGATTTGTTTACATCAGGACAACTTTAGTCATTATGAAACCAAGCATTTGAAAAAACACAGAGTTATTTTCTTGATTGCTATTGCTTGAGTGGTTCCTTTGAATTTAATCATTGTTGAGAAGCTGCAATAATGTCTTCTACAGGCCCTCAGCATGTTACCTTTATGTCTCGCACACCGGATTTGGAGGGGTTGCATACACAATGGCAATTATCTGCTGCAGACTTGATGCCGAGGTGAACTTTGGGACATCCAGCGTCACACAAACAATGGTTAATGGAGATCAATATTCTACACCTGAAGAAAGCTTGCCATCCTGGACTTCTGAAGAAGAAGCACGAAGGATGGGTGATTACCGTGACATACTAAGCCTTACTAGAGTTCTCATGCATGGTCCCAAAAGCAAAGCAGATGTTGATATCATTATTGAAAGGTCTGCCTCATATCTTTTCCCCCTTTATTTAGCTTTAATATAAATTGCAATGAAGTTTTTCTTCTCACTATATTACAACAATACCGGCAGTATGCATAAATAAAGTTAGTGATTCAGATGGTCCTTCGAGGTAAAATGATGGATCCAGTTTAACAAGCCTCTCCTGTTGCTTGTTTGATTTTTATTTAATTTCATTTTGCTACATTATTTCCCTCTTTGATGGTGCTGAGAGTTAGTTCCAATTCTTGTGAAGGTGTGCTGGTGCAGGGCATATACGAGATGATATCCTTCACTATAGTAAGGAACTTGAGGAAGTCGCGGATGATGACGATGAGCACCGAGCATACCTCATGGATATGGGTATTAAAGCTTTAAGGTTAGTGTTTGCGTAGTTGCATTTAAGCAATAGGATTTTACTGCCTTCATCAAGTGGTTTGCCAATTAATAATTGCTATCTTTACTGTAGGCGTTACTTTTTCCTCATAACATTCCGGTCATACCTATATTGCAAGTCTCCAACAGAGACAAAATTCACATCTTGGATGGATGCAAGGCCAGAACTTGGACATCTTTGTAATAATCTTAGAATTGATAAATAATTTGGCATACTATAGTTCCCTTCAAAATGTCAAATGTATATTTGTATTTATGTATGCATGTATGTATGTAGATTGTATAGGTCTCAATGCCTATGAATTATTGCCCTATCCAGTTTTTACCATCTTTACCGGTGTATGATTGATTGCTTTTATATGAATATGATGAGGGTTAGTAATTTGATGTGAAACTTCACCACTTGGACCTTGAATTAGGGGACTTAGCAGGTTTAAAACTCATTGGATCGTAAGGTAAATCACCGAGAGTGTGCACTTTGCATCATCTTTGTGAAACATGAAAATGATCCCTTTAACTTCCTACTACTGTTTTTGATCCTTGAAAAGTAACAAGGCCGTCCACCTCTTTGATTTTTCTAAAAAAAAAAAAAAAAAAAAAAAACCATATCTTTTAAGGTTAAAATTTCTATCAATTAAGTATTTTGACTGTATTTTTTATTTTACTTATTTCCATTACTTGTCACATTAGTATTGTTTCACCTTGTGAAAATTGATATTTTCCTTCTCACGTTGTGAAAATTGGTATTTTCCTTTTAAAATTCTTAAATATCATTACAAAATTATAAAAATTTATAAAATTTCATAAAAGATTAAAAAACATTGCAATTATTAAAAATTATAAAAATATAAAAAGTGAAAAAATTATAAATATTATTTTAAAAATAAAAATTATAAAATTATATAAGATTACAAAAAATTATAAAAATATTTTCAATTTTATGTAGTGCTTTTGTCATTTGCCGTCAATCCATTTGCATCTTAAAACACTCAATCTTTCATTGTCCATCACTTTTTTATTTTAGAGAAGCCTTTTTATATATATAATCCTTTCACAATCATCATTTTATGATCAATATCAACAAAAAACATCAATATCACAAAAGAAAATAGTGAAAACAAAGCTGAAAAATGTTGGCATTATCATTGCTTGCCGTAACACCGTCATTGATGATGGTGTTGTATTGTTAAAATTAACGATAGCTAGTGCGAAAAAGGGAAAATTTTGGGTTTTATAATTTTTCTTAAAATTTTAATTTGTTTTATTATTTTTTAATTTTAAATAATTCTAATAATTTTTATAGTTTTTATTTTTAATATTTTTCTTTCTTTTGTATTTTTATAATGATTTGTCATTTTTATTAATGTTTATAATTTTCTATATATTTTAAATAAATTTTTACAATGTTTTATGAATTTTTATTATTTTATTATAATTTCTTTAAAAAATACCAGTTTCCAACATATGACAAAATATTGATGTAACAAGTAACAAAAATACTTAAAAAATAATAAAAGAAAGACAATGGTTATACTTTAACAACCGTTTTGCTAAAAAAAAAAAAAACAATGAGCCATTAGAAAGTTTAATTGATGAGAATTTTAATGTTAAAGAAGTCAATTAGAAGAATTTGTGGTTAATTGAAATTTAAAAAAGGAAAATGAAGCAAGTTGTGATATGTTATCCCAATTTCATTTGTTTTTGTTGAGTGAAATGAGTTCTTGGAAGTTGAACTTTCATATCCTATTCAATTTTTGTAACACTCCTTATTCGTGTCCGATGTCGGGATAGGGTATGAGACATTACTGGATTTAAACTCAAACAAACATTTAAAACCGAGACATAAATTTCCAATCAAATTTAAAACCTTTCACATGCATTCATACACGTGCATATCATCCCTTATACAAGCCCACGAGGCCCAAAACATACATTAGGAGTGATTCAGAACTAAACCGAGAACTTTAGAAATTTTTGGAAAACTTAGAAAATTTTTCATGCAAAAGGGGTTACACGCCTATGTGGCTTGGGACACGCCCGTATGGGTAGGCACGCCCATGCCCTTAGCCCGTGTAACTCTCATAAACAATTTTGGGTCACACGGCTAAGTCACATGCTAGTGTTTCGGGGCCGTGTCCTTCACACAGCTGAGACACACGTCTGTGTCTCTGCCTGTGTGGCCAAGAAAATGGCTATTTATCAAGCCATTTGCCACCCTCATTTGCACACTCACATACACACTTTCAATGACACTTAACATGACACAACTAAGCTACCAACGCAACTATAATCAAGGCTTAAACATATCAAAACAATTATTTACTGTTCATAACAAAACTGTCCACTTGAGTCATAGTCACTAAATTATTTATATCTTGAGCTACAGAATTCTAAATTAAGATCCGCTTGATTTTTCCGAAACTAGACTCAAATATCTTCCTGCCATAAAATTTTTAGAATTTATGGTTTATCCAATAAGTACAGTTAATTCTTCAAATTCATCCCTGTTCTGCTGCTTGACAGTTTTGACCTTTCTTCACTAAAAATTAATTATCTCTTAGTACGGGATCTGGATGATATTCCAGTTTATTTCACTTGAAAATAGACTTATTAAGAATTTAAAAATATAAATTTTGACCCCCAAGTATTTTTATACAATTTTTAATGATTTTTCAAATTCAGAACAAGGGAACCCGAAATCATTCTGACCTTGTCTTGCAAAAATTCAAATATCTCATAAAATGAAATTCTTTTGCTTTCTTCTATGTAAAACTAGACTCAATAGGCTTTAATTTCATATTTTATTGAACCTATAATTTGATTTCCATAATTTTTGGTGATTTTTCAAAGTTATACTTCTGCTGCTGTCCAAAACTGTTTTAATGCTAATTTTACTCTTTCATGATTTCTTTGTATTAACTTTCATTTAGACATACAAAACACCAAAGCATATCCATAACTAGCCATTCGAATAGCTAGTCATTATCAAATATTTACATGCCATTCATTGGCCAATTTAACCTATACATCAACAATAAAGACTTAAACATATCATTTCCTTACCTTCATATACATGTGTTAAATATGACTCTTATTTTCAGTTAAATTTGAGAAATAATATTTCAGTTAAACTCTGTTTACTTGTTTCAATCAAACACTGATTTGTTTAGATTATTTTATTATTATTCGGCTTATGAATTTAGCCTATAAATAGGCTCTTTTACAACCTTAGAATATACACCCATTAGAGATTAGAACTCATAACACATTCAGAGAATTTTGTGTTTACGTTTTGAGGGTTCTTTATTTTTGGGTTTTCGGGATTTAGTTTTTATCTCCATCTTTTGTACTCTTTGTTCTTTTGCCATTATAGTAAAATTATCTTTACCCGTGGTTTTTTATCCTCTTTGGAGGAGTTTTTCCACGTTAAATTTATGTGTTCAATTTCTCAATTATTTCGCTATTTTTCTTGTTCGTTGCTTAATCAGGTCGATCCCTAACGAGTGGTATCAGAGCTAGTTCAATTTTCATAGATCAGCCCGTTCAGAGATGGCAACAACAAGGTTTGAAATTGAGAAGTTCGATGGTGAGACAAATTTCAATCTGTGGCAAGTTCGGATGATGACAATTCTAGTTCAATCAGGCTTGAAAAAGGTTGTTACCGGGAAAAAGCCTGAGAATCTAAATAAAACAGAATGGGAAGAGCTTGATGAAAAGGCTTTGTCTGCAATCCAGTTGTGCCTCGCGAATACGGTATTGTAGGAGGTATTGATGGAGAAAACCTTATCTGCCTTGTGAAAAAAGTTAGAAACTCTTTATGCGACTAAGTCTCTGGCTAACCGTTTAGTGCTGAAACAACATCTATTTACGTTTCGCATGAACGAATGTGAGGTTCTTAGAGATCACATTAGTTAATTCATTACTCTTTTAAATGATTTAAAGAATGCTGAGGTTCACATTGACGATGAAGATTAGGCTATGCTATTATTGTGCTCGTTACCCCTTTTATACAAGTCTTTTAGGGAGACCCTGATTTATGGCAGAGACAAACTCTTGTTCGAAGATGTGAAGGGTCATTTGTTGAGTAGAGAAAAACTTGACAATGAGTTTGGTTTGAACAGCAAGATAGATAGGCAACCTTCTGTTTTGGTAGCATCAAAGAAACGAGATAGAATGTGTCGCTATTGTAAAATGTTAGTTCACGTCAAAGCAGATTGTTATAAACTGCAAAATAAAAGAGCTGCTGAGAGTAACGAGGAAGATGTAGCTGGTGCTAATTTGGCCGATGAAAACGGTGATGATTTCTTATTAGTGTCAACAAGTGATAACTCCAAGCTCACGTCCGAGTGGATCCTAGATTCGGGATGTTCTTTCCACATGTGTCCCAATAGAGAATGGTTCTCCACATACAGTTCGGTTGAAGGTGGAGTTGTGTGCATGGGAAACGACTCATCTAGTAAGGTAATTGGTATTGGTACTGTTAAAATTCAGATGCATGATGGGACGATTAGGACACTCTCAGATGTCAGGTATGTACCTGATTTACAAAAGAATCTCATCTCCTTGAGTATTTTAGACTTGAAAGGATGCAGAATCAACATCGAGTCGAGCGGCATTAAAGTATCTCGTGGAGCTCTCATTTTGTTAAAAGGTAAAAGAACTGGCAGTCTTTATATTCTGGAAGGTTCTACAGTGACCGGTGAAATCGGACGTCCCTCGTCTGTTACAGAGTTGAAGTCAACTTGTTTGGAACGGAGGCAACTTGGTCATAGGAGGGAAAAAGGTATGACCGTTTCGTTGAAGAGAGGTTCTCTTTTGGATGCAGGTTTTGAAAAGTTAGGGCCTTGTGTTCGTGAAAATCGGACCCGGGTTAGTTTTGATTTGGCAGTGTACAAGTCGAAGGCTAGAAGTCTTCCAGTTTCTAAGCACAAATTCAACTCAGTTAATTCCTTGCATAGTTCAAGATAGGCTCGTGGCAGGCTTTGGCAAAGATGGCGTTGTGGAAATATGAGTCAAGGTGGAGATTTGTTAAATATGACTCTTATTTTCAGTCAAATTTGAGAAATAATATTTTAGTTAAACTCTGTTTACTTGTTTCAATCAAACACTGATTAGTTTAGATTATTTTATTATTATTTGACTTATGAATTTAGCCTATAAATAGGCTCTTTTACAACCGTAGAATATACACCCCTTAGAGATTAGAACTCATAACACATTTTGAGAATTTTGTGTTTATGTTTTGAGGGTTCTTTGTTTTCGGGATTTAGTTTTTATCTCCATCTTTTGTACTCTTCGTTCTTTTTCCATTATAGTAAAATTATCTTTGCCCGTGGTTTTTTATCCTCTTTGGAGGAGTTTTTCCACGTTAAATTTGTGTGTTCAATTTTTCAATTATTCTGCTATTTTTCTTATTCGTTGCTTTATCGGGTCGATCCCTAACAACATGCTCATAACATCATACTTTATTAAGTCCACACATACCCAATCACCTTCAACATAACAATTTCCCACATGTATCATTTAGTCTAATTTCATTAACATACCATTATAAACCACATCACACAATGACATTGACATAGGCATATGAGTAATTAATATGTTTGCAACTCATTAGCCAATTAAGCCAATTTATGTGGCTACATATCAAATCAAATCCTTAATCATTACAAGCCAATACATTTGGCCATATCATAATGACACATACACAAAATGACTAAGTTCCTATACATGCCATAGACTTAAGGGTTTGCATTCATTTACCCAACATGATAGCTTGATAGTGTGATAGCATCTCCGGCGATCTCCAACTCGAGCTAGCATACAACCCTATAAGATATGGGAAAGGAAGGGGAGTAAGCTATATAGCTTAGTAAGTTCATATGTAAATAATAAGCAACTTATGCCATAAATTTATCATTTCAATAATATGACCATAATTCAACATGTCTTGGCATTAGCCTGGCAACTGGAATCTTTCCCATTATAATATGTTACACCAATTAACAAATCATTTCAAATTTCATGGTAAACATGCACATCAATTATATATATATACAAACTTTCAAACATATAACTTATCTTCTTTCAATTTTCTAAGCTCTTAACTTCTCATACTAACATAGCCATCTTTAATGAATAATCATGCCAGTCTTTTCTTTTTACTCATATCCGATGAATCATTTTCAAGTGAAATACAACACACTACATTTCAATTTAATTTGGCCTAAAAGCCCGAGTCATAAACATCAACAATTCTTACCACACATATATACACGTATACCATTATTCATAAGGTTAACACAATAACATTGTCACAATGCTCATGAACTCACCATTCATGAATTCCACACTCAATTGAATTTTTGTACATACATATACAATTTCGTAACTTAATCATATCCTTTCACATCTAACATAATCTTTGTATTACCTGTTGAACACTTGGAATACTAATCGGATACACAGAAAGTCTTTGACGGCTTTTTTTTATAAAAATAACCCAAAAAATTTAATTAATTATCAAAATGACCCATTTTTTTAATTAAATATGAAAATGACCTGAAATCTACAGTAAAAGTTGGTGGAGCCAAATGATTTGGCGCCACTAATATGTCACGTCAGCTTTCATGAAAAAAAATAATTTACAGGTGGAGTCATGTAGAATGGCGTCACCTGTATAAATATCAGAGAAATACTACAATTTCTGAAAATATGGGGGACTTTAAAAAAAATTTACTATTTTTTGGCGGAGCCAATTAATTTGGCGCCTCCAGATTTGCCTGACAGTCACCCTGTTACTTTTTAATTTTTTTTTTAACTTTTTTTATATTGTTTCTTTTACTTTTTTTTTGTTAAGTTTTATATTTTTCCTTATTTATTTATTTTATTTATTTTAATTTTAAAAACTTGAAATGCATATTTGAAATGTTTTATAATATATTTTTTAAAATTTTAAATATATATTTTGAAATTATTTTTAAAATTTTAAATATTATTTTTAAATTATTTTTAAATTTAAATTATTTTCTTAAATTTAAATTATTTTTTAAAATTTAAATATTATTTTTAAATTGTTTTATAATATTAATTCTAAATTGCTCCACCAAATAAAATATTAATTCTTAAAATTTAAATTTAATTTAAAAAAGTTTGAATATCTTTAAAATTAATTTTAAAATTAATAATTTATAAAATTATATTTAAAATTTAAAAATATTTAAAATATATATTTAAAATATTATAAAATAAATAATAAATTTGAAAGGTCATATCTTTAAAAATAATATATTTTAAATAATTTAAAAATCATAATTTAAAATATTATAAAAGAAATTAAAAATATTTAATATTTAAAAATACATTTAAAATATTATAAAACTAATAATAGATTTGAAAGGTCATATCTTTAAAATATTTAAATGTTTTATATTATTAAAAATATATTTAAAATTTAAAATTGATATTTAAAGTTTAAAAATAACATTTAAAATTTAGAAAAATAATTTCAGAAATATATATTTAAAATTTTTAAAAATATATATTATAAAACATTTCAAATATACATTTCAATTTAAAAATTATATATTATACAACATTTCAAATATACATTTCAAATTTTTTAAAATTAATAATAAATAAAATAAGTAAATAAAATAAATAAAGATAAAAGACAAAACTTAAAAATAGTAAAAAAAGAAGAAGAAACAATATGACAAGAGTAGAAAAAGTAAAAAAAAAAAAAGTAAAAAAAGTAACAGAGTGACTGTCAGGCGAATCTGGTGGCGCCAAATTAATTGGCTGCACCAAAAAATGATAATTTTTTTTAAAGTCCCCCATATTTTCAAAAATTAAAGTATTTCTCTGGTATTTATACAGGTGGCGCCATTCTACATGGCTCCACCAAAAAATTAAATTTTTTTCATGGAAGATGACGTGGCATGTTGGTGGTGCCAAATCATTTGGCTCCACCAACTTTTACTATAGATTTCAGGTAATTTTTGTGTTTAATTAAAAAATAGGTCATTTTGATAATTAATTAAATTTTTTGGGTTATTTTTATAAAAAAGTCGTCTTTACACACAAATGTCACATATGTAGCCAAAGCTACCTTTATTTCATATCACATAAATGCTCGCTCTTGAGCTAATCACGGGCCTGCTCACACAAGTTGACGGTCAAGACGTAACTATACGGGCTGCTCACGCAAGCTGTTAGGTATCCGCAACACATGCCGGACTACCTAGCCACTGGTAGGACGTACATGAACAGCACCCGAATCACATAATTATATATATCACATGGGGTCCTAGTGACATGTCACTCGTATCCTATTCTATTCCTAAGGTTCAACCGAGATTTTGTCGCTTATCACATCGTTGTCGAACTTGTCCATAATGTTATTCATATAATTCATAAAATATTAAATTATACAAATAAGAATGCAATAATAAAAAATAACGTTTATATTTACATACAAACTTACCTCGAATGCAACAATGGAGAAAAGGACCTAATCATCTAATACTTTGTCTTCCCTCCGGTTCTAGGCTCGAATCTCGTTTTTATTGATCTATAACATCACATTTAGCTTATTGAATCATTAAGCTACTCAATACAGCCCAAAATCTCATTTTATAAAAATTTACATTTTTTCCCCTAAACTTTGTCATATTTACACTTTTGCCCCTAGGCTCGTAAAATAATTTTCATTCAATTTATTTAAAATACAAGCCTAGTCAAATTATTTTTATAACAATAAAAACCCACAATTTCCATTAAAACACACTTTTACTACATATTTTTATAACTTTTACAAATTAGTCATTTTAGGCATTTTCACCGAAAATAACTTAGCAAAAGTCGTTTAACCAACAACTAACATGCAATTTCTACCATCAAACATCAAAATACACAAATATTCAACATGGGAAAAAGTTTAAACTTTGACATCTCTTCAAATTAGTGGTAGAAATAGGCAGATCTTGTTACGAGGATTTCAAAAACGTAAAAATCATTAAAAACGGGGCTAGAACGGACTTACTATGGAGCTTGGAAAGCTTGAAAAAACCCCTAGCCATGGTGGTCTTCAAAATTTCGGCCAAGGGGTTGAAGATGAGCAAAATTTGACTTTTATTTTGTTTATTTAATCATTTAATTACTAAATGACCAAAATGCCCCTAACTTAAAAATATTCTATTTCACCTATTGCATGTCCATTTTTGTCCAAAAAATTAAATAATGGTCTAATTACCATTTAAGGACCCCCAATTTAAAATTTCATAACAATTGGAAACCTTTAGCTTCTAGACCTCAAGTTTTGCACTTTTTACAATTTAGTCCTTTTGACTAAATTGAGCGCCCAAACGTCAAAATTTTCAAACAAAATTTTCACAAAACAATTCCATAAAATTTTAGACCATAAAAATATAATAAAATAATTTTTATATGTCGAATTTGTGGTCCCGAAACCACTGTTCCGACTAGGCCAAAAATTGGGTTGTTACAATTTTTGGTTTCATTACATATTCTGTTCAGAAATTGTTGAGTTCCACAATATTAAAAAAATTAGGATATTTTATGTTTTGGATTAGAAAGATTTAAATATGACATTAGAAGCTGTTAAAATACTGGAAAAATTAATTAATTTTATTCATCACCTAATGTACTGTACTTATACTCAATAATTAACTAACTTCCTAACAACAAATTTAATTAGTTACATGCTAACTAACTAGATAACTGATCCTTTTAACACTCCCCCTCGGTTAAAATGTTTGCTTGTTGATCTTTAGTTGAAACATGAAATGCCTGCACAACACCTTTTTGTATTTTTCACACACAAAATGACAATCGATCTCGATGTGTTTCGTTCTTTCATGAAACATTGGGTTAGCAGCAACTTGCAACGCCACTTGACTATCATAAAACATGCTGCAGGAATCTCGTGTTTGATTCTAAGCTCTTCAATCAACCCTTTAAGCCATACCAACTCAGTAACAGTGGAAGCCATGCACCTATACTCGACTTCTGTTGAAGAACGTGCCACTGTATTTTGCTTCTTCGATTTCCAGCAAATCAGAGAATCACCTAACTTGATATAATATCCAGTAACAGACCTGCGTGTCATGAGACAGCTTGCCCAGTCTGAATCACAGTATGCATTCAACATTGGATTTGAACTAGCTGATAAGAAAATTCCTTGTCTTGGATACTGTCAAACATATCTAACAATCCGTAAGGCTGCCTCATAATGAACCTCTTTATGAGCTTGCATGAATTGACTTAGATGTTGAACTGCAAAAGTAATGTCCATATGCGTATGAGTCAAGTAAAGCGATCTGCCTATCAACCTCTGATAAATTGTAACATCTTCTAACATCTCGTCCACTGTATTCCCATGAACCTCTTTATCATAGTCTGCTGTAGTATACTTTACATTCTGCTCAAGTAGTGTTGAAGCACAACGTGCTCCCTCTAGACCCAAATCAGCTATCAACTCGAGCGCATATTTCCTTTGATATAACACAATGCCTTTCTTGGAACGAACCACTTCAATGCCAAGGAAATACTTAAGATGCCCAAGGTCCTCTATCTTGAAGTTGAGGTGTAAAATGCCGTTGAGTTCTTCAACCATTTTTCCATCATTCCCAGTAATTAGAAGATCATCAACATATATGAGCAGTAATACTATTTTGTCTCCTTTAACTTTGGTAAACAACGAATAATCATGTAGACTCTGAATATATCCATTATAAACAAGAGCTTCAGTCAGCTTTAATTCCATTGACAAGAAGCTTGCTTCAAATGATATAATGATTTAAACAGCCTACAAACCCGAGATTTAGACTCCCCCTAGTTGCGAAAACCCTCAGGCATGGACATATATGCTTCTTCATGCAAATCACCCCGAAGAAAAGCGTTGAAGATGTCCACTTGAAATAATGACCAGCTAACATGGTTGCCAAAGAAATAACAATACGCACAGCAACCTACTTTTCCATAGGAGAAAAAGTTTCATGAAATTCAATCCCTTCACACTGATTATAAACCTTAGTAACCAAGCGTGCCTTAAACCTTTCAACTGAGCCATCTGAATTATACTTCACCTTATACACCTATTTGCAGCCAATTGGTTTTTTACCAGGGGTAAATCAACCACCTCCCACGTGCCATTTTCCTCAAGATCTTGTATTTCCTGCTGCATGGCTTCAATCCATCTCTTGTCACTAATTTCCATCTGATAGGTGTGGGGTTCAGCAATAGAAGACAAGAAGATGGTAAACAAATGAGAATGAGAGGGTAAATGAGCATAAGAAATAGAGTCAGATATAGGATATGTACTTGTAAGCAAAGTAGTAGATGAAGAAGGATTGGTGGAACAAAAAAAGTCTGATAACCAAGAAGGAGGTTTAGAGACTCTCGAAGACCTACGCAAAGGTGGTTGACTAGAAGGAGCAGTGGGTGACATAGTAGGAAAGAGACCAATAGGCGAATGATCTGCAAAAAGATCAGAGGATGACTCAGCCAGTGACCTAAGTGATGCACCACTAGCATCAGGAAAAGGAAAAGAAACACTCTATGGTGTAAAAGGTTCCTGAAGTTTTTTATGCATAGGAATGAAAAAGATATGAAGAAAATCATAATCAAGCTCGTGTGAAGATGAAGAAACAGGAAATAAAGGAGAATTTGTATAAAGTGACTAAAAAGGAAATAAATTCTCATGAAATATAACATCACAACTAACAAAGAAAGTCTTGGAATGAATGTTAAAAAGCAAGTAACCTTTTTGAACAGTTGAATACCCCATGAAAACTGATGGAATAGCTTTAGATGTGAATTTATCATGATTGTTAAGCACTATTGCAAAGCAAAGACAGCCGAAAACTCGAAGGTGAGACAAATCTGGAACCCTATTATGAAGCATTTCAAAGGGTGACTTCCAATCTAAAACGGAGGTAGGTAACAAGTTAATCAAATTGCAGGCTGTCAAGACACATTCACCCCAAAATTTTATGGGTACATGGGACTGAAATTTAAGTGCAAGGGCTACATTGAGAAAATGTTTGTGTTTACGTTCTGCTACCCCATTTTGTTGCGGGGTATGCACACATGAGCTTTGATGGACAATTCCTTGTGAAGAAAAAAATTCTTTCCCTGCATGATTAAAAAACTCCAAACCATTGTCGCTCTTAATGGTTTTAATGGAAGTAGAACGATGATTTTGAACATAGGCAACAAACTGTTGTAAAATAACTATGGCATCACTTTTAAGACGAAGAAGATATACCCATGTTATTCTAGTGAAGTCATCTACTAGTGTGAGAAAATATCTATGCCTACTATGTGTTGATACACAATATGCACCCTATAAATCAATGTGTATAAGAGAGAAAGGTTGTTCTTCTCGTCTATGACTAATAAGAAAAGGTAAACGTGACTGCTTTGCAAGAGGCATACACTACAGTGCTTAACATGATCACCATTAATGAGATTAGAATCAAATTGAGACATTTTATTCGTAGTACTTAAGGAAGAATGGCCAATTCGAGCATGCCATAAAACACCAGAATTGGATATATGTGGTAATGAACTAGATGAAACACACGAATTCAAATTAGAATTGAAAACAATGATTGAATAGACTGATTTTGAGTTGATGACAAAGTTGGTGAATGAAATGTGTATAGACTTACTTTGACTCTACCAATCCCCTTCATCTTTCCACTAAAAAGGTCCTGTATAAGACAAAAATGTGGATAAAAAAGAACACAACAGTTTGGTTCTTTGGTGAGTTGAGAAACAAACAAGAGATTAAAATGAAAATCTGGTACATGTAAAACTTTGGATAGGGTATGCATGGGAGTCAGTGAATAAGTTTCAACATGAACAATTTTGGCTGTTTTACCATTTGGCAGTTGAACAAAAGATGGTGAATCACATTCAGCAGGTGAATGCATTAAATGTCATGTGATTGGTAGCTCCTGTGTCAAGAATCCAATCCAGTGATGAGGGACCAAAACTAGTACCTGTCATATGAGCTAATGTCTGCACCCCAGATCCTTTTCCCAATAGCTCCAGAATCTGTTGATACTGCTCAGGCGTAAACACAGGTATCTGAGAATAGCTCGAATTCACACTACCAGCAGAAATAGAATCCGAACTTATATCTGTGATAACTACAGTATTGGCAGAAGTTCCCTTCTTGTTTGTAAACTTAAAATCCGTAGGATAGCCAATCAACTTATAACATGTTTCTTTCTTATGACCTTTGATATGGCAATAATCACAAGTCCCATTAAAATGTTTTTTAGATTGCACTGGTTGGTTAGATGCAGCAGAATATAATGTAGTAGATTCAGAAATCAACAAGATTTTTTCAGCATTATGACGCTGCCTTTCCTCTTGAATAAGCAAAGAATATGCTTGGTTAACTGATGGCATGGATTTCATAAGCAAAATCTAGCTACAACTGTCGAATAAGACTCATTTAATCCCATAAGAAACTGGAATAACCTCAGTTGCTTCAAATTTTCAATATTCTTTTTCATAGATTCACAGTTGCAAATAGCAAGGGAAGCAATAGCATCATATTCATCCTACAATAATCGAAGTATCCTGTGATAAACCGAAATAGATGAGTACCTTGAACGTGCGTAACAATCTCTCGATACAAGAAATAAATTCGAGATGCATCCACCTTATCAAAATGCTCATTCAAATCAGACCACACAAGGGCTGTACTGGATGCAAAAACTATCCCAGCAGAAAGCTCTTGGCTGACAGAATTCAAGATCCAAGATAACACCAAAGCATTGCAACATTCCCATTGTGGCTGTAAAGCCATTATAGTATCTTCTAACAAATAAGAATCATCAATAAAACTAACTTTTTCTTAGCAAGCAAGGCTATACGCATTGACCTACTCCAGATATTATAATCTTCAACTCCAGTGAGTTTATGCGAAACCAATAAAGTCCCTGGAGTATCAGAGGGACGTAGATACAGTAGATTAGAAGGATCAATTTGCATTGCGCTCGGACTCACCATGTTGCATTGAAGAAAACAAAACCAGAAACTGATAAGAAGAAAAAAGACTCACAGAACCAAATGAAGCAGCCAGAAACGATGATCGAAGCTGTCAATCAGAGGAAATAACTGGCGCTCTGATACCATGTTAAAATACTGGAAAGATTAATCAATTTTATTCATCACCTAATGTACTATACTTATACTCAATAATTAACTAACTTCCTAACAATAAAACTATTTAGTTACATGCTAACTAACCAGCTAACTAATCCTTTTAACAAAAACCATATGACAAATTAGGACATTTTAAAAGGATTGAAAAGTTTAGTTTGCTTCCTCAAATAAACTTGAACTAATTATCAAATAATGGCAGCAGTTCCACTCTTTTTATTTATCATTAGAAAGGAATAATATGATATACATCACATTCCATTTTGAATGATTCCTATTACTTGCCAAAGGTGCAAAATTAAACTACAATGGAAAAATTAAACTACAATCAATATAGGTTTAGACCAAACTTAAAATATCTCATCTATTTGATTGGTTAAGTAGACACTCTTCCATAACTCAATCATACTTTCTTCTATATACATACAATTTCATGCATAAATTACGGTTCTTTTAATCATTTAATAAGGAATGTGGGATAGGTTCACTTAGTCGACAAACTTGCAATGATAGCTTAATCTTTAAAAATTCCATCAATAATTGTTTTATCAGCTACATCAAAGGTCTAACAGTGACTAAAAATATCTAAGATTTTACTCTTTGCAACATCGAACTCATTCTTAACTTTACATTCTTCATCATTTAAAGGAAAAAAAAAGAAGAAAAAAAACCATTGTATTTAGATGGAGATTGCCTATCTATTCATTACAGCCTAGTGGGGTTATTTTCCACTCAAACAGATGCTGCTGCAACTTGGTTCTCAGCCCATGCAACATTCTACGGTGGGAGTGATGCTTCTAGTACAATGGGTAAGTTTTTAACCCTTTTCTATTTTCTTTTAAAATTATACTGGTCTCAAGGCATATATAAACTTCAATATAAAGAGCTCTTGGTCTTGAACTAAGGATGATTATTAATGCTATGTGGGTTTTTTTAGGTAGAGCTTGTGTCTATGGTAATCTTTATACAGATGGTTATGGAACAAAAACAGCTGAACTCAGTACAGCTTTGTTTAACGATGGCAAGTCATGCGGAGGGTGCTATCAGATAGTTTGTGATGCTAAAAAAAGCACCTCAATGGTGTCTCAAGAGTAGATACATTACCATCACTGCTACCAACTTCTGTCCTCCCAATTATGCACTCCCAAGTGACAATGGTGGTTGGTGTAATCCTCCCCGTCCGCATTTCGACATCTCTCAACCTGCATTCGAGACCATTGCCAAATACAAGGCCGGAATTGTACCAATCCTCTACAGGAAGTATGTTCAAAAGTTCATTTTTCTATTAAAAAACTTTGAATTTTAAGCATAGTCTCTCAATAATTTGTTTTGTGCTTGGCAAGGTTAAATGCGAGAGAAGTGGAGGCCTTAGATTCACCATCAACGGAAGAAACTATTTTGAGCTAGTGTTGATATCAAATGTAGGGGGTGCTGAGGAGATTTTCAAGGTGTGGATAAAGGGTTCTAAAACAAATAAATAGGAAACCATGTCCAGAGACTGGGGAGCCAACTGGCAGAGCTTAAGCTATCTCAATGGTCAGAGCTTATCCTTTAGGGTTCAAGTCAGTAATGGAAGGATTCGAACAGCTCTGAATGTGGTGCCTGCCAATTGGCAATTTGGCCAGTCTTTCAAAAGAAACATCCAGTTTTAGACTTTCCTTAATTAGTACCTACCTCTCTTATGTATTTTTCTTTGATATACAACTATTTGTTTTCTTCTTTACTTTGGGTAGATAAAAGTCGCCGCTTAGATTGTGGCTTAGCCTAGTGGATTACAAAATATTATATGTATATGCCATCTATTGAAAACTCTATGTATTGC
Source organism: Gossypium arboreum (assembly GCF_025698485.1). Taxonomy (NCBI): domain Eukaryota; kingdom Viridiplantae; phylum Streptophyta; class Magnoliopsida; order Malvales; family Malvaceae; genus Gossypium; species Gossypium arboreum. The sequence continues at coordinate 32,439,143 of NC_069077.1, forward strand.
AATGTTACTATAGGCCTTGTATTGTTACAAGTAACAGTTTTGTACAGTCAAATTTCTGACAGGACTCCCAATTATTTACTAGCTAGACATGAAGCTTGAAAATTAAACCCTAATAAAACATTGAAAAAAAATCAAATTAATGAAAATTCATCAAGAACATGCAACGAAAATAAACCAACCAATTTAAGTAAAAGGAAAAATGCCAAAGAGGATTTTCAATTGTAATGTTTGATGATAATTTCAAAAACTGTGAAAGAGATTATATATACTTTTGTGTTGAGGAGAGGTAACAAACACCTAATGCTCGCCGACCAAAATCCCTCTCTAAAACAATCCCAATCCAAATTGAAATTATTTTAGTTTCCTTAAATAATTATTTAATTTCAAATGGGTCTACATCTATATACTATTCTTTTTATACAATTTAAATATTTGTAAGATAAAAACTTTATCAGAAAAATCCAATGGGACAAAATCTCGGTTAAGAAAAAAAGAGTATAATGTGTATTTACTCCCTCTCATGAAAACATCACATAATATCTCATATTTTACATATTCAATCTTGGATACTAGCTTTTCAAATGACCATTTGAACGTATTTGCTAAGAATTTACATCACCATTCTTTTGAAAGTTATGAGTGAGGAAAATTTTGGAGAAATATATTTTGATCTCTTCAGGAGTTTCAACAGTAATCATAGCAAACTTTAATCATGATTCTTCTATAAAAATCATGATTTTTCTATAATCTTCCTTCAACTACTATTCACTAAGTTAAATTTACCATATATGTTCAAATTATTTCAATTCATATAAATGAACAATTTTCCAAGAATTTCCAATTGCTTCTAGCATTCTAAATCCTTCAAGAATTTTAATATAAACTTTACTATATAGTGATTCGTAAAAGGTTGTAACAACAACCATTATACGCAAGATAAATCTTTTATGAATTGCCAATTTAGTAATAGATCAAAAAAGGTTATTGCATCCACCACAAAAGAATATTATAGCTTTTCATAATCAATGTTAGGACTTAGTGAAAAACTTCATATTTTATTTCGTTTTTGCAAAACTATTTCATTTATACCCTCATACTTTAAGATATTTTAACTATTGGTCTAAAAACTCCACAAATTTAATTGTACTTGAGTTGTGTCATTTTATTTTTGACCAATCCATTCCATATCTATATTTCTTTAGATTTATTCAAGATTCTCTTTTTGTTTTGTTATTTCAACAATAATATTGCATACAAAACCATTATCGACCACTTTTATTATCGATTCCACATTTTTCGAATTAACATAACTTATCGAGATTTCTTTATTTTCACTATTTTAATCTTCAGTTTCAGGTACTTGAATCTCTTCTAGAATTTTAGTCATTAGTAATGTCTTGGGTTTCTTTTAGAGCATCTACCTTCATTATATGACCATCTAGAAGAATTTTCATCTTTGAAACCGATTAATCTTTACTTTATTCTAATTGATTGTCCTACTGGGATTTAAATTAAAATATTAGATGATATATAACATTGGGTTATTCTCATTAAGTTTGTAAATACTTAACTTGTAATAAAGTGAATTATCTTTTTTGAAATTCTAGTTCAAATTACTCTCTATAAGAATCTAGATAATGATAACTCATTACAAGCAGTGATTTTATTCAACTATTATTTCTCTCCCTAATCTCGAAAAAACTATCAAATCAAAATAGTAATAACAAATCATGTCATAATTGAATCTCCAGTACATTCAAAACATATAATAATACAAGGAGACTCATAATTAATATATGTTCCCAACTTTTTTTGAAGACTCACTCATCTTTGTGTGTTGTGGTGGATTAATTAGAACATATACGCACTACAAAAATTATAAGATGCGAAATATTTAGCTCTTAACCAAAAACCAACTGTAATGGGGAGTATATATAACTTATTGGTTTGGTGCGTACAACATGAAAATTAACATAATCTCATGTTGAAATAGGAAGTTTAGTTTGTCGAAACCATTTTTTTGGAATTGACCTTTTTTATTTTGAAAACGAAAATGGGAGTGGCCACCAATCTTTTTTATTAGGTGTGATCGGGTCACCTCATAGTTTGATCGTTTTACTAAGATGTTCAATTTATTAAAACAATACTTTTTTCGGTCTACAAAATCCAAAAAACGGGTTCGGGAGTCTGTTATGTACGAGGAAGGATTAGCACCCTCGTAATGCCCAAAATTGGTACCTAATTGATTAATTCATGTCTTAGTGTCGAAAGTTGAAAACTTGGAAATAGTTTAAAATATGATCCCTCTTAGGACTAATGTTAATTTTACCTAAAAATTGCTTGAATAAATCAAAAAGTATGTTTAAGGCCCTCTCATTTCGAGGCAACGAAATGCCAAATCCTGTAAGTTAGGACATGACACTTTGAATCCTTGAGCATGAGTTTGCCTTTATTTTTTATTTGAAATCTTATGTATTTTAATTTTGAAAGGATATTCGGTTATTTGAGTTCAACAAGAAAATCGAAACCCCGTAAGTTAGGGTATGATTTCTCGAATCTCTCAAATACAGAACATTACCTATTTTTGAAAATTTGTTTTGTATAATAATAGGTGTAATATTAAAATGATAGCTATTTATCTCATTTGGGGTATAATATAAAAGCGACTGATTACATTTAACATAATGCATGATGAAATGATTTTAAAATGGTTATACGGATAGAAAATTTGAATGATGTATAATAAGTGAATAAAGAAATGCTATGATAATATCAATGTAACTATAACAACAGTAAGAATATTAATCCATGGTATAATATAAATAAAGTAATAAAAATAAATAAAAATAAAAATAAAAATGAAAAATAAAATGCTAGATGCCTTATGACGATTATAAACGTAAATGATGCGAGAATGATAAAAGAAATGACAAAGTAGTAAAAATAAGATAAAAAATAATAATGATGATAATAATGATAATAAATGAATAAAATTTACAAATAAAAATATAGATAATCTAATTTTGAAAATATATAAAAAGGGTAATAAATAAATAGATGAACAAATAATAATAAAATAGTAATAATAATGAAAGCATAGATAAAAAAACCGATGAAAGGAAATAAAAATATTAATAAAAATGACGAAATAATAAATAAATGAATACAAGGATTGAAACAAAATAAATAAATAAATGAATAATTTATAAATAAACGAGTAAATGAACAGATAAATGAATAAAGTAAATGGAATAAGGAATAAATAAACAAGTAGATGAATAAATAAATAACAGAATTAAAATAAAAAGGTCTTAATAGTAACTCAAATGAAATTAAAAGGACAAATTGAATAAAATAAAAAAACAAAAGGGCTAAAATGTAATGCGCGTGTAACACCCCTAACCCGTAACCATCGCCAGAATAGATTAAGAGGCATTATCGGACTTATAACTTAGTTCAGAATAATCACTTATCAAATAATCATCACTTTTCAGTAAATATCATTCATTCACATTATACATGTATTTAGATCGAGTATACAAAGCTTTAATCATGCATTCGGGACTAAATTGATAACATATAAAAATTTCAGAAACTTAGAAAAATTTCAACATTTCAAATTTCACACGCCCGTTTGAATAGGTTGTGTGCATCACAAGGCTAGTAGACACGCCTGTGTCTTAGACCGTGTGAAAACAGGGCATACATATTGACTTGTGTCACACGGCCGAGCACATGCCCGTGTGCCATAACTGTGTGAAAACTAGAGAGGTTACTGACTTAGGTCACACGGCCGGACATACGCCCATGTGCCAGCCCGTGTGTTACACACGGCCAGTAGGCACACCCGTGTGTTTAGGCTGTGCCAAACCTGTAGGGTATACTGACTTAATTCAAAAGGGTACCCCATGAGACACACGGTCGTGCAGCATGACTCTGTGTCGCACACGGCTGAGACACACGCCCATGTCTTTGCCCGTGTGGGCAAAAATAAGCTATTTGCAAAGTCATTTTGCCACCCTATATACACAAGCATTCACAAGCATAAATGACCACATTTTTACAACTCAATTGGCAACCAAAAAAACCATTTCAATACACATTATATGTAACACCCCTCACCCGTATTCGACGCCGGGATAGGGTTCGAGGCATTACCGGGGCTTTACACTTATAACACACTATTTGGGTCGCAAATTTTTGCTCAAATTTAAAACCTTTCAACCATGAATATCCCTTCCCTTATATAGGCCTTCGAGGCCTCTAACGTACCTAGAGGCAGTACGGGACAAATTCGGGCACGTTTGATAAACCTTGGGCTCCTCAGACAAAATTTCCTTATCTTAAAGTGTTACAGGCCCGTGTAGATAGGCCGTGTGGACTCATACGCCGGTGTGAGTTGGGACACGCCCATGCCCTTCGGCCGTGTGCAACACTGACTTATCAATACGGCCGTGGCACACGTCCGTGCTGTCTGCCCGTGGACAACACTGTCTTTTAGACACGGTAAGGACACATGCCCGTGTGGCCTACTCATGTGCATTTTTGATTTAAAATTTTAAGTGCAGAGGACACACGGCCATAGCCCACACCCATGGGAAGGAACCGTGTGTCACACATGGCCTAGACATACACCCGTGTGTCCGACCCTGTGGACCCTAATAGGCTATTTTCCAAGCCTTAAGTCGCCCCTTTCTACTCCTTATACCTAGTGGTTACCAAGTTTGAAGGAAAACATGATTATACACTTGTAATAATCTTGATAAAACTAGTTGTATGGAAACCTCATATCATTGGTTTCATACATGAAAGGTTATTTCCCATTTAGTGTTTATGGGTTTCCATGTCACTTTAATAAGTCTGAAATTGGCTCGTTCATGTAACTCATTGCCAATTGGTAACAACCAATCACTTGTAAATAAAACCATACAAAAATTCGTAGGTTATAGCCTACTTCAATTAAGACAATTTTCATGGCCATATACAAAAAGGATAAACATATTTTTTTTACATGCCTTCATTTGGCAAATCAAATGACACATATAACAAAATACTCAAAAATCCTATACATGCCATTGAACAAAATAAAAATGTCTTTATACTAAAGCTTGACTAGATGATAGTGTGTCGACTCTCTAATTGTCTTCTTGTCCTTATGAGTCATCGAGCTCTGTGAGATAGGGAAAAAGAGAGGGGTAAGCATTTACATTCTTAGTAAGCTAAACTTACCGAGTAATTATCATACATCCATATTTAAATCATGAAATCATCAATTATGAAATGATTCCCTATCACATACACTCAATCAATGAGTTAGTCACATAACAAAGCATCATGTAATTTATGTAGATGAGCTCATCATTCATCATCTTATTGACATACATCATATTAATCCCGTTGAGTTTCTAGGAAATCTCGATGGAATACCCATTATCCGTCAATTCTTACGAATGATCATTTCACATATATGCACTCCCGCGAACCTCACATCTTATGGCAGGATTACCAGTCCAGGCTAAATCCCCCATATCATGAACTCATAAGGTGATGTCGGGATTACTAGTCTAGGCTAAATCCCTTATAGACATACACCCTTACTGAGCTCGGATCTGAATTACCAGTCTAGGGTAAATTCAGACCCTAATCAGATTACCAGTCCGGGCTAAACCATAATGCACACATATTATTCGGGAGGCTCTATCATTCAAGGAACACCCTTTCGAGCTAGATCCTTTTCATAATTGCGATCAACGGATTACCCATCAGGGCTAAATCCTTACTGCAACACATGCATGATCTTAAATCATATGTAATTACGGGTTGCCATCGAATTCCCTTTGTCAACCTCAACTGAGATATTTTTCACAGGTTATCATCAAATATGCATTTCTACGATATTTAATACCAATAGTAAATGCAATCATCATGCATTCATAAATCATACAATTATGCATATTAGGGGTTTACTTTAAGTTATCTGAACTTACCTGGTATTTGTTTCGGAGTTGTGTTTCAGTAATAAACCTTGCGTTTACCTCGATCGACCTTTGGAATTTGTTCCTCGGGGTCTATAAAAACAAAAATTATATCATTAATACCCCACATTATACATCACAAGTCTAATTCTCACCCCCAGTCCAAATGACCGTTTTGCCCCTAACCTTTGATATTTTTATGATTTAGTCCTTAAGCTCGTATAATGAAACACATGCAATTTCTACCTTACTCGAGCCTAGCCGAACACTTTTCCTTCTTATGGTAGCCCTCATCTTCCATTATTTTCACACTTCTACCACACATTTTACAACTTTTGCAAAATGGTCCCTACAAGGGTTTTTCATGAAAATCACCTAGGAAAAAATGTTTAACATATATTCATCTTTCATGTTCCTCCATAATCCATTAAAATACAAGCGACTCATGCTTGGGTAAATTTTTAAACATGAACCTTAGCATGAAATATGGGTAGAAATGGAGAAAGCAAGCTACCGGGATTTCAAAAATACAAAGAACATTAAAAACGGGGCTTGAGAGCACTTACTATTGAGCTTAGAAAGCTTGAAAACCTTAGCTATGGTGACAAGAGAATTTCGGCAGCATGGAGAAGAAGAATGGCTAATGTTGGCTTGATTTTTCACATTTTATTTCATTAAAAAGCCAAATGACCAAAATGCCCTCATGCCCTTTCTTTAGAATTTCATTCATATAAGCCCATTTTTGTCCAAAAATTTAGAAATTGGGCAAATTACTCTCCAAGACCTTCTAATTCATAACCCAAAGCAATTTCATGCAAATTGCTTCTAGAATTCAAGTTTTACAATTTATTCAATTTAGTCCCTAATTTCCAATTGAACACCTTACTCAAAGAATTTCTTCATGAAACTTTAACACATGCATATACTAATATTATAGACCTCATAATAATCATAAAATAAATATTTTGATGTCAGATTTGTGGTCCCGAAACTACTATTCCGACTAGGCCCTATTTTGGGATGTTACATTTTTCCCCCTTAGGGACTTTCATCCTCGAAAGTTTTACCAGTAAATAGGTTCGGATATTTGCTTCTCATGGTTTCTTCTGGATCCCATGTAGTCTCTTCCACACCATGTCGATGCCATAAAACTTTTACTAGAGCCACACCTTTATTTCTCAATTGTTTAACTTCACGAGCCAATATCTTAACCGGTTCCTCTCCATAAGTCATGTCCGGTTGAATTTCAATCTCAGTCGGCGAAATCACATGAGAGGGGTTTGATCGGTATCGCCTTAACATAGATACATGGAACACATCGTGAATCCTTTCCAGTTCAGGTGGCAATGCCAAGCGATAGGCGAACGGTCGAACTTTTTCAATCATCTCGTATGGTCCGATAAATTGCGGACTCAGTTTGCCTTTCCAGCCAAATCTCAACATCTTTTTCCATGGAGACACTTTCAAGAATACTCTATCTCCAACTTGAAACTCAATTTCCTTTCTTTTCATATCAGCATATGACTTTTGCCTATCCGATGCCACTTTTAAACAGTCTCGTATCACTTTAACTTTCTCTTCAGTTTCTTTAATCAAATCAACTCCTTGAATCTAATTTTCCTTAAGTTCCGTCCAGTACAATGGAGTTTGGCACTTCCTGCCATATAAGGCTTCATAAGGTGCCATCTTCAAACTTGTTTGAAAACTATTGTTGTAGGCAAATTCTACCAACGGCAAGTATTTTTCCCAGCTACCCTGAAATTCGAGGATGCAACAACGCAACATATCCTCGAGAATCTGAATCATCCGCTCAGACTGACCATCAGTCTGAGGGTGAAAAGCTGTGCTAAAACTCAACTTCATACCCAAGGCTTCTTGTAACTTTTTCCAGAATCTTGAAGTGAACCTCGAGTCTCTGTCTGAAATAATCGACAGTGGTACCCCATGTAATCTTACAATCTCAGAAATGTACAAGTCGGCCAATCTATCGAGGGAGTAATCTGCCTTCACCGAAATGAAATGAGCCGACTTCGTCAACTTATCCACTACAACCCATACCACATCTTTCTTCTTCGAAGTCAATAGAAATCCTGTCATGAAATCCATAGTAACTCTATCTCACTTCCATTCGGGGACCATCACAGGTTGTAGCAAACCTGAAGGCACTTGATGTTCAGCTTTAACTTGCTGACATTCAAGGTATTTCGATACAAATTCAGAAACATCTCTTTTCATGCCGTTCCACCAATACATCTTCTTTAAATCGTTGTACATCTTGGTACTTCCGGGGTGAATAGACAAACGGCTGTTATGTGCTTCTTGAAAAATTTTCTGAATAAGTTCATTGTTTTTGGGTACACAAATCCTATCTCTAAACATCAAACATCCATCAGGACTAATTCATAAATCTGACTCAACACCAGACTCACATTGAGTTCTTTTAGATTCCAAGTCATCATCATTAGTTTGAGCATCATAGATTTCCTGAAGAAATGTCGGCTTAGCCTCTAGCTCAGCCAAGACTGAACCATTATCAAGCAATGCCAAATGAGCATCCATGGCCCTTAATACAAACAAGGATTTTCTGCTCAATGCGTCAGCGACCACATTCGCCTTTCCCGGGTGATAGTCAATGATCAATTCATAATCCTTGATTAAATCTAGCCACCTCCGCTGCCTCAAATTTAATTCTTTTTGAGTCATCAAATACTTCAAACTTTTGTGGTCAGTGAATATGCGGCAAGTCTCACCATATAAATAATGCCTCCAAATTTTCAAAGCAAAAACGATGGCGGCAAGTTCTAGGTCGTGTGTAGGATAGTTCTTCTCATGCGGCTTCAACTGTCATGAAGCATAGGCTATTACCTTGCCATCTTGCATAAGTACACAACCCAGTCCATTTGAGGACGCATCACTGTAGCCTACAAATTCTTTTCCCGACTCAGGCAATACTAAAATAGGAGCTTCAGTTAATAGTGTCTATAACTTCTCAAAACTTTGCTGACACTTCTCTGTCCATTCAAACTTAACGTCTTTCTGTAGTAACTTCGTCATCGGAGTGACTATAATAGAAAATCCTTTCACAAACCTCCGATAGTAACCGGCTAAGGCCAAAAAGCTCCTAACCTCAATTACATTCTTAGGTGGTTTCCATTCGATTATAGCAGAAATCTTACTTGGATCGACTCGGATGCCTTCACCTGAAGTAATATGACCCAAAAATCCAACTTCCTGAAGCCAAAACTCACTCTTGCTAAACTTAGCATACAACTGCTTTTCTCGTAGAGTCTGCAACACAATTCTCAAGTGCTTTGTATGTTCTGACTTATCTCTTGAATAAATTAAGATGTCGTCAATGAACACAACAAAAAACTTATCCAAATATGGCCAGAAGATCCTATTCATTAGATCCATGAATACGACCGGTGCATTCGTTAACCCAAACAGCATGATAAGAAATTCATAATGACCGTACCTCGTTCTGAAAGCTATCTTAGGTACATCCAATTCTTTAACTCGTAGTTGATAATAGTCAGACCTCAAGTCTATCTTAGAGAACACGGTAGCTCCTCTCAACTGGTCAAACAAGTCATCCATCCTTGGTAAAGGATACTTATTCTTGATAGTAACCTTGTTCAGTTGCCGATAATCGATACATAACCTCATAGATCCATCTTTCTTCTTTACAAACGATACAGGGGGCACCCCAAGGTGAAAAACTTGGCCTTAAGAATCCTTTATCTGTTTGAAACTGTGCCTTCATCTCTTTCAGCTCAGTTGGTGCCATTCTGTATGGAGCAATAGAAATGGGAGCTGTCCTTGGCACTAGCTCAATACCAAATTCTATTTCCCTCTTAGGAGGTAATCCAGGTAATTCTTCTGGAAGTACATCTAGGTACTCACATACTATAGGCACAGACTCAATTTTCAACTCTGTTTCCTTAGTGTTCAATACAAATGCAAGATAGGCTTCATACCCTTTTCTTATATATCTCTGAGCAACCATTGCCATGATCACAACCGGAGGCGTATCCAACTCTCTTGAATCAACCCGTAGAATCTCACCATCCGGGCATTTCAATTTAATATACTTCCACAATTTACAATTACATCATGCAGTGCTAACCAATCCATACCAAGTATTACATCAAATTCATCAAATGGTAACAACATAAGACTAGCCGGAAAACAATGCCCCTGAATCGTCAAAGGACAGTTCTTACAGACTTTATCAACCATGACTGATCTGCCTAGTGGGTTCGACACTTTAATAATAAATTCCATAGGCTCAATGAGTATGTTCATTCTAGATACCAAGCTTATGCAAATGTATGAATGCGTCGACCCCGGGTCAATTAAAGCAATAACACTTGTATTAAAAAGGGAAAAAGTACCCGTAATAACATCAGAAGTAGAGTCTTCCTCTCTGGCGCGTATCACATGCGTTCTTATCGGGGCTCAAACCTCTGACTTTGCAGCATCTTTAGTCACAACTTGACTGCCACTAGCACTCTCAGGGTATCTCAGAGGTCTACCTCGAGGAATAGGAGTACTTGATTTCAGAGTTACATCCACTTTTTTTTTTTTTGACTTGTTTCGGGCAGTCTCTGAGAAAGTGATCAAAAGAACCACACCTAAAACATGCGCCACTCTTCATTCAGCACTCTTCGAATTGAAATTTGTTGTAAATCTTACACTTCGACTTTTGATCAGCTACACTCCCCATACTAGTTACCATCGGGGAGGAAGACTTTTGACCTCGTCATTTAGAGCTTCTTGCTTTACCTGAATATTCCACTGACGAAGTGGAGTGTTCATACTGGATCTTGGCTTTCTTTGTGGAGAACGAGAGTGTTTTAATGCTAGACCTCTTGCTCGCAACTCGAGCCTCTCTTTTAGCTTGTTTTATTTCATTATTAAGTTCTTCAGCATTCTTGGCTTGATCGGCCAATGTGGCAAACTCCCGTATTTCCAAGATCCCAATCAAAAACTTGATGTCCTCATTCTAGCCTTCCTCAAAGCGTTTACACATTTCCGATTCTGTTTGGACCCATTGAGTTGCGTATTGACTTAGTCGTACAAACTCTCTCTCGTATTTTGCTACAGTCTTGTTGTAACACCCCTATAACCCGTATCCGTCGCCGGAGTGGGTTATGAAGGGTTACCAAACCAAAACACTACATTTGTATATTCACATTTACATAAGTTCATTAGCAATTATATGCATAGCGAAACAAAATCAAAGATCGAAATTCAGACTTATACCGACATTCAAAAGTTACCATATTCACATGGCTTATATACAACAACATCAAAATATCATCCACATAAGTCTAGTCTATAGATGCCATACAAATTCCAAAACATAATAGTACCAAAACGATAGATAGTGTGACGAGTTGCTGACGATCCCCGAGCAAGTGGCTGGAGTTAACGATCTAAAAATAGAGAAACATAACAAATGGAGTAAGCTTCCATAAGCTTAGTAAGTTTTAAGCAATGCAAACAATTAAATTCAATTATAAATCGATCAATCAAATTCTCAAGTGGCATTTCTTAGGTATATTGCCATTTGGCCAAATATACATACAAACATTTAATATATATTTAGCATATTAACTTCACTTGAATCTGAATTCATATCCATAAGTAAATCAAATATTTTCACAAAATTTCACATTTTGGCCGAATGTATCAGGATCATATACATATAGTCTTAATACTTATTCACATATACATCATATTACATACTTGGGATTCAATCCCAATCAAGCTCATATAAGTACAAGATACATACCTGGCCAACTTAAGGTATTATACGATTTCAATTGTCGTTTTATCACGAAGTCTCAAAATTTTAGATTTATATCAAATCACTGGCAATTAGCCTGCTAGGCTTAAAACCCGAATTCATCACCGGCACGAAGCCTGCTAGACTTTAAGTCTGAACTCATTCACCGGCATTACGCCTGCTAGGCTCGAAGCCCGATATTAACTCACCGACATTATAGCCTGCTAAGCTCGAAGGCCCGAATAGTACCGTACGATAATCAAATCAACAAGTTCCATATAACATAATCATATCAATTAGGTACTAGAATCATTTGAACATATATAATTATACATCTCAAACACTTTTCTTTCATCTCATTTTCACACTTAGCTTTCGATAGCTTATGCATAACATTTCGCTCACATTCATTTCAAACTTATCATTCGATTATAAAAGCACATTGCATATTTATCAACATGTTATACTTGCCATTAGGCTATATAAGCATGATACAATACACCATCATTTCATCTTTAACATTCGACTAAATCTATACCTTACAAAGAATACCTAATTCACATAATATATCAGATTATAATCAATTGTTATTTAGGTTTGATTACTTAAAACTTACCTTGGATGTTGTCGAACGATTACAACGGCTATTCGATTACTTTCTCCTTTCCCCTATCCAACTTTGGTCCTCTAAGCTCTTGAGCTAAATCAAACAAATTTACTTCTCAATCAAACACATACATACGACAACTATATACATTTCAAAAACCAATTCATTCGTATCATTAGTCCACTTAAGTCTATCACCATTTTATTTTCAAATTTATGTACTTAGTAAGTCACATTCGAACACATTCGGTACTATGCATCTTTTCAAATATTTCTTTTAACATTAAACTCAACTTATAACCTTCTTCTAATTAAAAACATTAAACACCAACTAGCCATACTTTCATGCTATAGCCGAATATCATTTTAGACATTTGAGAAATCATTTCTCAACTCAACTTATAATTGTGCATATCTCATTCAAAACATCCACACCAATTTATTATACAATTAACCGTAGTCGAATATTAAATCAAATAGATATTTGTTCACATTTCCATAACACATATTTATCAACTAGTCCATATATTAGCTTTTAGCACATTTGCTCATTAGAGCGACCTATTTAACTTTCAAGCATTCATTTCTAATTTTTAATTAAACAATGCCAAATGCCATTAACTACTAATGCCACACACACATATGCATAAAATTCATCCATACATAACCTATAGCTCATTCGGCCATTCATCACTCAAACCTATCAAAGCTTCATATCAAACTTCCTTGGCCGAATACACATATAAGTACATAATGCACATATATGCTCATTTGTCTAGCTCAACTTCACCTATCTGCCATTACTCATAAGAAGAACATGAAACAACAACCATTTCCTTCAATTCAATTCATGACCGAATGCTCACAACAAAATAATTTTCAAAATTTAAACATGGGTTAACTAAGTAATGCTTTGACCATGCTAATTTCACAAGAATGTCAAGAAAATACATGGAACATACCTTTGAATCATGCTAAGTAAATGACCGAATGTGCTTGAGCTTTTTCCTCTCTTTTTCTCTTAATTTCGGCTATGAAGAACAAAGATGAACAAGTTTTGTCCTTTTCCTCATTTTGTTATTTTATTTATCTTTATTTTATTATATAAAGTCATTAAATATTTTAATGCTAATTTAAAATGCATATATTGTTTATCATCATCATTATGGCCGACCACTACAAATTAAAGTGAGAAATTTGACATGCAAATCCACCTATTTTAAACCATAAAGTATTTGGCCACTACAAATTAACCTATCACATTTTCAAAATTTCTCACATAAGTCCTATTTAATAATTTCACATACAAATGGCAAAATCAAAGCATGAAATTTTCTCACATGCACTTTCACATATAATAAGCATAGAATAAAACATTTAATTATTTTTTTATGACTCGGTTTTGTAGTCCCGAAACCACTTTCCGACTGGGGTCAAATTAGGGTTGTCAGAACTCTTACCCCTTAGGAATTTTCATCCCCGAAAATCTTACCAGCAAATAAATTAGGTTATCGTTCTTTCATGGAGTCTTCAAGCTCCCAAGTAGCTTCTTCAACCCCGTGTTTGACCCACAACACTTTCACTAACGAAATTGTCTTATTCCGTAATTCTTTCACCTCGTGAGCCAAAATATGAATCGGTTCCTTTTCATAACTCAAATTAGACCGAATTTCTATCTCTGATGGACCAATCACGTGAGAAGGATCGGATCTGTATCGACGGAGCATCGAAACATGAAAAACGTCGTGAATCTTTTCAAGTTCAGGTGGCAAAAGTAGTTTATAAGCAACCGGCCCAATCCATTCTGTAATTTTGTATGGTTCGATAAATCTCGGGCTCAATTTGCCTTTACGACCAAATATGAGTACCTTTTTCCACGATAAAACTTTAAGAAACACTTTGTCTCCGACTTGATACTCTATATCTTTCCGTTGCAAGTCCGCATATGATTTCTGACGATCTGATGCTGCTTTCAGACTTTCATGGATCACTTTTATTTTCTGTTCGGCCTCTTTAATCAAATCAACTCAGTAAATCTTATTCTCACTGAGTTCGGTCCAAAATAAAGGTGTATGACATTTACGACCGTACAAAGCCTCGTAAGGTGCCATCTTGATGCTCGATTGAAAACTATTGTTATATACAAATTCAACCAGAGGCAAGTGTCGTTCCCACGAGGCACTAAACTCAAGGATGCAACATCTCAACATATCCTCGAGTATCTGAATAATTCGCTCGGATTAAACATCAGTTTGGGGATGAAAAGCGGTGCTAAAATGCAACTTAGTACCCAATGCTTCTTACAATTTCTTCCAAAATTTTGATGTGAATCTCGGATCTCTATCCGACACAATAGAAGTAGGTACCCCGTGTAACCTTACAATTTGAGAAACATATAGTTCAGCTAACTTATCAAGTGAATAATCCGTACGTACGGGAGTAAAATAAGCCGACTTTGTCAATCTTTCAACAACAACCCAGATCGCATCTTTCTTGCTCGGAGACAATGGCAACCCAGATACAAAATTCATCGTGACTTGATCCCACTTCCACTCGGGTATCATGATCGGCTAAAGTAATCCCGAAGGTACTTGATGTTTCACTTTCACTTGTTGACATATCAAACACTTTGAAACAAAGTCAGAAATGTCTCGTTACATACCATGCCACCAATACTGATGTTTCAGATCATTATACATTTTCATACTACCCGGGTGAATTGACATTCGGCTGCTATGAGCCTCGTTCAAAATCATCGGAATAAGCTCTGAACTTCTCGAAACACATAATCGATTTCTAAATCTCAAACAATCTTTGCTACCAATCAAAAACTCTAAATTCTCTTTCGAAACACATAGTGCTCGTTTTGCAACTAATTCATCATCAACTTTTTGAGCTTCACAGATTTGTTGCATCAACAGCGGTTTTGCTTTTAACTCCGCCACTGACACATCATCAGTGGACACAGATAGGTGCACATTCATTGCTCGCAAAAAAAAAACAGTGATTTACAGCTTAAAGCATTAGTAACCACGTTAGCTTTTCCCGGATGGTAATCAATGACAAGCTCATAATCTTTCAATAATTCTAGCCAACGTCTTTGTCTCAAATTCAAATCTCTCTGAGTCATTAAATACTTGAGACTTTTGTGATCGGAATACACATGGCATTTTTCTCCGAACAAGTAGTGGCGCCAAATTTTCAAAGCGAAAACTATAGCAGCTAACTCGAGATCATGAGTCGGATAGTTTTTCTCATGTGGCTTCAACTGTCTTGAAGTGTACCCTACAACTCTACCCTCTTACATCAACACGTAGCCCAAACCATTCAGAGACGCATCACTGTAGATGACAAATTCTTTACTGGATTCTGGTTGAACTAACACTGGAGCTTCGGTCAAAAGGGTTTTCAAATGATCAAAACTTTTCTGGCACTTTTCTGACCATTCAACTTTAACATTTTTCTGTAGCAACTTAGTCATTGGTGTTGCTATCACCGAGAAGCCTTTCACAAACCGTCTGTAGTACCCGGCAAGTCCCAAAAAGCTTCGAACTTTCTAAACGTTTCTCGGAGGCTTCCAATCGAGTATAGCTAAAATTTTACTCGGATCAACTCGGATACTCGATAACATGCCCCAAAAAGCTGACTTCCCTCAACCAGAACTCATATTTACTGAACTTCGCATATAACTGCTTGTCTCGTAAAATTTGTAATACTAACTTCAAGTGTTCGGCATGCTCGGTTTCATCACGTGAATAGATCAAAATGTCATCTATAAACACGACTACAGACCGATCTAAATACTGTCTGAAAATTTGATTCATTAGATCCATAAAAACACTAGGGGCATTAGTGAGCCCAAACGGCATCACTAGGGACTCATAATGTCTGTACCTCGTTTTGAAAACAGTTTTAGGCACGTTAGTGTCTCTAACTCGCAACTGATAATAACCCAATCTCAAGTCTATCTTCAAAAATACTGAGGCTCCTTTCAATTGATCAAACAAATCGTCGATTCATGGCAACAGATATTTATTCTTTATCGTTACCTTATTAAGCTGACGATAATCAATGTACTTTCTCATGGTTTCGTCTTTCTTTTTCACAAACAGCACTGGTGCACCCCAGGGAGAAAAACTCGGTCGGGCAAAACCTTTATCTGTCAACTCTTGCAGCTGAGATTTTAATTCTTTTAGTTCGGTTGGTGCCATACGATACAGAGCTATCGAAATAGGTGTAGTCCCTGGTACTAGTTCAATACCAAACTCTACCTCCCGAACAAGCGGTAATCCAGGTAATTCCTCGGGGAACACATCTGGATATTCACAAACCACGGGCATAGTCTCAAGTTTCTTTTCTGATTCTTTACTATCCAGTACGTACGTAAAATATGCTTCACACCCCTTTTTCACATATTTTTGAGCCAACATCGAGGATATCACTGACGATAATCCATTCAAATTGGTAGACTCAACTTGAATTATCTCATTATTTGAACATCTCAAATCAATTGTCTTTCACTTGAAATTCACTACTGCATCATGCATAGTTAACCAATCCATACCGAGAATGATATCAAACTCGTCAAACGGTAATAGCATTAGATCAGCTGGAAAGTAAGAACCTCGGATCATTAGGGGACATTTCTTACACACTTTATCAACTAGCACATAACGGCCCAAAGGATTCGACACTCGAATCACAAACTCAGTAGACTCAACAGGTAGAGTCTTACTGGATGCCAAAGTTTCACACATATACGAATGAGTAGAACTGGGATCAATCAAAGCAATAACATCAGTATCAAAAAGAGTAAAAGTACCAGTAATAACATCTGGCGAAGAAGCATCCTCGCGCCCTCGTATAGCATAGGCTTTGGCAGGAGCACGAGCCTCAGAATGTACAGTAGTATCTTTGGTCCCTCTTTGATTTCCACTAGCATTACCCGCATGTCTAGGTGGTCTACCTCGTGTTGCAGTGTTACTAGGTCTCCCACTCGGATCAGTATTTTGTTCAGCTAATTTCGGACAATCTCTGATAAAGTGATCAGCTGATCCACACTTGAAACAAGAGCGGTCATGAAATCTACAGCTTCTTGAATGCCATTTACCACAATGCTTGCACTCAGATCTGTCCTGACGATCATTACCGACACTGGCAACAGAGGTGGCTCGCATACTCACAGGGGGTTAATCACGGTCCCGTCTGGAAAAACCCAAAGTATTCTTAGATCGGCCTGAGTCATCTCTAAATTTCTTCGATGACTGATGAAAGGATTTTCCCGAAGATCTTTTACAGAACTCTCTAGCTCCATCATCAGCTTTTTTTTTCTCTTTACCGAGCTCTTCGGCTTTACAAGCTCGCTCGACAAGCACTACAAACTCTTTGATTTCCAAAATACCCACCAATAGTTTGATGTCTTCATTCAACCTGTCCTCGAAGCGTTCACACATGATAGCCTCAGACGAAACACATTCCCGAGCATATCTACTAAGTTTGACAAACTTTCGCGCGTAATCGATAACTGTCATAGAGCCCTATTTGAGCTCAAGAAATTCCTTCCGTTTCTGATCGATGAATCTTTGACTGATATATTTCTTGTGGAACTCAGTTTGAAAGAATTCCCAAGTAACCCATTCTCTCAGCACAACTGAAATCAAGGTATTCCACCAATAGTAGGCAGAATCACGTAACAGAGATATAGCACATTTTAAGCACTCATCAGATGTGCACGATAGTTCATCAAACACGCGAATGGTATTATCGAGCCAAAACTCAGCCTACTTAGCATCATCACTGTCAGTAGCCTTGAACTCAGTAGCCCTGTGCTTTCGAATCTTATCAATCGGGGGCTTTTTCAACCTCGAAGGGCCAACTACAGGAGGTACCACAGGTGCAGGGGTTGTATTAGTCGGGGGTGGGGATGTGAAATAGCCAGATTAGTTAGAACATATTGGGTAAACCAATCGTTCATCATAGCATAAAAGGCTTGCTTAGCTTCATCATTCTGATTACTAGCATTTGGTTGAGAGTCCAACGGTACTGTCCCATGCGCGGGAGAAGGGGCTACGCTCTATACATCATCAGCTACCGTTTGATAGGGATCAAAATTCATTACTATACGAAAAACACATTTCAACTGTCAAAAATCATCACACTATCGTATTAACACTTCATGGCATGTATAGCTAGACTCACACTCGCTACATTAGTCCTAGAATCGACTAAACTGTAGCTCTGATACCAATAAAAATGTAACACCCCTATAACCCGTATTCGTCACCGGAGTGGGTTATGAAGAGTTACAAACCAAAACACTACATTTGTACATTCACATTTACATAAGTTCATTAGCAATTATATGCATAGCGAAACAAAATCAAAGATCGAAATTCAGACTTATACTGACATTCAAAAGTTACCATATTTACATGGCTTATATACAACAACATCAAAATATCATCCACATAAGTCTAGTCTATACATGCCATACAAATTCCAAAACATAATAGTACCAAAACGATAGATAGTGTGACGAGTTGCTGACGATCCCCGAGCAAGTGGCTGGAGTTAACAATCTAAAAACAGAGAAACATAACAAATGGAGTAAGCTTCACATTTGGCCGAATATACATACAAACATTTAATATATATTTAGCATATTAACTTCACTTGAATCTGAATTCATATACATAAGTAAATCAAATATTTTCACATAACTTCACATTTTGGCCGAATGTATCAGGATCATATACATATAGTCTTAATACTTATTCACATATACATCATATTACATACTTGGGATTCAATCCCAATCAAGCTCATATAAGTAAAAGATACATACCTGGCCAACTTAAGGTATTATACGATTTCAATTGTTGTTTTATCACGAAGTCTCAAAATTTTATATTTATATCAAATCACCGGCAATTAGCCTGCTAGGTTTAAAACCCGAATTCATCACCGACACGAAGCCTGCTAGACTTTAAGTCTGAACTCATTCACCGGCATTACGCCTGCTAGGTTCGAAGCGCGATGTTAACTCACTGGCATTATAGCCTGCTAGGCTTGAAGGCCCGAATAGTACCCTACGATAATCAAATCAACAAGTTCCATATAACATAATCATATCAATTAGGTACTAGCATCATTTGAACATATATAATTATACATCTCAAACACTTTTCTTTCATCTCATTTTCACACTTAGCATTCGATAGCTTATGCATAACATTTCGCTCACATTCATTTCAAACTTATCATTTGATTATAAAAGCACATTGCATATTTATCAACATGTTATACTTGCCATTAGGCTATATAAGCATGATACAATACATCATCATTTCATCTTTAACATTCTACTAAATCCATACCTTACAAAGAATACCTAATTCACAAAATATATCAGATTATAATCAATTGTTATTTACGTTTGATTACTTAAAACTTACCTCGGATGTTGTCGAACGATTACAACGGCTATTCGATTACTTTGTCCCTTCCCCTATCCAACTTTGGTCCTCTAAGCTCTTGAGCTAAATCAAACAAATTTACTTCTCAATCAAACACATACATACGGCAACCATATACATTTCAAAAACCAATTCATTCGTATCATTAGTCTACTTATGTCTATCACCATTTCATTTTCAAATTTATGTACTTTGTAAGTCACATTTGAACACATTCGGTACTATGCATCTTTTCAAATATTTCTTTTAACATTAAACTCAACTTATAACCTTCTTCTAATTAAAAACATTAAACACCAACTACCCATGCTTTCATGCCATAACCGAATATCATTTTAGACGTTTGAGAAATCATTTCTCAACTCAACTTATAATTGTGCATATCTCATTCAAAACATCCACACCAATTTATTATACAATTAATCAGAGCGAATATTAAATCAAATAGATATTTGTTCACATTTCCATAACACATATTTATCAACTAGTCCATATATTAGCTTTTAGCACATTTGCTCATTAGAGCGACCTATTTAACTTTCAAGCATTCATTTCTAATTTTTAATTAAACAATGCCAAATGCCATTAACTACTAATGCCACACACACATATGCATAAAATTCATCCATACATAACCTATAGCTCATTCGACTATTCATCACTCAAACCTATCAAAGCTTCATATCAAACTTCCTTGGCCGAATACACATATAAGCACATAATGCACATATATGCTCATTTGTCTAGCTCAACTTCACCTATCTACCATTACTCATAAAAAGAACATGAAACAACAACCATTTCCTTCAATTCAATTCATGACCGGATGCTCACAACACAATAATTTTCAAAATTTAAACATGGGTTAACTAAGTAATGCTTTAACCATGCTAATTTCGCAAGAATGTCAAGAAAATACATGGAACATACCTTGGAATCATGCTAAGTAAATGACCGAATGTGCTTGAGCTTTTTTCTCTCTTTTTCTCTTAATTTTGGCTATGAAGAACAAAGATGAACAAGTTTTGTCCTTTTCATCATTTTGTTTTTTTATTTATCTTTATATTATAATATAAAGCCATTAAATATTTTAATGCTAATTTAAAATGCATATATTGTTTATCATCATCATTATGGCCGACCACTACAAATTAAAGTGGGAAATTTGACATGTAAATCCACCTATTTTAAACCATAAAATATTTGGCCACTACAAATTAACCTATCACATTTTCAAAATTTCTCACATAAGTCCTATTTAATAATTTCACATACAAATGACAAAATCAAAGCATGAAATTTTCACACATTCACTTTCACATATAATATGCATAGAATATATCATTTAATTATGTTTTTTTATGATTCGGTTTTGTGGTCCCAAAACCACTTTCCAACTAGGGTCAAATTAGGGCTGTCACACTTCTTCCCTTGTTTGAGTTCAAGGAACTCCTTTTACTTTGAGTCCAAAAACCGCTGGTTAATGTATTTCTTCCTGAGCTCTGCTTAGAAGAAATCTCAAGTAATATGTTCCTTCGGCACTACTAAGGATACGGTCTTCCACCAATGGTATGCAGTGTCCTTCAAAAGGGACACAACACACTTCAAACATTCCTCGGGTGTGCACAACAAATCATCTAGCACCCGCGTAGTATTCTCGAGCCAGAACTCGGCTCTTTCAGCGTCATCATCAACTTTAGCTCTGAATTCCTCGGGACCATACTTTCTAAGTTTATCTACAGGGGCCTTACCAATTGTAACCGGTGCCATACCTTGCGGCACAACATCATCAGGTTGATTAGAGGGCGGTTGATTTCTCAGGTAATCCTTAAACCATTCATCCATCATATCAAAGAAGGTAGCTCGGGACTCTTCCCGACTTTTTGACATAAGCTTTCTGCTACTACTAGATACAGCTCGTTGTACGAAAGCTGGAGCATGGCTCTCGGCTCCCTCGGACTCATCTTGTGCTCGATTGAAAGACATTTACAATATTCAAAACAATTTGAAAGTTAGGATACGCCACACTATCAATATTCGAATAATGGCATGTATAACAAACCTCAATACTCTTTACGGTAGTCCTAAAACCGACTAAACCGTAGCTCTAATGCCACTAAATGTAACACCCTCTCCCATATCCGACGCCAGGATAGGGTTCAAGACATTATCGGGGCTTTACACTTATAACACACTATTTGGTCAAAAAGTTTTGCTCAAATTTAAAACCTTTCAACCATGAATATCCCGTCCATTATATAGGCCTTCGAGGCCTATAACGTACCTAGAGGAAGTGTGGCACAAATTCGGGCACGTTCGATAAACCTTGGGCTCCTCAGACAAAATTTCCTTATCTTAAAGTGTTACAGGCCCATGTAGATGGGCCGTGTGGACTCACACACCCATACCCTTTGGTCATGTGCAACACTGACTTATCAACACGACCGTGGCACATGCTCGTTTGCCTGCCCATGGACGACACTGTCTTTTAGACACGGTAAGGACACACGCCCGTGTGGCTTACTTGGGTGTATTTTTGATTTAAAACTTTAAGTGCAGGGGACACACGGCCATAGCCCACACCCATGGGAAGGAACTGTGTGTCACACACGGCCTAGACACATGCCCGTGTGTCTGACCATGTGGACCCTAATAGGCTATTTTTCAAGCCTTAACTCACCCCTTTCTACTCCTTATACCTAGTGGTTACCAAGTTCGAAGGAAAACATGATTATACACTTGTAATAACCTTGATAAAACTAGTTGTATGGAAACCTCATATCATTGGTTTCATACATGAAAGGTTATTTCCCATTTAGTGTTTATGGGTTTCCATGTCACTTTAATACGTCTGAAATTGGCTCGTTCATATAACTCATTGCCAATTGGTAACAACCCATCACTTGTAAATAAAACCATGCAAAAATTCGTAGGTCATAGCCTACTTCAATTAAGCCAATTTTCATGGCCATATACAAAAAGGATAAACATAATTTTTTTTTACATGCCTTCATTTGGAAAATAAAATGACACATATAAAAAAATACTCAAAAATCATATACATGCCATTGAACAAAATAAAAATGTCTTTATACCAAAGCTTGACTAGTTGATAGTGTTCTCCAATCGTCTTCCAGTCCTTATGAGTCATTGAGCTCTGTGAGATAGGGAAAAAGAGAGGGGTAAGCATTTACATGCTTAGTAAGCTCGAATAACCGGAAAGTAAACTTATTGAGTAATTATCATACATCTATATTTAAAACATGAAATCATCAATTATGAAATGATTCCCTATCACATGCACTCAATCAATGAGTTAGTTACATAACAAAGTAATTTATGTAGATGAGCTCATCGTTCATCATCTTATTGACATACATCATATTAATCCCATTGAGTTTCTAGGAAATCTCGGTGGAATACCCATTATTCGTCAATTCTTACGAATGATCATTTCACATATATGCACTCCCGCGAACCTCACATCTTATGGCAGGATTACCAGTCCAAGCTAAATCCCCCATATCATGAACTCATAAGGTGATGTCGGGATTACAGTCCAGGCTAAATACCTTATAAACATACACCCTTACTGAGCTCGGATCTGAATTACCAGTCTAGGGTAAATTCAGACCCTAATCGGATTACCTGTGTGACAGCCCAAAATTGACCCTAGTCGGAAGGTGGTCTCGGGACCACAAAACCGAGGTATAAAAATAATTAAAAATTTATTTTGATGCCTATAATATGTGTGTGCTCATGTATGACATTTTATGATGATTGATTTAGTGTTATAAGGTGAATTCCACAAGAAAGGACTTAGTAATGAACTTTGAAAGTATGATAGGAAATGTGTGATGACTAATTAAAGCATGCATGCAAAATAATGGACTTGCATGTCAAATTCCCCTTTATAGGTGGTGGCCGGCCATGACAAGGAGGATGGGCTAAACATGTCATGAAACATGTTTTGTTGGTGCATTAGGGTGAAATAATAAACAAAGGTGTATGGGTGATAAAAAATGAAAAAAAATGTGTGTGAGTGTGGTAATTCCCCCATTGCCGTGAGTTGTAGAGAAGGAAAGAAAAAATTTTGTTCATCCTTTCTTTGAGCCAAAACTAAGGAAGAAGGAGGATTTTTGCTTCATGCTTGGTTTGGAAGAGATCTAGAAGGAGATTTGGCTAAGTTTGCATCAAGATTAAGGTATGTATGAGGTTGTGTTAGGAGTTTCATGCATGTTTTGGTTGCTAACTTGATGTGCATGTTAGCCATGGCTCAAATCTTTGTTAAGCCATGGAAATGGTATTTGGCCAAAGTTGTTATGGTGATAAAGCCATTGCATGCTAAGTGTGAAGCTTGATGATGATGCATGCAATGATGGATTGTCTACTCTTGAGTAAGATTTTGAGCTTTCTTTTGTTTTATCATGATTGAAGTTGAAAAGGAGCATGATTGTCATATTCGGCCATGATGCATTCATGAGCATGGTTCATGCTTCTTGCATGTTAGTTAAAATTTGTGTTTTGGATGGCTATGGACACCTTGAAATTCGCCATGCTCATATATGTATATATATGTTTGCACATGATGTTTTGGTTATGAAGGAAGTGATGAATAAGTTTGTTTAAAGAAGAAGATGTTGAAGAATAATTGTGAAATTGTAAGCACATTCGCCTAGCACACATATGAGTGCTTGACGCTATATTGTAAGTTTTGAGCTACAATATGCAAAGCATTAACTAGTAAAATGCATGCTGTTTTTGTGTGGTATTAAGTGCATAATTGGCCTCAACATGGACAAGTATATTCGGCCTTGGGTAGCCTATTGAAGGCCTTAGCTTTTCCTTGATGCTCGAATAAATTGTATTGAATTGCTTGATGTAGTATAAAATGTGCATGACCATTGTGTATTCAAGCTAAAGGGTGGCCATATGACCATTTAAATTCCTTGTCATATTCGCCATAAGCTAGCACAATGAGGTTTTGATAAATTGAATTTGTTTGAATTAGCTCAAGAGCTAAGAGGGCCACAATTGGACAAGGGAAGGAAAAAGTAATCGAATAGCCGTAAAAGCCGCTCGACAACATCCGAGGTAAGTCCTCAAGAAGTGACCTTACTTGAATTATGTGGAATGAAATATGGATGTATTGATTATTGATTTATGTGTGTATGAGTATTCGAATGATACCCGGGCTAAGTCCCAAGGCGATTATGTTAGTGATTATAATTGTGTTTGAGCCTTAGTAACGAAAATAAATATGTATGTCCAATGATTATTGATGTATGTGTGCATGAGAAATTGAATGATATCCGGCTAAGCCTCAAGACAATTATGCTGGAAATTATAACCGGGTTAAGACCAAGGCAATTGTGCTAGTGGCTACATCCGGGCTAAGACCAAGGCATTCGTATGAAGTCATTCTATCCGGCTAAGACCAAGGCATTTGTGCAAATCGTGATATCCGGGTTAAGTCCCGTGAGGCCTTGGTGCGGGTTACCATAACCGGCTATGTCCCGGCGATTGATCGAGTAGCGACATCCGGTTAAACTCAAGGTATGTGATTTGAAAATTATAAGCTTGCTGGAAAATTTCAGCTAATGCACTTGTGAAATTTCCCAATGACAAGGTAAGTGCGTGTGTGCTTTATGCGCTAGGAGTAAGAGCGTGAATATCCGCTCCTATGATGGAACGAGTTATCGGCCTTAATGAAGCCGTTATTTGTGTATGAACATAAGAGTTGGGATGGTGAAGTAAGTATGATTATGTGAATGTGCATTAATGAAATGATGCATTTAACTATGTGAATGTATTGCTGTAATTAGAGTTGATTATATTCCTTGAGACTTACTAAGCATAAAAATGCTTACTCACCGCTTTGGCTCTCGCTTTTCTAGATTTCGCCGATAGCAATCGGATTCGGGATCGTTGAAGTCGAAGTCATCCACACTATCAAGCCCCCATTTTGGTATAAATTCTTGGTTGAACTTGAAATGGCATGTATAGGACTACCCCTTGTTGGTTTAAATATGTTATGATGTATATGTGTACGGCCATGCGAAAATGGCTCGTAATAGTGAAGTATCAACTTAAACTATTTGCGGTTTGTATATATATATATGGTGTCATGATGTGACTATGAATTCGAAATGGGAATGTTGGTCACATGATCAGCCATTGCCATGGTTAAAATGATCATATGTGGACCTATGTAAGGCAAGACTAGTTGGTTCATGGAGACTACAAAATAGGTAAGACCTACCTTAAAACAGATGCTGCCAGCTGCAGTAACGTGAATGTGAAAAATCACCAAAATTTGTAGGAATGGTATTAAATAGTGAATCAGCTATGTAAATGAACATTGATGAGTCTATTTTCATATGGAAGAAACGAAATGGTCATAGGAGTTACATGTTAAGAGATATTAAAGCTATTGTGAGACAGGGCCAGAACGGTTTCTGGGTTCCCTGTCGCAACTTTAAAATTTACTATAAATTATCCAGAAATAATTAGGAGACATACCTTATATGTACATATTCCATTTTGAGTCTAGTTTTATTAGAAACAAACGGCACCAGCATTAAAGCCCTGTACAGAGAGATATTCAAGTTATACCGCGCGAAGGTCAGAGCAGTCGATCCCTGTAACATGGGTGACTTTAACTAATAAACTGTACCAATTGGCCCAACCAAAATTCTAGAAATAAATCCATGGATGGATATATGAGTATAAATTCAGGAAAATTTACAAAACCAGTTTCCGAGTTTTGAAACTCGAGATATGATTTTTAAGGCGACAGTGACGCAGTTTTTCCAGCCTGACTGAAATGTCCAATGGATGGGCAAAACAAGTGAACTTGGCTTGCTAACCCTCGTGTCCGACAATCGGCGATGGTCTCGGGTTCGGGTGTTACAATTTTATTAGTATCGAGCCACGGTTTAGTCGATTCTAGGACTACCGTGAGGTGTTTGGGGTCTAGCTATACATGCCATTAAATGATGAATCGATAGTGTGGTGATTTCGACAATTTGACTTTGAGTTTGTTTATAGCAATGGATCCCGATCCCAACCGAGCAATAGCTGATGATGTGGAGAGTGTGGCGCTGCTCCCGACAAGGGACAGCGCCGGGACTCTCAACCTATGGCCAGCAATCCGAATGATGAGGCTAGGCAAGCCTTTTATAGTGTGATGAACGAATGGTTTAATCAATACATTCGAACTAACACGGCTGTCCCACAACCTCCATTCCCGACAAATGCAACCCCGCAAGACCTACAATACCTCCGAGAATCGACCAAATAAGGTCAAGTAAGCCCTAGTCGATAGGATTCAAAACATGGGGCCACTGAATTTAAAGCTACGGATGATGATGATGCCGAACGAGCTGAATTTTGGTTGGACAACACTATCCGGTGCTCGATGAGCTATCTTGTACACCGATGAGTGCTTAAAGTGTACCATCTCCTTGCTACGTGATTCCACCTACTATTGGTGGAGTACTCGACTTCGTGGTACCTAGAGAGCAAGTGACTTGGGAATTCTTTCAAACCAAGTTCAAAAAAAAAAAAAAAGTATATCACCGAGATTCATCGACCAAAAGCGAAGGAATTTCTTGATCTTAAGCAAGGTTCTATGTCGGTTACCGACTATGAACGAAAATTTGTGAGGCTTAGCCGATACACGAGAATGCATTTCGTCCGAAGCTATTATGTGTAAACGCTTCGAGGATGGGCTGAATGATGATATAAGGATGTTCGTTGGCATTCTCGAAATACGAGAGGTCGAGTACTTGTTGAGTGAGCTTGTAAAGTCGAAGAGCTTAGAAAGGAGAAACAAAAGTCGATGTGGAACCGGAGAATTCGAAGAGGTCCTCGGAAAGTCTCTTCAACAGCAATCAAGAGATTTCGAGATGATGTGAACCGGTCTAGAGGCGCTTTGGGCTTTTCTAGACGAGGACGCGATCGACCCCTGTGACCACATGAGTCACTTCGATCGCCAATGGTGGAAATGATCGCCGAGAGAGGCGGAGTGTCAACATTGTGGCAAATGGCATTCGGGAGCTGTTGGTTTCGTGATCGCTCTCGCTATAAGTGTGGATCTGCCACCACTTTAGGAAGGATTGCCCGAGGATGCTTGAATGAATGTGAGTCGAGTGGAAACTCGGGTGCTACCATCGCCGAGGTAGGCCACCTAGAAATATGGGCAATGTCGATGGCGGTCGAGAGGATCTAGAGATGCTACCATCGATCCGAGGCTCGTGCTCTGCGAGGACTTATGCCATACGCAAGACGCCGAGGATGCCGCCTCCGGATGTCATTACCGGTGCTTTCACTCTTTTCAATACTAATGTGATTGCTTTGATTGACGCCGGTTCTACTCAATCTTATATATGTGAAACCTTAGCATCCAAGAAGACTTTGCCTATTGAGTCTCATCGAGTTTGTAATTCGGTGTCAAACCCTTGGGTCATTACGTGCTTGTCAACAAAGTGTGCAAGAAAAGTCCCCTAGTGTTCCGAGGTTCTTGTTTCCCGGCGGACTTGATGCTTTTGCCGTTTGATGAATTCGACGTTATTCTTGGTTTGGATGGGTTGACCATGCACGATGCGGTCGTAAATTGCAAAAGCAAGACTATCGATTTGAGGTGCGCGAATAACGAGATAATTCGGGTTAAGTCTACGGACTTAAAGGGGTTGCCAGCTATAATATCAGCAATGTTGGCCCGAAAATATGTAAGAAAAGAGTGCGAAGCGTACCTTGCGTACATGCTCGATGACAAGGAATCAGAAAAGAAACCCGAATCTGTGCCCGTGGTTTGTGAATACCCGGATGTTTTCCCTGAAGAATTGCCGGGTTTACCACCTGTTCGGGAAA
The DNA here is from genome assembly GCF_025698485.1 of Gossypium arboreum. Classification (NCBI taxonomy): domain Eukaryota; kingdom Viridiplantae; phylum Streptophyta; class Magnoliopsida; order Malvales; family Malvaceae; genus Gossypium; species Gossypium arboreum. The sequence goes on from NC_069077.1 coordinate 32,467,864, forward strand.
TAGAATTTGGCATCGAATTGGTACCTGGTACCACTCCAATTTCGATAGCTCCGTATCGTATGGCACCAACGAATTAAAGGAGTTGGAAGCTCGGTTGCAAGAATTGGTGGATAGAGGTTTTGCTCGCCGAAGTTTTTCGCCTTTGGGTGCGCCGTTGTTGTTCGTGAAAAGAAGGATGGAACCATGCGGTTGCATCGATTATCGCCGACTTAATAAAGCGACAATAAAGAACAAATATCCGCTGCCACGATCGATGACTTGTTCGATCAACTAAAGGGAGCCTCGGTGTTCTCGAAAATAGATTTGAGATCGGCTATTATCAATTGCGAATCCGAGATTCGGACGCACTCCAAGACGCCTTCGTAATCGAGATATGGTCACTATGAGTTCCTAGTGATGCCGCTTTGGGCTCACTAATGCCCTCACGGTATTTATGGATTTAATGAATCGGATCTTTAGACCATATTTGGATCGATTCGTGGTCGTGTTCATTGATGACATCTTGGTCTATTCAAGAAATGAGACCGAACATGCTGAACACCGCGTTAGTGCTGCAAATTTTACGGATAAGCAATTATATGCTAAGTTCAAGAAGTGTGAGTTCGGTTAAGAGAGGTTAGCTTCTTGGGTCATGTGGTATCGTGATCGGTATTCGAGTCGAATTCAATAAAATTTCAGCCATACTTAATTGGAAGCCTCAGAAATATTAATTGAGGTTCGAGCTTTTTGGGGCTTGCTTGTTATTACCGACGATTTGTAAAGGCTTCTCAACGATAGCCACGCCGATGACGGTTACTCCAAAAGGATGTTAAGTTCGAATGGACGGAGAAATGCCAAAAAGTTTCGATCAATCGAAAACTTATTTGATCGAAGCCCCAATTCTAGTGCAACCCGAGTCCCAAGAAAGAGTTTGTCATCTATAGCGACGCCTCTCTACTTGGGTTAGGTTATGATTAATGCAAGAAGGTCGAGTTGTGGCCTATGCGTCGAGGCAATTAAAGCCACATGAGAAAAATTATCCGACTCATGATCTCGAATTGGCGCCATCGATTCGCCTTTAAAGATTTGGCGACATTACTTATTTGGTGAAAGGTGCCATGTATACTCGGATCACAAAAGTCTCAAATATTTGATGATCCAAAGAGACTTAAATCTGCGACAAAGACGTTGGCTCGAGCTGTTAAAGGATTACGAGTGGTCATTGACTATCGCCCGGAAAGGCGAATGTGGTTGCGGATGCCTTGAGTCGTAAATCATTATTCGCTTACGAGCGATGAACGTGCACTTGTCTGCTCGATCCGATAGTGTGTTAGTAGCTGAATTGAAAGCCAAACCACTATTGATACATCAAATTCGAGAAGCTCGAAAAGTCGACGATGAGTTGGTCGCAAAACGGGCCGAGTGTGTTCCAACAAGGATTCGAGTTTCAAATCAATGATGACGATTGTTTGAGGTTCAAAAGTCGTCAGTGTGTTCCAAAGAATTGAACTCATTTCGATAATTCAATGAAGCCCATTGTAGCCGAATGGCAATCCACCCGGAGTACGAAGACGTACAATGATTTGAAACGTCGGTTTTGGTGGCATGGTATGAAGCGAGACATCTCCGACTTTGTTTGAGATGTTTAATATGTCAACAAGTGAAAGCGAACATCGTGCCTTCAGATTACTTCACCAATCACGATACCCGAGTGGAAATGGGATCGAGTCACAATGGACTTTGTATCCGGACCGCCATTGTCGCAAGTAAGAAGGATGCGGTTTGGGTCGTGGTAGATCGATTGACTAAGTCGGCCCACTTTGTCCCCGTGACGCACGGATTTTTCAATTGACAAATTAGCGGAATTGTACGCTTCTCGATTGTGAGATTACACGGGTGCCTATTTCCATCGTGTCGGATAGAGATCCGAGATTTACCTCGCGATTTGGGAAAAAGTTGCAAGAAGCTTTGGGTACCAAGTTGCATTTCAAAGACCGCTTTTCACCCCAAACCGATGGTCAATCCGAGCGGATAATTCAGATACTTGAGGATATGTTAAGATGTTGCGTCCTCGAGTTTAGTGGTTTATGGGAACGGTATTTGCCGTTGATTGAATTCGCCACAACAACAGACTTTCAATCAAGTATTAAGATGGCACCCTACGAGGCCTTGTACGGTCGTAAATGCCGTACACCATTGTTTTGGACCGAGCTCGGTGAAAGCAAGATTTTCGGTGGATTTGATTAGGGATGCTGAATGCAAAGTGAAAGTAATCCGTGAAAGTCTCAAGATAGCCTCCGATTGTCGGAAGTCGACGCGCGACTGAAGCGTAAGGATATCGAGTATCGTGGGTGATAAAGTGTTTCTCAAGGTATCGCTTGGAAAAAGATACTCGATTCTACCGTAAGGGCAAGTTGAGCCCGAGGTTCGTTGGGCCATATGAGATATCCGAAGCGAGTCGATCCAAGGGCATATCATTTGATTTTGCCCCTAAACTCGAAAAGGTTCACGATGTCTTTCACGTTTCGATGCTTCGACGCTATAGATCCGATCCATCGCACGTGATTAGTCCATCAGAAATTGAAATTCAAGCTAATATGAGTTATGAGGAAGAACCGATTCGTATCCTATCACGAGAAGTGAAAGAGTTGTGAAGCAAGCGGGTTCCGCTAGTAAAAGTGTTATGGCTCAAGCACGGGATAGAAGAAGCTACTTGGGAGACCGAGAACTCTATGAAAGAGGGATATCCAAACCTATTTACCGGTAAGATTTTCGGGGACGAAAATTTCTTAAGTGGGGAGAGTTGTGACATGCCAAAATTGACCCTAGTCGGAAGGTGGTCTCGGGACCACAAAACCGAGGTATAAAAATAATTAAAATTTTATTTTGATGCCTATAATATGTGTGTGCTCATGTATGACATTTTATGATGATTGATTTAGTGTTATAAGGGTGAATTCCACAAGAAAGGACTTAGTAATGAACTTTGAAAGTATGATAGGAAATGTGTGATGACTAATTAAAGCATGCATGCAAAATAATGGACTTGCATGTCAAATTCCCCTTTATAGGTGGTGGCGGCCATGACAAGGAGGATGGGCTAAACATGTCATGAAACATGTTTTGTTGGTGCATTAGGGTGAAATAATAAACAAAGGTGTATGGGTGATAAAAAATGAAAAAAAATGTGTGTGAGTGTGGTAATTCCCCCATTGCCGTGAGTTGTAGAGAAGGAAAGAAAAAATTTTGTTCATCCTTTCTTTGAGCCAAAACTAAGGAAGAAGGAGGATTTTTGCTTCATGCTTGGTTTGGAAGAGATCTAGAAGGAGATTTGGCTAAGTTTGCATCAAGATTAAGGTATGTATGAGGTTGTGTTAGGAGTTTCATGCATGTTTTGGTTGCTAACTTGATGTGCATGTTAGCCATGGCTCAAATCTTTGTTAAGCCATGGAAATGGTATTTGGCCAAAGTTGTTATGGTGATAAAGCCATTGCATGCTAAGTGTGAAGCTTGATGATGATGCATGCAATGATGGATTGTCTACTCTTGAGTAAGATTTTGAGCTTTCTTTTGTTTTATCATGATTGAAGTTGAAAAGGAGCATGATTGTCATATTCGCCATGATGCATTCATGAGCATGGTTCATGCTTCTTGCATGTTAGTTAAAATTTGTGTTTTGGATGGCTATGGACACCTTGAAATTCGCCATGCTCATATATGTATATATATGTTTGCACATGATGTTTTGGTTATGAAGGAAGTGATGAATAAGTTTGTTTAAAGAAGAAGATGTTGAAGAATAATTGTGAAATTGTAAGCACATTCTACCTAGCACACATATGAGTGCTTGACGCTATATTGTAAGTTTTGAGCTACAATATGCAAAGCATTAACTAGTAAAATGCATGCTGTTTTGTGTGGTATTAAGTGCATAATTGGCCTCAACATGGACAAGTATATTCGCCTTGGGTAGCCTATTGAAGGCCTTAGCTTTTCCTTGATGCTCGAATAAATTGTATTGAATTGCTTGATGTAGTATAAAATGTGCATGACCATTGTGTATTCAAGCTAAAGGGTGGCCATATGACCATTTAAATTCCTTGTCATATTCGCCATAAGCTAGCACAATGAGGTTTTGATAAATTGAATTTGTTTGAATTAGCTCAAGAGCTAAGAGGGCCACAATTGGACAAGGGAAGGAAAAGTAATCGAATAGCCGTAAAAGCCGCTCGACAACATCCGAGGTAAGTCCTCAAGAAGTGACCTTACTTGAATTATGTGGAATGAAATATGGATGTATTGATTATTGATTTATGTGTGTATGAGTATTCAATGATACCCGGCTAAGTCCCAAGGCGATTATGTTAGTGATTATAATTGTGTTTGAGCCTTAGTAACGAAAATAAATATGTATGTCCAATGATTATTGATGTATGTGTGCATGAGAAATTGAATGATATCCGGCTAAGCCCCAAGACAATTATGCTGGAAATTATAACCGGTTAAGACCAAGGCAATTGTGCTAGTGGCTACATCCGGCTAAGACCAAGGCATTCGTATGAAGTCATTCTATCCGGCTAAGACCAAGGCATTTGTGCAAATCGTGATATCCGGTTAAGTCCCGTAGGCCTTGGTGCGGGTTACCATAACCGGGCTATGTCCCAAGGCGATTGATCGAGTAGCGACATCCGTTAAACTCAAGGTATGTGATTTGAAAATTATAAGCTTGCTGGAAAATTTCAGCTAATGCACTTGTGAAATTTCCCAATGACAAGGTAAGTGCGGTGTGTGCTTATGCGCTAGGAGTAAGAGCGTGTGAATATCCACTCCTATGATGGAACGAGTTATCGGCCTTAATGAAGCCGTTATTTGTGTATGAACATAAGAGTTGGGATGGTGAAGTAAGTATGATTATGTGAATGTGCATTAATGAAATGATGCATTTAACTATGTGAATGTATTGCTGTAATTAGAGTTGATTATATTCCTTGAGACTTACTAAGCATAAAAATGCTTACTCCACCGCTTTGGCTCTCGCTAGATTTCGCCGATAGCAATCGGATTCGGGATCGTTGAAGTCGAAGTCATCCACACTATCAAGCCCCCATTTTGGTATAAATTCTTGGTTGAACTTGAAATGGCATGTATAGGACTACCCCTTGTTGGTTTAAATATGTTATGATGTATATGTGTACGGCCATGCGAAAATGGCTCGTAATAGTGAAGTATCAACTTAAACTATTTGCGGTTTGTATATATATATATGGTGTCATGATGTGACTATGAATTCGAAATGGGAATGTTGGTCACATGATCAGCCATTGCCATGGTTAAAATGATCATATGTGGACCTATGTAAGGCAAGACTAGTTGGTTCATGGAGACTACAAAATAGGTAAGACCTACCTTAAAAACAGATGCTGCCAGCTGCAGTAACGTGAATGTGAAAAATCACCAAAATTTGTAGGAATGGTATTAAATAGTGAATCAGCTATGTAAATGAACATTGATGAGTCTATTTTCATATGGAAGAAACGAAATGGTCATAGGAGTTACATGTTAAGAGATATTAAAGCTATTGTGAGACAGGGCCAGAACGGTTTCTGGGTTCCCTGTCGCAACTTTAAAATTTACTATAAATTATCCAGAAAGAATTAGGAGACATACCTTATATGTACATATTCCATTTTGAGTCTAGTTTTATTAGAAACAAACGGCACCAGCATTAAAGCCCTGTACAGAGAGATATTCAAGTTATACCGCGCGAAGGTCAGAGCAGTCGATCCCTGTAACATGGGTGACTTTAACTAATAAACTGTACCAATTGGCCCAACCAAAAATTCTAGAAATAAATCCATGGATGGATATATGAGTATAAATTCAGGGAAAATTTACAAAACCAGTTTCCGAGTTTTGAAACTCGAGATATGATTTTTAAGGCGACAGTGACGCAGTTTTTCCAGCCTGACTGGAAATGTCCAATGGATGGGCAAAACAAGTGAACTTGGCTTGCTAACCCCTCGTGTCCGACACCGGCGATGGTCTCGGGTTCGGGGTGTTACAACCTGTCCGGGCTAAACCATAATGCACACATATTCTTTGGGAGGCTCGATAATTCAAGGAACACCCGTTCGGGCTAGATCCTTTTTATAATTGAGATCAACGGATTACCCGTGTAACACCCCGAACTCATGGTCGTTACCGGAAATCGAACACGAGGTGTTATCAGCTTACTTCATTTATTTCCCCCTATTTTTTTTTTCCAGGCAAGCTGGCTACTGTATCGTGGTCGCTTTAAAAATCATATTTTGAGTTCTGAAACTCGAAATCCAATTCCGTAAATTTTCCCCGAAACTAGACTCATATATCTATATAGGGGAATTTTTGTAGAATTTTTTTGTTGGGCCAATTAGTACAGTTTATTTGTTAAAGTCTCCCCTGTTTCAAGGTTCGACTACACTGACCTCTGTACCTTACGATTTAAATATCTCCCTGTACAGGGCTTCAATGCCTATGCCATTTGTCTCTAATGAAACTAGACTCGATAATGAATTTGTACATATAAGGAACGACCTCTAATTATCTCGATAAAATTTACGGTGAATTTTCTAAATCAAAACAGGGGATCCAGAAATTGCTCTGGCCCTGTTTAACAAGAATTTAATTAACTCCTAACATACAGCTCATATGGTCATTTCGTTTCTTCCATATGAAAATAGACTCATCAAGCTTCGATTTCATAATTTATTCATTATTTAATTCTATTTCTACTATTTTTAGTGATTTTTCAATCTCACATCACTGCTGCTGTCAGCATCTGTTACTAAAACAAACTATGCCTATTTCATGATTTTTCCTTGATCTAACTAATAATTCATCATACATGTCACAATTTATGACCATGACTAGCCATGCCAAAGGCTAATCATCACCGAGCATCTCCCCACTACACTATTACCAAATCATGAATTTAACACCGAAAATAATCAGCCATGACATATGGCATAATAATCGAGTAGGCCTCAACCAATACTCAACCAAAACCGAATTACCAAGACTTGTGTCCAAACATCATAGAACCAATTCCAACCGAACATTTATGCCATTTTCGCATGGCTAAAAGTTTACATACCAAATTTCAACAAAACATAATAGCCTATACATGCCGAAATGTTCTCCTAGACCAACTAAGAAGAAAATACCAAAAGTTGCTAGCGGTGTGATGACTTCATGACGGTCCCAAATACGCAAAAAGTCGAGTCCAAGAAACCTAAAATAGGTGACAAGCAAACACCGAATGAGTATATAACTCAAGAAGTCATAAGCATTACACTACCATCCATTAATAAAATTTTCACAAGAGGAAACAACGAAATGAGGCTAAGTACTCCATCCATACCGAACTATGCCATAGTTTCTTAGACCTTACGATTCAATCTCATTCCAAGTCCTACATTGACATTTCATACGCTATTCAATAGAATAATTGAGGCATTTCCATACATCATTTTATTTTCGTTACAATCATACAACTAAGCTTAACTTTCACCTATTCCACGATGAACCTTATGTACGTGACTTCAATTATAATCATCACATAGGTTCAAAACTTACCACGCTCAACTCCAAATATAAACATAGCACCTATTAGCTATGAACTCAAGGTACTTACCCTTTCCGCTGTCCGAAATCGACTCGGTAAGGTCGCACCTTAATATAAATAATTGATAGAAAATATATATATAGTGGGTTCGCACACATAGTGCTTAATAATCAACCACGCACACTTAGTGCCATGTACTTTAAACTCGCACACTTAGTGCCATGCATTTCAAGCCCGCACACTTAGTGCCAATCTCCCAACCGTGAACACTTATTGCCCGCACACTTAGTGCCGAAAACCAGCCACTCTATACGCTTCACTTCCTTTTACATTCGACAATTTCATCTCTACATACATATACATTTGTATACATTTCATCTCATTAAACACAATTGCATAGGTATTACGATCATTTAAATCAATACCAACTATATGCTTAATGACTTACCTTGTGTTGGGTAAAATAATTCCAAGTCGGCTACTCGATGACCTTCGATTTCCCTTGTTGGACGCCTCCTTTAGGATCTTGAGCTTAAACAAATAAATTAACTCATTCAACCGCTTTGCTACATATATTGGTATTCACATTTTAATGATTTTATGACATACTGAACGGCATGGTAAAATTTTTATCTTGCTACCTTATGTTCTTAGCTATTCAGCTAATAACCTTATGCAATTACCATACTTTCAATAATCCAATCACACATGCATATGTATACTTGGACATTCGCAATCACCTTTGCTAGTTTTTCCCATTTTTTGTCGGTTATATATACATAGTCCTAAGGTAATATCACGAATGGGCTTACATATATATGTATATATAGCCAATATGCAAAGCTTAAACTCAACATCACATAAGCTCCTAAGTGATGGCTGAATATGTATATCTATATATCTATATATATATATATCAACTATACTATTACTTTTAATTCATCTAATCACAAAATTTCATCTCATGAACACTTGACCCATTTCTCACAAAAAATGAAACAACAACTAAAATGAACATCCCATTTTTACCCCATATGGCCGATTGCTTCATTTGTTACCCAACTAACAATTCAACAATTTCAACCTCATTACAACCTCTACCTATCCAATATAACATGAACACAATCCTCCACCCTAAATTAGATTCGGCAATCACTTAACCCATTTTAACCTCAACTTTCAAGTTAAAAGCAATTAACCACTCACCATATCCTACATTACTATCCATTTTAATGACATTAACACATCTACTAAGAGTTTCAAGCTTCTTGGCCGAATTTCAACCTCAAAATCCTAAGTCTAATCTATAGGATGAGTAGAATTTGAACTAACCATCTCAAACATGCATAGATTTTCAAGAATCATTCAATACATACCTCATTCTAGCCATCTTCCAAGCCAAAATCAAATAACCAAATCTCCCTTCCTTCTCCTCACTCACGGCAATAGCCAAAGAAAAAAGATGAACACTCCTCTTCCCTCCTTATTTTATTCATCTTTTCCTTTTAATTCCTTTCTTTAATTTATTTTAATTTACTTACCAATATTAAATAATAAACAACATAAACTTGGAGGAATGGAACCATGCTTGGCCGGCCACTTAACATGAATTGGGCACTTTGACATGCAAACCCAAACTTTCCTACTTTAATACTATTTGGTCCTTACTTATTTACCTATCATAATTTTCTAAGTCTCTCAACTAGATCCTTTCAAGCAAAATTCACATTCCTAAGATAAAATTAAAACATCAAATGTTTATACAAGTACTATCACACATATAAGATATGCAATTAAAATTTTAACTAAATTTTATGACTCGATTTTGTGGTCCCGAAACCACATTCCGACTATGGTCAAATTAGGGCTGTCACAACCCGTCCAGACTAAACCCTTACTGCAACACATGCATGATCTTAAATCACATGTAATTACGGGTTGCCATCGAATTCCCTTTGTCAACCTCAACCGAGATATTTTTCACATGTTACCATCAAATATGCATTTCTATGATATTTCATGCCAATAATAAATGCAATCATCATGCATTCATAAATCATACAATTATGCATATTAGGGGTTTACTTTAAGTTATCTGAACTTACCTGGTATTTGTTTCAGAGCTGTGTTTCAGTTATTCCGAAACCTTGTGTTTACCTCGATCGACCTTCGAAATTTGTTCCTCAGGGTCTATAACAAAAAAATTATATCATTAATACCCCACATTATACATCACAAGTCTAATTCTCACCCTCGGTCCAAATGACAGTTTTGCCCCTAACCTTTGATATTTTTACGATTTAGTCCTTAAGCTCGTATAATGAAACACATGCAATTTCTACCTTACCCAAGCCTAGCCGAACACTTTTCCTTCTTATGGTAGCCCTCATATTCCTTTATTTTTACACTTTTACCACACATTTTACAACTTTTGCAAAATGGTCCCTCTAAGGGTTTTTCATGAAACCACCTAGGAAAAGATGTTTAACATATATTCATCTTTCATGTTCCTCCATAATCCATTAAAATACAAGTGACTCATGCTTGGGTAAATTTTTAAACATGAACCTTAGCATGAAATATGGGTAGAAATGGAGAGAGCAAGCTACCGGGATTTCAAAAATACGAAGAATATTAAAAACGGGGCTTGAGAGCACGTACTATTGAGCTTGGAAAGCTTGAAAACCCTAGCTATGGTGACAAGAGAATTTCGGCAGCATGGAGAAGAAGAATGGCTGATTTTGGCTTGATTTTTCCCATTTTATTTCATTAAAAATCCAAATGAGCAAAATGCCCTCATGTCGTTTCTTTAAAATTTGATCCATGCAAGCCCATTTTTGTCCAAAAATTTAGAAATTGGGAAAATTACTCTCCAAGACCTTCTAATTCATTATCAAAAGCAATTTCATACAAATTGCTTCTAGAATTCAAGTTTTGTAATTTATTCAATTTAGTCCCTAATTTCCAATTGAACACCTTACTCAAAGAATTTCTTCTTGAAACTTTAACACATGTATATACTCATATTCTAGACCTCATAATAATCATAAAATAAATATTTTGATGTCGAATTTGTGGTCCCAAAACCACTATTCTGACTAGGCCCTATTTTGGGATGTTATATTATATGCCAATTCAAGTTGTTATTCAATTACCTATTTAATACCATGAATAATTCATTCATCTAACAAATACATATCAATAGCTCAATTGCATCTTTTCATTCAAACATCACTTACCAAAGCATACCATAATTGAACACTTAATTCAACCAAAACAAAGTACCAAAATAAGCCAAATCACATGGCTGAACTTATACACAAAACAAAACATACCATAGCCATGATATTAAGTAACATAACTAACATCATTCAAACTAGCCTATACATGCCATTTATACATATCCACAAGTTCAAAAGTACTAATCGAAAATTGGATAGTGCGATGTGCAACTCCGACTTGTCCGAAACGAGCGAGCTAACAAGCCTCTATAAAACATAGAAAAAGAAATAGAGTAACCTTTATAGCTTAGTAAGCCCGTATAATTCAGAATTAAACTTACCATTTATATATATTCAAAGCAACATTAAAATGGCAACAATTCAATTAACCAACACCTAATCACAAGTATCCATCACATGTTAGTCATTAATACAATAATTTGCATCAATCCAAAATTCACATATCATATATATAGCATTAGTACCATTTATAATCCGTAATTTATCCGTATAAAAAATATTTAGGCCCGTTGAATCTATTAGAACTTCAAAGGATACTCGAGTGAACAATGTCAGTAATCTGTCAATTCATTATCATATATGCTCTTTCGAGCCATGATCGGTAAGCTCCTCTTGAGCTGATGAACAGTAAGCTCTAATGAGCTGAAATGGTAAGCTCTATCGAGCTAAACAGTAAGCTCATACGAGCTAAAACGGTAAGCTCCAATGAGCTGAAAATAGTAAGCTCTTACGAGCTGATATATCAGTAAGCTCATACGAGTTGTGATGAGTCCGTAACAAATGCAGAAGCTCGACCAAAATAGTAATCCCAGTAACATGTCACTCGTATCCAATGAATTCATACGGTTCAAACAGGGCTCAGTAACAAATACATTATATCAATAAGGCAATTATACTTCAAATATTTCTAGTATACACATTCATTTCAATAATTACAAATATATAAAGTTCAATTCTAATTATACGAACTTACCTTGTATCCTCGGAAAAAACTATCGGCTATTCGTAGATCTTTCCTTTTCCCCGATCTAAACTCAATCTCGGCTTATCTTGATTTATGTATTATTAAATTCAGTACATTTAGCATTCAATCTATTCAATTTAGTCCATAATTCATATTTTGGCAAATTTGCATATTTGCCCCTATACTTTTCAATTTTTCACAATTTAGTCCGTATCACCTAAAATTGCAAATTCATGCAATTTAGTACCAACCCATGTCTAGCCGAATTTACTATGTATTACTAGCAGCCCATTTCTTTCATTATTTCACACTTTTAACTACCACATTTTACAATTTCACAATTAAATTCTTATTTTGCATTTTTGTCAAAAATCACTTTACAAAACTTGTATATCTATCATTAAACCTTCATAATCTATCATTAAACATTTAAAAGCTCAAGCATTCAACAATGGCAACATCACAAATCTTCAGCAATTACAAAATCTAGGGTACGGGCTAGCTAGAATACGAAGCAACGATCTCAAAAACGTAAAAATTAAAAAAAAGTAGTCAAAATGGACTTACATGCTTGAACAACAATGGCCGAACCTTCAAAGCTTTAAAACCCTTTTTTTTTTCTCCCATTCGGCTATTGAAGAAGATGATAGCATGAAAATGGTTTTTGTTTTGTTTAAAATTAACATAATTAACTAAATTACACTTATAACCTTATTATTAAACATTAATATATCATATAATCAATGTCCAAGATTGTCCACTTACATAATAAATGGACTAATTACATAAAAAGAACTTCCATATTATTAAAACATAGCTATTTATTACTTTTAAACAATAGAACTCAACTTTTATGCGTTACGCGATTTAGTCCTTTTTACCAAATTAAGCATTTAAACGGAAAAATTTCATAACGAAACTTTTATATAGTAATTCCATCATGCTGTAGACCTTATTAACATAATAAAATAAATATTTTGACTTTGGATTTGTAGTCCCAAAACTACTATTTTGATTTGACCTAAACATGGGTTGTTATAGCGCGAAAACAAGCGAGGACTAATTAAGAAATTATCCTGATCCTCTGGGCACGCGTCCCTTCTCCAGGAGATCGGTGAGCTAGGGGCTAAATTGAAATGCACAAAAAATTTCAGTAGCCAAATTTATAAAATAAAAAAGGACTAAATTGAAGCGAGTCGCAAAAGTGGAATGACCATTCGCGGAAATATACCCTTAGACAAAAAAATGCGCAGATCCTCTAGTGGATCGCTTCGGGGCACAGGTCAGGGATGAAATGACGCCGTTTTTGGGCTATTGGAATCAGCCCTAAAACGACACTGTTTTACAGGGCTTATAAAAGTTAATTTCTTTTGACAAAATTTCATTCTTCCAACTCTTTCCAAAAAAAAAAACCCAAAAAAACAAAGAAAAACTCTCACCCTCTCCCTTTCTCCGGCCATGGCTCCAGTCGTCGGCCACCATGGAAGCCACTGGTCATCGACGATAGCGCCGCCATCCACGGTGGCTGAAGACTAAAAAAAACCTTTTTTATTTTAAAAGGAAAATCTCGATTTTGAAGGCACTACCTTCCAGTAGAAAACACGAGAAGAGAACTTTCGATTAAAACCCTTCGAACCCAATTATGAGTTTTTGACGCCGGAGAAATCCTCTGACGACGGGAAGACAAAGCGTCTCAGGTGAGTTTCTCTTCCTCTTTTCCCATTTTATAAATGTATATTTTATATATTTTCAATATAACCGAAACAAAATGAAAGTAGTCACCTTTTGTAAATTTTTTATATTCGATTTTCTGTGTAAAAAAAAGCTACATGGATGGATTTGGCTTTTATAGCCATTTACATATATTATTTTTTTCTTTTTTATTTCTCCGTCTCACTACTATTTGCGACTGTTTGCTTGCATGGTCTCTGTTTCTTTCCTTTTTGTAGGCATCCATGGAGAGTCAATGGAGGCGGGAAAGGTGGTCTTCTTGACTCTTTATTGAAAGGGCAATAGGCCTCTGGACGAGGAGCCCCGGGACAAGCATGCTGACGTGGCTGAAGGCTGCGGCGTGCCTAGGGCTCGGGTTTTTTTGTTTTGCTAAGAATGTTTAAGTGTTTGGGCTATTTGGGCCATTAGGGTTTTTGTTATTGGGCTCTGTTGGGTTATTGGAAATTTGGGCTGTCATATTTTGTAATTGGCCTTTTTTATATTTTGGACTTTATCATTTTATGTCTAAATTTTTCTGGTTTCGGCCTAGGAAAAATTGGGCCATTATAGCTACCCCTCTTTGCTTGTTGTCGTGTAACGAGAATGGGGCAAAGACTTTTAAGAAGGAAAAATTTTGCCCGGCCTCGCGGAATTTTGGATTCTTGGTGTTCATCTTATTCAAATAGCCTCTTTCTAACCCACTGCAACCTCAGAGGTATAGAATTTGTTGTTTCAATCTACCCCACTACAACTTCAGGGAGATAAGATTTGTAATTTCAATATATTCCACTGTAACTTCAGAGAGATAAGATTTGTTACTTTAATCTACTCCACTATAACTTCGGGGAGATAATATTCACTATCTTCAATCTGCTCCACTACAACTTCAGGGAGATAAGACTTTTAACTTCAACTTGCTCCACTACAACTTTAAGGAGATGAGGTAGTGGCTTCAATCTACTCCACTGCAACTTCAGGGAGATAAGATCTGCCATGATAGCTTCAACTTGTCCCATTGCAACTTCAGGAGAATAAGATTTGCTATCTTTAATCTACTCCACTGCAACTTCAGGGAGATAAGATTTTTGGCTTCAATTTGCTCCACTGCAACTTCTGGGAGATAAGACTTGTAACTTCAACCTGTTCCACTACAACTTTAGGGAGATAAGATTAGTGGCTTCAATCTACTCTACTGCAACTTCAGGGAGATAATGTTAGTGGCTTCAATCTACTCCACTACAACTTTAGGGAGATAAGATCCGCCATGATTGCTTCAACCTGTCTCACTGCAACTTCAGGGAAATGAGATTAGTGGCTTCAATCTACTCCACTGCAACTTCAGGGAGATAAGATCTGCCATGATAGCTTCAACCTGTCCCACTGCAACTTTAGGGGAATAAGATTTGTTATATTAAATCTACTCTACTACAACTTCAGAGATATGAGATTAGTGGCTTCAATCTGTTCCACTGCAACTTTAGGGAGATAAGATTCACTATTATAACTTAAATTCGTCCCACTGAACTTTATGGGTACGGGATTTATGGTTTCTCTGATCTTGTTACACCATTCTTTAGAGAGCATGACCTGTAGAATCCATTTCATTGGCCTATTTATGCCTAGTGATTAGGATGTCATGATTAGGATGAATCAAATACTTCTAACTAGATGCGTATGAATGATATTTCCATGAATGTAAAATGTTATTTTTCAAGAATGATCCCTTTTTAATGCTTAGGTTAACACTGCTCATTGTTCAACAAGGTTCTATCATTGATGTATTACCCTGCCCTCTTGTTCAGCTGGTATCTTTGATAGAAAATTTGAAGAAATAGTCACAATTTAGACTATTCTTTCTCAAACCTTTCCAACTCTTAGATTTGGTCAGTTTTGACTAGTGGTCCTATTTCAGGTCTTTATACTATTTAGAAAACTGTCAGAGCAATATGTAAGAAATCCTTTTACTTGAATATTATTAGTCCATTAATTGTTAAAAATGCTTGAAAAAGATTATCATAATGGATAAAAGAGATTTTATTGATAGCAAAGCTTGAAATGGATAAGTTAACCAAAGATAGCAAACACTGCTAAAATACAAAATGAATAAGATAAGAATAGGTGCCCCAGATATCATAGCATGAGCTTCTTTGCACTAACTTCTCGAAGACCCTTTTGAACTTGATATGTGTTTCAGAGATCCAAAATACTTTGTTGATACCCCAAGATGTAGCATCTCTCCTCCGGACCCTTTTGAACTTGATATGTGTTTCAGAGATCCAAAATACTTTGTTGATGCCCCAACACTTAACATCTCTCCTCCTTGTTCATTCAGGGATAACAATACTACTACATGGCCCATCTTTGATTAAAATTGGAATTTCCCTTTTACCGAGTTTTCAATTCAAAACCCCTTTTGTCTCAAGAAGCCCTTTGAGGGTTTTCGCCTTGGCCTCTCCTTTTTTTTTTAGGTGAAGTATCTTTTGACTGAATCTGAATTCACAGGGTTGGGCAAATCTCTGCCATCCATCTCGGTCAAAATTAACGCTTCTTCAGAAAAGGCCTTCTTTAACACATAATGTCCTTTCAAATTTGGCATCCATTTCTCTCTGAAATCCTTTTATATGGGCAAGATCTTTTTCAATACTAGGTCCCCCTTATGGAATTCTCTGGGACGAACCTTTTTGTTGTAAGCTCGTATCATTCATTTTTGGTACATCTAACCATGACGGATGGCTTTCAACCTTTTCTCTTCAATCAAGTTTAGCTGGTCATATCAGGATTGGATCCATTCTGCGTCATCCAACTTCAATTCTGCCAAAAATCAGAGAGAAGGAATCTTAACTTTAATGGGTAAAACTGCCTCCGTTTCATAAACCAAAGAGAAAAGCGTTGCCCCAGTGGAGGTCCTAACAAACGTTCGATAAGCATATAGAGCAAATGGTAACTTCTCATGCTAATCTTCATAGGTCTTGGTCATTTTCCCCATGATTTTCTTGATATTCTTATTGGTTGCCTCCACCGCACCATTCATTTTTGGGCGATATGGTGACGAGTTGTGGTGTTTGATCTTAGACTGACTACAGACCTCCGATGTCGTACTATTGTTCAAGTTCAATGCATTATCAGAGATGATCCTTTTTGGCATTCCATACCGACATATTATTTCTTTTTTCAAGAATTTTCTAACTGTTGACTTCATGGAATTAGCATAAGAAGTGGCTTCTACCCACTTGGTGTGACAGCCCTAAATTGACCCTAGTCGGAAAGTGGTTTCGGGACAGCTAAACCGAGTCACCGAAGTATTTGAATATGATATTTATTGTCTAAAATATGTGAATATGAATGTGTGAAAGTTTTAAGCTTCGATTTAGTCGATTGCATGTGAATTTAATTAATAGGACTTATGTGTGACCCTTTTAAAAGGTGATAGGTTAATCTATAAGGACCTATTAATGCATGTTATAAAAATGATGTGTTTGCATGTCAAATTTCCATTTATAATAAGTAGTGGCCGGCCATGGTATGGGTCATTGATGATAATATGTATTTTCTATTAGCATTATTAGTTTACAAAATAAAATAAGGAATTAAGAATAATAAAACATGTGGTAAATGGGAGGAGAAACTAAAGTTTTCATCTTTGCTCCTCATTTCCGTGACTAGGAGAGAACAAGCTTGGAAAAATTCAGCTATGGTGGTTAGCTAAATCAAGGTAAGTTCAAGGCTGATTCTTGGATTTCTAGCATTTTTTTTTGAGTTAGTCATTAAGCTCCTTGCTTAGCCCATGTCCAAATTTTGAATCTTGTTGGTAACATGAGTAATCGATTAAGAGAAAATGTTCAAGAAATGGTTGTTGTTCATGTTATTTGGATGAAAAGAAAAAAATTGGTAGTTAGGTGAAGTAGAGTCTAACAAATGAGCACATATGTGCATTAGTTGCTAGATGGAGAAAAATTGGCTAGCAAGTTGAGTACTAAGGCCGAATATGATTTTGGATATTATTGGGCAATGTATGTGTTTTGAATTGATGGAATGGAGAGAATGCTTTAATTGTGCTATGAACAATTATATGTTAAATTAAGGTTTGCTAAGCTAGCTATTAAGGTGAAGTGCAAATGTTGGTATTTGATTGCTAGTGTATATATGTGTAATAGCCGAAATGAAGATGCTTGATGTCATGAATAAATGTTGTTTATATGTTTGGGAATTGAGTAAAAATTTGATGTTTAATCACTTAAGGATTCGGCATTGTTTAAGATAATTTACTTAAAATGTGATTTTGAATGTTATGAGTATTGGGATGTAAGTATATGTGTGTGCTTGTCATAGGAGTTTGCTATGAAATTTTGTTTGGTTGAGTGATGAATGGCCAATGAACTATAGGCTAGGGTGGATAAATTTTGTACATAAGTAGTGTGTGTGACTATTGGTTAATGAATATTCGGCATAATGGGGTTTATGAGTAAATGGCATAATATATATATATATATATATATATATATATATATGTGTGAATATGTGGTAGTGCATAAAACAAGAAATCGATTAAATTGGGATGGTCACACATAGGTATATTCGGCTTGTAGTTTTATAAATGTGATATGAGTATTTTGTTTGTAAATGAGTAGTAAATATGTTAAGAATGGTTCTAAAATGTATATGGATGCCGTGTGATTGTGTTTGATTGGGAAGTAAATTGTTTGATTTAGCTCAAGAGCTTAGAGGATCAAAGTTGGATAAGGAAAGGAAAAAGTGATCGAATAGCCGTTGAAATCGCTTTGAAAACATCCGAGGTAAGTTTTCGAGTAATGAAATTTAGTTTATGATTTGATTAAGTCATGACATATAAGCATAACAAATAAACGGTGATATAATGATTCTACTTGAATTGTATATTGAGGTGATTAGTTTATACCTATGACGGTAGCCGAATGTGTATAGAGATCATGTTATAAAGCAAATCAAAATCATGCTTTTGTATGTGGCTATTGAGTAGAAAATAGTAATGGTTGATAAGCGTCTTGTGTTTGAATTCTAGTTATGATAATGAAATATGGATGTGTCATGAATTATTGGTATATGTGCTTGATTATTCGGATGATATCCTGCTAAGTCCCAAAGGCATTTGTGCAAGTTACTATATCCAAAGCTAAGTCCCAAGGCATTTGAGTGAGTAGTTGCTATACCCGGCTAAGTCCCAAGGCATTTGTGCTAGTGACTATATCCTGCTAAGTCTCAAGGCATTCATGCTAGTGACTATATCCTGCTAAGACCAAGGCATTTGTGCGAAGTTGTTATATCCGCTAAACTCAAGATACTTGTGTTTGGAAGCGAGCGATCTTGCTGTAATAATTTCAATTAATACGCCATAAAATACAAACGATAAGGTATGTTTTGTATATGCATCGGAAAGGTTGATTCCTTTCAAATAGTACTCGCTCAATTGATTAACGAGCTTAGGCCTCTAGTTAGGTTTGATACGTGTATGAATATATTGGTTGAAGCGTGAAGAAATTATGATTTTGAGAATGTGCATATATGAAATTATTCATTTAGTCATATGGACGCTATACTTTAGTCGTAAATAATTTACATTACTCAAAACTTACTAAGCATTAAATGCTTATTCCGCTTTTTTAATTCTCTATTTTATAGATATTTATTCGTCAACTATCGGACTCGGGATTGTCGGTTGAAGTCGCCCACACTATCTAAGCCCGCTTGGTACTCTTTTAGTTAAACGTTGATAATGGCATGTATAGGACTAACCTTTGTTGTTAATCAAGCACCTTTGGTAATGTGTATATATTCGGATAGCTATGCGAAAATGGCTTAAATATTTTAAGCATAGTATTAAAATCATTTTGTATATATATGGTTATTGAGAGGTGTGGAAATGCTTGGCAATGATTAGCCATTGGAATGGTTAATCACGATCATATTTGGTGCTATGTATGTCAAATGGCTAGTTGAATCATGGAAACTATGAAATAGGTGAAATTTACCTTAAAATAGATGTTGACAAAGCAAAGATGATGTGAGCTTGAAAATTCACTAAAAATAGTAGGAATGTAATTAAATAATGAATAAATTATGTAATCTAACCTTGATGATTCTCTTTTCATATGGAAGAAGCGAAACGACCATATGAGCCGTATTTTATGAGATGTTTAAGTTTTCAGAAAGGGCGTAACGGTTCTCGGATCCCCTGCTCGACTTTGGAAATTTACCATAAATTAACCAGAAATAATTAGAAGTCATGATTTATATGTACAGATTTATTTTTGTGTCTAGTTTCATTAGAAACAAACGGCATATGTATTGAAGCCTGCATGGGAGATATCTAAGTCGTAATGCATGAAGGTCGAGTAGTCGAACCTCAAACAGAGGAGACTTTAACTAGTAAACTGTACTAATTGGCCCAACCAAAATTCTAGAAAAATCAGAGATGGATATATGAGTCTAGTTTCAGGAAAATATACGGAATCGCCGAGTTTTGGAACTCGAGATATGATTTTAAGGTGACAAAGATGCGCTTAGCCAACTTGTCCGGAAATTTTAAAATGAACTGTAAATAAATGAATTAAGTTCGTTAACACCTCGTGTTCGACTGAAACGGTCTCTGGGCGTTACAATTTTATTGGTATCGAGCTACGGTTTAGTCGATTCTAGGACTACCGTAATACGCTCGGTCTAGCTATACATGCCATTGTGTGTCTATTTGATAGTGTGGTGATTTTTGACAGTTAAAAATGTGTTTGTTTATAGTAATGGATCCCGATCCCAACCGAGCGGTAGCTGATGATCTTGAGAGTGTAGCATCTGCTCCCGCACAAGGGACAACACCGGTGGACTCTCAACCTATTGCTAGTAATCAGAATGACGGCTAGACAGGCTTTTATAGCGTAATGAATGATTGGTTCAACCAATACATTCGAACTAATACTGCTATTCCGCAACCCCATTTCCGACTAATACAACCCTCAAGACTGCGATACCTCCGAGAATCGATCAGATAAGGTTAAATAAGCCCCATTGATAGAATCAAAACGCGGGCTATTGAATTTAAAGCTACGAGACAATGACGATGCCGAGCAAGTGAATTTTGGTTGGACAACACTATTCGGTACTTGATGAACTATCTTGCACACTCGATGAATGTCTAAAGTGTACGATCTCCTTGCTACGTGATTACGCCTACTATTGGTGGAATACGTTGATTTCATTGCCCAGAGAGCAAGTAACTTGGGAGTTTTTCCAAACCGAAGTTTCAAAAAAGTATATCACCAGAGATTCATTGATAAAAAACGAAAAGAATTTCTTGAACTTAAACAAGGTTCCATGTCGGTTACTGATTATGAACGAAAGTTTGTAAGGCTTAGCCGGTATGCGCGAGAATGCATTTCTTCTTTAGCTGTGATGTGTAAACGTTTCGAAGATGGACTGAACGATGATATAAAGCTGTATGTTGACATTTTAGAAATCAGAGAATTTGTGGTACTTATCGAGCGAGCTTGCAAAGTCAAGAGCTCGAGAAGGAGAAAAGAAAAGCGATATGGGAGCAAAGGAGTTTCATAAGAGATCTTCGGGAAAGCCCTTTCAACAGTCATCGAAGAAATTTAGAGATGATTTAGGCTGATCTAGAGACACGTCGGGCTTTTCTAGACGAGACCGTGATCGACCCTCTGTGAGTACACGAGTTACTTCGGTCGCCAGTGTTGGAAATGATCATCGAGGCAGAACAGAGTGCTAGTATTGTGGTAAATGGCATTCAGGGAGTTGTAGATTCCATGACCACTCCTGTTACAAGTGCGGATCAGTTGACCACTTTATTAAAGATTGCCCAAGATTGTCTGAACAGAATGTAAATTAGAGTGGGAAACCAGGTGCTACTACTGCTCAAGGTAGACCATCTAAAAATGCGGAGAATGCTAGTGGCGGTCAGAGAGGATCTAGAGATGTTACCACCAGATCTGAGGCTCGTGCTCCTGCCAGAGCTTATGCTATACGTGCACGCGAGGATGCTTCTTCACTGATGTTATTACGGGTACATTCACTCTCTTTGATACTAATGTGATTGCATTGATTGACCCTGGTTCTACTCATTCTTATATATGTGAGACTTTAGTATCCAGTAAGACTTTACCTGTTGAGTCTACTGAGCTCGTTATTAGAGTGTCGAATCCCTTGGGTCATTGTGTGCTTGTTGATAAGGTGTGTAAGAAATGTCCCCTAGTAATTCGAGGTTCCCGTTTTCTGGCGGACTTGATGCTTTTACCGTTTGATGAATTTGATGTTATTCTCGGTTTGGATTGGTTGACCCTGCATGATGCGGTTGTGAATTGCAAAAGCAAGACTATTGATTTGAGGTGTGCAAATAATGAGATAATCCGAGTTGAGTCTACTGCCTTGAATGGATTGCCAACAATAATATCCTCGACGTTAGCTCAAAAATATGTGAGAAAGGGGTGTGAAGCGTATCTTGCATACGTGCTTGATAATGAAAAATCAGGAAAGAAACTTGAATCGGTACCAGTGGTTTGTGAATATCCGGATGTTTTTCCCGAAGAATTACCGGGGTTACCACCTGTTCGGGAGGTAGAGTTTGGCATCGAACTTGTACCTGGGACTACACCGATTTCGATAGCTCCGTATCGTATGGCACCAACGGAATTAAAAGAACTGAAAACTCAGTTGCAAGAGTTGACGGATAGAGGTTTTGCTCGACCGAGTTTTTCACCTTGGGGTGCACCAGTATTGTTTGTGAAAAAGAAGGACGGAACCATGAGGTTGTGCATCGACTATCGTCAGCTGAATAAAGTGACAATAAAGAATAAATATCTCATATCACAGATTAATGATTTGTTTGATCAACTAAAGGGAGCCTCGGTGTTTTCAAAGATAGATTTGAGATCGGGTTATTATCGCCATAATCGGGATTCTTGATATACCCAAAACCGCTTTAAGCGAGATACGGTCACTACGAGTTCTTAGTGATGCCGTTTGGTCTCACTAATGCCCCAATGGTATTTATGGATTTGATGAAAATGATCTTCGAACCGCTTTTGGATCGGTTTGTAGTTGTGTTTATTGATGATATTTTGGTCTATTCGAGAAATGAAACCGATCATGTTTGAACACCGGGGTTAGTGTTGCGTGTTTTACGGGATAAGCGCTTATATGCTAAGTTCAAGAAATGTGAGTTCGTTGAGAGAAGTTAGCTTGGGGCATGTGGTATCTCAGACGGGTATTCGAGTTGATCCGAGCAAAATTTCAGCCATACTTAACTGAAGCCCCGAGAAATATTATCGAGGATCTGAGCTTTTGGGACTTGCCGATTACTACTGACGGTTTGTAAAGGGTTTCTCGATGATAGCCACACCAATGACGGCTACTTTAGAAAGATGTTAAGTTTGAATGGTCGAAAAATGTCGAAAAGTTTCGATCAACTAAAACTTACTTGATCAAGCTCGATGCTAGTGCAAACTGAATCGAGCAAAGAGTTTGTCATTTACTGATGGACGCATCCTTACTTGGGTTGGGTTGTGTATTGATGCAAGAAGGTCGAGTTGTAGCTTATGCGTCAAGACAATTGAAGCCACATGAGAAAAATTATCCAACCCATGATCTCGAACTAGCTGCCATTGTATTCGCTTTGAAATTATGGCGACATTACTTATTTGGTGAGAAGTGTCATGTATATTCGGATCACAAAAGTCTCAAATATTTGAAAACTCAAAGAGACTTGAATCTGCGACAAAGACGTTGGCTCGAGTTGTTAAAAGATTATGAGCTTGTCATTGACTATCACCCGGGAAAGGCTAATGTGGTTGCGGATGCTTTAAATCATAAATCACTGTTTGCTTTACGAGCGATGAATGTACACCTATCTGTTCTATCCGACAATGTGTTAGTAGCAGAATTAAAGGCCAAACCATTGTTGATTCACCAAATTCGTGAAGCTCAGAAAGTCGATGATGAATTGGTTGCAAAACGGGCTGAATGCGTTTCGAATATGGAATCAGAGTTCCAAATTGATGATGACGATTGTTTGAGGTTCAGAAGTCGTTTGTGTGTTCCAAGAAATTCAGAAATTATTTCGATGATTCTGAACGAAGCTCATTGTAGCCGAATGTCAAGTCACCCGAGGAGTACGAAAATGTACAACGATCTGAGACATCAGTTTTGGTGGCATGGTATGAAACGAGACATTTCCGATTTTGTTTCGAGGTGTTTAATATGTCAACAAGTGAAAGCGAACATCAAGTACCTCTGAGTTTACTTGACCGATCATGATACCTGAATGGAAATGGGATCGAGTCACGATGGATTTTGTATCTGGGTTGCCATTGTCAGCAAGTAAGAAAGATGCGATTTGGGTTGTTGTTGATAGACTGACTAAGTCGGCTCACTTTATCCCCGTACGTACGGATTTTTCATTGGATAAACTAGCTGAATTGTATGTTTCTCAGATTGTAAGATTACACGGGGTACCTATTTCTATTGTGTCGGATAGAGATCCGAGGTTCACCTCGCGATTTTGGAAGAAATTGCAAGAAGCTTTGGGTACCAAGTTGCATTTTAGCACCGCTTTTCATCCACAAACTGATGGTCAATCCGAGCGGATAATTCAGATACTTGAGGATATGTTGAGATGTTGCATCCTTGAGTTTAGTGGTTCATGGGAGCGGTATTTACCTTTGATTGAATTCGCACAACAATAGTTTTCAATCAAGTACTAAGATGGCACCTTACGAGGCTTTGTACGGTCGTAAATGCCGTACACCATTGTTTTGGACCGAGCTCGGTGAAAGTAAAATTTTCGAGTTGATTTGATTAAAGATCTTTGACGAAAGTAAAAATAATTCGTGAAAGTCCAAGGCGAGATCGATCGTCGAAAGTCATACGCGGATTTAAAACGAAGAGATATTGAGTATCAGGTGGGAGACAAAGTGTTTCTTAAAGTTTCACCTTGGAAAAAGATACTCAGATTTGGCCGTAAGGGCAAACTGAGTCCGAGGTTCATAGGGCCATATGAAATATCCGAACGAGTTGGCCCAGTGGCATATAGATTGATTTTACCCCCTGACCTCGAGAAGATTCACAACGTTTTTCATGTCTCAATGCTTCGACGTTACAGATCTGATCCTTCGCACATAATAAATCCCTCCGAGGTTGAAATTCAAGCCGATATAAGTTATGAAGAAAATCTGATTCGCATCCTAGCTCGTGAAGTGAAAGAGTTACGAAACAAGAGGGTTTCGTTAGTAAAGGTGTTATGGCTCAAACACGGGATCGAAGAAGCTACTTGGGAAACCGAGAACTCTATGAAAGAACGATACCCAAACCTATTTACCGGTAAGATTTTCGGGGACGAAAATTTCTTAAGTGGGGGAGAGTTGTGATAACCCTAAATTGACCCTAGTCGAAAAGTGGTTTTGGGACAGCTAAACCGAGTCACTGAAGTATTTGAATATGATATTTATTGTCTAAAATATGTGAATATGAATGTGTGAAAGTTTTAAGCTTCGATTTAGTTGATTGCATGTGAATTTAATTAATAGGACTTATGTGTGACACTTTTAAAAGGTGATAGGTTAATCTATAAGGACCTATTAATGCATGTTATAAAAATGATGGGTTTGCATGTCAAATTTCCATTTATAATAAGTAGTGGCCGGCTATGGTATGGGTCATTGATGATAATATGTATTTTCTATTAGCATTTTTAGTTTACAAAATAAAATAAGGAATTAAGAATAATAAAACATGTGGTAAATGGGAGGAGAAACCAAAGTTTTCATCTTTGCTCCTCATTGCCGTGACTAGGAGAGAACAAGATTGGAAAAATTCAGCTATGGTGGTTAGCTAAATCAAGGTAAGTTCAAGGATGATTCTTGGATTTCTAGCATTTTTTTTTGAGTTAGTCATTAAGCTCCTTGCTTAGCCTATGTCTAAATTTTGAATCTTGTTGGTAACATGAGTAATCGGTTAAGAGAAAATGTTCATGTAACACCCCGTACCCTAGTCCGTTACCGGAGTCGAACACAAGGTGCACACGGACTTAATTGTTTTCACAGTCCATAAAAAAAAATTTCCAGACAAGCTGGTTACTGCATCACTGTTGCCTTAAAAATCATATCTTTAGTTTCAAAACTCGAAAATCAGTTTCGTAATTTTTCCCTGAAACTAGACTCATATGTCCATCAACATATTTTTTCTAGAATTTTTGGTCGAGCCAATTAGTACATTTTATTAGTTAAAGTCTCCCATGTTACAGGGATCGACTACACTGACCTTCGCGCGTTACAACTTGAATATCTCCCTGTACAGGGCTTCAATACCGATGCCGTTTGTTTCTATAGAAACTAGACTCAAAGAGGAATCTATACATATATGGAATGACTCATAATTATCTCTGGTTAATATATAATGAATTTCCAAAGTCGGAACAGGGAATCCAGAAACCGTTCTGGCCCTATTTCACGAATACCTAAATATCTCTTAACATACAACTCATATGACCGTTTTGTTTCTTCCATATGAAAGTAGATTCATCAAGGCTCATTTACATAATTTATTCACTATTTAATTCCATTCCTGATATTTTTAGTTATTTTTCACATCCACACCACTGCTGCTGTCAGCATCTGTTTTCAAGGTAAACTTTACCTATTTCGTGGTTTCCATGGATCAACTATAGTTTTGTCATACATAGGTCCACATATGATCATATTTAGCCATTCCAAGGGCTGATCATTGCCCAACACTTCCATTCCAATCCATAGTCACATCATGAAACCATATATATATACATAAACACAAATGGTCTAATGCCATACTCCACTTCTATGCGCCATTTTCGCATGGTCAGTATACACATACATCACAAAAGTACTCGAAAACAACAAAGGGTAGTCCTATACATGCCATTTCAAAGCTCAACCAAAATTTGTACCAAAAGGGGCTTTGATAGTGTGGGAGACTTCGACTTCCAAAATCCCGAGTCCGATAGTGACGAGCCAAATTCTATAAAACAGAGAACAAAGAAACGGAGTAAGCAATTTATGCTTAGTAAGTTTTGAGCAAGGGATTCCAGCACAACAAAAGCATAGCATTCATATAGCTAAACGGATAATTTCATATGCACACATTCTCAATATCATACTTACTTCACATTACCAACCCTTATGTTCATACACAAAAGATCAACTTAGCCAAAGGCCGGTAGCTCGTTTATCAACTGAGCGAATACTTACTTGTAAGGGCTCAACTAATTCAAGCACATACGAACATACCCCATTGCTGGAATTTTTGTAAGCGTATTAACTGAAATTTTTTACAGCAAGATTGCTCATTCCCGAATCACGTACCTTCGGAATTTAACCGGATATAGCGACTCGCTCGATTGTCTTTGGGACATAGCCCGGTTATAGTGATTCGCACAATTGCTTTCGGAATTAGCCCGGATTTAGTAACTCGCACAAATGCCTTGGGACTTAACCCGGTTTTGGTAACTCGCACAAATGCCTTCTGAATTGACCCGATTTAGTCACTTAGCACAAAAGCCTTCGGGACTTAGCCCGGATACCATTCAATAACCAAGCACATATATCAACAAATCAATACGCATTCTTATTACATTCTCATTACCAAAGCTCAAACACAAGACACTTATCATATTTACAATTTCGCTCAATAGCCACACACAAAGAGCATGATTTCGATTTGCTTAAAACATGATCTAATCAAATCATAATTTAAGCTCTATTACTCAAGAACTTACCTCGGATGTTGTCGAATGATTCGATGGCTATTCGACCACTTTTTCCTTCCCTTTATCGGATTTAGCTCCCATTTGCTCTTGAGCTTAATTTAACAAATAAATTGATTTAATCATTTAAGCATCGAAAGAGGAATTCAAGGTACTTAGCCCACATATTTTCATTAGACATTTAAGTCACATATGTACGAAATCATGAATCAAACTCAACACATTAGTTAGTACTCTCCTTAGTCAATTTTCCAAGCCAAGAATAGGCATCAATATGCTTACCTCTAACCGAATGCATGCACACCAATCCCCTCATGTGGCGAATATGCATGTCCATGTTGAGGCCAATTATACACTTAATACCACACATAAACGGCATACATTTTACTAACTAACGATTCCATATTGTAACTCAATACGCATCAATCATTTACTTCATAACCAAACATCATCATATGAAAATATATACCTTGAGATAGTATATATGTCATACCAATACATCATGTGCAAACATATATATATATATATATATAAGTATATGCTAGAGCCGAATCTCAAGGTTGATTATAACTAAACATGAACATAAATCCAAAACACAAATCTTACCTACCATGCAATAAGCATAAATTATACTTATGGATGTACCATGGCGAATACATCACAACACCATACCATTTCAATTTTGGTCATGGTTAAACAAAGAACTTAATGTTTCACTCAAAATGCTAAAAAGAAAGTCCAAGAGCCATCAATCCACCATCACATGTATCATTAGCAAGCTTCATATTCAACATGCAATGGCATTAACACAAAATCCACCTTGGCCGAATACCACTCCCATGACATAGCAAGGATTTGAACCATGGGCTAATAAGAACATCAAGTTAGCGACCAAAAACATGCGTGAATCTCATGGCACAACATCAAACATACCTTAATCTTGATACAAGTATGGCCAAACCTCTTCCTAATCCTCTTCCAAACCAAACATGAAGCAAGAACTCCCTCTTCTTCCTTAGAATTTTTGGCCAAGAGAGAATGAAAAGGATGAACAAATTTTTTTTCTTTTCTTTTCTTCAACTCACGGCAATGAGGGGGGGAGGGAACACTCACCATTCTCTTTTTTTTTTCTTCCCTTTCATTATTCAATTCCCATGCTCATTATTTTATTTTTTTCTTACATACACCATTGTCCCAACATGTTTTATGACATGTTTTTGCCCATAATCCCTTGTCATGGCCGACCACTAGCTATTAGGGGGGGAAATTTGACATGCAAGTCCTCCCTTTTGATTACATGCACTATTAGGTCCTTATAGATTAGCCTATCACATTTCAAAAGTGTCACACAAGTCCTAATAACTGAATTCACATGCAATCGACTAAATCGAAGCTTGAAATTTTCACACATTCATAAATACATATTCTAGACAATAAATATTACGTTCAAACATTTTGGTGACTCGGTTTAGCGGTCCCAAACCACTTCCCCACTAGGGTCAATTTTGGGTGTCACAACTCTCCCCACTTAAGAAATTTTCGTCCCAAAATCTTACCGAGAAATAGGTTTGGGTAACGCTCTTTCATAGAGTTCTCGGGTTCCCAAGTAGCTTCTTCAATCCCGTGCTTGAGCCATAATACTTTCACTAGCGGAACCCTTTTGTTTCGCAACTCTTTCACTTCACGTGCTAGGATACGAATCGGTTCTTCTTCATAACTCATATCGGCTTGAATTTCGACCTCTGATGGACTAATTATGTGCGATGGATCAGATCTATAGCGTCGAAGCATCTAAACATGAAAGACGTCGTGAATCTTTTCAAGTTCAGGGGGCAAAATCAATCGATACGCAACTGGACTGACTCGTTCGGATATCTCATATGGCCCGATGAACCTCGGACTCAATTTGCCCTTACGCCCAAATCCGAGTATCTTTTTCCAAGGTGAAACTTTAAGAAACACTTTGTCTCCCACCTGATACTCAATGTCTTTTCGTTTCAGATCCGCGTACGACTTCTGGTGATCTATGGCTGCCTTCAGACTTTCACGGATTACTTTTACTTTCCGTTCAGTATCTTTAATCAAATCAACTCCGAAAATTTTACTTTCACCGAGCTCGGTCCAGAACAATGGTGTACGGAATTTACGCCCGTACAAGGCCTCGTAAGGTGACATCTTAATACTTGATTGAAAACTATTGTTGTAAGCGAATTCAATCAAAGGTAAATACCGTTCCCATGAACCACTGAACTCGAGGATGCAACATCTCAACATATCCTCAAGTATCTCGAATTATCCGCCGGATTGACCATCGGTTTGGGGTGAAAGGCGGTCTGAAATGCAACTTGGTACCCAAAGCTTCTTGCAATTTCTTCCAAAATCGTGAGGTGAATCTCGGATCTCTATCCCACACGATAGAAATAGGTACCCGTGTAATCTCACAACTGAGAAACATACAATTCAGCTAGTTTATCCATTGAAAAATCCGCGTGACGGATAAAGTGAGCCGACTTAGTCGGTCTATCAACAACAACCCAAATCACATCCTTCTTACTTGCGACAATGGCGGTCCGGACACAAAGTCCATTGTGACTCGATCCCATTTCCACTCGGTATCGTGATCGGTGAAGTAACCTCAAGGCACTTGATGTTTCGCTTTCACTTGTTGACATATTAAACATCTCAAACAAAGTCGGAGATGTCTCGTTTCATACCATGCCACCAAAACCGACGTTTCAAATCGTTGTACATCTTCGTACTCCCGGGTGAATTGACATTCGGCTACAATGGGCTTCGTTCGAATCATCGAAATGAGTTCAATTCCTTGGAACACGCAGACAACTTCTGAACCTCAAACAATCATCATCATCAATTTGAAACTCCGATTCCTTGTTCGGAACACACTCAGCCCGTTTTGCAACCAACTCATCGTCAACTTTCTGAGCTTCACGAATTTGATGAGTCAATAATGGTTTGGCCTTTAATTCGGCTATTAACACATTGTCGGGTAGAATAGACAAGTGTACATTCATCGCTCGTAAAAGCAAACAGTGATTTTCGGCTTAAGGCGTCTGCAACCACATTAGCCTTTCCCGGGTGATAATCAATGACAAGCTCATAATCTTTTAACAACTCGAGCCAACGTCTTTGTCGCAGATTCAAGTCTCTTTGAGTCATAAAATATTTGAGACTTTTATGATCCGAAAATACATGGCACTTCTCCCCAAATAGGTAGTGTCGCTATATTTTCAAAGCGAATACAATGGCAGCTAGTTCGAGATCATGGGTCGGATAATTTTTCTCATGTGGCTTTAATTATCTCGACGCATAGGCCACAACTCGACCTTCTTGCATCAATACGCAACCTAACCCAAGTAGGGAGGAGTCACTATAGATGACAAACTCTTTGCCCGATTCGGCCGCACTAAAATTGAGCTTCCGTCAAATAAGTTTTCGTTGATCAAAACTTTTCGACATTTTTCCGTCCATTCGAACTTAACATCTTTTGAAGTAGCTTCATCATGGGTGTGGCTATCATTGAGAATCCTTTTACAAACCGTCGGTAGTAACCAAAGTCCCAAAAAGCTCAGAACCTCGGAATATTTCTCGAGGCTTCCAGTTAAGTATGGCTGAAATTTTGCTCGGGTCGACTCGAATACCGATCTGAGATACCACATGACCCAAGAAGTGACCTCTTTAACCGAACTCACACTTGCTGAACTTAGCATATAACCGCTTATCCCGTAAAATTTGCAACACTAATCTTAGGTGTTCAAAGATGTTCGGTCTCATCTCTTGAATAGACCAAGATGTCATCAATGAACACAACTACTGAACCGGTCCAAATCTTGTCGAAGATCCGATTCATCAAATCCATAAATACCGTAGGGCATTAGTGAGCCCGAACGGCATCACTAAGAACTCATAGTGACCGTACCTCGTTAAAGCGGTTTTGGGTACGTCGAATCTCGAATCCATATCGATAATAACTCGATCTCAAATCTATCTTTGAAAACACCGAGGCTCCCTTTAGTTGGTCAAACAAATCATCAATACGCTGTAACGGATATTTATTCTTTATCGTCACTTTATTCACCGACGATAGTCAATGCACAACCTCATGGTTTCGTCCTTCTTTTCACAAACAATACTTGGTGCACCCTAAGGTGAGAAACTTGGTCGAGCGAAACCTCTATCCGTCAATTCTTGCAACTGAGCTTTCAACTCTTTTAACTCGGTTGGTGCCATACGATACGGAGCTATCGAAATCGGCGTAGTCCCAGGTATAAGCTCAATACCACACTCTATCTCCCGAACAGGTGGCAAACCCGGTAATTCTTCGAAAAAAACATCCGGGTATTCACAAATCATCGACACAGATTCGGGTTTTATTTCTAACTCCTTATCATCAAGTACATACGCAAGGTATGCTTCGCACCCCTTTCTTACATATTTCTGGGCCAACATTGATGATATTACAGCTGGCAACCCCTTTAAGTCCGTAGACTCAACTCGGATCATCTCGTTATTTGCGCACCTCAAATCCATAGTCTTGCTTTTGCAATTCACAACCGCATCATGCACGGTCAACCAATCCAAACCAAGAATAACATCAAATTCATCAAACGGCAGAAGCATCAAGTCCGCCGGAAAACAGGAACCTCGAATTACTAGGGGACATTTCTTACACACTTTGTCGACAAGCACGTAGCGACCCAAGGGATTTGACACCCGAATTACGAACTCAGTAGATTCAATAGGTAAAGTCTTCCTGGATGCTAGGGTCTCGCATATATAAGAATGAGTAGAACCAGGGTCAATCAAAGCAATCACATTAGTATCAAAGAGAGTGAAAGTACCCGTAATAACATCTGGCGAGGAAGCATCCTCGCGTGCGCGTATTGCATAAGCCCTAGCAGGAGCGCGAGCCTCGGATCTGGTCGTAGCATCTCTAGATCCTCTCTGACCACCACTAGCATTGCCCATATTTCTAGATGGTCTACCTCGGCGATGGTAGCGCCGGTTCCCCACTCGATCTACATTCTGCTCGACAACCTCGGGCAATCTTTAATGAAGTGGTCAACTGATCCGCACTTGTAACAGAGCGGTCACGGAATCTACAACTTCGAATGCCATTTGCCACAATGTCGACACTCAGCTCGTCTCGACGTTCATTCCCAACACTGGGCGGCCAAAGTGCCTCGTGTACCCACAGGGGTCGATCACGATCTAGTCTAAAAGGCCGAAGTGCCTCTAGACCGCCCACATCATCATGAAATTTCTTCGATGCCTGTTGAAGCGACTTTCCCGAGGATCTTTTACGAAACTCTCCGGTTCCCACATCAACTTTTGTTTTTCTTTTCTAAGCTCTTGACTTTACAAGCTCGCTCGACAAGTACTACGAACTCTCGTATTTCAAGAATGCCAACGAACATTTTATATCTTCATTCAGCCCATCCTCGAAGCGTTTACACATGATAGCCTCGGACGAAATACATTCCGAGCGTATCTACTAAGTCTAACAAATTTTCGCTCGTAATCGTTGATCGACATAGAACCTTACTTAAGCTCAAGAAATTCCTTCCGTTTTGATCAACAAATCTCGATCGATATACTTTTTGAAACTCGGTTTGGAAAAACTCCCAAGTTACTTGCTCTCGGGCACAATGTAAGTCGAGTACTCCACCAATAGTAGGCGTAATCGCGTAGCAATGAGATAGTACACTTTAGGCATTCATCGGGTGTACGAGATAGCTCATCGAGTACCCGGATAGTGTTGTCCAACCAAAATTCAGGTTGCTCGGCATCGTCGCTATCCGTAGCTTTAAATTCAGTAGCCCCATGTTTTCGGATTACATCAACTGGGGCTTATTCGACCTTATTTGGTCGATTCACGGAGGCATCGTAGGTGCCGGGGCTGTGTTTGTTGGGAATGGAGGTTGTGGAACAGCCGTATTAGTTCGAATGTATTGGTTGAACCAATCATTCATCATGCTATAGAAAGCTTGTCTAGCTTCATCATTTGGATTACTAGCATTAGGTTGAGAGTCCGCCGGGTCTTGTCCCTTGTCGGGAGCAGGCGCTACACTCTCAAGATCATCAGCTACCGCTCGGTCGGGATCGGGATCCATCACTATAAATAAACACATTTGCGATTGTCAGAAATCACCACACTATCAAATAATCACATAAAATGGCATGTATAGCTAGACCCAAACGCATTACGGTAGTCCTAGAATCGACTAAACCGTAGCTCGATACCAATAAAATTGTAACACCCGTGCACTCCGAGTCCGTTATCGAGTCGAACACAAGGTGCACACGGACTTAACTTAATTGTTTTCACAGTCCATAAAAAAAAATTTCCAGACAAGCTGGTTACTGCGTCACTGTCACCTTAAAAATCATATCTTGAGTTTCAAAACTCGAAAATCAGTTTCGTAATTTTTACCTGAAACTAGACTCATATTTCCATATACAGATTTTTTTCTAGAATTTTTGGTCAAGCCAATTAGTACAGTTTATTAGTTAAAGTCTCCCATGTTACAGGGGTCGACTACACTAACCTTCGCGCGTTACAACTTGAATATCTCCCTGTACAGGGCTTCAATACTGATACCGTTTGTTTCTATAGAAACTAGACAAAAATAGGAATCTATACATATATGGCATGACTCCTAATTATCTCCGGTTAATTTATAATGAATTTCCAAAGTCGGAATAGGGAATCCAGAAACCGTTCTGGCCCTATTTCACGAATACCTAAATATCTCTTAACATACAACTCATATGACCGTTTTGTTTCTTCCATATGAAAGTAGATTCATCAAGGCTCATTTAAATAATTTATTCACTATTTAATTCCATTCCTGCTATTTTTAGTGATTTTTCACATCCACACCACTGCTGCTGTCAGCATCTGTTTTCAAGGTAAACTTTACCTATTTCGTGGTTTCCATGGACCAACTAGAGTTTTGTCATACATAGGTCCACATATGATCATATTTAGCCATTCCAAGGGCTGATCATTGGCCAACACTTCCATTCCAATCCATAGTCACATCATGAAACCATATATATATACATAAACACAAATGGTCTAATGCCATACTCCACTTCTATGCGCCATTTTCGCATGGTACATACACATACATCACAAAAGTACTCGAAAAACAACAAAGGGTAGTCCTATACATGCCATTTCAAAGCTCAACCAAAATTTGTACCAAAAAGGGGCTTTGATAGTGTGGGAGACTTCTACTTCCAAACATCCCGAGTCCGATGGTGACGAGCCAAAATCTATAAAGCAGAGAACAAAGAAACGGAGTAAGCAATTTATGCTTAGTAAGTTTTGAGCAAGGGATTCAGCACAACAAAAGCATAGCATTCATATAGCTAAACGGATAATTTCATATGCACACATTCTCAATATCATACTTACTTCACATTACCAACCCTTATGTTCATACACAAAAGATCAACTTAGCCAAAGGCGGTGGCTCGTTTATCAATGGCGAATACTTACTTGTAAGGGCTCAACTAATTCAAGCACATACGAACATACCCCATTGCTGGAATTTTTGTAGCGTATTAACTGAAATTTTTACAGCAAGATTGCTCATTCCGAATCACGTACCTTGAATTTAACCGGATATAGCGACTCGCTCGATTGTCTTGGGACATAGCCCGGTTATAGTGATTCGCACAATTGCCTTCGAATTAGCCCGGATTTAGTAACTCACACAAATGCCTTGGGACTTAACCCGATTTTGGTAACTTCGCACAAATGCCTTGAAATTGACCGGATTTAGTCACTTAGCACAAAAGCCTTCGGGACTTAGCCGGATACCATTCGAATAACCAAGCACATATATCAACAAATCAATACGCATTCTTATTACATTCTCATTACCAAAGCTCAAACACAAGACACTTATCATATTTACAATTTCGGCTCAATAGCCACACACAAAGAGCATGATTTGATTTGCTTAAAACATGATCTAATCAAATCATAATTTAAGCTCTATTACTCAAGAACTTACCTCGGATGTTGTCGAATGATTCCGATGGCTATTCGACCACTTTTTCCTTCCCTTTATCGGATTTAGCTCCCTTTGCTCTTGAGCTTAATTTAACAAATAAATTGATTTAATCATTTGAGCATCGAAGAGGAATTCAAGGTACTTAGCCCACATATTTTCATTAGACATTTAAGTCACATATGTACGAAATCATGAATCAAACTCAACACATTAGTTAGTACTCTCCTTAGCGAATTTTCCAAGCCAAGAATAGGCATCAATATGCTTGCCTCTAACCGAATGCATGCACACCAATCCCCTCATGTGGCGAATATGCATGTCCATGTTGAGGCCAATTATACATAATACCACACATAAACGACATACATTTTACTAACTAACGCATTCCATATTGTAACTCAATACGCATCAATCATTTACTTCATAACCAAAACATCATCATATGAAAATATATACCTTGAGATAGTATATATGTCATACCAATACATCATCTGCAAACATATATATATATATGTATATGCTAGAGCCGAATCTCAAGGTTGATTATAACTAAACATGAACATAAATCCAAAACACAAATCTTACCTACCATGCAATAAGCATAAATTATACTTATGGATGTACCATGGCCGAATACATCACAACACCATACCATTTCAATTTTGGTCATGGTTAAACAAAGAACTTAATGTTTCACTCAAAAATGCTAAAAAGAAAGTCCAAGAGCCATCAATCCACCATCACATGTATCATTAGCAAGCTTCATATTCAACATGCAATGGCATTAACACAAAATCCACCTTGGCCGAATACCATTCCCATGACATAGCAAGGATTTGAACCATGGGCTAATAAGAACATCAAGTTAGCAACCAAAACATGCATGAATCTCATGGCACAACATCAAACATACCTTAATCTTGATACAAGTATGGCCAAACCTCTTCCTAATCCTCTTCCAAACCAAACATGAAGCAAGAACTCCCTCTTCTTCCTTAGAATTTTCGCCAAGAGAGAATGAAAAGGATGAACAAATTTTTTCTTTTCTTTTCTTCAACTCACGGCAATGGGGGGAACACTCACCATTCTCTTTTTTTTCTTCCTTTCATTATTCAATTCCCATGCTCATTATTTTATTTTTTTCTTACATACACCATTGTCCCAACATGTTTTATGACATGTTTTTGCCCATAATCCCTTGTCATGGCCGGCCACTAGCTATTAGGGGGGAAATTTGACATGCAAGTCCTCCCTTTTGATTACATGCACTAGTAGGTCCTTATAGATTAGCCTATCACATTTCAAAAGTGTCACACAAGTCCTAATAACTGGATTCACATGCAATCGACTAAATCGAAGCTTGAAATTTTCACACATTCATAAATACATATTCTAGACAATAAATATTACGTTCAAACATTTCGGTGACTCGGTTTAGCGGTCCCGAAACCACTTCCCGACTAGGGTCAATTTTGGGCTGTCACAGTTCAAGAAATGGTTGTTGTTCATGTTATTTGGATGAAAAGAAAAAAATTGGTAGTTAGGTGAAGTAGAGTCTAACAAATGAGCACATATGTGCATTAGTTGCTAGATGGAGAAAAATCGGCTAGCAAGTTGAGTACTAAGGCCGAATATGATTTTGGATATTATTAGGCAATGTATGTGTTTTGAATTGATGGAATGGAGAGGATGCTTTAATTGTGTTATGAACAATTATATGTTAAATTAAGGTTTGCTAAGCTAGCTATTAAGGTGAAGTGCAAATGTTGGTATTTAATTGGTAGTGTATATATGTGTAATAGCCGAAATGAAGATGCTTGATGTCATGAATAAATGTTGTTTATATGTTTGGGAATTGAGTAAAAATTTGATGTTTAATCACTTAAGGATTCGGCATTGTTTACGATAATTTACTTAAAATGTGATTTTGAATGTTATGAGTATTGGGATGTAAGTATATGTGTGTGCTTGGTCATAGGAGTTTTCTATGAAATTTTGTTTGGTTGAGTGATGAATGGCCGAATGAACTATAGGCTAGGGTGGATAAATTTTTGTACATAAGTAGTGTGTGTGACTATTGGTTAATGAATATTCGACATAATGGGGTTTATGAGTAAATGGCATAATATATATATATATATATATATGTGTGTGTGTGTGTGAATATGTGGTAGTGCATAAAACAAGAAATTGATTAAATTGGGATGGTCACACATAGGTATATTAAACATAGTTTTATAAATGTGATATGAGTATTTTGTTTGTAAATGAGTAGTAAATATGTTAAGAATGGTTCTAAAATGTATATGGATGCCGTGTGATTGTGTTTGATTGGGAAGTAAATTGTTTGATTTAGCTCAAGAGCTTAGAGGATCAAAGTTGGATAAGGGAAAGGAAAAAGTGATCGAATAGCCGTTGAAATCGTTTGACAACATCCGAGGTAAGTTTTGAGTAATGAAACTTAGTTTATGATTTGATTAAGTCATGACATATAAGCATAACAAATAAACGGTGATATAATGATTCTACTTGAATTGTATATTGAGGTGATTAGTTTATACCTATGACGGGTAGCCGAATGTGTATAGAGATCATGTTATAAAGCAAATCAAAATCATGCTCTTTGTATGTGGCTATTGAGCCGAAAATGGTAATGGTTGATAAGCGTCTTGTGTTTGAATTCTAGTTATGATAATGAAATATGGATGTGTCATGAATTATTGGTATATGTGCTTGATTATTCGGATGATATCTGGGCTAAGTCCCGATGGCATTTGTGCAAGTTACTATATCCGGGCTAAGTCCCGAAGGCATTTGAGCGAGTAGTTGCTATACCCGGGCTAAGTCCCGAAGGCATTTGTGCTAGTGACTATATCCGGGCTAAGTCTCGGAGGCATTCATGCTAGTGACTATATCCGGGCTAAGACCCGAAGGCATTTCTGCGAGTTGCTATATCTGGCTAAATCCCGAAGATACTTGTGTTTGGAAGCGAGCGATCTTGCTATAATAATTTCAATTAATCGCTCATAAAATACAAGCGATAAGGTATGTTTCAGATATGCATCGGAAAGGTTGATTCCTTTCAAATAGTACTCGCTCAATTGATTAACGAGCTTCCACCTCTAGTTAGGTTTGATACCACATGTATGAATATATTGGTTGAAGCGTGAAGAAATTATGATTTTGAGAATGTGCATATATGAAATTATTCATTTAGTCATATGAACGCTATACTTTAGTCGTAAATAATTTCGTTACTCAAAACTTACTAAGCATTAAATGCTTATTTCGTTTCTTTAATTCTCTGTTTTATAGATTTTTGTTAAATCACCTATCGGACTCGGGATTGTCGAAGTCAAGTCGTCCACACTATCTAAGCCCTTTTGGTACTCTTTTAGTTAAACGTTGATAATGGCATGTATAGGACTAACCTTTGTTGTTAATCAAGTACCTTTGGTAATGTGTATATATTCGGATAGCCATGCGAAAATGGCTTAAATATTTTGAGCATAGTATTAAAATCATTTTGTATATATATGGTTATTGAGAGGTGTGGAAATGCTTGGCAATGATTAGCCATTGGAATGGTTAATCACGATCATATTTGGTGCTATGTATGTCAAATGGCTAGTTGAATCATGGAAACTATGAAATAGGTGAAATTTACCTTAAAATAGATGCTGACAGCAGCAGTGATGTGAGTTTGAAAACTCACTAAAAATAGTAGGAATGTAATTAAATAATGAATAAATTATGTAATCTAACCTTGATGAGTATATTTTCATATGGAAGAAGCAAAACAACCATATGAGCCGTATTTTATGAGATGTTTAAGTTTTCGTGAAACAGGGCCAGAACGGTTACTGGATCCCCTATTCTGAATTTGGAAATTTACCATAAATTAACCAGAAATAATTAGAAGTCATGATTTATATGTACAGATTCCTTTTTGTGTCTAGTTTCATTAGAAACAAACGGCATATGTATTGAAGCCCTGTACAGGGAGATATCTAAGTCGTAATGCATGAAGCTCAGAGTAGTCAAACCCTGAAATAGGGGAGACTTTAACTAAAAAACTGTACTAATTGGCCTGATCAAAAATTCTAGAAAAAAATATGTAGATGGATATATGAGTCTAGTTTCAGGTAAAATTTACAGAATCAGTTTTCGAGTTTTGGAACTCGAGATATGATTTTTAAGGTGACAGTGACGCAGTTAGCCAGCTTGTCTGGAAATTTTAAAATGAACTGTGTAAATAAATGAATTAAGTTCGTTAACACCTTGTGTTCGACTTCGGCAACGGTCTCGGGTGCGGGGCGTTAAAATTGGTGAAGTAATCGATGACTACAAAGATGAATTGATGCCCATTAGAAGCTTTTGGTGATATCGGCCCAATGACGTCCATGCCCCACATAGAGAAAAGCAATGTAGAAGTCATGACATGAAGATATGAATTAGGCATATGAATTTTGTCTCCATAAATTTGGCACTTATGACATCTCTTGGCATGATCAATACAATCCCCTTCCATGGTGGACCAATAATACTCGAATCTCATGATTTGCCTGGCTATTGTAAAACCATTAGCATATGTTTCATAAACACCCTCATGGACTTCTTCCAAGATTTTCTTAGCCTCGACAGTGTCTACTCATCTTAATAGCACCTGATCCTTTCTTTTTTTTTATATAGGATATCCTGATCTAAGACATAGTCACTGGTCAGTCTTCTCAATGTCTTTTTATCATTCTTAGTTGCTTGGTCAGGGTATTCACGATTCTTCACATATCACAGTATATCATGGTACCAAGGGTGATCATCCTTTTCTTCTTATTCTTCTTCGATGTTGTAACAATGAGCCGGAGTCTCATAAATACTCATATGAATAGGTTTTACATCATCTTATTTGTTCACCTTGACCATGGAAGCTGAAGTAGCTAAGGCATCAGCAATCTGATTTTTGCCTCGTGGAAGGTAGCAGAAGGTGATGTCATCAAACTCTTTAATTAATTCAAGAACCAGCTTTCGATAATCAATCAACTTGGGATCTCTTGTCTTCCATTCTCCCTTGAGTTGATAGATCACTAGCGCAGAATCCCCATATACCTCTAGCACTTTGATCTTACATTCTATGGTTGCACAGATACCCATGATGCATGCTTCAGATTCTGCCATAATGTTTGTGCAATCAAAATCCAATTTACTAGTGAATGGATAATGATCTTAGTTTAGAGATACCAGGACTGCCCCAATTCCATTACCCATAGCATTTGAAGCTCCATTGAAGCTTAGCTTCCAAGGATGACCTTCTTAAGAGTCTTCTTCAGTTGTTGCAACATACATGAGATCTTCATTCAGGAAGTCAAAGTTCAAAGGCTTGTAATCTTTTAGAGCTCTACTGGCCAGAAAATCTGCTATTGCACTCCTTTTTATAGCATTTTGATTCACATACACTATATAAAATTAGGAAAGCAGAATTTGCCACCTGGCCATTCTTTCATTCAAAGCAGTCGACACCATCATGTACTTTAGAGGATCGAGTTTTGAGATAAGCCAAGTTGTATGGTACAACATATACTATCTCAGTCTTTGGGTTATCCAAATCAAGGTGCAACACAACTTCTCGATTGGCGAATATCTTGTCTCACATTCAGTGAATTTCTAACTGAGACTGTATATCGCTCTTTCTTTTCTCCCCAACTTATCATGTTGGCCAAGCACACATCCCATGGAATTTTCAAATACTGCCAAGTACAGTATCAACGGCTTATCTGGGTTAGGTGGCATCAGTACTGAGGCATTGGAAAAGTAATGTTTAACCTTGTCGAAAGTCTTCTGGCATTCCTCATCCCAAACACCTAGATTTTGTTTTTTAAGAAGATGAAATATGGTGGTAGTATTTCTCAGTTAGTTGTGAAATGAACCGGGCGATGTAATTTAGTCTTCCTAGGAAACCTTAAGATTCTTTTTGAGTGCACGGTGGAGGCAACTCCTGTATATCCTTTACTTTATCTAGGTCGATCTCGATCCTCTTTTCACTGACTACAAATCCTAGCAATTTTCCTAACCTAGCCTTGAAGGTACATTTTGCTGGATTGAGCTTTAGCTAGAATTTTCTCAATCTTAAGAACAACTTCCTTAAGACTTGCACATGGTCCTTTTCCGCTTTGGATTTTGCAATCATGTCGACGACAAAAACTTCAATTTCTTTGTGCATCATGTCATAAAACAAGGTTACCATGGCTCTTTGATACGTTGCTCTCGTATTTTTCAGTCCAAATGGCATCACCTTATAGCAAAATGTTCCCCACATGGATACGAATATGGTCTTCTCCATGTCTTCAGGATGCATCTTTATCTAGTTGTATCCTAAGAAACCATCCATAAAAGAGAACAATGAGTAACCTGCCGTATTGTCTACTAAAGTGTCGATATGAGGCAATGGGAAATTGTCTTTCGGGCTGGCTTTGTTCAAATCTCTATAGTCTATGTACATTTGTACTTTCCCATCTTTTTTAGGGACGAGGATGATATTGGCTACCCATTCTGAATATTTAACCACTTGTAAGAAACCAACATCGAATTGCTTCTTGACTTCTTCTTTTATTTTCAGCAAAATGTCGAGTCTCATCCTTCGGAGCTTCTATTGAACTGGCTTGCATTCTTCTTTTATAGGGAGTCAGTGTACCACGATATTAGTACTTAACCCGGGCATGTCTTGATATGACCATGCGAAGACATCCTTGAATTCTTAGAGTAACTCAATGAGGTCTCGCTTTGTCTCTGCGGCAATGCAAGCTCCAATCTTCACCTCTTTTTCCTCTTCTAAGGTCACAATTTTCATTAACTCTTTGTAAGGTAGGATTTTTTTCTTATCTTGTTCTACCATCCTCAACAAATTAGGAGATAGGTTACAATTTGATAATCTTCAAAATTCTAAGAATCCTCCATACACATATCTTGCTCAAAAGGGGATTCTGAGTCAGTAGTAGCGTCACTTATATCATTGATATTTGAAGGCCTATTATAGGGACGAGTAAAAATCCAAAGAACAAAAGAATCTAAGAATAATTATCTATATGGTATGATTATGAATGAAAATGAAAGAATAAAAGAATATTTGCTCAAGATGATACGCAAAGATGCAGTTTATTGAAATAAAGATGTTGGACATGAGTCTATTTCACAAAAGGATTCTTATTGCTCCTAGGCTTAGAGTAATAAGCGTATTTTGAACATTACTCTGAATTAGCTCTAAAAACTACATGAATCTTTTCTACAGTCCAATTGTTTAGAATACTTCCAGGTACATAGGGGCAGATGCTTGATAAATTTTCTCCCCTAATTCTTCCTTCGGATGTGGTGTTGATGTTCAGATTTCCCAACATTTCTTCAGTGGTATCTTTTCTTGACATCTTCTGTTCAGGGTGAATAGTTCCTCCTAACATGAAAGTCTTGGATATATGGGGAAAGGTCATCGGTTCCCATTTGACCTCTTCCCCACTCAGTCGCGCTCTTCTCTTTTCTTGTTTTGTCTCCAGCTTTCACTTCTTTTGTCTCGCATCTGGCTTGTATCTTAAGCCAAAGTGGTCTTGTTTGTCCACTAGCATAGGTATCTCGACCCTTCATTGTAGGTATTTTCCAAGTCCTTTCCCAGGCAAGGCTCCTTTCTCAACCGTCAGTTGCAGGCCCATCCTTATAGTTTTGGAGATTTTGGGTATCAGGATCTTGTTCCCTTCAATGATGAAGGTTGCATTCACAAATTCCAATGATCGAAAGGAACATTCTATCGTTTCATCGTCTGCCTCTATGTATGGTGTGTCACTGGTTATGGATGCAATAATGTATCCATCGCTGAAATAGGGTTACGAGGCATTACCAATCAAATCACAACATACGTCATACATTTCTCAAACATAAATCCATTTTCACTTAAATATCAATTAAACATAATTACATTGTCCCTTATAAGGCTCTATGAGACCCTAAAACATGATTGAAAGAGGTTTGGGACTAAATCAATAACATTTGAAAACTTTGGGAAACTTATAAAATTTCTCATGCATACAGGGATCACATGGCTGTGTGAACAGGCCGTGTGCCTCACACGGTCACCATACACACCCATGTCACAAGCTGTGTGGAAACAGGGCATACATACTGACTTGCATCACACGGCTGGAGACACGCCCGTGTGTCTAAGCCGTGTAACTCACTGACTTGTTTAACTAAGTTACAGTAGACACACGGTCGAGTCACACGCCCGTGTGCTCAACCATGTGGGGCGAAATTAGGCTTGGTTTAAGCCACATTTCTCACCCTCCTCAAAAAAACCAAAACCATATCATTTCACACCATTTCAATATATTTATAGGCAACTAAAACATACTATTTCATATACAAATCATGTCATTTAAAATCCATCCATTTCACTACTCA
This sequence comes from Gossypium arboreum, assembly GCF_025698485.1. Lineage (NCBI taxonomy): Eukaryota > Viridiplantae > Streptophyta > Magnoliopsida > Malvales > Malvaceae > Gossypium > Gossypium arboreum. The sequence continues at coordinate 32,511,620 of NC_069077.1, forward strand.
ATTCATAATCCAAAACATACTAAAACAATATGCCATTACCAACAATTTCACCTATCTTCTCTATACATTTTTCTCATCATCTTATCATCTATTTTAAACCTCAAATCATACCAATTAATCATCATAACATCCATGAAAAACATGCCAAAACTTAAGGCCATTTATATACATCATATTTCTCTTACCAAACGCATAAAATAAGCCAACCCAAATGGCTAAATACACATCAACATTTATATCATTTATGAGCCAAATCTCATGGCTAAAATCATATCTCAAAACACATCATCATATCACTAGCCTATACATGCCATATACCATATTTATAAAGTACCAAAAATACCAACAAGTTGATCGATAGTGTGACGGTGTTCCTGATGATCCCCGAGTCCAAGCTAGCTTCAATTATCTATAAAATAGGGAAAGAACACCCAAAGTAAGCTTTAAAAGCTTAGTAAGCGATATACAAATAAAATTACTGCATGAATCAATATCATTTCCATCAATAGTCAAACTATGGGTAAGCGCTTATAAGCTCACAAACCTTTCCCAATGTATACATATTCAGTATCATGAGTGAATTCATCAAATACTTCTCTTTTCAATACTTGTATAAATCTCGTACGTACCTGAGTCACTTAACTCATTCACTCATTCTTTCTCAACTTGACTTTGCCCGTTGAACCTTTTGGAATTGTTAAGGATACTCGAAAATCACATATAGCTCTTACAGTGCCATATCCCAGATATGGTCTTACATGTTGTCACATATCGATGTCGATAGCCCAGCTATGGTCTTACACAAAATCAAATAATGATTCCAATGTCCTAGACATGGTCTTACACATAATCACATCTCGTTAATCCTAATGTCATGACATTCGTATCCTATACTATTCTTGAGGTTCGTATGAACTTTCGGATATTGTAACCCTATTGATTCTTGCTCGTATTTGATCATTCAGGATTCATAGCAGTTCAATGACAATTAAACATATACAATTCAATTTAAATATATTTATTTGCATATGAACTTACCTTGTATTCAGGATAAACGGACTGGATCGACTATTTGATAACCTTTGATTTTCCCCGATCTAAATCTGATTTCTTTCGTTCTTAATCTATATACATTAAAAATTAACTCATTTGTTCCTCAAACCATTCAATCCAGTCCACAAACACATATTTGGGCATTTTTACACTTTAGCCCCTAAAGTTCCATATTTTTACAAATTAGTCCTTATTTCACAAAAATACAAATTCAAGAAATTTAATCCAATTTCACCATAGTTGAATTTCACTAGTGTTCCTAGTAGCCAACATATTTCATTTATTTCACATTTCAACCCCTCAATTTACACATTTCACAATATAATCCCTATTTGACATTTTTGTCAAAAATCACTTTACAAAACATTAAAATCTGTCATCAAGTTTTCATATTTCATCATAAAACATTCAAAAGCTCAAATAATCATCATTGAAACTTCACAAAATCATAAAAAAAATTCAAAAATTAAGGCATGGGCTAGCTAGAATACAAAACAACTATTTCAAAAACGTAAAAATCATAAAAAACCGAGCTCAAAACATACCTAATTGTTTGAATTATTCATAGCCAAATGAAGAACCCTATTTTATCTTCTTTTTCGTCAAATTTCAGTGCATGGAGATGGAAAATAATGTTTTAATTCACTTTGTTTTATTAATAATAACATGATTTTTCAATTACCAATATTAACCTTTAATATAAACATATAAAATCCACTTAATATAAGGCATCTTTGTACCTTTCATTTAATAAACCATAGCAATTAAGCACTTTAAACAAGTAGAATGCAACTTTTGCATTTTATGCGATTTAGTCTTTTTTTCTCAAATTGAGCTATTAAACGATTAAATTAGCTCACGAAATTTTCACACATACATAAAATCATGTTTTAAACACATAAAATAATATTAAAATAATTTTCTAACCTCATATTTGTGGTTCCGAAACCACTGTTCTGATTTAACAAAAAATAGGCTGTTACACCCGTGATTTTCACATGGTATTCGCATTAAGCATTCGTGTCGTACCATTTTCGGAATGGAAGTTGCATAGGTTTTAGGTAGAAGAGGGATACTACATGTAGATCAAATAGACTCTAAACAGCTCCTTATATGTCATCGGAATGAGTGTGAACTGGAGCCATTTTGTATTTGGCCTTGGGTTGGATTCTTGCCTTGGGGGCCCTGATGGCTAGTAGTTATTGTCCTTGGTGGGCTTACAGTGATTGGTTTTGAATAACCCTTGTTATATGTGCTTGCATTATTCACCTCATTTTATTTCTTCATTGGGGCTGATCTTTTGGCGCTTTCCCTCGCGTCTATCTCACCACTCCTCACTGCGTTTTCAATCATTTCACCAGACAATACTATATCTGAGAAGCTCTTAGTAGCGCTTCCCAAAATATGGTTGATGAACGGGGCTTTTAAAGTATTGATGAAAAACATTGTGGTTTCTTTCTCCAAAAGAGATGGCCTTTGGGCATATTCCTTGAAGCTCTTATTTTGCTTCTTCTCCATGTTCTACAATGTGATTCTGTCGGGTGTCATGTCCGTCACACGACTATATTGCTTCAGAAAAGCTTGTGCTAAGTCTTTCCATGAATTGATTTTGGCACGACTCAGTTGGTTGTACCATTTAGCTCCTGACCTGATCAGACTATCTTGGAAGCAATGGATTAACAGTTTATCATTATTGACGTATCCTATTATCCTTCGACAAAACTGTAACAACCTGATTTTGGGGCTAGTTGGAATAGTGGCTTAGAGATCACAAATCTGACGTAGTAAAATTTTATTTTATTATATATTTATGGTCTTCAGTTTCATGGACTGATTTCATGAAAATTTCGTTCGAAAATTTGGATGTTTGGGCACTAAATTTTGTCAAAAGGACTAAATCGTAAAAAGTGTAAAAATTGAGTTCAACTTGTTAAAGGTGTCCAATTGCGATGAGATTTTAAATTAGAGGTCCTTATATAATAATTAGACCATTTGTTAAGTTAGTGGACGAAAATGGACATGGTGAGATAAAAATTCAAATTGGTTAATAAAAGAATAAAAAGGGAAAATAAAACAAAATTTTCTCATCTTCTTCTACCTTGGCTGAATTTCATAAGGGTTTCATAGGTAGGGTTTCTTCAACTTTCAAGCTTGATAGTAAGTGTATTCTAGCCCCGTTTTTAATGCTCTTTACATTTTTGAAGTCCTCGTAACCCGGTTTACCTATATCTACCATTATTTTGAAGTAGAGTTCATGTTTAAAAATTTACCCTTATGTGACATGCATGTATTTTGATGTTTGATGGAAGATATTGTATGTTTAAGATGTGATAAATAACTTTTACTAAGTGATTTTTAGTGAAAATGCATAAAAAGGACCCATTTGTTAAAAAGTTGTAAAATGGGTAGTAAAAATCTGATTTGATGAAAAATGTGGGCTGATATGAGCATGTTTATGGTTCGGCTAGGCTTGGGTAACAATGAAAATAGATACATTTCATTTTATGAGTCTAGGGAAAAAATGTAAATATGTCAAAATTTAAGGGCAAAAGTGTAATTTTTCCATAATATGATTTTTGGAATGAATTGAATAATGTGAATAATAAATAAGCTAAATTTGCTATTATAGATCAAGAAAAACAAAGTTCGGACCTTGATCAGGGAAAGAATAAGGTGTTTAACAATTAAATCAATTTCTCCTATTTTTGAGTAAGACCATATCTGAGATATGGCATCGATATGAGATTTCATGTAAGACCATAGCTGGGCTAATGGCATTGATATGAGATCCTATGTACGACCATATCTAGGATATGGCATTGGTATGGTACTATGTGTGTGAGATTTCCCGAGTATCCTTTAGTATTCCAAGTGGTTCAACGAGTAACTTAACGACCATGTTAAAGTGATGAAAGATTAGGGTATGTTGTGGAAGACAATGGTATGTTGCAAGTTGGTACAGGTATGTACAAAAAACTCATGCTTAATGAGCTTGATATGGGATGAACCCTCGGTAAGGTTTGATTGAGTAAGTTACGATGTTAAGGTTTTAATATCATCTATGCCAAGCTTGATTATGAAATTTACAATGACATTTATGTTAATTTACTTCATGTTAAGTATATGTTAAAGTGTGTTTATGATGCCTATTATTTGCATAGGAATTTACTAAGATTTAAAGCTTACCCCATTTCTTTTTTCCTTGTCTTATAGTATCGCCGAGCCAGCTTGGGGATCAAAGACTGTCGGAGATCCATTCACAATATCAACTTAACACTTTGGGTACCAATGACTTTAATATTTTGTGTTATGGCATGTATAAGGACTTGGTGATTTTGTTATGTGTCATATTCGATTTGGCCAAATGTGTTGGCTTATAATGATTGATAATTCATTTTGTAAATGGCCATTGAGATTGAGATGATAAGTATGAGATGTTGTATGTGATAGAAAATAGCATGTAACTGATGTGTGGATGACTTGGTTGTGGCTGATTTGATTGTATGTACATGCATGGATTGGTGTTACTTATTGTTGTGTAGGTTGGTGCAAGTAAGGGTAGCAAAATGGCTTGGTAAATAACCTTACTTTTGTCCACACAGGTAGACACACGGGCGTGTGTCTAGGCTATGTGTGACACACGACTTGCCCTATTGGTGTGTGATCCGGCAGTGTGTCCCATTCATGTTGAATTTTTAGCTTCGAATTGGCCACACGGGCAGAGACACGACCATGTGTCTCAGCTGTGTGAAGGACACGACCCAGGGACATGGGCGTGTGCCTAGAGCGTGTGAAGTCTGCACCTATTTCATGAAAAATTATGAAAATTAAATCGCCCGCACTGCCTAAGCACAAGGGCGTGTGACGTCAATTTGTTGATGACGTCATAAACAGAGAGTTACACGGGTTAGGGACACGGGCGTGTGTGACCACACGGCCTACCCACATGAGCGTGTCCTAAGCCACACGGGCGCGTGACCCCTATTTTGATGAAAAATTTTCTAAGTGTTGGGAAGTTTTTTAAAGTTCTTGGTTTAGTCTCGAACCATTCCTAATGCATATTTTGGGCCTCGTAGACTCTATTAAGGAATGATATGAATGTTTTGAAAAGTTTTGAATTTGAGTGGAAATTCATGTCTCGGTTTTGAATGTTTGTTTGAGTTTAAGTCCAGCAATGCCTTGTACCCTGTTCTGGTGTCGAATACGGGTAAGGGGTGTTACAAGAACATACTGATGTGAGATTCAGGACAACTAGCCCCATTATATTTTTGAAACTCTAGAGTTTTGAATTTCGGTGGGAGCACTAAATCGGGGACCAAACTCAGATCCTTAGCATCAACTCCGTAGTGGTAGTCAGCATTTTCCATCGCTCTAAATTTTTCTTCTAACCATCTGCATCTATTCTCAAGTTGCTTTGGCAGTTTCACTCTTACTTTTTCCATTTCTGCCATATCATCTAGATCAGGAACAATGGGATTGGTTGGATTATCCCCTGGATTGGAGCCTGAACCTGTTGGGTAGTTTGTTGGTGTCGAGGTACCAACTTGATATTGTTGGGGTCTGATAGTAACAGGTACCCTTCGTGGGTTAGACTCTGGTTGTACCTGGACGTTTATTGGGGTAAAACCCGGGGGTAAATAGGATCATCATTATCATCCCTTGTGTTAACTACAGTGCTATTCCCTTTTTCAAGTCCTATAACCAGCAACTACGTCAATTGGCCTATCATACTTCTTTGGGATTCCTGTATCTGATCCCTCATATCCTGTAGTACTTTTGCTAACTGTTCTTGCAGTTGCGCTTGCAACTGATCTTGCATATGTTTTTGAATCTGTTCTAGCCTTTCCAATCTTTGGTCCATTACTTTGGTTTTAGCGTGAGTACTATAACGACGTTCTGTTGGTTGGCTCTTGTTGGTTTCCAGATTAACTGAAATAATTTCATTTAATTAGGGTTTTTTTGTGAAATTTATTGCATATGATGCAATGTAATGCAAATGCATGAAATGAATGCAAAAAGAGGCATTGAATCTGATTCAATTCTATTAGAACAACTTTACTAGAAAAAAATTTCTTTACATAAAATAGATTACATATACGGCTTTGCCCTAATACTCAAAGCCTTAACCTTCCTAAGAAGCCAAGCTAACTCTTAACTCAGATCTGATTCTGATTCATACTTCAAGCTTCGTACGCCAACCTAAACTTCTAGGGTTTGCAAATGATCGACCACCTCTCGTATTTGAGCCACAGCTTCACCCATGATATGGTCTCTATCCCTGACCTGACCTTGAGAACGGAGGAGTTACTCTTTCCAATGCTCGTTGTTTGCCTCAAGGAGTTCAACTCAGAGTTTAAAATTTCGTAATGCAGTCTCGAGCTCTTCTATTTTCCTTTTTAGCTTTTCAATCTTGTTTAAGTTCACTTTCAAATCAATTGTAGAGTTGCAGCTACGATACTAATGAAGTGACTTTTCTAGTTCTGCTACCCTGGCTTTTAATCTGACCTTTTCATTTTGGCATTCTAATAGGTCTCTTTTTAGAGCATTTTCTCGAACCCGGGCATCTTGGAATTTCTTTTCCCATTGATTGGCTCTATTCTTTTCTTCTTTGATCTCTTGTAGCCATTGTTTTTATGTTTTTCCTAGCCCAGCAGTCCTTATCGACAAGCGCAGATTCTTGTAATCCATTTTTAAATTGTCCAGAACTTACTTGGCCTTGTTCTTTCCTTTTCTCAGTTTATCAACCCCTAGCTTTTAAACATCAACATCTAGTCCTAATTGCATCTTTTCCTCTTTCAATTGCTTTATCTTCTTTCCTAGCTCTGAATTCTATTTTTTAAAATCCTACTTTATGATCTCTAACTCAGGTGGATCACTTGTAGGTATTCCTCCATTGGTTGAGTGCCTTCTTGACTTGGCCCAGGACATTGTCATTGACTCTTTTACCCCACCACCCATTATATTCGGGGGTCATTATTGGACCTGTAGCAAATCTTTTCATTCGGCGGGTTTGGTTCCAGGTGTTAGACATTTCTTGAACATTTTTCTTGTAATTATCACCCTTATACGAAAACTCGTATTGAGCCAACCATTGCATTGCTGGTATGAACTACCTCGATCTATACTGCCTCAATACAAGCAAAGGAACATATCCGACAGCTCCCTAAATCCCAAGTAGATAAAACCAGTCAAAGTCCCCACACCGGTACAGAATCTCATCGGGATCATCCAAGGGGCTCTCTATTTGACGTCCTAGTCTTAAAGATTCCGGAGGATCGTCTTCCATTTTTCCTCTGAAATACCGTCCCGCCTTGTTGTAGCCACTAATTCCTTCAATGGAGAGTAGTTCTTAGAGAATACTCGATAAGAAACTTTTTCTACTTTCTATAAGTGGCTGTGAAACCAAGTTAACAAGAGTTACGCACATCCGATGAATCTTCCTTCACCTGCTTTCCTGCATGCATTCAAAGATCTGAATGTTACAGCCAAAATTGCTGGGATGGGTGTGACCCTCTTATCGAGTAAGTCAAACAAATTTTTGATTGCCTCATTGATAAACCATAATATATACATATTTTTACCCCATGCTTGGCATATTTATGGATGATTTTTCCTTGGTTTTATTGAATTCGATGCTCCTAATCCTTTAAGTTAATGTTTTACACTTAGGTGAGCATAGGAAGGAGAAAAAAACAAGAAACATGCAAAAAATGGACAAAATGGGCCTAATTCAACGTAGCACACGGCTTAGGCACTTCCACACGGGTGATCCACATGCCCGTGTGTGACACACGGGTAGATCACATGCCCGTGTGTCATGGCCTTGTTGACATTAAATCAAGTCAGAATTGCACATGGACTGAGCACCTTCACACGGGCGTGGCACACGACCGTGTCCCTGTCGAGCCTAAGTCTAATTCTACTCAGAAAAGGCTTATTTTGGGCTAATTTGGGTATTCCAAAGTCTATTTAAACACCCTAGAAGAGTATTAAAGGGACATGGAGAGTTGAAGGCAGAAAATACTCAAGGACAACCATTAGAATCACCTCAGAAGCAGGATCTACATCAAGACTGAAGAATTCCATCCAATTTCCTAGAAGTTCTTTGGGTTTCTTTATGTTTTGTTGTTTCCCAACTTTGAGATGTTTTTCATTATTATTATGAACTAAACTCCCTAAATACCTAAGGGATATAAAACTTAAGACGAATCTTATTATTATTTGAGTTATATGATAAATACTTGTTCTTATTCTTAATTGCGAATTTAACTCTTGCTTTAATATTCTAGGATATTAATTTAGGTTTTTGATGTGCTTATTCAGTGGAGTAAAAGTCCTTGTTTAAGAGTAGATCATTCATAATTAAGCAGAGTTGCATGCAATCCTAGAGATAGGACGACATAAATATGCCAGATTAGAGTCAAATCTAATAAGGGAATTCATAGATCGAGTTAATGCGACAATAGGGGTTTTGATTAGAAAGAGATTTTGATTAATCAACCTAGAGTCAGTTGTTTTTAGTCTCGAGAGAGATATTAACATAAATCAGGGATTCCTACGGATTAAGTCAAGTGAATAAATCATCTAATTCAGAGGTAATAAGTGAAGTCTGGGTGAATTCTTCCTTGGGTATTGTCTTCTCCATCGGTTTTCCAAAAGTATTTTCCAACTTTAAACTCTGTCGTAATCTTAGTCAATTAGATAAATAGTTTTAGATAAAACATTCTCTTAAATTTTAGGCTAGATAATAAGAAGATAGTAATTATTAGTACTTTTAGTCCTTGTGGATACGATATTTTCGGTCTCACCATAACTATACTACTGTTCGATAGGTGCGCTTGCCTTAAGTCGAATTTTCAGTTAGTTTCATGACCATCAAGTTTTTAACACCGTTGTCAGGGACTAAGATATTAGGAACGCTTAATTTTTATTACTATAGCCATTTTTTTTATTTTTATTGCAATTTAATTTTGTTTTTATTTTTTAATTACTAAATTTTCCTTTATTTACTTCTGCAGGTTTTTATAGTTTATGACTAGAAGAAACCCGTCAGGACCTCTACTTTTCGATAGTGAGATTGAAAGCATAGCTCACAAAAACTGAAGAGAAATAAGGGGAAGCCTACAATATATAGAGGAAGGGCAAGAGGACGATATTCATACCATAACCGAGATGGCTGATAATCAGAATAGTCCGTTACCTCCTGTGGTTGCTACAAATCCAGTAGATTAGAATCCTGCTCCTCGTACTATGTATGATTATGCTAAACCTACTCTAACAGAAACTGATTCGAGTATAGTTAGGCCTGCTATTGCGGCAAATAATTTTGAACTGAAACCAAACACGATTCGAATGATACAACAGTTTGTTCAGTTTGATGGTTTGCAGAACGAGAATCCAAACACTTATTTTTGTGAATTTTCTGGAACTCTGCGACACCTTTAAGATTAATGGCATTTCTGACGATGCCATTCGCCTTCGATTATTTCCCTTTTCATTAAGGAATAAGGCTAAACAGTGGTTGAACTCATTACCGTGAGGGTCAATCACCACTTGGGAACAAATGACCGAAAAATTTTTACTTAAATATTTTCTGCCAGATAAAATGGCTAAATTAAGGAATGATATCTCTTCTTTTGTGCAGATGGATCTAGAAACTCTTTATGATGCATGGGAGAGATACAAGGACTTATTAAGAAGGTGCCCTCACAATGGGTTACCTCTATGGCTGCAGGTTCAAACTTTTTACAACAGTGTGAACCCCTCAACAAGGCAACTTATCGACACAGCCGCTAGTGGAACCTTAAACAACAAAACACCTGAAGAGGCTTACGAATTTATTGAAGAGATGTCACTGAATAACTATGGTGGCAAGTCATAACAACAAAGCTGACAAAAGCAGCCGGTTTCTACAACCTCGACGCGGTCACTATGCTATCTAATTAGGTAGAACTTTTAAATAAAAAGATTGATGGTTTGTATGGATCTACTCAGGTACATCCAATGATGAGGTGTGATTCAAATGGAGGAGGAGTACACAACACGGATTGTCCATCCTTCAACCCTAACACTGAGAAGGAACAAGTCCACTATATGGTAGTAATTTTAAACCTCAAAATAACCCGTATAGTAACACTTATAATGCAGGTTGGAGGAACCATCCCAATTTCTCGTGGGGTGGTCAAGGAAATCAAAGGCCACAACATCCCCTAGGCTTTCAACAACCACTTTACCAACAAGAGAAGAAACCAGACCTTGAAGAGATGCTCACAAAATTCATCGTGGTGTCAGAAACTCATTTTCAGAATACCAAAACAACGCTTAAGAATCAGCAAGCGTCAATTCAAGGGCTCGAAACTCAAATGGGACAGCTTGCTAAGTTGATTTCTGAATGACCATAAGGTGGCCTACCAAATAACACTAAAACTAACCCAAGGGAGCACCTTCATGCCATTACTGTGCACAATGATGAAGGGTTAGTTGAGGATGAACCGAAACTGAGGCAACACAATGTGGTAGATAATGATAAGGTTGATATAAGTAAAAACCATAAACCTCATGTACCATACCCTAAGGCGACAAGGAAAGACCACGCAGACGAACAATTCGATAAATTCCTTAAATTATTAAAAAAATTACATATTAACTTACCGTTTATTGAAACTCTTTCGCAGATGCCAAACGCAGTGAAATTTTTAAAGGAGCTCTTAGCTAATAAACGAAAGTTAGATGATGCATCGCATGTGGAATTAAACGTAATTCTCTCAGCCATTTTACAAAATAAGCTACCCAACAAGTTGAAAAATCCAGGGAGTTTTACGATTCCTTCTTAATTGGTAGTTTAAATGTTAACAATGCTTTGGCTGATTTAGGGGCAAGCATTAATGTCATCCCTTATAAAATGTTTAAACAGCTAGGTCTTGGGAAACCCAAACAAACTAGGATGAGCATTCAATTGGCACATAAAACAATCAGATTTCTTAGTGGAATTATTGAAGACGTGCTTGCCAAAATTGATAAATTTATATTCCCAATTGATTTTGTTGTTCTAGACATGGAAGAAGATAGTGACGTGCCTTTAATTTTAGGACAACCCTTTTTAGCAACTGCTAGGACTATTATTGATGTTGGCACAGGAAAACTAATACTTCGTGTAGGAGATGACACAATTACTCTCCAAGCTCATGATTCGATTAAATTATCTAGTAAGTAAGATGGCTATACAAGTTCTGTTGATATAAATAACATTATGGCTCAAACTTCTTTTCAGGAAACCCCTAAGAAGAATGTGACGGAGACACATTCTAGTCCATGTGACAAAAATAGAACGAGTCATGAGGAACGAAGACTACAAATCGATGAACTAGATAAATGGCGAACACATGTCAAGGAGAAACCAAAAGCACATGATGAATCAAAGCAACACCACGACAAGCGTAGGGATGAAACAACGCAATTTAAGGTCGGGGTCAAAGTATTTTTAGATGAAAAGGACCCCCGAATTGCTATTTTAGAGCACAACAAAAACGGAGCAATTCCCTTCATGGTACTGAAAACCTTCCCACATGGTACAGTCAAGGTAACACATAATGAATTCGAAACTTTCAAGGTAAATAATACTCGACTCAGACCTTATTTTGATAAAATTGATAGCAGAGGTAAGGAGTTTGAACTCTTCAATCCACCGTGACAACACAAAATTAAGGTAAGTCGAGCTTAGACTTTAAATAAGCGCTTCTCAGGAGGCAACCCGAGCACTAACACCACTAACTAGTTCATTTTAGCTATTTTTCGTGTTTTTATGAAGGAATAGTGACCCACATAGCCTGGACACACGGGCATGTCCATCACCGTGTAGAAACAGGGCTAAAAACCCCAAGTATGGAGCCATACTGCTTGAACACACGGGCGTGTCCTAGGCCGTGTGAAAACTGGAGCAAAATTTTTTTAAACAAGTTAGAGAGTTACACGGGCAAGGCACACGGCCATGTGTTTGTACACACGGGAGTGTGGGATGCCACACGGGCATGGGAGAAGCGAAGAACATAGAACACAGCCGTACGACAATGCTGTATGAACTACACGACCTAGCCACACGGGCGTGTGATGATTGGGCATTAAATTTTCACGAAGAACATGGGCTAAACTCGAGCCACATGGGCGCCTGACACAGCTGTGTGGCCCAACACGAGGCCTTAACACGACTGTGCCCTTTTTAAACCCCTCACCCTAACTTCTTCTTCTTAAAATTTTCGCCCCAAACCCTAGCTGCCTCAGCCTCCCTTCCCCACCGTTCGGCTACCCCTAGCTCTCCCTTCTTCTTTTCTTTTTTTTTTCTTCATTTCATTTTCTTTTCCTCTTCAACTCCTCATCACACCCACAACCCCACCCTACAGCGCGCCGCACAGCCTAAACCCCCAGTTCCCACGCTCGTGTCCTCCTCCACTCACCACTATCGGCCCGAATTAGCTTTCACCTTGGCCTCCTTAGTCACACCAACACCGTCCACCGCTGACTGCAGCACCGACCACCATCGTGGTTCCCTCTTTTACCCTTACCTCTATTTTATTTCTTTATTTCTTTGGTTATTTGTTATTTGTTAGTCCATTTTTATCTTAGAAATTTTTTCTTTCTTTCTTTATTTTTAGTAGTAGTCTTCATTAGTAGTCATCATCATATTTGTTGTTATTCTAGTTATTCTTTTGTCTGTTTTGTTTGTCTGACTCTTTCATTTTTTATTCTTTATTTTTAACCTACTTTATTATTTTTATTTAGTATTTCTATTCTCCTATAATTGCATCCATTTGTTTAGTTAGATGTTTGTTATAAATTTTTTTCCCTTCCTTAATACTATTTAGTATTATTCTAGTTTTTGCTTTAATTAATCTTAGGAGTTTTTCCTTAATACCTTGGAGTTTTGCACTACGTTCCATCTACAGCATGTGATGAATACCCATGACGAGGTCGGCACTATCATTTTTAGACTTGGTAGACTCGTATGGCATATGAGTGTACTAGAGTTTAGAGATACTTTAGGCCTTTACACAGAGGAGATCATGGCTTTCGAGAATTTTTTACAACTTCACCGGCACATACACTACTCGCCCTCTTACTGTTGGACCAACCTTACGGCGAGTACTGTTCCCTATGACGCAAGTTGCTCAAAGGTGACTTCTCTTCCACCAGCACTACGTTACATTCATGCTATCTTGGCTCATACCTTGACTGGGAGGAGAGAGAGCACCAGCGTCGTTAGCACTGCCGATATTTACTTCTTATAGAGCATGGCGACTGGTCATGTATTTGACTTGGCATATTTTATCGCCCTCACTTTTCACCACCAGAAGAATCGCCATGGGAGTGGCCTCATTTGCCTTAGCCTCTACATGACTTGCCTCAATCGACACTTCAACCTCTTCGACACTCCAGAGATGTCATCAACACTCACACTAGTATGCCAGATGTCTCCTCAAGGAATATCTAGCATGATCCACATGAGGATGATAGAGCGACGCCGTGGATTCGACCCCCCTCAGTACAGACTCATTCAGTCTGATGACCAGGATGAGCCAGAGGACATTAATGATGATATCCCTCTCTCTTACGAGGACCCACACCCACCACCACCATCGAGTCACCGATCTTCTGCTGCCACTTTGACAGATTTATCCGAGTGATTCACCCGCTTTTAACAGCAGTGCTTTGAGCAGTTTGACAGCATCGATGCCACTCTTCGATAGATTTGCCACCACCTCCACGTCTCTCCTTCGGCACCGTCGACCCACGAGGCATCTGATGAGGAGAACCTTTGAGTCCCTTTATTTTATTATTATTTTTATTTCAATTCTATTTTGTTTCTTATTTATTTTTGAAGACTTATGTTTTCTATTTTGAACCATATTTATCTTTATAATGATTATCAAGTGATCCCTTAATTCTCTTCCACAGTGGTGTTTATTTTCTTATTAGTAACTCAGAATCATGTCTTTTATTCGACTTTCTCCACAATTCTTGCTTGCGCTCTTCCAAGGATTTCATCCAAAATTTTAGGGCAGTTTCGCTTCTCTCCATCTCTTCTGATATTATGCTTATATTGCCATTATATATCATTGTACATTGAGGACAATGTAAATATTAAGTGTGGGGAGGGTATTTATGTGATTATTAGAAAATCCCTGAATTTTTATCTTGTTCTCAAATAATTTTCTAATATCATTATTAGAGTAAATTTTGATTGCTTTATGATTTTTATTGATATGTTTTGAATTAAATCATAGGTAATTATGCATTGATTATTTAAACTTTAAGATATTAGAGAATCAAACATGATAAGTTGACTTTTGAGAAGTGAAATTGCTAGGTTGTTTCCCTAAATTGAGGTATTATCTTGAAGTTTTGAATTTACAGGATTGACATCAAATACCCAATATTTTCGTGAGATTTTAAGTCTTTTAGAGCATATATCTTTCTTGCTCACTAATTTTATTCGTTATGAGTGTGTCAACATTGATTTGTTATTCTAGAACTTGCTTCGATTATGCATGTCAAGACCACACCTTTGATTTGATATACGAAAATGATAAAGGCACTTAGGTTTTAACCGATTTACCCTATAAAAAGCCTACTCACATAATCGACCCCTAGTGAACCCCTTTGGGCCTTAACTATCATTTCTTGATTTTTCCCTTAATATTAACCCACAACTTAACCCTTTTTGATTCATTAAAAATTTCTCCCTTTTTATTAACTCCCTTTTTATCGAGATTTAATTTGATTAGTTATCAAATTATGTTCGTTCATTCCAGTTGTTGAATTATTTCTTATATACTTTCCATTATTGTACTTGTTCTTATTCTTAGAAAAAAAAAGTTCATTCATTCAGTTATATATTGTGCTAGAGAGCTTGGATAAGTTAAAGTTATTATATTGAGAAAAAGCTCGCATCATTAGTTTCGGATAGTGTTAATTCTGGCACTTGTTTGTAATTTAGTAATTAGCTTTATTTTTTTTAAGCTTGGTAATTTATTAAATTAATCTCGATTCTAACCCTCTTTTTCAGCCTCTATCCACACCTTTAACTTAAGCCCCATTACAAACCTGTTAAAGACCTTTTGATTTGTGTATCATCTCATTTATAGTGGTGGAGATTTGATTTTCATGCAAGGCTATGGTAAAAACTTTTCATATTTAACTATTGAGTGCTTAATTATTGAACCTTAAACACTTTGAGAGATTTGAGTGTATCGTTAGTGAGGATGTCAACCTTGCCAATTTGGAATTAAAGGTGATTACTTAGATAAAGGGGGATACCTATGATTTTATGATTGAAATGCTCAATTTGGATTGTTTGAAACTTTAATGTTCTTACAGTCAAGCTCTTAACGTATGATTACTTGTGGACTATTTCGAACATTATTGATGAAAATTATAAGTTGAGAAGGATTTATTTTGATTGTGAATTGAGGATTTTGCTTGAGGACAAGCAAATGCTTAAGTGTGGGAATATTTGATAAATCATAATATATACATATTTTTACCTCATGCTTGGCATATTTATGGATGATTTTTCCTTGGTTTTATTGAGTTCGATACTCCTAATTCTTTAAATTCATGTTTTACACTTAGGTGAGCATAGGAAGGCGAAAAGAGCAAGAAACAGGGCAAAAACGAACAAAATGAGATAATTCAGCGTAGGACACGGCTTAGGCACTTCCACACGAGTGATTCACATGTCCGTGTGTGCTACACGGGTAGATCACACGCCCATGTGTCATGGCCGTGTTGACATTAAATCAAGTCAGAATTGCACACGGACTGAGCATCTTCACACTGGCATGACACACAACCATGTCCCTGTTGAGCCTAAGCCTAATTCTACCCTGAAAAGGCTTATTTTGGGCTAATTTGGGCATTCCAAAGTCTATTTAAACACCCTAGAAGAGAATTAAAGGGACACAGAGAATTGATGGCAGAAAATACTCAAGGACAGCCATCAGAATCACCTCAGAAGCAGGATCTACATCAAGACTGAAGAATTCCATCCAATTTTCTAGAAGTTCTTTGGGTTTCTTTATGTTTTGTTGTTTCCCAACTTTGAGAATTTTTCCATTATTATTATGAACTAAACTCCCTAAAAACCTAAGGGAGATAAAACCTAAGACGGATCTTATTATTATTTGAGTTATATGATAAATACTTGTTCTTTCTTAATTGTGAATTTAACTATTGTTTTAATATTCCAGGATATTAATTCAGGTTTTTGATGTGCTTATTAGTGGAGAAAAAGTCCCTATTTAAGAGTAGATCATTCATAATTAAGCGAAGTTGTATGCAATCCTAGAGATAGGACGACATAAATCTGCCGAATTAGAGTCAAATCTAATACGAGAATCCATAAATCGAGTTAATGCGACAATAAGGGTTTTAATTAGAAAGAGATCTCAATTAATCAACCTAGAGTCAGTTGTTTTTAGTCTCGAGAGAGATATTTACATAAATCAGGGATTTTTATGGATTAAGTGAAGTGAATAAATCGTCTAATTCAAAGGTAATAAGTGAAGTCTAGGTGGATTCTTCCTTGGGTATTGTCTTCTCCATCGGTTTTCTAAAAAGTATTTTCCAACTTTAGTCTCTGTCGCTATCCTAGTTAATTAGATAATTAGTTTTAAATAAAATATTCTCTTAATTTTTAGGCTAGATAATAAAAAGATAGTAATTACTAGTACTTTTAGTCCTCGTGGATACGATATTTCCTGTCTCACCATAACTATACTGTTGTTCAATAGGTGTGCTTGCCTTAGTCGAATTTTTAGTTAGTTTTACGACCATCACTCATCCACATGCCCTAGTGCTTTAAGGAAAACAACCAACCCGTAAATGCTCAAAGCAAATACATCAACCCTTTTCTTCATATCTGGGTGTGCCAAGATCAAATCTCGCAAACTATTCTAAGGGATACATTTAATATCTCCTTTTTTCTTGATCTGGGCTACAACCCATTGCTCACTCATCCCTGTGTTATTCATTAGCTTTTTTAAGAAAGTTGGGATGTTGGCAGCTCTGGAATAAACCTTGTTGGCTCGATTTTTTGGGCAATCATGTAAGGTCATGTATTCTTTCACAGTAGGTACCAAATTAGTTTTTCCAAAAGTAAAACAACTATAGGTGGGATTCCAAAATTGAGCTAGAGCTCAAAACAAGTGCTTGTCCACTTTGATATCGAGTAGATAGGGCAAATCACCATAATTACAGTAAAATAGCTGTTTGATTTCGTCATCCCCTTGGACCCATATCTCTTTCAGTTCTTGGAGATTGTTTTGGGTCACGCTGATACGAGTGAAGTCTCACAATTCTGACACGTACCCTTCTGTCAGACTATCACCTTTCTCTATTTGTGTTTTCTCGGACTATGTTCGGACAGCCGCGTTATCTTCCACTTTATCAAGAAATTCATTCTCCATGGCAAGCTCTCTACTTAGTAACTGAACATGAATCAACACTTTTTTTATGATGGAAAATGCCATGCAATCACATTTAAAGCAAAGCAAAACAAAACAAGTCAGTATATTGCATACTAAGCTAGAACTTGAAGCAAATAAGAAATAATAAATAATAAATAGAGCACATATTCGGGTGACCACTAGGGGTTCGGTGCGGTTCTACTTAGGGTAGGCTCTTAGGGCTCACTATATGCGGTTTGGTTCTAAAGTAAGGGTACCTGAATCGGTAGATTCCTTGATCTTCACCCATTATAGGCTCATATAGACCGAGTTCAGTTCAAGGGAATACATTTCCCTATGGCTATATGGAGATGAAAATCTCACGAAGACATAGGTACGAATGTCTCCCGAAAGCGATCCACTATCCTATACGGAGGTGAAGACCTCATGAAGGAATAGTTTCTCACTCCCAATTAAAAGGGTGTAATTGACCGGTTATGTAATGCAATATGCGAAAATATATCCAAAGACTCAAACTAATAAAGCAAATATATCACAATGATGTAAACCATACAACGAAAGGATCGTAAATTTAAACCAAATTATCAATTTTTGACAAAAAGACAAGAAATAATCGACTCGTGGCTTACTCTCTTATTTTATCCCCAGTGGAGTTGCCAAGCTGCCGAAACCATTTTTTGGGAATAGACCTTTTTTATTTTGAAAATGAAAATAGGAGTCGCCAACAATCTTTTTTATTAAGTATGATCGGATCACCTCGTAGTTTGATCGTTTTAATAAGATGTTCAATTTATTAAAACAATATTTTTTTCGGTCTACAAAAATTCAGAAAACGGGTTTGGGAGTCGGTTACGTACAAAGAAGGATTAGCACCCTCGTAATACCCAAAATTGGTACCTAATTGATTAATTCATGTCTTAGTGTCAAAAGTTGAAAACTTAGAAATAATTTAAAATACGATCCCTCTTTGGACTAATGTTAATTTTATCTAAAATTGCTTGAATAAATCAAAAAGTATTTTTAAGACCCTATCATCTCAAGGCAACGAAATGTCACATCCCGTAAGTTAGGACACGGCACTTTGAATCCTTGAGAATGTGTTTGCCTTTATTTTTTATTTGAAATCTTATGTATTTTAATTTTGAAATGATATTCGATTATTCGAGTTCAACGAGAAAATTGAAACCTGTAAGTTAGGGTACGATTTCTCGAATCTCCCAAATACAGAACATTGCCTATTTTTAGAAATTTGTTTTGAATAATAATAGGTGTAATATTAAAATGATAGGTATTTATCTCATTTTGGGGTATAATATAAAAGCGACTAATTACATTTAAACATAATGCATGGTGTAGTGATTTTAAAATGGTTATACGGATAGAATATTTGAATGCCATATAATAAGTGAATAAAGAAATGTTATGATAATATCAATGTAACTATAACAATAGTAAGAATATTAATCCATGGTATAATATAAATAAAGTGATAAAAATAAAAATAAAAAGTAAAAATAAAAATGCTAGATGCCTTATGATGATTATAAACGTAAATGATGAGAGAATGATAAAAGAAATGACAAAATAGTAAAAATAAGATAAAAAAATAATGATGATAATAATGATAATAAATGAATAAAATGTACAAATAAAAATATAAATAATCTAATTTTGAAAATATGTAAAAAGGGGTAATAAATAAATAGATGAACAAATAATAATAAAATAGTAATAATAATGAAAGCATAGATAAAAAAATCGATGAAAGGAAATAAAAATATTAATAAAAAAGGACGGAATAATAAATAAATGAATACAAGGATTGAAACAAAATAAATAAATAAATAAATGACTAAAATAGAAATAATGAGTAAATGAACAGATAAATGAATAAAGTAAATAGAATAAGGAATAAATAAACAAGTAAATGAATAAATAAATATCGAATCAAAATAAAAAGGTTTTAATAGTAACTCAAATGAAAATAAAAGGAAAAATTGAATAAAATAAAAAAATAAAAGGGCTAAAATGTAATGCACGAAAACAAGCGAGGACTAATTAAGAAATTATCCCGATCCTCTAAACACGCGTCCCTTCTCCAGGAGATCAGCGAGCCAAGGGCTAAATTGAAATGCGCAAAAAATTCAGTAGTCAAATCTATAAAATAAAAAAGGACTAAATTGAAGCGCGCCGCAAAAGCGGAAGGACCATTCGCACAAATATACCCTTAGACAAAAAAACGCGCGGATTCTCTGGTGGATTGGGTCAGCGCCCAAGTCAGGGATGAAACAACGTTGTTTTTTGGCTATTGGAATCAGCCTTAAAATGACGCCATTTTACAGGGCTTATAAAAGTTAATTTTTTTTTTTTGAAAAATTTCATTCTTCCAACCCTTTCCAAAAAAAACAAGAAAAAACTCTCTCAAACTCTCTCACCCTCTCCCTTTCTTCGGCCATGGCTCCGACCATTGGCCACCGTGGCGGCCGCTAGTAATTAGCGACGCCGCCGCCTTCTATGGTGGCCAGAGACTAAAAAAACCCCCTTTTTATTTTAAAAGGAAAATCCCGATTTTGAAGGCACTACCTTCCACTCGAAAACACGAGAAGAGAACTTCTGATTAAAACCCTTCGGCCTCGATTATGAGTTTTTGACGCCGGAAAAAACTCCAACGATGGGGAGACGAAGCATCTCAGGGGAATTTCTCTTCCACTTTTCCCCTTTTGTATATATATTTTATATATATTTTCAATATTAGAAACAAAATGAAAGTAGTCACCTTTTGTAAATTTTTTGTATTTGACTTTCTGTGTAAAAAAAAAAACTATATGGATGGATCTGGCTTTTATAGCCATTTACATATATTATTTTTTTTTCCTTTTTTCTTTCTCTATCTCGCTACTGTTTGCTACTGTTTCCTTGTGTGGTCTCTGTTTCTTTCCTTTTTGCAGGCATCCATGGAAAGTTAACGGAGGCGGGAAAGGCGGTCTTCTTGCCTTTTTGTTGAAAGGGCGACAAACCTCAGGACGAGGAGCCTCAGGATGAGCATGCTAACGTGGCTGAGGGCAACGACGCGCCTAGAGCTAGGGTTTTTTGTTTTGCTGAGAATGTTTAAGTTTTTGGGCCATTTGGGCCATTAGGGTTTTTTGTTATTGGGCTCTTTTGGGTTATTGGAAATTTGGGCTGTTATATTTTGTAATGGATCTTTTTTTTATATTTTGGACTCTATCATTTTTTGCCTAAATTTTTGTGATTTGGGCCCGGGCAAAATTGGGCTATTACATAGTTCTCATAACTAGTGATTTAGATATTAATCAAAGGCGTTGGTCAATTAATAATTTCTCTAAACTATTATGCACAAAAATAACAAGCTTTTAAAAAGGTTTTTTCAACTCAATGAATAAAAGAACTCATCAACTTTAGCAATATGAATTGTCTTAACTGCATAATATGAAATTAATTATTTAAACAAACAATCTTGCAAACGACAGGTTTCAAGTTGATAACCCATATGTGATTATTTTGTAGATACATCTACCAAAATCATATAATATCAAAACCATCCACATGGTGGATGAATGAGCCCATATTTATTTCAGAAATGCACAACATTAAATCTCAATTTTAGCTAGTGAGTTTCAAATAAACAATTTTCATTGAGAACAAGTAACATATGAGAATTCTTTAAATTAAATAATCTTTTGGTTCTTTAATGAATGTATACATGAATTCTCAATTAATTTTTGCATCATATATGATTCGGGATGGTTTAATTGGTTACACCAAGTAGTAAATGTAATTGTATCAATAAACTTCTGATTTACTTTAACATGCATTTCAATTGTACTAATAATATTAATATAAACTGTGACAAATTTATAATTTTACTGTAATTCCTTTTACATATAAGTATTATTGTTACATTTACTACTAGAAATGCCTAAATCAATGTGAAGTCTATAATGCCACTAAGTTAACAAAATAAATATAATTTCCAAACAATTATATGCAATATTCGCTTGAGGAATATGCCAAAATCTTCAAATATCCAAATTGACTTTAATGATAAAAAATGATTATAAAATTTATTATATTTATTGCAAATATTCACTTTAAGGAATGTGCAAAATAAAATAATTCGAGACAATAATGTAAGCATATATCATATTTCTTACCAATAAAATTATATAGATATCATCTGCTTCAAGGAATGATAAATTAGTATAAATAATTGAGCATTCTGTACTAAGAATAAATATTTGACAACATTTTGAATCATTCATCTCCTTCTTATCAATTTGTTAATAATGACAATAAGTTAAATTTACATAATTGTTATGTATTGCTATTTTCACTTTAGGGCATGGAGCAAAACTGGTGGAACGAATAACTCGTTATTTTTTTTGGCCATGAGAAGATATGAGATCAATTCAAAATACTTTTAAAGTCCATTTAACGAGAGTTTTGCATAATCAATTCACTACCAAGAATAACTAGCTAGATCATGGATAGAAACAAGCCTGAATTAAATATATGAATAAAAGTCACATCTCAAACAGAAAAATATGACATAATGAAAAGTTAGAATTTTTTTCTTTCATAGTTATCATTGTAAACATGCACGAAATTTAATTCAAAATCCAATCATCTATGAAACAACCTGTTTCCAGTGAAATCGGAACAATGATTTTAGAACCACAAATCTGAAGTCAAAAAATCTATTTTATTGTTATTTTATGTTCTAATGCATGATAGAAATACCGTATAAAAATTTCGTTAAGAAATTGTACAGTTTACATACTTAATTTGATAAAAGGGACTAAATTGTGTAAAGTGCAAAAGTTGTGTTCTAATAGCTAAATGTATTAAATAGCTATATAATTTTAAATTGGGGGTCCTTATATAGTAATTAGCCATTAAAGTTGTTTCTGGATAAGCATGAGCAGTCATTATTGGAAATTGAATGAATTATTAAGGTTAATTTTGGAAATTAGTGATTAAAGTTATGATAAATAAAATAAAATAAACTATTATCATCATCTTCCATCAAAATTAAAAAAAAAAACTAGCCATGGAAGCTTGAAATTTAGGTAATCTTATTTTGCTCAATTAGGTATGTATTTTTATTCCGTTTTTGATGATTTCTATATTTTCGGGATCGTTGTAGCTTTAATCTTGCTAGCCCGGGGATTAGTTGGCAAAACTGCTAAAGTATTAGGGTTTTACCATTGATGAACATACTTTGATGATAGAAAATGAATGGTTGTTGTTAGATAAACAACTTTTGTAAAGAGATTTTTGGTGAAATCATCAATTAGTGGATAAATTGAAAAAGGTGATAAATTTATGGTAAAATTTGTGAAATTGAGAATTATATGGGCTGCTATTAATATGTATAAAAATTGGTTAGGCTTGAGTAAGGATTAAATTGCATGAAATTTATTTTCGAGATTAGGGATTGAATTACAAAGGAATTAAAATTATAGGGCAAAATGGTAATTTTGCCAAAATTTCCATTTTGGATTAAATTGAATGAGAATTATATTGAAATAAGTTAAATTCATTCATATAGATCCTGTCAGACCTCGTATAGAGTTAGATCGAGGCAAAGAGAAAATATCGGATGAGTTGTCTACGTATCTCTGTACATTTATCGAGGTAAGTTCGTGTAATTAAATTGTAAATTTATATGTTTTAAATTGAATTATATGTATGTGATTTGTATAATTTCTATGTTTAAATATTGATCACATATCCGACAGTTACCGAGTCCCGTTTGAGCCTTAGGAATTTGTAGGATACAAATGACATGTCATTAGGGTTACTGATTTGGTTGAGGCCCTACATGTGTTGCGGACACACCACAGCTCGTATGAGCTTACAGATTTGCAGCTCGTGAGAGCTTACGATTCTCAGCTCGAATGAGCTTTTACCAATTCACAACTCGTGACAGCATACCGATTCATAGCTCGAATGAGCATACATGTATATGAATTGACGGATTACAGTTCAGTACACCTCTAGTGCACTACCCATGTATCCAATGATATTCTAAATGGTTCAACGGGCAATGTTCTATTATGAGACAATATGAGTTCGATACGAACTATTACAGGTAAATACATGAAATACATGGAAAAACATGGAAATGATATTACATGATATATTGAAACATGAAATGGATGATACATGTATATGAAACTTGCTTAGTGGTTATGTTTATCCATGTTTATTGGCTATTATGTGTTTTACATGGCTAACATGTTGAGGATATGTATTTAGGCTTTTGGCCAAATTGGTTTGGATATACTTTGTATGCTTACCTTAAATGTGATTAAATGGTAAGTTAATTTCTTTGTTATATGAACTTACTAAGCTTAAATGCTTACTCCGTGTTATTTTTCGTGTATTATAGTAATTTGGAAGCTCATTCGGGTTGGAAGCGTGTCGGAGCTATTTCACATTATCTATCGACTCTTTTGGTACTTTCGGATATTTAAATTTGGTTATAATGGCATGTATAGGTTGATTTGGCCAATGTTGGCATATAAGTGTTTTGTTGAGATTAGCCACTTAAATGGCTTGTGTTTGGTATATTTTGATGTATATATATATGTGGTCTTATCATATTGATGTTTGTTAGAATGGTATATTTGGTACTATTTGGGAGTATATATATATTTGGTTATTTAGGTAAGTTTGGATACTTGGTTGATAGTTTTTAAGTTGTCATTTGAGGTGCCTAAGGGCATATTGGTTGTATGTGGTGATAATACATGTTTAAGACTTGATTTGTAGCTTGTTTTGAATGTCTTGTTATGACTTGTTGATGTGCAATATGTTGAGTTTAGGTTGGTGTCAAATTAGGTGAGTAATGTGGCTTGGAAAATGGCCTATTTTCATCCACATGGCCAGAGACATGGGCGTGTGTCTTAGCCGTGTGTGACATACGACCAGGTGACACGGTGTCCCCTGTATCTTCTTAAGAATGCAAGCCAGTATGCTCACAAGGCCTAGCACATGGGCGTGTAACTTGGTCGACCCAAGTCAGAAAGTTACACGGGTACCGACATGGGCTGGGTCACGGCCGTGTGTACCTATTTCGAATGTCCACACGATCTAACCACAAGGCTGTGTGACCCTTGTAGCTTTGAAAATTTTCAATGTTTTTTGAAAAATTCTCTAAGAACTTGATCTAGTCTGGACTTGTTTCTAATGCGTATTTTGGGACTTGAGGGCTCGTATAAGGGACAATATGTTTAATTTTGGTTTGTTTCTGACATGAATGTATATTATTTGAAATGTTTGTTTATTTGATCTATTAACTATGGTAATGCTCCATAACCCTGTTCCAGCGATGGATACAGGTTAGGGGTGTTACAATTCATGCTCATAGAACTTTACAATTGCTCATGTCATTTCTCTAAATAATTAAGAAATGAAATAATATAAAATGTATGAACTATTACATTTAACAATACTTTGAACTAAATCAAATCCGAATAAAATTTATTGGTTTATTAACACAAATTTGCATACTAGATATGTTTTAATCAAATATATTATTTAATTATAAAACCTACTATAGACATAAATAAATCACTTCGTTGATTATAAACCTACTATAGACACAAATATATTATTTATGGGCCTTTATATGCCTTCGAGTTTAATGGCTCCTTAATTCATGGTTGCTATTGGCTCCATTAGTCAAAATTTCCAAAAGTTCTTCATTTGAATTTTATTTAAAATCAAATAATCTACAGGAAAAGAAAACCACTAAATTTTCCAAAAAAATTCAAGAGATCTTTTCCTTACATATTTTTTGAACTGTTTTCGGTGATAGACGAAGGTAAGGCTACAGTTTGTTAATCATTGCAGTCATGCTACTGCCGTGCTCATCTTGTTGTTGTATCCTGGGAGACAGTCGATCAACATTTCTCCAACACCAAAGGAACGACCGAATCTATCTTAAGGAAACTGTGAAAACATACCTCAACTACCAATCCGTTTTTTCCTTCCTACTTACGAGTATAATATTTCGATCCAGTCTTTATTTTTGTTTTTTAGATTATATATATATGTATATCTATATTGTTCTGGTTTGATCTTGTGATTTAAATAAATATTTTACATTACTATTTATTTCACTAACGTGTGTGCAACATTTATTACATATTGTTACATTCTCTTCAGGGAATAGTTAGGTTTCATGATTAAGAACTTTTTTTCAATCATAAGTAAACATGATTTTTAACTCTTGAATTCTTTTGCACGATATTGCTACTGTAGGACTACATTTGAAGTATGAAAAGTTGAATAAGTTTTCTCCTGCAAGTTTTCATTAGTAATATTTTTCACTTAATTTTAATTGAGAACTTATTCTGAATCCTATAGAATTATACTAATAGTTTTAAAAAGTTTCAATTTCATGTGCATCTAACCATAACGAGGTTTAGGTAGAATTACCATATTCTATTGCTCATATTTTTATAACTCTTGAAAAGAGTTATATTCTAGACTTCTAAACTGAAGTATTTTCTTGTAATTAAGAAAATATGTTTACATTTTAAACTTATTACTAGAGCATTACATATTAAAGCTTGGATTATGTTTTAACTGTAAAAATATGTTACTTTTAATTTTTGGGAAAAAGTTTGGTAGTCTTTGGTAGTAGGTGCAGGTAGGATGAAAGAGGCAAGAAGAGGAAAAGAGAACGAAGGATGTGAAACATTGGCATTGTAATGCCCCATACCCGAGACCGTCACCGGAGTCAAATATGAGGTGTTAACGGACTTAATTCATTACTTATACAGCTCAAACAATTTATTTTTAAAACTTCCAGACAAGCTGGCAATCTGCGTTATAGTTGCTTAAAAATTCATATCTCGAGTTTCGAATCTCGAAATTCAATTCTGTAAATTTTTCCTGAAACTAGACTCATATATATATCTAATAATATTTTTTCTAGAATTTTTGGTTGGGCCAATTAGTACAGTTTATTAGTTAAAGTATCCCCTGTTTCAGGGTTCAATTTCTCTGACCTCTGTGTATAATTTAAAACCTAGTAGTACAAGTTGTCTAACATAATTTAAAACCTCATATTCTATCATAAAACACCAAAATACACAAATTTCACCTATGGGTATTTTTCCAAATATGAACCCTAGGTTGAATTATTGCTAGCATAAGCTTAATCGAGCTACCGGGATTTCAAAAACGTAAAGAACATTAAAAACGAGGCTTAGAATCACTTCCTATGGAGCTTGGTAGCTTGAAATAAACCCTAGCTATGGAGAACCCTTGAAATTTTGGCCTCATGAAGAATATGGACAAAAATTGGCTTTTAATTTTGTTTTTAATTCATTTTAATAACTGAATGACCAAAATGCCCTTCCTACTAAACTTTCAAAAAAATTTCATCCATGTCTAATTTTTGTCCATAGACTTAGAAATTGGTTAAATTGATATTTAAGACCTCCTCATTAATATTCCAAAGCAATTTCATACTAAAAACTCCTAGAATGCAAGTTTTGCAAATTATTCGATTTAGTCCCTAATTTCAATTTAAGCACTTTAGGCATAGGATTTCATCACAAAATTTTCACACAATCATGCAATCATATCATAAATGTCAAAATAATTATAAAATAGTTATTTCTATCTTAGATTTGTGGTCACGAAACCACTATTCCATTTAGGCCCTAATTCGGGATATTACAACTCTCCATTCTTTAAGGATTTTCGTCCTCGAAAATCTTACCAGTAAACAGGTGTGGGTATTGGTTTCTCATAGTTTCCTCAGGTTCCCATGTAGTCTCTTCTACCCCGTGCTTTTGCCACTACTTTCACGAGAGCGCCACTTTTATTTCTTAGTTGTTTGACTTCTCGAGCTAAAATCCTAATCGGTTCTTCTTCGTAAGTCATATCTAGTCGTAGCTCAACTTCTATCGGTGAAATTATATGTGAAGGATCCAAACGATACCGACGTAGCATAGATACGTGGAAAACATCATGCATCCTCTGTAATTCAGATGGCAATGCTAACCAATAAGCTACTGGTCCAATTCTTTCAATTACTTCTTACGGTCCAATAAAATGCAGACTTAACTTGCCCTTCCGTCCAAATCTAAGGACTTTCTTCCATGGAGACACTTTCAAAAATACCTTATCACCAACTTGAAACTCGATTTCCTTTCGTTTCAAATCCACATAAGATTTTTGTCTATCTGAAGCAGGTTTCAAACAATCTCGAATCACTTTCACCTTTTTTTCGGTTTCTTTTATTAGATCAACTCCATAAATCTGATTTTCCTTGAGTTCAGTCCAATACAATGGCGTCTGACATTTACGACCATACAATGCTTCATAAGGTGCCATCTTCAAACTCATCTGATAACTATTATTATAAGTAAATTCTACCAACGGTAAGTACCTTTCCCAACTACCTTGAAATTCCAATATACAACAACTAAGCATGTCTTCAAGAATCTGAATTACTCTCTCTGATTGTCCATCAGTTTGTGGATGAAAGGCAGTGCTGAAATTTAACTTCGTACCTAATTCCTCTTGCAACTTTTGCTAAAACCGTGAAGTAAATCTCGGATCTCTATTCGAAATGATTGAAAAAGGTATTCCATGAAGTCTAACAATCTCACAGATATACAATTCAGCCAACTTATTAAGAGAATAATCAATACGTACCAGAATAAAATGAGCCGATTTAGTCAGTCTGTCAACTATTACCCAGATGGCATTTTTCTTCCCCGGAGTTAACGGCAACCCTGATACAAAATCCATAGTAATCCGATCCCATTTCCATTCAGGAACCATGATAGGCTGGAGTAATCCCGAAGGTACTTGATGTTCAGCTTTCACTTGTTGACAAATTAAGCACTTTGATACAAACTCGAAAATATCTCTTTTCATTCCACTCCACCAATACATTTTCTTCAAGTCATTATACATTTTCGTACTGCCCGAGATGAACCGCTAAACAACCATTATGTGCTTCATGCAAAATATTTTTAATCAACTCATCATTTTTCAGTACACAAATCTAGTTTTTAAACATTAAGCAACCATCAGAATTGATTCTGAAATCTGATCTCGTATCAGCTTCACACTGCTTTCTCTTAGCTTGCAAATCTTGATAATTTTTCTGAGCTTCACAAATCTCTTGTAAAAACATCGGTCTTGCTCTTAACTTTGCTAGAATCGAGCCATCATCTGATAACTTTAACTGAGTGTTCATAGCTTTCAAAGCAAATAACAACTTTCTGCTCAAAGCATCAGCAACCACATTCGCTTTTCCCGGATGATAGTCAATAACAAGCTCGTTATCTTTCAACAACTCCAACCATCTTCGCTGTCTCAAATTCAAGTCTTTCTGTGACATCAAGTACTTTTGATCTGTATATACTCGGCACTTTTCACCATACAGATAATGTCTCCAAATCTTTAAAGCAAACACTATAGCAGCCAATTCCAAATCATGAGTCGGATAATTCCTTTTGTGAGATTTTAACTGTCTCGAAGCATAAGCCACCACTTTTCCTTCTTGCATAACTACACATCCTAAGCCATTTCGAAAAGCATCACTATACACCACAAATTCTTTACCTGATTCGGGTTGTACCAACACTGGTGCTTCAGTTAATAACTTTTTCAATTCTTCAAAACTCTGTTGACATTCTTCCGTCCATTCAAATTTAACATCCTTTCGGAGTAGTCTAGTCATAGGCGCAGCAATTATAGAAAATCCATTTACAAACCGCCGATAATACCCAGCTAGCCCTAAGAAACTTCTAACCTCGATTACATTTTTTGGTGGTTTCCAATCAACAATGGCTGAAATTTTACTAGGAACAACCCGTATACCATCACCTGAAACAATATGACCTAAAAATCCAACTTCCCGAAGCCAAAATTCACTTTTACTGAACTTAGCATACAGCTGCTTATCTCTCAAAGTTTGCAAAACTATCCTCAAGTGCTCAACATGCTTTGTCTCATCTTTTGAATAAATTAAGATGTCATCTATAAACACCACAACAAATTTTTCCAAGTATGGCCGAAATATGCGATTCATTAAATCCATAAACACAGCAGGAGCATTTGTCAACCCGAATGGCATAACTAAAAATTCATAGTGACTGTACCTTGTTCTAAAAGCAGTTTTAGGCACATCCGACTCTTTTACTCGCAGCTGGTAGTACCCAGATTTCAAGTCAATCTTTGAAAACCATGTCGCTCCTTTTAGCTGATCAAACAAATCATCAATTCTTGGCAACAGATACTTGTTTTTGATTGTCACCTTGTTTAATTGTCGATAGTCAACACACAATCTCATAGAACCATCCTTCTTTTTCACAAATAACACGGGAGCACCCCAGGGTGAAAAACTCGGTCTCACAAAGCTTTTATCAGTCAACTCTTGCAACTGCGACTTTAATTCTTTCAACTCTGCTGGTGCCATTCTATACGGAGCAATCGAGATCGTAGCTGTTCCTGGTATCAATTCAATACTAAATTCTACTTCCCTAACTGGAGGCAAACCCGACAATTCTTCTGGAAATACATCCGCAAATTCTCACACAACTGGCACTGATTCAACTTTCTTTTCAATTTCTTTTGTATTAATTACATATACCAAATAAGCTACATAACCCTTTCTCAAATATCTCTGAGTCGACATCGAAGAAATCATACTAGATAATGCCTCTGATTTGTCTGGTTCAACCCGCAGAATTTCACCACTTTCACACTTTAATTCTATAACCTTTTGCAATTTACTATAGCATCATGCAATGCCAACCAATCCATACCCAAAATAACATCAAATTCATCAAACGAAAACAACATCAAGTCAGCCGGAAAGTAATGACCCGAATCATTAAAGGGCATTTCTTGCATACTTTATCAACTATCGCACATTTGCCTAACAGATTCGACACTCTAATCATAAATTCTGTGTTCTCAACAGGTATATTCATACTAGACACCAATTTCATGCACACATATGAATGAGTAGAACCGGGATCAATCAAAGCAATAACATTAACATCATAAAGAGAAAATATACTATTAATCACGTCAGGTGATGAAGCATCTTCACTTGCCTTTATAGCATAAGTTCTAGCTGGAGCCCTTGCTTCAGATTTAGCTGCTGAATCTCTGGCTACATTCTTGCTGCTTGCTTCATTTCTAGCTTTTCTTGACTATCTTCCCCTCGAGTCTGCACCACTAGCTTTTACACTCTGAAATTTTTCTTTCTCGACTCTTTCTGGGCAGTCTCTAATAAAATGATCCGGAGAACCACACCAAAAACATTCATTCGCTCTACATGGGCCAAAATGATTTCTGCCACACCACTGGCACTCGGGCTTAACAAATCTCGTATTTCCCATACTAGCCGCAGAAGTAGTCTGAGTTTTAGGACCCACATTTTGCTTCTTAAAATTTCCATATGATTTTCCAGCCAAAACCTGTGAACAAGGATTCATATTTCTAGATTTTCTGGATTGCTGCGAGAATGAACTACTCGTCAGTCTTTTCTTCCAATTTCTAGTCTAGGCCTCTACTTTTTTCTTCTCTTTAAGTAGTTCTTCAGCCTTGCAAGCTCGATCAACTAGTACTACCATTTCTTTTATTTCAAGAATCCCAAAAAATACTTTGATGTCTTCATTGAGTCCGTCTTCAAATTGCCTGTACATTTTAGCCTCTGTAGGAATATATTCTCTAACATACTTACTCAACCTGACGAACTCCCTTTCGTATTAAGTAACTGTCATGTTTCCCTGCTTCAATTCAAGAAACTCTTTACGCTTTTGATCAACAAATCTTTCACTGATGTATTTCTTCCGAAATTCTTCTTGAAAGAACTCCCAAGTTACTTTCTCTTTCGATACTACTAAAGTCAATATCTTCCACCAATGATAAGCTGAATCCCTCAATAATGATATAGCACATTTCAAGCATTCCTCAGGTGTGCAAGACAATTCATCAAATACCCGAATAGAAATCTCAAGCCAAAACTCAGCTTTCTCGGTATCATCATCAATATTTGCCCTGAATTCTTCGAACCCTTGCTTACGGATTCTGTCAACTGGAGTTCTGTGAAATTTCATCAGATTTATGCCTTGAGACATCAGGGGTACAAGTTGAGGAATCGGGGGAGGTGGGGGAGGTTGTGCACTCGGGTTCGTACGAACGAACTTAGTTTACCAGGCATTCATCATCTGGAGAAAGGCTTCCTGAACCCTTTCTCCTCCTCCTTGACCAATAGTAGGAGGTGGATTTTCAGTTGGCACCGCCCCTTCAGCCGGAGCTGATGCATTACTCTCTACATCATCAGCCGCAACTAGATCGGGATCCATTTACTATAAAAAAATCATTTAAAAGGTCAGAAGTCGTCACACTATCACAATATATATATGGCATGTATAGCAAAACCCGTAAATACAACACATTAGTCTGAGAACTGACTAAACCTGCTCTGATACCACCAAATGTAATGCCCCATACCCGAGACCGTCACCAAAGTCGAATACGAGGTGTTAACGGACTTAATTCATTACTTATACAGCTCAAACAATTTATTTTTAAAACTTCCAAACAAGTTGGCAATCTGCGCTATAGTCGCTTAAAAATTCATATCTCGAGTTATAAAACTTGAAATCCAATTCTATAAATTTTTCCTAAAACTAGCCTCATATATCTATCTACTAATTTTTTTCTAGAATTTTTGGTCAAGCCAATTAGTACAGTTTATTAATTAAAGTCTCCCATGTTTTAGGGTTTGACTTCTCTGACCTCTATGTATTATGAATCAGATTTCTCTCTGTACAGAATTTCAATGACTATGCTATTTGTTTCTCTTAAAACTAGACTCAATAAGGAATCTTTAAATATAAATAATGACTTCTAATTATTTTTTTACAATTTATGGTGAATTCTTAAATTCAGAACAGGGGATCCAGAAATCACTCTAGCTCTGTTTCACAAAAATTCAAATATCTCATAAAATATAATTCATATACTTGTTTTGTTCAATCCATATGAAAATAGACTCATTAATCTTTGATTCCTTAACTTATTCATCATTTAAGTCAATTTCTACTATTTTTAGTGATTTTTCAAATTCACATTATTGCTACAGAAATATTCTGTTTTATAACAAATTTCACTTTATTATAGATTTCCATGGACTAAATAGCATTTTAAACATACATGGCATCAAATATGATTTAGATTGGCCATTCCAATGGCTAATCATTCACAAACCCTTTTCTTACCAAACCATAACCATGTCATAAAATCATTTACACAAAGTGAGTATTTTGCCATACATGCCACATTCAAAATACACAAGCCATTTTACCAATTTAGGCCTTCGGATAGTGTGAATGAGTCTTCGACCTATCCCGATTCTCAAGCCGGCTTGTCAACAACTACAATGAATGAAAAGGAGGGGGTAAGCATAAATGCTTAGTAAGTTCACATGCAAATAGCAAGTAACATAATCATGCAATTCCACATAAAACATCATTTGCATAAACAACATCATGACATTCGTGTTTCGTTTGCATTTAATATCTTTCTACGATTTCATCATACCAAGTTCTCAACCCGAGGATTTAAGCACATACCTGTCAAATTTTCTCATTCACCACACTTACCAATATATCACCTTCGTTTTAGGCATTCTTCTCATTCACTTAAGATTCACCCGTTGAACACATCGGAATATAATTCGAATACGCGAATTTCATGAACGTAAGTGCCATACCCGTAGCTAGACAAACTCAATAGCCTGCGGAACTTATGTAGCCAAGCTACCATCTAACTCGCCCATAAGTGAACTCGGACTCAACTCAACGAGCTCGGGCGTTCGCATCCATAAGTGAACTCGGACTCAACTCAACGAGCTCGGATATCTAGTTACATCTCACGAACTCAGACTCAACTCAACGAGTTCGAAACTCAAATATCCTAGTGACATGTTACTTGTATTCTAATCTATTCCCAAGGTTAAATTATTGCCAGCATAAGCTTAATCGAGCTACCGGGATTCCAAAGATGTAAAGAACATTAAAAACGGGGCTTGGAATCACTTACTATAGAGCTTGGAAGCTTGAAACAAACCCTAGCTATGGAGAACCCTTGAAATTTTGGCCTAATGAAGAAGATGGACAAAAATTGGCTTTTAATTTGTTTTTAATTCATTTTAATAACTAAATGACCAAAATGCCCTTCCTACTAAACTTTCAAAAAAATTCCATCCATGTCCAATTTTTGTCCATAGACTTAGAAATTGGTCAAATTGCTATTTAAGACCTCCTCATTAATATTCCAAAGCAATTTCATACTAAAAACTCCTAGAATGCAAGTTTTGCAAATTATTCGATTTGGTCCCTAATTTCAATTTAAGCACTTTAGGCATAGGATTTCATCACGAAATTTTCACACAATCATGCAATCATATCATAAACATTAAAATAATTATAAAATAGTTATTTCTATCTCGGATTTGTGGTCACGAAACTACTATTCCATTTAGGCCCTAATTCGGGATATTATAGCCATGGAAAATGGTGGGATAGATTGCCAAAAGAAATGTCATGGCAATTCCAGGAAGATGACACAGCACTCAATCCACGTCACTCTTAGCTAGTTGTATATGTACCAGATAAATCACCCTGAAAAAGAAGAGCAAAATATGTGTGCCGAGAGGGATATATCTACCCTATAAAAGGAGGAGAGAGAAGAGAAGAAGGACACATGGAGTGAGGAGAAAAGAAAAGGAGAGAGGTTCCTCTCTCTACAATAGAATCTTGTGGAGAAATTGTGTGGAAAATTTAGAAGAGAAGAAAATGGTAGCAGTTAGAAAGAGGAGATCACAGTCGCGAAGAAGGGGAAGAGAAATCTGCCTTAGGTTTTGAGTAAAATCTTGAGAAGAAGTTGGAGTGTAGTGAGAACTTCCTGCAGTTATGTCTTTGTTCTATATTTCTTGGTTTTAATTTCTGTGATTTGTGAAAATTAAGTAATGTTGATGAATGATTTAATTTTGGATTTCATTGCCTAACCCATAAGCTAAATTATCTTTGGGTTGGAATTATTTGGGTGAATATTGAATTATCTATAATGTTCATGATATGATTTTGATTAAAATTATTGTTTTATTCTATTTATGCTTATTTTGAATGCATGCATAGAAGCTCTAGATATAGTTGACTGTATGTTATGTTCTTATATGGATTTGAATCTGAAAGGATTAAATACATCAGATTATTAATCGATTGATACTGGTGAGTATTTGAAAGAATAATTACAACACTCTAGACATAGAAGTTGCGATCTATACAGGTAAAGAACCTTAGTGTGGCTATCACTATGAGTCTTGTAGACATATACAAACTTAGGATAATAACTAAAGTCTTACTTTCTAAAAAAGTAGATTGCAGTAGCAATTCTCTGGGTAGTAGTTAGTCAAAATTTTTCCATGGCATTATTATGTTAAGAAAATATTCCCTAAGTAATTTCAACATTTATCATTCAACAACAGAAATAATTTTCACTTATTCTTTGTGAATTGCCACGACATTTAGATTGCTTTGTCATTTTTTCAGTTATAATTGATATTATTAGTTCATTCATTAATTCCCTTCATCAATTTATACTCTGTTTCTTTTGTACAGTTTAATTAGTTAA
Organism: Gossypium arboreum; assembly: GCF_025698485.1. Lineage (NCBI taxonomy): Eukaryota > Viridiplantae > Streptophyta > Magnoliopsida > Malvales > Malvaceae > Gossypium > Gossypium arboreum. The sequence continues at coordinate 32,546,842 of NC_069077.1, forward strand.
ATCTACAATAAAACTTTACCAATTGTAATTAATTTTTGATCCCTGTGGAGATGATATTCACTCATCATTATATTACTTGAATCGACGTGTACACTTGCATATTTGCATTACATATTTGCACGCAACAATTTTTCTTTTAAATTATTCCACAATTTAAGTAGATCTTTCACAGTCAAATATTTTGCTTTCAACCCCTTAACAAGGATGATGACAAAAGAAGATCACAAAGATAGTCACAATCAATTCAATTTAATAACAACAGTAATAAATATAAATCAATAACTCAATCCTCTCTTTTTTCATCATTTCAAAATGGACATTTATAACAATAGTGGTTCATATGAAATATAATTTGTTCTTCATTCACAATCTCAATATGAGATTCATTACAATGAATATCTTTTAAAATCAATGTATTAACCATCATAAATTTTGTTCTTTTTAGATATTGATATATTAGCTCTTTTGGAGCTTTCAACTAATTTTGTACTACCAAATACTGAAAGAATATTGGTTTAAATTTTATTTTATGCTTGTGTTCACTTTAGGGAATGCAAAAAATTTATAGGACAAACTTATAAACGTCCCAATAGATTTTTATTTCATAATCACCATCATCTTCACTCTAGTTATTATCACGTACTATTACAAGTATCAAAACAATCATTGCATTAATGATAACATTTACATATTTATAATAAAAATAATTTAATCATAATATAAATTGTGTATAATAAAACAATATGTAAACCATATTTTCTCTATGTTATATATCTATAATGAAAAGCAAGTATCATATTATGATGAAAATTAAAGGAGATGCATATTAAATACATAGAACACTTATAATGAAAGTTTATAAGCAAAGATGTAGAGTACAGTATATGTAAAGCATCAAATCACCTCATCCTATAGATATATATTTTCATGCATAATATGTATTTTAATCATGCTAACATATGATTATAATAACTTACCCAAATTAATATACGAGGATTAGTATATGCATAAACCTCAATAGTTTTCGTATCAAAATCAGAGTTTAAGGTATTCTACATTTTTTAAATAACAATTTAGCATCCATGGAAACATTGAATTCAACATAAAAAAATATCTTTTGACACAAACACCATTGTTTCAAAATATATTTTCTTTTGCAATTAATAATGTTAAAGATTGAAATTTTTTTTACCAAATTTTGAGCATTAAAGACACAAGAGTTTCCTTCAGTGCCTTGCAAAAAAATCAACTACGATTAAATTATTCAAATTTCTTGGTATTGTAATAAAAATTGAGTAGGAAAATAATTAAGACTAACTTAAAGTTTGGGCGTGTAGATACCTTAACAAAAGTTGCAAGCGGATATTATAAAAGCGCTCTTATAGTCAATAATGGGAAAACGTGACACATGATTAAATGAAATTTCTCTTCGTTTAATTTTATTGACACCATCAACGAAACTATCAATTCTTCCTCCTTTCTCGAACTATTTGTTGGAAGGCCTTGGGCTCATTACTATATTTTAGTTCCATAAAGCACAAACCTCAATTGAAATAGCAACAACTCTAAAAGGCAATCGATAACAATAAATTTGAGGATATTTTACAGATAAAAACAATTAAAAGGGAACCATATTGATAACATGTTATAAAATAAAAAGATAGAGAGTAAAGAACAAAGAAAATGAGACAGTAAAAGAGAGAGAGCGTATTTTATGGATCAAAGAGAATAATCTACAATGCTCCTCCAAAGTCTATATTTTGATAGACATCCACTTAATAATAAAATATTCATAACACTTAAACTTTTAATAATCTAGTAGTATAAAAAATCTAACAACTTTGAAATATCTTGAAAGTTCTAAAGAAATGTAATAATATATATCACTCCCCAAACTTCCCACGTTTACTAGCAAAGTTAGGAGCTGTAAAAATATTCAAAGATGAGTGAGTTTAACTACTTAGTAAATAACAGGCATTTCCCTTAGTTGGTTAAGCAAGCACAAAAGCATTTAGGCCATATTTTTTTTTATTAAAATGATGTAATTGTAAATTTTATGGATAATTCATAAAAAATAATTCAAAACATATTCCATATCAAAACTTTAGTAAAGACAAATTAATAATTTGTAAAATACCGATAGATAAAAATTAACTCTTTTTTTATAGGTGGGGGTGCGATAATACATCTAAGAAATTATTCCATCGAACATATTCTCCCTGGGATCCAATAATAGTGACATGGACTAAGTCCCTATCCAAGCCAAAGAACTTACTCCGAATAGTCTTGACAAATGATGACTGACATGAGATTCGGCATTTTTGAACCATGAAATGCTCAGTTTCCATTTCGGTTGTAGGTGTAACCAACCCACTATTAAGGATAGAGTAGAAAGAAATAATAGAAAAAGGGCTCTAGTATAAAGATCTTCATTAGTACGTAACCCGATTGTATACCACCACTGATAAACACAAGAGTAAGCGATATTCACTGGACCAGGAGCACCCCCATCTAGTAAAAGCTTCCACTGCAGGTTGACCAAAATGAGGATTCCAAATTGCATGAGCAATCAGCCTTACATGTAAAAGATCCTGTACCCATGCCTCAAAATTTCCCTACCAAGCCACATGAAACAGATTTTCGGAAGTCCACAGAAAAAATTATTGCTAATTACTTGAAGTGAGAAGCAAAAATTTTCTGATAAAGACGTTCCTTAGTAATATTATCATGACACTTGAAGTCATCCGTGGTAGCAGTACCAAACCAAATACGATGAGTAGTAGGGACTTGAGCTAATCCTTGGCTAAAAATTGGAAATCTTAATGCCATAATTCCTTTAAAATCCTTCTAGCCATTATCCTACTCAATAATTCTTGCTAAGTAGAATGCCCATGTTGTGGCAATTCCACCCATAAGGTAATGGGTTACCCCTACAGCATTGTAACATCCCGAATTAGGGTATAATCGAAACAGTGATTTCAAGACCACATATCCAAAATTAAAATAATTATTTCATGATTATTTGATGGTCCATGACATGATTGCATGCTTGTGTGAGATTTCTATGAAGAAATTTTATGCCTAAAGTGTCCAATTTGACTTTAGGGACCAAATTGAATAAGTTGAAAAACTTGTGTTCTAGAAGCTTTAAGCATGAAATTGCATTAGATTTAGAGGTCCTTAAATAGTAATTTGACCAAGTTCTAAAATTTTGGACAAAAATGGGCATGCATGGGTAAAATTTTAAAGAAAGGCCTTAAGGGTATTTTTATCTTTTGGTAAATAAATGAATAAAAAAAGGAAAATGAAGTGAAAATCTTGTTTGTCTTTTTCAAGGGGTGCAAAAATTTCTAAGGACATAGCTAAGGTTTTTCTTCAACTTTCAAGCTTGATTGTAAGTGCTCCCAAGTCTCATTTTTAATGTTCTTTGCATTTTTTAAGTCCTTGAAGCATGATCTATCCATTTCTACCATTATTTTGAGCTAGGGTTCATGTATGAAATTTGACCATGTGTGACATGGTTGTATTTTGATGATTAATGGAGGAATATGAATTTTTGATGTGTGATAAACATATTTTACTAAGTGATTTTTAGTGAAAATGGTTAAAAAGGACTTGTTTGAAAAATGTGTAAAAATGAGTAGAAGAAATGTGTTTTAATGAGAAATATGGGCTGATATGAGTTAGAATATGAGTCAGCTAGGCTTGAATAGCCAAGAAATTGCATGCATTTCATTTTACAAGCCTAGAGACTAAAGTGTAAATAAGTGAAACGTTAGGGGTAAAAAGGTAATTTTACCAAAGTATGTATTATGGGTCGATATGAATAACGTAAGTATTAAACAAGTTAAATTTGACATTATAGATCAAGAAAAACGTGATTCGGGTCTTGATCGAGGGAAAAACAAAGTTTACGAGGATTAGGCTTGTTTCAATCATTTTGTACCGAAGTAAGTTCATTTGCAAATAATGCAACATATACCATTCTTTAAATGCTTCAGATTGCATGTATGGTAAGTATGTATATAATTAATGAGATGTTGTACCATGTGTTTAAATGCTTACATTTTTATTATGAATGATGCCTTAATTATTCCATGAGTATCTGATTGGTGCTATAAGTATTGAATCAACACTACGAGCAAGCTCAACGGAAATATGGTATCGAAGAATCCCATTTGAACCTTAGGAATAGTTTAGGATACAAGTGACATGTCACTAGGGATTATGAAATCTGAATTCATTGAGTTGTGGTCTGAGTTCATGATATATGTGACGTCCAAACTCATTGAATTATGGTCTGAGTTTGTGATATATGTGACACATGTTTTGGCGTCCGAATACTGGTCTTGTATATTTTATTAATGGTAAGGTAGTCCGACATGTGTTGCGGATACCTGATAGCCGACACGAGCAGACCTGTGAGTAGCTCGTAAATGAACAACATGTGATCTGAGATATGAAGTAGCATTGGCTACAAATAAGGCACTTAGGTGCAAACTTCTGATGTATCCGATAGTATTCCGAGTGTTCAATGAGTAGTCCTAAAGAAAGTTCAATAAGCAATCGTAACTATGCATCAAGACATGAAAGTAAGTTATTATGTGCAAGTGGGCACAAGTATGTATATCGAACTCATGTAAATGACATGAATTATGATTAGCTCGTGGTAAGAACAGGTATATATATATGTATGAGGAATAAGCTTATGAGATATGATAAAATGCAAGATTATGTTCGTTATGTTAAATGCATGAATTATGGTTGTTTAAATTGCATTTTATTTGCATGTGAACTTACTAAGCTTTATGCTTACCCCCATTCTTTTCCATCTCTTATAATTTTTCCAAGTTAGCTCGGGCATCCGAAGACTTCGGAGGCGCGATCACACTATCAATTGGACATTTGGGTATAACTAGCCTTATTATTTTGAGTATGGCATGTATAGGGACTTGGCATTTTGTTATGTGTCATATTGATTAGCCAATGTGTTGGCTCATGATGTTATTATGATCATTTTGTATATGACCATGAGAGGTGGCTCATATTAATTATTTGGGTTGTAACCCTAATTATTGATGCATGCATGCAAATGTGCTTGTGCTTTAATGTGGTTATAGTTGTTTATGGTTAATGGGAGTGATGGGTGACATATATGTTGGGTGCATGGAATATGAAAAATGTGTATGCAATAAATATGGTACAAATGTATAACTCGAGAATAGGTTAGCAAAGATGATAGACAAATATGAAATTGGTGTGGAATGCCATATGAAAGCATAATAGTTTGGATAGGTGATAGGTTGAAATTAACAAGTCATAAGTTAACCATGAATGTGTATGCTTAAGTGATTAAATGTGCCATATTGCATGTGTAACACCCCCACGCCCGAGACCATCACCGGAGTCAAGCTTGAGGGGTTACCGAACATAATTTATCAATTTAAGAACTTCAAATCATTTGTTTCTACATTCACAGCTTTCTAGCTACTCGCGTCACAGTTACAAGAAAAATCATATCTTGAGTTATGAAACTAAAAATCAAGATCCGTAAATTTTCCCTAAATATAGACTCATATATCTATTTACAAAGTTTTTTCTAGAATTTTTGGTTGGGCCAATTATTACAGTTTATTAGTTAAAGTATCCCCTATTTCAGGGTTCGACTGCTCTGACCTCTGTGTATTACGAATCAGATATATCTCTATAAAAAATTTCAATGACTATGAGGTTTGTTTCTATTAAAACTAGACTCAATAAGGAATCTTTAAATATAAATAAAAACTTATAATTATTTTAGTACAATTTATTATAAATTTTAAAAGTCAGAACAGGGGATCCAGAAATCACTCTGTCCCTATTTCGTAAAAGTTTAAATATCTCATAAAATATAATTTATATTCCTATTTTGTTCAATCCATATGAAAATAGACTCATTAAGCTTCAATTTCATAACTTAGTCATCATTAGGTTCCATTTATACTATTTTTAGTGATTTTTCAAATTCATGTCATTGCTGCAGCAATATTCTGTTTTAAGGCAAGTTTCATCTTTCCATGAATTTTTATGAACTAGATAACCTGTTAAACTTTCATGATATCAAACATGATCTAAATTAGCCATCACCATCACTTATCAATATCAAAAATTTTCTCAACCAAACATGGCCATATCATAAAATTATTTACACAAAATAGGTATACTGCTATACATGCCATACTTAAGTAGTTGTACAAGCCATTTACCAAGATAAAAGTCCTTTGGATAGTGTGATCAAACTTTCGACTGTCCCGATTCACGAGTGGCTTGTTCAAAACTACAGTGAATGAAAAGGAAGGAGTAAGCATAAATGCTTAGTAAGTTCATATGTAAATAACAAGTAACATAACAATACAAATATACCAAACAACTTTAGCATGGTACCACCAAAACATATATCACATCTTTAAACATCATTCATCATCTTACCACCTTATCGTTGTTGTATCTATTTTCAACCCGAGGGTTAAGAACATACCTGTCCAAAGTGTCCATTTCACAATACTTACCCAAAACGTCACTTATATCTTAAGTGCTCTTCCATTAAACTAGAAATTTCACCCTTTGAACACATTGGAATACAACTCGGATACATGGATAATTTGCACATAAGTGCCACATATGTAATCAAGAAATCATGTAACCCGCCCCTAAGTGAACTCGGACTCAACTCAACGAGCTCGGGCGTTCGCATCCATAAATGAACTTGGACTCAGCTCAACGAGTTCGGATGCCTAGTTACATCTCACGAACTCGGACTCAACTCAACGAGTTCGGACATTTGCATCCATAAGTGAACTCGGACTCAACTCAACGAGTTCGGATGCTCAACCATCCTAGTGACATGTCACTTGTATCCTAATCTATTCCTAAGGTTAAAACAGGCTTTTTCCCTCGATCTCACATTTGCCGTCTTCCATGGAATATCGGAACCGATACTCGGTAGCAATTCATATTTATCAAGTAGTAAACATAATTTGCATATTACTCAACATTAACCACAAAGCATAATATTTCACGATTAAAATCAACATATCATATAATTAACATTAATAACTTAAAATAACATTTATGCTACATTATTTACACATGAACTTACCTTGGTACCAAAATATAAAGATTTTGCAATTTAGTCCACAATCTTTTCTTTTCCTCGATCACGACTTGAATCTCGTTTTTCTTGATTATGGAGCTTGGAAGCTTGAAACAAACCCTAGCTATGGAGAACCCTTGAAATTTCGGCCTAATGAAGAAGATGGACAAAAATTGGCTTTTAATTTTGTTTTTAATTCATTTTAATAACTAAATGACCAAAATACCCTTACTACTAAACTTTCCAAAAATTCCTTTCATGTCTTAATTTTGTCCATGAACTTAAAATTGGTCAAATTGCTATTTAAGACCTCCTCATTAATATTCCAAAACAATTTCATACTAAAAACTTCTAGAATGCAAGTTTTGCAACTTATTCGATTTAGTCCCTACTTTCAATTTAAGCACTTTAGGCATAGAATTTCATCACGAAATTTTCACACAATCATGCAATCATATCATAATCATCAAAATAATTATAAAATAATTATTTCTATCTCGGATTTGTGGTCACGAAACCACTATTCCGATTAAGCCCTAATTCAGGATATTACAGCATGCCATAAAGTGGATTTAAGTATGTGAGTGCTTAAGGGTGGCAAATGGCTTGGAAAATAGTTTAGAAATTGTCCACACGGTTAGACACACGGGCATGTGTCTGGGCCGTGTGTGACACACGGTTTGCCAAATGGGTGTGTGGTCCGGCCGTGTGTCCCCTACACCCTAATTATGCCAAACAGGATGCCCAGTAGTAAACACATGGGCAGAGACACAGTTGTGTGTCTTAGCCGTGTGAAAGACACGACCTTAGGACATAGGCGTGTGCCCAGGCTGTGTGACCTTATTATGTTGATGACATCATAGTCAGAGAGTTACACGGGCTGAGGACAACGGCGTGTCCTAAGCTATACAAGCGTTTGTGATCACACGGCCCGTGACTCTTCAAAACAAGATAATTTTTCTAAGTTATCCCGAGGTCGTCAAAGTTCTTGGATTAGTCCCAAACCGCTTCCGATGTATGTTTTGGGCCTCATAGGCCTTATAAGGGACAATTTGCATGTGATTGAAAAGTTTTTAATTCAGATGAAATTTTATGGCCCGGTTTTGTATGAATGTTCATGTTTAAGTCTGGTAACACCTCGAACCCTGTCCCAGCATCGGATACGAGTAAAGGGTGTTACAAGCATGTTCTTGTATAATGCTCAAGGCTCTAGGCTGAGTAGCAGGAGCAACTATGGTCACTTGTAACCTCGGTGACAAATGTCAAAAACAACAATTAATCCCATTTGCAATAGATTAGAACAAAAATCACAATTATCCTCAGTGATTATGGTTTGAAACAAAAATTACAATTCATTCTAGCAGCACATGGTCAAAAACCACTATTCTTACTTGTGACTCAGTTGAAACCGGTTTCTAAGTATAAAATACATGTTAGCATGACCAACGTTTAAACCCTCTCATTGGTAGGGTTTGAAAATAGCATTTTAGGAGGAAGTTCAAACTTAGAAAATTAGGTTACCAATAATGTCTCAAATATATATATAAAAATATTCATATACAAAGTCATAATTCAATATTATATTATCTCACAAAGTGTTATATATATTCTAAAATGTAAGTTTAATAACATATATACCAAAAGCACATTCTAATAAAAATATTTCTAAAAAATAATTGTACTAGCATATTTAACTCGATTTTCACAAAACATGGACTACAATACTATATGTAACAGATATAACATACAACATTGAAGGCTGATTTTCTGAGTTAGGCACCAAAAAAATGACAAGTCACTTATCTGGTCTATTGAATCGACACTAAAATAATGGTTTTCACAAATCCTCTAGTAGCTTAAAATTTAAGAATGGAACTTGAAAATAAAAATTTGATAAATAAATTGGAGGCTTAAAAGGCACGAATTTTCATGGTAATCCCAAGACATTTCAATCATGTAACAATTCCATAACAAACTAATATATAATTGTACAATTTAATAAAACTAACTTTTACCCAAAAGTAAGTAAATCGAATTTAATAAAATACATACGTATTATAAGAAAATTCAATAAATTAATAAAAAATAGTTTAGCATGGTCTCCAATCAAGTAATATTATTTGGACCGAAAATACAAATTGGTCCTAATTCAAGTTTGGGTTAGCAAAAGAGCTTTCTAAGCTCGTGTGAGACCCAAAAATAATTATGCAACATATTATATATTAGAATTAAGTAACTCGAATCCTTATTTAAATAAAATACAGTGGTAAAATGAAATAAAAGAAGAATCCATATAGAATTACACTTCTTTTATTTTATTTTAGAATAAGGTTTTTAAACCTTATTAAATTCCATCTATTTGATATTGATTAGAATAAGGTGTTTCAGTCTTACTAGAATATGACTTTACAAGCATATAAATAAACATAGTTTATTCCTCTTGTAATTATTCAAATTTGACATAGTGAATTTTCTTCTCCTCTGCCCATGGTTTTTTCCCGAAAAGGTTTCCACGTAAAAATCTGTGTGTTCTTTATTTTTATTTTTTATTTTATTTTATTCACAAATTGGTATCAGAGCTTTCGGGTTGTTCATCTCGATCACGGTAATAGCGTCTTTGAAGTATGAAATTTCGCTATTGGATCGCAACACCAGATTTGCATTGTGGCAGATTAAGATGCAAGCAATTCTTGCACAGATGGATCTGGAGGATGCCCTGCTAGGGATAGATAAGATCCTTCGACATTAACAGATGAAGAGAATAAGCATAAGGATTGAAAGGCATTAACATAATTACATCTGCATTTGTCCAACGAAATTTTGCAAGATGTGATAAAAGAGAAGACTGCCGCTGCATTATGGAAGAGACTAGAACAAATATGTATGTCGAAAACTCTAACAAGCAAGTTGCATATAAAGTAGCGTCTTTATGCTCATCGTTTGGAGGAAGGTGCATCTGTACACGAACATTTAATAGTGTTTAAAGAAATTCTCTCAAACTTGGAGGCCATGGAGGTTCAGTATGATAAGGAAGATCTAGGGTTGATTCTACTTTGTTCGTTGCCCCCGTCTTATTCAACCTTTAGAGACACGATTTTATATAGCTGTGAGTCTCTCACAGTTGATGAGGTTTATGATTCTTTGACCTCGTATGATAAGATGAAGCATCTTGTGGTTAAACCCAACTCTTTGTTCGGGGGAGACAAGATCGAAATGCTGATGATGATCGTGGAAGGACAGAGGAATGGAATCCTTGCGGTAAACCTAAAGGTAGATCAAAATCTTCAAATAGAGGTAAAACTTGTAACTTCTACAAGAAGAAAGGGCACATTAAATCTGAGTGCTATAAGCTACAGAACAAGATTAAAAGGGAGGCTGCGAATCAAAAGGGAAAACAACCAGAAAATTTCAGTGAAGCTGATGTTGTAGAAGACTACAGCGATGGTGAACTTCTAGTCGCTTCAGTCAACAATTCTAAAGTGAGCGAAGAGTGGATACTTGATTCAGGTTGCACCTTCTACATGAGTTCCAATCGAGATTGGTTTACAACTTACAAAACAGTGTCTGAAGGTATTATTTTGATAGGAAATAATGCTTCGTGTAAAATCACAAGTGTTGGAACAATTAAAGTTAAGATGTTTGATGGAGTTGTCAGAACACTCAGTGACGTACGACATATTCCAGAATTGAAAAGAAATTTAATTTCGTTGAGTACTCTTGATTCAAAAGGGTACAGATACACAGCTGAAAGTGGGGTTTTAAAGATTTCCAAAGGTTCCCTTGTTGTGATGAAAGGGAAGAGAAAGATTGTCAAGTTATATGTTTTTACTAAAATTTGGCATATGCTTCTACGGCATATGAGTGAGAATGGCATGGTAGAATCGAGCAAAAAAGAACTTCTTGATGGGCAAGGAATTTGTAAACTGAATTTCTGTGAGCACTGTGTTTTTGGGAAGCAAAAGAGAGTTTGATTCACCAAAGGAATCCATAATACGAAGGGAACGTTGGAGTATATTCATCTGATCTGTGGGGGCTATCCAGAGTGCCTTCGAGAAGTAGAGCTAATTATATGCTAACCTTTATTGATGATTTTTCCAGAAAAGTTTGGGCGTTCTTCTTGAAGTAGAAAAGTGATGTGTTTTTCGCATTTAATTCTTGGAAAATTATGATTGAAAAAGTAGACAGGAAAACAAATAAAATACCTCCGCACAAATAATGGCTTAGTGTTCTCTTCTAAGGAGTTTAATAGATTGTGCAAGTTAAAAGGGATCGTGAGACACTTGACAGTTTGTCATACTCCAAAGCAAAATGGCGTTGCAGAACGAATGAACAGAACGATCATGGAGAAGGTTTGATGTATGTTGTCAAATGCCAACTTACCAAAGTCATTTTGGTGGCGACCTCTCATCGCATGTTTTTGATCAACCGATCCTCATCCGTTGCCACTGAGAAAAAGACTCTACAAGAGGTATGGTCTGGTAATCCTACTAATTATTCTGATTTAAAGATTTTTGGGTGTCCTGCATATGCTCATATTGATAATGGAAAATTGGAACCGAGATCCATTAAATGTGTTTTTCTTGGTTATAAAGCTGGTGTAAAAGGGTATAAGTTATGGTGTCCTGAAAATAGAAAAGTTGTGATTAGCAGAGATGTTGGTTTTGATGAAACTACTATCCTACCTAACTTATCTCTTAAAGACTCTTCCAATAAAGAAAATCAAAAGCAAGTGGAGCATCAGACCAATACAGAGTCAACTCCTCAAGCCAGTACAAAAATTAAGAATAGAATTGCTTCTTCACCGCAATACTCTATCACCAAAAACAGAATTAGAAGAGAAATTAAACCTCCGAAGAAGTATGCCAAGGCTGATCTAGTTACTTATGCTTTAAATGTGGCTGAAGATATAGATGCAAACCGAGAGCCATCTAATTATTCTGAGGCAATTAGTTGTGAAGACTCAGAGAAGTGGATGTTTGCTATGCAAGAGGAGAATGAATCACTTCACAAAAATAGAACATGGGATCTTGTGAAACTTCCTAAAGGTAAAAAGGCTATTTGTTGTAAATGGGTATTTAAAAAGAAAGAAGGGACTCTAGGAGTTAAAGAACCTAGATATAAAGCAAGGCATTTTGTAAAGGGTTACAGTCAAATTCCAGGATTAGACTTCAAAGATGTGTTCTCCCCAGTTGTGAAGCATAGTTCGATTCGAGCTTTGCTTGGTATTGTGGCCATGCATGATTTGGAGCTTGAGCAGTTAGATGTAAAAACTGCATTTTTGCATGGAGAATTTAAGGAGGACATTTACATGCAACAACCAGTGGTTTTACAGTCTTAGAAAAAGAGGACTATGTTTTTTTGCTGAAAAAATCCCTTTTACAGTTTAAAACAGTCACCAAGATAGTGGTAAAAAAGGTTTGATTCCTTTATGACTTCTCATGATTTCAAAAGAAGCAGTTTTGACAGTTGTGTTTACTTTAAGAAAAACAGTGATGGTTCTTTTGTGTATCTACTTCTTTATGTTGATGACATGTTGATAGCAGCAAAAGATAAAGGAGAGATAAGAAAGGTCAAAGCCCAACTAAGTGAAGAATTTGAGATGAAAGATTTAGGACCAACAAAGAATATACTTGGTATGGAGATTCCCAGAGATAGAAAAACAAGTAAATTGTACATAAGTCAGAAGGGGTACATTGAGAAAGTTCTTTGCAGGTTCAATATGCAGAGTGCTAAGCCTGTTAGTACTCCTTTAGCAGCCCATTTCAGACTTTCATCGGCTTTGTCTCCACAATCAGATGATGAGATTGAGTATATGTCACATGCTCCATACTCTAGTGCAGTGGGATCTCTCATGTATGCTATGGTTTGTTCACGTCCAGATTTATCATATGTAGTTAGTGCAGTTAGTAGACATATGGAGAATCCCGGTAAAGAACACTGGAAAGCAGTTCAGTGGATTTTAAGATACTTACGAGGTACTATTGATGTTTGCTTACAGTTTGGAAAAACTGAAGATGGAGTCATTGGGTATGTTGATTCTGATTTTTCTGGAGACCTTGATAGAAGAAGATCTCTCACAGGTTATGTCTTTGCAATTGGAGGTTGTGCAATCAGTTGGAAAGCCACTTTGCAAACTACAGTCACTTTGTAAACCACTGAAGCTGAGTACATGGCAATTATTGAGGCTTGTAAAGAAGCTATTTGGTTGAAGGGACTCTTTAGTGAACTCAATGAAGACCTTCAAATCAGCACAGTATTTTGTGACAGTCAGAGTGCCATCTTTCTTACAAAAGATCAAATGTTTCATGAGAGAACAAAACACATTAATGTTCGGTATCATTTTGTTTGTGATATTATTGCTCGTGGTGATATTTTTGTGAGCAAAATTAGTACTCATGAAAATCCTGCAGATATGATGACTAAGTCACTTCTTATAACCAAGTTTGAGCATTGCTGAAACTTGATTGGTGTTCATTGTTGAAGATAAACCCTTAAGGGGTTTTATGGAAGAAGTGGAGAGCTTGTTCGTTGAGAGTTCATGATGAAGAACTTGTTCATTGAGAATTCATGTCAAGGTGGAGATTGTTAGAATTAAGTGACCCGAATCCTTATTTAAATAAAATACAGTGGTAAAATAAAATAAAAGAAGAATTCATATAGAATTACACTTCTTTTATTTTATTTTATTTTAGAATAAGGTTTTTTAAACCTTATTAAATTCCATCTATTTGATATTAATTAGAATAAGGTGTTTCAGTCTTACTAGAATATGGCTTTATAAGCCTATAAATAGACATAGTCTATTCCTCTTGTAATTATTCGAATTCGACATAGTGAATTTTCTGCTCCTCTGCTCTTGTTTTTTTCCTAAAAGGGTTTCCACGTAAAAATCTGTGTGTTATTTATTTTTATTTTTTATTTTATTTTATTTTATTTTCATATTATATTTGGTAATTATACATAATTACATGTTTGAATGATCAAATTATGTACAATTGTTCATATTTACTCCGGTAACGAATGTAACATCCTGTAGCTCAAACCCGACGATTGGGTCGGGCGAGAGGTGTTACACGAAACACATTAACAAAAATACATGTTTAATAAACTCGACATAATGATCGATATCGTTAAAAATCTTCCAAAATTCCCATGGCCTAGAATTTCTATTGCACACTCTATTGCACACCCATGAGACAACAACCACGAAATCAGACTCGAGAACAATGGGCACCGAATATTGGACCCATGTAAATAAGCATAAAGTTGCAAGCAATTTTAATATCGATTAATTCGGCTTCGTTAGAGCACATAGAACCAAGAGGACCAGAGAACAGATCTTTAACACTACTTGCAACATCTCTCAAAACGTCGCCACAACCTGTTAGGTCTGGTTTACCATGTGAAGAACCATCCACATTAAACTTCATGGTGTTGCTGGTAGGAAGAGACCGAAAAACACCAGCTCCATGGCTAAGAGCAGCAAGATGAGAATCAAAGAGCCTTGGTGACACCCACCAACAAGCTTCAACAATATGTATTACAATAGTCAGATATAAAATAAAAAATAGTTAATACGAATCTAAATTAGGTGAGATAGTAAATATCTCTCCTATCTATACCAATGGTCAAGGGAACAATACTCACATTAAGTATGAAGCATTTTTAAAACTCGTGTCCAATACCTACCCTTAATGGGATAGGCTAAAAATTACCACGAGAAGGGTGGGTTGAGAACCATACTAATATATATTATAGATATTTAAAATGAAAATATGGGCCTTGCTACATTGCTCCAAACAACCTTTTGGGCTTAAATTTCCATTATTCAATTCCATAGAAATAGAATATGTTTATATACGAATATCTGCACTGATCATTATTACCCATAAAACGTTATGAAAATTGAGATATTATTCATACAAAAGTAGTATCATCCATGGAAACTAGAATTTGTTGGTTTTGCCTTAGTTAGCCTCTTCGATGCCTCATTTAGCTTAGCTTTTCTTAGGGGCAAGCTTATTTTTTATTTTGTCGACTTCCTTGGTGCCAATTTGGAAGGCCTTGGTCAATACATTGTTTGGCACTGGGGGTGTCGAAGTAAACAATGTGGCGGCAATAGATTGAGTTCCAGGCAACTGGCTGTTGAATCCTGCAATCACGGAAGCTGGCTTCTCACCATTGTTCTTCTGGAAATGTACCAGTCCCTTGGGGAAGACAAATATGTCGCCTTTCTTGACGGATTTGGAGATCAACTTGTTTGATGTAGTGATGAACCCAACATCTAATTCACCATCGAGAACAAAGATGATCTCAGTGGCACGTGGGTGAGTGTGGGGCGGGTTAAGGCCACCAGGTTCATAGTCAATGCGAGCAAGTGACACTCCAAGGGTGTTGAGCCCTGGAATTTTCTCCACATTGGCTCCTGTTACCACTGATCCCGCTGAATTGTTGATGACTCCTGGATTGGCTAAACCGCTAAAGAAAAAATCAGCTTCCGTAACATTCGCTTCCTCCTTGCAAGGAAATCCATTCACCTTTATTCCTACAATTGTATATATACCAGTACCATAAAATATACACGATTCCTGAGTAAGAAAACCAACAGAAAACTATATATATATATATATATACACATGTACCTGCAGCTTTGTTAGCTACACAGAGATCCTGGAGATGATCAGAGTCAGATGCAACCATGCCAAAGAGAGCTAGAAAAACGAAGAGATAAGCAGAAACCATGGCCGCCATGAAGATAAATTACAAGCAAAAAAGGTTGATAGGTAAGAGAAAAAAAAATGCAGAGAAAAGTTTGTGTTTTGATTGTTGGAAGAGAAGGGGGCTGTCTATATATATGGAAACAAAATGGGTAAGCATTGAGTGGTACAGATAAGAGATGTGACTGTAAAGTTTGGGGAAAAAAAAAACAGGGTACTTCAACTTGAAAACAAAGCAATTAGTTTAACTGCAGACAAAATTTTCAGGTCGTAATTCTTTTCTGGAACATATATTAAACTATTAATAGGACATTTGTTCATTTACAATCTTAGTTTTGGCAAGTCAAAAGAGAGGGAAGAACAATACAAGTGTCCTTCACGCCAATACCTACCACAAAGAAAGCGATAAATGGCCCCCATAGGATATTTTTTTTTTTTTTTTGTGTCTCCAACATCCTGGTTTAACGATAAACAAACATAATTAATCTAGATTCTTAGCAAAAGAAAAAAGTTTGAAATGGGTTGGTTTAGCAGCTGTTGTTGCAGTGGTTGAATTGTCGTATCGGCCTTAGCTTACCTTAAAGCCTTTACAAGATCATTAGCAGTTAGCTCATGCATGCTTTATTTTGGTTCAGGCTATACTGTAAGCTTTAGATAAAAGTAATTAGTTGCATCTTGACTTTAATGAAAAGCGAAGGGAAAAAGATAATGCTTGTACATTTACTTGATAATTACCAGAGAGAAGTGGGTTATGATGTAAAACCTGCAGTTACCATGTTTCTTTCCTGCAACTACTGTACTAGAAAGGCCTAGGCATGTCTACCAGAAAAGGCCTGGAAAAGGTTGAAGCATGCATTTTTTGTAGTCAAAGTAAATAACTTCATTGCTTAAATCCAAACTATTGCATATATAGTTGGTGTTTAGAATAGACATTTTCAATCCTCTCGGTATCCTTAGACCCTCTAAAAAATGTAAGATAATTTAATCTTTATCAATTTTCAAAAGAAACAATTAAGCAATTTTGTTAATTTTGATTTGTATAATAACAGTGTAGTCCTTAAAGTTTACATATTTTATCAATTTGATATTAATTTAACAAATCTAGCCTACAAAAATGTGTATAAATGTTGAGATTAAATTTGTTGAATCTTTTAGAATCAATATTAAATCGACAAAATATATAAGTATCAATGACTAAATTTGACACATTTTCAAAATTGACAAGGACTAAATTACTCCGATTTTTTTAAAGACACCAATTTGCTCAATATAGAAATTAAGGATAATTGAAGAGGTCTTTTTACTGATTAAATTATAAAATATATTAATATTAAAAATAATCTTTAATAAATTAGAATATATGAAGGGTAAAAAATTGGATGATTGGGTGAAGCGGAAGTGAATTCAGGTATGAAGATGAAAATGTTTTACTAGTGCCGCACACTTAAAAATGAATTATCTACTCAGCCATAGGAAACGAAGTGAAACCAATTACCATATGCAGCCTTCAATCACCATGAATCAAATTATCCATCAAAGTTCAAATTCAATAGAAACTATGAATGAAATGAAATGTTAAAGATTTGGCCCATTAAATGTTTTTAAATGAATTTCTTAGAAAATAATTCTGGGAAATATTATAATGATAATTTTCATATCTCAATATTTCAACTCAAGAAAATTACATCAAACATTTTCAAGTAGATTTTTATTTAAATTGTTAATATAACAATTTTTTTAAAAAAAGAGTAAATTATAAAATAGTCACTTATACATGGTTTAAATTATGTTTTGGTCATTCAATTTTAATTTATTATATTTTGGTCACTAACATTATTAATTTGTAATATTTTACTCACTATGCCGTTACTTAACATCAAATGGTATTACGAAAATCTAACGTGGCCCATTAAATACTGAATAGATTCACAATATCTTTTGAGTCGATTATGAACTTAACAGGTCACAATTTTATAATTAAATATATTCTTACACTTTTTGAACACATTTTAAACTCTTAAATATTTTATCAATTCTATTAAATCATTACATGTTAAAAAAGAAAAGTTATTTTTATTTTTAAAAGGTTTTGAAGAAATTGATTAAATTTCAAGGACAAATTTTTTAAAAGAACGGAAGAATTGTAACCCTATGAAATTTTGCCTTTTATATATTTAATAAAATTAATAAAAATTATATATTATGAGATTTAAATCAATGAGACCAATATTTCACTTTTATCAATTCAACTAAGGTTTCATTTTTAATTTTCTTAAAACAATTTAATATTTTTACAAAGAAAAAACCTTTTCATCCACATCGTTCTTATCAATAATGT
The DNA here is from genome assembly GCF_025698485.1 of Gossypium arboreum. NCBI lineage: Eukaryota > Viridiplantae > Streptophyta > Magnoliopsida > Malvales > Malvaceae > Gossypium > Gossypium arboreum. The sequence goes on from NC_069077.1 coordinate 32,565,029, forward strand.
TGTTTCTTGAGTTTGTATCATAAGTTAATTCGACACTAACTCAACGTTAATGAAGAGCCTTTTTATAAGTAAGTTACCACTTTACCTCTGAGTTAATTGTTAAATAAATCTTTAACCAACATGATAACATTTTAATGTGTTATAGAAAAATTGTAAATCTGAGCTAGAAAATAATTAGAGCTCATTTAATATTTTTAATTAAATGCATTTATCTAATTAAATTTCTTTTTACTCACAATTTAAACTAAATTATTTTATTTTAATTTTGTACATATCGTATACATGTCATTATTATTAATTTTAAACCATCTATATGTTTCATTATTTATTAAATATTATTTTTAAATATATATATATATATATATATATTAAATACGTAATTTTCACCTACTAATACAAATACTAATGTCCCTCATGAGATGCATGGGTTTGGCTGTATGTGTCAATATATATTATATTTATTTGTTTTGAAATTTATAAAATTTTAAAAATATTATGATTGAGAATGCAAAATTTTTTAGCTAATTACATATTTAAATTTAAATATTTAAATAAAAAACAATTTATGTGAAAATTTGAAAAGTCAACAAATAGTTTATAAAAATTGTAAAACTTTATTTAATTTTAAATATATTTATACATAATTATTTATTAATATATGATAATTCAATAATATAACATAAAGTATTTTGAAGTAATTTTAGAGCATATCATAAGAAAGGTTTAAAAGGAGCAGTTGATATACCATCAACTATTGATCGGTGGATAGTCCTAATTTTGTAATTAATTTCAAGTTTGCTTTTCAAAGTTAAATTGGAGCGTCCCACCTTTAAATTAAATTGAATTCTTTTAGGATGTTTTAAATATGGTATAATAATTTTTTCGCCCTCTAAATTTATAAAAAAATTTATTTTATTATTTTATTTTATTTTATTTGTTGTTTTTAATCTTTAAATTTATATTATTTATTAAATCACTTTTAAAATATATAAAAAATTAATATTTATTACTTTTACTACGTAAATTGCCATATGTATATATATAACAAATTTTACAATTTTAGAAATTTTAGTTTTAGGTAAGTGGATCCCTTGTCCTCTGTATATTGGCACAATTTTGGAAATGTTGACGGTCATATATATATATATATATATATATTCTATAACAAGGTATTTATACATATATGGAAAGTTTTTATTTGGAGTAGTTCATATATTAACAAGTGTATGAGTTAATTATTTGACACATAATGATTTTGTTATTTTGGTTAACATAAATTAATTGGCTTAATTTAAGTCCGGTTGGAGATTTTATTACAATATTTATAAAATTATGGTTTAATATGTTTTATTTTTCAGGATAAATTTTAAAATTATATATAAATTTTAGTTTGGTGTATTATACATGTGAAATTTAATTGTGGTTTAAATATATACTTGAAACTTTAATTTTAATTTAATCATGCATATTTAAAGAAATAAATATATAAATTTATTTTATATTAGATAAATATAATTATTTATGTATACAATAAATAAACATAAAATAATGTTATATCAATAAATTATAAGGATAAGTTAATACTATAAAATCTGCAAAGTTTTCAATTTTAAATTAATAATCCCAATAACTTAGGTTAAATTCCTTATTTTAAATATGGCTATTAAATCCCTCCACTGCATCAACAATCAAACCAAATTTCAGAATTGGTTACAATAGAATGCCATTCCTGAATCAAATAAGCAATGATTTTTTTTCTATATTTTAAATTTACTATAATGGAATCAATAAATAATTTTAGGAAATTCTTTACCATATTATTTGCAACTTTCATGGAAATAAAATTAATCCTTTAACATTTTACTTCATAATCTGATTAGAGAACACCAAAATGAAACTGCAATTTTCTTTTTCTTCTTCAAACGTTGCATGTAATGTCCGTACTCCGCTTATTTGATTCTCAATTTTATAAAAAAAAAATCATTTTAACCCTAATTTAATTTTTCATTTTTTAACCTTTAAATTTATTTTTGTTAAATCACCCCATAATGAACGGAAAAGTTTACTTTTTAAAAAAAAATTGCTAACATGGCACATGTCAATATTTAATTAAAATTTTAAAATTTAAAATTTAGAAATATATATAAAATTTTTAAAATTAAAAATCATTAAATTTATTTAAAAAGTATAAAATCTATAAATTAAATGCTTACATCCACATATATGCCACACTAGTAAAGTTAATAAATGTTAACTTTTCCATTTATTTTGGAGTGATTTGACAAAAAATATAAATTTAAGGGTTAAAGAGGCGAAATATTAAATGAAAAACTAAAATGATTTTTTATAAAGTTAAAGGGCCAAAAAAATTATTATGCCAAAAATTTATCCATCATAGATATAAAGTTATATTTTAAGTTTATCCATTTCCATGTTCATGTCAAAATTTTAACTTCAAAAATTTTTAAATAACCTACAAACGTAAATAAAATCTACAGAAAAAATCTATCTCCTTTATTGAATGCTAAAGAATGAGACGTAACTATGTTTTTGTAGACTCTATAATTTTGGGTATACTATTCCTTTCGGGTTTTTTTTTACGAGGGGTAAACTATTCTTTCATTTTTTTAAGAGATTTTAAAATTAAATCATCTTTTTTGTGTTTTTTTTTTTTACGCAGTCTGTTACCCTAGCACGCAATCGTCTGCCTCTCTGACATGTTTTTAGGTTTTTGGGTTCTTTTATTTCAAAGTTAATATTGGCGGCAGCCGTCTATCAAAATCTCCGTCAATCCTCCAAGATAGCACATATAACAGGGCTTAATCTCTGGCCTACAATCATGGAAAAAGAATTTGCTGAATTAACGGTTAATGAAGAAGAAGAAGTAGTTTTACAAGTACAAATTGAGCCGAATATGGAAACGGAAGAAAGAACTTTTCGACGGTGGGATGTTTTTTAACAGCCAGCGTTATTCACTTCCCAGCAACGAGAAGCACCATGGAGAACCTATGGCACCCTGTTAAAGGCGTTCAGATCCGAGATCTAGGAGAAAAACGATTTTTGTTTCAATTTTTTCATGCTATGAACATGGACAGAGTTCTGAAGGGCTCTCCATGGACCTTTAATAATCACTTGCTGGTTCTACACAAGCTACAGTAAGGGGAAGCCATTGAAAATCCCTTTAATCTTTTCACCTTTCTGGGTACAAATCCATGATATTCCAATATGGTTTTTTTCTGAAAGTTTGGCAAGGCAATTAGGTGATTTTTTGGGAAAATTTCTGGAGTATGATAGTTCAGATATGGGGAAAGGAAGTAGGAATTTCATGAGAATTCGAGTTCAATTGGACGTTCATCACTCATTAAAGAGGAAAAAATAGATTATGTTCTTAGGGAACTGCTCATACGTTATATTCAAATATGAAAGGCTGACTCTTTTCTGCTTCTATTATGGTCGGTTGGGTCACAATAACTCTTTTTGTGAGGCAAAAAATGGAGTTAGGGGTGGAAGTGGCGGTAATGGGCTGGGATTTGTCTTTGCGAGTGCAATCCAAAAGAGCTTTGGCAATGAATAGTATCTGGTTACGCAAAGATGGAAAAGACGACATAGACAAAAGTCTCTATGGCGAACGCAATTCGGAATACAAGCCATGGGGCATGAGGAATAAATCAGAATCTAGAGCAGCCATCGATCTTGTTCTGGGGATCAATTTGGAAGGTAATTTACCCTCTTCTTCACAATGAGGGGGAACTCATTGGCCAAATAGGTCCATTCTGTAATAGAACATGATTTGGAGGAAAGGGTGTTAATTGGAGAGGAAGGAAAAAAAAGGCTTAGGGGGGAAAGTGAAGATCCAACAATAAGAGAGAAAGGCAACACTGTAACGACAAGAAATAGGAGAATGTTGGACAATACTCTTTTATTATCAGCAGTTACCAAAAGGCAAGCCGACCTATCGCAATGAAATTTTTAAGTTGGAATGTCTGTGGTTTAAAGAACCCATGGACAATTCGAAGGCTTCGGCATTCTTTGAAGAAATATAATCCTCAGATGGTTCTTCTTTATGGAGACAAAAATAAACAAGATTCAGATGAAAAGAGTGTGAAGAAGTTGTGGTTTTGCTAATGGCATTAATGTGGACCCTGATGGATCTAGAGGAGGTTTGTGTGATGCTCCTATCACGCTTCTGAATTTTTCAAAAAGGCACATTGACGTGCTTATTGAAAACCTTGACGATGGAAAAAAATAGAGATATACAAGATTTTATGGTTCCCCTTATGCACAAGATAGGGATGTATCATGGAATCTATTAAAAACCCTATACAGCAATGAGGAACTCCCAAAACCTATACACCAGATTACAATTTTGATAAGTCAACTGTTTTCTTTAGCCCTAATACACAGAAGGAAGAAAAACGACTAGTTACTCGCATACTTGGGGTATGAAGCTCAAATGACCCAGAACATTATCTTGGCTTACCTAATATGGTGGGTAGAAGGAAAAAAGAGTCTTTTCAAAACTTAAAGGTCATATTTAAACAACAAATTGATAATTGAAGTATTCGACATCTTTCTCAAGGTGGGAAAGAAGTTTTTATTAAGGCTGTTCTTCAAGCTATTCCGACATATACTGTAACACCCTTAGCCCGTTTCCGATCGCCGATTTAGGCTATGAGGTATTACCAAGCTAAACATTTAATTTCAATCACATAATCTACCAACACAAGCATAAATCGAACTAAATACATACAAATTTATAAGTCATAAATGCCATTTTCATACGGCCAAGATATTTACAATTACAAAACATATTTTTTTATTCAACAGTCCAACCTATACATGCCATATCGAGACCAAAATAACTGTACCAACAAGTTCGATAGTACGATGAACTGCTGACGATCCCTGAGTCGATGGCCAAAGTCAACAATCTATAAAACAGAGAGATAAGAAACAGAGTAAGCTTTCGAGGCTTAGTAAGTTTTAAGTAATTCATACTATTAAGGCTTGTCATTAAAATTGAACATTGAGTATCACAAAACTTGTATCCTAATTGTAATTCACTTGACCAAATATACACCAGTACATTAGTTACAAAACCCCTTGGCCGAATATGTATGTATGTATACACAAGACTTCTTGCACATATTTCACATTTACATAGATTATACTAATACCTTTAATCACATTCTTTCATATGGTGACTTACATTAACCAATTATATTGTTGTCTTATCCTCAAATGCCAAATTCATTCACACACACACACACATATATATATATATATCGTTCTTTGATACTAGTAAATCACTTAGAATCAATTCAAATATGAGCACATAACACGAACCTTAACATGTAGGATATATAATACTTACGCAACGATGTTTACCACTGACATTCGAAGTCGAAATCTTATTTAACTTACTGGCATCGGTTCTGTCAAATCTTAGAGTTCAGAATACATTACTAGCATAAGCCTACGGGTCTTTAACCCAGATATTTTTCCAGCACGTAGCCTGCGGACCTCAAGTCCGGATATATTTCTAGCATATAGCCTGCGGATCTCATGTCCAGATATATTTCTAGCATATAGCCTGCGGATCATGTCCGGATATTTTTCCAGCATATAGCCTGCAGACCTCATGTCTGGATATATTTTCAATCTCATACATATTTGATCATATTTTAACACATTTTAGTCATCTTATCACTTAATAGTCGTATATTACATTCGAATATAAACTCGATACGCACATCATCATTCACATTTCAGCTCAATGGTTATATCTCATATAACTCATTCTCTTCACCATTTAATCTTAAATTCAAAGTGGCCATCAAACTATAAGTCATATACATGCATTATCTATTATACATCTTAATTCAAGTGCAAGCCAAAGATCACAATTTACCTACTATACTCTTATAATGGCATCGTCAATTATATACTAAAGGAAACTACTTAAAACTTACCTCGGATATTTTGAGCATTCTGAGATAATCTACTCGACTGCTTTCTCCTTTCCCTTATCTGATTTAAACCCCCTTTGCTCTTGAGCTTAATTAAAACAAAATAGATTTATTTAAATTACTTACTCAATTTTACTTCTTAGTAGTCACATTTGACAATCATATAAAACTCTAATACATAACATATTTTATAAAATATGTCATGAATCGGTTTCCTACTTATTTAATCAATATCTAATCACATCCACAAACAAGGATTCATGTAACTTATCATGTTTTCATATGCATGAATTCAACCATACATCCGATTGTCCCTATAAGTACATGGTACATGCATAAAACACATATACATATATTCATACCTATATATGACTATCACAAATTAATCATTTACCACATTACTTATTGCCATTTATCAATAATGCCACACACAAATACATACATACTCATATGCATATGATCCATTTATGATTAATATATATGTAACACCCTTACCCGCTACTGTCATTTAACAGATACAAGGTATTACGAACATAACATATACCAAGATAGAAATATGTCATCCCATTTGATAATGCATCGTATAACATATATCTTGAACAATATTAGCCAACTTTTATGGCTTGTACAAAGTAACTGGTCGAGTACTGTAACTAATATTTTAAACCTAGACAAATATGACACATAACAAAATAATTTTTACCTACTATACATGCCATAATTCAAAACATTTAGTTCAAATACCCCAAAGTATGATAGTGCGGGTAGATCTTCACGATCCTTGACTCCTGAGCAAGCTGGAGAACACTATAAGACAAAAGAGAGAAAACGAAGTAAGCTTATAGCTTAGTAAGTAGTATGTAAATACTAATTTAAGAATCTAACATGTTTACACAACAATTCAAGTATGTCTACTTTAACTTCACTACTTATTCCACTTCGATTAAGCTGTCTCTGCTGTGTCATATTCACTAAATAAATCATAACTCGAGTTACAAAACTCGAAATTCATATCCGTAAAATTTCCCTGAATCTAGACTCATAAAGCTTCTTGCTAAATTTTTTTATAATTTTGGTTCAGCAGATTAGTACAGTTTATTAGTTAAAGTTTCCCTGTTACACAGCTCGACTGGCCTGACCTCTGTCCACTACGAATTGAATTTCTCTCAGTACATAACTCAAACAACCCTGAAGTCTGTTGTATTTAAAACTAGTCTCAATAAGGAATTTAGGAATGTAAACTATATTTCTTAGTTTGCTTTGTACAATTTTTAATGATTTTTCAAAGTGGAAACAGGGGATCACGTATTCATCCTGAGCAAGTCAGTTACAATTGTAAATATCTCAAAATATAGAATTCCTTTGCTTGCCCTGCTTCTTTTATATGAAAGTAGACTCATTAAGCTTTAATTTCACATCTCATTCAACCTCTAATTATATTCCTTCTATTTTTGGTGATTTTTCAAAATCACGTCACTGCTGCCATCTAAAAACAGCTTTAATACTAATTTCACTCTTTCACACATTCTTTATGCTAACCTCATTTTATCGTATATATGTATATGCCACAATTCATTTTCACCACATTTCATTCACTATAAGTGTAGGTCCAAACCACAATGTCACCACAAAACCATCCCGTTGAACAATTCGGATCAATCCTCGATATTTAACGGTTTCAAAGACACTGACCCACCATCATACTTCATTTAGTTCGGCTCTCTTGTACACATGGGGAACACTTAGTACCACTCATGCGACCTAGCCGATTTGTCTCAGTAGCTCTCTTGTCTACATGGTGTCCTTCACTTGGAATCACGCATGCGACCTAGCTACATTTATCTTTCACGTAGCTCTCTTGTCTACATGGTGTCCTTCACTTGGAATCACGCATGCGACCTAGCTACATTTATCTTTCACGTAGCTCTCTTGTCTACATGGGATACATCTCGTATCACGCATGTGACCTAGCTACTACAGGGTGTCTCGTAGCTTTCTTGTACACATGATGTGCACTCAAGATCATACATGTGACTTAGCTACGCCCCTCTATTTCATTCGATCTCTCAGAATGTTCAACCGGATCTCTCTCTCGTATTTATTTCCATTCTTCCCATAGTCAATTTATATTTTAACATCAGCTAGTATATTTATATAATGGGCTGAAATATAAGAATGTACATGAAATTATTGTAATATTTACATACAACTTACCTTGGTGCAAAATATGGAAATTTTGCAATTTAGTCCAAAACTTTTTCTTTCCCCTGCTCAAGGTCGGTTCAGCGCCTTTCTTGATCTATAATAACACATTTAGCTCATTTAATACTCATACTATTTATTTCAATCCAAAAATCACATTGTAGAAAAATTACATTTTGCCCCTAACTTTTACAAAATTACAATTTTGCCCCTAGGCTCGGGAATTTAATTTCAGCCCTTATTCTTATGTTTTATGATATGCTGAACATTTTCTCTTCTACAACAACATCAAATTCCCACTCTATCATATAGTTATGAACATTAGGTATTTTACCGATTATGCTGCTTTTACTCGCTTTTCACTTAAAACCGAGTAGCACAAATTATTTAACACAATTTAAAACCTCATATTCTATCATAAAACATCAAAATACACAAATTTCACCTATGGGTATTTTTCCAAATATGAACCCTAGGTTAAATTATTACTAGCATAAGCTTAATCGAGCTTCCGGATTCCAAAACGTAAAGAACATTAAAAGCGGGCTTAGAATCACTTACTATGGAGCTTGAAAGTTGAAGAATCCTAGCTATGGAGAGAGTGAAGTTTCGCAGCAACTAAATGGGGAAGATGACTATTTTGTGTTATTTTTCCCATTTTATTTCATTTAATATCAAAATGACTAAAATACCCTTACTACTAAACTTTCCAAAATTCCTTCCATGTCCTAAATTTGTCCATGAACTTAAAATTGGTAGAATTGCTATTTAAGACCTCCTAATAAATATTTCAAAACAATTTCATACTAAAATTTCTAGTATGCAAATTTTGCAACTTATTCGATTTAGTCCCTACTTTCAATTTAAACACTTTAGGCATAGAATTTCATCACGAAATTTTCACACAATCATGCAATCATATCATAAACCCCAAAATATTTATAAAACAATTATTTCTATCTCGGATTTGTGGTCACGAAACCACTATTCCGATTAGGCCCTAATTCGGGTTGTCACAATTCTCCCCCTTTAGAGATTTTCGTCCCCGAAAATCTTACCCAGAAAGAGGTTTGGGTCTTGTTTCCTCATAGCTTCCTCGGTTCCCACGTAGCCTCTTCTATCCCATGTCCGTGCCACAATACTTTCACTAAGGTTATACTTTTGTTTCTTAACTGCTTAACTTCTCGAGCCAAAATCTTTATTGGTTCCTCCTCATAGGTCATATCCGATCGAATCTCAATTTCATTGGGAAATCACATGTGAAGGATCGAACAATAACGTCGCAACATTGATACATGAAACACGTTATGAATCTTTTCTAACTCTGCCGGTAAGGCCAACCGATATGCCATCTGTCCAATTCTCTCAAGAATCTCAGACGCCCAATAAAACGCGGACTCAACTTGCCTTTTCGACTAAATCTCGAATCTTTTTCCATGGTGACACCTTCAAGAACACTTTATCACCCACTTGAAATTCAATCTCTTTTCTTTTAAATCGCATATGACTTTTGTCGATCTGAAGCGACTTTCAAGCAATCCCGAATTACTTTTATTTTCTCTTGGTTTCTTTAACTAGATCAACTCAGTGAATCTGCTTTCTCACTAAGCTCGGTCCAATATAAAGGAGTCCGACACTTACGACCATATAAGGCTTCAGACGGTGCCATTTGTATACTTGATTGATAAGCTGTTATTGTAGGCAAACTCAATCAAAGATAGATATTTCTCCCAACTACCTCCAAATTCTAAAACACAAGATCTAAGCATATCTTCGAGTACCGGATTACTCTTTCCGCTTGACCATCTGTTTGTGGATGAAATGCGGTACTAAAGTTCAATTTTGTACCCAAAGCTTCTTGTAACTTTTTCCAAAATCTCGAGGTAAATCTTGGATCTCTATCTCGATATTATAGACATAGGTACTCCGTGCAACTTCACAATTTCAGCAATATATAATTCGCTAATTTATCAAGTGAGTAATCAGTGCGTCTTGGTATAAAGTGGGCTGACTTTGTTAATCTATCAACCACTACCCAAACAGATCCTTCTTTTAGGAGTTAAAGGCAAACCGGTTACAAAATCCATGGTAATCTTGTCCCATTTCCACTCGTGCACCATTACCGGTTGAAGTAATCCTGAAGGTACTTGATGTTCACTTTTACTTGTTGACAGATCAAACACTTAGTTACAAATTCGAAATGTCCCTTTTCATACCGCCACCAATGACTTCTTTAAATCATTATACATTTTGTGCTACCGGGTGAACGATAAATGACCATTATGCGCCTCATGTAATATTTTCGAATCAATTTATCATTTTTCGCACACATATTCGTCTCGAAACATCAAACAGTCATCCGGTCCAACTCGAAAATCGAGTCATAACTGATTCGCATTGAGTTCTCTTGATCCGCAACTCACTATCATTCTTTTGAGCATCACAAATCAACTGGAGAAATAACGGTTTAGCTCTCATCTCTCGCTAAAATTGACCCACATCGACAATGCTAACCCGTGTTCATGGCTCTCAAAGTGAAAAGAAATTTTCGCTCAAGGCGTCAAGAACTACATTTGCTTTTCCGGATGATAATCAATCACTAGATCATAATCCTTTAATAATTCAAGCCATCTTCGCTGCCGCAAATTTAGGTCCTTTTGATTCATCAAGTACTTCAAACTTTTGTGATCGGTAAAAATTCGCATTTTTCACCGTATAAATAATGTCGCCAAATCTTCAAGGCAAAAACAATAGCGGCCAGTTCCAAATCATGTGTAGGATAGTTCTTCTCATGCGGTTTTAACTGCCTCGAAGCATAAGCTACTACTTTGCCCTCTTGCATCAACACACATCCAAGGCACATCAATGATGCATCACTATAAATTACGAACTCCTTTCCCGACTCAAATCAGTACTAAAATTGGTGCTTCATCAATCGTGCTTTCAACTTTTCAAAACTCGTTGACATTTATCATCCATTCAAACTTAACATTCTTACGCAACAATTTAGTCATAGGAGAGGCAATTATCGAAAATCCTTCAACAAAACGCCTATAATACCCGCCAAGCCTAAAAAGCTTCTAACCTCAGATACATTCTTGGCGGTTTCCAATCAACGATCGCAGAAATCTTGCTTGGATCCACCGAATACCATCACCGAGACTATATGCCCCAAAATCCGACTTCACGAAGCCGTAACTCACTTTTACTAAACTTGGCAAACAATTTCTTTTCTCTCAAGATCTGCAATATAGTTCTCAAGTGTTCGGCATGTTCAAACTCATCTCGAGAATAAATTAAAATGTCATCTATAAACACTACTACAAACTTATCCAAATATGGCCGGAAAATCCGATTCATTAAGTCCATAAATATGGTGGAGCATTTGTTAAGCCAAAAGGCATCACCGAAACTCATAATGTCCATACCTTGTCCTAAAGGCGGTTTTCGACATCGACTCCTTAACTCTCAAATGATAGTAACCGGACCTCAAATCAATCTTTGAAAACACTGTGGCCCCTTTAACCGATCGAATAAATCATCAATCCTCGGCAATGGGTACTTGTTCTTTATAGTCACCTTATTAAGTCGACGGTAATCAATGCAAAGTCTCATTGAACCATCCTTCTTCTTTACTGAATAATACAGAGCACCCGGGAGAGAAACTCGGTCTCACAAATCCCTTGTCTGTTAACTCCTGCGAATCGAGCCTTCAATTCTTTTAATTCATTGAGCCATTCTATATGGAGCAATCGAGATCGGTGCAAGATGCCAGTAACAAATCAATGGCAAAATCTATCTCTCTGTTTGGAGGCAACCTGGGCAATTCCTCCGAAATACATCCGAAACTCACGACTATAGGTAATTGATTCAAATTTCAGTTGAGACATCTCAACATTCATTACATAAGCGAGATAAGCTTCACACCCTTTTCTTATGTATTTACATGCAGACATGTGCGAAATCACCATAGGCAATTTATTTGATTCGTCTGCTTTCAACCCACGAATTTCTCCATTTTCACATTTTAACTCTAGTGTCTTTTGTTTACAATCTACCTTAGCATCATACAATGTTAACCAGTCCATTCCCAAGATAACGTCAAACTCACCAAATGGTAACAAGATCAAGTTGGCGGAAAAAGTGACCTTGAATCATTAATGGGCAATTCTTGCAAACCTTGTCAACTAGCACATATTGGCCTAAGGGTTCGACACTTTAATCGTAAACTCAAGAAATTCAACAGCAACTTTTTATTGGATACTAAATTCATGCAAATATAGGAATGGGTGGACCCGGATCAATCAATGCAATAACAATAGTATCATAAAGAGAAAATGTACCAAGAATGACATCGGGAGATGATGCATCTTCTCGAAAGCACGTATAGCATAAGCTCTAGCAGTGCTCTAGCTTCGATCTTGCCGTTAAATCTTTCATCACGCTTCTACTACTAGTCCCACCTCCAGATTTCTCGGTGGTCTACCTCTACTAGCGGTGGTATTCATCTAACACTCAAATCTTTCTTCTTTAACCTTCTCCGACAGTCTCTAATAAAATGCTCATGAGAACTGCTTTGAAACAAGCTCGCTCGGTCCCCAACACTCACCATAATGTTGCTCGCCACATTGTCGACACTCGGGCTTTCTAGGTCGCACATTACCCACACTTGCCACAAGTAGCTTGAGCTTTAGACCCGAATATGCTCTACCACGATCTCTGTAAATCCCCAATTGAAACTGTCATTCGAGGGTTTGTCTCTTTGGACCTTTTGGTTGAGATTGAAATGGCTTACTTATCTGTCTTTTTCGACATCTCGAGCCTCAATAGCGACTTTTCTTCTTTCTTTGTTCAATTCTTGACTTTAAGAGCTCGATCAACCAATACTACAAATTCTTTCAACTCCAAAATCCTACAAACACTTTAATGTCCTCATTCAGCCCATCTTCAAATCTTCTACACATAATGGCCTCGGTGGACACACATTCCCGGGCATACTTGCTGAGTCTTACAAATTCACGTTCATACTCATGATGTACATTTTTCCTTGCTTCAATTCAAGGAACTCCTTCCGTTTTTGATCAATAAATCGCTGACTTATGTATTTCTTTCTAAATTCTTCCTGGAAGAAATCCCAAGTAACTTTTTCTTTTGGCACCACTGCAACCAAAGTCTTCCACCGGTGGTAGGCCGAATCTCTCAAAAGTGATACAGCACACTTTAAGCATTCCTCAGGTGTACATGAGAGCTCATCAAATACACGGGTAGAATTTTCAAGCCAGAATTCCGCTTTCTCAGGATCATCATCAACCTTTGCTCTAAACTCTTGCCCCTTGTTTTGAATCTTGTCAACCGGAGGCTTGTTCATTCTTACCAAATTTATACCTTGAGCAGCTCTGAGGAATCGTCGAGGTATAGGAGGGGTGGAGGAGGTTGAGCATTTGGATTTGCTCGAATAAATTCAGATACCAATTGTTCATCATTTGGAGAAAGGCGTCCGAGCCTCATCTCCTTGTCCCAATGTCTCAGTCTACTTTCCCACAGTAGCGGTCCCTTGTGCGGAGCCGGCGACATTACTAAAGATCATCACCGCAGTTCCTTCAGATCCATTACTATATTAAAACAAAACACGCTTTAGAATAATCGAGTCACCACACTATCACAATATTTTTATGGCATGTATAGCTAGACTTTTACACACACTTTATTAGTCGAGAACCGACTAAACCATAGCTCGATACCACTAAATGTAACACCCTTACCTGCTATCACGTCATTTAACAGATACAAGGTATTACGAACATAACATATACCAAGATAGAAATATGTCATCCCATTTGATAATGCATCGTATAACATATATCTTGAACAATATTAGCCAACTTTTATGGCTTGTACAAAGTAATCGGTCGAGTATCAGAACTAATATTTTAAACCTAGACAAATATGACACATAACAAAATAATTTTTACCTACTATACATGCCATAATTCAAAACATTTAGTTCAAATACCCCAAAGTATGATAGTGCGGGTAGATCTTCACGATCCTTGACTCCTGAGCAAGCTGGAGAACACTATAAGACAAAAGAGAGAAAACGAAGTAAGCTTATAGCTTAGTAAGTAGTATGTAAATACTAATTTAAGAATCTAACATGTTTACACAACAATTCAAGTATGTCTACTTTAACTTCACTACTTATTCCACTTGATTAAGCTGTCTCTGCTGTGTCATATTCACTAAATAAATCATAACTCGAGTTACAAAACTCGAAATTCATATCCGTAAAATTTCCCTGAATCTAGACTCATAAAGCTTCTTGCTAAATTTTTTTTATAATTTTTGGTTCAGCAGATTAGTACAGTTTATTAGTTAAAGTTTCCCCTGTTACACAGCTCGACTGGCCTGACCTCTGTCCACTACGAATTGAATTTCTCTCAGTACATAACTCAAACAACCCTGAAGTCTGTTGTATTTAAAACTAGTCTCAATAAGGAATTTAGGAGTGTAAACTATATTTCTTAGTTTGCTTTGTACAATTTTTAATGATTTTTCAAAGTGGAAACAGGGGATCACGTATTCATCCTGAGCAAGTCAGTTACAATTGTAAATATCTCAAAATATAGAATTCCTTTGCTTGCCCTGCTTCTTTTATATGAAAGTAGACTCATTAAGCTTTAATTTCACATCTCATTAAACCTCTAATTATATTCCTTCTATTTTGGTGATTTTTCAAAATCACGTCACTGCTGCCATCTAAAACAGCTTTAATACTAATTTCACTCTTTCACACATTCTTTATGCTAACCTCATTTTATCGTATATATGTATATGCCACAATTCATTTTCACCACATTTCATTCACTATAAGTGTAGGTCCAAACCACAATGTCACCACAAAACCATCCCGTTGAACAATTCGGATCAATCCTCGATATTTAACGGTTTCAGGACACAGCCCCACCATCATACTTCATTTAGTTCGGCTCTCTTGTACACATGGGGAACACTTAGTACCACTCATGCGACCTAGCCGATTTGTCTCAGAGCTCTCTTGTCTACATGGTGTCCTTCACTTGGAATCACGCATGCGACCTAGCTACATTTATCTTTCACGTAGCTCTCTTGTCTACATGGTGTCCTTCACTTGGAATCACGCATGCGACCTAGCTACATTTATCTTTCACGTAGCTCTCTTGTCTACATGGGATACATCTCGTATCACGCATGTGACCTAGCTACTACAGGTGTCTCGTAGCTTTCTTGTACACATGATGTGCACTCAGCATCATACATGTGACTTAGCTACGCTCCTCTATTTCATTCGATCTCTCAGAATGTTCAACCGGATCTCTCTCTCAGTATTTATTTCCATTCTTCCCATAGTCAATTTATATTTTAACATCAGCTAGTATATTTATATAATGGGCTGAAATATAAGAATGTACATGAAATTATTGTA
The DNA here is from genome assembly GCF_025698485.1 of Gossypium arboreum. Classification (NCBI taxonomy): domain Eukaryota; kingdom Viridiplantae; phylum Streptophyta; class Magnoliopsida; order Malvales; family Malvaceae; genus Gossypium; species Gossypium arboreum. The sequence continues at coordinate 32,580,662 of NC_069077.1, forward strand.
ATATTTACATACAACTTACCTTGGTGCAAAATATGGAAATTTTGCAATTTAGTCCAAAACTTTTTCTTTCCCCGTTCAAGGTCGGTTCTCGCCTTTCTTGATCTATAATAACACATTTAGCTCATTTAATACTCATACTATTTATTTCAATCCAAAATCACATTGTAGAAAAATTACATTTTGCCCCTAACTTTTACAAAATTACAATTTTGCCCCTAGGCTCGGAATTTAATTTCAGCCCTTATTCTTATGTTTTATGATATGCTGAACATTTTTCTCTTCTACAACAACATCAAATTCCCACTCTATCATATAGTTATGAACATTAGGTATTTTTACCGATTATCTTGCTTTTACTCGTTTTCACTTAAAACCGAGTAGCACAAATTATTTAACACAATTTAAAACCTCATATTCTATCATAAAACATCAAAATACACAAATTTCACCTATGGGTATTTTTCCAAATATGAACCCTAGGTTAAATTATTACTAACATAAGCTTAATCGAGCTTAGGGATTCCAAAACGTAAAGAACATTAAAAGCGGGCTTAGAATCACTTACTATGGAGCTTGAAAGTTGAAGAATCCTAGCTATGGAGAGAGTGAAGTTTCGCAGCAACTAAATGGGAAGATGACTATTTTGTGTTATTTTTCCCATTTTATTTCATTTAATATCAAAATGACTAAAATACCCTTACTACTAAACTTTCCAAAATTCCTTCCATGTCCTAAATTTGTCCATGAACTTAAAATTGGTAGAATTGCTATTTAAGACCTCCTAATAAATATTTCAAAACAATTTCATACTAAAATTTCTAGTATGCAAATTTTGCAACTTATTCGATTTAGTCCCTACTTTCAATTTAAACACTTTAGGCATAGAATTTCATCACGAAATTTTCACACAATCATGCAATCATATCATAAACCCCAAAATATTTATAAAACAATTATTTCTATCTCGGATTTGTGGTCACGAAACCACTATTCCGATTAGGCCCTAATTCGGGTTGTCACAATATAACCTAGTCAGCCCTAACTATGCAAACTTAACCTTCATATTCAATTCCATTTCATGACCGAATTTACATGTATTCATGTTAAATGTGTATATTATGACCGTATCCTTAAAATAAGTTTAATATAAAGTTTACCACTTAAATTCAACTAAATCAAATCATATGCATACATGATATACACTTACTAATATACCAAACACATACTTAACCTTAACGAAACAAAACACATTGCAATCACAAACCACATACGACATTTGTCAATTAATAATCATATTTATTTAACTAATACACTTCTACTTATTTTTATTTATCACTTGTATAATACTATCGAAACGGATTAATTATACTTTAATATACCATCATAGCCGAACATAATTTATAATACATGTAATAAAATCAATCCAAATTCCACTTTCCAAAACATATATATTTTATACTTATGCAAAAACCATGACCGAATCACTTATAGATACTACCTAAGCCATCAACTACTTTAACACACAAACATTACTCAAAGATTACACTAGTTCACATTCGGCAAGTTTCACAACTACACAAGCCGAATTTTTTTTTAATCATCTCAACTACTAATATGAACATTAAACTATATCAAACATCACCCATTTGCAAATTTTTCATTAAAACTTGAAAACAATATTCATTCTCTACAAAATTCACTTGTACCCGTATACTCATATCATTACTAAATTCCAAAATTTTAACATGGGCTAAGTAAGGAACTTAGTAATTAACTTAAAATAAGCTACCATTTCAAAATTTATCATAATTTACTAACCTTGTTTCAAGCTTAAAATGATCGAAGGTCTTGCCCCTTTTCTCTCTTTTCAATTGGCCAAGAAGAACAAAGATGAAACTTTGTTTTCTTCACCTTTCTTTTTTTATTTTTATTCTTTTATTATTCATCAATATTATAAAAATTATAAAGCCATTTAGTTGCCTTAAAACTAATAAATAATACATATATATTGTCATAAACATCAACATGGCCGGCCACTATAAACAAAAAGGGACATTTGACATGCAAGTCCAAACTCTTTAAAACATGCATTAATAAACCACTTATAAATTTACCTATCACATTTCAAAATTTTCTCACATAAGTCCTATTAATAATTTCACATACAATTGACAAAATTACAGTATGAAACTTTCACACATGCACGTTCACATATAATAAGCATCGAATATGACGGTTAATTATTTTTACGACTCGGTTTTGTGGTCCCGAAACCACTTTCGGAATAAGGTAAAATTAGGGCTGTCACATATACAATGGCCTATTTTTTACTACCTAAATCTTTGTGTGTTGATCTTGAAAGTACTATTACGAGATTCTGATGGCAGAAGGATCGTGGCAAAAGGGGCATTCATTGGTTTTTTTAGAAGGATCATTATTTCACAAAAGAAAAAGGTGGTTTAGGGTTTCAAAATCTTGGTCAATTTAATATCGCTTTATTAGCCAAACAAGGTTGGCGTTGTAACATCCTAAAATAGGGCCTAGTCAGAACAGTGGTTTTGGGACCACAAATCCGACATTGAAATATTTATTTTATGATTATTATGAGGTCTAGAATATGATAATATGCATGTGTTAAAGTTTCATGAAGAAATTTTATGAGTAAGGTGTCCAATTGGAAAATAAGGACCAAATCAAATAAATTGTAAAACTTGGATTCTAGAAGTAATTTGTATAAAATCGCTTTAGATTATTAATTAGAAGTTCTTAAAGAGAAATTTTCCCAATTTCTAAGTTTTTGGACAAAAATAGGCATGTATGGATGAAATTTGAAAGAAATGGGTTAAGGGCATTTTGGTCATTTGGCTAATTAATGAAATAAAATGGGAAAATGAAGGCAAAAATCAGCCATTATTCTCCTTCATCCAGAAAAAATTCTCAAGCCCTCCATATCTAGGGTTTTCAATATTTTCAAGCTCAAAAGTAAGTGCTCCTAAGCCCCGTTTTAAATGTTCTTTGTATTTTTGAAATCCCGGTAGCTTACTCTTTCCATTTCTACCCATATTTCAAGTTAGGGTTCATGTTTGCAAAGTGACCCATATGTGACATGTTCATTATTTGATGTTATATGGAGGAATATAAAAGTTGGATGTGTGTTAAACATCTTTTCTTAGGTGATTTTCATGAAAAACTCCTAAAAGGACCTTTTTGCAAAATGTGTAAAATATGTGGTAGAAATGTGAAATAATGGAAATATGTGGGCTTCCATAAGATGGAAAAACATTCGGCTAGGCTTGGGTAAGGTGAAAATTGCATGCATTTCATTATACGAGCCTAGGGATTAAATCGTAAAAATGTGAAAGGTTAAGGGCAAAACGGTTATTTTTTCTAGAGGTGAAATTTAGACTCGAAAAGAATAATGTGAGGTATTAATGATTTATTTTTATTGTTATAGACCCCAAGGAATAAATTCCGGAGGTCGATAGAGGAAAACGAAAGGTTTTGGAATAACCGAGACGCAAAATCGAAACGGATACCAGGTAAGTTCGAATAACTTTAAGTAAACTATTAATATGCCTAGTTACATGTGTTATGAATGTATGATAATTGGTTATAATGATGGCATGAAAATTCATGAAGTATGTTAATAATAATGAAATGATAATAAATGTCCCGGTTGAAGTCAAAAAGGGAAATTCGATGGATAAACCATGGCTTACATAACTTGAGATCCTACATGTGTTGCAGAAAAGGATTTAGCCCAGATGGGTAATCTGTTGATCTCAAATATAGGAAAGATCTAGCCCGGACGGGTGTTCTTTGAGTGATCGAGCCTCCCGAAGAATATGTGTGCATTGTGGATTTAGCCCGGACGGGTAATCTGACTAGGGTTTGAATTTAGCCTGGATTGGTAATTTAGATCCGAGCTCATTATGGGTGTTTATCGCTGCAAGCGGTTTAGCCTGGACTGGTAATCACGACATCACCCTATAAGTTTACATTGCGGGGGATTTAGCCTGGACTGGTAATCCTGCCGTATGATGTGAGATTCGCGAGAGTGCATACTTGAGATGATCGCTCTTATGACTTGACGGTAAATGGATAATCCATCGTGACTTCCGAGAAACCCAACGGGATTAACATGAGATATAAAAATGAAAATGTTGAATGATGAACTCATCTAAGACAAATTATATGGTGCATTGTTATGAGACTAACTTTTTGATTAAGTGCATGTGATAGGGAAACTATTTCATGCTTGTTGGTTTTATTGCTTAATATGGATGCATGCTAATTAATCGGTAAGTTTACTTTCCAATTATTCGGGCTTACTAAGCATGTAAATGCTTACCCCTCCCTTTTCCCTGTCTTACAGAGATCGTGGACTCGCGAAAATTGGGAGACGGTTGGAGAGTCAACACACTATCATCTTGTCTATCTTTGGTATATAGATACTCTTATTTTGTTCAATAGCATGTATAGGCCTTTTGTTATTTTGTTATATGTGTCATTTGATTAGCCAATATGAAGGCTTATAAAAGTATACATATTCACTTGTATATGGCCATGGAAATTGGCTCATGTTGGTATAGGTTATGACCTACCAAATTGTGCATGTTATGTTCCAATGTTCTTGTGATGATTATATATGGTGTATTACAATTAGTCATATGCAGTATGACCAAATCACATGGGGTGGCTAGGCCACAATTTTGGCAATGAGTTAAGATAACGAGCCAATCTTAATTGACTTACAAGTCATGGAAATCCTTAATATAAAGGGGACAACCTAACATGTATAAAAATCAATGAGATGAGGTTTACATGCAATGAGGTATATTAAGATCATTTAAGAGTATAATTAGACCATGTTAAGTGTTATTGAAAACTATAAGTAGATATGGTTATTAGAGTGTGACCTAAAGCTTGGAAAATAGCCTAACAAGGTCCACACAAGTGGACATACAGGCATGTATCTAGGCCGTGTTGTGACACACAGATTGCCCCATGGGTGTGTGGAATGATCGTGTGTCCCCTGCACCTAAAAATATTAAGTCAGAATGCATGGTAGTAAACACATGGGTAGAGACACGGCCGTGTGTCTCATCCGTGTGGAGGGCACGGCCTAGAACACGGGCGTGTGTCTTGGCCGTGTTCCCCTAAATGCATGCTGACGTCATAAATAGAATGCTTGAGTTTTTGGGCATGGGGGACCATGCGGGAGTGTCTAGACCGTGTGAAGGACACGGGCTAGGGACAAGGGCGTGTGCTTGGCCGTGTGAAAACCCCTGTAGGTTTGAAATGGAAAGTAAATTCAATTAATTCCATACGGGCGGGGGACACGGGCGTGTCCCAAAGCACAAGGGCGTGTAAGGCTTAACTTAGAAATTTTTTCAAGAAATTTCTCAGGTCCTCAATTTAGTTTCGGACCTTTCTCAATGTATGTTTTGGGCCTTGTAGGCTCATATTAGGGACATTAAGATGTTGTTTAATTGGGTTCAAATTGGAACAAAATTTTTGTAACCCGTAATTCCCAAAAATGTTCGAGTACATGTCTGGTAACCCCTCGTACTTGGTCCCGATCTCGGGTACAGGTAAGGGGTGTTATATCTAGTGGTATGAGAGCTACGGTTTAGTCAATTTTAGGACTACCGTAGAGTGTATCGAGTTTAGCTATACATGCCATTATACGAACGTTGATAGTGTGATATCTCCTAACTGTTTAATTGTCTTTGAATATAGTAAATGTCTTCCAATCATGCACAATATGAGTCCGAGGGAGCCAAGAGCCATGCTCCAACTTCCGTACAACGATTTGTTTCTAGTAGTAGTAGAAGGCCTATGTTTGAAGGTCGGGAAGAGGCCAGAGCCACCTTCTTTGACATGATAGATGAATGGTTTGGGGATTATTTGAGGAACCACCCCAACATACCACTACCTCCCCCGCCCCCTAACCGACCTGGTAAGGAAGTGTCATGAGGTATGACACCTGTAAGAGTTGGTAAAGCCCCGGTAGACAAGCTTAGAAAGTATAGGGCTGAAGAATTTAGAGCTAAGACTGATGATGATGCTGAACGAGCCAAGTTCTAGCTCGAGAATACTACACGAGTGTTGGATGAATTATCGTGCACACTTAATTAGTGTTTAAAGTGTGTTGTATCTCTCCTAAAGGATACTGCATACCACTGGTGGAAAACCTTATCTTCAGTGGTACCAAAGGAAAACATTACTTGGGAATTTTTCCAAGCGGAGTTTAAGAAGAAATACATCAGTCAAAGGTTCTTAGAGTCGAAGCGAAAGGAGTTCCTGGAACTCAAACAAGGAAATAAGACTGTAGCGGAATACAAAAGGGAGTTTGTAAAGCTAAGTCAGTAGGAGACTAAATGGGTTTAAACAGAGTCAGAAATGTGTAAACGCTTCGAGGAAGGTCTGAATGAGGAAATCAAGCTATTGATTGGGATTCTTGAGATACGAGAGTTTGCTGCATTAGCTGATCGGGCCAAGAAGGTCGAGGAACTCAATAATGAAAGGAAGCAAGCTAAGAGAGAAGATCAAGTTGCGAACAAGAGATCTAGTGGTAAGACGCTCTCATTTCCCACAAAGAAATCAATGAGTCAACATGAACGCTCCACTTCATCGGTAGGATATTCGGGTAAAGCGAGAGGCTCCAAATGACGTAATCAAAAGTCTTCCTCCCCTATGGTGACTAGTGTGGAGAGTATATATGACCAAAAGCTAAAGTGTAAAAGCTGTAATAAATTTCACTTCAAAGAGTGTCGGATGAAGGGTGGTGCGTCCTATAGATGTGGTTCTCTTGGCCACTTCTTTAGAGACTGCCCAGAGCTAACCGATAAAGAGGTGGAAGTAGCCCCGAAATCAAATGCTCCTATTCCACGAGGTAGACCTCCGAGATATCCTCAAAGTGCTAGTGGTAGTCGGGTTGTAGCCAAAGATACTGCAAAATCAGAGACTCGAGCCCTGGAAAGAACTTATGCAATACGCACTCGAGAGGAAGCCTCTGCTCCTAACGTCATCACGGGTACTTTTTCTCTTTTTAATACTTGTGTTGTTGCCTTAATTGATCCGGGATCGACACATTCATACATTTGAATGAGATTGGTGTCTAGTATGAATACATCCACTGAACCTACTGAATTTATAATTAGAGTGTCAAACCCATTAGGCAAGTGATAAATCATAAATTATACATATTTTTACCCCATGTTTAATGTATTTTATGGATGATTTCTCATTAAAATTGGTGAATTCGATGCTCCTAATGCTTAAATTTCATTTTTTATACTTAGGAGAGCATAGGAGAGTGAAAGGAATGAGAAACGGGCCAAAAACAGAGAAAATGGGCCAAAGTACGAACTCAACATGGCCTGGACTTCCTCACACGGGCAGCCCACACGGCTGTGTCAAATTGGCAGAATCGAATCACGATTCACATGGGCAAACCGCACGGCCGTGTCAATTTGGCAGGCTCAAACACGGCCTGAAGTAATTGCATACGGGCGTGTCACACAGGTGTGTCCCTGCCGAGCCCAAGTTGAGTCCAATTCGGAAAAGGCCACTTTTGAGGGCTCATAGGCATTCCAAAGCCTATAAATACACCCTAGAAGAGGAGAAAAGGGGGATAGAGAATAGGGGGTAAGGAATTACTCCATGGAAGCCAATTGATCCATCTCAAAAGCCGGATTCATCATCAAGACTGAAGATTTCTCCTCAATTTCCCTCAGGAGTTTTGGGTTTTCTTTATGTTTTGTATTCTTTATTCTTCTGAGATGTTTTCTTATTTAGTTATGAACTAAAACCCCTAAATACCTATGAGGAATGAAACCTAAAACGAATCTTGTTATTATTTTCTGAATCGTGTGATAAATATTTAACTTGTTCTTAATTATGTGTTCTTAATTCTTGTTTTGATATCCCAGGATAATGATTCAAGACATGCTCTTATTAAGAGGAGGAATAGACCCTGTCTAAGAGTACATTTGTCATAATTAAGCCGAGCTGATTGCGTGCCTGGAAATAGGGTGACAAGATTTTGTCAGATTAGGGTGAAACCTAATAAGGGGATCCATAGATCAAGTTAATGCAACCCTAGAGTGTTAATTAGAGAAAAGTCTCGATTATTCAATCTAGGGATTAGACGTTATTAGTCTTGAATAGGGATAATAACATAACTTAAGAATCTCTATGGAATAAGTTGAATGAATAAATCGTCCGATTCAGAGCCAGAATAACAAGGAAAGTCTAGGTAGATTTTTCCTTAGGTATTGTCTTCATTCAATCGATTTTCCCAAAAGCAATTCCCCAATTCTTTTCTCTGTACGTTCTTAGTTTAGATAATTAGTTAATTAAAACAAAACCCTATTATTCTTATGCTAGATAATAAAAAGACACTCATTACTAATACTTTTAGTTCCTTTGGGTTCGACAATTTGGTCTTGCTAAAACTATACTACTATTCGATAGGTACACTTGCCTACATCGTGATAATAGTTAGTTCAAGAATGAGTAATTATAAATATTTAAAACCTATCACGAAATCACACGATCAAGTTTATGGCGCCGTTGCCGGGGAACTAAAATATTAGGAACACTCAATTTTTATTACTTTAGCCATTTATTTTTCTTGCAATTTAATTTAATTTAATTTTATTATTATTATTACTAATTAATTTACTTTTTCTTTCTCTTGACAGATTTTTATAGTTTATGACTAGAAGAAACCCTCGGGACCATTATTTTTTGATGAAGAAATCGATCGCACAATTCGTAGAAACCAAAGAGAAATAAGGCGAAGCTTAAGATACATAGAGAACGAGCAAGAAGACGATACTCAACCTCCAACCGAAGAGATGGCTGAAAACCAAGGCAATCAGCTACCTCCTGCAATTGCGGCTAATCAAAATCCTGCTCCACGTACTATGTATGACTATGCTAAACCTTCTTTAACAGGAACTGAGTCAAGTATAGTTAAACCTGCTATTGTTGCGAATAATTTCGAACTGAAACCTAACACAATTCAGATGATATAGCAGTTTGTTCAGTTTGATGGTTTGCAGGATGAGGATCCCAACACTCACTTGGTGAATTTTCTGGAGTTTTGTGACACTTTCAGAATTAATGGCGTTTCTGATGATGTCATTCGCCTTCGGTTATTCCCTTTTTCACTGAAAAACAAAGCTAAACAGTGGTTGAACTCGTTACCACGAGGGTCCATCACTACTTGGGAACAAATGACAGAAAAATTTCTACTAAAATATTTTCCGCCGACTAAAATGGCTAAGTTACGTAATGATATCTCTTCTTTTGTGTAGATGGAATTAGAAACACTTTACGATGCACGGGAGAGATACAAGGATCTATTGTGAAGGTGCCCTCACCATGGGTTACCTCTATGGCTGCAAGTTCAAACATTTTACAATGGTGTGAATTCATCGACAAGACAGATGATTGACGTAGCTGCTGAAGGAACCATCAACAACAAAACACCTGAAGAGGCTTATGAATTCATTGAAGAAATGTCACTGAATAACTATTAGTGGCAAGTCATGAGGACCAAGCCAACAAAAACAGTCGGCGTTTATAACGTCGACTCATTTACTATGCTGTCAAATCAGGTAGAACTTCTCAATAAAAAGATTGATGGTTTACTTGGTTCTACGCAGGTACATCCAGTAATGAGGTGTGACTCAAGTGAATGAGGTGTGCATACAGAATATCAATCCTACAACCAAAGAGGAACAAGTCCACTATATGGGTAACAATAACTTTAGATCTCAAAATAACCCATACAGTAATACTTATAATGCAGGTTAGAGGAACCACCCAAATTTCTCCTAGGGTGGTCAAGGGAATCAAAAGCCACAAAATCCTCAGGGTTTTCAACAACCACCTTATCAACAAGAGAAGAAACCGAACCTTGAAGAGATGCTCTCTAAATTCATTTCGGTATTAGAAACCCATTTCTAAAATACCGAGGCAGCACTTAAGAATCAACAAGCATCGATCCAAGGGCTCGAAACTCAGATAGGGCAACTATCCAAACTAATCTCTAAACGACCACAAGGTAGCTTACCAAGTAATACTGAACCTAATCCAAGGGAACACCTCAACACAATTAGTACTCAAGATAAGGAAGGATTCATTGCGCCTGAGCTAGAATTGATACAAGAAACTGTGATGAGAAAAGGTAAAAGTGAGGTAAGTCATAACAAAATAGTGAATGAAGAATATAAACCTCGTGTTCCATACCCTAACGCGACAAGGAAAGACTGCTTAGATGAAAAATTCGGTAAATTCCTCAAACTTTTGAAAAAATTACATATTAACTTACCGTTTATTGAAGCTCTATTGTAGATGCCAAATGTAATGAAATTTTTAAAAGAGCTTTTAGTAAATAAGCGGAAGTTGGACGAAGCGTCGCATGTGGAGCTAAACGCAGTCTGCTTAGCTATTCTACAGAATAAGCTACCCTACAAATTGAAAGATCCAGGGAGTTTTACAATTCCTTGCTTAATTAGTAGCTTAGATATAAGTCATGCATTAGCTGATTTAGGGGCTAGTATTAACGTCATGCCTTACAAAATGTTTAAGCAACTAGGTCTTGGGAAACTTAAACAAACTAGAATGAGCATTCAATTGGTAGATAAAACTATAAGACTTCCTAGGGGTATTATTGAAGATGTACTAGTGAAAGTAGATAAGTTCATATTTCCCGTTGATTTCGTTGTTCTAGACATAGAGAAGGATAATAACACCCCTTTGATTTTAGAGAGGCCCTTTTTAGCAACTGCTAAACAATTATTGATATTGGCATAGGTGAGCTTACACTTCGTGTGGGAGACGAAACGATCACCCTTCAAGCTCGTAATTTTGGCATCACATCGAATATTGAAGGTAATGGCCCACACCAATCTACTAAAACTGACAATATGACTTTGTAGAAATTGAGCTTCAAAGAAGTTCTCGAGCCATGTTCCAGAAATGATAGAGGACATATTCATGAAAAACAAAGGCTACGGATAGAAGAGCTACACGAATAGCGAGCACATAAACCGAGAACACACGATAAAACAAAATTACGCCAGAATGAGTTTGATACCTCCCCAAATTTACTTCAGGTTGGTGATAAGGTCTTATTAGATGCCGCAGATCCCCACATTGTCACTACCACACCGAATGAAGAAATCCCTCTTACGGTACTCAGTATTTTTCCATTCGGTACGGTGAAAGTGAGTCATCCCAAGTTTGGCACTTTTAAGGTAAACAACATCCGATTAAAACCTTATTTTGATGAGATTGATAGCAGGAATGAGGAGTATAAACTCCTCAAACCACCATGACCATTCACTGAAGAGGTAAGTCGAGCTTAGACTATAAATAAGTGCTTCTCGGGAGGTAACCCGAGCACTAACATTATTAATTTCTTTAAATTTTGGTATTTAACTCCTAACCTACTAATAGAGATCTTGAATACAGGTGTTTCCACAGAGACACGGCCAAGCACACGGGCGTGCTTAAGGCCGTGTGAAAATAGGGCAAAAGATTTCCCCAACACCGGCTACAATAAAATGCCACAGCCGTGCGACATGGCCGTGGTCGAGCCTGCCAAAACAACACGGGCGTGCGACACGCCCTTGTGGAAGACCCGTGGTTAAAAATGAAAAAGTAGCACAGGCATAGATACGCCCGTGTCTAACACCCGTAGTCAAACCTGTTAAAATAACACGGGTGTAGGGATTGTACACACGGGCATAGGAGAAGCAAACGAAGCTAGACACGGCCGTACGACACGACCGTGTAAACCCACATGCCCGAGGAACTTGGGTGTGTACTAAATGTCAGACGCGCTCAAATTTGAAATTCGCGAATCACACGGGCTAAAATTGGGGAACACGGGCGTGTGCCATGACCGTGTGCCCCAAAATCTATAAATACCCTGCACTATTCACTTTCTTCTCCATTCAAAAACCCTAACCCTAGCCGCTGCAACTCCACACGGCCCCCTGCCACGCCTGTGTGCCACCTCCAACTTCATTTTTAAAGCTCAATCTCTCTCCCTTAGCGTTTGTTTACTATTAATGCTTATTATTACAATAATCTCCATTACTTTTGAACTAGTTTTCATTTTTGTTCATTACTTTTTCATTTAGTTTGCATTTTTTGGTTCTTTATTATACATTTCGAATTAAATCAAGTTGTTAGACACACCTCATATCCATGACATTACTATGCTTATTTTCATGCTATTATCATGCCAATGTCTATCATTTAAATTGCATTCCTAGGATAGTTACCATATAATTTATGTTAAATTGATACTAGGAAAACCTTATACCCATTACATTTCTATTCTCATTCTCATTATTATTGTGGTTGAGTTTGCTTCATATCAGCAGTCTTGGCTGAAATAGTTTACTTCCCCTTCGAATATGTTTACCTATTATTATTATTCTTTATATTACAGGCCTTCAATGTCATCTTCAAGAGGAAAGAAAACTGTCGTACCAGCCTCGAAGAAGAGGAAGAGAGTGTCATCCGCCACGGGTCCAACCACGAAAATTTGTCACCCTTTCCTATAGTTTCCACGAGGGCCCCAAGAAAAGCTCTTTCAAATACTTCAGGCCCGACCTTTAGCAGCGGGCCGCTGCATCGACTGGGCTACCGTAGAACAACTACAGATGGCTGATGCGATTTAGGCTCTCTTAACCACCAACCCGTAGGAGATGTTCTTCGAGATTATCGAGCTGACATACCTTGAACTCACAATGGAACTCTACTCAACGTTTCATCTCCAGACCGTAATGACAAGGTACGATGATCCCGGCAAGGTCCAGTTTTGCCTAGGCAAATTAATCTGCCAACTAAGCGTCCCAGAGTTTGGTGCTGCACTAGACCTATATACGGATGGGTTTAGGGAGGAGAATGAACTACATGCTCTCAGTCGCCACATACATTTCTCTTCCTCAAAGTGCTGGCACACTTTGGCCCCCAGTACGGCCTCATACAATCCTAGCCACTCCAAGGCATCAGTTCTCCCACCATCACTGAGGTACTTACACGCTATTTTAGCTCACACGATTTCAAGGAGGCGAGAGAGCACTGGCGTTGTCAACACCCACGACGTCTACTTTTTATGGTGCATGTCGCAAGGGCACGTCATCGACCTTGCCTATTTCATCGCCCTTGTTATTCAGCACCAGACGGAGCGGCATCGGAAGGGGGTCATCTCCATTGGCCCCTACGTGACTAGGCTGGCGCGACACTTCGGGCTCCTTAACACCGCGGCCTAAGAATCATCCCTCACCCTCATCGGCCAGATGTCTCTACAAGGCATATCGAGCATGCTTAGCATGAGGATGATCGAGAGGTGCCAAGGAACCTACCCTCCCCAGTATCGTCTCGACCAATCTACCGAGGAAGAGGCCTACGAGGACATTCCTGATGATGTCTCCCCACAGTACGAGGACCTACCGACTCAGCCACCACCACCCTTTCGTTCAGTTCATGCGGCGGCTTCATATGCTGACATCTCTGAACGCCTTACCCGATTCGAGCAGCAGTGTTTTCAATGATTTGACAACATTGATGCTACTCTACAGCAGATTTGTCAGCACCTCTATATCTCATCGCCAGTCCCACATCGCGAACCATTCAACAATGAAGATGTTTAGAAATATTTATTTATTATTTTATGTTTTAATTTTATTGAAGCTACTTTTTATTTTTGTTAGATTTTAGAATTTTATTTTTAATTATTAATTTCGGTTATTTCTTTTTGAGTACTTATTCTTCCTAATATCCCTAAAAGTTCTGATTTTATCACAGTTATATAGAGCTCTTAAGCTCATCATCACATAGAACTAAAACTCCACCGGAAAGGTTCTCCATGATCGCCATGTCACCTTTCGACCACGACCATAGCTACCACTAGATATAATATTCTTTTGGCGCAGGACTTATGGACTAATGAACCTCTACGACCGCCGAAGTATCCTCCTCCACTCTCGAACCAATTACTCTTCAAAACTTTAGTTCGAGGAATTCATCATACAGGAAGTTTCACTTCTCTCTCTATCTTATTTTTATTTTATAATACCTATCTTTGTACATTGAGGGCAATGTACATCTTAAGTGTGGGGGGAGGCATTCATTTCATTATCAGAAAAATCTCTAAATGACTGCCTTGTTCTCTTAAAAAGCTCTCATATCATATTTAGGATAAATTTTAATTGTTTTATCATTTTGATTGATATATCTTGAATTAAAACATAGGGATTTATGCATTGATTGTTTAAACTTTAAGACATTAGAGAATCAAGCATGATAAGTTGATTTTTAAGAATTTAAAATCTTAGGCTGTTTCCCCAAAGTTTAGGTATTACTTTGAATTGGAATTCAAAAGTTTTTAACATCAAAAAGGCATAAATTTTGTGAGATTTTTGAGCCTTTTGAGCATCTTGTAATTCTTTCATGCTCACTTTTATTATTGCTTTGAGTGCGTCAGTACTGAACTAGTATTCTAGAACTTGCTTGATTATGTATGCCGAGACCACACCATTTGATTTGATATATCAAAATGATTAAGGCACTTAGGATTAACTCACTCATGCCATGAAAAGCCTACCTCCACGATTAACCCCTAGTAAACCCCCTTGAGCCTAACAAGCCATTTCTTGTATTAACCTTAATATTAACCCTTAACCCATTATTGTTGAAATCCCCTAAATTAATCCCTATTTTTGTCGAGATTTGAATTGAATAAATTGTTTAGCTATGTCTTGTTCTTAATAGTTAGTCTATGTTATGTAACTTGTTCTTAAAAAAAAACTATGTATGCATATCTGTAATTTCATATTCTGAGAGAAGCTCTGTTGTACGCAAATAAAGATTAACTCTTTTTCTAGTTAGGAAATTTTTCAATTCAATCTCGATTCTAACCCTTTCTTTCAGCTTGTGACCACACCCCCTAACCAAGCCTCACTACAACCCTCTAAAGACCTTTTGATTAATGTATCATCTTAGATTATAGTGGTGGAGATTTGATTTTCATGCAAGCCTATAGTAATGACTCTTCATTATTGACTATTGAGTGCTTCATTTTTTGTCCTTAAACACCTCGAGTGATTTGAGTGAACCTTTAGTGAGGATACGAAACTTTGTGATATTCTGAATCAAAAGTAATTACCTAGACGAAGGGAAACACCTAAGTTTGCATGACTAAATACTCAACTTGGAATGTTTGAAACTTTTATGTTATTTTAGTTGAATTCTCAATGTATGATTATCTATGGATTAGTTTGAGATATTATCAATAGAAATTATAACTTAAGGAGAATTTATTTTGATTATGAGTTGAGAATTTTGCTTGCGGACAAGCAAATGCTTAAGTGTGGGGGTATTTGATAAACCGTAAATTATACATATTTTTACCCCATGTTTAATGCATTTTATGGATGATTTCTCATTAGAATTGGTGAATTCGATGCTCCTAATACTTTAATTTCATGTTTTATACTTAGGAGAGCATAGGAGAGCGAAAGGAACGAGAAACGGGCCAAAAATAGAGAAAATGGGCCAAAGTACAAACTCAACACGGCCTGGACTTCCTCACATGGGCAGCCCACACGGCCGTGTCAAATTGGCAAAATCGAAGCACGATTCACATGGGCAAACCACATGGCCGTGTCAATTTGGCAGGCTCGAACACGACCTGAAGTAATCGCACACGGGCGTGTCCCTGTCAAGCCCAAGCTGAGTCCAATTCAGAAAATGCCACTTTTGAGGGCTCATAGGCATTCCAAAGCCTATAAATACACCCTAGAATAGGAGAAAAGGGGGACGGAGAATAGGGGGTAAGGAATTACTCCAAGGAAGCCGATTGATCCATTTCAGAAGCCAAATTCATCATCAAGACTGAATATCTCTCCTCAATTTCCCTTCAAGAGATTTGGGTTTTCTTTATGTTTTGTATTCTTTATTCTTCTGAGATGTTTTCTTATTTAGTTATGAACTAAAACCCCTAAATACCTAAGGGGAATGAAACCTAAGACGAATCTCGTTATTATTTTCTGAATCGTATGATAAATATTTAACTTGCTCTTAATTATGTGTTCTTAATTCTTGTTTTGATATCCCAGGATACTGATTCAAGACATGCTCTTATTTAGAGGAGGAATAGACCCTGTCTAAAGTACATTTGTCATAATTAAGCGGAGTTGATTGCGCGCCTAGAAATAGGGTGACAAGATTTTACCAGATTAGGGTGAAACCTAATAAAGGGATCCATAGATCGAGTTAATGTAACCCTAGAGTGTTAATTAGAGAAAAGTCTTGGTTATTCAATCTAGGGATTAAACGTTATTAGTCTTGAATAGGGATAATAACATAACTTAGGGATCTCTACGGAACAAGTTGAATAAATAAATCGTCTGATTCGGAGCCAGAATAACAATTAAAGTCTAGGTGAATTTTTCCTTAGGTATTGTCTTCATTCAATCGATTTTCCCAAAAGCAATTCCCCAATTCTTTTCTCTGTGTATTCTTTGTTTAGATAATTAGTTCATTAAAATAAAACCCCATTATTCTTAGGCTAGATAATAAAAAGACAATCATGACTAGTACGTTTAGTTCCTTTGGGTTTGACAATCTGGTCATGCTAAAACTATACTACTGTTCGATAGGTACACTTGCCTACATCACGATAATAGTTCGTTCAAGAATGAGTAATTATAAATATTTAAAACCTATCATGAAATCACGCGATCAGCAAGTCAATCTTGGTTGATAAAATCTGTAAGAATTGTCCTTTGACGATTCAGGGTCACTGTTTTCCAGGTAACCTTATGCTATTGCCATTTGATGAGTTTGATATAATACTTGGCATGGATTGGTTAGCCCTGCATGATGTAATTATAAATTGTGGTGGCAAGTATATTGAATTGAAGTGCCCAGATAGTAAGATTCTACGGGTTGATTCAAGAAAGTTGGATACTCCGCCGGTTGTAATCACAGCAACGGTTACTCAAAGATATATGAGAAAAAGGTATGAAGCCTATCTTGTTTTTATACTGAACACTAAGGAAACGAAGTTGAAGATTGATTCTGCACCAACAGTATGTGAATATCTAGACATGTTTTCGGAAGAATTACCCGGACTACCTCCTGACAGAGAGATAAAGTTTGGTATTGAACTAGTGCCAGGAACAGCTCCTATTTCTATTACTCCGTACAGGATGGCACCAATCGAGTTGAAAGAGTTAAAAGCACAGTTGCAAGAACTGACAGATAAAGGTTTTGCAAGGCCGAGCTTTTCGCCTTGGGGTGCTCATAAATTGTTTGTAAAGAATAAGGATAGTTTGATGAGGCTATGCATAGATTATCAGCAACTGAACAAGGTGACTATTAAGAATGAGTATCATTTTCCAAGAATCGATGATTTGTTCGACCAGTTGAGGGGAGTCACTGTGTTCTCTAAGATAAACCTAAAATCTGACTACTATCAGTTGCGAGTTAAGGAATCGGATGTGCCTAAAACAACTTTTAGAATAAGGTATGGTCACTATGAATTCCTTGTCATGCCATTTGGTTTAACGAATGCACCGTCCGTATTTATGGACCTAATGAATAGGATATTTCAGCCATACCTGGACAAGTTCTTTGTCGTGTTCATTGACGACATTTTGATTTATTCCAAGGATGAGACAGAACATACGAAGCATCTGAGAACTGTGTTGTAGACTTTACAGGAAAAACAATTTTATGCTAAGTTTAGTAAGAGTGAATTTTGGCTTCAAGAAGTAGGGTTCTTGGGTCATATTGTTTCGGGTGATGGCATCCGAGTTGATCCAAGTAAAATCTCTGCCATCATTGAATGGAAACCACCTAAAAATGTAGCCGAGGTTAGAAGCTTTTTGGGCTTAGCTGGCTACTACCGAAGATTTGTGAAAGGATTCTCCATGATAGTGACTCCAATGATGAGGTTGCTATAGAAAGATGTTAAGTTTGAATGGACAGAAAAATGTCAGCAGAGTTTCGAGAAGTTGAAGACATTGCTGACTGAAGCCCCTGTTTTAGTATTGCCCGAGTCGGGAAAAGAATTTGTGGACTATAGTGATGCATCCTTAAATGGACTGGGCTGTGTACTTATGTAAAATGGAAAGGTGATAGCCTATGCTTTACGGCAGTTGAAGCCACACAAGAGGAATTATCTGACGCACGACTTAGAGCTTGCCGCCAGTGTTTTTGCCTTGAAAATCTGGAGGCATTGCTTATATGGTGAGACTTGTCGTATATTCACAGACCACAAGAGTTTGAAGTATTTGCTGACTCAAAAAGAATTGAATCTAAGACAGCGGAGATGGTTAGAATTAATTAAAGGCTATGAGCTGATCATCGATTACCATCCGGGAAAGGCGAATGTGTTCGCCAATGCGTTAAGCAGAAAATCTTTGTTTGCATTGATGACCATGGGCACTCGATTGGCGTTGTTTGATGATGGTTCAGTCTTGGTAGAGTTAAGGGCTAGGCCGACATTTCTTTAGGAAATTTGTGATGCTCAGACTAATGATAATGACCTGCAAGCTAAAAGAACTCAATGTGAGTCGGGCATTGAATCAGACTTTTAGATTGGTCTTGATGGATGTTTAATGTTCAGAGACAGAGTTTGTGTACCGAGAAATGATGAAATTTTTCAGAGAATTTTCCAAGAACCACATGATAGTCGTTTGTCTATTCATCTGGGAAGTATCAAGATGTACAATAATTTGAAGAAAAGGTATTGGTGGGACGGCATGAAAAGAGACATCTCCAAATTTGTATCGAAATGCTTGATATGTCAGCAAGTCAAAGCTGAACATCAAGTACTTTTGGTTTACTACAGCCTGTGATGGTCCCTGAATAGAAGTGGGACAAAATCACTATGGACTTCGTGACAAAATTACCATTGACCCCGAAAAAGAAAGATGCTATATAAGTTATGGTTGATAAGTTGACAAAGTCAGCTCATTTTATTCCAGTAAGGACAGACTATTCATTTGAAAAGTTGGCCGAATTGTATATATCTAAAATTGTGAGATTACACGGGGTGCCATTATCGATTATTTCAGACAGAGACCCAAGATTCACTTCGAGATTTTAGAAGAAGTTACAAGAAGCCTTGGGTACTAGGTTGAGTTTCAGTACAACTTTTCACCCACAGACTGATGGTCAGTCTGAACGGATGATTCAGATTCTTGAAGATATGTTACAATGTTGCATCCTTGAATTTCAGGGTAATTGGGAAAAATACCTGCAATTGGTAGGGTTCGCCTACAACAACAGTTTTCAAATAAGTTTGAAGATGTTGCCTTATGAGGCCTTATATGGCAGAAAGTTCTGAACTCCATTGTATTGGATATAACTCAAGGAGAGTCAGACTCACGGAGTTTATCTAATCAAGGAAACTGAAGAAAAGGTTAAAGTGATACGTGATTGCTTAAAAGCGGCATTGGATAACCAAAAGTCATATGTTGATCTGAAAAGAAAAGAGATTGAGTTCCAAGTCAAAGATAAATTATTCTTGAAAGTATCTCCATGGAAAAAGGTATTGAGATTTGGCCGGAAAGGCAAATTGAGTCTGCGGTTTAATGGACCATACGAGAACACTGAAAGAGTTGGACCATTAGCCTATCGCTTGCCATTGTGACCAAAACTGGAAAATATTCATGATGTATTCCATGTATCTATGTTCAGGCGATACTAATCAGACTCCTCTCATGTGATTTCACCGACGGGGATCGAAATTAAACTGGACATAACTTATGGTGAAGAACCGGTCAAGATTTTGGCTCGTGAAGTTAAACAGATGAGAAATAAAGATGTGGTAAAAGTCTTATGGCATCGACATGGTGTAGAAGAGGCTACATGGGAGCCAGAAGAAACCATGAGAAACCAATACCCGAACCTGTTTACTGGTAAGACTTTCGAGGACGAAAGTCCCTAAGGGGGAGAAATGTAACATCCCAAAATAGGGCCTAGTCAGAACAGTGGTTTCGGGACCACAAATCTGACATTGAAATATTTATTTTATGATTATCATGAGGTCTAGAATATGATAATATGCATGTGTTAAAGTTTCATGAAGAAATTTTATGAGTAAGGTGTATAATTGGAAAATAAGGACCAAATCGAATAAATTGTAAAACTTGGATTCTAGAAGCAATTTGTATGAAATTGCTTTAGATTATTAATTAGATGAGCTTAAAGATCAATTTCCCAATTTCTAAGTTTTTGGACAAAAATGGACATGTATGGATGAAATTTGAAAGAAAGTGGTTAAGGGCATTTTGGTCATTTGGCTAATTAATGAAATAAAATGGGAAAATGAAGGCAAAAATCAGCCATTCTTCTCCCTCATCTAGCTGAAATTCTCAATCTCTCCATAGCTAGGGTTTTCAACCTTTTCAAGCTCAAAAGTAAGTGCTTCCAAGCCCTGTTTTTAATGTTCTTTGTATTTTTAAAATCCTGGTAGCTTACTCTCTCCATTTCTACCCATATTTTAAGTTAGGGTTCATATTTTCAAAGTGACCCATGTGTGACATATTCATTCTTTAATGTTATATGGAGGAATATAAAAGTTGGATGTGTGTTAAACATCTTTTCTTAGGTGATTTTCATGAAAAACCCCTAAAAGGACCTTTTTTATTGTTATAGACCCCGAAGAACAAATTTCAGAGGTCGATGGAGAAAAATGAAAGGTTTCGGAATAACCGAGACGCGAAACTGAAACGGATACCAAGTAAGTTCGAATAACTTTAAGTAAACTATTAATATGCCTAGTTACATGTGTTATGAATGTATGATAATTGGTTATAATGATGACATGAAAATCCATAAAGTATGTTAATAATAATGAAATGATAATAAATGTCCCGGTTGAAGTTAAAAAGGGAAATTCGATGGATAAACCATGGCTTACATAACTTGAGATCCTGCATGTGTTGCAGAAAAGGATTTAGCCCAAATGGATAATCGGCTGATCTCAAATATAGGAAAGATCTAGCCCGGACAGGTGTTCTTTGAGTGATCGAGCCTCCCGAAGAATATGTGTGCATTGTGGATTTAGCTCGGACGAATAATCCGACTAGGGTTTGAATTTAGCCTGGACTGGTAATTCAGATCTGAGCTTATTACGGGTGCTTATCGCTGCAAAGGATTTAGGCTGGACTGGTAATCCTGACATCACCCTAGAAGTTTACATTGCGGGGGATTTAGCCTAGACTGGTAATCCCGCCGTATGATGTGAGGTTCGCGATAGTGCATACTTGAGATGATCGCTCTTATGACTTGACGGTAAATGGATAATCCATCAAGACATCCGAGAAACCCAACGGGATTAACATGAGATATAAAAATGAAAATGTTGAATGATGAGCTGATCTAAGACAAATTATATGGTGCATTGTTATGAGACTAACTAGTTGATTGAGTGCATGTAATAGGGAAACTATTTATGCTTGTTGGTTTTATTGCCTAATATGGATGCATGCTAATTAATCAGTAAGTTTACTTTCCAGTTATTCGAGCATACTAAGCATGTAAATGCTTACCCCTCTCTTTTCCCTGTCTTACAGAGCTTGTGGACTTGTGAAGATCAGGAGATGGTTGGAGAGTCAACACACTATCATCTTGTCTATCTTTGGTATATAGATACTCTTATTTTGTTCAATGGCATGTATAGGCCTTTTGTTATTTTGTTATATGTGTCATTTGATTAGCCAATATGAAGGCTTATAAAAGTATACATATTCACTTGTTTATGGCCATGGAAATTGGCTCATGTTGGTGTAGGTTATGACCTACCAAATTGTGCATGTTATGTTCCAATGTTCTTGTGATGATTATATATAGTGTATTACAATTAGTCATATGTAGCATGACCAAATCACATGGGGTGTTAGGCCACAATTTTGGCAATGAGTTAAGATAACGAGCCAATCTTAATTGAGTTACAAGTCATGTAAATCCTTAATATAAAGGGGACAACTTAGCATGTATAAAAACTGATGATATGAGGTTTACATGCAATGAGGTATATTAGGGCTATTTAAGAGTATAATTAGACCATGTTAAGTGTTACTGAAAACTATAAGTGGATATGGTTATTAGAGGGTGACCTAAGGCTTGGAAAATAGCCTAACAAGGTCTACACAGGTGGACACACGGGCGTGTGTCTAGGCTGTGTGTGACACATAAACCGCCCCATGGGTGTGTGGAATGGCCGTGTGTCCCCTGCACCTAAAAATATTAAGTTAGAATGCATGGTAGTAATCACACGGATAGAGACATGGCCGGGTGTCTCAACCGTGTGGAAGACACGGCCTAGAACATGGGCGTGGGTCTTGGCTATGTGCCTCTAAATGCATGTTGACATCATAAACAAAATGCTCAAGTTTTTGGACACGGGCGACCATACGGGCGTGTCTAGACCGTGCGAAGGACATGGGCCAGGGACAAGGGTGTGTGCTTGGCCATGTGAAAACCCCTGTAGGTTCGAAATGAAAAGTAAATTCAATTAATTCCATACAGGTAGGGGACACGAGCATGTCCCAAAGCACACGGGCGTGTGCATTGCCTCTACACGGGCATGTAAGGCTTAACTTAGAAAATTTTTCAAGAACTTTCTCAGGTTCTCGGTTTAGTCTCGGACCTTTCTCAATATATGTTTTGGGCCCCATAAGCTCATATTAGGGACACTAAGATGTTGTTTGATTGGGTTCAAATTGGAACGAAATTTTTATAACCCATAATTCTCGAAAATGTTCGAGTACATGTCTGGTAACGCCTCTTACTTGGTGCCGGTCTCGGGTACAAGTAAGGGGTGTTACAGGCACCTTATTAATTTTCCAAATTCTTTATTAGCAAAGGTTTTAAAAGCCAAATATTATCCAAATTCAGACTTTATCAATGCACAGTTAGGGAATTTACCTTTACTTATTGGAAAAGCGTGTGGGCAACAAAACGGTTACTGTAAGACTGCCTATATTGGCGATTCGGTAGGGGAGATCAAATATATGTTTGGGATGATCGGTGGGTACCGAGAGTTGATACAGATAGAATCAATGATAATTCCAACAATATAGAAATAGAGTTAGTTTCGGACCTAATTGATGCTTCAACAAGCAAATGGAAGATTGATCTAATAGTTAATACCTTTCAAGCGGACACAGTACAAAAGATTCTGCAAATTCCTTTGGCAGAAGATGAACATGATGATTTTCAAGTCTGGCGAGGAGAACATTCTGGCTAATTTTCAGTTAGAAGTGCCTACAAACTATTACAAGAGGCTAATATGGATCCTAGTGCTTATTTAATACAAGCCGAAGCAAAAAATTTCTACAGAAAGCTATGGAATTTAGATCTCCCTTCAACAATTGCTATCACTATATAGCGTATTTCCTGGAACTTTATTCATACTCTAGCAAATCTCAAATAAAAAGAGTGGCTGCAAATATTTCCTGTCCTCGGTGTCAAAATGCAAAAGAAGATAACAACCACGTTTTTTGACAATGCCCTACAATAATAGAGACATGACAGAATTTAAATCTCTCATGGGTCATTAATATTAATATTCAAGGTTTGTGGGAATGGCTTACCTGGGTTTTTACCATAGGTAACAGCAAACAATGCCGACTGTTTTGCTGTGATGTTTGGACAATCTGGAGTTTAAGAAATCAGTTAGTTCACAAGGGGAAAATAATGATAGGAAGAGATTTATCGAACCGACTCCAAAGTTATATAGCAGAGATCAATGGGTTGGAGGAAAAATCACTTACTTCAGATGGTGGTAGAAGACAGAGATGGGAAGAAAGGAAAGCGAGAGTAGCTATTTATTCTAACGTAGCTTTCGATGGAAAATACTCCAGATCGGCCTCAGGTCTAGTGGTTTGGAGGGAGATGGGTGAGTTTTTAGCCTCAAAAATAGTCCTCAATTTCACAACATCGTCTTCGTTCATGGCAGAGGCACATGCAGGGTTACAAGCAGTAAAGTTAGAGAACTCATTGGGTTTTCAATTAGTAGACGTTTTAGGGGATTCAAGAACGCTCATAAAGAAAAGTAATTCAACAGCGATAAACAAATCAGTTATAGGGGCGATTATCTGAGACATTCAAAGCAAAAAACAACATTTCTAAGAAATCAATTTCCAGTTTGTTCAAAAATCAGGAAATGGTTATGCCCATGAACTTGCAAAAAAAGCATTAAGAAAAAGAGAGAAAAAGTACCTGGAGGGAGCAGATATCGTCCACCTTCAATGCAAACAGTAGGAGAGATGGCTAAGAAACCTAAATTAAAGAGTCTCTATAAAAGATCTGAAAAGATAAGGATAGCAGAAATGAAAGTGATAATACTTTAGAATAACATTTTTATGTATTAATTACACATTTATTTGGAGTATGATCCTACTAATTTGAGCTATTTATGGTTTTTTATCTTGTAGGGACTAAATTGAAGGAAAAAGGAAATTTAGGGGAAAAAAGCGTGAATTTAAAGATAAAATGGGCCAACATGCGAAGTAGGAAGGAAGTGGTGCCAAAAATGCAAAGTGTGGAAGAGTTGGGGGCAAAAGTGCAAAGAAGTGATTTTATAAACACAAGACTCTATTTAATTTTTAATTATATTAGGATAATTGTTAAAGATTATTATTTAGATTTAATTTTAGCTTTTATCTTCATTTATCTTTAATTATCTTTATTTATTTATATTTATCTTTTAGAATTTAATCAAGAATAGACTAGATTTTCTAGTATTATAAATAGGGGATGGAGTGACATAGATTTTATTTATCTTTTCTGTAAACACTCCCTCTCCCAAAAAGCTTAGTCTTATTTCCCTTCATATTATTTAATAAAAATTCCATTTTCATTATATTTATTTTTCCCCAAAAGTATGAGCCACTAAATTTATCTAGCCAAAGGTTATCGAAATTCCCCAAAAATGGTTCATGAGGCTTAGAATCCACGCTTAGCCTTCTCAACAAGTATTCATTGCTTCTCTGCACTACAGGACTGATGCTTCCGTCCATGTCCCTTCAAAAGTGATCTTTTCATCTTGTGCAAAGGAGGCCGCTTTGTATGTTTTGAGAAAGTTGCACAATCAGTTTATTAGCTTACTGCATTAGAGGTTGGCGAGCCCAAGAGACAAAATGGCGTGGCATTCGCCATTGAGAAGTGATGATCTAGCATAAGATGGTCCCACAAAAGCGATTATTGGCTAGAGTCAGGTTCCTCTAAATAGTAAGTCTAAAATCTTAGAGCTGGTGGTCGTAGGCATCCTCTTCCACTATAACTAGCTTATTTTGTTTAAGAAGGATAACCTAAAAGCCGAGGATTGAACCCAAGGCGAATCGAGACAACAGGAGGCTGGAATCTCTCCATAATAAAAAAACTCTCTCTTACTCAACTCTGTCTTTCGTTACAATTTTAATTTTAATTTTCGTAATTTCAAATCAATTAAACTTTGAATTCTGTTTTTTAATTTTTTTCCAGGTACGCAAGTTTTCTTGGGTACGACTCCGTCTGGGGTTTCGAGGAACAGGAACTTATGCAAATCCAGTCCTTGAGGATTTGACCTTATTTTCCTTATACTATTATTTTCATTATTTTATTGGGATGGGATATATTTGCTTCTATCAACGATCGCATCAAATTTTGGTGCCGTTCCAGGGGACTAGTAACGTACTGATCTCATTTCTTTATTTCTTATGACCAAATCTACTCCAAATATTCTTGCGTTTGATTCAGAAATAGAGAAGACTGCGAGAACCCTACTCAAACACTTGAAAGTGAAAAAGTAGAAGTCGATTCACCAGAATAAGTGCTTAACGCTAGGGTTAACAAAAACCTAAATCTAGCACATTAAGCAATGGCTCAAACGATTCGGCAACTGGCCGAAGCTTCGGTAGAACAATCGCCATTGTGCATAGCGTATCTTACTATAGATATTGATTTTAAACTGAAGTCAAGATTAATCCAATTACTGCCAACTTTTCGTGGGTTGCAAAATGAAAATCCCCACAAACATCTAAAAAAGTTTCATATGATTTGTCTTAGCATGAAACCTCAAGATGTAACTGAGGACCAAATCAAATTGCATGCTTTTCCTTTTTCCTGAGCAGATTCTACTAGGGAATGGTTGTTTTATCTTTCCCCTGGATTTATTATAACTTAGGCTGATCTTTCTCGTTTTGTTTCTCAACAGGTTTTTTCCAGCATCACGTGCAGCTAGGTTAAGAAAGGAGATAGTTGGGATAAGGCAAAAAGAATCAGAGTCTCTTTATGACTATTGGGAGCTATTTAAGATGTTGTGTGCAAGTTGCCCACAACATGGTATTACGGAACAGTCTCTGCTCCAATTCTTTTATGAAGGTTTAAACCCCATACAGATGAATATGGTGGATGCCGCTAGTGGAGGAGCGTTGGTCAATATGACTCCCCAATAAGCAAAGGACTTGATATCTACAATGGCTGCAAATACTCAGCAATTTCAAGCCAATCCTGAGCCCCCTAGAAGGGTTCACTAGCTAAGTAATTCAACCTTAGAAGATAAAGTTGATAGACTTACTAATATTGTGAATTCTTTTATTGCAGAAAAAGAAAAACCAACCCGACTAGCGGAATATGTGCGACACCTAAACATACAACTGATGCATGTCCTAGTTTGTATGATGATACTATGGCTCATTTGGATGTTGTGAGAAACTTTTCTAGGCCACCATAAAAGCGACATGACCCCTACGCTGATACCTACAACCCAGGATGGAAAGACCATCCTAACTTGAGTTATGGGGCAAACCTGCAGTATAACCAGCCATACCAAAACTAGTTTCCACAGCAGCTGCGAGATTCAGGTACCTCTCTAGAAACCATGGTCAATAAATTAGCAGCTAATGCCCTTAATTTCCAATAGTAAACTCTTAATTTCCAAAAACAAAAGAGTTTCAACAGAAAACTGAGGCGTCTACAAGAGAATTGACCACATCAATTGAGAAAATGAATTCTCAAGGGAAGCTGTCATCACAAACGGAACCTAATTCAAGACAACACACAAATGCAGTGACATTGCGAAGTGGAAAAGTATTGGAACCAATTCCTGGCAAAATCTTGGCCAAGATCCTACCCAAGAAAAGCACGAGAATGATGAATACGTCTGAACGAAACCTCCATTGTCCATAATTCAACCTCTATTCCCAGGACGATTGAACTAATGTCGGAAAGGTAGAAAGGACAAGGAGATCATCGAAACATTCAGAAATGTTAAAATCAACATACTACTATTGGATGTCATCAAACAAATTTCATGATATGCCAAGTTCCTTAAAAAGTTCTGCACCAACAAGCAAAAATTAACTGGTAATGAAAGAGTAAGCGTTGGTGAGAATGAATCCACATTGTTACAGCGGAGGAAGCCAGCAAAATGCAAAGATAGGGGCATGTTTGCAATACCATGCAAAATAGGTCACTTAGGAATTAAAAAGCTATGTGTGATTTAAGGGTCTCCTTAAATGTCATGCATTTTTCTATTTATGAATCACTTAACGTGGATTTTTTGACGAAAATAGGTGGTGTTATCATTCAGTTAGCAGACAGGTCTAGTGTGCATCCTGAAAGAGTCCTCGAGGACGTATAGTGAAAGTCAATGGACTTATATTCCCTGCAAACTTTTATATAATAAAAATGGAAGAGGATAATGTTCCTAGGTCTTCAGACATCTTGTTAGGATGACCTTTCCTTAGTACTACAAATACTAAGATTGACGTGCCTAGTAAAACCCTCACGATGGAGTTTGATGGGGAGATTGTGAAGTTTAATGTTTACGATGCTATTAGTCACCCAATTGAAATCTTGAACGTAAACTGTGTCGACATAATTGACTCATTAGTAGAAAAAACTTTTGAGTCATCTTATGGAGATAAATCTAAAATGATGTTTGATGATTTTGAATCTATTAATAAATTATTGGCTCCTATGGATACTAAACTTCAACCTTCTGTTGCGCAGGCACCATATCATAAATTAAAACCACTTCCCGAGCATCTCAAGCGTGCATTTTTGGAGAATGATGATACCATTGTTGACTTAAAATGGATTAACCCCTTGACAGGCACACATAAGATTTTCTTGGAGAAAAATACGAAACCAAAGAAAGAGGCACAAGGAAGATTGAACCTAAATATGGTGAATGTGGTAAAAAATGAGAATTTTCAAGCTCATACAAATGAAAGGATTCAGTTCGAACAACCTCAATAGTAGTTGAGACGTCAAGCTAGCAACGTTAAACAAGCGCTTGTTGAGAGGCAACCCAATTTTTATTTTTCTTTATTTTTATTTTATTATTTATTATTTATTATTTTATTTTATTTTATTATTTTTATTTTTTATTTTATTTTATTTTATTTGGATATCAATAAATTTCTATTCATTTGTCTAGGTAAACTGGTGAGGAAAAAAACTTAGGAATTGCCATACTTCCACAAGCCTCCCTTATTCTATCCTTATTCTAAGTAAGAATAGCACATCCCTACTTAATACTTACCCAAAACCTGTATCCAAACACCCACCCTACAACCAAACACCCTTTATTCTACACCTTCAAACCTTAAACTTTTCCTCATTTTCACCTAAATAACCCTCTAACCGCCATCCCTCTTCTCCCCCACCCCCACCACCATGGTTAAGACTAGAAGTTGTGCCACCGCTGAACCTTCCTTCGCAGTCAACAGCATCTGGCGTCGATTCTCGGCACCCTAACACGTCAACTTAGCCGACAAACGCCTTCCCCTCCTTCCTCTCCTCCTCGCGACACTGAACCTTGTCCTCATTGCAACTATGAATGAATGGCAGTGACTACATGAGGAGTTTTTCTAAAACCTTTTTCTTTCACATATTTGTTTTCCTTTTTCTTTCACATCGAGGATAATGTGTTTTAAGTAGTGGGGAGGCATTCCTCATTAATGGGTACTAGCTGTTGACAGTGACTGGATTAGGTTTCTCATTTCTTTATTTAGTTTTATTTTTTATTTTATTCGTTTTATCTTGGGCCATTTACTCTTATTTGGGGTTGTTTCTCCTTTTTTATTAGTCTCTCTTTTCTTAGGTCTTAGTTTCAAAGTTCTACAGAAACTCATCCCCATTATATTATTTGATTCTGATCAATAAAATCCAGTCAAATTATTCAAAAAAAAAAATGAGACCTAACTTTTCCAAATTCACTAAAATTTATTAATTAAACTAATTGTATTTTGTATTCTATTACTTTTATATTTTGTATATTATTAAATTTCACTCAAAACATAATTTAGTAATTTAACCTAAAAATCATATTTTATTTACATCATTAAATTATAATTAATTCTTATACCTCTCACACATACATATATTATCCCTTAAAAAATTTAAATCCCTAATCTAAGCTTTAACTAGCAACATAATATCAATCAATCACTTTTATCTATTATTCAATTAATCCTTCTAGGTTTTGTTTAGTGAAATTAATTTTTGGTGTTGATTTGTCGTAATATAATACATAGTGATTAGCTAACTAGACTTTTTTAGTGGCATGCATTATTATTGTTAGTCACATTATCATTCGATCTCTAGAATACTTGAAAGTGTCTTATTGTAACACTTAAAAATATTACAACTTATTTGTCACACTTGTGGTCAAACCACTTTAATTTATGATACTTTGTGCTAATTCTTTGCTTCACATTTGTACGCCGTGGTGCAGTCACCATCCACTACCCAAGACCTCTTAGCCTACTAGTGATAGGCTTACTATTTAGATGTTCTCTTGGCTTGCCACATGTCTTAACTCGAATGGGATATAACACTACTTTATCATCAGAGTCAGAATACCAAGCTTACATGTTGTCAACACTCTTTCAGCGCTCAACCTTTATACTCTCTTCTCCACTACTCTCTATAACTTCCTAACTCTCCACCTCAATTAGATGAACCAACCTTCATAACAATCACTCTCCTTTCCTCTCTACTCCTCCCTTATTATACACAATATCAAAAAGTTTACATACTAAACATTTGGGTAAATTTTATTTAATATTATGATGTTCCCTTCTTGATAAAAAGGAAAATGAAACGTGAAAAAGTTTGGCACATTAAATGTTTTAAAGTGAATTTCTTTACAATAGACAGAAAAAGGAAAATTGTAAATTTTATAGTTTAAGCCAAGAAAATGCCATGAAACATCATATTTTTACTAAAATTGATTTTTTTTGTTGATAGATTTTTATTAAAAGTCAAGATTGTACAACCCCATTCCCTGTGGATAAGAAATATGTATTATACATTTTCATCAAAGTGACCATCATACTCAGAGAAATTTTATTAAACATGTAAACCAAAAAGTAATTGATAGGTAAAAATTTTGTTAAACATGTAAACAGATAATGCTAAAGAGAGGTGAAAGCAGTTATAACTCTCTTGGCTTCATCACGTATACAGGAAAGGTTGGTCTTTATCTCCTTACAAAGCCTGCCTTCAACAAGACGAATAGGCAACCACAGCTTGGGCTTTACATCAACCAAATACGAAAGTGTTGTGTGGGAGGATTCTTCACCACCAATTACTTCATGATTGTCTTCATTTTTTGTTTTACTAAACTGCACAATCCCGTTATTAGGAAAGTTTTACTCCAATGGAAATGCAATTAGATGATGGAATTAGTATGTTGTTACCTGTTCAAGCAACCATGTTCCTTCAAACTGTGTGAAGTCACCTTCAACCATCTTGAATTGAATTTCACGTTTTTTACCATGAGGCAAAATCTCAACATCTTTCTCATAACAATCTAAAACTCCCTTAGCATTGAATTTCAAACCCAATGGCAAGTTTTGCTGTCCAATCTGTTGAAACCAATGTGATTAACCACACCACTTTTCAATCCATCAACAATTAGATTTAAACAACACAGTTAGTTTGAGTGTAAGGGACATATATCATCACTACCCACCCTCATGTACCACTATTGTCTTCAAATTTAAATATGACTGTTAATATAAATCGACCTACAATTGTATGAATGAAATCAAGCCTTTTTTAACTCAAACCAATTTTCGTTTCCTTATATGTATTGGGTTAGGCAAGACAAGTTGATCCTACATGCCATTGTCGCCTCTGTCTCCCAATATATCATTCCTATTACTGCAGTAGCCACAACATCACTTTCAAATACTTTTGCTAATAAAACACGGTTCAGAATATTTCTTAAAAAAAAAAAAAACTGATTATGGTAAGACAATAAAAAGTGGAAAGGGATAAATAATTAACCTGAAAAAGTCGAGCAAACTTGTCATTTTTTTCAACAACTTTGCTGACAGCAAGACCCGGAATAAGATCAGCCAACTTCTCGTAGTCAGTCAAAATGTCCCAAACAGTATCAAGGCTGGCTTCAATTCCAATTTTGGACCGAATTCTACGACAGTTCCCTCCAAGCTTTTTTATCTCAATGAAGACACCGTCTTCACACAACGATTCTTCCTTCTCATCTGACAGAACATAACCACCACCACCACCATCATCATTTGTGTTGGATGATGTACATATTCAAACCATCGATGCAGTATGTAGAAATGAAAGCATATAATATATATATTCACCTTGAATGATGATGGCTCTCCCGTCATAGTGGAGAGACATGGTCGGTTACCGTCGATCTATCTATTTATCTTCAACTGTGCATTTTCAATAAATAAATTATGAACCAAATATATACTAATATTATCCTAAGCTTAAAACGTATAACAATATAGCATTACTTGGAAGTTATACCTTCCTTGATGGAAGTCTGATATTTGGGGTAATTCGAGGGATAGCTTTTCTGAGGATTTAAGTAATAGTAATACATACTCTATTTTAAGCTACGCCTAATATTTCTTATTTTAAAAATTAAAGTTGATGCATATAGTTAGATTAAACGATCAAAAGGAATCATGTTGGATCTGCATCTGATTTTATACATTAAAATATGTAAGTTGAAACATGGGGATTTTACATGATCACGTGCTGCATTTATCAACTATTTTTTTCTTTTCCAACGCATCTGCATCTCATGGTTTTACTATCCTCATTGATATTATTTAAAGGAAATGGTTTTTTGCTTCAAAATTATTTGACTCCCAAGTGACAGGAAATTAAGATGTAAGTCCGGCCCAAAACCAAAAAAAATAAATAAACAAAATAAAAACTAAAATAAAGACCAAGTCCATTTACAAGATAATGGCCCAAATACAAAAAAAAAAAACTCAAGGCCTAAAATATATAACCTGACCCTAAAACCCAATAAGCCCATAACCTAAACTTTTTTTTAGAAAGCAACCCTCATGTCAAGTGTTCGCCACCCGAGGCCTAACGCGCCTCTGCCACCATTGCACCAAAATGATAAAGGTGCACTTCCCGTCGTCACCATTGACCGCGCACCACTACTTGCAAAAAAAACGAAAGAGGACAAAAACAAAGTAGCAAAAACAAGAAGAAAATACAAAAAAAATGTAATAAACACTATGTAATATATGGTTATAAAAGCCATAGAAACAGATTGTATTAAAGGAGATTTTTTGGAAATAGAAATCGGATACGAACATTTAAAAAAAAAGTGATTTACTCTATTTTATTTTTAGATTCGAAGCAAATAAAAAATAATATAAATAAAATATATTCACCTGCCACTTTGTGCCGCGCCACCATCGAGGATCTCTTACGATCACGAAAGCCACTGAACCCATTAGGGTGTCGTTTGGGCTTCGATAAAGGGGGATATGAAAGGGTGTACAGCAAAAAAGGGCGAAAGCTGAAATTTTTTCGTTCTTTTTTTTATTTTTTAAGGCATTTTCCTTTAGATCCGAACTTTAGGGTTAAAAAGGGGCAAAAAAAAGGAGGTTTTTTTGGACTCCGGCCACCGGAGGCGACGGTTGCCATCGCCGATGACTGGTGGCCATAGCGGGCTCCCGACAGCCCAGTGGTTGGACCTTGGGCTGTGTTTAGAGAAAAAAGAGTAAGGAAGGGATTTTTTTTTAAAAAACGCGGAGGAAATGATTTTTTTTTTATAGAATTTTTTTACTTTTATAGGCCTCTGAAACGGTGTTGTTTTGGGATTGGTCTCAAACGCCCAAAACGACATCATTTTGACGCGACCCAGAACCCGACCCAATTGCTTAGTAGGATCCGATTGTTTTCGTGGAACAGTCTATTTTTTCCTTGGGTCTTTCTGCTTTTTCAACTTGTTTTAATTTAGTCTTGTTTTATTTTTTATTTTTTCCATTTAATTCTGTTTTATTTCATTTTGGTCCATAGGTCATGTTTTCTTGTCCCATTTTTAGTAATTTTTATATTTCCGATATCGTAATAGTTTAATTTAGCTATCTCAGGAATTAATTTGTAAAGAAATCAAAGTACTAGGGTTTTTCCATGGATGAGTATGCATGAATTATGAAGTTTTATGGTAAAAAATGAAGGTTGTTGATAGATAAACAACTTTTGTAAAGTGAATTTTGATGAAATTATGATTTAAGGGCTAAATTGTAAAGATGTAAATTCACAAAAAAATTCTAAATTTTATGAAATACATGGGCTATTATTGTGATATATGAAATTCAGCTAGGCTTGGAATAAGGATTAAATTGCATAAATTTCATTTTCTGAGCCTAGGGACGAAATCGTAATTAAATAAAAGTATAGGGATAAAATAGTAATTTTACTTAAGAAGTGAATTGGATTGAATTGAATATGAATTGTATTAAATTGAGCTAAATTTACTCGTATAGATCCGGATAAACCAAATACAGAATTGGATCGAGGAAAAGAAAAAGTATCGTATTAGTAGATTACAATTCACGAACACTTGTCAAAGTAAGTTCATGTAACTAAATTGTGAATATTTATATGTTTGAATTGAATGTTGTATGTTGTATATTTGAATTGTGTAATTGTTATTTATAAAAATTGATTACATATCTGACAAAGCCTGATAAATGTTAAGTTTCGTTTGAATATATGAAACTTCAAGGGATACAGGGCTCCCGAATTGGTTGTGGTCTTGCATATGTTGTGGACACACCACAGCTCGAAAGAGCGTCCCATTATTAGCCCTCTCAAGCTTCCTATTATATGGTTCTCGCGAGCTTCCTGTTAATAGCTCTTCGGAGCATCCCGATTGTTAAGATTCTGCATGTGTTGTAGAAACACCACAGCTCTTATGAGCGTCCCAATATATGGCTCTTCGTGAGTCTCTCGATAAAAGGCTCTTTCATGAGCTTCTTGATATGGCTCACTTAAACTTCCCGATATATGGTTATATAGAGCTTTCTAATTAATAACTCTTCGGAGCTACCCGTTATTGGTTCACATGAACTTCTTGATTATAGCTATAATAAGCTTCCCATTATACAGCTCACATGAGCTTCCTGTTTATGTACTCATATGAGCATAACTCTTCGGAGCTACCCGTTATTGGTTCACATGAACTTCTTGATTATAGCTATAATAAGCTTCCCGTTATACAGCTCACATGAGCTTCCTGTTTATGTACTCATATGAGCATTTTCGAATATGAATTGATAGATTATAGATTTGTATACTTCAAGTGTACTACTCAGATATCCATCGATATTTTAAATGGTTCAATAGACAAAATCCTGATATGAGAAAATAAATGAATTCAAAGTGAATCATTACCCGTATATATATGAAGTATATGGAATTGATATATGAATACAAGAAGAGGAAAGTTATGAACATGGAAACTTGATAATGTTGAGTTCATACATGTTCCTTGACATTTATATAAAATATGTGTCTAACATGGTTGATGAGGATATGTGCTAGGGATTTTGGTCATCTTGCTTGAGCATGCTTTATATGCTTACCTTAATTTTAATTAAATGGTAAGTTAAATTTCATGTTATACAGACTTACTAAGCAATAAATGTTCACTCTGTTGTATTTCCTCTGTTTTATAGTAATTCGGAAGCTCAATTTGCTTGGAAGCTGGTCAGAGCAACATCACACTATCCCTCGGCTTATTTCGTTATAATTAGTAAATTACTTTTGGTTATAATGGCATGTGTAGGTTAAATTAGGCCATTAATGGCATGTATGTGATTTTGGTTGTAACTAGCCATTGGACTAGCTTGTAATAGATATGATTTGTAGAGTATATAAAAGTCTATACATGGTTGATATGTGTTTGAAATGGATGAGTGATGGAAATCATATGGATAAATTGATGAAGGGATGAAATGGCATATTTAATAGATTTTTTTTGATGTATTAGATTAACTTTATAAAAATGAAGACTTGGTCATATGTATTAATATGTCATATATGATACTTAGTATTGGCTTGATTTGGATGTATTATATTAGCTTGATAATATGTCAGTGTTAATGTAGGTGGAAGGCAAAATTGGGTGAGAAATATGGCTTAAGAATAGCCCTATTTTGTCCACACGGGCATGTGTGACACACGGCCTAACAGATGGGCGTGTGTTTTGGCTGTGTGTCCTCTACATCTTTAAATTTCAAATCAAAATGCTCAGAATTGATCACATAGCCTGACACACGGGCATGTGGCTTGGCCTTGTAACCCCTGCACCTATTTAATGCAAATTTTTATGTTCACACAGCCTAGCACACAGGCGTGTGACTTGACCGTGTAACCCAAGTTAGAGAATCACACGGGTACTAACATGAATTTTCTCTATTTTATTGTAACCCAGAAGCTCGTTAAGGTTGGAAGCTGGTCGGAGCTACATCACGCTATCAATCACCCTTTTTTTGGTATATTTATTATATCAACTTTGGTATAATGGCATGTAACAGCCCGATTTTGGGGCTAGTCGGAATAGTGGTTTTGGGACCACAAATATGAAGTTAAAAAAAATTATTTTATTATTATTTTGGAGTCATAGCATGTTATTAGTAGTGCATGAAAATTTTGGTGAATTAATTTTAGCGATTTCTTGCTTAATTGTGAAATAGGACTAAATCGCATAAAGTGAAAAAGTCCTATTTTGTTAGATAAGGGTGTCAATTGGCTAAAGAACCTAATTTAGGGGTTCTTAGGCTGGTCGGCCGGCCATGGGAGACAAAAATATTGAAAAGTCAACATTAGGTAATTGGATGACATAATGTGTAATTAAATAATGCCTAAGCCTAGCTATCATCTTTTTTTCTTTCATTCTTCCTTCTTCCACCAATTTTTTAGCCATTTTTAGGGGTTTTGAGCTTCACAAATTTCAGCAACTTATTCCTCTTGCAAGTAAGTAATTTACATACTTTTTGTTTATGATTTTTACATTTTTGAACCCCTTGAAGCATAAGCTTTCTACTAAGGGGACTATTTTGCAAAATGGTTGAGAGTTTAGGGTTTTTCCATGAAAGCATATGTGTAGTTTTATAAAATTTTATGGAAGAGTATGAGTATTAGATGTGTAATAAACAACTTTTGTGAAGGGATTTCTCATGAAAACCCTAATAGGGACTATTTTGTATAAGTTGAAAGTTTAATGATAAATGTGCGAGATAGTGGAAATTTTGGATTGCTATAAGATTAAAAATGGTTTGCATAGGCTTTTGATATGAGGAAATTCGATAAAAATCAATTTTCAAACCTAGGGGTAAAATGGTCATTTTGTAAAAGTCTAAGGGCAAAATGGTCATTTTGCCCAAGTATAGATTATTAGATCCTAGATTGGTAAAGTGATTAAATTTTTGAATTTTTTTATTATAGATGAAGAAATACTAAATCCGAACTTAGACCGGAGGAAGGCCAAACAAATTGATTAAACCGTCTAGACACCATATTTTGTAACTGAGGTAAGTTGTATGCAAATATTACAAATGTATTGTCATTATATGCGATGAGTTAAATTAGCATGAATTACTTGATTGTGGAAATAAGAAGGCATGATGATAATTAAGATAGTAGAATTCCCGTTCAAACCATGGGAAATCAATCAGATATTCATGCCATGACGTATGGACTATTGTGAGCTAGTATAAGACATTTTTGGGACATGCATCGGCCACATTACGAGAGCCCGTGTAAGACCATGTTTGGGACATGGCATCAGCAGTGAGACAAGAGCTAGTGTAAGACATGTCTGGGACATACATCAGCCTCGAGATGTAAGCCAGTGTAAAACCTGTCTAGGACATGCATCGGCTACGAGTTGAGCTAGTGTAAGACCATGACAGGGACATGGCATCGGCACCCTATTCCATGTTAAGGCTTATTGAATATCCAAAAATGTTCTGAATGGTTCAACAGTAAGAGTTATGGTTTAAAATTAAGAGAAAAGTATAACCGTGTTGTGAGTGATACAGGTACCTATTTGGTATGTATGAGACGTGAGTTCAAAATATATTATATGATGTGTAATGGGGTGTGATGAGTAAGTTGTGCTTATAACTATTTTATATTAAGAGCATGTTGATGAATGGTATGGTTATTGCTATGTATTTGTATGCTTCTTGTTAAGTTTTATGCTTACTCCCTTACTTTTCCATTTTCTTATAGTGTCGCCTAAATAGCTTGAGGATCATCGGTCGTTGGAGGATACGATCACACTATCATCCTGAACACTTGGTATAGTTAGAATTCTTGTTTTTGCGTATATAAGGCTAGACTTTAATGTTATGTGTTATTGAGAAATAGCCAAATGTGTTGGCTTGGGATGAATACCTTTAATTTTGTATAAGGCCATGGATAATGGTCAATATTCATTTTGATATTTATAAATAGAAGATGATATTTTCATGGATGAGTATATTGCACAAAGGAAATGATGTACATTGTGGCTATTTTGGCTATTTGATGTACTCTTGTGCTAGTATAGAATGATTTTTTTTACGTAGGTTACGTATGTAAGGGTGGAAAAGAGGCTTGGTAAATAGCCTCATTTTGTCCATACGGGTAGGTACACGGGCGTATGTCTAGGCCGTGTGTGACACACGGCCCACCACATGGGCGTGTGATTCCATCGTGTGTCCCCAAAACGTAAAATTTACAAGTTAGTATACATGATAGTAAACACACGAGCAGAGACACGGCCGTGTGTCTCAGCCGTGTGAAGGGCATGGCCTAGCACATAGGCGTGTGCCTTGGCCGTGTGAGCCTTAAGAATTGCTGACGTCAGAAATAGAATGTCCAGGTTTTTGCACATGGGCTAGGACACGGACGTGTCATGGCCGTGTGAAGGACACTGGCCAGGGACACGGACGTGTGCCAGGCTGTGTGAAAACCCCTATAGGTGTGAATTTAGAATTAGTTCCACAGGGTAGAGGACACGGGTGTGTCCCTGTATTGCTTAGACTGTGTAAACCACACGGGCCAATAGCACGACCATGTCAAACTAGTCACACGGGCGTGTTGCCCCTCCCACACAGGCATGTGCCTCTGTGTCTAGTAATATTTTTCAGAGTTTGTGGGAAGATCCGAATCATTCCCGAATGGTTTTAAATGAAAGTTTGGAGCCTCGTAGGCCTTTTTTTTGAAGTTCTTGATAAAGATCGAAAAATTTTTAAATTTTACCTAATTTTGGTGACTCAGAAACGTGTGAATGTATGTGTTCAAGTTAGGTAACGCCTCGTATTCCGTCCCGTTGTGGGGTACGGTATGGGGTGTTACATGGCATGTATAGGTTAATTTGGCCATTTATGGCATGTAAATGTTTTGTTGTGAATAGCCATTTGAATGGTTTATGTTTGATACATTTTGATACATATATATATATATATATATATATATGAGAATATGGCCTTATCATGGTTGATATGTGTTTTGGTATAATTGACTGATGGTTAACTAATAGGCAAATTGTAAAATGGTTTGAATTGGTATAGTTGGTACAAATATGAACATATGTGTAAGTAATCAAATTGTTAAGTATGGATAATTGGATATATATGATGATATGATTGCATAAGACTTGGTTTTGGCTTGATTTAAATGTTTTATATTGCTTCGAGAATGTGTTTAAGAGTTAATGTAGGTGGAAGACAAGTTTAGGTGAGAAACATGGCTAGGAAATGGTCTTATTTTGTCCATACTGACAGAGACACGGGTGCAAACCGCCTAACACACGGGTGCATGTTTTGGCCGTATGTCTCCTGCATCTTTAAAATTTCAAAACAGAATGCTTAGAATTGATCACATGGCCTAGCACACGGGCATGTGGCTTGGCCGTGTGACCTCTGTACCTATTTAATGCAATTTTGTTTTATGTTCATACGACCTAGCACATGGGCGTGTGACTTGGCCATGTGACCCAAGTTAGAGAGTTACACGAGTAAGGGCACCGGCTGGGACACGGCCGTGTGCCTTATTTTGAATGCCCATAAGGCCTGACCACATGGTGTGTGTCCCCTACACCTAGGAACATTTTTGAAGTTTCGCAAAAAATTCTCTGAGTTTCCAGTTTAGTCTTGACTTGTTTCTAATGTATGTTTTGGGCCTCGATGGCTCATATAAGGGACATTATGATTGTTTCTAATATAAATGTCAAATGATATGAAATGCTTATTACATGTTTTTGTAAATTTCGG
Organism: Gossypium arboreum; assembly: GCF_025698485.1. NCBI lineage: Eukaryota > Viridiplantae > Streptophyta > Magnoliopsida > Malvales > Malvaceae > Gossypium > Gossypium arboreum. The sequence goes on from NC_069077.1 coordinate 32,620,273, forward strand.
TAATATTTTGTAACCCTATTTCAACAACATATACGGATTAAGAGTGTTACATTTAGTGGTATCAGAGCTACGATTTAACCAATTTCAGACTAACGTAGCATATATGAGTTTAGCTATACATGTCATTATATAACTTGAGATAGTGTGATATCTCCTGACCATTTTAAATATGTTTTTCATATAGTAATGTTATCCAACCAAACTGAATTCGAAGAAGCTGAGAGCAATGCTCAAACTTTAGTTCAAAGAGCAACATCTAGTATTAGAAGGCCTGTATATGAGGGCCGAGGAGGAGAGGCAAAAGTAGCCTTCTTCCAAATGATAAATGAATGGTTTACCGAATATGTAATAACAAACCCGGCTGGTCAACAACCTCTACCCCCTCCTGTTTCTTAACTGGTTCCCAATATGCCACAAAATACAGAACTTGTTAGAATTGGTAAGCCTCCTATAGATAAAATTCGTAAGTATGGGGCTGAATAATTCCGAGCTACAGCCGAAGATGATTCTGAAAGAGCCGAGTTCTAGTTAGAAAACACTATCAGGGTTCTGGATGAATTGTCTTGTACACCAGCTGAATTTAAAATATGTTGTATCACTGCTAAAAGACTTAGCTTACCAGTGGTGGAACACTTTAATTTCTGTTATACTGAAGGAGATGGTTACTTGGGAATTTTTCCAAACTGAGTTCAAAAAGAAATATATCAATCAGAGATTTCTTGATCAGAAACGGAAAAAAATTATGAGCTTAAACAGGGGCATATGACTGTATTTGAGTATGAAAGAGAATTTGTCTAACTAAGTAAGTATATCAGAGAATGTATCCCAACTGAAATCACAATGTGTAAGCGGTTTGAAGAGGGTCTTAATGAAGATATAAAATTGCTAGTTGAGATTCTTGAAATAAAAGAATTTGTTGTACTTATTGACGGGGCATACAAAGCCGAAGAGCTTAGTAAAGAGAAAAGACAGGCTGAGATGGAACCCAGAACTTCAAGTAAAAGATATACTGGAAAGTTATATCAGTTGGCCTGTAACACCCCTATCCCGTAACCGTCACCAGAATAGGAAAGGGGAGTCACCGGACAGACAGAGTATTTCAGAGTAACACAGATTCACAGATATCATATAATATCAATACATAAATATTCATCCACAATTCATTCATTAAGATGATCTACGAGACCTAAAACGTACATTTAGGGAAGGTCGAAACTAAACCGAACCCATTCAGAAATTTCAAAACTTAATCAATATTTTCAAAACTAACCAAGTCACACGCCCGTGTGACTAGGCCATGTGACTCACATGGGCACAAGATACACCCATGTCGTCCAACTGTACCAAAAAGAGGTCCTATACTGACTTTTTAACAAGGCCAACAGACACGGCCGTGTGCCATGACCATGTGAAATTTAGCTAGCTACTGACTTTCTCACAAGGCCACAAGGCACACCTGTGTTCCCTGGCCGTGTGGCACAATGCAGGCTTGGTTTAAGCCAATTTGCCACCCCATATGGTTCCAATCCTACAAACATTAATATGCAACAAGTATACCAACATTTCCAACCAATTCAATACTCAAAAATGACCAAATCACATTAGAACATAGCACATTTCAAAACATGCATCAAAACTATGCACAAAACTAAACATTTGCTAGCCAATTGACATGGCATAACATATATACAATTCAAAACTTAATACATAGACATTCTAGCCTATACATGCCATACTTAGCAATATTAACACTTTCAAAGGTACTAAAAAGAGCTTGATAGTGTGGTGAAAATCCTCGATTATCCCGAGCTTTCATTAGCTAAGATAACTGTAAAACAGACGGAAATCACACAGAGTTAGCTACGAAGAGCTTAGTAAGCCAAACACAATTGGTTTAATTACATAAAGCATATATATTTAGTTCAAAACAACAATAAGAATTCATAGTCATTTCTCAAAGTTGTTCATAAACTTAACCATGCTCATTTGCTTGTAAGCATATCATATTCCTTTCCATGATTTCCAAACCTACTTCGCAGGAACAGTCTTTCATATTCAGAAATTAAGTACAATACGAACGTACCTGTAGGAATTATACATTTCATATCTCATACATTATCATCGGACAATCTAGAAACGGAATAAATATTCATAGACAAGTACAATGCCAACGTCCCAGACATGGTCTTACATGTAATTCAGTATCGATGCCTCTATCCCAGACAGGGTCTTATACAAAAACAGATACGATGTCGATGTCCCAGACATGGTCTTACACGTAAATTTTAAATCGATGCTAGTGTCCCAAACACGGTCTTATACGATAATCTAGATCAATACCAACGTTCTTTTATCAGGCTCTCAAGGCCATCCAATACAGATAACAGCTTATAAACACAGAATTTAATCACCTTGACACATAAGTGTAGTTTGACTTACATCGTACGGATTTCAGACGAATGAGTTGACTATTCGAGTACCTTGGACTTCCCACGATCTAAGTCCGATTTTCTTTGTTCTTGATCTAATACAATACAAATTCAACCATTTAATCATTCATTTCATTCAATTTAATCCATATACACATATTTAGGGCACTTTACATTTTAGCACTTACATTTTCACACTCTAACAATTTAGTCTATTTTTCACAAAATCACCAATATGTAAAATTTCTACAAGGGCTAGTTGAATTTTCATGGCTTCTATATAAGCCCATAAAACATGTTAAATTCACAAATTAGTCCTTCAAAACCTCATTTTCACAAATTAGCCCAAATAGCTCATTTCATCAAAAATTCAAGAACAAAACATGATAATCTAACATATATATTTCATAATCCATATAAGAGCACTACAAAGCTCATATAATCATCAATGGCATATTTTATAATCTTCAACAAAAACAGAAATTTAGACATGTGTTTTTAAGAACACAAAGCAACAATTACAGAAACGTAGAAATTATCAAAAACCGAGCAAAAACACATACCTAATTGATGCTTACAAGTGCCGAAACCCTAAAGCTCCATTCCTTCCTATTTTCTTTTGATTTTTGGTAAGGATGCATGAAGAAATGGCTTATTTCATGCACTTAATTTACTTTAATTCATTTAATACACCATTTACCATTTTGCCCTTCATTAATAAATCATTAAAACTTACCTAACATGTCCATAATTGTCCACCATTACATAAATGGTAAATTTGATATGCAAGGACCCATATTTTAAAATCCAAGCCAAATAGGTGTTTTAACATCTAGCACTCAACTTTTACACTTTACGCGATTTAATCCTTTTTCATAATTAAGCACAGAAACAGACAAATTAAATTATAGAAATTTCACAGATACAAATTCTCATATCATAGACACAGAAAATAATATTAAAATATTTTTTAGACTTGGATTTGTGGTCCTGAAACCACTATTCTAACTAGGGTCAAAACCGGACTGTTACATGGCCTCAAAGAAATCAAAGAAAAATTTTGATCGTTCTACTACCTCCGCGGAGTACTCTAGGAGACTTAGAGGTATTCAACGTTCCAGTTCAAGATCTCAGGCTACATCTGTAGTAAGTGCGGACAGTGTTAGAAATACCAAACCCATATGCAAGCACTGTAATAAACTTCATTTTGGAGAGTGCCGCATGAAAAGCAGAGCTTGCTTTAGATGTGGTTCCTTTGACCACTATTTGAGAGATTGCCCAGAAAAGCTTGAGAAAGAAACTGTTCAAACTTCAAGGCTAAGCAATCCCACCATGAAAGGTAGACCACCTCGTAATCCCGAAAATGTGAGTGGTAGCTGGGGTACGACAAAAGATTCAACTATTAGAGCTAAAGCACGAGCACCAGCTAGAACATATGCTATTCATGCACGTGAGGATGCTACTGCACCTGGTGTTATTATTGGTATTCAACGTTCCAGTTTAAGATCTCAGGCTACATCTGTAGTAAGTGCGAACAGTGTTAGAAATACCAAACCCATATGCAAGCACTATAATAAACTTCATTTTGGAGAGTGTCGCATGAAAAGCAGAGCTTGCTTTAGATGTGGTTCCTTTGACCACTATTTGAGAGATTGCCCAGAAAAGCTTGAGAAAGAAATTGTTCAAACTTCAAGGCCAAGCAATCCCACCACGAAAGGTAGACCACCTCGTAATCCCGGAAATGTGATGGTAGCCGGGGTACGACAAAAGATTCAACTGTTAGATCTGAAGCACGGGCACCAGTCAGAACATATGCTATTCGTGCATGTGAGGATGCTACTGCACCTGGTGTTATTATTGGTACTTTTTCTCTTCTTGATACTGATATAATTGCTTTAATTGATCCTAGTTCGACACATTCATATATTTGCACGAATTTAGTAAATAATAACAATTTACCTATTGGGTCCACTGAATTCGTGGTTAAAGTATTGAACTCCCTAGGTCAGTATGTAATGGTGGATAAAATTTGTAAAAATTACCCGTTAATGATATGAGGTTTCTGTTTCCTGGCTGATTTGATGTTATTTCCAGTTGATGAATTTGATGTGATTCTGGGTATGGATTGGTTAACTCAACATGATGCCATGGTAAATTGTAAACAGAAACATATTGTGTTGAAATACCAGAACGGTAAATTACTCTATATTGAATTTGATAAATTGGATGGTTTGTCTAATGTGATATCATTCATGTCAGCACAAAAATATGTCAAAAAATGGTATGATGCTTACTTTGCTTATGTGTTAGACACTAAAGTGTCTGAATCAAATATTAAATCAGTGTCAGTGGTTTGTGAATATCCTGATGTGTTTCCGGATGAGTTACCCAGATTATCACCGGTCAAAAAAGTGGAATTTTCTATAGGTCTTCTACTGGGAGCAACACCGATATCTATAGCACCATATAGAATGGCTCATACTGAATTAAATGAGTTGAAAACACAGTTGCAAGAATTGACTGACAGAGGTTTCGCTTGACCTAGTTCTTCACGTTGAGGTGCGTCGGTTCTGTTGGGTAAGAAGAATGATGGATCATTAATGTTATGTACTGATTAACGACAGCTGAATAAAGTTACAATTAAGAATAAGTATCCATTGCCTTGTATTGATGACTTGTTTGACCAGTTGAAAGGTGCTACAGTATTTTCAAGGATGGATCTCCGTTCTGGCTATTACCAGTTACAAGTGAAAGACTTGGATGTACCAAAAACAACATTCAGAACCAGGTACGGACATTATGAATTCCTAGTGATGCGGTTTGGTTTGACTAATGCACCAGCAGTATTTATGGACTTGATGAATAGAATTTTTAGACCATATCTGGATAAATTTGTGGTGGTATTTATTGATGATATTCTGGTATATTCCCGAAATGAAAATGAACATGTCGAGCATTTGAGAATTATTTTACAAACTCTGTGTGATAAACAATTGTTTGTCAAATTTAGCAAATGTGAATTTTGGCTTCGGGAGGTTGATTTTCTTAGACATATAGTATCTGCTGAAGGTATTAGAGTGGATCCGAATAAAATTTCAGCAATTGTTAATTGGAAACCATCGAAAAACATGTCTGAAGTCAGAAGCATTCTGGGATTAGCCGGCTATTATCAAAGATTTGTACAAGGATTCTCGATGATAGCTTTGCCGATAACACGGCTTGTAACACTCCTAACCCGTATCCGTCGCCAGAAAAGGTTATGAGGTATTACTGAACGAAACGCAACTTTCGAACATTCATAGATGCACATAGAATTTAATCATCTTAATACATCATATTTGAACGTATATTGAATCAAACTAAAAATTACCAGTTACACATAAATTAAATAACATTCAACCATAATCATTATCAAATAGCCATATATAAGCATATGGATTAAAACATTTCATTACACGTTACCTAATACCAATTATACATGCAAGCTTATTATAAAATTTATCTAAACCAACCTACTTATTTAAAGTTTTGTTAATATACACAAATTGTCATATAAGATTTACTTAATAAGTAAAGCACAATAACAAAGCCACACCTTAAACTTGCATCCAATTATCTTGTTTATTAGAAACCCAAGTTACTATTCGTATAATCATTTACTAAAACTTAACAAACCATTTAACAATAGTCATAATCAAATCTAATTTAATAATCACATATTCGGCTAAGTATATATATATATATGATTCTATATGATTCTATATGATTATCTATATGGGATATCTATTTGACGGAAATGGCTATATCTGTTATAATCATAATTTTTGTTTTGAAAATTTGGGAAGTACTGCAGTACTGTTATTAGAGTTATAAAAGTTGTGCTTCTGCATTGGTTGCTGTTCAAATCATATTTGATTTTCTTCTGGGTTCAGATACTTTTTTAACAGCCGGGATATTATCTATTGTTACAGGTAAGACATCAGTCTTATTATGACATTATGATTTCTATTTGATGATTGTGGCTTCTGTATAATGATATGTTTGGGTTATCCTTTTTAATGAGAAGAAAAGATTTCTTCGAAAAGATTGATTCAGTGGTTTAGTCTGATTTGAATTATTTGATTTAAAAGAATATTGGGTTATATGTGTTTGAATCTATTCACCGGACTGGTAATAAACTTTGAATGTACATGTGTGATCTGAGGGATAGTCTGGAAAATAAAAGAATTTGTATTCTTGGAGATTTGATACGGAAATTATATCTATTAGAATAATTCTATTTGAGAAATGTTGTGATAAATTAAAGTTAGTTCAATTGTTGAAGTTTTCTTTTGCATGAAGACATTATCCACTAAAATATTAGTTCTGATTTAGCTTAAATTGAATAAAGAGTTTACGATCCTCAGTCATGTGTCAATGAATGGGTTGGAGTATGATCTAATAATGGAGTGTATAAAGATATTGTAACACCCCTAACCCGTATCCGCTGCCAGAACAGGGTTTCGGAGCATTACTACCATTTACAGATCACTAAAAAAATTTAAATACTTACCGATTCAATGCATCATATAAATAAATATATTACCATTCAATCAACAGTTTGACAGTTGTATAAACATCAAACAGCAACATTGTTAGTATACTTGCACATATCTCATATAAATTCAACACTGATATATCTATTTTCTCGACATATCGCACTTGAGTTTAATAATAGTCTCAATTACATAATTTCCTTGTATCAACATATCAAAGATAATCATATATGTACATGTCATGAAACATATCATACTCTTACCGTTTCTTCATAAGCATATATCATTCATTTCATTATATCAATATTTCATGCTCCATCATTTCCATATATTTTATGTATATTTATTCCTAATAGCTTATATCAAACTTAACATAAATTATATTTCATGTACTTATACTTATTTCGTTTATCTATCTTCATAATTATTTCATATAACCATTCGTCATCTGATACATATTACCTGAATATCAATTGTTCAACAGATGCTAGAGCGTCTCCCATCCACGGTCTTATTTATCTTTGACATGATGCCATAGTGTCTTTCAACTATGGTCTTACTCATTTTCTGTCATGTTGCCATGGTATCTTTCAACCATGGTCTTGTTCATTTCATATCACGCTGCCATGGTATCTTTCAACCATGGTCTTACACATTTCATATCGAGTTGCCATGGTATCTTTCAACCATGGTCTTACACATTTTATATCGAGTTGCCATGGTATCTTTCAACCATGGTCTTACACTCAAAGTTGCCATGGTATCTTTCAACCATGGTCTTACACATTTCATATCGAGAGCACACTCCATGAACCTCATCCTTGCGGCGGGATTACCATCCAAGCTAAATCCTCGCAATATAAACTCATAGAGTATTGTCGGGATTACCACCAGGCTAAATCCCAGCAACGACAATTACTCTAATGAGCTTGATCTGAATTACCACCAAGCTAAATTCAGACCCTAATTCAATTACCCGTCCGGCTAAATCCATTTTACACATATTCTTCGGAGGGCTATATCAGATAGGATCACCCGTCCGCTAGATCCTTTTACCGTCAATTCCTTTTCGAGATCCATCGAATTTTCCTTTCATTCAACCGGATTTCTTCCCATTTTATCAAATATATCAATGTTTCATAAATTTCCATATAATGAACATTCAAATCATATTCACATCAATAACATACAATCTCAAGCATTTAAGAATATAATTCAAGTTACACGAACTTACCTCATTGATTGCTCGTGTTTATTATTTCATTATTCGATATATTTTCTTTCCATGATCAAGTCTCGTATTTGTGTCGTCCGGATCTTTATAAATAAATTTGATCATCATTTTCATTCATTTCATATTCTAATACATTTAATTAATGCTCTAGGCAAAATTACCATTTTGCCCCTAAACTTTAATTAATGACGATTTCATCCTTAGGGACGGAAAGTAAAATTCTTGCAATTTAATCCTTATTTCCAACTATTATTCTCATATATATTGATAACAGTCCATGAATTCTATAAAATATCAAAATTTTCCATAATTTCAACACTTTTCAATTTAATCCCTAAAACATGTTTTCCCGATCTTGAACTAAATTGATAATTTCGTTAAATTTTTGTAATTTAAATAATAAAATAATCTATTTCATGCAATTTAGTCATTTCGACATTTTACAAAATTGCCCATAAAATTTTACTTTTATTCAATTTAGTCCCCGAGCCTAAAACATGCAAATTAGCCATGCTAGATGAATATTCATACATATTTTCCTCCTCCTCCTCTCTATTCCACATCCTTAATTTATATAACATACAACAAGTAACATTATCAATAATTTCACTATTTACTTATATGTACATTCAAAACTGTCCATTTGCGTCATAGTGACTAAATTATTTATATATTAAGCTAAAGAACTCGAAATTAAGATCCGTTAATTTTTCCTGAAACTAGAATCACATGTATTCTTATCATAAAATTTTAAGAATTTTTGGTTTAGCCAATTAGTACAGTTTATTCATTAAAGTCACCCCTGTTCTGCTGTTTGACAGTTCTGAACCTTCTTCACTAAAAATTAGTTATCTCCTTTTACAGAATTCAAATGATGTTCTAGTTTGTTTCTAATAAAACTAGACTCATTCAGGATTCTATAAATATAAATTTAAGCCTCTAATTATTTTTCTTAATTTTTTTATTATTTTTCAAAGTCTGAACAGGGGAACCCGAATTCATTCTGACCTTGTCTCACAAAATTCATTATATATCAAAATTTAAAATTTCATTACTTACACTGTTTCTTCTATGAGAAACTAGACTCATTAATATTTAATTCCATATTTTTTTCATCTTCTAATTCAATTTATAAAATTTATGGTGATTTTTCAAAGTTAGACTACTGCTGCTGTCCATAACTGTTTTAGTGCAAGATATTAATTACCATGTTATAACACCCTTATTTTCTTTTTCTACACCATTTCTCATCACTTTCTCTTATTTTCTCTTCACTAACATATCAAGAACATAGGACCTTATGTAATAAAACTCTACTATAACATTATTTCCATGATTTATCAACAATAACAAACTTAAAAACATATTGAAATCTTGATGTACTTACCTTATTCTCTTGATACCAATCTTTAACTTGATTTTCTCTCTCTCCAGCTTCTATTTCTTGAATCCAACTTGATATTCTAACTCCCCATGTTCTCCTTAACATTTTCTCTCTTGGTAGCTATGGAAATTCATTTGATTTTGGGTGAAAATGGTGAATTTTTGGTAAAAGGACCAAATTGTAAAGAAAGTAAAACTTTCTTTCTTCCTCTCTTTCTCTCATGTTAGTTTGCATGGAAAGGAAAGATGATGAAAATTCTTCATCTTTCTTTCCTTATATACTAAATAAATAATAATAAAATAATATTAAATATTTCATAAAATATTAATAAAATAATATTTATCTAATTAATTAATTTAAAATATCATTAACATAATCATTACATTCTAGAATTCTCTCTCTTACTAATTGACCATTTTGCCCTTCATGATCTTTTAGAATTCCATCCTTGAGTCATCATTTAATTTGGTAAAATTGCAATTTAGTCCCTCATAGTTCTTCACTTATTCAATTTGGTCCTAATTCATCCATTTTCCTTAGTTTCTAGATCATTCTACCCTTAAAATATTTACACTATTGGTCCTTCAACTTTTCATATTTACACTTTAACCCTTTAAGTCTTGAGTATTTACTCTTAGGCAACAAAAGTTTTCTAACTTTTACAATTTAGTCCTTTCCTGAATCAAGATATCATAATTTACTTCCCAATGTTGCCATAACTCAAAACTTCCCTTTTTTATCACTTTATTTCCTTATTTTATTATATCAAGGATAATATATTACTGTAAAGATTTTCAGGGTATTACATTTCTCTCCCCCTTAAAATAAATTTCGTCCTCGAAATTTTCTTGTTTTCTTTGATCATGAATTTCATTATTTCTATAGTTCTATAGTTTCTTTCTGTACATATTTACCCAGTTTATCATTTATATCCATTCTCTATCTTTTCATTTCATAATTTATTTTCAATACAATATTTCACATTTACCTTTCGAGCTTCTACCAATAGAAATAGAAAATAATATCATATGAATCTTATTATCAAGTGTTCTATCACATATATTAGCTTGAAAACCAAAGAAAGATAGAGTAGTACCACTTGTGAATCAATCGGACTTGCGATAATTTCTGTCTATTAGCATATTTATCCAACCTTTTCATATATTGATTATAGCATCCAAACATGAACAGTTCCATATGCCTCTGAAAATATCAATATATATAAGATACCCATATAAAATCCCAAAAATTTACTATAATATACCCAGTTATAACGGCTATATTCAAATATTTTTGCAATCTATTCACCAATCTATTGACTAGTATAGTCATCAATAATTTCACATCATTTACTCCACTCAAAAAAAAAACTAATTCGGAAGAAATTTTCATTAACTATTCTCAAAATACCATATTTAAATAAATCGATTTTCCCATAAATAACTTCTTTCTTTAACAGTGATACTGTATATCTCAACTAGTTTAAGAAAAATCGATATCTTTATTCGAACCCATCTTTACTTATTAACTCATTCTCGCCCATTCGCATTATCAATTGTTCAACCATTGAGTTTTTTTCACTTTCCGCTTCTGAACTTAATCAATATAAATCTCATGAATTTCATTGCATATAATTGTACTAGTAAAGGGGTATAGATCGTAAAGTCCCATAATTTAATTGTCATATATTTACTCATATAACATTTATCTTTCTCAAGTACTATAAAACATTTATTCGTACTTTTACGAGTTCTACTTCATCATAACTAACATTTTTACTCAGAGATAATCCTTTACTTCGTAACGAAAATTGTTTACTTTTTACTTAGCAGAGGCCCAGTAGACTAGATAGAACACTTCGGATATATGGGACTTATATAGAGGTGCATTATTATGCACTATTAAACAGAAAACACTGAAGTGCTATACAGAAAGTACAAATGTGCTGAATGTGCTAATAATCAGAAAGCATGCTGAGGTCCCTTAATATACTAGTAGTTCTAATCTTGTCTACTTGGGCAAATTATTTCATGCACGCATATCACTTTTACACCTTTCGCATGATACTTTTACATGCTTTACAATTTAATCCTTGTACCAATAATTCATATACTTATATCTTCTGTATCTTCCATACATGTAATATATTTCAAAATTCACTATTTATTCATAATTCTCTAATAATCCTTATCATGTACTTCATATATTACTTTTATATATTTTGTAATTTAGTCATCAAGACAATATTTCATGTAGTAATATAATTTGCTTTTAATAATACATATAGCATCATATTCATCATCGACATGTATTATAAAACATTTATTCATACCATTTTTTTTATACCGATTTATCATAATCAACTTTCTACTCATATACTTGAGTATCGCTTTTAACATTATCGAATTAGCTTGGTTGAAAAACATCTCGTTCTATAAATAAAACAAATCTCATCGAGTCGAAAGATATCACACTATCACATATTATACCGACATGTGTTTTAGACTTCACATGTACTACGTTTGGTCCGAGAATCGACTAAACCATAGCTCGATACCACTAAATGTAACACCCTAACCCGTATCCGCCGCCGTAATGTGGTTTTGAGCATTACTACTATTTACGATCACTAAAAAATTTAAATACTTACCAATTCAATGCATCATATAAATAAATATATTACCATTCAATCAACAGTTTGACGGTTGTATAAACATCAAACAACAACATTGTTAGTATACTTGCACATATCTCATATAAATTCAACATCGATATATCTATTTTCTCGACATATCGCACTTGAGTTTAATAATAGTCTCAATTACATAATTTCCTTGTATCAACATATCAAAGATAATCATATATGTACATGTCATGAAACATATCATACTCTTACCGCTTCTTCATAAGCATATATCATTCATTTCATTATATCAATATTTCATGCTCCATCATTTCCATATATTTTATGTATATTTATTCCGGTAATAGCTTATATCAAACTTAACATAAATTATATTTCATGTACTTATACTTATTTCGTTTATCTATCTTCATAATTATTTCATATAACCATTCGTCATCTGATACATATTACCTGAATATCAATTGTTCAATGATGCTAGGCGTCTCCCATCCACGGTCTTATTTATCTTTGACATGATGCCATAGTGTCTTTCAACTATGGTCTTACTCATTTTCTGTCATGTTGCCATGGTATCTTTCAACCATGGTCTTGTTCATTTCATATCACGTTGCCATGGTATCTTTCAACCATGGTCTTACACATTTCATATCGAGTTGCCATGGTATCTTTCAACCATGGTCTTACACATTTTATATCAGTTGCCATGGTATCTTTCAACCATGGTCTTACACTCAAAGTTGCCATGGTATCTTTCAACCATGGTCTTACACATTTCATATCGAGAGCACACTCATGAACCTCATCCTTGCAAATGGATTACCACCAAGCTAAATCCTCGCAATATAAACTCATAGAGTATTGTCGGGATTACCACCAAAGCTAAATCCTCGCAACGACAATTACTCTAATGAGCTTGGATCCAATTACCATCGAAGCTAAATTCAGACCCTAATTCGGATTACCCGTCCGCTAAATCCATTTTACACATATTCTTCGGAGGGCTATATCAGATAGGATCACCCGTCCTGCTAGATCCTTTTACCGTCAATTCCTTTTCGAGATCCATCGAATTTTCCTTTCATTCAACCGGGATTTCTTCCCATTTTATCAAATATATCAATGTTTCATAAATTTCCATATAATGAACATTCAAATCATATTCACATCAATAACATACAATCTCAAGCATTTAAGAATATAATTCAAGTTACACGAACTTACCTCATTGATTGCTCGTGTTTATTATTTCATTATTCTGATATATTTTCTTTTCCATGATCAAGTCTCGTATTTGTGTCGTCCGGATCTTTATAAATAAATTTGATCATCATTTTCATTCATTTCATATTCTAATACATTTAATTAATGCTCTAGGCAAAATTACCATTTTGCCCTAAACTTTAATTAATGACGATTTCATCCTTAGGGACGGAAAGTAAAATTCTTGCAATTTAATCCTTATTTCCAACTATTATTCTCATATATATTGATAATGTCCATGAATTCTATAAAATATCAAAATTTTCCATAATTTCAACACTTTTCAATTTAATCCCTAAAACATGTTTTCCCGATCTTGAACTAAATTGATAATTTCGTTAAATTTTATAATTTAAATAATAAAATAATCTATTTCATGCAATTTAGTCATTTCGACATTTTACAAAATTGCCCATAAAATTTTACTTTTATTCAATTTAGTCCCTGAGCCTAAAACATGCAAATTAGCCATGCTAGATGAATATTCATACATATTTTCCTCCTCCTCCTCTCCATTCCACATCCTTAATTTATATAACATACAACAAGTAACATTATCAATAATTTCACTATTTACTTATATGTACATTCAAAACTGTCCATTTGCGTCATAGTGACTAAATTATTTATATATTAAGGTACAGAACTCGAAATTAAGATTCGTTAATTTTTCCTGAAACTAGACTCACATGTATTCTTATCATAAAATTTTCAGAATTTTTGGTTTAGCCAATTAGTACAGTTTATTCACTAAAGTCACCCCTGTTCTGCTGTCTGACAGTTCTGACCCTTCTTCACTAAAAATTAGTTATCTCCTTTTACAGAATTCAAATGATGTTATAGTTTGTTTCTAATAAAACTAGACTCATTCAGGATTCTATAAATATAAATTTAAGCCTCTAATTATTTTTCTTCATTTTTTTATTATTTTTCAAATTCTGAACAGGGGAACCCGAATTCATTCTGACCTTGTCTCACAAAATTCATTATATATCAAAATTTACAAATTCATTACTTATACTGTTTCTTCTATGAGAAACTAGACTCATTAAGATTTAATTCCATATTTTTTTCATCTTCTAATTCAATTTATAAAATTTATGGTGATTTTTCAAAGTTAGACTACTGCTGCTGTCCATAACTGTTTTAGTGCAAGATATTAATTACCATGTTATAACACCCTTATTTTCTTTTTCTACACCATTTCTCATCACTTTCTCTTATTTTCTCTTCACTAACATATCAAGAACATAGGACCTTATGTAATAAAACTCTACTATAACATTATTTCCATGATTTATCAACAATAACAAACTTAAAAACATATTGAAATCTTGATGTACTTACCTTATTCTCTTGATACCAATCTTTAACTTGATTTTCTCTCTCCTCCAGCTTCTATTTCTTGAATCCAACTTGATATTCTAACTCCCCATGTTCTCCTTAACATTTTCTCTCTTGGTAGCTATGGAAATTCATTTGATTTTTGGGTGAAAATGGTGAATTTTTGGTAAAGGACCAAATTGTAAAGAAAGTAAAACTTTCTTTCTTCCTCTCTTTCTCTCACGTTAGTTTGCATGGAAAGGAAAGATGATGAAATTCTTCATCTTTCTTTCCTTATATACTAAATAAATAATAATAAAATAATATTAAATATCTCATAAAATATTAATAAAATAATATTTATCTAATTAATTAATTTAAAATATCATTAACATAATCATTACATTCTAGAATTCTCTCTTACTAATTGACCATTTTGCCCTTCATGATCTTTTAGAATTCCATCCTTGAGTCATCATTTAATTTGGTAAAATTGCAATTTAGTCCCTCATAGTTCTTCACTTATTCAATTTGGTCCTAATTCATCCATTTTCCTTAGTTTCTAGATCATTCTACCCTTAAAATATTTACACTATTGGTCCTTCAACTTTTTCATATTTACACTTTAACCCTTTAAGTCTTGAGTATTTACTCTTAGGCAACAAAACTTTTCTAACTTTTACAATTTAGTCCTTTCCTGAATCAAGATATCATAATTTACTTCCCAATGTTGCCATAACTCAAAACTTCCCTTTTTTATCACTTTATTTCCTTATTTTATTATATCAAGGATAATATATTACTGTAAAGATTTTCAGGGTATTACAGATATCCTGTGATTCTATATGGTTAGAGCTGTTAAAAGACTATGAGCTTGTGATTGACCACTATATGGAAAAGACTAATGTTGCTACTGATGTTTTAAACCGAAAATCATTGTTTGCTTTGTGTGTAATGAACGCACATATGGCTATGCCTGATGATGGTTCAATAATAGCTTACTTAAAAGCAAGACCATTACTTATTCAGTAAATTTGTGATGCTCAGAAAGTTGATAATGACTTGTTAGCAAAACGAGTTCAGTGTGATTGGAATGTTGAATCTGAGTTTCGAGTTGATACTAATGGTTGTTTGTGGTTCAGAATTCGAATATGTGTCCCGAGAAATTCAGAATTGATTCAAATGATTTTGAGCAAAGCTCACGGCAGTCGGTTATCTGTTCACCCGGTTAGTACGAAGATGTACAATGATCTAAAACAGTTTTACTGGTGGCATGGTATGAAACGAGACTTTTTTACTTTGTTTCGAAATGTTTAATCTGTCAACAAGTTAAAGTCGAGCATCAAGTACCTTCTAGGTTGGTTCAACCGATCATGATACCTGAGTGGAAATGGGAAAAAGTCACAATGGATTTTGTATCCGATTTACCGTTGACACTGAACTAGAAAGATGCAATCTAGGTTACTGTGGATAGATTAACTAAATCAGCTCACTTTGTTCCAGTTCGTATAGATTATTCACTTGATAAGATAGCTAAATTGTATGTTTATCAGATTGTGAAATTACACGGTGTGTCTATTTTTATTGTTTTGGATAGAGATCCGAAATTTACATCACGGTTTTGGAAGAAACTACAAGATGCACTAGGTACAAAATTACGTTTCAGCACTGCTTTCCATCCAGTCAGTCCAAACGAATCATTCAGATACTTGAGGATATGTTGAAATGTTGCATTCTCGAGTTCGAAGGTACGTGGGAACGAGACCTACCTCTGATTAAATTTGCGTACAATAATAGTTTTCAATTGAGTATCAAAATGGCACTTTATAAGGCTTTATACGATTGTGAATTTCGTACACCATTATTTTGGACTAAGCTCAGTGAAAACAAGATACACGGGGTCGATTTGATCAGAGAGACTGAACAGAAAGTGAAAGTAATCCGTGAAAGTTTGAAAATAGCGCCTGATCGTCAGAAATCGTATGTGGACTTAAAACAAAAAGATATGGAGTTTCAAATCGGAGAAAAAGTCTCTTTAAAAGTCTCATAGTGGAAGAAAATACTCAGATTCGGTCATAAAGGTAAATTGAGTCCAAGATTTATTGGGCCGTATGAGATTATAGAATGTATCGGGCAGTTGCTTATAGACTGCTGTTGCCACTTGAGCTAGAAAAGATTCACAATGTATTCCATGTTTCGATTCTTCGTAGATACCGATTTGATCCCTCACACGTGAATAGCCCGTCAGAGATTGAGATTAAGCTCGATATAACATATCAGGAAGAACCGATTCGTATACTGACTCGCGAAGTTAAAGAATTGTGAAATAAGAAAATTCTATTAGTCAAAGTACTGTGGCATTAACACAGAGTTGAGGAAGCAACGTGGGAGTCAGAGGATACAATGAAAGAGAGTTATTCGAACCTATTCACCGGTAAGATTTTCGGGGACGAAAATCCCTAAGGGGGAGAGTTGTAACAGCCCGATTTAGACCTTAGTCGGAATGGTGGTTTCGGGACCATGAATCTGAGTCAAAAAAATATTTAAAAATTATTTTCAATGTTTATTGTGTGTGAATTTATATGTGTGAAATTTTGTGATTAAATTTAATCATTTGTGTGCTCAATTTGATAAAAGGACCTGATCGCGTAAAAGGTGAAAGTTGACTGCTACTTGTAAAAGTGCCTATTTGTTTTGATTAATTAAAGGTGAGGTCCTTATGATGAAATAAATCCAATTATATGATAATGGAAGACATGGTTTGGCAATTTGGTAATTAGAAATAATTTTAATGGATGGTTAGGTAATTTATGCATTAAATGAATATTAATAAAAACAAAAGCATAAAATAAAGCCATTGTTCATCCATACTTGCCGAAATTGAAAGAAAAGAAAAGAAAAGAAAAATTCTAAGCTAGGGTTCAGCTATTATTTCCTTTGATTAAGGTATAATTTTGACTCGATTTTTGATAATTTCTACGTTTTTGTGATCGTTGCTTTGTGTTTTATTAAACCCATGTCTCAATTTCTATTTTTGTGGATGATTTTGAGTTGAGTTATAGATGAAAATATGAGTTTTGTGATGTTAATTGTTTATAAATGGAAGATATGTTTTTGGTTAACATGTTTTGTCTTTGAATTTTTTATTAAATTGAGTAAAGTGGGCTAAAATGTAAAATTTATAAATTGAGGGACTAAAATATGAAATAAATGAAATCTGTGGACTTGTATGAGTACTAGGAAAATTTGGCCTAACATTGGTGTATTAACCGGTAAAATTGTTTCAAATCATTGTACATCTTCGTACTAACCAGGTGAACAAATAACCGACTGCCGTGAGCTTTGTTCAAAATCATCTAAATCAATTCTGAATTTCTCGGGACACATATTCGATTTCTGAACCTCAAACAACCATCAGTATCAACTCGAAACTCAGATTCAACATTTGAATCACATTGAACTCGTTTTGCTAACAAATCATTATCAACTTTCTGAGCATCACAAATTTACTGAATAAGTAATGATCTTGCTTTTAATTCAGCTATTATTAAACCATCATCAGACATAGCCATATGCGCGTTCATTTCACACAAAACAAACAGTGATTTTTGGCTTAGAACATCAGTAGCAACATTAATCTTTTCCAGATAGCGGTCAATCACAAGCTCATAGTCTTTTAACAGCTCTAACCATATGGAATCACAGGTTATATCTGTACACTCCATTATTAGTTCATACTCCAACCCATTCATTGACACATGACTAAGGATCATAAACTCTTTATTCAATTTAGGCTAAATCAGAACTAATATTTCAATGGATAATGTCTTCATGCAAAAGAAAACTTTAACAATTGAACTAACTTTAATTTATCACAACATTTCTTAAATAGAATTTTTCTAATAGATATAATTTCCGTATCAAATCTCTAAGAATACAAATTTTTTTTTTCTAGACTATCCCTCAGATCACACATGTACATTCAAAGTTTCTTACCAGTCCGGTGAATAGATTCAAACACATATAACCCAATCTTCTTTTAAATCAGATAATTCAAATCAAACTAAACCACTGAATCAATCTTTTCAAAGAAATCTTTTCTTCTCATTAAAAAGGATAACCCAGACATATCATTATACAAAAGCCACAATCATCAAATAGAAATCATAATGTCATAATAAGACTAATGTCTTACCTATAACAATAGATAATATCCTGGCTGTTAATAAAGTATCTGAACCCAGAAGAAAATCAAATATGATTTGAACAGCAACCAATGCAGAAGTGCAACTTTTATAACTCTAATAACAGTACTACAGTACTTCTCAAATTTTCAGAATAGAAATTATGATTATAACAGATATAGCCATTTCCATCAAATAGATATCCCGAAACCACCATTTCGACTAGGGTCTAAATTGGGCTGTTACATAGCTATTACAAAAAGATATGAAATTTGAATGGACCAAAAAATGTCGTCAAAACTTTGATCGGTTGAAAGTCCTGTTGACTGAAGCACTAGTTCTGGTTCAACCTGAATCGGGTAAGGAATTTGTGATTTACAGTGATGCATCATTGAATGGCTTAGGCTGTGTTTTGATGCAATAAGGTAAAGTAATAGCCAATACTTCTAGACAGCTTAGGCCACATGAAAAGAATTACCCGATACATGATCTTGAATTAGCAGCTATTGTATTTGCTTTGAAATTTGGCGATACTACTTGTTTGGTGAAAAGTGTCATATATTCACTGATCATAAAAGTTTAAAGTATCTGGTGTTGCAAAAATATTTGAATTTAAGACAACAAAGATGGCTTGAACTGTTAAAAGATTATGATTTGGTAATTGATTATCATCCGGAAAAAGCAAATGTAGTTGGAGATGCTTTAAGTAAAAAGTCTCTGCTTACTTTATGAGCAATGAATACCCGATTGCCATTATCTGATGATGGTTTAATCTTGGCTGAGTTAAAAGCTAAATTGATGTTTCTGCAACAAATCTGTGAAGCTCAGAAAAGTGATAGTGACTTGCAAGCTAAACGGGTACAGTGTGAATCAACTTCTAATTTAGAATTTTAGATTGGATCTAATGACTATTTGTTATTAAGAGGCAGAGTTTATGTTCTAAAGAATTCAGAGCTTGTACAAAAGACTTTACACGAAGCTCATAATAGTACTATGTTTATTCATCCAGGGAGTAATAAAATGTATAATGATTTGAAGAAGATGTACTGGTGGCCGGGACTGAAACGTGACATTTCTGAATTTGTATTTAGATGTTTGATATGTCAGCAAGTTAAACTGAGCATCAGGTACCTTTAGGATTGCTATAGACAATCACGATACCGAAACGGAAGTGAGATAGAGTTACCATGGATTTTGTGTCAGGGTTACCCTTATCTCTGAAAAAGAATAATGTCATTTGGGTAATTGTTGACCGTTTAACGAAGTCTGCACACTTTATTCCAGTTCGTATAGATTTCTCACTTGATAGACTGGCTGAATTATAAGTTTCTGAGATTGTCAGATTACATGGAGTATCAGTTTCTATTATTCCTGATACGATTCCGGTACATATGGATTTCTCATGCGATTCACATCCTAGTTCTGGGAAAAGTTACAGGAAATTTTGGGTACACGGTTGTATTTTAATACCACATTTCACCCTCGGACTGATGGCCAATCAGAGCGTGTGGTTTAGATTTTTGAAGACATGCTTTGTACTAGAATTCGAAGGCAATCGGGAAAAATATCCACCTTTATTCGAATTCGTATATAATAATAGCTATCAGCCAAGCATTAAAATGACACCGTACGAAGCTTTGTATGGTCGTAAATGTAAAACTCTATTGTATTGGACTGAACTCAGTGAGAAAAAGATACATGAAGTTGATTTAATTCATGAAACCGAAGAAAAAGTGAAAGTGATCCGAAATAGCTTGAAAGTAGCTTCTGATTGTCAAAAATCTTATGCAGATCTTAAACGAAAAGAAATAGAATTCCAAATTGGCAACAAGGTATTCTTAAGAGTTTCACCATGGAAGAAAGTTCTTCAGTTTGGCCGTAAAGGCAAATTGAGTCCACGATTCATTGGGCTGTATGAGGTTATTGAAAGAATCAGACCTGTTGCATACTAATTGGCACTACCACCAGAACTTGACAAGATTCACAATGTCTTTCATGTGTCTATGTTACGAAGATATCGGTCAGACCCTTCACATGTTATCTCTTTAACAGATGTCGAGATTCAGCCTGACATGACATTTAGTGAGGAACCGATCAAAATTCTAGTATGTGAGACAAAAGAACTAAGAAATAAAAAGGTATCTCTAATAAAAATTCTCTAGCAACAACATGGAATAGAATAGGCTACTTGGGAACCTGAGGAAACAATGAGAAAATAATATTTGAATCTTTTTACTGGTAAGATTTTTAAGGACGAAAATTCTTTAAGGGGGGAGAGTTGTAACAACCCATTTTCAGTGAAATCGAAACAGTAGTTTTGAGACCACAAATCTAAGTCCGTAAGAAAAAATTATTTTAAAATTATTTTATGGTCTACCGTATGATAGGAATAATGTATAAAAATTTCGTTAAGAAAATTTTACCGATTACATGTTTAATTAATAAAAGGATCAAATTTTATGAAAGGCAAAAGCTGAGTTCTAGTAGCTATAAGTATCAAATAGCTATGGAATTCAAAATTTGAGGTCCTTATATGAAAAATAGACCATTAAGAGGAGTTAGAAGATAAGTATGATGATTTATCCATGGAAAATTAAATAAAGAAAATGACTAAATTGGAAAGTGAAAATAATAAAAGATGATAAATGATTAAATAACAAAATATCATCTTTTTCATCATCTTTCCCAAATTATGTTACATGGAAACCTTAGTTAGGAGAGCTTGAAGGTAGTAAGCTTATTTGTCTCAATTAGGTGAGTATTCAAGTCCCTTTTTTAGTAATTTTAATGTTTCCAAGATTGTAATAGCTTAATTTGGCTATCTTGGGGATTAATTTGCAAAGTTATCAAAGTACTAGGGTTTTGTCATGGATGAATATAGTTGAATTATGAAGTTTTATGGTAGAATATGCAAGGTTGTTGATAAATAAACAACTTTTGTTAAGGAAATTTTGATGCAATCATGATTTTGGGACAAAATTGAAAAGATGTAAAATTAATAGAAAAATTCTTATTTTTATGAAATACATGGGCTGCTATTATGATATGTAAAAATCAACTAGGCTTGGAATAATGATTAAATTGCATGAATTTCATTTTTCGAGCTTAGGGATGAAATTGTAATTAAATAAAACTATATGGGAAAAATGGTAACTTTGCCTAAGATGTGAATTGAATTGAATTGAGTATGAATTGTATTAAATTGATGTTAAATTCATTCATATAGATCCGGATAGACCAAATACGGAGCTAGATCGATGAAAAGAAAAAGTGTCAGATTAGTAGATTTTGTATACACGAACAATTGTCGAGGTAAGTTCGTGTAACTAAATTGTAAAATTATATGTTTGAATTGAATGTTATGTATGTGTATTGTATAATTGACATGTATGAAATCGGTCACATATCTGATAATACCCGACAAGTATTAAGTCTCGTTTGAATAAATGAAATTCGATGGATACAAGGTTCCCGAATTGGTTGTGGTCCTGCATATGTTGCGGACTCACCATAACTCGAAAGAGCATCCTGTTATTAGCTCTCATGAGCATCCCGGTATTTGGCCCTCTCGAGCTTCCCGTTATATGGTTCTTGCGAGCTTCCCATTAAAAACTCTTCGGAGCATCTCGATTGGTTGTGACTCTACATGTGTTGTACGCACACCACAACTCTTATGAGTGTCCCAATATATGACTCTCTGGAGCTTCCCAATATTGCTCGCTTGAACTTTCCTGATATATGGCTATACGGAGCTTCCTGATTAATGGCTCTTCAAAGCTACCCGTTATTAGCTCGCATGAGCTTCCTGAATATGGCTCTTATAAGCTTCCCATTATACAGCTCGGATAAGCTTCCCGTTGTATGGCTCGAGAGAGAGCTTCCCGTTTATGTGCTCGTATGAGCATTCCTAAATATGAATTGACGGATTACAGTTTTGTACACTTCAAGTGTACTACCTGTGTATCCATCGATATTTCAAATAAATTCAATGGGCAAAGTTCCGACATGGAATAATCTAAACTTGAGATAAATTATTATGGAAATGTATATGTTATATGAATATATGATGTGGAAAACATATGTATATGAAAATTGTTACATGATGAGCTTATCTTTGTTTCTTGATATTCACATGAAATATATGACTAACATGTTTCTTGAGGTTATAAGTGTTTAAACAAATTGCCAAATTTCTTTGGATGAATTTTGCATGCTTACTTTAAATGTAAATGAATGGGAAGTTAATTTCCCGTTATTCGAACTTACTAAGCATTAAATGCTTACTCTATTTTATAGTAACCCGGAAGCTCGTTAAGGTTGAAAGTTGGTCGGAGCCATATCACACTATCAATCGTCCTTTTTTCGGTATATTTATTATATCAACTTTGGTATAATGGCATGTATAGGTTAATTTGGCCATTGATGGCATGTAAATGTTTTGTTGTGATTCGCCATTTGAATGGTTTATGTTTGATACATTTTGATATATATATGAGAGTATATGGCCTTATCATGGTCGATATGTGTTTTGGTATAATTGACTAATGGTTAACTAATAGGCAAATTGTAATATGGTTTGAGTTGGTATAGTTGGTACAAATATGAATATATATGTAAGTAATCAAATTGTTAAGTATGGATACTTAGATATATATGATGATATGATTTGCATAAGACTTGGTTTTGCCTTGATTCCAATGTTTTATATTGGTTTGGGAATGTGTTTAAGAGTTTATGTAAGTGGAAGACAAGTTTGGTGAGAAATATGGCTAGGAAATGGCCTTATTTTGTCCACACGGGTGTGTGTCTTAGCTGTGTGTGACACACGGCCTAGCACACGAGAGTGTGTTTTGGCCGTGTGTCCCCTGTATCTTTAAAATTTCAAAACAGAATGCTCAGAATTGATCACACGGCCTAGCACACAGGCATGTGGCTTGGCTGTGTTACCCTTGTACCTATTTAATGCAATTTTTTTTATGTTCACACGGCCTAGCACATAGGCGTGTGACTTGGCCGTGTGACCCAAGTCAGTGAGTTACAAGGGTAAGGGCACAAGCTGGGACACAACCGTGTGCCTTATTTCGAATGCCCACACGGGCATGTCTCTTGGACGTATGAGCCACACGGCCTGACCACATGGGCATGTGTCTCCTGCTCCTAGGAAAATTTTTGAAGTTTCGTGAAAAATTCTCTGAGTTTCCGGTTTAATCCCGACTTGTTTCTAATGTATATTTTAGGCCTTGAGGGCTCATATAAGGGACATTATGATTAGTTTTTGATATGAATGTCAAATGATATGAAATGCCTGTTACATGTTTTTGTAAATCCTGGTAATGTTTCGTAACCCTGTTTCGATGACAGATATGGGTTAGGGGTGTTACAACTTTCACGTCATTTCTATTTATCTTTTTTAATCACGCATCTTCCTTTTTTTTTTTGAGTTACCTTATTTATTTTATTATTTAATATGGTATTATGATTATTATTGTTACCGCTATTGATCAATGTTATTATCATTATTATTATAATTATATTATTCATGATGCATAATTATTGCTATCGTTACTATTATTTTATTGCTTAAATAAATTAATGGCATATCGCGTTAAATATTATATTTGTTTTTACATAATGTATGGGAAATATTTAAAACCAAGTCAATGTTCATTATTTTTGGGATTCGAGAAGTCATGCTCCTAACTTACGGAGTATGGCATCTTCTTAGAACCGAAATAATCGAATATCCTATTTGAAATAAAAACGAGATTTTAGAAGAGATCAAATGGCAGTTATTCTTGTTTTCGAGGATTCAAAGCGTCGTGTCCCCTAGCTTACGTGGCATGATTTTTTCTCCTCAACTAACTCGAAATAAGACCTTTTAGTTAAGCGATTTTAATAAATAAATAAAAAAGGAAAAGAGGGATTGTATTTTAAATTCATTCCAAGTTTTCAATCTTCAACATCAAAACATCAAGTAACCAACTAGGTACCAATTTTGGGCGTTATGGGAGTGCTAATTCTTCCTCACATATAAACTAGGGGCGAAGCCAGGAGGGCTGGCATGGGTCCTGACCCCCCTTAAAATGTAAAATTACATTTTAAGCCCTTGAAATTTTTTAAAAATTTTAAATTAGTAAAGGTAAAATTACACTTTGGCCCCCCTAAAATTAAAAAAATTCAATTTAATCCTTTACAAATTATAAAAATATAAACTATAAAAAATTAAAATTTTATCCGGCCCCTCTAAAAAAATTTTCTGACTTCGCCCCTGATGTAAACGACTCTCGAACCCATTTTCTCAAATTTTATAGGCTAAAAATGGTTATCGTTTTAGTAGAATCAAATCTTTTATAAAGATAATTAAATTTTAAAGTAACTGGAATCTTTTATAAAGATAATTAAATTTTAAAGTAACTGGATTACACTTAATAAAAAATATGAGTGGCGACACCATTCTAAAATAAAAAGTGAATTAAAAAAAAAAAAGTTTCCACAAACAAGTTTCACGAGTTTTTTTATCTGCCTTATATTCACCTTTTGCTTTCCTTTCTCTAATATAATATTCAGGTTGCCATGGCTTATAGCTACAAAAGGCTCATCTTTGGATTGAAGTAACTACCGACTAATCTTTATGGAAGCTGATCAGAGTATAATTTGTTTATATTCGCTTTAATGGTCTTTAGTAACTTTTGGTTTTACGTTAGTTTAATGGCTTTTATTGCATCATTATTAATCAATGTAGTTTATTTTTTGAATTTGTCAAAAATATCTAAACTTTTTATACATTTAGTTGATACTTAAAATTTGTATTCTGTCATCTTAGTTAGTACCTTCACACTAATACTATTAATTTGTGATGAAATGACACCGATGATTAATCTTATAATGGCAAGTGGTAGTCTCTTAGTATAATAAATGATTAATATAAATTAAACATCTTTCAAATATATAAATTAATTTAAAATATATATAAATTTTGAATAAGTTTAAGTATCAACTAGGTATTTTTGAATAAATTATATGTTAATTTTTAAAATATTAACGTTATTAATAAAATGGGATAATATGTGTAACAAAATATAAATTAAAATATCAACTTTTTAGATAAATTTAAACTTGAATCAACCATGGAATCGGTTAAAATTAAAAATAGCTGATTATTTTTTCAGTTATCCAGAATGTGTAAGTGGAACGAAAACCAGGGACAGTGTGCCCATAGAACGGTAGTGTTATCTTTTATAATGCAATGCATAATGCCACATGCTTTTAATAAATAAAGCTTGGGAAATAATTATATGAAACAGTGGCGCCACATCATCTGTATCCCTTTCAATAGTTTTATGCTACATCAGTACTCTTATCCTGAATTTTAGGATTTTATCCTGAAAAAAATCAAATCCAAATTAAAATACTAAAATTCAGGATAAGAATACTGATGTGGCATGAAACTATTGGAAAGGGATACAGATGACGTGGCGTCACTGTTTCATACAATCCTTTCTCATAAAGCTTACGTGGATATTTTGTTTAGTTTTGAAGGGAATAATGGATGATAAATCTTTAAAAAGATTATAAAATGATAAATGTTGTTGTTGTTTTTTTTTTTAAGGTTTTCGATGAAGATAAAATTATAGTAATAGTTGGTGGACTATAATGACCTCTTTGATTTGGTGAAAAGTAGAGAGAAAAAAGAATGAAAATAAATTTTGAATGTATTTAGTAAGAAAGAATTAAAGGAAGGAAAATAAGAATTATTTTTTATTTTAATGCATAAAAATTAATACTCTGAAATTGTGATGATGAGATGAGAGAAAATGAGAGAGAAATACATGTTAGTTTAAAAGTATGAAATTTTAAAATTTTATCTCTTTCCTCTCATTTTCAATCTTACTAGATAGTCCATGAAGATAATATTATTTTTCTTTTAATTTTTCCATCTATGAAAGAAAAATTATTTTTCTAGCTTTTTAATTTTTCATTTTCGACATAAAATTTAGTTATAGGTTGAGATAAAAATAAGTATGATTATGATCTTGGTTTTGGGATCGTTTAATAGTGTAACCGAAATTTTTTTGACTAATTAAGAATGAAACGGTATGAGAAAGACGTCAATAAATTTAGCGTGAGATGCATTAGGCTTGGATGGCAAATTTGGTTAATAGGGAAAAAGGACTGATTTGGGTGCAATGGAAATCGACACCTATGTAGTGGATAAAAGAAAAGTTTAGATGGAGATTTCAACGATGAAAGAAGTATTGAGAGATCACAATGGGGCGCGTTAAATGGAGTGCAATATGCATGGTCGATGGGAGCTCAACATGTGATAGCATGTCAGGAGTGGATCTTGTGGGCAAAATAAAGTTGTATTCATATCATAAAAGGCAATGAACTGCCTACATTTTGAACACACTCTTCGTTTGGATTGTCTTGAAGCACGCAAACTCACCATTTTGTTGCCTTGGGTAACCAAAGGATCAGTTTTAAAGTCTTTTCAACCACACCGAGGTCTACTTTTTCATTGGGGGTTGAAGCTCCACTTCTCTCTCATGGCAACTTTGGCCTTCTTCTTCGGTGCTTTTTTACAATTTCTATTATATATTTATTTAAAAATCAACTACTTTTAATTGTATATAATTAATAATTTTATTACTTAATAAATTAATACAAATATAGTCTATTATTATAGTTATTATGATGAAATTTTTGAAGAATATGATTAACTAAAATAAGTAATCACATATATAATAAATAATACAAAATATTATTTCATTTATTTTTATTTTTATAATTTAATATAAATATAATATAATTTTAATTATATATTACATCTGCACTATAATATTCAATATCACGACCAATTTCAAAAAATATTTTCAATCTCATTGTCCATTCAAAATATATCAAACACCCAAAAATAATAAGAATAAAATAACCAATTCCCACAAAAAAATAAAAAATAAAAACCAGCATTACATACACTAAAGGCCAAACGTCCAAAGAAACAAAGCCACCATCATTCTCGTCAAATATGATTGAAAAGTGATTCCAAGCTAACATCCAAAATCATGTAGCAACGAAAAGAGGGCCAAACCAAAGCTCAAATTAAAACAACCATAGCATCTCAGAAAGCACCAAACAACAATGCACCATTGGGCTTATCGTTAGATGACCGGAACCTATACCAAGCGATGAAGCAGAAGGATACAATGGAATTGGGAGGAAATTGAGCGGTGGATAAGATGGCAAACTTCGCATATGGGTCTTCATCGTTTCAATGGTCTCCCTGGTGAGCTTTAGTAGATATTAGAGGAGCATAACATGGGTTTTTCAATTCCCAAAGGCTTATAGTTTAATCTTATTAGATGTACAAAAAAAAAAAACCATCATTAGGGGGTAAATGCAAGGAGGGCAAGCAGTTGAGTTCACCCTTCAAAATAAAAGTTAACTAACAAAGCATAGAGGAGGGATTAAATTTACGCAAAACGATAAATGATGGGCTATCCTTAGAATTTAACCTTGTTTATTATGTATCTCCTGGGCTAGCCCAAACAAAGAAATATATATAATGTTGGGCGTGGGTCGCGTGCGGCGGATATTTTGAAGATGATCCGGTGAAAACAATGTGCAAATCTAAACCAACCCACCAAACAACCAGTCCCTGCATCTCTCTGTTTTTTGTTTTTTAATCCTATTCCCAGCTAGTTTGTGCAACCGAGGACACACCCACAGAGACTCCCAAATCTTATCTAATAATTTTACTTTTCTTCCTCCTTTTTGCAAACCACTAGACCCCCCCCCCCCTCTTCTCCTTTCACATAACAGAGGACCTTTCCCACCCTTCAACCACTGAAAAAAGATGGCCTCCACCTTCTCATTGCAGATGGTTCATTGCCCTCGCTTCAGTTTCCAGGTCAGTTATGTTTACAAGATTTTTACTTCAACATCCTTCTCTCCTTGTTTTTCATTGTTTTCGGCATTCCTTCTACAGGGTCAAGCTGTTTCAAATGCTCATAGCCCACATATGATCGGTTCATGGTCGGCTTACTCCCAACCTAACTCATCTGCTATCGTCTTAGCATCGAAACTAAACTATGCATCAGGTTTGCCTGTGACCCAACTTTCTAAATCCCCTTCCGTTAAGTACCGAAGAATGGTCTGCAATTCCATGGGAAATGTAAGTCCTTTATTATTAGCTTCCATAGAGTAGATAAGTAGTTTGAGGTCTATTTGGCTGCCTTATCGTATTACATTCCAAGCAAATAACTACTTTCGATCTTGTTTTCATTCCTCTTACCGGACCGGTAACATAGATTCTGAATGTTTCACATATTTGGGGTTTTGTTTAGGATGTAGAGTTGCAAGCGAAAGTGACGACTAAGTGCTTCTTTGACGTTGAAATCGGTGGTAAGGCTGTTGGCAGAATTGTTATGGGCCTTTTTGGGGATGTTGTTCCTAGAACTGTTGAGAATTTTCGTGCCCTCTGCACAGGCAAGCTAGGCTGAGTCTTTTACATTCACTTTTATTTTTGTTTTTTCCTTAATATTTTTCTTAATTAGGTCCGACATTTTTATTTCTTGCAGGAGAGAATGGATATGGTTTCAAAGGATGCTCCTTTCACCGTATTATTAAAGATTTCATGATCCAGGGTGGTGATTTTACTAATGGAAATGTAATCCCTCTCTTTCTTTCCCCTTTTCCTTTGGCTTTCTAAAGAAAGAAATTTCCGTTACTAAGTAGAAAACTGGTGCATTTGCTGGCTGTAGGGAACTGGTGGAATGAGTATTTATGGATCCAAGTTTGAAGATGAGAGCTTTGCTTGTGAGTTGTTCTCTAGTAACAAAACCCTTCAAGTTTCGATATTTGAGAGTTTATATTTGGGGTTGATGGGTTAAGTGGTATCTGTAATGCATTGCTAGCTTGATTCCTAATATTTTGAGGCTATTATCTGCAGTGAAGCATGTTGGACCCGGAGTATTAAGCATGGCCAATGCAGGTCCTAATACCAATGGGAGCCAATTCTTTATTTGCACAGTAAAGGTGAGCTATGCAGCCTTATTCTCTTTTGTAGATTATGTATCTCATTATAATTTGATATCATGATTTGCTAATATCACCGTTAGATATAGCTGTAGTTGTGTTTTTATTATGGTCTTTGAGAATAAAAAAAGTATAAACGTTTACTAGAATTCTAGGTTTTGATTTGTGATTGGAATTATACCTTATCAAGTATAAACTTTGAGTTGAATATCAACTGTACATGTGCATAGTTTGCTTATAGCTGAATGC
Source organism: Gossypium arboreum (assembly GCF_025698485.1). Taxonomy (NCBI): domain Eukaryota; kingdom Viridiplantae; phylum Streptophyta; class Magnoliopsida; order Malvales; family Malvaceae; genus Gossypium; species Gossypium arboreum. Next base: position 32,650,555 of record NC_069077.1, read on the forward strand.
TGACTGGTGCTGCTAATATTTCTTTGGATAACTAATCATGCTATCTATTTACTTCAAGCGTGGATATTCATTTTCTTATCATGCTAGCTATTCATGTGCTGCTAATATTGTTCATTTTCATTGTTTTTGTATTTTACAGACTCCATGGCTGGACAACAGACATGTTGTTTTCGGACATGTGATCGATGGAATGGATGTCGTGCGTGAACTAGAGTCCCAAGAGACAAGCAGGACAGATGGCCCTCGAGTACCATGCAGAATTGTCAATTGTGGGGAGCTGCCTATAGAAGGCTAATATCTGATCCGTTTAACCACTACCACAAATCTCCCATTTTATCATTTACTTTCTCTGCTTCAAGATGATTTTACCTGGTAATACGTACAACAGTCGGCGTTTATTATAGAAGAGAGAATTTTGGATGATACTTTGTAAGCTCTTGGCAGGGGTGTGCTATTATCCTTATCATTTTTTACGGTGTAAGTTTGCAGATTCCATCAAAACTCTTCTCTTAATGGAACATCTGATTTTTCTAGTTTTGATCTATTTCCTTCCAGCTGCTTTTTGGTTCCAAAATTTGGGTTTAATACATGGATCTTACAGATACTTGACCATTTCCTATATTAACGAGCGTAGTCATTCATATAGCAAATGTACATAATATTAACAAGGGGCGACCTTTTCTTAAAACCTGTAATTTTCTATTTGAAGTGAAACCTTGCACTGCCTTGATGTTGCAAAAACCAGGATCCGAACTCTAAACTTGTTGAACGTAACCTCTTAAGAGCGGTTTACATGCATTAACTTGACTAGACCTTGGGTTCTGGGTGTTGCTTATTTGATTTTGTTGATAGCACGATGCCAACCCCAATGAAACCGCTTGAAAAACTTCCTCTTTAGGAAGCAAGATGAAGAAGAGGAAGTACCAAATCACACCAAAAGGGTTCCAATGGATGGAAGCAAAAATAATAGCCGATTATGATGGTTGGGAGATGCTAAGCTTGTCAACCGCAATGCAGAGATGTAGATGCAAGTGCCACTGCTTGTGCCCACACCTTGAGTCGAGCCTTGACATCTCTTGGATCATCACCTAAATCACAAAACATACCATCAGATTCAACTGAAAATATTAAGCCCTTTACATCTTTCAATAAAACAGTCAGTCATTTTTAAGGTTAATACTTCAGAGAGGTTGGGAAATGTTTGGACTCACCAGGGGCAGAGATACGCCAATTGGTGATGGGAGAAGTGCCATCACTGCTTGTAGCATCAAAACTGGAAAAGCGACTTGGCATCTCCAACTCGAACCCTAAACCCTACACGCCTTCACTTCCTCCATATCCATACACAATGACCTCTTCCCTCCTTTTGGCCTCGTGATCACCACCACCTCACCCTCACTCTCCCCGCTAAAACTATTCCCATTATAACCCACCATTAAACCCCCTTCTTTCTTTTCGCTGCTGCTTTTAATCTCCTTATCCCAACTTCCACTCCTCCTCCTCACATTCTTGCTCCCTTTCTGCCATCCAAAACTACCCTTTTGAGCTTCATTTTCACTACCACAATCTTTGGCTGCTCCCTTAGGCAAGACCCGATAAGGTGGGACGGCGGGAAGAGAATAACAATAAGGTTCTTCGTCGGAGTCGGATAAAAGTTGAAGCGACTCTTTGACGGAGAACTCTTCATCAACATCTACGTCAAAGTTTTCAATTGACAATCTCGACATGTTCTTCCCCATATCATCATCATCACCATGAAAGTTCGTGTACGTTGAACTAGTAGACATGGAAAAGCTAGACAAGTTATGTGGATGAGATTGATGATCATGAAAATGATCAAACCCAACATCAATATCATCATACTCAACTTCTTGTATAGAAGAAACAACAGTCATTCTTCCATATGATGCCATTTTTTTCTCTTGCTGTGATTTTGCAACTAAAAGAAATTTTTTAAAAAAATGAAGAAGATAGAGTGTTCTTACGTTTACCAAAGTGATTTATTTTATCAGAGAGAAAACATAGAGAGCCCGGCTGCATTTATTTATAACGTACGACATTTGACTTTGTTAAGGTTTTTTCCCTTTTCAATAAACAACACATTTTGGGCATGAGCTGAATAAACTATTTATTTAATTTCTCCAGTCGTATACCATATTACATATTCATAAGTTTGTTAAATTAATTAACTGTTTTTGTTAGTGTCTTATTAATGGAGAAGATTGGGTTATTTATATGATATAGTTACTGTTTATGAAATTAACGTTTCAGGTAGGCTCCATGCAATCGACATATATGCTACCCTAAACTTAACACGTGCTCGCTAGTCCAGGTATTCACCAGTTCATTCATTTGGCTTTGTTCCATGTGCTCACAAATACTTAGGGAAGTGCGAGCTAAACTCGCGAGTTCCTTAACAACTTCATCTGTTGGGGTTCAAACTTGGGTCATAAGTCAGTAGTCTAGATTGTATTCAAGTTTCGGGTTAGCAATTAGATACCTCATAATAATATTATAATTATATCTATAAGTTTAAAAGTTAAAAGTTCTTTACATCAGTGGAGGTTGACACGAATTTAACTTGTCTTTCTAGCGTATGTTGTCAACCTAAAAATGTTTATATTATAGTTCTAAATGTGAAATAGTTTGATGGTAATATTACCCAGAATTTTAATATCAAATTATCTATTTTTAATATAATATGTATGATTTGAAGCTAATAATAAAATCATATATACATGGAGTAAACTATACAGATAGTCGTCTAACTATAAAATATTCTCATTTTAGGCATTTGAAATAAAAAGTTTATAATTTAGTCTTACAGCTTATATAGTTCGAACATTTTAGTCGCTTCCGTTAAAATCACAAATGGCAAGTTGACATGGATTTTTCTTTTAAAATTTGATTTTCCATGTAATTGAAGTAAAATCCATGTCATCGTTATTCCTTAAAAATTTATCATTTTAGTCTCCAAACTTTTAATTTAACTTAAATGCGGTATAACCTTAAAAAATTTGGAATATTTGCATTTGTGAGCCTCTGGTGTCAGTTTCAAACGCAGCAGTGAAAATGAAGGAATTGAGAAGGGAAGGCGACTGAATTTGGGGATTAATGCAATAGTGAAGAGGAAGGAATTGGAAAGGGAAGAAGAATGAATTTCGGTTAGGGTTTCATTTTAAATCCAATTTGGGAATTTCAGAAATGGATGGAGAAAGGGCCTTGTTCAAATTCCATAAGCGAGGGCAACTTCTACAGCCCATTGACGTTCATGTTGATACAATGTGGGGCGTTATTGCGACTCTCGACGCTCTTTGGCTCATCCAAGTTTCTTTAATTTTCAATCATTATTTCTTTATTGCTATTAGATCCATTGAAAAAATCGCTTTAATTGTTTATCCTCTGATTTCTTCTTGTATATGTATTGAGTTGTTTGTGGATTTGTCTTTGTGAGATTTGATGATTAAAAAAAACAAAAAATCAAATTCTAAGTTAGAATTTGAGGAAGAAGATGACAGTTGAGATTTCTAGGGTTTTAAATTTTTTTTTTTATTTTATTTTATCTTGGTTAATGGTTTGTATTGTGCATGTAACAACCTAATTTTAATTTTAGTTGGAACAAGTAAATGTGGTCTGGAAATTTAATTCTGTAAATCGAGTTTGTAAAATCTTGAATTAAAATATTTGCATATTTAGTATGAATTAAAGGTGTGCATGGGCCGGGTCGGGCTGGGCCCATAAAAAATTTCGACCCGTTTTCAAGGCTCAGGCCCGGCCCGAAATATGGGCCTGAAAATTTATCCAAGCCCGCCCGAGAAAAATGGTAGGCCCGAGCCAGCTCGGTCATATTAATTTTTTTTGCTTTTTATTAAATAAAATATTTTAAAATATAATAAATCAAATACATTTAAAACATAAAACAAATATTAAAACAAAAATAAATAAATAATGGGACTAAAATAATTATTAAAATAATACATAAATTAAAAATATAATAAAAAGTAATTATATTAAAATTGAAAAATTGAAACAAATTAAAACTAAATTAAGAATTAAATTATATTAATAACAAAAGTTTTACAATATCAAAATAACATCAAAACAACAAAAAAAGTAAAGTAAAAGTACTAAAGTTATTTAAAATTAAAAATAAAAAAATTTTAAAATAATTTAATATTAAAATCGGGCCGGGCCGAGCCCGGGCCAAAAAAATCTTACCGAGGTCTGCCCGGTCATATTAATTTTTTTTTGCTTTTTTATTAAATAAAATATTTTAAAATATAATAAATCAAATACATTTAAAACATAAAACAAATATTAAAACAAAAATAAATAAATAATAGGACTAAAATAATTATTAAAATAATACATAAATTAAAAATATAATAAAAAGTAATTATATTAAAATTGAAAAATTGAAACAAATTAAAACTAAATTAAGAATTAAATTATATTGATAACAAAAGTTTTACAATATCAAAATAACATCAAAACAACAAAAAAGTAAAGTAAAAGTACTAAAGTTATTTAAAATTAAAAATAAAAAAATTTTAAAATAATTTAATATTAAAATCGGGCCGGGCCGAGCCCGGGCCAAAAAAATCTTACCCAAGGCCCGGCCTGTTTTCTAAACGGGCCTCGTTTTTTGTCCAAACCCATTTTTCGGGCCTATATTTTTACCCAAACCCTCCCATTTTTTTGGCGGGCCTTCGGGCCGGGCCGAGCCGCCCGACCCATGCACACCTCTAGTATGAATATATTTTAAAAAATTTTTAAATAATTAAATTGAAAAAATTATTAATTATAGTGTAGGGATTAAAGTATGAAAGTGCAATTACTATTAAATTTTAATTTAGTAAATGCATGGGAACTTGAATAGCAATTAATGACTATTAAATCATTAATGTTATATGGATAGTGGAATGTGATGATCATCCACTCACTTTTAATTAATAATACCTAATTAATAAATAAAACATGGTTAATAGTTAGAACATTAAGTTAATTAAGCTTAATGACACTGATTAAGGTATATATAGCAAAGTGAGTGGGAGACGAAAATCATCATCTTTCTCCAAGCTTGAGCCGTCCAAATTAGGGAGAACAAGAAAGAAAAAAAATTACTCTCTTTTACAATTTGGTCCTAAATTATCTAAGGTAAATATACTTTTCTTTTGAGTTTTTTATGTTTTCATGATCATCTAAGCTTGATTATTAACACCCATGCTTTAGATTTTTAGATCAATGAGTTTTATTCAAGTTGTCATTAATGGATATTTGATGAAATTAAGCTTGAAGTTGATGAAATTGTTAGTTCGTAAGCTTGGGGTGATCTTAGGACTAAGTTAGAAGGTAGTGAAAAATGATGGACTTGATTAGAAATTTAACTAAGCTTTATAGTTAATTTTGTGACATGAGAGACTAAATTGAAAATTGTTAAGAAATTATGCTATAGCTTAAAAATACAAGGTTTCTAATGAAATAATATGAAATTTGATTGTGATCTGATCTTAAATATCGAAAAACATGAGCATTTTGAATATAATGACTAAAATGAATAGAATGCAAAATATGTTTAATTATTGTGTTTTCATGTGTTTATGTGAAACTGATACTATTTCTATAATCAAATTATAGTGCTTAGATAAAGACAACATCGGACCATCTTATGATAAAGGAAAGGCGAAGGTCGTAGATGAGTTATCCCAATTCGTGCTTTCATGATTTTGATCCAATATGCATATAGCTGTTAGATTTGGTGCCCTAAGTGCAGTATATTCATATGTACACTTGTAACTTTTTCGAATATTTTAGTTAATAAAAGTATTCATGAATTATATTAATACCCTTTGTATATTACCTTCAATGGTTTTTGCATGCAAAGCAAAATTGAAGCAAATATTAGTTCGATTGGGAATATGAACCTAAATATGTCTTTAGTCTAAATGGAAATGAGCAAACCGATTAAAAGACTAATATGACGTCTATCAAGTCCAATTTGAGAGATACTTTGTCTTGGGTATCGGGGTGGATGACTCCTAAAAGATAGAGACATAGATGTCACTAACTAGATTGATAGGACCCAAGTAGAATAGACCCTAAATCCATTTATGGATTTATTCAGTTGTGATGTTCATAGTGTGACATACCTTAATCCTGAGTGGATGATTGATTTTGTATGTGTGACTCATATACTTTGATGTATGTAAAAGTCTGAGTTCAAATAGATAAGGAACCGAAAGCTAGTACATTGGGTATATACTTCTGCAGTATGTAGCATCATTCACAATAGTGGAATTCATAGCCCAAGAAATGGGTAAATGATATCTTCTCATTGGCATTACATGATAAGATGGGAAGTAAACGTGGCCATGGTTCGTTTATCTTTGTGATGAATGGCTTAATTACTATTTAATAGTAATTGATTTTTCATGAAAGAAGATGTAATAGTTATCGTGAGATAAAATAAGATCATATTGGGAGAACGAATTTATCCTAAAGATATTAAGGATATCCTGTAAAGGTAACACACTTATGACAAGGTCATTGGATGAGCATTAATTAAGTACTTTTCCTAATGGCATGTCATTTGGGAAAGCTCAGTCACGATACTATAGTGGAACGACTTGGTGACTAAATGAGTTTATAATTAATTGGTGAAAAGCTGAAGCTTAATTATAAATCATTTGAGTCCTAATCACATATGTCCAATCGGTCCCTCTGCTAGCTTGTTGAAACCATAAATGAATTGCATGATAAATCAAATGAATATAAATGGATAGAAATGATAAAGTTAGAGAAATGAGTTACATTCAGAAATGAATGTGGTTTCTCACTGAGTATGGAAATGACTTGAGAAATAATTTAAGTTTTTCAAATTATTATTTAATTAATTAAAGTTTGGAAATGGAATTAAATTAATTGGTAATTGTGAATTTGTTGAATGTAGAAATTAAATATATTTTCTCATGGATTCTTTTACGGTAAAGTTGCGACTCTCCCTTATTGAGGTCACGACATCAAGTCCCTATCATCAAAGTCGAGACATGCCTCTGTTGAAGTCACGAAACTAAGCCCTCTACCTTCATGGTCATGACTCATCCTTATTGAAGTCACGACATCAACCTACGACCCTCAGTATCATGACATTCATTATTCGATGTCACGACAACACCTATGTATTAGTCATTTTTTAGTTTTAGTCCCTCAATTATTACCAGAGTTTCATAAGAGTTTTCGTAAGCCTACTTATAACCCAGATTTGAATAAATAATACTTTTAGAAGAATTAAAAAATCAATTGTATGCATGATTCGTCTTTTGAAAATTTAAATGAAATCATAGTTGCTTCGACAATGAATGTGACATTTGTTATTTCGGATCTAGCGATTGGGTCGAGTGTGGGGTGTTACAAGGAAAAAATATATTTTAGTCCTTTAAAGTGGTATGTAGCACTTATGACATAGTAATTTGTGTCATGTGGCATCCAAGAATTGAGCCATGTGTCAAAAAAATTCCATGTCAGATTTTTGTTAGAGTTGTTAGCGGGAGTGACCAAAATAAACTGTGGATTACGAACTACCTCCACCCTAACCGATTCTTTCCATCCCACCTAGATGCCACCATAAAAACCAACCACTTCTACTCGATGAGAATACTTAAAGCCCAACTTAGCAATAATAACATCTGTTTCAGAAGCATTAACCATTGACTCCAACAAGCTAACAATATTAGGTCTATACTTTGAATTATATTCTCAAAAAATACTAGTAAACTTTGCACTCACACACCCTTGATAGTTCCAAGAAAAAACAGACAAATTCAAATCTATATAGAATTAAAATGTTAAGAAGAACTGACCTTTACTATTGGGCAACATTTTTATCTTCCAGCTACGTATCAGCCACCTTCAAACCTTTTATACCACCCTCATTTCCATGCTAAGAAGAGATACCCACCATATTGTTGAGCGATTTCGATATTACCACTCGAATGCTGCCTAACAGCATTCTTGTGGAATTGAGGGATAATATGTGTCAAATCTACCAAAAATAATATTTCTACACCTAAACAATAAATAAATAAATAGCAATATAAGGAATTGGATCGATCCCATAGAGACTGGGGTATCTAAAATTGTTGTTCGGTTCAACCATATTGTGCATCTAGGCAACTGTTGTTCCCATAAAGTGTGATAGTTTGTGCAAAAATAAAAAAGAAGAATTTAAATCTAATAATAAGTAAAAATAATAAATATAATGGAAATAGAAATAACAATAAAAAAAATGAAATTTAATTAAATAAATCAATATGATGAAATTCTAGCTTCAAGCTCGATTTTGTTCTTGTATAGCCCAATATTTGCCCGGGCTTAGACCCAAGATAAATAACCCCTAAACCCATTTACAACCTAACCACTACCCAAAAACCCAAATACCCAACAGCCCAATTACACCCAAACCCTAAACTAAATTCAAAAAAAAAAAAGCTATCTAACCCTAGCCACCACCCGAACACTTCAGCAACCACTTACCCCCTGACACCTCTTGTGCGCCAGCCACCAACACCATCTCCTGGCACCACCAACTCTGCAGCACTGCCCAAGGTCACCTCCACCGGCAACTTGCACCTGCAACCATTAAAAAATGAAAAGATAGAAGACAATAGAAAAATAGCTTGTAAATAGGCTATAAAAGCCGAATCAAAATGTTGTAAGGGAGGTCGGCCAAATTTCCAGTCAATACAAACATAGTATTTCTAAATACAAATAAAACAAGTGATTTCAGATCACCAAAGCAGAGAATAAGACCAAAACAGAAGACAAATCAAAAGCAAGAATAAAAATAAAGAAACTACACAAGGTGATTAGCATCATTTTTTTTTTCTCTTTCGAATTATTTTTATTTCTTTCTTTTTTCGTTTTTTACTTCTTTCTTTTTATACACATAAATATATATTATAAAAAAAAGGAAAATTTTTATTTTTCCTACCACAGCGTCAAGGTGGGGTTCACACGATGATCGACGGTGACCGACGATCGGCAGTGACCGCCCCCCGGCCGGATTTCCTTCCCTCCTTCTCTCTTCTTTCTCCCTTCTTTTTTTTTCTTTCTCTCCTCAAAATGATTTTTTTTGTCAAAAATTGGCCTTATATAGCCTTCCAAAACAACGTCGTTTTGGGGGCTGCCCTTTAACCCCAAAACGATGTCATTTTGGCCTAACTCGATCCGACCCGACCCGTCTTACCCTAGGATCCACGTGTTTTTTTGTTTGATGGTCTAATTGCGCGATTGGCCCTTCCGCCTTTTCATGTTTTCACAATTGAGTTTTTAATATTTCCTAATTAGGCCCCGAAATTTGTCGCGCTTTGTGATCTAGTCCTCTTCCATGCGCTGCGTTTTAGGAGGAGGGAATATTGCGCTTTTGGTCCCTTAGAGTTGCCCGCGTGTTCATTTTGGCCTTTTCCCTTTTATTTCTTTTTAAATTTGCCCCAAAATTCTGTGCTTAGTTCGATTTAGTTCTTTTTCGCTTATTTTCATTTCTTTTTTTACATATTATTAATATTATTACTATTATTTTATTTCTATTATTATCTTTATTATTACTGTTAGTATTATTTTCATTACTATTATTTTATTAACATATTAATTATTTTAACGTATTATTATTACTAATGATTATTATTTCTAGTTTTATTATTATTGTTAATATTAGTGTATGTATATTGTATATGTATGTATATATATTTATATATAGTACTATTTTAATTACTTTATTTTAATATTACTATTATATTATATTTACTTTTTATATATTTTATTATTATTTCTAATATTATTATTATTATTAGTCGTTATTTATTTCTAATATGTATATATTATGTAAATGTTTTAATATTATATTATATATATTTTCATATATGTTATGTATATAAGTTTTAATATTATATTTTATATATATTATTATATATATTTTAATATTATTAGTTATATATTTTTATACTATTATATGTATATTTCTAATATTATATTGTATATTTCTAATACTATTAGTTATATATATATATATGTGTGTGTGTGTGTGTATGTATTTGTGTAGTGTACAAAATAGTTTTATTATTATTATTATCATTTCTAAGGTATGTATATAATGTATATGTTCTATATATGTTATGTATATATTTTAATATTACTAGTTATATATATTTCTTATACATTTCCATGTACATATTTTTATACCATCTTATGTATATATTTTAAATACTATATTGTGTATATATATATATATATATATATTCTTAGTACCATATTATGTATATATCATGTATATATTTATTTTTACCCTATTATATTTATTATTAATATTAATACATTTATTTTATCATACGTATATATATATATACTTTTTTAATATTGTATTTTTATACATATATATATGTATATATTATGTAAATATTTTATCGTTACTAGTTATATTTTTACTATTTTAGGTATATACTTCAAACATTATATATAGTTTACATACATACTCTTAATATCATGTGTATAATGCTCATTATTTCTATTTCATGTTTTATTCTAGTATTACATGTATCTTTATTGTTTGTAATATTATTGTCACACTTATATTTGCTTCAATATGCTTCAAGATCTGTCCTTTTGCTTATTTTTATTTAGTAATTTGCTTCACATTGTTTCGAACATCTTATTTTTGTTCTCTAATTAATTTCAATAAGCAAGGCAATATATCGATTTAATATTAAGTCATCGATTTTATCGCTATGTTGGGTGAACATCAATCGACTCGTATTAAAACGGTATGTCCTTCTCAAAAACCAAAAAAATTAAAATTTCTCGTGTTTTGATCGGGTCGCGATTCAATGTTATTTTGAACTTGCAATTTTGAAAATTAAGACAACACTTGTTTAATAAGATATCAATTTTAGGCGTCAAGAGGGTGCTAATACCTTCCTCGTGCGTAACCGACTCCCGAACCCCCATTTTCTCTGAATTTTGACATAGACCTAAACTCGGCCTTCATTTTTCCAAAAAATGAATATCTTTTCAAAAGAGATGATTTATTAGGTGTCCGATCACACCTAGAAAAAAGGATCGGTGGCGACTCCCCTTTTTTATAAAATCAAACCTCGATTTTTAAGCTTTCAATAAATCGCCATAATTAGCGACCAAGCTAAATTTTTACGTCGCTACAGTTCTGATTTTGAATCGACCCTTGATAACAAGTCTTCTCCTTCAACTGATAAGTCAGTTATAGTAATCAAGGACACATCATACCACCAACTTTTCTGCATGTAAATTAATTGCGGGAATGCCTAACAACTAACTTACCGAACAAACAACCACGACACGCATCCATGATTTAGCTCTCTGATAGCCTTGCAAGCTAGAAGGATCCAACTCAAACCAACGACATCAACACAAGCTTTCAATTCTTTTAATAAAAATAATAATTATTCATTAAGATTTTCTTCATTTTATTAAAAAAATTGATGATTCTCGAGAGCTAAGCCATTAAATAGAGAGATTGAACTTAAATTTATTATGTTTTAACATAATGAAATTATGACATTTCTATTTGCCTAGAAATTTTAAAAAAAATAAAGAAATTAATTTATGTAAGATTGGTGCTCATATTTTATATTACATACTTCACTATTATGATTTTAAGTAAAATTTAAGCTTAGGAACTGTGAAAAGATATTTACCATGGTGTTATAAAATTGTCAATCTTTATTTATTAGAAAACCTTCTTTTCAATACTAATCCAAGATATTAATTTTTTAATTATTACAATAATATGTTGGTTGACTCTGTTAGATTTGTAAAATAAATCTGAAATAAAACTTAATAAACTAGGATCTATCAGGTCAAATCATCAAGAATAAATCAAGAACAAAATTAGATGCGGAAGCGTACCTGAATCCATGAATTCCTTGAAATTTTACCAGATTTTGGGGATTTGATCTTTCAAATTAGCACACAAGAAATTCAGAGAATATCTGTTTTCTCTTTCTTAATGATGGGATATTAGAAAAGATATCTTGTGTATAATTTGGGGACCATAACCCTAATATTTATAACATTGGCATATTAGTTCTAATCAAATTCTAATTAGCCCATCATTAATTAGAATTTGATTAGAACTCAATTACTAGAGTATCTACACATATTTGACCCATACTTTATTTAATAATTAAAACCCAATAAAACTTTAACCAAATTAGATCACTTTAAATTTGGGCTAACCTATCATGATAATAAATAATATATAATTACCCTTATTATATATGTGATGTCCATATTTTCCAACAGACTCTACATGTTATTTATATAGCATTATAAGCTCAAAATTTTACTATCATATCTAAAAGGTATTCTAAACAATCTCGTCCATTAATTATGTTAACATAGAACCAAGGCGACTTTCGTTACATATATCGTAACTAAATCCATCTATGATCACGCATATTAACACAACCAAATGACATAGATTAAGTATGGATGTGTAGCATGGAAATTACATGTAATATGATCTAAACATGTCTATTTCCAATTGGTCCTCCTTAGCGAGATCAAACCTTACTAAAATCAAAGTGTGAATAAACCAAATAAACTTTATTTCTGCAAAAAATAAACTTAATATCTTTAAACTGAAAATGTATCTATAACATAAAAGCATTTAAAAAATACAAACTCCGACTAAAACCAAATATCCTTTAAATGACATTATTCCCATATGAACAATGTGCTCTTATATAACCTTAGGTGTAGTTTCTTAGTAAGCGGATCCGCAATCATGGAGTTTGTCCTAATATGCTTTATAAGCACCTAACCACTTTGAACTTTTACTTTAATAAACAGGAACTTAAAGTCTATGTGTTTTTACTTTGATGTGCTCCTGTTGCTATTGGAATAAAAGACTGCAATTTGTTTTCACAATTTGCACCTTAGTGACGAAATCTTGTATCCATATTCCATCAAAATCGGAGTCTGTATACCTGATGATCTCTAACTGATTAGACCTCCGATATTTGAGCATGTAATCTTTTGTTCTCTGAAAATACCTTATAACCCTCTTGGATGCTATCCAGTGGTTCAAACTAAGGTTGCTTAAAATATGTGCCTAACATCCTAATAGTGTACATAATATTCCAATGTATACAAACTTGAACATACATTAGACTTTCAACTACTAAAATGTAAAAAATCTAATGTATTTTTTTTGTAATATCAAAATCACTCTTAGGGCATTGATTGAAGATATACTTATTATTGACAAGCAGTATGCCATTAACATATAAAACCAAATATAGAACCTTACTTCCTCTAAACTTATGGTATATACGATTATCAATAAAATTCATCTCTAAACCGAATGAGATAATCATTTGGTAAAATTTGTAATATTATTGACGAGAAGTTTACTTAAGCCTATAGATGAAGTTCTTTGCAAATCATTAACTTTGCATCATTAGACACAAATTTTTCTAATTGCACCGTATAAATGTATGATCAATGTTACCATTGAGAAACCATTAACTTAATATTCATCTGATGTAGCTTAATGTCAAAATATTCCACTAAAGCCATTATAACCATTTCTCTAGTGGACTTTTTTAATGGCATTCATTCTTGAGGTTGTTGAGTTTGTTTTTCTGGAACAATTACCTCATCTTGAATAAGAAATTATTCAGCATTGTCTTATTAAGGTTCTAGATTTACTTATTTTGTTCAGCATTGTCTTATTAAGGTTCTAGATTTACTTATTAATCAATGATAGGTATGAGAACCTAAACATCATCAAAAGTGATAGTTGGAACTGAGTTAGAATCCAATTCCTCCTCAAAAGCAATGTCTCTAACCTTATTTCTCCTCCCAAACTCAACATCCTCAAAAAATGTTGTAGTTCCCATTTCAAAAATATTCCTTATTATGGGATCATGAAATTTATAACCCTTAGATTGCTCAAAATTTCCTTGACCCTTATACTTTATAGACATCAAAGAAGTCAGAAGTGATACCATTTCAACATTATCGTTTTTAGCAAAACATTTCTCAATTCGTCAAGGAAACTTTGGCTTGAGTAATCTTTTTAGATTCTTTGCTCCTAAAGGCTTCTGAAATGTTGTACTTCATGATCATTAGACTCATGCAATTTGAACGATCCCACCTCTCAAAATCCCTTTTAACATAATGGGTGTTTTCCACAGTAAGAGGTTGGGGTTGTTCTCCCCTTAGTGCAATGTCTATGTTCATACAACCAAACACTATAAGTAAGTGTCTTTTCCATTCATTGAAATTAGTTCCATTAAGCATGGGTATAGAATTTATATTAGTAGATATTGTGGCAGTAGAAGATGAATTAGCTGAATATAGAACAAAAAATAAATAAAAATAAGCTCATATCAATATTTATAAGTAAACAATAAATCTAGAATAATGACTAATCCCATCTCATGATACCAAACACAACATTAATATCAAGTCTTTGGACAAGAATATTAACAATAAGTGGTACTCTTGTTGTAGCAATCAAACATTGATAATAAATTATGTCAAATAATGAATTAATCTTTGGACTAACATAGTACTCACATAAAGTACCTTATAATTGTCACACATTTATCACCACATATGTCGTTGAAATTCTGCCAAATATTAACTTACTTTTGGGTCAATTAATAAACGCACGAATCACAAAAACATATAATCATTTTGATATTTTAAATAAACTAATCTACACAAAAGAGGTCACTTTATGGCATTTTGTTTCAACTAATCTATTTAAAATTGTAGACATCCTTAATTAAAACCTAAAGCCAAAATATAAATTTATTTGTTTCATAATATTTCTTTTAATTTCATCTTTCAATCAAATTAAAAGATAATAGTATATATATATATATATATATATATATATATATTTATCCCAAAACAACATACAACGATGTTGACAAATATAATAATAGTTGAATAAATCATAAACCATAAACAACATCACATAAGACTTCAAATTTAAACCAAAATAATTTGAATAAAGGTAAACATCATCTCAAGATATCAGACACTCCATAATATTTTATCTTTATATAAAATATTAACTTGTAAGTGATATATTGATGTAATAATCAAATATTGATAATAAGAACATGTCAAATCATAAATCTTCCTTTGGACCAATTTATTGCTTACATGTAAAACCAAATAAATGCACATGTTTATTACCATAGTTACACATGTAATATTATTAACCTTTTATTTGGATCGATCAATATTAACATACCTTTATTTGCATACAACCTTTTATATTTTAAAACAAAATAATTTGTACAAAAAATTACTTTGGTGACTTATTGCTTCAATTAAGTTATTTTAAAATATATATAAACATACCAATATTCAAATTTAAAATTTACCCAATAGTCAAATGTCAAAACTATTTTTTATTACTTTATAGACTCCAAAATAACCCAAAATAAGCTTGTCTTAATAATGCAATAAAAATCGAAAACCTTAATTTTTGACTCTTTTTTTGTTCCAAAACCATATATATCAAAACCAAACAAAAATAATGTAGTGGTTCAAAGCCAAATAATTAACAAGCACATGTATTCATAATTTTAGCACCAAAGTAATTCATGCATATACATGTATTCATAATCAAATAGAAAAACTTATCATGAATTTACCATGTAAATCCAAAGTTGTATTTATGATTAAACAAATATTCACATGAATACTTAAAAATATTTTCAAGCCAATAAATCTCAAAAAAATCATAATAGTTGGTATATCCCATAATTCAAACAATAAACCATATCATTATAATTTAACCAAATATTTGGAACCATAAGATGCCAAAACCTAAGATTATAAAACCAAACTTAAAACCAAAATATTTAAATATGTATATAGTTGACATGAATTTGCACTAAAACACCCATAAAATTGAATATATAACCATAACAAAAAAATTAACAACTTCAACGATATCCATCAAAACTTAATTTCACCAATTAAATTAAAAAGATATCTTATTGAATAATGGTTATAAATACCTATTCACACAAACTATAATCATGCATTAATCCCCAAAATTATTGATATGCATATAATATATATATATATACACACATAATTATAATAATATAAAAATAATATTGGATTGCCTTACATATTTCATGTAAATTCAAATTTATATTCATGACTAAAGACATTATCATAAAACTTCTTTATACGCACAAAAACTTAGAAAAAAAATCCATAACCACTCAATATAAAAAGAATCCCAAATTATATGAGATTATTTATATGCGTAACTACTTATGAAAATTCATAGCCATCATATTTAAAAAAAAATCCCAAATATATTAATTTTAGTTGGGACCCATACGGACTAAAACTTATATAAAATAATTATTGCAGAAACTAAAAGTAATCATTCGTATATATAAGCTGAATTCAATGGTGAATATAATTCATCATAAAGACAAAAGATGATAATTCCATATACATTCAACCACAAACAAAACATTTAAAACAAATAGTGCGAAAAAAAACATCTTAATAACATTCATTTATTCGATTATCAAGTCAATTAACTTTCAAAACCAATTATACAACCCAATTGTAATTTTTCAATGGCAAAAGTTGTAAGTCTGTAACTTTAATTTAATAATGACTTTAACCAAAATTTATAAAATAATTATGTAAAAAGAAGAGACAGAATCTCACAAATCAATTTTTATCAATTGATTATAAATAAATAAACCTTCATCTTTCGAATAGCATATGCAAATATTAAACTAGATTATATTTATAAAACCTTAAAACTTTATTTAAATAATCAAAACCAAAAATTTATCAAGAATCTCAAATATTCAACATAATAGATAATTAAAATATCAAATCCATAAAATTAAAAAGAAAAACGAATCAATCCAAAATTAATAAAGAATCAATTTATTCTTAATAATTCAACATGACAAAGCTCGAATATCACTTGTTAGATTTGTAAAATAAATCTGAAATAAAACTTAATCAATTAGGATCTATCATATCAAATCATCAAGAATAAAACAAGAACAAAACTAGATGTGGAAGCGTACCTAAATTCATGAATCCCTTGAAGTTTTATTGGATCTTGGGGATTTGATCTTTTAAATTAGCACACAAGAAATTCAGAGAATATTTGCTTTCTCTTTTCTAATAATGGGATATTAGAAAAGATATCTTGTATATAATTTAGAGACTATAACCCTAATATTTATAACATTAGCATATTAGTTCTAATCAAATTCTAATTAGCCCATCATTAATTAGAATTTGATTAGAACTCAATTACTAGAGTATCTACACATATTTGACCTATACTTTATTTAATAATTAAAACCCAATAAAACTTTAATTAAATTAGATCACTTTTAATTTGAGTTAACTTATCATAATAATAAATAATAATACGATGTAGTTTTCATATTTTTCAATATTCTACGTTGGGACACTTATATTTTACTGGGTAGATTTTCATTTTCAGACCTACAAAATTTAACTATTTTAGCAACCAACCAATGTTCAACACATACACTTGAAAAACAACAATAAACAACTAGTTTAAAACTGGATACCCAATTTCTAAACCATATTAAATATAATGATTGCCGAATGGAGACTGTGACTGGAATACATAGCTATACCTATAGGGGCACTGCTTCATTGACGAATATCTGGTGAAGGGTTTATTGGTACTATATATTTTATGTTATTATTTGGTATTATTAGATATATAATTTTTTATTTTATGTACATTTTATTATATATATTTAAGTTTTATAGTTAACCTTTCTAATAATATTATTGTCAAATTTTTGAATTAAATATGTGACATTAGTAACATATAATATTATTAATATTACTTCCTTTTTTTTTATATGGTGGGAGTTATATATTACACTGTTTAACTCTGATTCTTTTAATTATTTGCTAAATTGCTTGGTGCTAATTGGCCCAATGGTGTTTTGTTTCGTACGATTTCCTTGAATTTGTTATACCAATGAATACTTCAGTTACAAACCCAAATATATATCCTTAGTTAATGTTTGAATTTTAGAATTTTGATTTATATTTAGAAATTTAACCATTACGATTATTTATTTACATTAAAAAATTTACACGTACAACTAATAATATTAAAATTATTTTATATATTTAAAATATTTTTAATTTTTATATATCCTAAAAGATACCAATAGAATTTAAAAAAAATAAAATAGTTGAAGTATATTAATAATTAAAAAACAATTCAACAACCGTAATAAATGCGAACTAAAAACCCCCTAAATAGAAAAAACTCATTTCCTACAATCAATAACTATACCCTAGCCAAGTTAATGGACTCTGCAATTTGAAACTAGGGGTGAACAAAATCCGATTCGACTCGAAAAACTTGATAAAATTTTTAAATTTTGAATTAAATAGTTTGAGTTATTTGAGTTAATCAAGTTATTTGGATCATCTCAAATAAAAAATTAAGTTTTTCGGTTTAACTCGAATATGAATTACACAATTCGAGTTATCTGAAAATCTGAATAAGAAAAGGCAAAACTACGCCATTTTGATAAATGTTTACCTTTTCTAAAGTTAAAAATAAAAACCATTAAGTTAAAAGGCAAATCTACGTTGTTTTGATAAATGTTTACTCATTAAGTTAAAAGGCAAAACCATTATATTGTTTATGTAGTTAAATAATTTCAAACTTCGTTTACTAGTTAAATAATCGGTTTATGTAAACACAACATTGAGTATAAATAATAGGATTCGTTAACTCAACTCGACTCGACTCGAAATTTTTTGTTTCAATTCGATCCAATTCGAAAAAAATTCAAATTTAGTTTGGTTGTTAAAATTGGATTCGTCAACTAGACTAACTCGAAATTTTTTTACTCGATTCGACTCGACTCGATGGAATACTCACCCCTATTTGAAACGACATATCACAATCAAAAGTCCATTCCCAAATATTTCTTTTCCCGGTGGCCTGAATATCACCACTTCCTATTTTCTCCTCTTGACTCTTACTTCTCTTCACTACTGTTTTCCATAATCAGCGAGTAGCCCAACAATACCTTGAAATCGGTTTTCATTTCACAGTCCAAAGGTACTCCCCCTAATCGTTTCCCGCTGATCTTTCTCCACCACCTCCTCTACAAAATCTGGCACCCCATTAAGAAGTGTTCATTTCCTCTCTTAATCCTTCGATAGCCAAAAGATGAGCCACTTGGTTCCCCTGCCTTTGAATATGCAAGAATATACAATTTTTAAATTTCTTCTGCAAAGAGTTTAGATCTGAGATGTAAGCACTGATGCATGAATCATCTTTCATGTTTGCCTGCAGTTTCTTTGTCACCATAAGAGAATCGACTTTGATCACCACATCTTGAAACCCCAATTCAATGCCCAATCAAACTACTTGGAGACATACAATAGCTTCCTTAGCAAACCCCGTTAGTATGTAATTGTTAATAATTGTTGTTGACCCCAGAACAACCTCCCTTTGATTTCTGATAACAATCCTCGAACATGATTTCAAGTAATGGACTAGAAAGCCCCTATCAAAATTTATCTTTATGAAATCATTCTCTGAAAGCTTCCATATTACAATCTCAACTCTAATAACGAGTAACATTTTGTTTAAAGCATATAATTCTTCTAATTGATCTTGAATCCTTTCTACTATTGCTTGAGCCTGATTTTTAATCTCATCATGTATAAATTTACTTCTTTCAATCCATAACACCCAAAAGGTACATCCCACCATCTTGCAAATCTGGTTAAATGAGGTAGAAAATAAATTATCAAGCCAATCTTGAAAAATAAGTTTAGTGAACTCCATATGTTAAAAATATTTAATTTGTCCCACACTTCTGTTACAGTGATACAATCCTAGAATGAATGCTCGAAAGTTTCCGAACCATTCAGACATCTTGGGCAAACCGGTGACCCTACTAATCTTCTATTGTAGAGGTTATAGAAAATATGAATATAGTTTGAAAAAATCCTCTAGACTGTAATTTTTATCTTCTCCAGCAGATTAAGTTTCCATAGTTTCTTGAAAAAATTGTATAATTAATTTAAGTCCAATAAAGCTTAGATAAGAATGTACTTTGTAGAAGAATGTCATACCTACTATGAATCGAGAATACCCCAAACTCCTCACCTCGCTAGACAATCAAATTCTCCTGAAGAGTTTGTGCTAAGGGAATACACAGAATTTTCCTTGCTTTCTCTATTGGAAAATGTGCCCATATTGTAGTAAACATGTAACTACATTTTATTTATTTTGAATGATGAATAAATAAATAAAGTTAATTTCACATTTCACTATTATGCCTTTTGTATTTTTGTCTTTTATATTTTGCATGCATAGCAAAATTGTGACAAACAAATATTAGCTCATTGATTGTCTAAGTTTAAACTAAAGATAAGTGGCATTGTAAGAACGTTTACATTGCGATAAAGACAACATACTTCTGAAGATAATCTAAATAAGTCCGTACTCTCGCAAAAGAATCAAATTGAGCATTTGATTCAAATACTGAGAAGGATTATTATGTCGTCTACATTGCAATAAAGACAACATACTTTAGAAGATAATCTAAATAAGTCTATAGTCCCGCAAAAAAATCAAAGTGAGCATTTGATTTAAATACTGAGAAGGATTATTATGTCGTCTACAATTCTAATTTGGGAGATGGCTAGTCTTGGCTATCAGCGTAGTTGACTCCACAAGTAGAGACATATATGTATTCATTGGTAGAATGATACATTGGACTAGACACAAGACAAATTAATTTTGAATCCGTTTGTGAATTAATTCACTTGTGACGTTCATTGTGTGATTTACCTAAATCTTGAGTTAGTAACTGACCATGTGTATCCAACTCATGTGCTTTGATATAAGTGGAGGCTTATGCTCTAAAGATGATCGAACCCATAGCCGGTATGTTGGGTACATGACTTGTGTATGGTGTAATACCCCGAAATTTGGGCGTTGAAGTTTTGGGTTACTAAGCTTAGGGACAGCGAGGAGGTCGCACACATGAGTTAAATTGTGCAATTTAGTGTCAAGAATGGGCCTGTTGGTCTGGTGGATAAGTGGAATGTTATTATGTTGGAGGTCGTGGGTTTGAGTCTTGTATGTGTATGTTGGAAACATTTTATTTTATCTAGCATTAAGTTAGTATTTTTATCGATTTATTTTATTAAATATTAGTTTTTTTATTTTTTTATTTTTTTTATTTTTTCTTATCATTTGTTTTTGTTTTTGCTATACATTCTTTATTCCTTCCTTTCTTTTGGTTTGTCTTTTAGCTCTTCTCTTTTCTACAAAATCGGTTTTAGTCTATAGTAGTTGAAGTGCTTCAATTCCTATCACCAAAGCTGTGACTAAACATCCCCGTTGCCACCTCCGATCATACAACAGGTGTAGGTTCAAACCCTTTTTCCTTTTAATTTGCAAATTCTAATTCGGCTTTGCGAAAAGTCGATTAAGGATGTGATATTGTTATTTTTTACCTAGAATGTGTTTGGTTTTATCTATTTTTGATCCAATGAGTACCATGAAGCATTTCGTGGCTTGAAACATCGAATTCGGGGCTGTTCTAGATGATTTCGTAATCATTCTAACGGTTACATGGGCATGTGCCTCAGCACACGGTCGTGTGGATTTGAGAACTAGGGTTTCCAGGCCAATTTGGGTGCCACACGGCCTGACCTCATGGCTGTGTGGCCGATTTGGAGAGGTTGTTAGAATTCACACGACCGTGTCCCTTGGGCACACGACCGTGTCCCTTAGGCACACGGGCGTGTAGGTTTGGGAATTAAAGATTCAGGGATTTAGAGTCATAAGGCCGTATGTCTTATTTGGGGATCAGGGATCCCACACGGGTGTGTGTTTCGGGATACACGGCCATTTCTAGTGGTCACACTGGTGTTTGAGACCTTCACATGGCCGTGTATGCCCTACACTTTATTTTAGCGAAATTGGGCAGTAAGTTACACAGCCTGTTTACACGGCCGTCTCCCTGCTTCACACGAGTGTGTGCCTTTGTCACACTGTCATGTGCTACCCTTTCCACAGGCTTTTGGACCCTCACAGCCTGGATTGCTCCACACGGCCGGAGCACACGGATGTATGGCCTTATTTTGCCAACAATGATTTTAGGTCAAATTTAAGCGTAATCGCAATTTTATGTGTTCCAACCCTTGGCTAAGCCTTACTGAGGGTAATTATGATTCTGATCTGGGCTTGATATGTGTGTATTTGTGATTGGTTGTATGATAAGCTTGATATTGAATTCGAGTTATGAGTGTGCACATGTTTGATCCTTTAACTGGCTGACTGGATGTGAGTGATTGCTTTTGAATGATTGTCTGAAATTGTTGTTCCGTTCTAAACATTTGACTGTATACATACATTCATGTGCATAAAGTGTTTTGAGGGGGATTTTGAAGAGAAGGAAGATTGAGATTGACTGAACTGGAAGTTTTACTGCGATCCATCGGTATAGCGGATTACCATATTACACTGTACCGCCTGTACATTAGCTACGCTATGTACCACTATCTGATCTGGCAGTTCATACTGCATGTCTATACCGCGGTTTATTGCATTGTATAGTACAACTTATATGCTAGCTTTGCTGTGTAATATACGTGTTTGGCAGTTTATCTGCATACTGTTAGCCCCAATACCCAGAGGATTGAGGGCGATCCCAATACCTTGATGGTCATGGACAATGCTGATGGTCATTGTTATCAGGCAACCCGGGATGATATTATATGGAGTGTAGGGTTGGATGGGCTTTTCAAGGTCCTATATGGAGTGATTGGTGGATGAGCTAAACAGTTCTGTGAGGAGTGATGGGGGGATGAAAAGGTGTGTTAGCCGGATGGGTGGGTTTTTTTAACTCAACTGCACTCATATGCATCTCATTGATTGTTCTGTGATTGTGACTGTTTGATTGTATTGTTCGACTGAAAGGCACTTGTGCTTATGTGAAATTGTTAAACTTTGATTGTATCCAACTGACTGAATTGAATCTGACGATTATTGAGAATTATTACTACTGTGCCTGAATGGTACATGAGACTGTAAATGACTGATTGTCTTGCATGACTGAAAAGCATTTATGGTATGTTTGATTTTGGGAAAATATGCTCAACTGTCATCTGTTGGTAAGTTCACTTTTTATATTTCAACTGGTTCTGAATAATTCTATAAGTATGTTCTGTTTTTGGGTCTGTAGTTAGTGGGTTTTGATATCACACTGAGCTCGAGTAGCTCACCCCCCTTCTGTTACCCCTTTCAGGTACCTTTCTAATTTCTGACGTTGGGCTCAGTACGCAGAGGTCTCGGACAGTTTCGACAGAGTGGATTATCAGTTTGTGATTTCCAGTTTTAATCTTATATTTGGTTTTTGAACTGTAAGATTTTATAATATTATGGTACAAATTCTATTTTGGATTTTTATACGTGTAATTATTCTAATTATTTTCAAACTAAGCTATAATTCTATTTGAGTTTTAAATTTCACTGCAATGGTTTGGTTTTTACTTAGTAAGGTTTGAATGTTCTTAACTTTTAAAGGGATTGTTTTTTTGTAAAATTTCTCATGATCACTTCAGTGATCAATGTAGCATCTCGGATTTGATCTAGACTTCTAGGCCAGGTTTGGGGTTTTACATTTAGTATGGCTTTAATAGCAACAGTGAAATTCATAGCTCAATTAAATAGTTAATGATATCCTCTCATTAGCATTGTGTAGATTGATAAATATAGAACGCGATCACGGGTTGCTTGTTCTCGAACGAGCAATTTATCACAATCATTTGTTGATAGTGATCATATTAATCATTAAGAAGACACAATGGTGACAATGAGATAAAATAAGATTATATTGAGTGAACGAATTTAACTCAAAGGAATCAAGGATATCATATGAGGGTAACACACACATGACGAGGTCATTGGACAAAGTAGTTGGATGAATTACTTTTGTAAAGAGTATACAATAAGGAGTTTTCAATTATGGTACTTCTTGTGGACTGACTCCATGATTGAGTAATTGCGAATTATCGGAACGATGCTCCTAGACATAATTGCAATCACTAGAGCCTAATTGTATATGTTTGATTGGTCCCTCCGCTAGCTTAACAAAAATTCGATCGAACTGCATTTGAATCAGAAGAAAATTCTACAATTTTGGGAATAATTTAATTGAGTTGATTTATTCGATGTGAAATTAAATTATGTGGTCGTGAGAATTGTTCAACTAGAGAATTTAACTAAAGAATTTTCTTGAAAATTTAATTTGGAAAATCTATGTGATTTTTGGAAAAATCAATTTTGATCAAGTAAATTTAAATTAATCAAATCAATTAAAATCAATATGATATTTTTGGAAGTTAATTTTCAAGTCAGACAATTGACTAAATGGGTAATTGAACTTGAATATTGGACATGATATCGTAAATTGGACCCGGGAGCCCAAAATCGAGTGTGAAATTGGGTCGATGGTCCAACCGATGGCTAGATTGGACCGGTCGGGCCATCATTAACTCGAACCGAACCGACAGCAATCGAACCGGTTCGGGGTGCCATAAGGGTGTCGCACTTACATCATTGGATACGGCGATGCCGATGGCTACGGCGACGGTGCCCCAATGGCCGGGGGCGGTTAGTCGTCGGTGGTTAAGCAGTGGAACAGTTACATCCCTATTGGAATTCCACCAGAGAATTTGATTTCAGCTTAATTATTCCAAAATAATATTATTTTAATGGTTTAATATTAAATTTAATTTAATACTTATCTTAATAGTATTTTATTAATTTAATATTGAAGTGATTATCTTAATATTAAATTTAATTTAATGTTTATCTTGTAGATAAACTGCTTATTATTTTAATATTTAATTTAATCTAATATTTATCTTGATAAATATTATATTAAAGTGATTAAGTTTAATTATAGTTGAACTCTCTAAACTCTTCCTATATAAAGAGAGCATTGAGTCATTATTTACACACTTGAATTTAAGAAAAAGTTGTAGAGAGAAAATTCTCTGAAGAGATTATTCTAAGAAATTTATAGAGATATTTTTTTATTTACATCTTTTTATTTACATCTTGACTCAAAAGTTTAGAGAAATTATTAAATTACCCACCAGTAATTTTTGTGAAAAAATTTCTTATTCGAAGCGTGCTCACATTCAGCAGAAGTGAGCTTGAGGATAGCGGAGAAGACTACTAGGTCGAAGCGTTCATCCTAGATGAACCGAAAAGGTACAATTTTGATTAAGTGTTTATTACTTTAAATATCACAACTAAGATCTTGTTTTGGAAAAATTTTAAAACTCTGGTTTTTCCCTAAATTTATTTTCTACTATGTTTTTCAAACCTTTTTTCCCAACATCCTCAACACTAAACATATTGGTAATCAAATGTGGATTCCACTGCCTAGTTTATTGATCAATTAAATCAGAGACATTTATTATATTTTTGCCACTAAATCTTGCCTGAATTATGTGCCTTTTCAATCTAGGAACCAACACCTCTATCCAAACATTAGTTCTGGAACCAGCACCCACATGTTAGCACAAACCTTCTTGGAGTAATCCCTTTGCGGATCATATACTCTTCCACGTTTAAGATGGTAAGCTCTTAAATTTGAACTCATAAAATCTGACTCTGAGTAATACTTTTTTTTAGCCATATTTAGTCAATTTATACAATATGCTCATACTAGCATATCCTCGTTTTCTATGCCATAACAAATTTTCATTTTTAATCAAGAGGCAAAAGTTTTAATCATGTAAGTCTTCTAAGTGCACCATGTATGTATTTCTTATTCTATGATCAACAAGCATAATCTTGTTAGATACAATGTCAATACCTTTACATCCATTAGACTCAAATATGACATTGAGACCTTTATCACATAATTGACTAATACTCAATAGATTATGCTTAAAACCGTTGACATATAAAACATTTTCAACAAAAATTGAAGAGTTTTTATCAATAGAGTCAATTCCTTCAATGAGTCCTTTAGAGTTGTCACTAAAGGTAACTTCTCCTCCATTTTTTGGTTTCAACTCAATTAAATGGTTATTTTCACCGGTCATATGCCTTGAGCATTCATTATCAAGGTACAATGAGTTTTTTCTTGAATTGTCACCATGAAACAATGCTCATTTCATACAAACATAGAATTAATTTTTGATTTTTGGTACCCAAATTCTTTTGGATCCATAAGCATTAGTTTCCAAGAATCTAGTGACTTTAGGTAGCCATTTAGAAATGACATTCTTGTCTTGAGTAGTACTTAGTCCTTTAGGGGCCCATACACTCTTAACAAATTTTCCTTTGTAAAAACTTGGGGAACCTCTATGTTTATAGTAATTAAAGCTTGATTTAACAAAGCTTTCCTTTGAATTTTCTTCATTTTCAAATCTTTTTGGAAAAACTTTGTTAGATAGAACTTTTCGTTTTTCAAGCAACTCAAGTTGATTTTGATGATTATCATGAACTTTTGAAAGTAAATCATGCAAGTCAGAATTCTTTTTCTCAAAATTATTTATAATTGTTTGCATATCATTTATCTTACTTTCAAGTTCATGATTGGCCTTGGAGAGTGAATTATTTTCATCTTTTAATTTTGAAATAGTTTTCCTATATTTTGAAACCATTAAATCAAACTCCAAGCCTAATTCATCATAGGCATCTTGCAACTCATCAAAATAATATGAATTTGAAGTAGATTAGTTAGAAGTTACTTTAGAATCTTTTATGGCTATAAGGAAAAAGTAAGGTTCTTCTTGTTCTTCATGAGTGACCTCAAGCTTATCCCATAACTCATCAGCATTGAAACAAGATGACACCCTATTGAACTTATCCAAACTAAGTGTACAAAATATAATGTGCATGGCTTTAGTATTAAGTTGTACATTCCTTTTATCTTCTTCACTCCATTCTCTTTTACTCATTGACATTAAGTGTTCTCCTTGTTTTTGAAAAGTAAAAGGACTATCAATGATGATATCTCAAGTCGCAAGATCATTCCCTTGAATGAAGAGCATCATTCATGTCTTCCAATAAAGTAATTTGGCCTACTAAAGTATGGAGGCTTTGAGATGGCTGAGATTCTTTATAGAAACTTGACCCAGAAGTGGACGTTGTTTTTGTAGAAAGTGTTGATGATTGTTTGAGCTTCTCGAGGATCTTCTCTTGGTTGTTAAACTATCTTTAGAGACTAGCTCTGATACTAATTGCTAGCTCGATTGATCATTGAAAATAGCCAAGAGAGGGTGAATTGACCTTTTAAAAATTTGGTGGAAACAATAAAAGAATATGAAATAATAAACGCAATGATTTATAGTGGTTCAACCCCAATTGCCTACGCCACTAACTTAGCTTTCTACAACTAAGGATATTTCCCAAATTCACTAATTTGATCAACCTTTGAGGATAAGGTTTAACCTTATAACTCCCTTAAGATTTCTATCCAAATAAACTAACAAAGAAATAATCCTTACAAGATTAGGATGTTTGCTAATTAAGCACAAATACAAGGGAAACATTTGAGCTAATAGAAAATACAATGAATGCTCACAAGTGTTTACAAGAAGAAGATAAAGAATTGAAGCACAAAGTGATTGGTAATGGATTTTTTATATATCTTGAAGCACTTGATCTATTGTAATCTCACTTTTTGTTATAGGGCTTTCAAATGCTGGTATTTATACCCTTTAATTGATTTCCAGCCATTGTGGTTGTTGAGGAATTGAATAGAGTCATTAGGGATGAAAATACCATATAATTAAATTCACTTGCAACAAAAGGTATCGATACTTTTTCTATGTGTATCGATACTATTAGCATTTAATACATGATTCCAAACATTTACAATGATACCAAAGACATTTTATCGATACCTGGTAAAAGGTATCGACACTTTTTGTGATCGTTTGAAAAATCATCAAGTCAGAATGCAAAAACGATATTAATATCAAAGATTGTATCAATAAAAATACAATAGGTATCAATACTTTTTGAAAGGTATTGATACCTTTTATAGGGAGCAGTTTTTCAATCAATTTATAAAATGTTTCAATTGAGTTAAAATAGTTTAAACCATTTTTTAACTTTGTTCAAAATTTTTCTAAGTATTCAAAACATTTTCTAAGATGTTTGGAAGTCTTGAAACGATTTTTATGTTTTGAACTTTATAATTTCTTTATTCAAAAAAACATTTTTGTTTGTTATATCAAAACAATTCATCGAATAAAGCTAGTTTAACACACATAAATTCAACCACTCACCCCAATGGATCTTTTTCTTCCCCCCATGCTTTTGCCATCAAAATCACCTTGGAATGAATCTGGACAAATGATTGTCTAGATTCATGTTGCATCTAGACAACCATATTCTAGATTCATTCTTAACTTAACTTTTAAATAGTTTTTAAATTAATTTTTAATTTTTTGAAATTTTGAAATTTATTTGATATTTTTATAAAGTTTAATAATGTTTTAAAATTTATAAAATTTTAATTTTTTATTTTTTAAAAATAAGTTTTGAAATGAATGAATCCAGACAAAAATATGTCCAAGTTCATTCCAGTAAAAAGATTTAAATATTCCTTCTAATTTTTAATTTTTTTAAAAAATATTTTTTTATTGACGTGTCAGTTGACATGTCGTTAACATGGAGCAACATATCTGCATCTTTAACAGCTACGTCACCTCAATAACAGTCAAAGACAGAAAAAAGATATTGGTTAATGGGCTTAATTGATGCAATTTAAGAGTTTGAGGGTTTAATTAAGTGTGTTTTTCACATAGGAGTTTAATTAATTTTTTGCCAAAGTTCAGAGGCTTATATATCCCTTAGCCTAAAGTTAATATATACAACCAACCCGTACATCACATGAGTATATTATATGTACTATAATAGCATTTGGAAGAAAATAAAGGTATCATTTGTGGAGTGTGATAAGTGAACCACACGTAATCATTTTATTATAAATAAAATATGCGTGCCACAAATATTTAAAATTTTATTACAATATTTTAATTTATTTTATTTTTGTATCAATTATATTTATGTTGTAACATTAAATTTAAAATAAATTGTTTTAATTTTTTAAAATCATTTTTAATTTCAAAAGAAAAATTGTGTCAATAAATATATTCTAAAATTATTAAAATTCAAATAATTTTAAAATCATGTCAATTAATATGAGATCATTAAAGTGGAAATTATTGTTTGTATGCTAAATATTTGAATTTAAAAATTATTACTCCATATAATTGTTTTTTAATAATCGCTAAGCTATATAATTGTTATTAAAAATTGGTATACCATATAATAATATAGTTTGACTCAAAATGTATGTTGCAGATTTATACATTCTAAAATTTCACCACTAAAATCTTTTCGACTTATAAGTTAGAATGTGGGATAAATTGCAATTTTAAGTATTGAATTTTATCGCCAAATTTTATTAGTGTTGAATTTATATTAAAAACCATTTGGAAAAAAATAATGATGAAGTATTGAATATAATTATATTATTTGATAAAATAAATATTTATTTTAAAAGATTAATATTTTTTAATTTTAATATTGTTAATATAATATTTTATATTATTTTGGATGAAAATAAATATAGTAACGAATATATAATTTTTAAAAACTGATAATTTATTTTAAATTTTAATAAAATAAAATCAACTTAATATATACATACTTATCTTATTCTAACATCTTTTTATTGAAAATTTATATCAAGTAAAATGATTATCAAACACATTTAAAATATTAAATATTTATCAAATACACTCAAAATTTTCAAAACATTTATTATATATATTGGTTTTTAAAAAAATAAAAACAACGTTACTATTATTGAACGAATATCAAAATCAAAACAACGAAACCAACAAGTAATAGACAAAAACTAATCTAGGCCATCAACAAGCCCTTCCCATACACCCATCCTAATATCTATCGCTTGTCAAGGTGGAATTATCAAATAAAATTCGAGATAAAAAAGGTGGGATTGATTCCCAAATATGTACATGAGCACATAATAAAGCTAACCTAGTTAACTTGTGAGTCGCTTTATTAACACTCCACCAATCTAATTAAATGTCACATGGATTCTTAAGAAAATGCAATCCCCAACAATCATGAACTATATTAAGCTTAGAATTGTCGAGTTCCTTCCACCACCACATTGTTTGTAATACCTTAAACTCGGTCTAGACGTTATGGTCGAATCTGGCAATGTCACATGATTGGATTTTGAAAACGGTGTCGTTAAGTTAAACCATACCAGTTTATTAACCTTTATCGCCCTTATTAATTTCAAAACTCTCATTTTTTTAATTATTTTGTAGCAGAAGCTTTAGAGCAAATACGCTGTGTTTAGAAAATCATTCAAGATTTTTAGAAAACCTTTGCTTTTAGTAAAATCTAAGTTATATCACGTTTTGCGGTTATTAAATCGTAAAATCGTAGTCTAACCCAAATTAAAATAAAACAGTCCGTAAAGTCCAAATTACACAAAATAAACCTCAAAATAACCAGAACATAAAAATTTAATTGTAACTAAAACCAGTTCGAACATGTGGTCACTGAGGGGCTCTGTAGCATCGATCCGCCTAAGACTGTGGGTTACCTGTACATAACAAACAAAAAAGGGTGAGTTTACGTAAACTCAGTGTATAACCCCACAGAATTAGGCATACACAAAACCAAAAATTGGAATCAGTCAGATACAGATTCGGGTTTAAGCCTATTACAGATACAGATGCAGATGCAGATGCGTAAATCAGAATCAGAAATCAGATATCCTGCCCCCATCCTCTACACACCATCTCTGATCATCCCTACATACCACGTGGAGTTTAAAATACCTACCCAGCCCTACACACCATGTTTTATCGATGCGGCACATAATAGATATAATGCAGCCATACTGCCATATAATAGACTTAAATAGCCTTTCAGAACACTTCCTCCAATATACATCATCCCACCCCAAAAACAATAACAGATACAGAAACAGTTATGTAGATCAACATGCTCAACATGCTAATAATCAGATCACAGACAGTTATACAAATCAATAGTCAGACATGCCTAGTACTATCATGCTCAATATAGAGTATCAGTCAATCAGATCATATAGTTTAGGGTTTAGTTAGCCCTTACCGACCCTACCGTAGGCCCACAGTCATTCGGGACGACTCGTGCAACCCTAGGAAAAATTTTAGATAAATGGGCTCACACGCCCATCTAGTTTGCCCGTGTGGGCCTGCATGCCCGTATGGCTCACACGGCCACACTCCGGCCATCACACAGTCGTGTCTTGCACACAGCCTGGCCTTCGTCGATCACACGGCCGTGTGGAGTCAACAGTGGGGTTTTTCGGCTTTCGTAAAATCTCATTTTTCTGCTTTTCAGATACATACTTGATATTGTTTCACTCCAAAAATAATCCCAAGCCTTTCAAAAGCCTAAAAACAGAGTACCCATCAATGATTTAGCGTATTTACTAACGAATTTGATACAAAAGAAATGATACGAAACTCACTTATCACCAAAGACTACAACTACTAACACGTTCTAAACCGTCAGAGCTCTAACGGATAGTTCCCCGTCAATTCCTGCACATAACGATCTTATTGAATTACTATTCTTTCGAAAAAACCCCATTAAGAGGAAACTTTACTGTTCAATATACTTCAACCAAACCGAAACCTCACTTATCAAAGCGCAAGATGACCACGAAACAATGCACCACGAAATTACCACGGCAAAAAGAAGAATTGAACGTTAGAAGGGAGGAAGGAAAAGAAAAGAAACGAAGCACAGAGAAAAATGACGTTACTTATTTTCTACAATGGAGAGAAAAACAAAAACTAATCAGATATCCCCAAAATCCATTAATTCTCTCCACTACCCACTCCTGATAACCTCCACAGACTTTTAACCTAACCGGAAATCTATCAGATAACAGAGCAAAAATATTACACCCTTGCTAACGTAGGGATTCAAACACAGGACCTCCAACACACCAACACCCTCACCACTTGAACTAACAGGCTCATTCTGATATGGTTTTACAAATAATTCAATATAAGCCCACAAAGCAAGTATAAGGCTTGAGTCAGAAAAATACCAAAATTCACCACTTGCAAGGCTTGAATTTGGGACCTCTCAGACACTTCCAGAACACTTAACCACTGACCCAGATACACAGTTATCAAACAAATTATAGAAACATAAACATATGTTTTGGGGAGTTACATTATTGACCCCATCGCCCTTCAACCATGAGAGGGCTTTTCTAATGGCGAGAGCTTCCGTTAGAACGGGGTGCTCCACCCTCACAATTCTCACTGAGACCCCTTAATAAACTCACCTCTGCCATTTTGCACGACTTTTCTAATCAACTGCTGTTTGGATTTCCAGCAGCAACATCGATGTTGCATTTCTAGCTGTTCATTGTAGAACCATCCATCTACAGCCTGCTGGAGCACGACCGACGGCTTGTGGCAGCCGACTCCACTGTCCCTTGGCTTCTTTCCAATCCTGCATATATATCACATCGATTTAATTCCTTTAGTCAAGCTGTGTCAAATTCTTTGTTTGAGTCCCCTTATTACATTTAATATTAAAAAAAAATCTTAAAATCTTGAAATGTTTAGGGAAAATAGAGTTTTTTTTATGACACAATTAATTTAAATAATTTAAATTCTATGTTTATAGTTTGAGTTTAAGTCATAATTAATTTCTTTTAAAACTTTACACAACAATATTATATATTATATTTATTAATCTAATAAATGATTTTTCTTTTACTAATACTATTTTTATCTTTGTATAATTTGCACTCTTTGTTTACCTATATTTATGTATAAAATTGTCATCCATATATTAAAAAGTTTTTAATTATTAAATTAAAAATATATAAGATTTTATAATTGATTTTCTAACTATTATATTAAAAATTTATACAATTTTCTAATAATATGTTTCACATAATTAATGAAACTATATTAAATTGTAATAGCCCAATTTTGGGCTCAGTCGGAATGGTGATTTTGAGACCACCAATTCGAAGTCAAAAAAATTATTTTATTATTATTTTAGAGTTATAGCATGTTTATATTAGTGCATGAAAGATTTGGTGAAGTAATTTTAGCAATTTCACGCTTAATTACGAAAAAAGACTAAATCGCATATAGTGCAAAAGTCTTGATTTGATAGCTAAAGGTGTTAAATTGTCATGAAACTTAAATTGGGGGTCTTTAAAGGGCAATTAGACCCTTTAGAGAGGCTTGGCCGGCCATAAGACAAAGAAAATAAAATAGTCAAAGTGTTAGGTATTTGATGACCTAATTTGTGATAAAATAATACCTTAAAGCCTAGCCCTCATCTTTTTCATTCATCCTTTTTTCTTGACCGAAAATATCAGCCATAGGAGGGTTTTGGAAGTTTGAAAAATTTCAACCTCTTAATCTCCTTACAAGTAAGTGGTCTTGATGACTTTTCTTGTTAATTTTTGTATTTTTGACCCCTTGTAACATGAGCTTTCTAATAAATAGACTATTTTCCAAAATGGTTGAAAGTCTAGGGTTTTACCGTGAGAGTTTTCATGGTATTTTCTGAAATTTTATGGAAGAATATGAGTTATGAGTGTGTAATAAACAACTTTTGTGAAGTAGTTTTCATGGAAACCCTAACTAGGGACCATTTTGCATAAGTGGAAAATTAGATGATAAATGTGTGAAATAATGAGAATTGTGGGCTGCTCCTAGTATAAAAAGTATTCGGCTAGGCTTGATTAAAGAGGAAATGTGATAAAAATCGATTTTTGGGGCTAAGGGTAAAATGGTCATTTTGTGAAAGTCTAAAGGCAAAATGGTTATTTTGCCCAATTATGAATTGTTGAGTACCTAAATCAGTAAAATGATTAGATTTGTGAATTTTATCATTATAGATCAAGAATTAAAAAATTCGGGACTAGACCGGGGAAAAGCAAAATAAATGGACTAAGCCAAACTAGTCGTCTACATTTTATAATCCGAGGTAAGTTGTATCTAAATAATACAAATACATTGTTATTATATGTGTTTGAATTGACATAGCATAAGTTTCTTGTTTGTGGAAATGATTATAAATGATGAATATTGAGATAATAGAACTCCTGTTTGAACCTTAGGGAATAAATCGGATATTCATGCCATGACATTCAGGTTATTTGTGTGCTAGTGTAAGACATGTCTGGGACATGCACAAGCCACATTATGAGAGCCAGTGTAAGACCATGTCTGGGACATAGCATTGACATTAAGACGAGAGCTAGTGTAAGACATGTCTAGGACATAGTATCGACATTATGCCCTATGTTCGAGGCTTAGTGAATATCCGATAGTATTCCAAATGGTTCAACGGTGAGAGTTATAGTTTAAGTTAAATGAGAAAAGTACAACCATGTTGTGAGTGGTACAGGTACTTATTTGAAATATATGAGATTTGAGCTCAATATATGCTATGTGAATTGTATTGGATAGTGATGAATAAGTTGTGCTTATGCCTACGTTTTATTTGCATGATGATGAATGGTAAAGTTATTGTTATATTTATTTGCATGCAACTTACTAAGCTTTATGCTTACTCCCTCTCCTTTCCATTTTCTTATAGTTCCACCTAATTAGCTCAGGGATCATTGGACGTCAGATGCATCGATCACACTATCAACGGAAGCACTTGGTATAGTTGGTTTTATTATTTTGAATATGGCATGTATAGGACCTTGACTTTTGAGTTTGCGTCATTGTTAATTGGTCAAATGTGTCAGCTTACTTTAGCTTTTAATTTATTTTGTATAAGGCCATAGAAAATGGCTAATATTGAAAGTTATTATGTGAATGCAAGCTAATCTTTCATGAATATGGAATTGTTGGCATGGTTGAATATACATAATGTATATAGGTCTTAACTATGGTTGTTTGGTTGAGAAATCATATTAAGTTAAACTTTGATATGTTGGTTGATGTTAGATTGTGTATCAGTGTGCCAAAGGCTTGGTAGATAGTCTTATATTGTCTACACGGGTAGACACATGGGCGTGTGTCTAGGCCGTATATGACATACAGTTAGCCCCATGGGCATGTTGTTTAGCCGTGTGTCTCCTGCTTGTTAATTTTACAAGTCAGTATGCATGGTAGTAAACACACGGGAAGAGGCACGGCCGTGTGTCTCAACCGTGTGGAAGACATGGCCTCTGGCCACGGGCGTGTGCCTTGATCGTGTACCCCTTATTGGATGCTGACGTTAGAAAAAAAATGTTAAGGTTTTTAGACACGGTCTAAGACACGGGCGTGTTATGGCCGTGTGAGGGCACGGGCCATAGACACGGACATGAGTCAGGCTATGTGAAAACCCCTGTAAGTTAGAATTTAGAATTTAGTTCACATGGGTTCGGGATACAGGCGTATCCCCTTTTGCTTAGGTCATGTGAACCACATGAGCCATCATCACGGCCATGTCATAATGGCCACTCAGGCGTGTTGCCCTTCCACATGGGTGTGTGCCCTGTTTCAAGGGTCATTTTTTTATTAAGTCGGTTTAAGAACCTGAGTTGGTTTCGAAAGGTTTCCAATGAAAGTTTGAGGCCTCGTAGGCCCATATTAAGGAGTTTAAACAAAGTTAGAAAAAGTTTTAAATTTGATCAAGTCTTGATGACTCAGAAACGTTCGAATGCATGTATTAAATCTAGTAACGCCTCATATTCTGTCCCGGCGTAGGACACGAGTGTGGGGTGTTACATAAATTGTAACACCCCTAACTCATATCCGCCGCCGAAATGTGGTTTCGAGCATTACTACCATTTACGATCACTAAAAAATTTAAATACTTACCGATTCAATGCATCATATAAATAAATATATTACCATTCAATCAACAGTTTGACAGTTGTATAAACATCAAACAGCAACATTGTTAGTATACTTGCACATATCTCATATAAATTCAACACTGATATATCTATTTTCTCGACATATCGCACTTGAGTTTAATAATAGTCTCAATTACATAATTTCCTTGTATCAACATATCAAAGATAATCATATATGTACATGTCATGAAACATATCATGCTCTTACCGCTTTCTTCATAAGCATATATCATTCATTTCATTATATCAATATTTCATGCTCCATCATTTCCATATATTTTATGTATATTTATTCCTAGTAATAGCTTATATCAAACTTAACATAAATTATATTTCATGTACTTATACTTATTTTGTTTATCTATCTTCATAATTATTTCATATAACCATTCGTCATCCGATACATATTACCCGAATATGAATTGTTCAATGATGCTAGAGCGTCTCCCATCCACGGTCTTATTTATCTTTGACATGATGCCATAGTGTCTTTCAACTATGGTCTTACTCATTTTCTGTCATGTTGCCATGGTATCTTTCAACCATGGTCTTGTTCATTTCATATCACGTTGCCATGGTATCTTTCAACCATGGTCTTACACATTTCATATCAAGTTGCCATGGTATCTTTCAACCATGGTCTTACACATTTTATATCAGGTTGCCATGGTATCTTTCAACCATGGTCTTACACTCAGGTTGCCATGGTATCTTTCAACCATGGTCTTACACATTTCATATCAGAGAGCACACTCCCGCGAACCTCATCCTTGTAGCGGGATTACCACCGTGCTAAATCCTCGCAATATAAACTCATAGAGTATTGTCGGGATTACCAGTCCAGGCTAAATCCCCTTATTCTCTTGATACCAATCTTTAACTTGATTTTCTCTCCTCCAGCTTCTATTTCTTGAATCCAACTTGATATTCTAACTCCCATGTTCTCCTTAACATTTTTCTCTTGGTAGCTATGGAAATTCATTTGATTTTTGGGTGAAAATGGTGAATTTTTGGTAAAGGACAAATTGTAAAGAAAGTAAAACTTTCTTTCTTCCTCTCTTTCTCTCACGTTAGTTTGCATGGAAAGGAAAGATGATGAAAATTCTTTATCTTTCTTTCCTTATATACTAAATAAATAATAATAAAATAATATTAAATATCTCATAAAATATTAATAAAATAATATTTATCTAATTAATTAATTTAAAATATCATTAACATAATCATTACATTCTAGAATTCTCTCTCTTACTAATTGACCATTTTGCCCTTCATGATCTTTTAGAATTCCATCCTTGAGTCATCATTTAATTTGGTAAAATTGCAATTTAGTCCCTCATAGTTCTTCACTTATTCAATTTGGTCCTAATTCATCCATTTTCCTTAGTTTCTAGATCATTCTACCCTTAAAATATTTACACTATTGGTCCTTCAACTTTTCTTATTTACACTTTAACCCTTTAAGTCTTGAGTATTTACTCTTAGGCAACAAAACTTTTCTAACTTTTACAATTTAGTCCTTTCCTAATCAAGATATCATAATTTACTTCCCAATGTTGCCATAACTCAAAACTTCCTTTTTTATCACTTTATTTCCTTATTTTATTATATCAAGGATAATATATTACCGTAAAGATTTTCGTGGTATTACATAAATATTACAAAATAATTTAATAAAATTTCATTATTAAATACAATTAATCTATATATAGCATGGAAAACTTTTTTTTTTTTTGAAAATCAACTGGACTTTTACAAAAATTAACCAATTTCGACACTAAATGGGTTTTTCAGTCATATTGGGCTTAAGACCAAAATAAAAGAAACAAAACAGAAACTAAAGTAACAACAAAGCAGGCTAAGCCCGAATAAACTTGACCCATAAATTCAAAATTCAAAATAACTAAAAAATAAATCTAATCCTACTCCAGTCAATCATAACAGCTGGACATCACCGAACCTTGTCTTTTCATATCCACTACCCAGCTTTAATGATAGCATTTTCCAATGAAATATTTTATTAACTGCTATCAATATTTTTTGAAACCTTCTAGAGTCTCCTTAGTCTGGTTGTCTTGGTCTCTGTCGCTCCCTTTCTTGATGAGTATGGCTTGGATTTGTTCCCAATAGGTAATGTCCTTCTCCTTTTCTTAGCGCCTCTTTAGCAAGAAAATGAGCATACTTGTTCTCTGCTTTAGGAAAGAAATGAAACCTGATTTCCTGAAAAAAGGCTTTTTTGCTCTGGATGTCTCTGATGATTGTCCCTGTAATCGATTTATCATGGTTTGTGGTTTGACATTTCTTTATCACTGTTCTTGAGTCTCCTATTATTTCCAGAATATTTAGACCCATTATAATCCTAATTGAATCGCCTGTAATTTTGCATGCACCTCCGCCGCAATGAGGACAGTATGTCAAAGTGAATAACTGACTTAGAAACCATGATGTCCCCTCCCGTATCGCAAACAACCAGACTCGAAGCAGATTTGGAGGATCTTTTGTCAAAAGCCACGTCAAAGTAAACTGTCGCCCTCATACTTCTTTCAATTTGTTTGTGGCCTTTATCTATGTTAAGAGTAAGTTTTTTTTTTCATCCGCTCTGTTTATATCTGCTATAAAACTAATAACTTGTTTCGAAATGTTCCTGCTTGTTGTAATCTTCCTTTTGTGGATGAACCTATTTTTATGAGTCTAGGTTGACCATAACCCACAGAAAAATAGGCGACACTGCTCTTTGTTTCCTTGACTGAAAATCTAGGTAAGCCACTCTCACATGCTTTGAGTGTCATTATTACATACCCATGAGAAATTTAAATTTGTCCATACTTCTGTTGTTGTAGGACAATGTCGAAAAATGTGATTGCTATCTTCATCGGAGTTGTGAAAACGGGGACAAAGATTTTCCAATGTAACTTTTTTGTTCTTTAGATTAGATAGAGTAGGAATATAATTCCATGATATTCTCTAAATTGTAATTTTAATCTTTGGGGGAAGCTGTAAATTCCATAATTTTCTGTAGAAGTTTCTAATCTCGGTCTATATAAAATTATTTTTAGGACCCGAATTAGTCTTTTATAATAGTTTATAGGCATTTCTGACTGAAAATTCTCCTGATGGTTCTCCTCTCTATACTTGGAAGTCATCGTAGATTGTCTCTGGCAAGAGGATTTGCAGAATTTTCTTAGAAATATTCTCATTGAATGTACTAAAAATCAAATATGTATTTCACGTTCTATTATTAGCATTTATCAAGTCTGATACTAACTTGATATTTTCATTGGTTGTTTCATTCTATAATCTATCATTTTCGGCTCCCGAAATCCATAAGTCACCTCAACAGATATACGATACCCCATGCCTACCCTCCAGCATAAGCCTTTCTCCAAAATTCCTTTAGCTGCCCAGATACTCTTCCAGGTAAGCAAAGGTAAATTTCCCAATTGAGCATTGATAAAATCCGAATTTGGATAATATTTTGCTTTTAAAATACGACTTAGTAAATAATTAGGAAAGTTAACAAGAAGTCAACCTTGTTTGGTTAATAACATTATATTAAATTTTTCGAGATTGCGAATACCCAAATCACCTTCATTTTTCAAAGAACATAAATCCTTCCACATACATCAGTGAATGCCCTTTTTATCTTGATTTTTCTGCCACCAGTATTTTGTAATAATACCATCTAATTCAACACATAAAGATTTAGGAATTAGGAAACATGTCATAATATAGGTTGGAATAGCTTGAAAAATAGCCTTAATGAACACCTTTTTCCTCCTTGAGATAGATGTCTTACACTCCAACTATCAATCCGTTGTTTCATTCTATCTTTCAAAATTTGAAAAGACATTTTCTTCTTTCTACCCACCATATTTGGCAGGCCAACATATCATTCCAAGTTATTAGAACTACGCACTCGAAGAACCCTGGAAATAACTACTTTATCCCCTTCTTGTGTATTAGTACTAAAAAATATTGTAGTTCATAATTGACACACTGTCCGAAACAATTCTCGTATTTAAGCAAAATCTGTTTAAGTGAATAAGATCATCTCTCTATAGCTTCCTCAAATAAAATACAATCATCTGCAAATAATAGGCGAGAAATCTGTAGGCCACTTCTACTTGCCTTAACCCCTCTAAGTATGTTTCCTTGCGTAGCAAGCCTCATAAGACTAGAAAGACCTTCCCAACATATTAAAAATAAGAACGGACTCAAAGGATCACCCTACCTTAGTCCCCTTGTGGGGTGAAAATTCTCTCCAATATAGCTATTGAAAACCATTAAATACGAAACTGTGGAAAACATTTCAGTAGAGATTCAACTCACCTTGGATCAAAACCAATACGTTTCATAATTTCCACTATAAAATATCATTTGACTCTATCATACGTTTTATTCATATCCAATTTTACCGCAATATATCCTTTTTTCTCCATCTTTTTTTTTTTAATGTATGAAGGATTTCGTAAGCCAGTAACACATTATCCGAAATTAACCTCCCCGTACAAAAGTACTTTGTGCTAGGTCAATACATTTATCAATAACTACACGAAGGTGATTCACAACGACCTTAGCCATCAGCTTATAAAGCACATTACATAGGCTAATAAGGCAAAAATGAGTAATATTTGAAGGATTTGGAATTTTTGGGATTAACACTATATTAGTTTTATTAATTAAACTAATATCTATACCTCCATTTAGATGTTGTAGACAAAAGGAAGACACGTTATCCCAAATAATTGACCAGCACTTCTGGTAGAATAAAGCCAAAAATCCATCTTTCCCTAGCACTTTTGTAGGGCCCAGTTCTGATAAGGCCATTCGAATTTCCTCTTTTGTGTAACTCGCCATCAACCGAGAATTGTCCTCTTCGAAAATACAGCGATTAATTATTGTCAACAGATGTTCATAATTTCCCCTCCTCCTGACTGAAAATAGATTCTGAAAATAAGATCTAGCAATTCCTTCCATTTCATGAATCTCTTCTATTTCCCTACCATCTTCGAATCACATTTCCGAATGAGGTTCCTTCTTCGTCATTGTGTCTCTTGTTTGTGAAAGAATGCAGTATTCCTATCTCTAAACTGTAGCCAATTAACTCGCACCCTCTGCTCCCAATATCGTTCATCCTTAGCAATCTCAAAATTAAATTGAATCTTTGTATTAATGAGTTCTGCCAAATTTTCACCATCCCTACTAGATTCCATCAACTCAACCAATTTAGCAGTTAACATCTCCTTTTTCACCTTCTTACTTTGCCGAATTTGACTGGCCATCTATCCAAGCCTTTTCTTACCTTTTCCATTTTTTGTAACAAGTCTCTAGTTGAATTGTCTCAAATGTATCAGTTTCTAGTTGAATTGTCCCAAATGTATCAGTCTCTAGTTGAATTGTCCCAAATGTATCATACCTCCTTAACAAACGAATCCTCCAAAACCCACCAAGCTTCAAACTTGAAACTTCTTTTAGGCCGCTCATTATGTTTTCTTTTTGTAGTGATAAGAAGTGGGCAATGATCCGGAAAAGGATGTGGAAGATGTTGAATTATAACCTCAGGAAATATAGACAGCCAATCCTCATTAGTAACTCCCCTATCCAGCTGTTCTTGAATATTCGTTTCCGGTAAATTCCCTCTTTCCCAAGTAAACTAGTTTCCAGTATAACCCACATCCACTAAGTGACAATCTGCCAGCACAGTACGAAATGCATCCATACGTCTCTCCTCTCTGGGTAAACCTCCCTTTTTTTCATGGCCATACATAATTTCATTAAAATCCCCACATACAAACCATGGGAGCTCCTCAGCATTACTCAAGTTTCTTAACAGATCCCACGATTCATTCTTATCCTACGTATAAGGAGAACCATAAAACCCAGTAAATCTCTTCTTATTACATTAATCAATATCTTCGATAATCACATCAATATGCCTTTTTGAGAAACTTTAAAGAATAATTGTAACACCCTTTACCCGTATCCGACGCCGGAACAGGTATGAGGTATTACTGGACTTGAGTACTTGTAATCATTTAAAATCGAGACATAAAATTTCATTAATTTTAAACTTTTCAAACATATTTAAGACTATCTACATTAAATGACTTTATACAATAGAGACCTTCAAATAACATAGGTCAGTATTTTAGGCCAACTCCTAGCAACTTAATAATAATTAAACGAGTCCCCATACTTGCCAAAGACTTAAAAATACTTTAAAACCTTTATATATCGATCAATAGTTTGATAGTGTGATTTAACCTCCGGCGACCTCCAACTCGAGCTAACATCTGCGACATCATAGGAAAAAGGAAAGGAAGGGAGTAAGCATTATAGCTTAGTAAGTAAATATGTAAATATTAATAAACAATACATTATCATACATTAAAAAAAGTCACAATATGTTCCCGGAACATTACCATCACAAACACACATACTTTCACTATTACAATTATAAACAGGTTCAAAATAAACTGTCTAGCAAAGTACCAGCAGCTAAATTATTTATTTCTGGAGCTAAAAAACTCCAAATTACAAACCGTTAATTTTAATTGAAACTATATTAACGTATATTCTTACCAGAAAATTTTCAGAATTTGTGGTCTAGCCAATTAGTACAGTTTATTCATTGAAGTTACCCCTGTTTCACTGCTCAACTGCCTTGACCACTCTTCACTACAAATAAATTTTCTCTTCGTAAGGAACTTATATGATGTTATCGTTTATTTTATTTGAAACTAGACTTATTAAGGATTTAAAACATATAAATTATATCCCATAATTATTTTTGTACAATTTTTAATGATTTTTCAAAGTCAGAATAGGGGATCACGTAGTCATTCTGAACCAGGCTCATAGAAACTTAAATATCTCAGAATATAGAATTCCTTTGCTTGCTCTGTTTCTGTATATGAAAATAAACTCATTAAGATTTAATTTGATATCTCATTCAATCTCTGATTCAATTTCTAATATTTTTGGTAAATTTTTAGATTCTCATCATTTAACTATCCGAGCAGCTTTTATTGTCAATTCTGATCTTTCACACTTCAATTGTATTCATCACTTACCCATAACAATCTTTCCAATTTCCAATCACATATCAAGCATATTACTCATAAGTTACACACGTGTATACTTACACTTATCTTCACAAAGCCATACACAATTTCATTTAATCAATTTCCCAGTTGAACACTTCGGAATAATAACAGATACGCGATGGTATCGCACACAGTCCACCTTTAAAATTGAAGCTCTCTTGTACACATAGTGGCCTTCACTTAGCACCACTCATGTGACCTAGCCACTTTATCTCGTAGCTCTCTTATTTACATGGTGTCCTTCACCTGGAACCACACATGCAACCTAGCTACATCTATCTCGTAGCTCTCTTGTCTACATGGTGTACACATAGTATCACCCATGCGACCTAGCTACCTCATAATGTCTCGTAGCTCTCTTGTACACTTGGTATACATCCCGTATTCCACATGTGACCTAGCTACATACCATCTGTATCTTTCGATTCTGAAGGTTCAAACGGGAAGTATCTCACTTTCTAATACTTTATTCCATTCTTCCAATAGTCAATTATGATTCAAAAATCAGCTACAATACATAAAATATGCTGAAATATAAAAACGTAATAAAGATAATGTATTATTTACATACAAACTTACATACTTTCTCATTTCCATGTCGAATTAATATTGAACATTTAAATCATCATAATTATACTTACTTTCAACACCTCGGTAATCATAGTAAATATATTAATTTTACATTGAAACATGCATAAATTAATGCTTATTATACATATGAACTTACCTCGATACTAAAACGACCATTTTACCAACTTTCCTGATTTTCGATTTTTCTCCCATTCTAGGTTCAAATCTCATTTTTCAAGAATCTAAAACATCATATTTTACTTATTTAATTAATGTACTATTCAAAACAGTCCTTAACTCAAACTTTGGAAAAATTACAATTTTACCCCTAAACTTTTGCATATTTATACTTTTGCCCCTAAGCTCGGGAATTAAACTTCATCCCTTATTCTTATATTTTATGACATGCTGATCATTTTTCCCTTCTATGGAAACATCAAATTCTTACTCTAACACATAGTTATGAACAATAACAACTTTTACCGATTAAGCCGTTTTACTCATTTTTGCTTAAAACCGCTTAGCAAAAGTTGTTTAACATAATTTCAGTCTTCATATTCTACCATAAAACATCAAAATAAACACATTTCACCTATGGGTATTTTTCCAAATATGAACCTTAGCTTAAATTATTGCTAGAATAAGCTTAATCAAGTTACCGGGATTCCAAAAACATAAAGAACTTGAAAAACGGGGCTAGAATGGACTTACTATTGAGCTTGGAAAGCTTGAAAACCCTAGCTATGGCTTCCCCCATGCTAATTTCGGCCTCCATGAGAAAAATGAGTCAATTTTGGCTTTATTTTCCCTTTTTATTTCTTTTAATTACCAAATGACTAAAATGCCCTTATGGCCTTTCTTTAAAATTTTGTCCTATTCATGCCCATTTTTGTCCAAATAAAATATAATGGTCTAATTACCATTTAAGGACCTCCTCTTTAAAACCCCATTTCAATCAAGTAC
This sequence comes from Gossypium arboreum, assembly GCF_025698485.1. Taxonomy (NCBI): domain Eukaryota; kingdom Viridiplantae; phylum Streptophyta; class Magnoliopsida; order Malvales; family Malvaceae; genus Gossypium; species Gossypium arboreum. The sequence goes on from NC_069077.1 coordinate 32,695,247, forward strand.
TTATGAATTAGAACACATATTTTGCAACTTTTGTAATTTAGTCCTAAAAGTCCAATTAAGCACTTTATCAGTAAAATTTCTTAACAATATTTTTACAAAATATTTTAATCATTAAATAAACCTTAAAACTTAATCGGAATAAATTTTTCGACTTCGAATTCGTGGTTCTAAAACCATCGTTCCGTTTAGGCCCTAAATCGGTCATTATAAAGAACTTCGCAAATAAGCCCTAATAGGCAAATTAAACATGCAATCTATAAAATTTCTTATCAATACTTTAACACATACATCTAATCACTCGGTAAATCATAAAAAAAAATTAATCGAAATAAAAACTTTTATATCTCAGATTTGTGGTTTCGCAACCACTATTTCATTTAGGCCCTATTTTGAGATGTTACAATAATGGTAGCATATCACGCCATGCCAAACATAATCCTCCTCTCAAACCATCCGAATCTATAACTATACCATTTTGAAAGCCACAACTCCTTTGTATTCTTTCCATCTGATTCCTATTTATTTTTGTCTCCATGAAGAATACCATCTGGGGATTATATATCTTCATATCACATGGAAAACTAGTTGTATATAAAATAGATAGTTTGTGAAGAAAAAGATAAGTCAATTTATATTTATGTTATACTTAAAATCTATATTGATTTCACAAGTTACTCATCGATAATTAAGTTAAAAAATGATTAAAATAACTTATTTATATAAAGAAATTTATATTATTATGAGGGTGTTTTACTTTATTTTTATTTTTATATAAAAGCAATAAAATCTTATATATGATTAAACTTAAATTTAGAATAATAAAAAATATAATTTTTAATACTTACAATTTATTTTCTACATGCTTGGAATGACATAAGAGGTTTGATAAAGCCAAGTTGAAGGGCTTAGGTAAGGCCCATTACAACAACCTTACTTTGGTTAGGCAAGGCCCGGTAGCTTCCGTACCCATGGATTGTTCCTTTGGAAAAGGGCATTGTCTGTTTAAAATTAACACTACTTTTGTTTTAAATTTCGCCGGCGGGGTTATTATATATAATTATTTGAGCTTAGTTAAGTTCAAAAGTGAAGGAGCAAAGTAGTTGCTTTCATTATTGGGTTAAAGCGAATTAAGTTGGATTTGTGTTTACACTCAACCTTGACAGTTATTCAGGAAAGTTTCTGATTTTTGCAATTCCCAGAATTAGGTAAACTTAAGAAAGAAAAGAAAAATGATCAGCAATTATGAGTTGTGCTGAAGCCCTATCATTTCTAATATAGATGAATGAAAATTGATTTGACGTTTTCATTTGCTTGGGGTTTAAGATTACACTTTACCTAACTTTCATTCATCTTTTTAACTAAGATCACACCAACTGTTTAAAATCATGTTCCTCAAAGTAGCTTGGAGGAGGATGATTACTGCCTTCACAATCATATCAAACCCTATTTTAAGTTCAACATATGACTCTTTTCTTTTCTTTTTGTCTTCTAACTAACTCCAATCATACTTTTTTTTTTTTTTTTTTTACTTCTATGTTGGTGAATATGGTCAATTTATGTAGTGATTGCAATTCTTAAACTTTAATGCATGAAAATAAACATACAAACCTTTTATTTTGGACTTCATACAATTAATATCATTACGTAGCAGATTTGGGTTTTGTTTTTAATTTTACTCCTTTTATTTATATATATATATATATATTTATCTAATTTCATACCTTAAGTCCAAAAATATTAAAACGAATAATGTTATTTATCATTTGCAATGTTTTTATTGGTTAGCGTTGAGCTTTTTAAAATAATTTTAAGTATAAAAAAACAAAACAAAGTTTAAAAATTAAAATGGAAAAATAAATATAATTTAAGGACGAAATGAATTAAGCCGAGAAAAAAAGCATCTAAACCACTAAATTAGGCAGCTCCAAATGTTTTTTTTTGGGTCGAATCAATTTAGATTGAATTAATATATAAATTATTTTAAATTGGATAATTTTTATTTAAGTTTTGATTAGTTCAAATTTATATTATTTTAAATTAAAATTAATTTTGAGTTGTACTTAGTTTAACTTAGATTAAATCGAGTTTAATAAGTATGAAAATATTATTTTTAATCAAATTAAATTTGAATTAATTGAATTGATTCTTTAGATAATTGTCATCGATACGGCTGGCCCTTCTATGATGACCAACCGAGAATTATTGCAGTGGGTCCGGTAAGATAGATTGGTCCACTGATGTAATTATAGGAAAATTGTAGTAATGAAATTCTTTAATGGTAGTACATTTTGTTTTGCTAGCTAAGCTCATTATCTCAAAACTGACTTTTATACATATAATATTCCCGCTTTCATTGATCACTCCTTATCCAAAACACATTGGATTTAGAATCCATTTAGTCTTACTTCCCAGAACATAAATTAGGACCATAATTGGTCTGTTCTCTAAAGCTACTAACAAAGGGTAAAATGTTTCCACAGTCAAATATCAAAGGTTTGAACATTTTTATTTTATTTATTTGTTCTTGCTATATAAAGTGTTCCTTAAGATAATGTTTAATGTCGCAAAGGAGCTACAAGATAGCACCTCCACTTACATGGCCCTTATTAGATTCACAGTCACTTTCCTATGTACTACATTGAAATTGATGAACTCCCCAATTTTTATTTTCTTACCTATACATTTATATCACCGTCGTGGGGCAAACCAAAATGAGAAGTGAAGTGGTGTGGGGAAGGGTTTTAATAACACTTGAAATTCAAGCAAATGAAAATGTGATTTGAAGGTATTAAGATTGTTTAAGCCAAAGGCAGCAGCTCCCAACTCACCTAAATTTAAAGGGGAAGCCAACAGGAAAGAATATATATATATATATATATAGTTGATAAAGCTGTTATAAAAGCGATTACGATTTCTTTGTGTCCTCTCGACAGTGATAGGCAACCAATTTAGAGTGTGTTGGGAACTGAAAAACAAAGGTGATGATGATAGAAGTTTCATGTAATTTTCAATTATTATCTAAACAAACCAGATGCATGGCACTAAGTAGTATACAAAGCTGAAAGTGATACTTACGGATGGATGAATAAGAAATGTACTTTTGTTCTTTTATAAACAATCGTTCACATATAGAATCGCAACATTCTAATACACAAATATGGCCATATGCAACCAGGCAATGAAGAGTAAAAAGACACTAAAACAAGCCTTATTCTGCAGTTCTACCTCACACCCACACAAAAAGAATGGACGAAAAAGCTTACCATATGATTGTTTTTTTTTTTTTTTTGGCTCACAACTGGTCCAAACCAGAGGTGACGAATTTTGTGTATCGTACTTATATACACTAGATATGAAGGAAAAAGAAAAACTATGGTACACACCTGATATGAAAAAAAGGCAGAGCTAAATATGTCCATAAGCTGTCGTAAGTCTCTGGATATCCTTAGCGCACACATCGGAATTTTGTAAACCTTCTTGTTGCTGCTGCGGCTGTTGATTTTGAGGCCACATACTGTTTGATAAACTCTTAGTATTCGTTGAGCAATGTGTTTCCGATTTTATCTCGATATTGTATAAGCTGGATTGTGGTGCTTGATTTTGCAAAGCAGCCGCCATTAATAATGGGTTATTGAGATACTCCGGCCATTTCATTTCGTCGGGTTGGGTTTCCATTAGATGGATTGGAGCTTCTTCTTTCTCTGATGTGCTGCAATCTGCCATTCCCCAAGTGTAACTGTTGTTAACAGTAAAGGAAGGCATTGAAGGAGTGTGAGAGGGAAGTGTGACAGAAGGGTTGAATCCTATAGGAGAGGAAAGGAATGGTGAGGTTGTCAATGGTGGGAGAAGTGTAGACATGGAAATTGAAGAAAACTCAGACTGGGAGAACCAGGGTGAGAGCCTTGGGTTGGTTGATGCGTAGCTCAATTGCTGAACCGGAAAATGAGGCATGAAATCACAAGGCTGGCTGTTGGTAGTGGTGGCTGTGCTTGCGAATCTATCAAGGAACAAGTCTTTGCGGGTTGTTGATGTCATCAGATTGTTGGAGCTGGAACAGCCTTCCATTTCCAACTGATAACCTGGTGCTGGTGCAGTAATTGATGACGTTGGTCTTTGTTCATATAAAGTTGTTCCAGGATTAAGGTTGTCGGTGTTGAGCTTCAATTCACTAGATGCCCCGGATACCATGTCCAGGCTGTTTTTGTGTTGACTCTTGTTGTTGTCTTCTCCATTTTCAACCTCAGAGAGCGGCTTGTGAGTGACAGGGTCAATGCCTCTCTGCCTAAGCTTCTTCTTCAAGCAAGAGTTCCATAGATTTTTAATTTCATTGTCGGTTCTTCCTGGCAATTGCGCTGCTATTTGGGACCACCTGAGGATCCAATTCCAACCAACATATAAAGCAAAGAATGTTTTACTGATTTCTGTAAAAAAAATCAACAGAAAATTAATTCAAATGAGAGAAAGAAAGAGAATACCGATTCCCCAAAACTGCATGAAGTTCGATTATGAGATTCTCTTCTTCTTGTGAGAATGTGCCTCTCTTTAAATCAGGCCTTAAGTAATTAATCCACCTTAATCTGCAGCTCTTTCCACATCTCTGCAGGCCTGCCATGGAAGCGTCAATTCATGAATGTATGATTTAAGGAAGAACACAAACATGAAAAAAGAAAAAGAAGTTGAATTTACCAGCTTGTTTAGGGACAGAGCTCCAGCAACCATGGCCGTACTTTGTAATATGCCTCAACAGCTTCTCATCTTCTTCAGGGGACCAAAGACCTTTCCTTAGCTTCTGCTTGTAACAGCAGGAGTGCCTCCCCATTTTGAGACCAGACACTAATTGTAAAGGAGGGAGAGCAAAAGACCTTTCCCAAAACAGAAAACTTTGGTGAATCCTAGGTGAAAATTGTAGCTATGAACAGTTGTTTTTGGAATGCTTTGGTAAGAAAAAAGAAAATGTAACAGACAAAGAGAGGATTTTGATATAAAAGAAGGGCTCGAAAATGAAGTAGCAGCTGTGAAAGGAGTTGAATTTAATATAAAGAGGAAGCTCTCCCCAAGGAAAAGTCGTACTCAATATGGTATTATACTTTCTCACAACCCCACCTTGGTTGATCCAGGGCTAGGTAACTCAATTTCCCCTTTTTTTTTAAAAAAAAAAACAGCTTTTAACTTTGAATTTCATCTCAACTAAAACAACCATAAGTTAATAGACTTAAGGTTGCATGTGTCTCTGAGAATTAATGTCTTGTGAAGGGATGGTGGGGGCATTTTTCCTGAGATGAAAACAGAAAGTTCTGATTATAATCATGAACTTATAACCCCATGCTTTTAACTTCAACCCTAGTCCACATGGTAAAAGTTTAAGTCAATGGAGACTAATCACAGTAAATTCTGTTTTAACCCCGGCCCCCAAAAGTAAAAACATTGTTGATAGTTGATACTGGTATCAGCTCCTTTCTTTTACTGTACTAGCTTTCTTTTCTTTTGGAATCATAATGGCATTGAAAAGGCTTCATCATTCCGTGGAAAGAAATAAATTATTTTGTTCATTTTCTGAGAATTAACAATGGCTTTCCTGAAACTGATGAATCCCACCAAGTGTTATAAACTTACTCCACAAATACCTTCTTTCCGAATTGTGATATTTGAGACTTGTTCTCATTTGTTTCCCTTTTTCATCCTCTCTCATTAATGGTTTTCTTTGACACGGAAATGACCCAATTTCAGAAACTGATGAAAAAAAGCATGCCGTCTTTCATCTATATTTTATACATACGTTTGTATTTTATCTGCTAACACATTCCCAGTAACAAAAACTGCAACTATATTAGACCAAAAGAAAAGGCAACACCCAAATTTTGTTACCAATTCATAACTACAATTCAACTCTTTTTACTGACATTGGTAAATAAAATAAAATAAACCACTATTTCCAGGCCACCCCCACCACTTTTGTACATGTTTCTGACCTTACTGCATCACCCTTTCTCCAATCACTATTTTTTTTTTTTGACAGATTTTGCTATATATTGCTATGTTGTCCTAGTTTCTCACTTCATACTTCACATATATATATGTAGCCTAATAGTGGTGCTACATTTGAATGCAGAAGGTACACACACTACAAAAACTTCTGGGACCAAAGAAACTGTCAATATCAAACTACTCATGAATCAAAATCCAACCGTAAGGTTGGACTTTTCAAGATTCAAAGCATTTAGCAGATAAATCATAGGACAACTTTTTCACGTTTATCATAATTTTTCTAATTAATGCAGCCTTAAACTCAGTTTCTATGGCATGTTCCTTTCATTAAACCTACCCCTACGTCTTGCACACAAAATATACAAAAGCTTCTTCAAATATAATCACCACGTTAGATTTAAATATACATAAATTTGATTAGGGTATTAAACTATATGAAGTCAATTTCTGCAAGAAAACTTATTTAATTATCAATATGAACATAAAAATTTAAGTACAAAAAATGATTGGGTTTGGAGGTTAATTTTATATTTATCCTTAATGATTAGAAGTTTACAGCATGAGTGCATGACAGACCGCATAATTCCCAGAAGCTCAATATTTTAATTCATAGGAAGAGTAAAATATCATTAGTGTGGACCATTTTATATGTAGAAATTTTAATTTAGTGAATTAATCCAGATTTAAACCTTCCTAATCCTTTAGCCATTTACGATAAAAGCGAAATTCAATTGTTTTTTTCTAAGAGATTATCAAAATCATGAACAGATAGATTAAACTAAAATTTTCATAAACCTCCCTTTAGTTTTTAATTAAATCAAGCTTATGACTTGAAAGATAACAAGGAATTCATCAAATTTTTATTCCAAATCATTAGCTGTCCTGGCCATGGCCCGCTTTGAAATATGAAACCCATTGGGGGAATCTTGATAAAAAAAGATTACAAAGTATTGATCACAGGAGGCAATACAGTACCTTAACATCAATTATACATTGGACCCATTTATAAATAATCGAATTTGACAATTATTTTTTAAAAATAGAATTAAATATATTCATCCATATTCAGCTTTTATTCCCATATTTATTTTTCTTGAATTTTGTAGATAAAAAATTAATATTGGAAGACATTATTTTCAATTCTAAATATAATCCAGATATACTAAATTTACACAATTCAAAGGACGCGTCTGCGGAAACATAGCGTTAAAATTAATTCATGTAGCAATAATGCCAAATCCTTCATTTTTCTTTTGAAGACAGGTGAAGAAGTTCATGGGAACTTGGGGTTGGACCCATCGTTTGAAAGGAAACTGAAGCTTGGGATGAATGGCTGATAAAGACATTGAAAGGTTGTGAAGAGGATGATGGTCTGAGATGGGGTGAGAATCAGTGGATTTTGTGTGCATGCAAAATTTGTCCAGAGAGGAATGGACCCATTTACACACACACCACTACACTGCATCTGCATCTGCATCTGCTATTATACGCTATACAAATTAACAGATCACGACGCCATCTTTCTGGGTCCCAAATGTCTCAAAATTATGCAAGGGACACTCTCCTCCAATATCATCATTCCATCCTCACTTTTTTTTTTTTTTTTTTAAACCTTACAATAGACATATATGTATTACCCTAATGTTTAGTGAATGAACCTTTTAACCAGGCATTCAATTTTCTTTTTCCATTATGTTTGATGCTTAATTCCATCCAATAGTCAATTCAACCATTGGTTGAGTAGTAGAAAATTTATTATTAAATTCAGTTGACACTAATCTCGAGTTTTATTCATTGGCCACTTTATTACATATCGTTGAAGCATAAATATTTATGACATATCGTAAGTAAATTAAAAATTAAAAAAGTTTGGAATATTTTACATCCTTTTTATAAGAATTTAAAATATGATTATAGTGTTAAATTTAAAGTTTAGTAGGTGTACATAAACCTATAAATACCTATATTGTTAAATTTTACCTCATGGAATTGACTTTAGTTAAGCATTTCACCTAATTTCTTTTGACTGGGAATAAATCTAAAAGCAAAGGAAGCTCTCATAGAGATAATCGGAGAAGTGCGGGACCGGTAGCCAGCAGTTTATAGCCATAAGTAATGTTCATAGTCATACGTACTCCTCCACCGACAAAATCAAACTATTCTTTTTTTTCTCTTCCATTTTTCCAATCACGAAAAATATTTTAATGTTTTAAAAGACCAAAGTTTTAAGATCATAAAATAGTATATAGTGTTTTTTTTTCCTTTTAAACGAAGATATTTGTGGTTTTTAGCAAAGTTGAGATTGTTGTCCATCAAGTAATTGATTGGAGTTATAATGAATATTTCTCTACTTGTAGAGGTTTTTATTTGGGATATCGGTTGAATTTAGTTGAGTTTTTGTTTTTAAATTTTTGAATTATCCATCCTAATTTAATTCGGTTTTGGTTTTCTTATATTTTGATAAAATAAATTTTATTTTATGATTTTAAATGTTATTTGATAAAATTTTAAGATCTTTTTCATAAATATTTTAAAATAATAATTTTTCAAAAATATTTTAATTATTGTCACTATTTTGAAATATAAAATATTTTTTTATATCATAAAAATTAAATTAAATTATATATTAAATAAAAATAGATTCTATTCAATTTCGTAATCTCGATTTTTGAACTCGTATTCCATAAATTGTTCAAATACCTCAGTTCAGGTCTATTTTTGGTTTGATCAATTTTTTTGCTTAGCCCTAATTTCTACATATTGTATGATATACTTTACGTGTAATATCAAATTTGAAGAGTATTTAGGTTTGAGTATAATTTATATTTGAATTTTCTCTCATATTTATTTTGGTTCTTATTCATATTGAAATTCGAATTGAATCATTTATTAAATTCGATATTTATAAGAATCTCATGTAATGGCCTGATAATTAATAATATTTATCGTCTCAAGTGTGACTTGAGTTCGAGTCGCAGTAATTATATTTGTTGTCTGAACTTTATTTTGTTATTGTAATCCAAAAAAAATTCGATGTTTATAAGAAATGATTGGAATTAAAAGTATTAGGGTGATGAATGTGTCAAGTTTATATTTAAAAAATGCTAGGTAGTTGATGAGAGTTGTAATAAATGTTGGACACTTTTACTTTATATTAATTAGAGTGGTTTGTTATCCGCACATTTTTTGCAGACTGACTTACACTTGAAGGGGATATTGATGATGGTAATAAAATAATTGTACACTCTGTACAGTATAACATATACTAATTTAACGAAAAAAGATTGTGAAATAAATTAATGATATAATTGACAGCCTAATTCAACTTTTTTTTTTTTGTTTGTTTGTTTCTTTTGGAGATAACAGAATTCAATCTCTATCAATATTCCACAATGAACGTAATTATTAAACAAAAAAAATTCTTAAATTACACAAAGACTATGTCTCTTCTGACAATTATGGTAATTTCTTATTTATTTCTATGGAAAGATTCCTTTATTTTATGTATGTGTGTAATATATATCAACCCTTGAGCATCTTCTTATTCTTTGAATTTTCCAATTTTCGTATTACACCAAATTTGTCTACATTCTAACACTTCTTGACATTAGCAATGTCCCAATTCGCATATACACCAAAATCATTTTATAATTTAATTAAATCCATTTTTTAAAAAAAAAAAATACTTACAATTATTGTATGTCCATGCCTCATCATTGAATCGTGAGCTTATCATATGCACGCACATGAGCTGTTTCCTATAGTCAACTATTATATGTATTGATACACATACAATAAGGAAGGTTTATAAGGAAAAGTAATGCGATGAAGATTGGTAGTGGTCAAAAGTCGAAATAAGAATATGAGGATGATTGTTCAGGGTAATTTTAAAGTGGTAAAGAAGTGATTTATTTTTATTTTTTCTTAAAATATTTATAAATTTTTTTAACTATTAGTATAACGTGATAGATATATATTTAAAACGTTGTAAATTTATTTGGTTTTTACACAAAATCGTTGACTTGAGTTTCCGAGTTCCATCCTTTTCCAAACTAAGGATTTTGTTTCTTCAGTTTTGGATTGATGAAAACAAACATCTTGCATGCTTTAATTTGACTGCATGTACATCATCTATAATTTTTTTTTTTTTAAATCATGGTCGAGAAGTGGTTGGGTCTCGTCCAAATAATAATAATCGAATATTTGATTCAAGCTTGGATCCAAATTTTCCAACTTCAAAAATCTAATTTATTATTTAAAAATAAATAAAAATTAAAAATAATTTTATATTAATATTTAAGGTTATGAGTTGAGACCCAATATTAGACGGTGGCGTAGGAGGAGTAAAATCAAGAATGACATTTAGATTGGGATGAAAGCAAGGGTCTGGCCATTGTCTACTTTGCTAATTGTATGAATATGCTAATAATCGGATCACTTCTTAAACTTTATATTTTTGTTTAAGTTGAATTGACATAAATTTAAATTCTACAATATTTTTATTTTAAAATTTAAAGAAATTATGAATAATTAATACCTCCAAATATATCCATTACTTGGTAGTGGAAAATGGGAAAAACAAAAAATTATTGTGAAATAGACAAGGTTTTTGGCCTTGAGTAGGGTCTAGAATATGTGACGATTGTCCAATTAAACCCAACCTATAGGGGCATATCTTTAATTATTCTTCCCATTTAAGGTTCAAAAAGAATCCCAAAATGGAAATCAAGAAAAGAAAATTTCCAATGGCCACCATCATTTCATATTCAATTGAATTTAAAGTCAAATCAAATTAAATATTTATTGAAATAACTTTTAATTTTGAAGAGAGTTGTTTTGTTCCTTTGCCTTAGAATAAGTTTATCAAATATGGAAATTAAATAAAGGAACCGACCCTATACTTAAAGTTTCCAAGATAATTGATTTGATGATTACAATTAAAAGAAAAGCCCTAAATATAGGATTTGAGACACCAAAGGGAGGTCCCTAATCACTAATTGAATGTGTCGCATTCTTCTCATCAACTACACGCCCAAAGGTATCACAAAAAAAGGTAAGCTGGGATAATTCAAGAATACTATGAAACTCAAAAAGGCATCTAAAAACCATTCATTTCCAAATTGGAAAACAGAATGTACGGAAATGGCAGCCCCTCCTCTTAGTCTTAGGGGCTACCCCCCCTTTCTTTTCTTTCCTCTTTTGGGACCCATTTCATTTACACAAACTTCAATAAAGATGTGGATATGTATATTATATATATTTATGTAGGCCTCAATATCCGGGCGTACATCATTGGGACCCGACCCGACCCCTTCCCCCTTCCTCTCTCAATCACTAGACTTTGACATGACGCGGATTGTGCATTGAGATGTGAAATAATGATTGATTATCATCACAAATGAAGATCACAACTTAAAAGGCCTAATTTTACTCTTGGTCTCTACTCTTTAGCCATTTTCAATTTAATCCCTTTTCTTTTAATTCTAGCCATTCACTCGCAACAAATAGGTATCCTAGTTTCGACCAAATTTGAATATTTACTATCAATTAAATTTAATTTTTAAATCAAAATTCTGAATATTTTAATGATTACATCCATTATTTCCAAAGAAGGCTATATCTTGTTTTAGGGATTTATTATTTTCATTTCTCACTAATGTTGTGGAAACGTTTAACATTAGGATTGTCGGCAAATCTTTGTTTATTAACCCGCCGGTACTCATTTCGTTACTACACACTAAGGAATATTGGTTTTATTATAATGATTTTACTTGGTACTTTGAAATTCATTAATAACACCTTATGCATTAATGAATTCAACTTTTTTGGCACATTGAGTGTTCATTTAAGAACTCTTTTATCCTTGGCTTAATATTTTATTACTTTCCAATAAAAAAAAACACATATTTTATTACTATAAACGATCCATAGGTTGAAAGGGATGTCAATGATTGAGGGTTTTGAGCAAAAATAAAATATAGAACCAAAATGAAGCAATAGATAGAGAGGCAAGTACGGCGCAAGTAGTAACAAGAGTTTGAATCTTCAATTGGGACCTTCCGGGGATACGATTAAGTATAGAGCTGACCGTTGATGGCTGACACTCAAAATTCAGGCTTTCCTCAAGTATTAGCCACGTATAATAAATTCAGGGACTGTTGTTTGAAAGCGACCACCACCACCGCCAATCCATACGTTTAACATTATTAGCTGCATGCATCGCTGTCCACACGACTGGCTTGGCTTCCAATTATGTTTCCTTTTCCCTACTATATCACATCCCCTTTGTTGTTATTCACATTTCACCCTCTAGACTAGAGCCTTTCCTTTTCTTTTTCCTTAGAATATCTAAAAATTTCCTCCAATTAATTTAAATTCTATCTAACTCAATTTTATTATAAAAAATTAATAGCATTAACCCATTTAATTAGACTTTGAATTGACTTATACTTTATGACCCATATTACATAGAGCCAACTTTACCACTATGAAGTTATTGGTATGTGAGAATAAAAATAAACTTATGAGAAATTAATAAATGTTTCAAGGCATATATCAATCTCATTTTCTTTGAGGTTCTATTTGCCCCCTCCCATTTTATAGTATGCAAAAATGTTACTGTCAAATGAGTCTCAAGGATATAATTAACCCAATGTTTGTATACATTTTGTACTAACAGAAACCATCCATTAAGCACTGAGTAGAGCATACTAAGGATATTAATTTCTATAAAGAATTTTTGCAATGATTCTTTACAGAACAATCTAGGAAAATATAAGGTGATGTGAGAATAGAAAGAAACTTAGTTTCTATGTTTTTTGGGTTGTGTCATACAAATGAAATTTCACTCCTATTTACATGAAGTCTCATGTCTTTTCATAAGAACATAGCTACCCAAATGAATAGTCATATTTTTAGCAATAAATATAATTATTCAATAGATATTAACTTGAATAGTTAAGACTACTTGTTAATAATCAAGTGACGTAACTTTTGAATTTAAAAGACATAACCTATCAATATAAATAGTGACGACTTTTTGTTAATAACTAAGTGACATAACTTTTGGTTACTTATAACTTTTCATTTTCAACTATTAGAACACTATATATTTTGAAAATGATCATACAGAGACTACCTTCACCAACCTTCTAGCTTCGCCTCCAACCTAGCTCTAATGGTCCAACTCCACCATTGACATTATTTCACTAGGACTTGGGGAACACGTAAGATAACTATTTTTTGGCAGCAGGCCCACTCCAATAAGATAAAAATCACTTGTCGCTTACATACCCTGAAACTTAGGTGATGTCACGTTGTCACTTAATATGGATCTTAAAAGGAACCAATTGACCAACCAAATGTCATAATGTGTCTAACCAAACCCACCTATATAAACCCCTTTCACCTCAAAGAGGGACATATTCAATCATCTCTTACCATACTCATTCCCTAATCTTATCAATTATATCCTCTCTTTCTCTACTTTCTTTTGTCTTTCTCTAGAACTTTCACCCACTTCTCCATTAGCATTGTGTGGCTTTCTACCCAAATAGGGTGAATCATCTTTAATCTCCACCACATCCTCCTCCATGACACTTAATTGTATCAACACTGTAACACCCTAGACCCAGTCTAGACGTCCAGACCAAGTTTGGAGGGTTATAATACTCGTACTAAAATCTATACTAGTATAACACAAACAAACAAAACATTCTTATGTATCATTCAAACAACAAATAAAAGGAAACATATAGTTTTCACAAATTCCATAAAATGCAAATCCCTAATGGTAATACTTAAAAAATAATAGATAAAAGGTTGACCAAGCTCCTGCGACACCAACCCGATCAAGGATGGGGATCACCTGAAAACTAACCAAAAACAGAATGAGTTGTGAACTCAGTGCGTAATCATAGTCAAATTAATCAGTTCATTTCATTTGTAAAGTAGTAATACTCCGAGATTCAGTTCAGTACAAATCTCCTTTTACTTTTCAGATTCGGAACAAATCAGTTGTACACAAATAGATATGTATATATGCCATTTCATATATATATATATATATCACAGATCAGATCTAGATACAGATATCCCTAAACCTCATCCGCTACACACCATCTTTAACCATCCCAATACACCATTACGGACATTTAATGCCCATCTATCCCTACACACCGCGAAGTGTCTATTTGACACATATTCAATAACACATCTTAGTTGCTAGGTCATATTGCGTCAAAGCGCCAAATTCAGACTGTTTACATAGTGGCTTAGCCACGGTTGAGTTTCAATTACTTCTTTCTTCACAACATCCCAACCTATACATATGCAGAATATAGACATTCATAGTGCACTTACAGTTATAACATTTACGTGTTAATACAAAGTATCAGAGAGTACCCACTCAATCAAGTTCAGACCATTTATATAATAGAAAAAGTTATTATCGGTCATAATTCACATTTATGGCCTCAAAAATAAGTTTCGGGCCTATGACATACTGCCACGTGGCCTAGACACACGGCCGTGTCTCTGCCCATGTGGATCACACGGCCTAGCACACGCCCATGCCCTCAGTCCATATAGTTCTAACTTGCAAACAGAGAGTTACATGGCTTGGACACATGGTCGTGTCCTTACCTATATGACTCACACGGTCTGGGCACACGCCCGTGTGCTTACCTGTGAGGTCCTAAATCAGAAATAGTGAGTTACACGGCCTAGACACACGCTAGTGTCTTGTACACGTGTGGACTTTGCACCATCTTGGTTACACACGACCTAGACACATGTTTTTCTGCCAGCCCGTGTGGCCCTAATTCAATGAACAATAAGTTACATGGCCAAATGCACGGCTTGTCACACACCGGTGTCGCTGGTCGTATGACGTCGATAGCCACCCTTTTTGTAGACCAAAAGTTGCAAAAACTTGGGTTTTTCGATATGCACATATTTTTCTTTGACGGGGAACGTTACGAAGACTACCCGAAACCTAAATAATCAGTCATTAATCAATTACACCTTCAATTTCAGTCATTTAACAAAACAACCCACCGTCAAAACATGTCGAAAAGATTAGTCGAAACCCCAGCTTGGCTCGCACACTCACCTCGTACAGAAAGAAGTAATCAGACTAGCATGGTGGATTAACGTCCCTTGTACTATCTCCGCCTAAAAAGGTAACTAATCAGACAATTAAACAAGCATTCAACAACCAAATGAAACCCGCTTTGACATACTATTATTAACTCTGCAGAACTCAAAAATGAGAAGAACGTGTTAGCAAACTTACTCAACAATCACACAATTGTTCCAACAGGCAACGTAGAATTTTCAATTAATGTAGAATTTAATCCCGAAGAAGAAAAAAACAAAGACAAGGAAAAGGGTTGAAAACGAAAAGAGGAAAAAATGAAAATGTAACTTGGAAATAAAATAAAGAACGTAAGGAAGAATTGTTTCAGACTATCTAAAACTAACCACCTTCTTCCGACAATTTCTAAAAATTATTTCCTATCACATACTACGGAATTTGAATTCGAGACCAGACAGAATACAGACAGATGCTTAACCAGTGAATCAGTAGGCTCATTCTTGTCACTACCTTACTTAAAATTGAACTTAACTACGGAAGGCAAGGATGAGGGTTTTTTTGAAACAATCACAAAATTTTAGCATCGCAGCTCGAACTCCAGATCCTGAACCCAAAAGCAGAGCACAGTACCAGAAATACATAAATTTTATTACTGCAGATTTTCACAATTAACTCTTAAATTTTTAGAGAGTTACAACTCTCTCCCCCTAAAAGAAATTTCAGCCTCGAAATTTTACCTGAATCAAACAGATACGGATACAGTCGTCGAATAGATTCTTCCGGTTCCCATGTGGCTTCCTAAGTACTGTGGTTCTGCCATAAAACTTTTACTAGTGGAATAGTTTTTCTTCTTAGCATCTTAACGTTGTGATCCAAAATCTGGACATGCTTTTCTTCAAATGTCAAGTACAGTTGTAACTCGATTTTGTCAACAGTAACAACACATGACGGATCTGACTGATACTGTCTCAGCATCAACACATGAAACACATCGTGAATCTGATCCAGTTCTGGCGGTAACTCTAACTGATAAGCAACAGGCCCAACTCGTTTCAAGATACGGAAAGGTTTGATGAACCTCGGGCTTAACTTTCCTTTGCGTCCAAATCGGAGGACCTTTTTCTACGTTGATACTCTCAAGAAATCCCGATCACCAACAAAGTACTCAATATGTTTCCTTTTTAAATCAGCATAAGACTTTTGTCGATCAGACATGGCTTTTAGTCGATCTCTGATTACCCTACCGTGTTCTCAGTTTTCGAAACCAATTCAGGACCCAGTATCTGGCGCTCACCTAATTCTATCCAACATAGCGGAGTGTGGTACTTATGACCTTATAAAGCCTCGTATGGTGCCATATGAATACTAGACTGAAAGCTATTGTTATAAGCAAACTCTCCCAAAGGTAGGTACTCCCCCCAGCTACCCCCGAAATCTATCGCACAACCTTGAAGCATATCTTCTAGGATCTGGATGACCCATTCTGACTGTCTATCCGTCTGTGGGTGATATGCGGTACTGAAATTGTAACACCCCTTACCTGTATCCATAGCCGGGACAGGGTTCAAGGCATTATCGGACTTTAACATAAGCATACATACAAAATCGAGACATAAAATTTTCGTTCAAATCAATTTCATTCATACATATGCAAATTGTCCCTTATATTGGCCTATGAGGCCCCAAACATACATCGACAGTAGTTCGAGACTAAACCAAGAACTTTAAAAATAATAGAAAGACTTAGAAAATTTTCATATTTTGGAGAGTCACACGCCAGTGTGGGTAGGCCGTGGGGTCACACATGCCCGTGTGGCTTGGGACACGCCTGTGTCATAAACTCATGTAACTCTCTGTTTATGACGTCATCAACTAAAAAAGGTCACACGGCCAAGTCATATGCCCGTGTGCTTAGGCCGTGTGGCAAATTAAATTCTAAAAATTAAGTGCAGACTTCGCACGGCCTGGGCACATGCTCATGTCCTAAGCCCGCTGAGACACATAATCATGTCTTTACCCATGCGTTTACTACTGGGCATTCTGTTTTGCATAAGTAGGGTGCAGGGGAGACACGGCCAGATCACAAGCCCAAAGGGCAAACCGTGTGTCACACACGGCCTAGACACATGCCCGTGTGTCTAACCGTGTGGACAATATCTAGGTTATTTTCCAAGCCATTTGCCACTCTTAAACACTCACATACTTACACTCCCTTCATGGCATGCAACATGGCACAGTTGATTACCCAAGAATTCACATTCATGGTTAAATTATGACTTAGTAATGTCAACATGTCACCTATTCAAACTATCATGCTTTCATATGGCATTCCACACTAATTTCAAATTTGTCTATCATCTTTGCTAACCTACTTTCAAGTTACAAATTTGCACCGCATTTATTAACATACACATTAAGCATATTTCATACACCAAACATACATGCCATCCATCACACTCATTAACCATAAGCAACCATAACCACATTAAAGCATAAGCACATTTACATGCATGCACCAATAATTAGGGTTATAACCCAAATAATCATTATGAGCCACCTCGCATGGTCATATACAAAATAATGACAATACTTTTATAAGCCAACTCATTTGGCTAATCAATATGACACATAAAAAAAAGACCAAGTCCCTGTACATACCATACTCAAAATGATAAGACTAGCTATACCCAAATATTCAATTGATAGTGTGATCGAGTCTCCAACGTCTTCCGATCCCTGAGCTAGGTTGGCAGCACTATAAGAAAATGAAAGGAATGGGGTAAGCATTAAAGCTTAGTAAGTTCACATGTAAATAAAATGCAACTTAAACAAGTATTAATCATACATTTAACATAATGAACATAATCTTGCATTTTATCAAATCTTTTAAACTCATTCTTCATTTATACATATATTCTTACCACAAGTTCATCATATCTCATGTTATTCTCATGAGTTTGATGTACATACCTATGCCACTTGTATATAATAACTTACTTTCTCGTCTTCGATGTATTCATCAAGATTACTCATTAAACTTTCTTTTGAACTACCTATTGAACATTCAGAATGCTATTGAATACATCAAAATCTTGCACCTAAGTGTCTCATATGTAGCCAACACTACCTCATATCACATATCACGTGTTGCTCGCTTTCAAGCTACTCACAGGTCTGCTCACATAGGTTGTCAGGTTTCTGCAACACATGCCGGACTACCCAGCCATAGGTAGAATATGTGGGACCAATACCCAGACGCCAAAACATGTGTCACATACATCATGAACTCAGACCACAACTCAATGAGTTCAGATCACATAGTTCTTAGTGACATGTCACTCGTATCCTAAAATATGCCTAAGGTTCAAACGGGATTTCCATATTTATCACATCACTGTTGGACTTGTTCGTAATGTCGATCTCAAAGTACATAGTATCTATCATTTTCTCACGGAATGATGAAGGCATACTCATAATAGTAATAAAACATTAAAATTCACTTGATATCAAAGCAATAGAAATATGACATAACATCACATATGAACTTACCATACATGCAATATTTAAGCATTTAAAATAGAGTACATATTGCATTACTCGCATACGAACTTACCTCGGTACAAAATGATAGAAACGAGCCTAATCCTCGTAAACCTTGTTTTTCCCCTAATCAAGATCCGAATTATGCTTTTCTTAATCTATAATGCCAAATTTAACTTGTTAAATACACATATTACTCATATCGACCCATAACACATACTTTGGTAAAATTACCTTTTTACCCCTAACTTTTCACTTGTTTACACTTTAGTCCCTAGGCTTGTAAAATGAAATGCATGCATTTTCTTTGTTACCCAAGCCTAGCCGATTCATATTCTAACTCATATCAGCCTATATTTCTCATTAAACCACATTTCTACTACCCATTTCTTCATCTTTTACAAATAAGTTATTTTTAGGTGTTTTCACTAAAAATCACTTAGCAAAAGATGTTTATCACACATCAAACATTCATATTCCTCCATTAAACATCAAAATACAACCATGTCACACATGGGTCAAATTTCATACATGAAACCTAGCTCAAAATAATGGTAGAAATAGCTAGATCGGTTGATGACAACTTCAAAAATGTAAAGAACATTTTTAAACGGGACTAGGATACACTTACTTTTGAGCTTGAAAAGTGAAAAAACCCTAGCTATGGTGTCCCTTGGAAATTCGGCACACACATGAAGGAGATGAGTAAATTTTGCTTCATTTTTCCCTTTTTATTCTTTTATTTACCAAATGACAAAAATGCCCTTAAAACCTTTCTTTCAAAATTTTCCTATTCATGCCCATTTTTGTCCAAAAATTTAGAACTTGGTCAAATTGCTATTTAAGGACCTCTAATTAATAATCCAATGCAATTTCATACTTGAAGCTTCTAGAACACAAAATTTTCAACTTATTCAATTTAGTCCCTAAAGTCAAATTGGTCACCTTAGGCATAGAATTTCTTCATGAAAATTTTACACAAACATGCAATCATATCATGGATCATCAAATAATTATAAAATAATTATTTCTATTTCAAATTTATGGTCTCGAAACTATTATTCCGACTAGACCCTAATTCGAGATGTTACAGAAATTCAATCGAGTGCCTAAAGCCTCATGAAGTTTCTTCCAGAATCAAGACATAAATGGTAGATCCCTGTAAAAAATGATCGAAATTGGCATTCTGTGAAGTCTTACAATTTCAACGATGTACATTTTAGCTAACTTCTGCAATGAATAATTAGTTCAGATAGGAATAAAATAAGCAGAATTAATCAACCGATCAACAGTGACCCAAACTGAATCATTTTTAGTTAGAGTTAAAGGCAACCCCATAATAAAATCTATGGTTATTCGCTTCCATTTCCATTGAGGGATTTTGACCAGTTGAAGTAACCCGGATGGCAGCTGATGTTCTGCCTTAACCTTTTGGCACATAAGACAGTGAGACACAAAGGTGACTACCTCCCATTTCAGTCCGAGCCACCAATAAAATTCTCAGAGATCTCAGTACATTTTGTCCTACCAGGATGCATAGCATAGGGCTGTCATGCACCTCCCGTAGAATTGCATGCCTTAGCTCTTTATCATTGGGTATACAAATCTACCCCTTGAAGCATAATACTCTATCGCTACATGATGCATCCATTGCAGTAATGTCTAATCGTTCAATTGTTTAGCTCGAATCTATTCTACCCAACTTGGTCTAATCTAAAGTTCAGCCAACAATCCTCCATCCCCAACCAAACTTAAATGAGTGAACATTGTTCTCAATTTAGTCACCGTTCTATGGCCAAGAGCATCAGCCACTACATTCGCCTTCCCAGGATGGTATTCTATAGTGCAATTGTAGTCCTTAAGTAACTTAACCCATTAGCGCTAATGAAGATTTAACTCCTTCTAAGTTAACAAGTACTTGAAACTCTTGTGATCGGTGTAAATAACACACCTTTCACCATACAGGTAATGTCTCCAGATCTTCAAAGCAAACACAACCGCAGCTAGCTCTGGATCGTGAGTAGGGTAGTTACCCTCATGCGTCTTAAGTTATAGCGATGTGTAGGCTACCGCCTTACCGTCTTGCATAAGCACACATCCTAATCCGATATGCGAAGCATCACTATAAAACACAAACTCTCGGCCCGATTCTAGTTGAACTAAAACAAGAGCTTGTGTCAGAACAGACTTGAGTTTATCAAAGCTAGACTGTTATTCCTCAGACTACACAAACGAAGCATTCTTACGTAATAGCTTCGTCAAAGATGATGCAATCAGAGAGAACCCTTCAACAAACCTTCGGTAGTACCTGGCTAGACCCAAGAAGCTATGAAGTTTGGATATGTTTTTCGGCTGTTTCCATTCAACAACTGCTTCGATTTTCTTGGGATCAATTCAGATCCCTTCCTCCGCCACCACATGACACAAAAAAGTGACTTCATGCAACCAAAATTTGCACTTGCTGAACTTGGCATATAACTATTTTTCTTATAGTATCTGAAGGACAATACACAGATGACCATCGTGTTCAGATTTGGTTTTAGAGTAGATCAAGATGTCATCGATGAAAACTACTACAAATTAATCTAGATACGGTTGAAAAACCTGATTCATTAAATCCATAAAAGCTATTGGAGCATTCGTTAATCCGAAAGGCATTACTAAAAACTCGTAAAGACCACAACATGTTCGGAAAGCGATTTTGTACACATCAGTCTCTTTGAACTTGAGCTGATGGTAACCCGAGCGTAGGTTAATCTTAGAGAAGACGGACGCTCCTCGAAACTATCGAACAAGTCATCAATACTCGGTAACGGATACTTATTCTTGATTTTCAACTTATTTAATTGTCTGTAGTCGATGCACATCCTCATTGACTCATTCTTCTTTTTAACAAACAATACCGGTGCCCCCACGGGGACACACTCGATCGAATAAATCCCCTATCAAGGAGTTCCTGCAGTTGCACCTTTAATTCGGCCAATTCCTTCGATGCCATGTGATAGGGTGCAATGGACACTAGGGTAGTGCCTGGTAATAAATCAATTCCAAACTCCACCTCTTTTTCTTGAGGTACACCGGGCAATTCCTCGAGAAAGATGTCTGGGAATTCCCTTACAGTTCAGATATCTCCTACTGATAGCTTTTCGGGAGTAGAATTGTATACATAAGCAAGGTATGGCTCGCACCCCATTTGGACTAATTTATCTGCTACTAGAGTGGAGATTACATTAATTAGGTAATCTCGACGCTCACCAATCATAACTACCTCACCATTCTTAATTGGTCTCAAAGTAACCCTCTTGGTTGCACAGTCTATGTAACACCCCTAACTTTTATCCTTCACCGGAATAGGGTTTCGAGGCATTATCGATCAATACAACATAGATCATACATTTATGCAATCATAATCAAAATCCATTCATTTCAATCATATTGTCCCTTCTATGGTCCTACGAGACCTTAAAACATGCTTAGAAGTGGTTCGGGACTAAACAGATAACATTTGCAAACTTCAAGAGACTTAGAAAATTTTTAAACATTTAAGGGTCACACGCCCGTGTGAACAGGCTGTGTGAGGCCTGTGTCACAGGCCGTGTGAAAACAGGGCATACATACTCACTTGCACCACACGACCGAAGACACGCCCTGTGCCATGGCCATGGGAAAATTAAGGAGGTTACTGACTTGGTTCACAAGGCTGACCACATGCCCATGTGCCAGCCCGTGTGCCACACACAGTAACCTAATATCATGACATATATATCTTATACTATTCCTAAGGTTCTTACCGACTTTCGGATATCGTAACTTTTTCGATTCTTGCTCGTAATTGCTCGTTCAACATTCATTGCAATTCAATCATAATAAAACATATATAATTTAATGTAAAGACGTTTATTTGCATATGAGCTTACCTCGTAGTCGAAATAGAGGAGCTGGATTGACTATTCAATAACTTTCGACTTCCCCTGATCTAAATCTGATTTCTTTTGTTCTTGATCTATAGACATTCAAAATTAACTCTTTTATTCATCAACACATTCAATTTAGTCCACAAACACATATTTGAGCATTTTTGCACTTTAACCCCTAAAATTCCACATTTATTCTATTTAGTCCCAATTTCATAAAAACACAAATTACATAAAATTTAATTATACCCATGCTTAACTGAATTCTCTATAAGTCCCTAGCAGCCCATATTTCACATTTATATCACATTTCAACCCTTTAATTCACACTTTTCACAATTTAATCCCTATTTGACATTTTTGTCAAAAGTCATTTAACAAAACTTTAATATCTATCATCAAGCTTTCAAAATTCATCAACAATGATTTAAAAGCTCAAACATTCATCAATGACAACTCATATCTTCACCAACAATTTCAAAAATTAAAGTACAGGCTAGCTAGAACACGAAGAACGATCATAAAAACATAGAAAACATAAAAAATCGAGTAAAAATGGACTTACAATTGAGCAATGAAGTAGCCAAAATTTAAAAACCTAAAAATGTCTTGTTCTTCTCTTCATATTCGGCCAAGAAGATGAGAAATAAGCTTAGAAATTGATTTTGTGTTAATTATACAATTACTATTATAACCTTAATTAAAAGCCATCAAATTCCATGATATTAAGCCCATTTATGTCCATTCTCACTATCAATGGCATAATAAAATCATAAGGACCTTTGGTTTAATAGACCATAGCAAATAAACACATTTAACATATAGAATGTCACTTTTGCATTTTACGCGATTTAGTCCTTTAGTCAAATTAACCACTTAAATAATAAAATTATCACACGAAACGTTCACACATATATAATCACATACTGTAAACACGAAAAATAATATTAAAATAATTCTACAACCTTGGATTTTTGGTTCTAAAACTACTATTCTAATTTAGTTAAAATCGGGCTATTACAACTCTCCCCTTTAAGGGATTTTCGTCCTCGAAAATCTTTCCAACAAATAGGTTTGGATATTACTTGCTCATAGCATTCTTAGGTTCCTACGTAGCTTTTTCGACCCTGTTTCGATGCCATAATACTTTCACTAATGCTATTCTTTTATTTCTCAACTTTTTGATCTCACAAGCTAGAATTCAGATTGGTTCTTCACTGTACGACAAATCTGATTGAATCTCAACTTCGGTCGAGGAAATAACATGCGAAGGATTAGATATGTATCTTCGAAGCATTGATACGTAAAATACATTATGAATCTTTTCTAACTCAGACGGTAATGCTAGCCGATAAGCCACTTGTCTAATTCGCTCAATAATCTCATACGGTCTGATAAATCTCTGACTCAATTTGCCTTTATGACTGAATCGAAGTATTTTCTTCCACGGTGAAACTTTCAAAAACACTCTATCCTCGATCTGAAACTCAATATCTTTTCGTTTCAAGTCTGCGTAAGATTTCTATCAATCCGATGCTGTTTTCAAACTATCACGGATCACTTTCACTTTTTCTTTAGTTTCTCTAATTAGATCAACCCTGTGAATCTTATTCTAGCTTAACTCAGTCCAGTACAATGGTGTTCGACACTTTCGACCGTATAAAGCTTCGTAAGGTGCCATTTTAATACTTGATTGAAGACTATTTTTATAAGCAAATTCAATCAACGGTAAATACTTTTTCCACGTACCTTCAAACTCAAGAATGCAACATCTCAACATATCCTCGGGTATCTGAATAACTCGCTTAGATTGACCATCCGTTTGTGGGTAAAATGCAGTACTAAAATGTAGCTTTGTACCTAATACATCATGTAATTTCTTCGAAAATCTGATGTGAACCTCGAATCTCTATCTTAAACAATAGAAATAGGTACCCCGTGTAATCTCACAACCTCAGAGATATACAACTCAGCAAGTTTGTCAAGTGAATAATCTGTACGCACAGGAATGAAATGAGTCGATTTTGTCAACCAGTCAACAATAACCCAGATTGTATCTTTTTTACTCGGAGATAAGGGCTCATAATCACTTTATCCCATTTTCACTCAAGAATCATAATCGGCTGTAATAAACTAGACGGTACCTGATGCTCAGCTTTAACTTGCTGACAAATCAAACATTTCGAAACAAACTCTAAAATGTCACGTTTCATACCATGCCACCAATAGAGCTGTTTCAAATCATTATACATTTTCGTACTTCTTGGATGAACAAATAAACGACTATTATGTGCTTCGTTCAAAATCATCTGAATCAACTCTAAATTTCTCAGAACATATATTCGGCCTCTGAATCTTAAACAATCATCGAAATCAAGTTGAAATTATAAATCAGGGTTCGAATCACATTGAGCTCGTTTAGTTAACATTTCATTATCAACTTTCTTAGCTTTACAAATCTGTTGTACAAACAATGGTCTCGCTATCAATTCAGCTATAATCAAGCCATCATCAGAAAGAGCCAACTGAGTATTCATTGCACATAGAGTAAACAAAGATTTTTGGCTTAATGCATCAGTAACAACATTTGCTTTTCCTGGAGGGTAGTATAACCATCTCCGCTGTCGTAAATTCAAATCTTTCTGAGTCATCAAGTATTTCAAACTCTTGTGATCTGAATGAACATAACATTTCTCACCGAATAAATAGTGGCGCCAAATCTTTAACGCAAACACAATGGCTGCTAACTCTAAATAGTGCGTCGGATAATTCTTTTCATGCAACTTCAACTGTCTCGAGGCATAAGCTATGACTTTGCCTTCCTGCATCAAAATGCAACCCAGACCATTCAATGATGCATCACTATAGATCACAAATTCTTTACTTGATTTTGGCTGTACTAACACCGGAGCTTCAGTCAAAAGAATTTTAAGTTGATCAAAACTTTTCTGACATTTCTCAGACCATTACATCTTTTTGAAGCAATCTCGTCAATGGAGTTGCAATTATCGAAAAGCTTTTCACAAATCGTCTATAATAGCCAGCTAGTCCCAGAAAACTGTTAATTGCAGACACATTTCTCGGAGGCTTCCAATCTATTATTGCAGAAATCTTGCTCGAATCGACTCCAATGCCCAATGCTGACACAATATGGCCCAGAAAACCAACCTCACGCGACCAGAATTCGTATTTACTGAACTTTGCATATAACTGCTTATCACGCAGAGTCTGCAATACAATTCTTAAATGCTTGGCTTCTTCAGTTTCATCTCTTGAATAAATCAAAATATCATCTATGAACACAACAACAAATCGATCTAGGTACAGTCTAAAAATTCGATTCATTAAATCCATAAAGACAGCAGGTGCATTCGTTAGTCCGAAAGGCATAACTAAAAATTCATAATGACCATACCTCGTTCCGAATGCAGTCTTAGGCACATTAGAATCTCTAACACATTCTCATTGTGCCATCTTTCTTTTTCACAAACAATACAGGAGCACCCTAGTGCGAAAAACTCGGTTGTGCAAATCCTCTATTGGTTAGTTCTTGCAATTGAGAATTCATTTCTTTTAACTCTGTCGGAGCCATTCTGTACGGAGCTATCGATATAGGAGTTGTTCCCGACATTAACTCAATACCAAATTCAACCTCTCGAATAGGTGGTAAACCCGATAACTCTTCAGGAAACACATCTGGATACTCACACACAACTGACACTGGTTCAATCTTCTTTTCAGTCACTTTCGTATCAAGCACATAAGCTAAATAAGGTTCACAAAGTTTTCTCACATATTTCTGAGCTAACATTGATAAAATCATTGTTGGCAAGCCATTCAGATCATCTGACTCAATCCGGATAATTTCATTATTTTGACATCTCAAATCAATCATCTTTCGTTTGCAATTCACAATAGCATCATGCAACGTTAACCAATCCATACCTAGAATTATAACAAATTCGTCAAGTGGTAACAAAATCAGATCAGCCGAAAAACAAATATCCTGAATCATCAATGGATAGTTCTTGCACACTTTATCAACCAACATGCACTTGCCTAAGAGGTTCGATACTCTAATTACAAATTCAGTAGACTCTACAGGAAAAGTCTTATTGGATACTAAATTCACACATATATACGAATGAGTTGTTCCTGGATCTATCAATGCAATAACTTTAGTATCATAGAGAGTAAAAGTACCGGTAATGACATCTAGAGATGACGATTCTTCACGAGCGCGAATAGCGTGGGCTCGTGCAGGTGCTCTCGCCTCTGACCTCACAGTAGAGTCTTTAGTCACTTTCTGGCTATTACTCACATTTCCAATGTTTCTAGGTGATCTACCTCTAGCTGAAGTGTTAGTCGGTCTCACATTCTGTATTGTATCTTGTTCACCCGACTCCAGACAATCACGGATAAAATGACCCAATGATCCACATTTAAAACAGGCCCGATCATTCACTCTACAATCACCGAAATATTGTTTCTCATACTATCTATATTCGGGTTGGTTTTGTCTCACACTGCCAACACTAGCTATTGAAGTAGTTGGAGCTTTGAAGCTCGACTGTTGTCTTACTCGATCTCTATTAGAATGTCCCATCGATGTAGTAGAATGATTAAACGAGTCTCGAAATTTTTTCGATGTAGACTGATAAGACTTACTAGTTGATCTTTTTCTAGAATCTCTTGCTTCATAATTAGCTTTTCTCTTTTCTTTGTTGAGATCATCGGCTTTACAAGCTCTTTCAACTAACACAACAAATTCTTTGATTTCCAAAATCCCAATCAGAAGCTTTATATCTTCATTCAGTCCGTCAACAAATCTTTTACACATGATCTCTTTAGTGGAGACATATTCCCGAGCATACTTGCTTAAACGTATGAACTCTTTTTCATATTCAGGGATAGTCATTCGTCCTTCTTTCAATTCTAGAAACACTTTGTGCTTCTGATGAAGGAATCGTTGACTTATATATTTCTTTCGAATTTTAGATTGAAAGAACTCCCAAGTAATCTGTTCTCTAAGAACCACAGATATTAAGGTTTTCCCCCAATGATACACATTATCTCTCAAGAATGATATAACCCATTTACTGAATTCATCAGGAGTACAAGATAATTCTTTGAATACTCTGATTGTGTTCTCGAGCCAAAACTCAGCCCTCTCTGCATCATCATCAACTGTAGCCCGAAACTCTTCGGCCCCGTATTTATGTATTTTATCAACAGGTAGCTTACTCAATCGAATCGGATCTATCACTTGTGGCACAACTGAAACTTGTTAAGGAACAGGTGGGGATGGAGGTTGTTGAGCAGTCGGATTTGTTTGAACGAACTTTGTGAACCACTTACTCATCATTTGGAAGAAGGCTTACTTAGCCTCTCCCCCTTGGCTACTAGAAATAGGCCTAGAATCAGACGGCGCTGCCCCTTGAGCGGGAGCGGGCGTATTACTTTCAACATAGTCAGCTACGGCTCGATTGGGATGCATTTGCTATAATAAAACACATTTTTAATTGTCAGGAATCATCACACTATCGCAATTTATATATATGGCATGTATAGCTAGAGTCTCACAAGCTACGTTAGTCTTAGAATCGACTAAATCATAGCTCTGATACCAATTAAATGTAACACCCCTAACTTGTATCCGTCGCCGGCATAGGATTACGAAGCATTACCGATCAATACAACATAGATCATACATTTATGCAATCATAATCAAAATCTATTCATTTCAATCATATTGTACCTTCTAAGGTACTACGAGACCTTAAAACATGCTTAGAAGTGGTTTGAGACTAAATCGATAACATTTGCAAACTTTAGGAGACTTAGAAAATTTTCAAACATTTAAGGGTGACACGCCCGTGTGAACTGGCTGTGCGCCTCACAGGGCCACCAAACATGCCCGTGTGCCATGACCGTGGGAAAATTAGGGAGGTTACTGACTTTGGTCACACGGCCGGCCACAAGCCCATGTGCCAGCCCGTGTGCCACACATGGCCAATAGACATGTCCGTGTGTCTAGGCCGTGCCAAACTGTAGGGTATACTGACTTTAATTCGAAGGGTACTTAGGGGATACAAGGTCGTGTAGCATGACTGTGTGTTACACACAGTTGAGACACACACTCGTGTCTCTATCCGTGTGGTAAAAAAATAGGCCATTCGAAAAGTCAAATTTGCCACCTACTCTCGTGCACACATAGCAACCAATTTGTACCTTTTCAACACATATATATAAGCAACCAAAACATACTATTCCTTGCACATATCATGCCATCTATCCATAACCATTTCAACTACTCCATTCCATACTCAATAACATACCAAATTAATGTGTCACAAACATCATTCTCACATAACTCCTAAATAAATTTTCTCACCTTTCTATCAACCAAATCATGCTTCTCAACATACCAATTCATCATCTATAAATCATACCAAAATATACCATTTCTCAAGCATTAATACATGAACTAAGAACTAACCAAATAAGCCATCACCCAGCCATATCAACAACCATGGCAAACATGCCAAAACACATGGTAACTTATATACATCATATATATCACTTATCAAACACATAAAACAAGCCAACTCAAAAGGCCATATACATCACCATCTACAAGCCAAATCTCATGGCTAATATCAAAACTCAAAACATACCAAAATGACACTAGCCTATACATGCCATATACCATATATACAAAGCTCCAAAAATACCAACAATTAGTCGATAGTGTGATGATGGTTTCTGATGATCTTTGATGGTTGAACTAGCTTCGATAATCTATAAAACATGGAAAATCACAAAGTAAGCTTTAAAATCTTATTAAGTCATATACAAATAAAGCTATCATATAAACTTTTGCATATCAATTCAAATATGCTAAACATAGCTAATCACATTTAAAATTTACAAACCTTTCTCATTGAACATGTATTCAATGTCTTAATCAAATTCATCAATTACTTTCCCTTTTCAATGTTCATATGAATTTCGTACGTACCTGAATCACTTAGCTCATTCACATATTCTTTCTCGACTTGACTTTGCCCATTGAACCACTCGGAATTGTTAAGAATACTCATAAATCACATAAGCTCGTACAATGACATATCCTAGATATGGTCTTACATGAATCGCACATCGATGCCACTATCCCAGACAGTGTCTTACATGAAATCAATTAACGATGCCAATGTCCCAGACATGGTCTTACATGTAATCACATCTTAGTAACCTAATCATGACATCTGCATCCAATACTATTCCTAAGGTTCGTATGGGACTTTCGGATATTGTAACTTTGTCGATTTTTGCTCGTAATTGCTCATTCAATATTCATTGCAATTCAATCATAATAAAACATATATAATTTAATGTAAAGACATTTATTTGCATATGAACTTACCTCGTAGTCGAAATAGAGGAGCCGGATCGACTATTCAATATCTTTTGACTTTCCCCGATCTAAATCCTGTTTCTTTTGTTCTTGATATATATACATTCAAAATTAACTCTTTTATTCATCAACACATTCAATTTAGTCCACAAACACATATTTGGGAATTTTTTCACTTTAACCCCTAAAGTTCCACATTTATTCTATTTAGTCCCTATTTTATAAAAACACAAATTACACAAAATTTAATTATACACATGCTTAGCCGAATTCTCTATAGGTCCCTAGCAGCCCATATTTCACATTTATATCACATTTCAACCCTTCAATTCACACTTTTTACAATTTAATCCCTATTTGACATTTTTGTTAAAAATCATTTAACAAAACTTTAATATCTATCATCAAGCTTTCAAAATTCATCAACAATCATTCAAAAGCTCAAACATTCATCAATGGCAACTCACATATTCACCAACAATTTTGAAAATTAAAGTACGGGCTAGCTAGAACACGAAGCAACGATCACAAAAACATAGAAATCATAAAAAAATCGAGTAAAAATGGACTTACAATTGAGTAATGAAGTAGCCGAAATTTAAAAACCTAAAAATGGCTTATTCTTCTCTTCATATTCGGCCAAGAAGATGAGAAATAAGCTTAAAAATTGATTTTGTGTTAATTAATGCATAATAATTATAAAATTACTATTATAACCTTAATTAAAAGCCATCAAATTCCATGATATTAAGCCCATTTATGTCCATTCTCACTATCAATGGCATAATAACATCATAAGGACCTTCGGTTTAATAAAGCATAGCAAATAGACACATTTAACATATAGAATGCCACTTTTGCATTTTACGTGATTTAGTCCTTTAGTCAAATTAACCACTTAAATGATAAAATTATCACATGGAACTTTCACACATATATAATCACATACTGTAAAAATAAAAAATAATATTAAAATAATTCTATGACCTCAGATTTGTGGTTTCGAAATCACTATTCTGATTTAGCTAAAACCGGGCTGTTACATTCTAGGCTGACTCGATACTCAATAAGTCAATCCATTCCCAAAATCAAGTCAAACTCATTAAAGGGCAATTCCATTAAATTAGCTAGAAATACCCTACCCTGAAGTTCTAAGGGTACCCGCTTGTATACTCTATCAACTTAGATTGACTGACCTAGCGAACTAATCACAGAAAATTCTCTAGCAGTATTCTCAACAGTCAAACCCAGATTTGCAGAAACAATACTAGCTATATACAAGTGAGTATATCCAATATCAATTAGAGCATAATACGGAATAGAATGTATAAAGAAGGTACCTGCAATGACATCAACATTATCGCTCTGCTTACGGCACCTCGCCGCATAAACCAGTGCTGGCTGACAAGCCTCAGTATGAGCCGCACCTCTAGCCGGTGCTCTCTGACCTCTTCCAGATCCGTTACCACCCCTACTAGTACCATGACCACGAAATGGTTGCTGATCCTCTCTCAGAGGCCGAACAGAATTCAAAACCGGAGCCTGTACCGCAGCTGGCACTGAATTAGATCGATGGGGGCAACCCCTAACTCGGTGCTCTATCGAACCATAACGGAGACATGCTCCTAGTTTTTACCAGCATTCACCTAGATGGCGCTTCTCGCAGTAACTACACTATTGAACCTTAGTCACTACAGCTGGCATCTCAACCCTCGGGGGCTTATCAAATCTCACCCGCTTGTTAGGGTGCTTAATAGAACCAGAGGGACCCGAATCCCTCTTAACTTTATGCTAATCTTTCTCACGTTCACGACGCTCACGCTCAATATGCTTCACTTCCTCTACTATCTTCGCTTTGTCCACTAAAACCGCGAAAACCCACTCCATCTGAGGAGCTATCAGAACTCGCAAATAATATCTCAAACCCTCTTCAAGTCGTACACACTTATCATAGTTAGATGCTACTAAAGTGTAGGCATATCTATTCAGTCGTAAAAGCTAGGCTTCATATTTAGCCACAGCCCGATCACCCTGAACTAGGCTTATAAACTCACGTCGACGACGCTTTCGCATTCTATGTCCATGACTACCACGTGAACTCATAATGCTCTACCTACAACTTCAAAGTACACAGATCAGTCCACACATTCAGCAAGATGATTTCACCAGTTCACAACAAGTAGTTTACCAATAACAGTTAGGTATCATAATCTTTACACAGAACAGAAATATTTATAGGGTCAGCGTCAGAGGCTTGGTCACTCATTGAAGTCTCAGTGTTTTTGTAATAGTTTAGATAGTGGTTATTACCAACTAATTTTTCTCACACACTAAGAGCCCAAACACAGACCGAGTGTTGCTAACCTAGCTCTAATACCACTAAATGTAATGCCCTAGACCCGATTTAGACGTCTTGACTAAGTTTGGAGGGTTTCAATTCCCGTACTAAAATCCATACTAGCATAACAGAAACAAACGAAACAATCTTTTGTATCATTGAAAACAAAAAATAAAAGGAAACATATAGTTTTCACAAATTCCATAAAGTGTAAATCCCTTAGCTCGTGCCCTCAGTTCGTGTCGTTCGTACCCTCATTGTAAATTCCGTAAACATTCTTATGGATCATATGGCCTGGCACATGCCCGTGCCCTCAGTTCGTGTGGTTCTAACCTGCAAATAGAGAGTTACACGGCTTGGACACACGGCTATGTCCTTACCTATATGACTCACATGGCCTGGGCACACGCCCGTGTGCTTACTTGTGTGGTCCTAAATCACAAATAGTGAGTTACACGGCCTAGGCACACACCTGTGTCTTGTACACATGTAGACCTTGCACAATCTTAGCCACACACGGCTTGGACACACGCCTGTGTGCCAGCCCATGTGGCCTCAATTCGATGAAAACTGAGTCACATAGCCGAACGCACAGCCTGTCACGCGCCCGTGTGGCTTACACAGCCTAGGTACATGCCCGTGTGCCTGCCTGTGTGACGTCGACAGCCACCATTTTCGTTGACCAAAACTTGCAAAAACTGGGGTTTTCTAATACGCACCTGTTTTCGCTTTAACGAGGAACGTTACAGAGACTACCTGGAACCTAAATAATCAGTCATTAATCAATTATACCTTTAATTTCAGTAATTTAACAAAACAACCCACCATCAAAACATGTCAAAAAGATTCGATGAAACCCCAACTTGACTTGCACACTCACCTCGTACAAAAAGAAGTAAGCTGACTAACACGGCGGATTAACGTCCCTTGTACTATATCTGCCTAAAAAGGTAACTAATCAGAAATTAAACATGTAACACCCCAAACCCGTGACCGTCACCGGATTTGAACACGTGGTGTTACCGGGCTTACTTCCCTTATTTCTCTCTTTGAAATATTTGATTTACATTCTGTGCAGGCTAGCTAACTGCGTCACTGTCACCTTAAAATCATATCTCGAGTTACAGAATTCGAAAATCAGTTCCGTAAATTTTCCCTGAAACTAGACTCATAATACCATCTACACATTTTTTTCTAGAATTTTTGGTCGAGTCAATTAGTACAGTTTATTAGTTAAATTCACCCATGCTATAGGGGTCAACTACACTGACCTTCGCGCATTACTACCTGGATATCTTCTTGTACAGAGCTTCAATGCTCATGGCGTTTGTTTCTAATGAAACTAGACTCAAAAGGGAATCTGCACATATATGGCACGACTTCTAATTCCTTCTGGATAATTTATGGTAGATTTTCAAAGTTGAGACAGGGGATCCAGAAACCGTTCTGGCCCTGTCTCACGAGAACTTTAATATCTCTCAGTATACTGCTCATATGGTCGTTTCGTTTCGTCCATATGAAAACAGATTCATCAAGGTTCAATTTCATAATTTATTCACTATTTAATTCTACTTCTACTATTTTTAGTGATTTTTCCATCTCACCTCACTGCTGCTGGCAGCATCTGTTACCAAAGCAAACAATGACTATTTCATAAATCTTCTATGGCCATCTTTTACATCATACATAATACAAACTATGGCCACCTTATCAAAATTTAGGTTTCTAAGGCTCGTAACTATAGGTTTTAGAATCACACTCAACCGACCACATAGGCCATTTTCGCATGGCTTAAAGTTTACAACCCACAATTCAACAAAACAAAATAGCCTATACATGCCAAATGTTCTCCTAGCTCAACTACGAAGACAATACCAAAAGATTTCCAGCCGGTGTGATGACTTCAACGACGGTTCCGAGCACGCAACAATACGAGTCCAAGAGACCTAAAATGGGTGACAAGAAAACACCGAGTGAGTTTATAACTCAGTAAGTCATAAGCATTCAACAACCATCCATTGATAAAGTTATCACAACGTGAAACAATAACGAGGCTAGGTACTCATCCATATCGAAACTATACCATAAATCCTCGGACCTTTCGATTCAATCTCATACCAAGTCATACATCCACATTTCATATTCTATACAATAAGATATTTGAGGCACTTTACACACCAACTCATTCACACCACAATTATACAATTGCAATCATCACATAGATCTAAATCTTACCAAGCTCAACCCCGAGCATGAACGTATTTCCTATTCGTCATGAGCTCAAGGTACTTACCCGATCCGCTGTCCATACTCAACTCGATGGAGACACACCTCCATATAATTGTTCGATCGGAGATATATATATATATAGAGAGAGAGAGTACGCACACAAAGCTTAATACTCGATTTCGCACACTTAGTGCCATGCGATTTAAGCC
The DNA here is from genome assembly GCF_025698485.1 of Gossypium arboreum. Lineage (NCBI taxonomy): Eukaryota > Viridiplantae > Streptophyta > Magnoliopsida > Malvales > Malvaceae > Gossypium > Gossypium arboreum. The sequence goes on from NC_069077.1 coordinate 32,729,976, forward strand.
CGCACACATAGTGCCATACCCTTCGAGCTCGCACACCCAAAGGTCAGATATTTCCAGCATGCACACTTAGTGCCATATATTTCCAACATGCACACTTAGTGCCATATATTTCCAGCACGCACACTTAGTGCCAATCTCGTCACCGTACACACGTATTGCAAGACACTTAGTGCCGAAAGCAAACTTTCTACACATTTCACTATTTCTTTTACATTCAACAAATGTCATCACTCCATACACATACATTTTCATTTATATATATATCGTCCCATTAAACACAATTGCATAGATTTTACAATCATTTAAGCAATATCAAACATATGTGCTTAATGACTTACCTTGTTTTGGGTAGAACGGTTCCAATTCGGCTACTCGTTTGCTTTATCCTTTCCTTTGTCCGATTTAGTTCCCCTTTGCTCTTGAGCTTAATTTTGACAAATAAATTGATTTAATCATTTGAGCATCGAAAGAGGAATTCAAGGTACTTAGCCAATATATATACTCATTTGGCATCAAAGTCGCATATGTACGAAATCATGAATCGAACTCAACACATTAGTTAATATTCCTCTTAGCCGAATTTTCTAAGCCAAGAATAGGCATCAATATGCTTGCCTCTAACCGAGTGCATGCACACCAACTTCCCTCATGTGGCGAATATGCATGTCCATGTTGAGGCCAATTATACACTTTATACCACACCAAAAAAACAGCATACATTTTACTAACTAATGCATTCCATAATGTAACTCAATACACATCTATCATTTCCTTCATGATCGAAACATCATCACAAGCAAATATACACCTTGAAATAGTATATATGTCATACCAATACATCATGTACAACATATATACATATATATATGCTAGAGCCGAATCTCAAGTTGATTGTAACTAAACACGAACAAAATTTCAAAACACAAATCTTACTTTCCATGCAATGAGCATAAATCACACTTTTGGATGTACCATGGCGAATACATCACAACACCATAATTTTGGTCATGATTAAACAAAGAACTTGATGTCTTACCCAAAAATACTAAAAGAAAGTCCAAAAGCCATCAATCCACCATCACATATATCATTAGTAAGCTTCATATTTAACATGCAATGGCATTAACACAAAATCTACCTTGGCCAAATACCATCCCCATGATATAACAAAGGTTTGAACCATGGGCTAACAAGAACATTAAGTTAGCAACCAAAACATGCATGAATCTCATGGCACAACATCAAACATACCTTAATCTTGATGCAAGTATAGCCAAACCCTTCCTAATCCTCTTCCAAACCAAGCATGAAGCAAAACTCCTTCCTTATCCTTAGTATTTTCGGCCAAAGAGAGTGAAAATGGATGAACAAAATTTTGTTTTCTTTCCTACCTACACGGCAATGGGGGAAGAGAAGCCTTCACACACATTTTTTTTTATTCCATACTCCTTATTTTATTTATTCCAACATAACCCACTTACCAAACATGTTTCATGACATGATTTTTGCCCTTAATTCCTTGTCATGGCGGCCACTAGCTATTGGGGGAGGAAATTTGACATGCAAGTCCATTGTTTTGCATGCATGCTTTAATTAGTCATCACACATTTCCCCATCATACTTTCAAAGTTTACTACTAGGTCCTTTCTAGTGAAATTCACATTTATAACTCTAAATCAAAGCATCAAAAATGTCACACATGAGTTAACACACATTATAGGCAATAAAATAAATATTAAATTATTTTTATGCCTCGGTTTTGTGGTCCCGAAACCACATTCCGACTAGGGTCATTTTAAGGCTGTCACAACTCTCCCCCACTTAAGAAATTTTCGGTCCCGAAAATCTTACCGGTAAATAGGGTTGGGTATCGCTCTTTCATGGAGTTCTCGGTTTCTCAAGTAGCTTCTTCTATCCCGTGTTTGAGCCATAACACTTTCACTAGCGGAACTCGCTTGTTTCGCAACACTTTCACTTCACGTGATAGGATACGAATCGGTTCTTCCTCATAACTCATATTGGCTTGAATTTCAACCTCTGATGGACTAATCACGTGCGATGGATCAGATCTATAGCGTCGAAGCATCAAAACATGAAAGACATCGTGAATCTTTTCGAGTTCGGGGCAAAATCAAACGATATGCAATCTGGACCGACTTGCTCGGATATCTCATATGGCCCAATGAACCTCGGGCTCAACTTGCCCTTACTACCGAATCGAGTATCTTTTTCCAAGGCGAAACCTTGAGAAACACTTTATCTCCCACGATACTCGATGTCTTTACGTTTGAGATCCGCGACGACTTCGACGATCGAGGCTATCTTCGACTCTCACGGATTACTTTCACTTTCTGCTCAAAGATCTCTAATCAAATCCACCCGAAAATTTTGCTTTCACCGAGCTCGGTCCAAAACAATGGTGTACGGCATTTACGGCCGTACAAAGCCTCGTAGGGTGCCATCTTAATACTTGATTGAAAACTATTGTTGTAAGCGAATTCAATCAAAGGCAAATACCGCTCCCATGAACCATCGAACTCGAGGATGCAACATCTCAACATATCCTCAAGTATTTGAATTATCCGCTCGGATTGACCATCGGTTTGGGGTGAAAGGCGGTCTTTGAAATGCAACTTGGTACCCAAAGCTTCTTGCAACTTCTTCCAAAATCGCGAGGTAAATCTCGGATCTCTATCGACACGATGGAAATAGGCACCCGTGTAATCTCACAATCTGAGAAACGTACAATTCGGCTAGTTTGTCCATTGAAAAATCCGTACGTACGGGGACAAAGTGAGCCGACTTAGTTAATCTATCTACCACGACCCAAACCGCATCCTTCTTACTCGCTGACAATGGCAGTCCGGATACAAAGTCCATTGTGACTCGATCCCATTTCCACTCGGGTATCGTAATCGGCTGAAGTAATCCTGAAGGCACTTGATGTTCCGCTTTCACTTGTTGACATATTAGACATCTCGAAACAAAGTCGGAGATGTCTCGTTTCATACCATGCCACCAAAACCGACGTTTCAAATCGTTGTACATCTTCGTACTCCCTGGGTGGATTGCCATTCGGCTACAATGGGCTTCGTTCGAATTATCGAAATAAGTTCAATTCTTTGGAACACAGACGACTTCGAACCTCAAACAATCGTCATCATCTATTTGAAACTCCGATTCCTTATTCGGAACACACTCAGCCCGTTTTGCGACCAACTCATCGTCAACTTTCTGAGCTTCACGAATTTGATGAGTCAACAATGGTTTGGCCTTTGATTCGGCTACTAACACATTGTCGGGTAGAATAGACAGTGTACATTCATCGTCAGTAAAGCAAACAGCGATTTCCTACTTAAGGCGTCGCAACCACATTAGCCTTTCCGGGTGATAGTCAATGACGAGCTCATAATCTTTTAACAACTCAAGCCAACGTCTTTGTCGCAGATTTAAGTCTCTTTGAGTCATCAAATATTTCAGACTTTTGTGATCCGAATACACATGGCACTTCTCACCAACTAAGTAATGTCGCCATATCTTTAAGGCGAATACGATGGCAGCCAATTCAAGATCATGGGTCGGATAATTTTTCTCATGTGGCTTTAATTGCCTCGACGCATAGGCCACAACTCGACCTTCTTGCATCAATACGCAACCTAACCCAAGTAGGGAGGCGTCACTATAGATGACAAACTCTTTGCCAGATTCGGGTTGCATTAGGATTGGGGCTTCATCAAATAAGTTTTCGATTGATCGAAACTTTTCGACATTTCTCCGTCCATTCGAACTTAACATCCTTTTGGAGTAGCCGTCATTGGCGTGGCTATCGTTGAGAAACCTTTACAAATCGTCGGTAATAACCTAGTAAGCCCCAAAAGCTCGAACCTCGGTAGTATTTCTGAGGCTTCCAGTTAAGTATGGCTGAAATTTTGTTCGGTCGACTCGAATACCCGATCGCAGATACCACATGCCCCAAGAAGCTAACCTCTCTAACCGTAACTCACACTTGTTTGAACTTAGCATATAATTGCTTATCCCGTAAAATTTGCAGACTAACCTCAAGTGTTCAAGATGTTCGGTCTCATTTCTGAATAGACCAAGATGTCATCAATGAACACGACTACGAACCGATCCAAATATGGTCGAAGATCCGATTCATCAAATCCATAAATACCACGGGGGCATTAGTAAGCCCAAACGGCATCACTAGGAACTCATAGTGACCATATCTCGCTCAAGGCGGTCTTGGGTACGTCCAGATCTCGAATTCAAGAATCGATAATAGCCCGATCTCAAATCTATTTTCGAGAACACCGAGGCTCCCTCGGTTGATCGAACAAATCGTCGATCTGTGATAACGGATATTTGTTCTTTATCGTCGCTTTATTAAGTCGACGATAGTCGATCACAACCTCATGGTTCCATCCTTCTTTTCACAAACAACATTGGCGCACCCTAAGGTGAAAAACTTCGGACGAGCAAAACCTCTATCCACCAATTCTTGCAACCGAGCTTTCAACTCCTTTAATTCCGTTGGTGCCATACGATACGGAGCTATCGAAATTGGAGTGGTACGGTACCAATTCGATGCCAAACTCTAATTCCCGAGCAGTGGTAAACCCGTAATTCTTCGTGGAAAACATCCGGTATTCACAAACCATCGCACAGATTCGAGTTTCTTTTCGACTCCTTGTCATCGAGCACATACGCAAGGTACGCTTCGCACCCTTTTCTTACATATTTCTGGGCCAACATTGTTGATATTACAGCTGGCAACCCCTTCCCGAATTATCTCGTTATTCGCGCACCTCAGATCGATAGTCTTGCTTTTGCAATTTACAACCGCATCGTGCATGGTCAACCAATCCAAACCAAGAATAACGTCGAATTCATCGAACGGCAAAAGCATCAAGTCCGCCGGAAAACAAGAACCTCGAAATACTAGGGACTTTTCTTACACACTTTGTTGACAAGCATGTAATGACCCAAGGGTTTGACACCAATTACAAACTCGAGAGACTCAATAGGCAAGGTCTTACTGGATGCTAAGGTTTCGCATATATAAGAATGAGTAGAACCAGGGTCAATCAAAGCAATCACATTAGTATCGAAAAGAGTGAAAGTACCGGTAATGACGTCAGGGGAGGATGCCTCCTCTCGTGCGCGGATGGCATATGCTCTAGCAGGAGCACGGGCCTCGGATCGAACAATGTGACGAGGCTCCTCTCGATTGCCACCCCTACCTCTAGAAATTCTCGGCGCCTACCTCTAGCCATTGTTCCACTAGGTCTTGCACCTTGCATCTTATTCTTCTCATCTAGCTCGTGCAATCTCTAATGAAGTGGTCCTTGAACCGCATCCATAACAGCCCTATTAATGACTTACCCCAACATTCACCTAGGTGTCGTCTTCCACATTGGGGGCATTCAGTCTCTCTTGACGATTATTGCCCACACTAGCTACCGAAGTAGCTCGGAGTCCGTCGATGGTCGGCCTCTAATGGAAATTCTGCGATCGCCTCGACTTACTAGTGTCCTCCACGAACCTCTTTACACCGAGAATGGAGCTTTACTCGTTGATCTTTTACGGTAATCTCTTGCTTCAAATTCAGCCTTCTTCTTCTCCTTCCCAAGTTCTTCCGCTTGCGAGCTCGTTCGACTAGTGTCACGAACTCCTTTATCTCCAAAATTCCCACTAGTAACTTTAACTCTTCATTCAATCCTTCTTCAAATCTTTTGCACATAGCAACCTCATCACCACACACTCCGGGCATACCGATCGAGTCTTACGAACTCATGTTCAGATTCGAGATCTTGTCATACTGGCCTTGCTTGAGTTCCAAGAATTCCTTGCGCTTCTTATCGATGAACAGTTGACTAATGTATTTCTTTCAAATTCGATTGAAAGAAATCCCAAGTAACTCGTTCGTTTGGGACTATGGAAATTAAAGTCCTCCACCAATAGTAAGTCGAGTCTCGCAACAAGGATATAGCACACTTAAGACATTCATCGGGTGTGCATGACAGTTCATCTAACACTCGTGGTGTTATCGAGCGAACTTCGGCCTTTTCGGCATCATCAAGAACTATGGCCTTGAACTCCTCACCTCGCTTCCTAATCAGTCTCTGGTGGTTTACTCAACCTCACAGGATCAGTAACTAAAGGCATTACGGGCTCTTGGGGTGGAGTATTTAAATTTGGGAATGGTTGGGCAGCCGGGTTGGTTCGGGCATATTGCGCGACCCACTCATTCATCATGGTGAAGAAGGCTTGTTTTGCACCTTCATTTTGATTATTCGCGGATGACTGAGGCTCAACAGGTGGTGTCCCTTGCGCGGAGGCAGCCGCTACACTTTCAACGTCATCCGCCAAGGGTCTCTCTATCCCGGGTTCCATCGCTAATCAAAACAAAAATTTCAACCGTCAGAAGTCATCACATTATTAAGCACTAACAATTTGGCATGTATAGCTAGACTCACACGCTCTGGTAGTCCTAGAACCGACTAAACCATAGCTCTGATACCAATTAAATGTAACACCCCAAACCCGTGACCGTCACCGGATTTGAACACGTGGTGTTACCGCTTACTTCCTTATTTCTCTCTTTGAAATATTTGATTTACTTCGTGCGGGCTAGCTAAGCTGCGTCACTGTCACCTTAAAAATCATATCTCGAGTTACGAATTCAAAAATCAGTTTCAGTAAATTTTCCTCAAACTAGACTCATAATACCATCTACACATTTTTTCTAGAATTTTTGGCGAGCCAATTAGTACAGTTTATTAGTTAAAGTCACCCATGCTACAGGGTCAACTACATCGACCTTCGCATTACTACGGATATCTTCTCGCATGAGCTTCAATGCTCATGCCGCTTTGACTTCTAATTCCTTCGGATATTTTATGGTAAATTTTCAAAGTTGAGACAGGGATCCAAACCGCTTCGCCCTGCCTCACGAGAACTTTAATATCTCTTAGTATACTGCTCATATGGTCGTTTCGTTTCGTCCATATGAAAATAGATTCATCAAGGTTCAATTTCATAATTTATTCACTATTTAATTCTACTTCTACTATTTTTAGTGATTTTTCCATCTCACCTCATTCTTTCTTTGGCAAGATCATTACCAAAGCAAACAATGACTATTTCATAAATCTTCTATGGCCATCTTTTACATCATACATAATACAAACTATGGCCACCTTATCAAAATTTAGGTTTCTAAGGCTCGTAACTATAGGTTTTAGAATCACACTCAACCGACCACATAGGCCATTTTCACATGGCTTAAAGTTTACAACCCACAATTCAATAAAACAAAATAGCCTATACATGCCAAATGTTCTCCTAGCTCAACTACGAAGACAATACCAAAAGATTTCCAGCCGGTGTGATGACTTCAACGACGGTTCCGAGCACGCAACAATACGAGTCCAAGAGACCTAAAATGGGTGACAAGAAAACACCGAGTGAGTTTATAACTCAAGAAGTCATAAGCATTCAACAACCATCCATTGATAAAGTTATCACAACGTGAAACAATAACGAGGCTAGGTACTCATCCATATCGAAACTATACCATAAATCCTCGGACCTTTCGATTCAATCTCATACCAAGTCATACATCCACATTTCATATTCTATACAATAAGATATTTGAGGCACTTTACACACCAACTCATTCACACCACAATTATACAATTGCAATCATCACATAGATCTAAATCTTACCAAGCTCAACCCCGAGCATGAACGTATTTCCTATTCGTCATGAGCTCAAGGTACTTACCCGATCCGCTGTCCATACTCAACTCGATGGAGACACACCCTCCATATAATTGTTCGATCGGAGATATATATATATATAGAGAGAGAGAGAGTACGCACACACAGTGCTTAATACTCGATTTCGCACACTTAGTGCCATGCGATTTAAGCCCGCACACATAGTGCCATACCCTTCGAGCTCGCACACCCAAAGGTCAGATATTTCCAGCATGCACACTTAGTGCCATATATTTCCAGCATGCACACTTAGTGCCATATATTTCCAAGACGCACACTTAGTGCCAATCTCACACCGTACACACGTATTGCTCAAGACACTTAGTGCCGAAAGCAAACTTTCTACACATTTCACTATTTCTTTTACATTCAACAAATGTCATCACTCCATACACATACATTTTCATTTATATATATATATCATCCCATTAAACACAATTGCATAGATTTTACAATCATTTAAGCAATATCAAACATATGTGCTTAATGACTTACCTTGTTTTGGGTAGAACGGTTCCAATTCGGCTACTCGTTTGCTTTATCCTTTCCTTTGTCCGATTTAGTTCCCCTTTGCTCTTGAGCTTAATTTTGACAAATAAATTGATTTAATCATTTGAGCATCGAAAGAGGAATTCAAGGTACTTAGCCAATATATATACTCATTTGGCATCAAAGTCGCATATGTACGAAATCATGAATCGAACTCAACACATTAGTTAATATTCCTCTTAGCCGAATTTTCTAAGCCAAGAATAGGCATCAATATGCTTGCCTCTAACCGAGTGCATGCACACCAACTTCCCCTCATGTGGCCGAATATGCATGTCCATGTTGAGGCCAATTATACACTTTATACCACACCAAAAAAAAACAGCATACATTTTACTAACTAATGCATTCCATAATGTAACTCAATACACATCTATCATTTCCTTCATGATCAAAACATCATCACAAGCAAAGATACACCTTGAAATAGTATATATGTCATACCAATACATCATGTACAACATATATACATATATATATGCTAGAGCCGAATCTCAAGTTGATTGTAACTAAACACGAACAAAATTTCAAAACACAAATCTTACTTTCCATGCAATGAGCATAAATCACACTTTTGGATGTACCATGGCCGAATACATCACAACACCATAATTTTGGTAATGATTAAACAAAGAACTTGATGTCTTACCCAAAAATACTAAAAAGAAAGTCCAAGAGCCATCAATCCACCATCACATATATCATTAGTAAGCTTCATATTTAACATGCAATGGCATTAACACAAAATCCACCTTGGCCAAATACCATCCCCATGATATAACAAAGGTTTGAACCATGGGCTAACAAGAACATCAAGTTAGCAACCAAAAACATGCATGAATCTCATGGCACAACATCAAACATACCTTAATCTTGATGCAAGTATAGCCAAAACCCTTCCTAATCCTCTTCCAAACCAAGCATGAAGCAAAACTCCTTCCTTATCCTTAGTATTTTCGGCCAAAGAGAGTGAAAATGGATGAACAAAAATTTTTGTTTTCTTTCCTACCTACACGGCAATGGGGGGAAGAGAAGCCTTCACACACACATTTTTTTTTATTCCATACTCCTTATTTTATTTATTCCAACATAACCCACTTACCAAACATGTTTCATGACATGATTTTTGCCCATAATTCCTTGTCATGGCCGGCCACTAGCTATTGGGGGGGGAAATTTGACATGCAACTCCATTGTTTTGCATGCATGCTTTAATTAGTCATCACACATTTCCCATCATACTTTCAAAGTTTACTACTAGGTCCTTTCTAGTGAAATTCACATTTATAACTCTAAATCAAAGCATCAAAAATGTCACACATGAGTTAACACACATTATAGGCAATAAAATAAATATTAAATTATTTTTATGCCTCGGTTTTGTGGTCCCGAAACCACATTCCGACTAGGGTTGTTTTAAGGCTGTCACAAAACAAGCATTCAACAACCGAACGAAACCCGCTTTGACATACTATTATTAACTCCGTAGAGCTTAAAAACGAGAAGAACCCGTCAGCAAACTTACTCAAAAATCCCACGATCTTTCCAACAGGCAACGTAGAATTCTCAATTAAAGTAGAATTGAATCTCGAAGAAGAAAAACGCAAAGACAAGGAAAAGGGTTGAAAACAAAAAGAGAAGAAACAAAAATGTATCTTAGAAAAAAAAAAGAACGTAAGGAAGAATTGTTTTAGACTATCTTAAACTAACCACATTCTTTCAACAATTGTCAAAAATTATTTCCTAATGCATACTACGGAATTGGAACTCGGGACTAGACATAATACAGATAGATGCTTAACTAGTGAATCAACAGGCTCATTCTTGTCACTGTCTTACTTAAAATTGAACTTAACTACGGAACACATGGATAAAGGTTCTTTTAAAACAAGCACAAAATTTTACCATTGCAACTTAAACTCCAGACCCTAAACCCAAAAGCAGAGCATAGTACTAGAAATACAACAATTTAATTACTGCAGATTTTCACAATTAACTCTTAAATTTTTGGGGCGTTACGAACTCCCCATATAAAAAATTATTCAAAACTTAAAATGATCTGAACTTCTAATGAATCAATCAAAAAAATATGAGTCTTAAATCAAAATGATTCGTTTTTAAAATAATCTCGATCCAAAACAATCCAAACCTAAAATGACCTCAACCAAAATGATTTAAAATTTTAAAACTCAAAATTGATCAAATCCAAATTAACTAAAAACAAAACTAATCCAACTGACCCAATTCGTAAAACTAAAAAGTATTTAGTAACAGAATTGATGAATATCCATTCAAGAGATACTAATAAGAAAGGAAATATTTCATTTTGTTATTAAAATATGTAGAACATTTCATTTGCTCTATCTTTACCTAAATAGTATGTATGTTTTTGTTTTATGATAAGATGAATATTTTTTTTTGATCTTTACCTAACATATCCCCTATTCCAAGTGAATCGAGTGTTGGAGATATTGAATAGAGATGATAGTTCTGGAGACTATATGGAACTAAAAAGTAGACTTCGAGGCACGAGTGATGCTTTCCAAAGAGAACAATTTGTCCCTACACAAAGTTGCTAGAGGGTTAAGATAAAGGTCCCCCCGACAAACAACGAAGCTTTTTGAATTTCCTTTGATTAGCAAAATCGAGGAATTCCCTAACTCTTACTCTAATTTCTGAAATTGGATTGATTGTAATGTATATTGTGAGTACCATAGTACCTCTATTTTTATCCACTCAATGGATACTATTTTGAAGAGCTATAACCCTTCATGTTGGACATACTTCTTAGAAGAAACATATTCCATGGAAATGTATCCATTGGATGATAAATGTAACACCCCTAACCCATATCAGCCACCAGAGCAAGATTACGGAGCATTACCGGACAAACGAAATAGTAAACAATTCAAATCATACATTAATACAAACATAATCAAATTTTATTCAAATACATCCATAATGTACCTTAATAGAGCTCTCGAGACCCTAAAAATACTATAGAAACAGTTCGGGACTAAATTAAATACATTTGAAGAATTTAGGAAAAAATTTAAAAATTTAGACTGCAGAGGTCACACGTCCGTGTCTCAGGCCATGTGGACGTTCGAAATAGGGACACACAGTCGTGTCCCAGTCCGTGTCTATACCCATATCACTCACTAATTTGGGTCAGACAGCCAAGCCACACGCCCGTATGCCAGGTCGTGTACCCCTCGAAATGACCTCACGTGCCCTTGTGCCAGGCAATGTGCTAGGCCGTGTAACTGCCTGACTTGTAAGCCTTGAACTTACAGGGGACACATGCCCGTGTCATACGGCCATGTGTGAGACACGGTTGAGACACATGCCCATGTCTTAGGCTGTGTGACCCCAAAATGAACCTTAAAACACAAGTTTACCATTACAAGTTGCTTGGACTTTAAGAAACCCAAATACCAACCAAAATACCAACTCAAAGTGACATTAAGTGAGCTAAAAACAAATCAAAACCAACCTAATAAGTGTCTAACTAATGTACCCTCATTGGTACCACAAGTATATACAATTTTACAATTAATTCAATTTTTGAACTCATTCAAGCAATAATAAATCAATATACCTAACAAAGTTACCACAATCACAACAATTCAAATATATATATACCACACATACTAGCATGACAACCATACTCATTCTTATACAATATGCAAGTTGGTTATCTGCACAAAATATCATTCATAATATTTGCATAAGCCAAACATTGACCAAAACTGTACAAAAGCCTATACATGCCATATAATATGAATTAAACGTTCAAAAACTACCGAGATAAGCGGGATAGTGTGACTTGAGTGCCGATCCGATCGTCAAACCTCCCGAAAATCTACAATGACATTAAACAAAACAAGTAAGCCTAATGAGCTTAGTAAGTTCAATAAATTAAGCGATAAATCTTATCGAACTAATTATAATAATTCAAACAATAATAACCGTTCAAAAGAAACATGTCATTCACAACTTTAATCGCTAATTCATCTATATTTAGATTAATATGAAATAAACAACATATCTTTGAAAATCATTAAACGAACTACCTTTCTGAGATTTTCCATTTGAAGAATGACTTACAGGTAAGACCACATCATCAACAGAAGCTCATAAGAGCTAGTTTTCCCGAACACGCCAACAGAAGCTTGTAAGAGCTGAATAGAAGCTCGTAAGAGCTGATCCACCCGAATCACGCCAAATTGAAAGTATAACGCGAGAGTTCACAACCAATGCTGAACCTTGGTTTACTTGGGTAATATGCCGATATCTCCCTTCAATACCATCTCCATTCCAAACCCCCATCATACACTAAACATGAATGTACTCAAATCTCGCGTTCAATCCAAACCGAGTATTAAAATCGATAATATAATTCCGACAATAATTTATTTCCAAAAATAGAACATATATATAATATCAATCATCAATTTATACAAATGTTAAATTTTAACTGTATGAACTTACTTGGACTGAATTGTAGTTGTTGTAGAAGTTCAAAGACTGTTTCGTTGTTTTTATTTTTCCACTAGTATCTATGGAGTTTTGATCTAAAATATAAAATTATTCATTTATTAGCACATATTTCAATTCCAAACCATTTTACAATTAATACACTTTTATTTTTCAAAATTACACAATTACCCCAAACTTGTACCATTTTTTCAATTTAGTCCCTTAACCCAAAATTCATCAAATTAACCATTTTTCTCAAGTCAATATTTTATGCAAATATCAAATTCACTATTAAACCCTAAAATTTTGACATTTTCACAATTTAATCCTAAAATCAAAATCTAACAAAAATCACTTTACAAATTCATCAAATAGCATAATCAAAGCTCCAAATACATGATATTCATCAAGAACATTCAATATTCAACAATGGTAACTTCCAAAATTTTTTACAAATTAAAAAATAAAGGTACGAGCTAGTTGGACCTAGTTGCAACAATCTCAAAAAATATATATATCACAAGAAAATGTTTCAATTTCCTTACTTTGCGAAGGAAAAAGATGAATAAAGCTTCCTAAGTCATCAGTGGTGAGGTTCGACTAAGAAGAAGAGAAAAATAAAGCTTTTGTTTCAATTTGTTTCTTTGATTTTGAATAAATTACAAAATTGTCATTAATACCTTTTATTTTGTCATTTTCCTTTAATTAGCCATCCCACTATTTAAATTAAGGCTTAATTATCCCTTAAGTCCTTCCTTAAATAACAATTAACCATTAATCATCTAAATGTATTAATTAACACGTTTTGCACCTTTTCTCTTAATTAACTATCTAAATGTTAATATTTCTAAACCAAATTTTAATACGACTACAATGACTCTATAAATATTCTAAAAATAATATTTATGAGTCGATACAATGAAAATTTGTGGTCTTGAAACTGCTATTCCGTCACCACTGAAAATCTGACTATTACAATAAATCTTTACTTGTTAATTTGAATAGTGCTCATGAATAATTAATTTGCAATCTACAATTTCCAACAATCCCCCACTAGATTGCTAATTCTAGAAAATAAGTACACAAAAATAGGAGTGTAAATGAACCGGGCTCAAACGAACAAGGCTATGTTCGTGTTCGTTTGTTTATTTTTGTTTCATTCGTGTTTGTTTAAATTTTTAATATAATGTTCAAAGTCGATTCGTTTATTATTTGGTGTGTTCGAGCTCGATTCGTTTAGCATTCGCGAACATGTTCATTTAGCGTTCACGAACATGTTTGTTTATGTTTGCAAATGTTAACCAAACAAACAAATAATAAAATTAAATAAAACAAATAAAACTTACATTTGTAATATCATTAAAAACGAAGTTGCAAACAAGTATTTTGATCGATTCTAAACAAAACATATTACAAGAGAAGCAATTCAAAAAGATAACACAAAAAATGTTGCAGTAAACACCAACTAAAAAAATTGACAACATCAATAGCACATTCCCTTGCAATGAATCCAATGATACCACATTTTGAAAACACCAAATTAAAAAATTCATGAGTTTCACCCATCAAATTCAATAAAGCAACAACAAAAAAAACTTCTTTTTCCCATTATTATTATTATTATTATTATTATTATTATTATATTATTATTATTATTATCATTATTATTATTATTAAAGAAAATAATGTTATAAAATGTGCAACTATTTAAAATGTAAAATTGCCTTACAAAATAATCATATCATAAAAGTTAAAAATAGATTCATACAAAGCTATTGGACAAACAAATTAAAATTAATTACTTTTGAAATTCTTCAAAATTCTAACTTCAAAGTAAAGTAATCTCTTTAATTTCTACTTTGCTCTAAATAAAAATTCAAATTAGATGACCAAATTAAATAATATTTCAAATATTAAACAAATAGAGTAAATACTTGAAAATTACTCACTTTGGCTTTCTTTTTCAACCCATAATAGTTTCGATACCGATCAAAACCACAAAGTAACATTTGCACCATATTAGTTCCTAAATATGAACAGTATGCATCAATCACTCTACCACCATTACTAAAAGCAGATTTTGAAGCCACCGTGGTAATAGGAATAGACAAAATTTCACAAGTCATTTTTGATAAAATTCAAAACTTGAGGTTTTTAACCTTCCACCACTCTAAGGCATCAATGTCACTACAGTTTTCCTTACAAATAAACACTTATTCTTCCAAGTATATATCTAGTTTAGACTTAACATTGTCAACTGTGTCCACTCTCCTAATATATCTCTCAAACTTGGACCTCTCTGTCATAACTTTTCCCTTGCTTATTTCACTAGTGGTAGAAGCATTGCTGACACCACTTTCTTACACATCATTTTCAATTGATGTACCAACATTAGCTACTGCATATTCATCCACATATTCCTTATAAAGCTCATATAGACTATCACGCACAATGCGAATTTGTTTAGGAGCTTCCTCTTCAGAATAAATAATATGAAAACTAAAGTCAATCAATGTCATCTTACTCCTAAGATTTAGTATAGCAGCAATAGAAATCAACAAATTGCATTCACCCCAATATTTATCAAATTTTCTTTGCATTTTATCGGTCATTTGTCTCACTCAAAGTTCCTCACTCAAAGATTTTTCCATCAATAACTCTTTGATACTCCAAAGTTCATAATGAAACAAATTTGAAGTTGAATATTCAGAACATAATATTTATAAAGGAAATTTCATGTATTAAATTAAATAACATAAATGAAAATTAAGAAATAATGAAATAAAAATATATTTAAATTGTTTACCTGAGATAATGTTAGTAATTTCATTCAAAAGTGCCAAGAAAGAACAAATTTCCTCAACCCTCACCCAATTTTCATCACTTGGTAAATACTTATAACTTGTATCTAGTTAAGCATATCACGAAAATTTGTATTTAAACTCCAATACACATGACAACATAGCATATATTACATTCCACCGTGTACAACAATCTAAAATCAATCTCTTATTTGGAAACTAAAGTTGTTTAACGATATTACTGAACATAGTCAAACGCACAGTGGCTTCACACTTTCCCTTATATTATCAATTACATCTTCATTTTCAGAAAGACCATCATGCACCAATAGATTCAAGATGTGTGTACAACAACGGACATGAAACAATTTCCCATTCAAATGAAGCCTTTTTTTTTTATGAAAAGAAATGCTATCTTTCAACATCCTTATAATTACATCATTGTAAGAAGCATTGTCCATAGAAATTGAGCACATTTTTCCTTCAATACCCAGTCTTGTAAGCATTTGCACAATACGTCATTTATAACACCTATACGGAGGAGGCACATCAACAAAGTTCAAAATTCTTTTTTTTTTTTGCAAATTCCAATTCATCCAAAAAATGAGCTATCAAAACCATGTATTGAATCTTTTAACTCAACTTCCACATATCAGTTGTAATGCTAATCTTATCCACTATCTTTAACAACCTTTTTAACCTCTTCTTCTCAACCTCATAACTTGTCCAACAATTAGATTTGGTTGTAGCACGAGAAATTCTTACATAGTGAGGACTTTTAGTTTTCATAAACAAAATGAATAACACATACTTAGTAAATGCAAGAAGAAATTTATGACCCATTACCATGTGAGAAACAACTTCCTTGATCTTTGCTTGGTTATATGTCCAAGTTTGGATACCACTCACACTGTCAGATCTAGGTGTTTGTGGCAGTAGAAAAATATTGCCTTGTCCCTTTAAAGATACTTGATGTTTCACACAACCATCTATATATATTTTATATTGTGTAGTTGTACCATCCTAGTTCTTAGCAAGTTTAATCTTATAGTGATTACATTACACATTTTTGATCCCATCAGAAAGCTTAACTACGGTTAGTTTCGGCAAAACAATCTGTCTTCTTTTTATTTCTCCTCGTATAAGTGGCAACTTCAATATCATCCAAACACTCATCCTCCTCAGGGTTTGTGTAACACCCCTTACCCATATTCGACGCTGGAACAGGGTTCGAAGCATTACTGGACTTAAACATAAACATTCATATAAAACCGGGTCATAAAATTTTGTCCCAATTTAAAACTTTTCAATCACATGCATATTGTCTCTTATAAGGGTCTACAAGACCCGAAACATATATCGGAAGCGGTTCAAAACTAAACCGAGAACTTTCAGAACCTTTTAAGCACTTAGAAAATTTTCTTGTTTTGTAGAGTCACACGCCTGTGTGGGTAGGCCGTGTGGTCACACATGCCTGTGTGGCTCAGGACACGCTCGTGTCCTCAGCTCGTGTAACTCTTTGACTATGACTTCATCAACAAAATAAGGTCACACGGCCAAGTCACACACTCGTGCGCTTAGACCGTGTGGCGATTTAAATTCCAAAAATTAAGTGCAGACTTCACATGGCTTGGGCACACGCCCACGTCCTAAGGCTATGTCCTTCACACGGTTGAGACACACGGCCGTGTCTTTTCCCGTGTGTTTACTACTGGGCATTTTGTTTTGCATAATTTGGGTGTAGGGGACACACGGCCGGATCACACGCCCATAGGGCAAACTGCGTGTCACACACGGCCAGGACACATACCCGTGTGTCCAACTGTGTGGACAATTTCTAGGCTAATTTCCAAGACATTTGCCAGCCCTAAACACTCACACATTTACACTCATTTCATGGCATGCAACATGACACATTTGATTACTCAAACATTCAAATTCAAGATTAAACTATGACTTAGTAAAGTCAACATGTCACCCACTCAAATTATCATACTTTCATATGGCATTCCACACCAATTTCATATTTATTTATCATCTTTATCAATCTACCTTCAAGTTACGCATTTTCACCACATTTATTGCATACTTATTAACTATATCTCATTCACCAAACGTACATGCCATCCATCACACTCATCAACCACAATCAACCATAACCATATTAAAGCATCAACATATTTGCATGCACGTATCGATAAATAGGGTTACAACCCAAAATAATCAATATGAGCCACCTCTCATGGCCATATACAAAATAATCATGATACCATCATAAGCCAACACATTTGTCTAATAAATATGGCACATAAAAAAAAGACTAAGTCCCTATACATGCCATACTCAAAATGATAAGGCTAGCTATATCCAAATGTTCAATTGATAGTGTGATCGAGTTTCTGACGTTCTTCGGTCCTCGAGTTAGCTTGGCGAAACTATAAAAAAGGAAAAAGGAAATGGGGTAAGTACAAAGCTTAGTAAGTTTATATGCAAATAAAATGCAACTTAATAAACATAAATCATGCATTTAACACAATGAACATAACCTTGCATTTTATCAAATCTCATGAAGTTATTTCCCATATATATATATACATGTTCTTACCACAAGCTCATCATATTTCAGGTCATTCACATGAGTTCGACGTACATACATGTGCCACTTACACATAATAACTTACTTTCTTGTCTTAATGTAGTCATTAAGATTGCTCATTGAACTTCTCTTGACTCAGAATACTATCAGACATATCGGAAACTTGCACCTAAGTGCCTCATATGTAGCCAATGCTACTCCATATCTCAGACCACATGTTTCTCACTTACGAGCTACCCACGGGACTGCTCATACAGGCCGTCAGGTATCCGTAACACATGCTGGACTACCTTGCCATTAATAGCATATATGAGACCAGTACCCAGACACCAAAACATATGTCATACATATCACAAACTCAGACCACAACTCAATGAGTTCAGATGTCACATATATCATGAACTTAGATACAACTCAATGAGTTCAGATTACATAATTCCTAGTGACATGTCATCTGTATCCCAACTAATCCTAAAGTTCAAAAGGGATTCTTCGATACCATATTTCTGTAGAACTTTCTCGTAACATTGATTTCAATTCTCATAGCACCACATTACATATTCATGAAGAAATCAAAGCATAATTCATGATACAATTTAGGCAATAAACACATGATCCAACATCATATTAAATATGTATGTACTTACCATACATGCAATTTTAAAGCATTTAAAGTATGATATATGCTGCATTATTTGCAAATAAACTTACCTCAGTACAAAAATATAGAAACGAGCCTAATCCTCATAAACCTTATTTTTCCCCAATCAAGACCCGAATCACGTTTTTCTTGATCTATACCGCCAAATTTAACTTTCTCAATACACACATTACTCATATAGACTCATAATATATACTTTGGTAAAATTAGCTTTTTACCCCTAAGTTTTCACTTATTTACACTTTACTCCCTAGGCTCGTAAAATGAAATGCATGCAATTTCTTGGTTATCCAAGCCTAGCCGATTCATATTCTATCTCATATCAGCCCATATTTTCCTTCATTTCACCTTTCTACTACTCCTTTTTATACCTTTTACAAACAAGTCTTTTTTAGGTGTTTTCACTAAAAATCACTTAGCAAAAGATGTTTATCACACATCAAACATTCATATTCCTCCATTAAATATCAAAATTCAACCATGTTACACATGGTTCAAATCTCATGCATGAACCCTAGCTCAAAATAATTGTCGGAATGGGTAGATCATGCTTTAGGGACTTCAAAAATGCAAAGAACATTAAAAATGTGGCTAGGGAGCACTTATAATCAATCTTGAAAAGTTGAAAACCCTAGCTATGGAACCCTTGTAAAATTCGGCTATGGCTTGAAGAAGATGGACAAGAATTTCACTTCATTTTCCTTTTTTACTCTTTTATTTACCAAATGACAAAAATGCTCTTAAGGCCTTTCTTTCAAAATTTTCCTATTCATGCCCATTTTTGTCCAAATTTCTAGAATCTAGTTTAATTGCTATTTAAGGACCTCTAATTAATAATCTAATGAAATTTCATACTTAAAGCTTTTAGAATAAAAGTTTTGCAACTTATCCAATTCAGTCCCTTAAGTCAAATTGGACATCTTAGGCATAGAATTTATTTATGAAAATTTCACACAAGCATGTAATCATATCATGGACCATCAAATAATCATTTCTATTTCAGATTTTTCGTCTCAAAACCACTATTTTGAGTAGACCTAATTCAGGATGTTACAACTTTTCCCCCATTTAGGAATTTTCCTCCCCAAAAATTTTACAAATGAAAAGGTTTGGGTATTGCTTCCTCATGGCCTCCTCAGGGTCCCATGTAGCCTCTTCAACCCCATGTCTTTTCCATAGTACTTTCACCAAGGCAATGCTTTTGTTTCTCAATTGTTTGACCTCTCGAGCCAAAATCTTAACTGGTTCCTCACCATAAGTCATATCCGGTCAAATCTCGACATCTGTCAGTGAAATCACATGCGAAGGATCAGATCGGTATTTGTGTAACATAGACACATGAAACACATCATGAATCTTTTCCAACCCTGATGGTAAGGCCAACCGATAGGCAACCAGACCTATTCTTTCGATAATCTCATACGGCCCTATAAAACGAGGACTCAACTTCCTTTTCTTGCCAAATCTCAAAACCTTTTTCCATGGTGACACTTTCTATGTTGACACTTTCAAAAATACCTTATCACCGACTTGATACTCAACTTCTTTCTGTTTTAGATTCGCGTAGGATTTCTATCTATTCGAAGCGGCTTTCAAACAATTACGAATCACCTTCACTTTCTGTTCAGTTTCTTTGACTAGATCAACTCCGTGAATCTGACTTTCTTTCAGTTTTGTCCAATATAGAGGTGTTCGGCACTTACGTCCGTATAGTGCCTCATAAGGCGCCTTTTTCAAACTCGGCTGATAAACGTTGTTGTAGGTAAACTACACCAATGGTAAATACTTTTCCCAACTACCTTGGAATTCTAATACACAGCATCGAAGCATGTCTTCCAAGATCTGAATTACTCGCTCAGACTGTCCATCAGTCTATGGATGAAAAGCAGTACTAAAATTCAGATTTGTACCCAAAGCTTCTTGTAACTTTTTCTAAAATCGTGAAGTGAACCTCGAATCTCTATCCGATACAATCGATATAAGTACTCCATGGAGTCTAACAATCTCACTAATGTACAATTCTGCTAACTTATCAAGTGAGAAATCAGTACGCACTAGAATAAAATGAGTCGATTTAGTCAGTCTATTGACAATAACCCATATGACATCTTTCTTTCTTGAAGTTAAATGCAACCCTATTACAAAATCCATAGTAATCCGGTCCCATTTCCACTCGGGGACCATGATGGGCTGAAGTAAACATGAAGGTACTTGGTGTTTAGCCTTTACTTGCTGACAAACTAAGCATTTTGATACAAACTCTAAGATATCACTTTTCATACCATTCCACCAATTCATTTTCTTCAAGTCATTACACATCTTTATGCTGCCAGGGTGAACTGACAAACAACTGTTGTGTGCCTCTTGCAAAATATTCTGAATCAACTCAGTGTCTTTCAGAACACAAATCCTACCATTAAACCTCAAACAACCATCGGAGTTACTTAGAAAATCTAGTTCACTGCTGGACTCATATTGAATTCTCTTAGCTTGCAACATTTTACCAACTTTCTGAGCATCACAAATCTGTTAAAGAAAAGTTGGTCTAGCTCTCAACTCGGCTAGAATCGAACCATTATCGGACCAAGTCAGCCGTGTATTCATAGCCCTCAAGGCAAACAATGACTTCCTACTCAAAGCATCGGGGACTACATTCACTTTTCTAGGATGGTAATCAATCACAAGCTCATAATCTTTTAACAGTTCCAACCATCTTTGTTGCCGCAAGTTTAAATCCTTTTCAGTCATCAAGTACTAAAGACTTTTGTGATCGGTATAGACATGTCATTTCTCGCTAAATAAATAATGTCGTCAAATCTTCAAAGCAAACACTGTGGCAGCCAACTCTAAGTTATGTGTTAGATAGTTCCTTTCATGAAGCTTCAACTATCTCGAAGATTAAGCTATGACTTTACCCTCTTGCATAAGTACACATCCCAAACCATTCAAGGAAGCATCACTATAAATCACAAATTCTTTACCTAACTCGGGTTGTACCAACACTGGAGCCTCTGTCAACAATGCCTTTAATTTCTCAAAACTTTGTTGGAATTTTTTGTCCATTCGAACTTGACATCTTTCTGTAACAACCTCGTCATCAGAGTAGCAACCATGGAGAATCCTTTGACAAATCGTCTGTTGATAAACTGTAATTTATACATATTTTTACCCCATACTTAACGCATTTTATGGATGATTTTTCCTTAGAATTAGTGAATTTGATGCTCCTAATGCTTTAATTTCATGTTTTATACTTAGGAGAGCATAGGAGAGCGAAAGGAACGAGAAATAGGCCAAAAACAGAGAAAATTGTCCAAAGTACGAACTCAACACGACCTAGACTTCCTCACACGGGCAGCCCACACGGCCGTGTCAATCTAGCAGAATTGAAGCACGACTCATACGGGTATAACACACGCCCGTGCCATTCAAACAGGCTCGAACATGGCCTGAAGTAAACGCGCACGGGCATGTCACACGGGCGTGTCCCTACCGAACCCAAGTTGAGTCCAATTTAGAAAAGGCCACTTTTGAGGGCTCATAGGCATTCCAAAGGCTATAAATACACCCTAGAAGAGAAGAAAAGGGGACACACAGAATAGGGAGTAAGGAATTACTCCAAGAAAGCCGATTAATTCATCTTAGAAGCCGGATTCATCATCAAGACTGAAGATCTCTCCTCAATTCCCCTTCAGGAGTTTTGGGTTTTCTTTATGTTTTGTATTCTTTATTACTAAGATGTTCTCTTATTTAGTTATGAACTAAATTCCCTAAATACCTAAGGGGAATGAAACCTAAGACAAATCTTGTTATTATTTTCTGAATTGTCTGATAAATGTTTAACTTGTTCTTAATTATGTGTTCTTAATTCTTATTTTGATATCCCAGGATACTGATTCAAGATAAGCTCTTATTCAGAGGAGGAATAGACCCTGTCTAAAGAGTACATTTTTCATAATTAAGCGAAGTTGATTGCGCGCCTAGACATAGGGTGACAAGATTTTGCCGGATTAGGGTGAAACCTAATAAGGGGATCCATAGATCGAGTTAATGCAACCCTAGGGTGTTAATTAGAGAAAGGTATCAATTATTCAATCTAGGGATTAGACATTATTAGTCTTGAATAGGGATAATAACATAACTTAGGGATCTCTACGGAACAAGTTAAATGAATAAATCGTTCGATTCGGAGACAGAATAACAAGAACAGTCTAGGTGGATTTTTCCTTAGGTATTGTCTTAATTCAATCGATTTTCCCAAAAGCAATTCCCCAATTCTATTCTCTGTGAGTTCTTAGTTTAGATAATTACTTAGCTAAAACAAAACCCCCATTATTCTTAGGCTAGCTAATAAAAAGACAGTCATTACTAGTACTTTTAGTTCCTTTGGGTTCGACAATTCGGTCTTGCTAAAATTATAATACTGTTCGATAGGTACACTTGCGTACATTGCGATAATAGTTAGTTTCAAGAACAATTAATTATAAATATTTAAAACCTATCACGAAATCACTCGATCATCTGTAATAACTGGCCAAGCCTAGAAAGCTTCTAACCTCAGTTACATTCCTCGGCAGTTTCCATTCAACAATAGCCGAGATCTTACTCGGGTCTATTCTAATACCATCAACCGAAATAATGTGGCTGAAGAATCTAACTTCTCGAAGCCAACACTCGCTTTTAATAAACTTAGCATACAACTGCTTGTCTCTCAAAGTTTGCAAAATAGTTCTCAAGTGTTCAGCATGCTCGGATTCATCACGAGAATATATCAATATGTCATCAATAAAAACAACCACAAATTTATCCAAATACAGTCGAAAAATACAATTCATCAAGTCCATAAATGCGGCAAGAGCATTTATTAAACCAAAAGGCATGACAAGAAATTCAATGACCATACCTTGTTCAAAAAGCAGTTTTCGGCACATCTGAGTCTTTCAACCTCAGCTGGTAGTAACTGAACCTCAAGTCTATTTTAGAAAACCATGTTACTCCTTTCAATTAGCCAAAAAAGTCATCAATCCTTGGCAAAGGATACTTATTCTTAATTGTTACCTTATTGAGCTGTCGGTAATCTATACATAACCTTATGGATCTGTCTTTCTTTTTCATGAATAATACCGGAGCACCCCATGGCGAAAAGCTCGATCTCACAAAACCATTGTCGGTCAATTCTTGCAACTGTGCCTTCAATTTTTTCAATTCAGTCGGGGCCATTCTATATGGAGCAATCGAGATAGGTGCTATACCAGGGACTAACTCAATGCCAAACTCAACTTCCCTAACCGAAGGTAATCCAGGTAGCTCTTCCGGGAACACATCCGGATACTCAAATACAATAGGCACTGATTCAATCTTTAATTCAGACTCTTTTGTAGTCATCACATAAGCCAAATAAGCTTCACATCCCTTTCTCATATATTTCTGAGCAAACATAGAAGAAATCAAGATTGGCAACTTATCTGACTCATCTGATTCAACATGGAAAAGTTCACCATTTTTACATTTCAATTCAATAAATTTTTGTCTACAATTCACTATAGCATCATGAAATGTTAACCAATCCATGCCCAATATAACATCGAATTTATTGAACGTCAATAAAATAAGTCACTGGAAAACAATGATCTCTAATCATCAAAGGACATTTGTTACATACCTTATCAACTAAAACATGCTTCCCTAACGGGTTTGACACTTTAAACATAAATTCCGTAGACTCAACTAACATATTCATGCTAGATAACAATTTCATTCACACATATGAATGAGTAGAACCATGGTCAATCAAGGCAATAGCAGATGTGTCATAGAGAGAAAAAGTACCCGTAATCACGTCCGGAGAAGATGCGTCCTCACGCGCATGTATAACATAGGCCCTAGTCGGAGCTCTAGCCTTGGATCTCACTGTTGTATCACTTGTTACATTCTTACTACTAGCCTCATTACCGACATTTCTTGAATGTCTTCCCTTTGTAGCCGTACTACCCGGCCTTGTAATCTAACATTTTTCTTTCTCGGCCATTTTAGGACATTCCTTGATATAGTGGTTTTGAGAACCATATCAAAAACAAGCTCCATTGCTCACCCTACACTTACCAAAATGACCTCTACCATATTGTTGGCACTCGGGTTTGGGAGCTCTATCATTTCCCATACTAGCCACAGAGGGAGCCTGAGATCTAAAACTTGAATTTTGCTTCTTACAATTTTTGTAAGAATGCCCAACCGACACATGAGAACGAGAATACATATCTCTGGATTTCTTAGACTGGGATGGAAGTGACTTACTCATTGGCCTCTTCCTTATATCTCTAGCCTCAACTTCGGCTCTTCTCTTTTCCTTGGTTAGCTCCTAAGCTTTACAACCTTGATCCACGAGAACAACAAATTCCTTTAGCTCAAGAATACCCATTAACACTCTTATGTCTTCATTAAGTCCGTCTTCAAACCTTTTACACATTTTAGCCTCGGAGGATACACACTCCTTAGCATATTTGCTAAGTCTGACAAACTCTCTTTCGTACTTAACAACTGACATACGACCTTGTTTCAAATCGAAAAACTCCTTACACTTTTGATTGATGAATTGCTTATTGATGAATTTCATTTAGAACTCTTCTTGAAAGAATTCTCATGTGACCTTTTCTCTCGGAACCACTGAAATTAGCGTCTTCCACCAATGATATACCGCATCCCTCAACAATGAAATAACACATTTTAGAAATTCATCAAGTGTGCAGGACACTTCATCGAATACCCAGATGGAATTCTCTAGCCACAATTTCACTCTTTCGGGATCATCATCGGCATTGACCCTAAATTCCTCGGTTTCTTGCTTTCAAATTCTATCTACTAGGGTTCTATGAACTCTTATAAAATCTATGCCTTGAGGCACTTGAGGCACGGGTTGGGGATATGGAGGGGATGGATGAGGTTGAGTGTTCAAGTTCGTTCGAACGAACATTGTGTACCAGACATCCATCATGTGGAGAAAGGCTTCTCTGCCTCCTTCTCCTCTACTAATAATTGTGGGTCTACTATCAGACGGCATTGTTCCTTCAGCGGGAGCAGGCACGTTACATTTAACATCATTCGCCACTGCTCTATCAGGATCCATTTACTATATGAAAACATATTTTTAAATTGTCAAGTGTCTTATAGTTAGACTTGTACACATGTTACGTTCATCTGAGAATCGACTAAATCGTAGCTCTGATACCACTAAATATAACACCTCTTACCCGTATCTGACGCCGAAACAGGGTTCGAAGCGTTACTGGACTTAAACATAAATATTCATATAAAATTGGGTCATAAAATTTCATCTCAATTTAAAACTTTTCAATCACATGCATATTGTCCCTTATAAGGGTGTATAAGACCTGAAACATACAACGGAAGTGGTTCAAAACTAAACTGAGAATTTTTGAAACCTTTTAAACACTTAGAAAATTTTTTTTTTTTTGTAGAGTCACACGCTCGTGTGGCTCGGGACACACTCGTGTCCTCAGCCCGTTAATTCTCTGACTATGACGTCATCAACAAAATAAGGTTACATGGCCAAGTCACACGCCCGTGTGCTTAGACCATGTGGCGAATTAAATTCCAAAAATTAAGTGCAAACTTCACACGGCCTGGGCACATACCCATGTCCTAAGGCCATGTCCTTCACACGACTGAGACACACAGCTGTGTCGTGGCCCGTGTGTTTACTACTGGGCATTCTATTTTGCATAATTAGGGTGCAGGGGACACACGGCTGGATCTCACGCCCATGGGGTAAACCGTGTGTCACACATAGCCAAGACACATGTACGTGTGTTTAAGCGTGTGGACAATTTCTAGGCTATTTTCAAAGCCATTTGCCACCCTTAAACACTCACACATTTACACTCACTTCACGGGATGCAACATGGCACATTTGATTACTCAAACATTCACATTCATGATTAAACTATGACTTAGCAAATTCAACAAGTCACCCATTCAAATTTTCATACTTTCATATGGCATTCGACATGTTTATTTATCATATTTACCAATCTACCTTCAAGTTACACATTTCACCACATTTATTGCATACTTATTAACCATATCTCATTCACCAAACGTACATGCTATCCATCACACTCATCAACTACAATCAACCATAACCATATTAAAGCATTAACACATTTGCATGCATGCATTGATAAATAGGGTTACAACCTAAAATAGTCAATATGAGTGACCTCTCATGACCATATACAAAATAATCATGATACCATCATAAGCCAACACATTTGGCTAATCAATATGACACATAAAAAAAAGACCAAGTCTCTATACATGCCTGATCGCGTGACTCGTAACAGGTAATAAATATTTATAATGAAGATCGAACCTAGACTAACTATTATCACGACGAAAAGGCAAGCGCACCTATCGAACAATAGTATAGTAATGGCAAGACCAGGATATTGTACCCAAGAGAGCCAAAAGTACTAGTAATAACTATCTTTTTATTATCTAACCTAGAAATAAAAGGGTTTGTTTATTAAACTAATTATCTAAACTAATTAACTAATTTAATTAAAGCAAAGAGAAAATTTGGAAAAAGACTTGAAGAGAAGCAATTGATAAAGATGACACCCAAGGAGGAATCCACCTAAATTTCACTTGTTATCTGACTTTGAACCGGACGATTTATTCACTTGAATTGTTCCGTAGAGATCCCTAAATTAAGTTATTATCCCTATTCAAGACTAATAACGTCTAATCCCTAGATTGAATAACCGAGACTTTTCTCTAATTAACACTCTAGGGTTGTATTAACTCGATCTATAGATCCCCTTATTAGGTTTCACCCTAATTCGGTAAAATCTCGTAACCCTATTTTTAGGAGTTCGATCAACGCCGCTTAATTATGCCTAATCTACTCTTAGGCAGGGTCTATTCCTCCTCTGCATATGCACATCAAACCATGAATTAATACCCCAAATATTAACTCAAGCATTAAGAACACATAATTAAGAACAAATCGAGTATTTATCATACAGTTCAGATAATAATAACAAGATCCATCATAGGTTTTATCCCCCTTAGGTATCTAAGGGGTTTAGTTCATAATAGAATATAAGTACATCTCAAAAGTATGAAAATAACAAAACATAAAGAAAACTCTAAAACCCTTGAAGGAATTTTGAGAGAGATCTTCAGTCTTGGAGTAGCTCCGGCTTTTGAGATGGATCGTCTGGCTTCCTTCAAGTAATTCCCGGCATGTGGTTCTGTATTATAGAAAAGTTCTAGAAAGAGCGACCTCCTTCTAGGTCACACTTAGGGTGTTTATATAGGCTTTGGATTGGCTTTCTTCCTCCCTAAGTACCCTTTTCCGTGTAAAGTACAACTTTTTGAAAAAGGGACACGCCTGTGTGCCACGGCCATGTGACGTGATTACCAGGCCGTGTTCGATCCGTTAAATTGCACACGACCGTATGGGCTCAATGGCCAGGCCGTGTGAATCGTGAAAACCTTGGTCGACACCCCTGAAGGCTACGGGCGTGTGAGATGCTCGTGTGGCAAGGCTTAGGCCGTGTCATCTTCTCGATTTGGTCCATTTTGTCCCTTTTTAGCTCGTTTTTGGCTTCTTTCAACTCTTGGTGCTCTCCTGAGTACAAAACATGAAATAACAGGATTAAGAGCACCAAAATCCACAAATCTAGTAATAAACATCCATAAATATGCTAAGTATTTGGGGTATAGATATGTATAATTTGGCGTTTATCAAATACCCCCACACTTAAGCATTTACTTGTCCTCAAGCAAAATTCTCATTTTCTGCTAGAATTCATTCCTCTCAATCACATAATCATTACTGATAATGTTACAAGTTATTCCACAGAAAATCATACAGTGAGAATTCAACTATAGGGGCATTAAAATCTTCAAACAATCCTAAATATACAAGAGATGACATCTGCACTAAAGATTCACTCAAATCACTCAAAGTGTTTAAGGTTCAAGATTAAGCACTCGATTGTCTAACATGAAAAGTTATTACCATAGGCTTGCATGAAAATCAAATCTCCACCACTTGTAAATGATATGATACACTAATCAAAAGGTCTTTCATGGTTGTAACGGAGTTTAGGTTATAGGTATGGATACAAGTTGAAGAGACAAAGGTTATAATCGAGATAATTTCAATATATTACCCCACTATCAAAAACTTAATTGCTGAACCACAAAAAAATATCTAGAACTATTTTACATGAGTTCATGACAACTTTAGCTTGCTGAGAAATATAATACTGAGTTTTTTTTTTAATTACAAATCAAGTCGATACAATATAGGAATCATACTTCATGATTTAGTAAAAAAAAAGGTGAACATAGCAAGGTAACAATATTAAATTCAATCTCGATAAAAAGGGTCAAATTAAGTAGGAGGATTTCAACAATAATGGGTTAATGGGTTAATGATGAGGGTTAATCAATGAAGAAGGGTTAGTAGGCTCAAGGGGTTTCACTAAAGGTTTAATTATGTGGGAAGGTTTTTTATGGAGTAAATGGGTTAAATTCTAAGTGCCTTTATCATCTCAGTATATCGAATCATACGTGTGATCTTGACATGTATAATCGAAGCAAGTTCTAGAATAACAGTTCAATGTTGACACACTCAAACCACAAAAGAAGTGAGCAAGAAAGAAAGCTATATGCTCAAAAGGCTCAAAAATCTCACCAAAAATTTGGGTTTTTGATGTCATTCCTGTATACTTAAGATTTCAAGATAATACCTCAATTTAGAAAAATAATCTAAAAAAATTTTAATTCTCAAAATATCAACTTATCATGCTCGATTCTATAAGGTCCTATAATCAAATAATCATGCATAATTCCCTTGGTCTAATTCACAACATATCAACAATAATTATAGGTCAATCAGAATTCATTCTATCAATATTATGAAAAAATCACTTAAGCACAAGACCAAATTCAGGGATTTGAGAATAATGCAAAAAGTTAGGTTTCATGTTCACCCCCCACTCTTAAGATGTACATTGCCCTCAATGTACAAAGATAGATTATTCAGAATAAAGAAAATCATAAGAGGAAGGGAAGTGAAACTCCCTGTTATATGGATGCAGAGCTTGATTCTGAGGATGGAGTGTTCGGGGAAAGTGGTAGTTGCCATTGTTCTTGGCTAGATGAAGAAATTGGGTCGTTGAACATGGCACTCTTGAGGTATTGTTTCCTGTTTGTTTCCTCATTCCGTAAAATATTCCTAGCAGCTTTGCTTGGAAGTTTGTAGAATCATGAAGAGCTTATTAAGAGTTGGTGTGGAAGAGAGCATAGTGGAATTACTTGTTAGAAATACCAGTAAATGAAAAAGTAAAATTTACTAATATAGATATATTTTTCAAAATAAAATAAAATTGAAATGAAAATAAAAATCAAAAGAAAAATAAAAATAAAATAAAATAAAATAAAATAAAAATAAGAATAAAAAAATAGGAGGATTCAATAATCCTCGTCGGTGGGGCCCTCAGGTGGTGGTGCTGGAGTGCCGATGTGGAAGTGCTGGCACAGTTGCTATATCATGGCCTGCATATCGTCCATCTGTCGGCCCCGTTACCAATCTCGCTCGTGAATCATCTCGAACTGCGTAGTGCAATACTGCTTGAAATGGGCGAGTCAGTCGGAAAGATGTGCCAATGAAACAGCCGCATGAACTGGTTGTTCCCTAGCTGGCGCGGTGGAAGGCTCCTCATGCTGTGGGGGAACATCATCAGGGATGTCCTTAAGATCCTCCTCGTCAATGGCATGCAAAATACGGTACTGAGGAGAATCGGTCCCATATTGACGCTTCATCATCCTCATGTGTAACATAGTCGTGATGCCTTGTGGGGACATCTGACCTATCAGGGTAAGCACTGATGACTGGGCCGCAGTGTTGAGGAGGCCGAAGTGTCTGGCAAGGCGCGTCACATAAGGGCCGATGGAGATCACTCCCTTCCTATGTCGCTCGGTCTGGTGGTGAATGGCGAAAGTAATGAAGTATGCTAAGTCGGTCACGTGTGCATTCGCTATGCACCATAAATAGTAGGCGTCGTGGGTGGTGACGACGCCAATGCTCTCTCTCCTCCTGATCAAGGTGTGTGCCAATATGGCATGGAGATATCATAAGGAAGGGGGGAGAGCTGAGGCCTTCGAGCGGCTGGGGTCGTAGGTGGGAGAGAGTGGTACCAAAGCCTTCCAGCACAAGGAGGGGGAGATGTGGATATTGCGTGGTAGTGTATTCATGTCCTCCTCCTCCATAAACTCATTGGTGTAAAGTCCCAGAGCAACTCCAAACTCTAGGACACTCATCACACGAACTAGACCGCCTAATCGAAAGTGAATGGTGCCTGAGTCGTCATTGTTCGTAATCACCACCTGTAAATGAAAAGTAGAGCATAATTCTAAAGTCAGCTCTAAATAAGTGGGCTCGCTAATAGCGAAAAACCGTTCCTATAGGTCTGTGGACAAGAGGACGTGGATGGCATCAGCGAGCTGGACTTGCTCTACGGCATCCCAGTCGATGCAGCAACCTGTGGTGATAGGTCGTGCGCATAATATCTGAAATAGCTCCTCCTGCGAAGCTTTCAGAAATTCAAGGAACGGGTGCTGAACTTCGGCTATAGCACGCACTGAGGAAGAACCCGGTCCCTTACGTCTCTTTGAGGGTGGGACTGCGGCCTTATTTCCTCTTGATGATGACATAATGTACCTGAAAATATATGAACATTGATAGAATCCAAGATACATCAGTAGTTAAGCAAGAGGTCTAAAACTAGTATATGCTATTTAGTGGCTTAAATAATTCAAATATAGAAAATTCTAAATCGAATTCCTAACTTGTCTAAAGCAAAATAATACAATATCTATGTAAAACATGTATAATCTAATGTAGCAACCAAAATTGAAAAAAAATAAAGTTGAGAAAGTGAACCAAAGGCTGCTGTATGGCAGCGCACGGGCGTGTGACGCGGAGAGGAAGCCGTGTGGTGGGAAAAATGAAGGGTATAGAGAGGGGAAAGTGGGGATTAATGCAAGGGGAATGGATTTCAGGGTGGTTTGAGGGTTGGGGAAGTGAGAATTTTGGGAATGGTGGCCAGAATAAGGATTAAGGAGTAGGGAAGAGGAGTTTTCGGCTAGGGTTTTGAAAGGGGGGAGAAGATGAACAGTGGTTTGTTTATATAGGGAAGATGAACAGTGTTTTTTGAATTTTTCAATTTAGGTCGTGCCCGACTACTGTCCCACGCCCGTGTGTCTTGGGCGTGTGTCAAACACGGCCATATCGCACGGCCGTGCCTAGCTTTGTTCGCTTTTCCCACGCCCGAGTTTTATGGTAGCACGCCCGTGTATTGTTGTATACGGCTGAATGGCACGGGCGTGTCGCACGCTTGTGTCGAAGAAACAGAATCAAGCCTTGTCCCTGGCACGCCCGTGGGTTTTCATTCCCACACTCGTGGTCTTCTATCAAGTTCACCCACGGCCATGTCGTACGGTCGTAGGGATTTATCGCACTCCATGTTTTAGGGAAATCATGTCTTGCTTTAACACAGCCGTATCGCACGGCCGTGTTTCTTCCTCTATTTGGCCACGGCTTTAGGCATGCCCGTGTGCCTGGCCGTGTGTGCTGAAAAGCTGTGCAATTCAAAGACTAAGTTAATTAATTCGAAGTGTAAGAAGTTAAAAATAAAGAAATCAAAATATGTAAATGCTCGGGTTACCTCTCAAGAAGCGCTTATTTATAGTCTAAGCTTGACTTACCTCTCCGTTGAATGATCATGATGGTTCGAGGAGTTCATACTCCTCATTCTTGTTGTCAATTTTAAAATAAGGTTTTAAACGGGTGTTGTTTACCTTAAAAGTGCCAAACTTAGGATAAATCACCTCAACCGTACCAAATGGGAAAATACTGAGTACCATAAGAGAGATTTCCTCATTTGGTATGGTAGTGACAATGTGAGGATCAACGGCATCTAGTAAGACTGTATCGCCAACCTTAAGTTTATTAGGAGAGGTATCGGGCTTGTTTTTGCGTAGTTTCGATTTATCATGTGTTCTCGATTTGTGTTCTCGCCATTCGTCTAGCTCCTCTATTCGTAGTCTTCGTTCGTCATGGACGTCTTTGTTCTCTTCGTGATAGCAGTGCACTGTCTCTATTGTCTTGGTTCGAAGAAGTTCCTGCAAGGAAGATTGAATATTAGTTTTATCATTGACAGGTTTTATAGCATTAGCTTGAGTCTTAGAGGTTTTGACTGAGTCGTGTGCTTGGAGTGTTCTTTGCGTCGTCACACATCGAAGTGTTAGCTCTCCTGTGCCTACATTAATAATGGTTCTGGCAGTTTCTAAAAATGGTCGTCCTAAAATTAAAGGTACCTCGTTATCTTCATCCATATCTAAGACAACGAAGTCTACTGGGTACATAAATTTATCAATTTTAACGAGAACGTCTTCAATAATACCCTTAGGAAATCTAACTGTTTTGTCAGCCAATTGTATGATCATCCTAGTCTGTTTGGGTTTACCGAGACCTAGTCTTTTAAACATTTTATACGGCATAACATTTATACTTGCTCCTAGATCAGCTAAAACATTATTCACAGATAGACTACCAATTAAACAAGGAATTGTAAAACTCCCTGGATCTTTTAATTTGTTAGGTAGCTCATTCTTTAGAATAGCTGAGCAGACTGCATTGAATTCCATATGCGATGTAGTGTCTAATTTCCTTTTATTGCTCAGAAGTTCCTTTAAGAATTTTGCTGAGTTGGGCATCTGCGAAAGAACTTCAATAAAGGGTAAGTTAATATGTAATTTCTTTAAGATATGGCACACGAGGTTCATGATTTGTACTTACATGTTTGGGATCATTATTTTTTACCTCTTCTCGTCCTTTGTTCATCGCGTTGTCTTGCTGTAGTTCTAGCTCAGGTGTAATGAATCATTCTTTTCTTGGGCACTAATTGCATTGAGGTGTTCCCTCAGATTAGGTTCAGTATTACTAGGTAGGCTACCTTGTGGTCGTTCAGAGATTAGTTTGGACAACTGGCCTATCTGAGTTTCGAGTCCTTGGATCAATGCTTGTTGATTCTCAAGTGCTGTCTCGGTATTTTGGAAACGGGTTTCTGACACCGAGATGAATTTAGAAAGCATCTCTTCAAGATTTGGTTTCTTCTCTTGTTGATAAGGTGGCTGTTGAAAACCCTGAGGATTTTGTGGCTTTTGATTCCCTTGACCACCCCAAGAGAAATTTGGGTGGTTCCTTCAACCTGCATTATAGGTATTACTGTATGGGTTATTTTGAGATCTAAAGTTATTATTACCCATATAGTTGACTTGTTCTTCTTCAGTTGTAGGATTGAAGGATTGGTATTCTGTTTGCACACCTCCTCCGCTTGAGTCACACCTCATTACTGGATGTACCTGTATAGAACCAAGAAAACTATCAATCTTTTTATTGAGAAGTTCTACCTGATTTGACCGCATAGTAACTGAGTCAATGTTATAAACGCCGGCTATTTTTGTTAGCTTTGTCCTCATAACTTTCCACTGATAGTTATTCAGTGACATCTCCTCTATAAATTCATAGGCACCTTCCGGTGTTTTATTGTTGATGGTTCCGCCAGCGGCTGCGTCAATCATTTGTCTTGTCGAGGGATTCACACCATTGTAGAACATTTGAACTTGCAGCCAAAGTAGTAACCCATGGTGAGGGCACCTTCTCAGTAAGTCTTTGTATCTCTCCCATGCATCGTAAAGTGTTTCTAAATCTAACTGCACAAAAGAAGAGATGTCATTATGTAATTTAGCCGTTTTAGCTGGCAGAAAATATTTTAGTAAAAATTTCCCGGTCATTTGTTCCCAAGTAGTGATAGACCCTCGTGGTAACGAGTTCAACCACTGTTTAGCTTTGTTTCTCAGTGAAAAGGGAAATAACCGAAGATGAATAGCATCATCAGAAACACCATTGATTTTGAATGTATCACAAAATTCAAGAAAATTCACCAAGTGCGTGTTGGGATCCTCATCCTGCAAACCATCAAACTGAACAAACCGCTGTATCATCTTAATTGTGTTAGGCTTTAGTTCGAAATTATTCGCAGCAATAGCAGGTCTAACTATACTAGACTCAGCTCCTGTTCAAGAAGGTTTAGCATAGTCATACATAGAACGTGGAGCAGGATTTTGATTAGCTGCAATTGTAAGAGGCAGCTGATCGCCTGGATTTTTGGCCATCTTTTTGGTTGGGGTTTGAGTATCGTCTTCTTGCTCGTTCTCCGTGTATCATAAACTACGCCTTATTTCTCTTTGATTTTTGCAAATTGTACGATCGATTTCTTCGTCAAAAAGTAATGGTCCTGATGGGTTTTTTCTAGTCATAAACTATAAAAACCTGCCAAGAGAGAGAAAAAGTAAATTAATAAATAATACAATAAAATAAAATTGCAAGAAAAATAAATGCCTAAAGTAATAAAAATTTAGTGCTCCTAATATTTCAGTTCCCCGGCAACGGCGCCAAAAACTTGATCGCGTGATTCGTAACAAGTAATAAATATTTATAATGAAGATCAAACCTAGACTAACTATTATCACGACGAAAAGACAAGCGCACTTATTGAACAATAGTATAGTAATGGCAAGACCGGGATATCGTACCCAAGGGAACCAAAAGTACTAGTAATAACTATCTTTTTATTATCTAACCTAGAAATAAAAGGGTTTGTTTATTAAACTAATTATCTAAACTAATTAACTAATTTAATTAAAGCAAAGAGAAAATTTGAAAAAGACTTGAAGAAAAGCAATTGATAAAGACGACACCCAAGGAGGAATCCACCTAGATTTCACTTGTTATCTGACTCTGAACCGGACGATTTATTCACTTGACTTGTTCTATAGAGATCCTTAAGTTAAGTTATTATCCCTATTCAAGACTAATAACATCTAATCCCTAGATTGAATAACCATGACTTTTCTCTAATTAACACTCTAGGGTTGCATTAACTCGATCTATGGATCCCCTTATTAGGTTTCACCCTAATTTGGTAAAATCTCATAACCCTATTTCTAGGCATTCAATCAACTCTGCTTAATTATGCCAAATCTACTCTTAGGCAGGGTATATTCCTCCTCTGCATAAGCACATCAAATCATGAATTAATACCCGAAATATTAACTCAAGCATTAAGAACACATAATTAAGAACAAATCAAGTATTTATCATACAGTTCAGATAATAATAACAAGATCCATCATAGGTTTTATCCCCCTTAGGTATCTAAGGGGTTTAGTTCATAATATAATAAGAGTACATCTTAAAAGTATGAAAATAACAAAACATAAAGAAAACTCTAAAACCCCTGAAGGAATTCTAAGAGAGATCTCCAGCCTCGGAGTAGCTCCGGCTTTTGAGATGGATCGTCTGGCTTCCTTCAAGTAATTCCCAGCGTGTGGTTCTGTATTCCAGAAAAGTTCTAGAAAGAGCGGCCTCCTTCTGGGTCACACTTAGGGTGTTTATATAGGCTTTGGATTGGCTTTCTTCCTACCTAAATACCCTTTTCCGTGTAAAATACAACTCTTTGAAAAAGGGACACGCTCGTGTGCCACGGCCGTGTGACGTGATTACCAGGCTGTGTTCGATCCGTTAAATTGTACACGGCCGTGTGGGCTCAATAGCCAAGCCGTGTGAATCATGAAAACCTTGGTCGACACCCCCAAAGGCCACGGGCATATGAGATGGTCGTGTGGCAAGGCTTAGGCCATGTCATCTTCTCAATTTGGTCCATTTTGTCCCTTTTTAGCTCGTTTTTGGCTCCTTTTGACTCTTGGTGCTCTCCTGAGTACCAAACATGAAATAACCGGATTAAGAGCACCAAAATCCACAAATCTAGTAATAAACATCCATAACTATGCTAAGTATTTGGGGTATAGATATGTATAATTTGACGTTTATCAATGCCATACTCAAAATGATAAGGCTAGCTATACCCAAATGTTCGATTGATAGTGTGATCGAGTTTTAAATGTTCTCCGATCCCCGAGTTAGCTTGGCGAAACTATAAGAAAGGAAAAGGAAAGGGGGTAAGCATAAAGCTTAGTAAGTTCACATGCAAATAAAATGCAACTTAACAAACATAAATCATGCATTTAACACAACGAACATA
Source organism: Gossypium arboreum (assembly GCF_025698485.1). NCBI lineage: Eukaryota > Viridiplantae > Streptophyta > Magnoliopsida > Malvales > Malvaceae > Gossypium > Gossypium arboreum. Next base: position 32,767,050 of record NC_069077.1, read on the forward strand.
GCCTTGCATTTTATCAAATCTCTTGAACTTATTTCTCATATATATATACATGTTCTTACCACAAACTCATCATATTTCATGCCATTGACATGAGTTCGATGTACATACCTGTGCCACTTGCACATAATAACTTACTTTCTTGTCTTAATGCAGTCATTAAGATTGCTCATTGAACTTCTCTTGAATTACCCGCTGAACACTTGGAATACTATCGGACACATCAGAAACTTGCACCTAAATGCCTCGTATGGAGCCAATGCTACTCCATATCTTAGATCACATGTTGCTCACTTACGAGCTACTCACGGGACTACTCATACAGGCTATCAGGTATCTGCAACACATGTCAGACTACCTCGCCATTAATAGCATATACGAGACCAATACCCGGACGCCAAAACATGTGCCATACATATCACAAACTCAGACCACAACTCAATGAGTTCGGATGTCACATATATCATAAACTCAAACACAACTCAATGAGTTCAAATTACATAATTCCTAGTGACATGTCACTTGTATCCTAAATATTCCTAAAGTTCAAACGGGTTTCTTCGATACGATATTTCTGTAGAACTTCCTCGTAACATCGATTTCAATGCTCATAGCACCAAATTACATATTGATGAAGAAATCAAAGCATAATTCATGATACAATTTAGGCAATAAACACATGATACAACATCACATTAAATATGTATGTACTTACCATACATGCAATATTAAAGCATTTAAAGTATGGTATATGTTGCATTATTTGCAAATGAACTTACCTCGGTACAAAAATGATAGAAACGAGCCTAATCCTCGTAAACCTTATTTTTCCTCTGATCAATACTCGAATCACGTTTTTCTTGATCTATAATGCCAAATTTAACTTTCTCAATACACACATTACTCATATAGACTCATAACATATACTTTGGTAAAATTAGCTTTTTACCCCTAACTTTTCACTTATTTACACTTTAGTCCTTAGGCTCATAAAATGAAATGCATGCAATTTCATGGTTATCCAAGTCTAGCCAATTCATATTCTATCTCATATCATCACATATTTTTCTTTATTTCACCTTTCTACTACTCATTTTTACATCTTTTACAAACAAGTCCTTTTTAGGTGTTTTCACTAAAAATCACTTAGCAAAAGATGTTTATCACACATCAAACATCAAAATACAACCATGTTACACATAATTCAAATTTCATGGATGAAATGTAGCTCAAAATAATGGTAGGAGTTCAAGGACTTTAAAAATGCAAAGAACATAAAAAACGGGGCTAGGGAGCACTTATAATCAATCTTGAAAAGTTGAAAACCCTAGCTATGAACCCTTGTAAAACTCGGATATGGCTTGAAGATGGACAAGATTTTCAGTTCATTTTCCCTTTTATCCTTTTATTTACCAAATGACAAAAATGCCCTTAAGGCCTTTTTTTTCAAAATTTTCTTATTCATGCCCATTTTTGTCTAAATTTTTAGAATTTAGTCTAATTGTTATTTTAGGAGCTCTAATTAATAATCCAATGAAATTTCATGCTTAAAGCTTCTAGAACACAAGTTTTGCAACTTATTCAATTTAGTCCCTAAAGTCAAATTGGACATCTTAGGCATAGAATTTATTCATGAAAATTTCACACAAGCATGCAATCATATCATGGACCATCAAATAATCATAAAATAATCATTTTTATTTCGGATTTGTAGGTCTCAAAGATTTTTAGGTCTCGAAACCACTATTTCGATTAGACCCTAATTCGGGATGTTACAGTTTGGTCTTTCATGACAAGTATCTCGATCATTGGAAATTTCATTTCCTTCAATGACAACCATCAGTGATGAAGAATCAATTCACGAATAGGAATAATGACCTTGTTTTGAGTTATAAGACATACCTAAAAATTAAAACTTAAATCATTATTAATGGATAACTACAAATCTAATAAACAAGCTATATACAAGGAATAATACACATAGGCTAAACAAGCAATCTCATAAAGCTAAATTTGAATATAATAATAGAAAAATAATAGTTACAAAATTATAATTCCAACTTGAAAGGTCTCAATATTAATTTATACTATAGTAAATTGACTAAACAAGATAAAAGATAATGGTGTACCACAAATAAAGTTCTAAAAATGTCTCCCCAGAACTCTTTGCGACCTCCCCAAACATAAATTTTTGAGAGACTGTTAGAAATAGTCGAATCTTAGGAGGATATGCATATTGCTAACATATGAAACAAAAAAGGAAAAGAAAACTATTTTGCATACTGTTCGGAAATAAAAATCAAGTATTTGTGATGATTGATGAAGTTGAACGATGAAATCTATAAGAGATGCAACAAATTCTAGAGTTGAAGATGAAATTAAGTTGAATCAATCTTGACTTCTCACTTTCTTATCTTTGGCCGAGAGAGAAAGTAAAGTAAAAAGGAAAAAGATTCATACAAAATTAAAAAAAAAAAATCAAAATGCACCGTGCCAAAAGATATAGGAAAAAGAAAGAGTACTTTAATTTTAATTTTTAGTCATAAAGAAAGAAAGTGTATGACAGCTAAGGCTTTTTTAAATTATATTTTTAGTTTTTCTTTCATTACTTTTAAGTTTTATATTATTGTTTATTTCAATAGAATAAAACATTTAGAGCACACTACCCATAACTTGTTTTGTCAAATTATCAATAGTGATTGCAAATATAATATATATTTCCTAGATTAATGAGTTGAAATTTAAATATAGAAATAGAGAGATATTATTTTAATATTTTATAATAAAATATCATTAATAAATAATTCATAAAATAGCTCATAAATGAGCTTACTCATGAACATAAACGAATCAAACACACCTCTGTTCGTGTTTAGTCATTTATTAAACGAACATAAAAATTTTGTTCATACTTGTTTATATAGCTTAATAAACAAACATAAATGAACATTATACGAATGGTTCATGAACAGTTCATCGAACGTTCTGTTCATCTACACCTCTACACAATGATTATGCATAAAGAAGGGAGTTCGCCGATTGAACCTTCCTTTAGTGCAAACTCTCAAAGTATCAACAAAGTGAATGGTTGCTAGTCTCTTGAACCATCACTCTAAAAGTCAATATCGAAAAAATTTCACACATAACTGTAAAGTATTAGACTAAGAGTTTATATCTTTTAACACCGTTATTGCCTTGTGCTCATCCCATTTCATGAACATGTACGAGAGAAAACCATAAAGAAATCTCGTTGAAGCAGCATCACTTCATGTCCATATAGGTGGATTTCATGACAATTAATGTCCATTCATTAAGAGTAAAACTCATCGTCGTAAAACATAAATACTAAATTCTAGTTCTTAGTGCATGTTGTCATTCAATAATTTATTATTACCCTTTGAACCTCGAAACTAATTTTTAGCTAAAACAATGTAGGGTTTCCATTATCAATGACGCGATTAGAATTATTATAATCCCATTTTAGTGGTCGCACTCTTACCAAATCCCTTGGCAAACCTTTTGTTAATGGATCTGCTAAAATGTCAATTGACTAAACATATGTAATAGTTATCACATTGTCCCTAATCAATTGTCTCACATACTCATGTCTCAAAAGTATATGTCTAGACTTTCCATTGTACACCTTATTGTACGCTAGATACATGGTGGATTCACTATCACAAGATACGGAAATGGTGAACCTACATTGTGGCCACAACTTTATATCTAGCAAGAGATCTCTTAGTCATTTTTCTTCCTTGTCAGTAGCCACCAAGGCTATAAATTTAGCCTCCATAGTTGAATGCGAGATGAAAGTTTATTTCTTGGAGGCCCAACTAGTGGCTCCACTTCTGATCATAAAAATCCATCTCGATGTTGACTTATTGTAACTTAAACTTGTAATCCAACTTGCATCCAAGTAACTTTCTAGTACCGCGGGATAATCACTATAGAATAATCCCAATTTTTTTTCTTATGATAACCAAAAATCCTACAAATTTCTTTCTAATGATCTGTACTAGGACAATTTGTAAATCTCATCAATTTGCACACAACAAATGTGATATCGTGTCTAGTGCAATGCATTGTATACAATAAACTTCCAATTGCATTGACGTACACAAGTTGCGCTATAGCCCTACCATTATTCTCATTTAACTTGAAGCTCGAATCGTATAGAGTGTTTGAGTCCTTGATATTCAAGTGTTTGAAGTTTTCCAGTACTCTCTCGATATAATGAGATTGGCTCAGTGCAAAGCCCCTTTCATGCTTTTGCACCGTTATACTTAGTATTTTATCTACCTCGTTGAAATCCTCCATCTTAAAATTTGGGGCTAGATACTCTTTGGTCTCGTGAATATCTTCCATGTTCGTCCCAAAAATCAACAAATCGTCTACATAGAGACAAATAATTGCACTGTACCTATCGGTGAATTTAGTGTTAATACAATAATCTGCACCATTATTTAAAAATCATATGAAAAGATAACTGAGTCAAATTTCTCATGCCACTGTTTAGGTGCTTATTTTAAACCATATAATGACTTTAACAACTTACACACCTTATGTTCATTCCTAGGAAACACAAAGCCTTTTGGTTTCTCCATGTAGACTTCTTTTTTGAGATCACCATTCAAAAAAGTCATTTTAACATTCATTTGATGTACATGTAATTTATGGATAGATACAAGTGCCATAAGAATTCAAATGGAAGTCATCACTGTAACACTCCTAACCCGTATCCTCGTCAGAATAGGGTCATAAGACATTACAGAATGATAACACAATTCCGAACAGTTATATATATATATATATACATGAATAAATTCCGAAGATCGGTCAAATTTATTTCATAAACTAACACAACTCTTAAATTTTGAAAACATTTCACATCTCATGTTTATGCAGTTATATCACTTATAAGCAATAAAATATAATATATCATCGAAAATATTTAGCTTATGCCTATATAATAAGGATAAAATATAAACTCTAATGAACATCTAATTAATATAATGCATAAGTATATATACATTGGCTATTAAATTAATACTTAAAAAAATCAAATATCGGTATATTATACAAATTACTATCTTTATAAATATATACAAGTAACTAACAAAATTATTACATAGTATCTATGAAGAACAACCACATGAGTCACATTTTTATATTTTTTAATAGTCCAATATTTATACATGCTATAATCATATAATGGCTCATTCATAAAACTAATCTCTATGACTTTATTGAATGTTACGTCATGGTGATCGAATATAATTACAACAAAGTACCTGTTTATAATATCTATCAATCAATATAAATTATACTCGATTTAACATTCATCTCAACTCTATCATTTATCTTGCAAGTATTTAATTTAAATAATATATATCAAACCATCTCAATTATCATGCCTATTTTCTCCAACACTAAAGGAAATTAATTTATGCATTTCCACTACCGTACAACCAGGACATGTAGACCAACGTTCATTCAATTACAAAAATATATACTATATCCAAATCAACTAATATGTCAATGAACAGGAACATGTCTTGTACCTTGATTGATATGTCACAAACCTGGATGTATGCATAAGCAATACACGAAGCACCAACAAATTCCCAAACACACATCACATGGAACTGGTCAAATACTTTATTCGCCAACATTATACTCATATATAACCTTAGTCAAACTAAGCACAAATATTTTTAGTAGTCATTATCCACTTCAAGCATATATGTTATTTACCACAACTACCATGTAAATACAGAACGTAGCATTATAACTAAGGTATACTTAAATATTAAGAAAAATATATAAATGCAAACATTAAATTAAGCCATTTTCGCATGGCTTTTATACAACCATATTTCCAAAATAACCAACTACAAAACCAGCCTATACATGCCATAATTCGAGTTTAGCTTATTAGGTACCAAAGTAGTAGATAGTGTGATGAACTTGGCTGACAGTCCCTGAGCTAATAGCTTGAATTCAAAATCTATAAAATGAAAACACATATAAGACATAAAGTAAGCTATTGAAGCTTAGTAAATTATAAGCAAAAAAATAACTCATTAATATTGTCCATTTTTTTTTCTAACTAACATTTAACATTATCATTACCATACTTGATCTTGAATTACATTTTCATATTTAAAACACTTTTATCAACAATTTCCTATTTAAGCCGAATATTCACAAGGCTATTTAACATATTTTTTATCCACTTCCAAACAATTAATCTTAATAAACTATGCATCCAATTACCCACATATTTAAACGTAAGAATCAAAAATAACATCACTTATAAGAATCAGATATAAAGCCGAATATACTAAATCATAAGTGCACATACCTAAGAAACATTTCTATAGTACACGATTTATACATTCACAAGTCAAATACATATACCACATACACATATATTCTTTATTTGCACTGCACAATATTTACAACAAATATTCTTAATATTTACTTACCTTATCTCATGTAAATATCAAATCTTAATATTTACTTACCTTATCTCATGTAAATATCAAATAAATTCTTACCTGAGATTTAACTTGTTTTACATATCCGATCACAATTTACCTTTGCCTGATGAACCATTTAGAATTGGAGAGGGCACTCAGATAATTACACAAGTCGTACACTGCCAACGTTCCAGACGTGGTCTTACATGTAGCCACATATCGATGCCACTGTCCCAAACAGGGTCTTACTCATAAACACGAATCGGAACCACATATCGATGCCATGGTCTTACTCGCACACATATATCGGAATCCTTTGTCATGACATATGTATCCTAACTATTCTTAAGGTTCATACGGGCTTTTGGACTTCGTATCTCGGTCGAATTGAACTAAAAAGTGTGGTAGCCACATTTATACATATTCGGCCATAGCACAATTAAATTCTAACATTCCATAACAGCATATAATTATAACATTAATCTACTAATAAACACGTCTATTTGCTTATAAACTTACCTCAGATGATACAAAACGGAATCGGGCGATTAGTCGACAACTTTCGTTTTTCCCCGATCCAAATCCAATTTCTTTAGTTCTTGATCTAAAAATATTCAAATTAAGCTCATTCAAACATATTTTCATTCAATTTAGTCCAAAAACACATAAATAGGCAAATTACCATTTTACCCCTAACATTTATAATTTTTACAATTAGTCCCTATTGCACAAAACACAAAATACACAAAATTTCCAATTACCCATGTTTAGCCGAGTCTTACCCATTACCATACGAGTCCATATATTTCATTAATTTCACATTTCAGTCCCTCAAATTATTATTTTTGCAATTAAGTCCTAATTACTCAAAATTATCAAAAATTCCAATACAAAATATGTTAAGCTAAAACATATCTTTCATTTCATATATTTCATTAATTTCACATTTTAGACCCTCAAATTATTATTTTTGCAATTAAGTCCTTATTACTCAAAATTATCAAAAATTCCAATACAAAATATGTTAAGCTAAAACATATCTTTCATTTTTCATCATCAAACCACAAAAATCACAAGCTATCAACAATGGCGCAACTCAAAATATTCATCAAAATAAAAAAATTTAAGCATGGGTTTTGTAGTACTCGAAACGATATCAAAAACGTAAAAATTATCAATAACCGAGCTGAACACTTACCTTAATCTAGCTTGAATAAGGCCGAACCCTACTTTGTTTTCTTTCTTTTTTCTTTTTTTTAGTTTCGGTGCAAGGATGAAGAAATAACATGGATATGGCTTTTTATTTTATAATGTAATAACATACATTAACTTATTATTATGTTACCTTTTTTTTTCTTTCTTTTTAACTTTAGTTAGTATATTATAAAATCATCCACTATCGTCCAACATCATATATATAATGGGATAATTTTACCATAAATACCCCCACTTGGAAAGCCATTAACAAATAATCCCTTTACAAAATAAACTACCCACTTTTCAATTTACGCGATTAAGTCCTTTTATTTAATCGGACACCTAAACGACAAAATTAAATCACGAAAATTTCACAGATATAAATTCACACAAAATAAACATAGAAAATAATTTTTAAATATTTTTATGACAAGGATTCGTGGTCCCGAAACCACCGTTTCGATTAGGGTCTAAATCGGGCTGTTACAACTCTCCCCCCCTTAGGGATTTTCATCCCTGAAAATCTTACCAGTGAATAGGTTTGGATAACGTTCTTTCATTGTATCTTCTGGCTCCCATGTTGCTTCCTCAACTCATACTTATGCCATAATACTTTAACTAACGAGATCGAGATCTTTTTATTCCGTAACTTTTTAGTCTCACGAGTCAAAATACGAATCGATTCTTCTTCGTAGGTCATATTAGGCTGAATTTCAATCTCAGACGGACTGATCACATGAGAAGGATCAGATCGATACCTCCGAAGCATTGAAACGTGGAATACAGTGTGGATCTTTTCTAACTTAGGTGGCAACATTAATCTGTAAGCAACTAGTCCAATACGCTCTATTACCTCATACGACCCAATAAATCTCGGACTCAATTTGCCTTTACGACCGGATTTGAGTATTTTCTTCCACGGTGAGACTTTCAAGAAAACTTTATCTCCAATTTGAAACTCTATATCTTTATGTTTCAAGTCCGCGTAATATTTCTAACGATCTGACGCTACTTTCAAACTTTCACGGATCACTTTCACTTTCTGTTCAGTTTCTCTAATCAAGTCAACCCCGTATATCTTATTTGCACTGAGCTTAGTCCAGTACAATGGCGTACAACATTTTCGACCATACAAAGCTTCATAAGGTGCCATTTTGATACTCGATTGATAGCTCTTATTGTACGCAAATTCAATCAGAGGCAAGTATCGTTCCCACGTACTTTCGAACTCGAGAATGCAACATCTCAACATATCCTCAAGTATCTGTATGATTCGTTCAGATTGGCCATCTGTTTGCGGATGGAAAGCAGTAATGAAATGTAATTTTGTACCTAGTGCATCTTGCAATTTCTTCCAAAACCGCGATGTAAATCTCGGATCTCTATCTGGAACAATAGTTATAGGCACACCATGTAGTCTCACAATCTAAGAAACATACAATTCAGCCAGCTTATCAAGTGAGTAGTCTGTACGTATCAGGACAAAATGAGCCGATTTGGTCAATCTATCAACAACAACCCAGATTGTATCTTTCTTGCTCGGTGTCAACAGTAAACCAGATACAAAATCCATCCTAACTCTATCCCATTTCCACTCAGGTATCATGATCGGCTGAAGTAACCCTGAAGGTACCTGATGCTTGGCTTTAACTTGTTGACAGACTAAACATCTTGCAACAAAGTCAGAGATGTCTCGTTTCATGCTAGGCCACCAATAGAGTTGTTTCAGATTATTATACATCTTTGTACTACCTGGGTGAACAGATAACTGACTGCTTTGAGCTTCATTCAAAATCACCTGAATCAGTTCTGAATTCCTAGGGATGCATATTCGGTCTCTAAACCTCAAATACTCATCAGCATCAACTCTGAACTCTAAATCAGCATCCGTCACCCACTGAGCTCGCTTCACAACCAATTCATTATCAACTTTCTGGGTATTACATATTTTTTGAACAAACAACGGTCTAGCTTTCAATTCAGCCACTATCGAACCATCATCAGACATAGCCAAATGCGTATTCATTGCACGCAAAGCAAACAGTGATTTTCGGCTTAAAGCATCAGCAACAACATTAGCCTTTCCCGGGTGATAGTCAATCACAAGCTCATAGTCTTTTAGCAGTTCTAATAATCACAAGCTTATAGTCTTTTAGCAGTTCTAACCATCGGCGTTGTCTCAAATTCAGATCTTTTTGAGTCATCAAGTATTTCAGGCTTTTATGATCAGAATAAACATGACATTTCTCACCAAACAGATAGTGACGCCAAATTTTCAACGCAAACACAATGGCTGCCAATTCCAAGTCGTGTGTCGGATAATTCTTTTCATGTGGCCTTAACTGTCTCGAGGCATAAGCTATCACTCTGCCTTCCTGCATCAGAACACAACCCAAACCATTTAACGATGCATCACTATAAATAACAAATTCTTTACCCAATTCCGGCTAAACTAGCATTGGAGCTTCTGTCAAAAGGGCTTTCAACTGATCGAAGCTTTTCTGGCACTTCTTTGACCACTCGAACTTAACATATTTTCGCAATAGCTTTGTCATCGGTGCTGCAATCATAGAGAAACCTTTCACGAATCGTCTATAATAACCAGTAAGTCCCAAAAAGCTTCGGACTTCAGAAACATTCTTCGGAGGTTTCCAATCCAGTATAGCTGAAATTTTGCTCGGATCAACCCGAATACCCGATGTTGATACTACATGACCCAGAAAACTGACTTCACTTAACTAGAACTCGCATTTACTGAATTTTGCATACAACTGCTTATCTCGCAAGGTCTGCAACACAAGTCTCAGATGTTCGGCATGTTCAGCTTCATCACAAGAGTAGATTAAAATGTCATCTATAAATACAACCAAAAACTGGTCCAGATACGGTCTGAAGATCCGATTCATCGAATCCATGAAAACAACAGGTGCATTAGTGAGTCCGAAAGGCATAACCAAAAATTCATAGTGTTCGTACCTCGTTCTGAAAGCAGTCCTCGGTACATAAGAATCTTTAACTCGCAACTGATAGTAGCCTGATCTCAAATCTATCTTCAAAAATACTGTGGCCTCTTTCAGTTGGTCAAACAGATCATCAATCCATGGCAACGGATACTTATTCTTTATAGTCACCTTATTAAGCTGTCTGTAATCGATGCACATTCTCATAGTTCCATCTTTCTTTTTCACAAACAACACAGGTGCACCCTACGGAGAGAAACTCAGTCGCGCGAAACCTCTATCTGCCAATTCTTATAATTGAGCTTTCAATTCTTTTAATTCTGTAGGTGCCATTCTGTACGGAGCTATGGATACCAGAGTCGTCCCAGGCATTAACTCAATACCAAACTCTACTTCCCGAATAGGCGGCAAACCCAGTAATTCTTCTGGAAACACCTCACATACAACAAGTACTGATTCAATGTTTCTTTCAGCCGCTTTATTGTCGAGTACATATGCAAAATAAGCTTCACACCCTTTTCTCACATATTTTTGAGCTAACATTGAAGAAATCATTGCTGGTAACCCATACAAATCACTAGATTCAATCCGGATAATTTCATCCTTCTGGCTCCGTAGATCAATGGTCTTCCTTTTGTAGTTCACAACAGCATCAGGTAAAGTCAGCCAATCCATACCCAGAATTATATCAAACTAATCAAATGGCAGAAACATCAAATCAGCCAGAAAGCACAGATCTCGAACCATCAAGGTACAATTCTTACACACTTTATCAACCATAACAAACCGGTCCAAGGGGTTTGACACTCCAATCACAAACTCAGTAGACTCAACAAGCAAAGTCTTGCTGAATACTAATGTCTCACATACATATGAATGAGTAGAACCAAGATCAATCAATGCAATTACATTAGTATCATAAAGACTAAATGTACCAGTAATAACATCTGAGGATGAAGCCTCCTCTCGTGCACGTATAGCATAAGATCTGGCAGGTGCACGAGCCTCAGATCTGATTGCCGCATCTTTAGTCCCTCTCTGACTGCCACTCGTATTACCAACATTTCTGGGTTGTGACAGCCTAATATGACCCTAGTCGGAAAGTGGCTTCGGGACCACAAAACCAAGTCATAAAAATAATTAATTGTTATATTCTATGCTTATTATGTGTGTACATGCATATGTGGAAGTTTCATTCCCTAATTTTGCCAATTGCATGAGAAATTATTAAATAGGGATCAATATGAGACATAGTGAAATATGATAGGCTAATTTTAAATGGTTCATTAATGCATGTTAACATAAGGGTGGACTTGCATGTCAAATTGCCCAATTCTTTTATAGTGGTGGCCATGGTGAGCATTTAGGCATATTATGGGCATTTTATAATAATTTTAAATTTCAACTAAAGAAATGATGGGAATAAAGGAAATAAACTAAGGAGAAGTGGGAGGAAAAACCAAAGTGTTCATCCTCACTTCTCCATTGTCAAACTAGAAGAAAGAAAGAAGAAAAACTTTGGTTGAAATTGCTAAGGTGTTTTGATACAAGAAGGTATGTTTTATGCCACTCTTGAAAATGCATGCATAATTTGGAGGATTGGTTCAAATTTTCCTTGAATCTTGGATTGAAACTAGGTTGTTTAGGTGAGTTAAATTTCGGCCATGGATGTTGTCTTTCTTAGTTAGTGTTTTGATGTTGTTGTGATGAAAGCATGAAGATGAGTGAGTTCGAATGTTTAATAAAAGGAGATTTTTGTGTCATTGAGTTCTTGTTGTTATGTGTGTATGTGCATAAGTATTCGGCCATGCTATAGAATTCATGTTGCAAAATGATTAATGCTTAATGTGATATATAATAGTACTTGTGAATGAGCTTGAGAGTATCTAAATTATTAGTTGGAGGTGCCGAATGTGGTCTTGGATGAATTTTAAAGAACAAAGAAATTTTGGGTGACTAGAGGTCAAGGACATTCGGCCAAAGGCTTGTGTGCTAGCAAAGTCGGCCTAGATGTGGTAAATGTTAAGTGTTAAATGCAATGGGAATGCTAGATTAATGTTGCACATTCGGCTATAGTTAGGCATGTTGATGATCTTATTTAGACAATTAGACATAAAAGGGTGGTAATGAGGTTGAAAATTGTTGAATGGCTAGTTGGGTAATGAATGAAGCATTCGCCATATGGGGTAAAATGGGTCAAATGTTCATGAGATAAAATTTTGTGATTAGATGAATTATAGGTGATAGTATAGATATACATATTCGGCCATCACTTGGGAGCTTATGTGATGTTGAGTTTAAAATTAGCAAAGGTGATTGCCGAATGCCCAAGTATGCATATGCATGTGTGATCGAATTATTGATAGTATGGTGATTGCATAAGGTTATTAGCCGAATAGCTCAAAAGCATAAGGTAGAAAGATATAAATTTGCCATGTGTCTCCTATGCTATGAAATCATTAATATTTTGATATAAATATTTAGCAAGACGGTTAAACTAGTTAATTTATTGATTAAGCTCAAGAAGTTAGAGGAGGCGAATCAAGCAAAAGCAAAGGGAAGAACATCGAGTAGCCCAGTTGGAACCGTTTTACCTAACACAAGGTAAGTCATTAAGCACATGTTTGATGTCGATTTAAATGAGCATGATATTTATGCGATTACGTTCAATAAAACGAAATGTATATAAAAATGTATGTGTATGGAATGGTGACATTGTTGAATGTAAAAAGGTAGTGAATGTGTAGAGTGTTTGGTTTCGGCACTAAGTGTGCGGGCAATAAGTGTGCATGGTGACAAGATTGGCACTAAGTGTGCAAGCTTGAAATGTATGGCACTAAGTGTGCGAGCTTAAATCACATGGCACTAAGTGTGCGTGATCGATTATTAAGTACTATGTGTGCGAACTCAATACATATCTTCGATCGATTATTTTATATGGAGGGTGTGACTTTATCGAGTTGATCATGGACAGCGGAAAGAGTAAGTACCTTGAGCTCATGGTGGATAGGCGCTATGTTCATGCTCGGGGTTGAGCTTGGTAAGTTTTAAATCTATGTGATGATTACAATTGCAGTCACGTAAATAAGGTATCGTGGAATAGATGAAAGTTCATTTGTTTGCATGATTGTTGCGGAAATGAGATGATGTATGGAAATGTCTCAATTACCTTATTGAATAGTATATGAAATGTCATTAGGTGAATTGGTATGAGATTGAACCGAAAGGTCCAAGGAACTATGGTATAGTTCGGTATGGATGGAGTACTTAGCCTCGTTTCATTGTTTCATTTTGTGATAATTTTGTTAATGGATGGTTGTGGAATGCTTATGACTTACTGAGTTATATACTCATTCGGTATTTGCTTGTCACCTATTTTAGGTTTCTTGGACTCACCTGTTTTTGCGTGCTCGGGACCGTCATCGAAGTCATCACACCGGCTAGCAATCTTTTGGTATTGTCTTCTTAGTTGATCTAGGAGAACATTTGGCATGTATAGGCTCTTTTGTTTTGTTGAACTTTGGGTTGTAAACTTTTAGCCATGCGAAAATGGCCCATATGGTCGGTTGAATTTGGTTCCAAAACACTTATTCACGAGTCTTAGAAATTTTAATTTTGATAAGGTGGTCATAATTTGTGATATGTATGATGAATTATTAGTTAGGTCATGGAAGAATTATGAAATAGGCATTGTTTGCTTTAGTAATGATGTCTTGACAAAGAGAGTGATGTGAGATTGAAAATCACTAAAAATAGTAGAAGTGGAATTAAATAGTGAATAAATTAAGTAATTGAACCTTGATGAATCTACTTTCATATGGAAGAAACAAAACAGTCACATGAGCCGGATTTTAAGAGATATCCATGTTTTCGCGAAACGGGGCCAGAACGGTTTCTGGATCCCCTGTTCCGACTTTGAAAATTCACTATAAATTAACCAGAGATAATTAGAAGTTATGCTCTATATGTAAAGATTTCTTTGTGAGTCTAGTTTCTTTAGAAATAAACGGTATAAGTGTTGGAGCCCTGTACAGGAAGATATCCAAGTCGTAATGCGCAAAGGTCAGTGTAGTCGAACCCTGAAACAGGGGAAACTTTAACTAATAAACTGTACTAATTGGCTCGACCAAAAATTCTAGAAAAAATGTGTAGATGTAATTATGAGTCTAGTTTCAGGAAAAATTTAAGGAACTGGTTTTCGAGTTCTGGAACTCGAGATATGATTTTTAAGGTGACAGTGACGCAGTTAGCTAGCCTGCCTAGAACAGAAAAAAAAATTAATAAATAAAGGGGGAAATAAGTGAAGTAAGCCCGGTAACACCTTGTGTTCAACTCCGGTAACGGTCACGGGTTCGGGGTGTTACATGGGTGGTCTACCTCGAGCTGCAATGTTACCCGATCTTGTATTCTGCACTGGATTTTCCTCGGCTAACATTGGGCAATCTCGAATATAATGATCCGTCGATCTGCATTTAAAACAGGCCCGATCATGTAACCTGCAACTGCCGGGATGTTGTTTACCACAGTGCTTACACTTGGGTTGATTTGATCTGACATTACCCACACTCGCTACTGAGGTACTAGTGGTCTATTCTGATCCCGCCTGGAGTAACCTGAAGTGGCTTTAGAACGGGTAAAATCATCTCGAAACTTTTTTGATGCCGACTGGAATGACATACTGGATGTTCTTTTGCGTGCATCTCTAGCTTCAAAGTCAGCTTTCCTTTTCTCTTTCCCGAGCTCTTCAGCTTTGCAAGCTCGCTCAATTAGTACCACAAACTCTTTTATCCCAAGTATGCCAACTAACAATTTGATATCTTCATTCAGCCTATCTTCAAATCTTTTTCACATTATGGCTTCAGTAGAAACACACTCTCGAGCATACCGACTAAGTCTCACGAACTTCCGTTTGTATTCCGTCACTGTCATCCTACCCTTTTTCAGCTCCAGAAATTCTTTACGCTTCTGGTCAATAAATCTCTGACTGATATATTTCTTACGGAACTCAGTCTGAAAGAATTCCCAAGTCACCTGCTCTCTCGGAACTACTGATACTAGGGTGTTCCACCAGTGGTATGCTGTGTCTCGAAGTAGGGATATAGCACATTTTAAACATTCATCTAGAGTGCAAGATAACTCATCAAACACACGGATGGTATTATCAAGCCAGAACTCAGCCCGCTCAGCGTCATCAGCATCAGTGGCTTTAAACTCTTCAGCTCCATGTTTTCTGATTTTATTAACAGGTGGTCTATTCATTTGCAATGGATCACTTACTTGAGGTACAGCAGGCACGGAAGATGGATTAGTCGAGGGTGGAGGTTGTTGTGCAGCCGGGTTAGTCCGGATATATTGAGTGAACCAGTCATTCATCATTTGATAGAAGGCTTGTTTAGCCTCACCTTCTGGATTACTCGAAGTCGATCGAGAATCAGCTTACACTATCCCTTGCGTGGGAGCAAGCGCTACACTCTCGACATCATCAGCTACAGCTCTATCGGGATCTATTTACTATATGGAAACGCATTTCAAATGTCAGAAGTCATCACACTATCACAATATATAATTATGCTATGTATAGCTAATCTCACACACGCTACGTAGTCCTAGAACCGACTAAACCGTAGCTCTGATACCAATAAAATGTAACATTCCTAACCTGTATCCTCGTCGAAATAGAGTCATAAGACATTACAGAATGATAACATAATTCCGAACAGTTATATATATACATGAATAAATTCCGAAGATAGGTCAAATTTATTTCATAAACTAACACAACTCTTAAAATTTGAAAACATTTCACATCTCATATTTATGCGTTATATCACTTATAAGCAATAAAGTATAATATATCATCGAAAATATTTAGCTTATGCCGATATAACAAGGATAAAATATAAACTCTAACGAACATCTAATTAATATAATGCATGAGTATATATATATATATATATTGGCTATTAAATTAATACTTAAAAATCAAATATCGGTATATTATACAAATTACTATCTTTATAAATATACAAGTAACTAACAAAATTATTACAAAATATCTATTCAAGAGCAACCACATGAGTCACATATTTTTTATATTTTTTAATAGTCCAATATTTATACATGTTATAATCATATAATGGCTCATTCATAAAACTAATCTCTATGACTTTATTGAATGTTACGTCATGATGATCGAATATAATTACAACAAAGTACTGCTTATAATATCTATCAATCAATATAAATTATACTCGATTTACCATTTATCTCAACTCTATCATTGATCTTGCAAGTATTTAATTTAAATAATATATATCAAACCATCTCAATTATCATGCCTATTTTCTCCATCACTAAAGGAAATTAATTTATGCCTTTCCACTACCGTACAACCAGGACATGTAGGCCAACATTCATTGAATTACAAAAATATATACTATATCCAAATCAACTAATATGTCAATGAACAGGAACATGTCTTGTACCTTGACTGATATGTCACAAACCTGGATGTATGCATAAGCAATACACGAAGCACCAACAAATTTCCAAACACACATCACATGATGGAACTAGTCAAATACTTTATTCGCAAGCATTATACTCATATATAACCTTAGTCAAACTAAGCACAAATATTTTTAGTAATCATTATCCACTTCAAGCATATATGTTATTTACCACAACTACCATGCAAATACAGAACGTAGCATTATAACTAAGGTATACTTAAATCTTAAGCAAAATATATAAATGCAAACATTAAATTAAACCATTTTCGCATGGCTTTTATACAACCATATTTCCAAAATAACCAACTACAAAACCAGCCTATATATGCCATAATTCGAGTTTAGTTTATTAGGTACCAAAGTAGTAGATAGTGTGATGAACTTGGCTGACAGACCCCGAGCTCGTAGCTTGAATTCAAAATCTATAAAATGAAAACACATATAAAACATAAAGTAAGCTATTGAAGCTTAGTAAATTATAAGCAAATAAATAACTCATTAATATTGTCCATTTTTTTTTTCTAATTAACATTTAACATTATCATTACCATACTTGATCTTGAATTACATTTTCATATTTAAAACACTTTTATCAACAATTTCCTATTTAAGCCGAACATTCACAAGGCTATTTAACATATTTTTTTATCCACTTCCAAACAATTAATCTTAATAAACTATGCATCCAATTACCCACATATTTAAACGTAAGAATAACAGAATAACATCACTTATAAGAATCATATATAAAGCCGATTATACTAAATCATAAGTGCACATACCTAAGAAATATTTCTATAGTACACGATTTATACATTCACAAGTCAAATACATATACCACCTACTCATATATTCTTTATTTGCACTGCACAATATTTACAACAAATATTCTTAATATTTACTTACCTTATCTCATGTAAATATCAAATAAATTCTTACTTGAGATTTAACTTGTTTTACAAATCCGATCACAATTTACCTTTGCCCGATGAACCATTCAGAATTGGAAAGGACACTCAGATAATTACACAAGTCGTACACTGCCAACGTCCCAGACATGGCCTTACATGTAGCCACATACCGATGCCACTGTCCCAGACAGGGTCTTACTCGTAAACACATATCGAAACCACATATCGATGCCATGGTCTTACTCGCACACATATATCGGAATCCTTTGTCACGACATATGTATCCTAACTATTCTTAAGGTTCATACAGGGCTTTTGGACTTCGTATCTCGGTCGAATTGAACTCGAAAGTGTGGTAACCACATTTATACATATTCGGCCATAGCACAATTAAATTCTAACATTCCATAACAGCATATAATTATAACATTAATTTACTAATAAACACGTCTATTTGCTTATAAACTTACCTCGAATGGTACAAAATGAAATCGGGCGGCTAGTCGACAACTTTTGTTTTTCCCCGATCCAAATCCGATTTCTTTAGTTCTTGATCTAAAAATATTCAAATTAAGCCCATTCAAACATATTTTCATTCAATTTAGTCCAAAAACACATAAATAGGCAAATTATCATTTTACCCCTAACATTTATAATTTTTACAATTAGTCCCTATTGCACAAAACACAAAATACACAAAATTTCCAATTACCCATGTTTAGCCGAATCTTACCCATTACCATACGAGTCCATATATTTCATTAAATTCACATTTTAGTCCCTCAAATTATTATTTTTGCCATTAAGTCCTAATTACTTAGAATTATCAAAAATTCCAATACAAAATATGTTAAGCTAAAACATATCTTTCATTTTTCACCATCAAACCACAAAAATCACAAGCTATCAACAATGGCACAACTCAAAATATTCATCCAAATAAAAAATTTAACCATGGGTTTTGTAGTACTCGAAGCAACGATCTCAAAAACGTAAAAATTATCAATAACCGAGCTGAACACTTACCTTAATCTAGCTTGAACAAGGCCGAACCCTACTTTGTTTTCTTTCTTTTTTCTTTGTTTTAGTTTCGGTGCAAGGATGAAGAAATAACATGGATATGGCTTTTTATTTTATAATAAATAATATACATTAACTTATTATTATGTTACCTTTTTTTTTCTTTCTTTTTAACTTTAGTTAATATATTATAAAATCATCCACTACCGTCTAACATCATATATATATAATGGGATAATTTCACCATAAATAGCCCTACTTAGAAAGCCATTAACAAATAAGCCCTTTACAAAATAAACTACCTACTTTTCAATTTACGCGATTAAGTCCTTTTATTTAATCGGACACTTAAACGACAAAATTAAATCACGAAAATTTCACAGATATAAATTCACACAAAATAAATATATAAAATAATTTTAAATATTTTTCTGACTCGAATTTGTGGTCCCGAAACCACTGTTCTGGTTAGGATCTAAATCGGGCTGTTACAATCACAGCCA
The DNA here is from genome assembly GCF_025698485.1 of Gossypium arboreum. Classification (NCBI taxonomy): domain Eukaryota; kingdom Viridiplantae; phylum Streptophyta; class Magnoliopsida; order Malvales; family Malvaceae; genus Gossypium; species Gossypium arboreum. The sequence goes on from NC_069077.1 coordinate 32,786,635, forward strand.
TTAGTGTATAGGTGTCAAAATAATATAAGCCTTCCTTTTGCCTAAATCCTTTAGCCACCAAAATAGCCTTAAAGGTTGGAGAACCTTCTGTTGGAGTATTCTTCTTTTTTAAACACCCATTTGCACTCGATAAGCTTCAATCCTTGAGGAAGATCAACTAGAATCCAAGTATTGTTGGACACTATTGAATCCATTTCATCATTGATCACCTCTTTCCAAAATGATGCATCCCTAAAAGTTGTGATTTCACGATAGGATTGTGGATCACTATCCACATTAAACATTGTGGGGAGCTTCCTAATGATGGATTCTTTATTTCCCTCAAGAAGAAATGCTAGAGATTGTAAGGAAATTAAATCGGGACCAAAGTCCTTTACTTTTCTCACTCTTTGACTTTCCTCGACTCCGTATCCTTATTGTCACAAAAACTTCTCTTGGTTTGATCACTTGAGATCCTTGGTTGATATTCTTTTTCAAAGCGGATGAATCATTAAAAAATTATTTTTAATGAATAGAACTTCTCTTATTTCAATTATCGTATTTGACACTAAGTTAATAACATGATAAGCCTTAGAGTGTTGGACATATCCAACGAATACACTCTTGACGGCTCTTGGTCTTAACTTTGCTCTCCATTGGTCAAGAACTCTATAGTAAGCCAAAAGTCCCCACACTTTGAAATAATCTAAGTTTGGCATCTAACCCTTCCATAACTCATATGGAGATACTTTGAATTTTTTTCGATGGTATTTTGTTAAGGATATAACAAGCAGCCAATAATGTTTCACCTTATAGATAATATAGAACTTTCGCATTTAACAACATCAAGTTAACCATATTTGTAACACCCCTTACCCGTGTTCGACCCCGGAACAGGTACGAGGCATTACTGGACTTAATCACTAATCATTGTATAAAAACTAATTCATAATTTCACTCTAATTTAAAACTTTTTCAAACACATTCAAGCTGTCCCTTAAAAAGAGCTTACAAGGCCCATATCATGCTTTAATTCAACCACACACATAGGCAAGCATGCAATTCATAAATTGCATCATTTAATTAATAACATAATCAAGACTATCTACATTAAATGACTTTATACAATAGAGACCTTCAAATAACATAGGTCAGTATTTTAAGCCAATTCCTAGCAACTTAATAACAATTAAACGAGTCTCCATACATGCCAAAGACTTAAAATACTTTAAAACTTTTATATATCGATCAATAGTTTGATAGTGTGATTTAACCTCCGGCAACCTCCAACTCGAGCTAACATCTGCTACACTATAGGAAAAAGGAAAGGAAGGGAGTAAGCATTATAGCTTAGTAAGTAAGTATGTAAATATTAATAAACAATACATTATCATACTTTAAACAAAGTCACAATATGTTCCCGGAATATTACCATCACAAACACACATACTTTCACTATTACAATCATAAACAGGTTCAAAATAAGCTGTCTAGCAGAGTACCAGAAACTAAATTATTTATTTCTAGAGCTACAGAACTCCAAATTACAAACCGTTAATTTTCCTTGAAACTAGATTCACATATATTCTTACCATAAAATTTTCAGGATTTTTTGTTTATCCAATTAGTACAGTTTATTCATTGAAGTTAACCCTGTTTCACTACTCAACTGTTCTGACCACTCTTCACTACGAATAAATTTTCTCATCATAAAGAATTTAAAGGATGCTCTCGTTTATTTTAGTTGAAACTAACTCATTAAGGATTTCAAGCATATAAATTATATCCCATAATTATTTTTTTAAAATTTTTAATGATTTTTCCAATTCAGAACAGGGGATCACATAGTCATTCTAAACCAATCTCTCAAAAACTTAAATATCTCAAAATATAGAATTCCTTTGCTTTCTCTTTTTTTGTTATATGAAAATAGACTCATTAATCTCTAATTTGATATCTCATTCAGTCTCTAATTCAATTTCTACTATTTTTGACAAATTTTTAGATTCGCATCACTGCAACTATCCAGAACAGTTTTATTGTCAATTTTGATCTTTCACCCTTCAATTGTATTCATCACTTTCCCATAACAATCCTTCCAATTTCCAATCACATATCGAGCATATTGCTCATAAGTTACGCACGTATATACTTACACTTATCATCACAAATTCATACATAATTTCATTTAATCAATTTCCCAGTTGAACGCTTCGGAATAATAATAGATACGCGATGGTATCGCACACAGCCCACCTTTAAAATTGAAGCTCTCTTGTACACATAGTGGCCTTCACTTAGCACCACTCATGTGACCTAGCTTGATTGTACACATAATTTTGGCTCTCTTGTACACATGGTGAACACTTAGTACCACCCATGTGACCTAGCCAGTTTCTCTCGTAGCTCTATTGTCTACATGGTGTCCTTCACCTGGAACCACGTATGCGACCTAGCTACATATATCCCGTAGCTCTCTTGTCTACATAGTGTACACATAGTATCACCCACGCGACCTAGCTACATCATAATGTCTCGTAGCTCTATTGTACACATGATGTGCACTCAGCACCATACATGTGACCTAGCTACATACCACCTGTATCATCCAATCTTTCCGAAGGTTCAACCGGGATTTCTCTCTCTTTCTAATACTTGATTCCATACTTCCAATAGTCAATTATGATTCAAAAATCAGTTACAATAAATAAAATATTCTGAAATACAAAAACATAATAAAGATAAAGTATTATTTACATACAAACTTACATACTTTCTCATTTCCATGTCGAATTAATATTGAACATTTAAATCATCATAATTATACTTACTTTCAACACCTCGGAAATCATAGTAAATATATCAATTTTACATTGAAACATGCATAAATTAATGCTTATTATACATATGAACTTACCTCGATACTAAAACGGTCATTTTACCAACTTTCCCGATTTTCGATTTTTCTCCCATTCTAGATTCAAATCTCGTTTTCCAGGATCTAAAACATTATATTTTACTTATTTAATTAATGTACTATTCAAAACAGTCCTTAACTCAAACTTTAGAAAATTTATAATTTTGCCCCTAAATTTTTGCATATTTACACTTTTTCCCCTAGGCTCGGGAATTAAACTTCATCCCTTATTCTTATGTTTTATAACATGCTGATCATTTTTCCCTTCACTCTAACACATAGTTATGAACAATAACAACTTTTATCGATTAAGTTGTTTTACTCATTTTTGCTTAAAACCGCTTAGCAAAAGTTGTTTAACATAATTTCAGTCTTCATATTCTACCATAAAACATCAAAATAAACACATTTCACCTATGGGTATTTTTCAAAATATGAACCCTAGCTTAAATTATTGCTAGAATAAGCTTAATCAAGTTACCGGGATTCCGAAATCGTAAATAACTTGAAAAACGGGGCTAGAACGAACTTACTATTGAGCTTGGAAAGCTTGAAAACCCTAGCCATGGCTTCCCCCATGCTAATTTCAGCCTCCATAAAAAAGATGAGTCAATTTTGGCTTTATTTTCCCTTTTTATTTCTTTTAATTACCAAATGACTAAAATGCCCTTAAGGCCTTTCTTTAAAATTTTGTCCTATTCATGCCCATTTTTGTCCAAATAAAATATAATGGTCTAATTACTATTTAAGGACCTCCTCTTTAAACCTCCATTTCAATCAAGTACTTATGAATTAGAACACATATTTTGCAACTTTTCAATTTAGTCCTAAAAGTCCAATTAAGCACTTTATCAGTAAAATTACTTAACAATATTTTTACACAATATTTTAATCAATAAATAAACCTTAAAACTTAATCGGAATAAATTTTTTGACTTCAAATTCATGGTTCTAAAACCATCGTTCCATTTAGGCCCTAAATCTAGCTGTTACAGCAACTTCTGCAAATAAGCCCTAATAGGCAAATTAAACATGCAATCTATAAAATGTCTTATCAATACTCTAACACATGCATCTAATCACTCGGTAAATCATAAAAATTAATCGAAATAAACTTTTCTATCTCAGATTTTTGGTTTCACAACCACTATTCCATTTAGGCCCTATTTCGAGATGTTACAATATTTGTTAAAGTATGGCTCTTTCTTTCTGCAAAACCATTTTGTTGTGGAGTACAAGATGCGGAACACTCATTCACCGCACCTTGTTCCTCATAAAATACATTAAATTCATTTGAAAAATATTCATTACCTCTATCGCTACGAAGCACTTTGATTTTCTTACTAAATAAATTCTCAACCTCATTTTTAAAACGTTTCAACATATCAAAAGCCTCGCCTTTACTTCTCATGAGATAAACATTAGTAAATCTAGAGAAGTCATCTATAAAAGTGATAAAAAATTATTTTCCACCTCTTGTTAGAGTTCCATTTAATTCACAAACATCCGAATGGATTAAATCTAACACTTGCAAATTCCTTTCACACTTATTAGGAAATGGCTTCTTGGTAATTTTTGATTGAATAAACACTTCACATTTATCCACAAACTTATCATTATTTAGACAAATATAATCATTATTTTTCAAATATTGTAAATTTTTAAAATTAAAATGTACTAAGCGCACATGCCACAAAGGATAAGATTCAACATAGAAGAATTAACTTTAATCATATCAATGCTCAACTTGAACATGCCTTCGTTACAATATCCTTTTCCTACATATATATCATCCTTAAGCAAGACTAACTTGTCATATTTGTAACAGCCCGTTGTTAGTGATATCAAAAATAGTGGTTTTAGGACCACAATTCCGATGAGTGAGTTATTATTTTAATATTTATTTAATGTCTATGAGTATATTTTAAGGTTGTATTAAAATTTTGTTAATAAATTTTGAAGTTTAAATGGTTAATTTGGTAAAAAGGACTAAATCATAAAGGTTGCAAAAGTGGGTATCTATTAGTTAAAAGGGTTAAATGGCTATGGAAAGGTAAATGGAAGGATGTAGTTGGTAAATATATCATATTGTATGCTAGTGGATGTGCATGGATAGGTTTTAATGAAATTTTAATAGTTTTAAAAGGATAATATGGTATCTTTATCTTCTTCTTTTTTCTTATTTTTGAACCAAAATTTTCCACTAAAGGGGATAAAGCTTCAGTTTTGAAATCCTTCATGCATGGTATGTAAATTTGTCTCGTTTTTAATGATTTTTATGTTTTTGAGTTTGTTTTAGCTTAATTTAGCTAGCCCGGGGGTTAATTTGCAAAATTATTAAAGGTTAAGGGACTTTCCATGGTTGTTTTTGAATAGTTTTTAAAGTTATTTGAAAGATTATTAATCTTGGTTGTTAAATAAACTTGTTTTGTTAAGTGATGTTTGATGAATTTTGAAATAGGGATTAAATTGTTGGAAGTGTAAATCTATGGGTTTTATTGTGAAATGTTGGTAATTATGGGTTGTACCAAGGTAGCTTGTAGCATTGGTTAAATAGGATTTAGGTTAAAATGGTTAAATTTCAAGTTACGAGCTTAATGACTAAACTGTGAAAAGTTAAAATATTAGGGGTAATTTTGTAATTTTACATAAATATGAATTATGGATTGAATTGAATTGAATTGAATATTTGAAGTACTTTATTGAATGAAATTATCTATTTAGATCAAGATAAACCACAATCGGACTTAAATCGAGGGAAGGCGAAAGCTTCAAATTAGTTTCAAATTCTACTTCTATGACCATAGTTATCGAGGTAAGTTCGTATGAATTGTGGTTGTATTAATGATAGTTAAATTGATTATTTACTATATCGTGTTAATATAAACGGACTTGAAAATGCATATGTATCGATGTTTTGAAAAATTGACAGACAATGAATCTCGTTTGAACCTTAAGAATTTTTAGGATATGAATGACATGCCATTAGGGATTTCATGTTTCGAGTACTAGTTTTAAATGCCCTACCGATGGCTAAGGTCTTGTATTTGTTATGGATTCTCCACAACTCGTGTAAGCAACATCGTATAGCTAACATTTCGACCCACGGCTCATATGAGCAGGCCTATTTCATAGCTCTTGTGAGCACTATTGAAAAGAAAATGTTACTGTTATATAGAAAAGCACACTATGTGTGGGCATTCTCGAGTATCCAATGCAATTCTAGATGGTTCAACTGGTAAGTAAAGGAAATGCCATGGTAAGTATACAAATGAAATTGTTCATGATCTTATGAGAAGGTTGATGAGTTAAATGATGTGTATAAGAAATTTACTTACTATATGATTGAATTCATTTGTATCATTAATGAGCCTACTAACTTGTGAGTTCGATGGTGCTTGTATAGGCTTTTATTAAGCTTATGGTTTTGGTAATGACATTATGCTTATTCTACAGTTTGTGTTAAAGAAACGATAAGTTATGTTTGAGTTAATACGAGCTTACTAAGAACTAGTTACTTACGTAGTTATTTTCCTTTATTTTATAGATAATCGAAAGCTTGTCAGAGACCTATCACACTATCCAGCAACCATTTTGGTAGTTTTTGAGTATTTTGGCCAATTTTATATATGGCATGTATAGGACTCTTTTATTATGGTAGTTCTTAAATATGTATTGGTTGATTTGGTATGCATATGCTTTTGAAGTTTATGTTTGGTTTGATGAGTCATTTTGGCCATTCTTAAGTGCTTGTTTATAAGGCTATTTTTGGTATGTTGTAATGGCATGTAAATGGTCATTGGTGATATCATTTGGTAGATAAATGAACTAGGTTTTGTGCTTGAAGTGTGGTCATATTGAGTTGTTGATTAATCATGTTTTGATATATATATGTGGTGCCTTTGAATAACATGTTGGTTCGATGAAATAGGATGTTTGAATTGGGATGTTTAGATGTGTTTAAATGATATTTAAGTCTCTTGAAGGTGTGCACAAATGGAATGGTTAGTTAGGTGTAGTTTGGCCTTGAAATGGCTTGAATTTAAGGTCAATTTATGGATCACACAGCCTGAGACACAAGTTGTCACACGGTTTTTTTACACGATTGTGTGTCATTTGTAAATTTCCAGTGTATTAAGTTAGTGAGTTACACGGCCTAGCACATGGCTTAGCATACAGCTATGTGTTGTAAGTCAAAGAGTTTCACGGCCTGCGACATGATCGTGTGTCCCTTTGTTCGATTGTTACATAGCCTGGGCTATGTTACACGGCCATGTGACCCCTATTTTCAACTTTTTCAACTTTTTTCCCAAATCTTTTATGTTGTTTCAAATTAGTCTCGAATTGCTTCTAAGCTATTTTTAAGGCCTCGAAGGTTTGATTTACAGGCCAAATGCATATGTTTGATTGGCTTTTAATAAGAGTAATTTATTAAATGTTATAATGTTAAATGTTGTTCCGATTGTTCGGTAATGAACCCTAATCTAATGACAGAGACTGGTTAGGGATGTTACAAGATTCCAAGATAACTTTGAACCCCTTGTTACACAGAACACTTGCGGACACTAAATTCTTTCTCACATCAGGAACATACAACATATTGGTCAAAGTCAATTTGTTTCCAGATGTGAAGTTGAGTTCCATCGTCCCTCGACCAGGCATCTGAACCGATTGATAGTTTCCCATAAGCACTTCATGGTTTGCCACTAATTCATAACCTTTGAATTGTTGTCGGTCATTACACACATGGATAGTAGCTCTAGAGTCGAGCCTCCAATTATAGTACTTATCGGTCATGGCTATGTTGAGTTCAGTAATCATACCAGTATCCAAACTCTTGATCCCTTCTATAACCATGGCCATTAAGTCCATGTCCTCCACCATATTGGCTTTGGAAGTTGTGACATCATGCTTCTTTTTGAGAAGTTTGCAATCCTTAATGTAGTGTCATTTCTTATTGCAATTATAACAACTAAGAGATTTCTTCTTCTTGTCATGCACATCCTTAGTTTCGGATGTAGCCTTTTGCTTACCATTTCAAAAGTTCTTGAACTCACTAACATGGTTAACTTTATAACTTTTGGGAAGATACACTTCTGAGTGTCCTCTTCAATACGCAAATGCCTAAATATTTTCTCTACAGTGAAGTCTTTTTCCATATGAAGAAGTTTCTTCCGATAATTGTTCCAAGACAAGGGCCACTTCGAGATGATAGCCCCGACTTGTAACAATTCTGGAATAATAACTTTTAAGTCACAAAGCCTGCTTCCAACGACTTGTAGCTCATGGACTTGATCCATGATTAGGATACTATCAAGCATTTTGATTTCAAAATATTTCATCATTAAAATTTTATCAGTATCTTGTTGCTCGGCGTTGTATTTCTCTTCAAGAGCTTTCCATATTTCCACTGGGGATTGCATCGACATGTAGATATCACATAATTCATCAGACAAGGAGTTGAGGATGTGTCCTTGACATGTGAAATTATCTTTTTTGCGTTTCTTAAGTTTGACCACTTTCGCAATTTCCTCAGGGTTTGCATTGGGGGCGGGATCCTCTATGGGTTGTAGTTTTAGATCTAGAATGCAAGCCACATTTAAGACGATAATAAAGGACAACATCTTGTCCTTCTAGCAATTGAAGTTTGAGCCATCAAATTTGTCAAGTTTCACAAACTCTTGGATCATAAGTTTGAATACGGTGGTAGCCTCCGTCACCATCTCCAAAATAGTTCTCTTTAATTGTTGGAGATATTGAGTGGGGACAATAGATCCGAAGATTATATGGAATTAAACAATAGACTTCGAGACACGGGTGACGCTTTCCAAAGAAAACTATTTGCCTTTACACAAAGTTACTAAAAGGTTAAGACAAAGGTCCTCCCAGGATACAACTAAGCTTTTGAATTTCCTTTAATTAGTAAAATCGAAGAATTGTCTAACTCTTACTCTAATTTCTAAAATCGGATTGATTTTAATGTACATTATGAGCACCATAGTCCCTCTATTTATATGCACTCAATGGATACTATTTTGAAGAGTCACAACCCTTCATGTTGGACATAATTCTTAGAAGAAACATGTCCAATTGAAATTTATCCATTAGATGATAAATAATCACTTTTTAATTTGAATAGTGCTTATGAATAATTAATTTGCAATCTATAATTTCCAACATCAAGGTCCAACAAAGCCAATGTCTGTAATAACATGACCCAAAATAAACCTCTAAAAGAGTTTACAACTAGACATAGTTTTTGTCGAATCCCATTGCTTTTCGTTAGGTTACAGAATGACATTAAAGTCACTCACGAACAACTAAGGTCCCAAAAAGGAAGTAGTGACACAAACCAATAAATCTTGGAGTTTTCTTCTTTTCTTACACTAAGGAACTTTTATCAACAATAGTAAAAATAAAATAAAAATAAAAAAAACCTTCTCCCACTTCTGATAAATAATATATAATTGAACAAATTGATTTTGTTAAAAACCACTCTAATTGAAATTGAGGCACCCTAAAGAATCCAAATACCACCCGAATAACCAATAGCCTCCACTCTATGAGAGAAATCATAGTTGAGTTTGTGAATGACATTATTCGCAATACTACAATTCATCATTGTTGCTAACATGTTATAGCGAAAATTCGGTGAGAAAAATCTTGAACACACAAAAAAGTCGAATAGAAAATCGAAAATATAGGACAAGGCTGCAATACATGTATCAAGCTTATAACAATCCGAAAGTCAATGGTATTGACAAATGCAATTTCAGTTCGCATTTCCAATGTTTAAAATAATAATATTTACGAGGTTAGTATAAAGATTAATTAAAGTTTGGTCCCTTAATTTTGTCAATCAGATAGTTAATTAAGGTACAATGACTAAATTATTAAAATGGTAAAACTTAATCACTATGAATTTTTAATTAATTAGAGTACCAATTGAGAAATTGAGTCATTCCTAAATAGAAAATTGGTGGTTTATGTTAAATGGAATCCACCAACTTGGTTAAATATGTTTATAGTTTAATTAATTAAATATTAGGTAAGTTAATCATGGTTTGTTAATTACTAATCTAGGTAAATAAAAAATAAAATGAAAAGAAATAGTTTTTCTATTCATCCTTTTCTTCCCCGAATTTTAAAAGAAAAATAGGGTTTCAAAAGCTTTAATCTTTCAACGTAAAATTGGTATGTGCAAATAAGTCATTTTATTATAATTTTTATGTTTTTAAGGTCTTAGGAGCTTGATTTAGCTATTTCGTGTGCCAATTTGCAAAATTGTTAAAGTTTTTAAAAGTTTTTAAAAGTTTCCATTGTTTATTTCTTGAAGTTTTTAGTGTCAAATTGGTAGATTTTAAGCTTAGATTTGAAAAATAACTAATTTGTAAAGTGAAAATTGTTAATTTTGAACATAAGGTCTAAAATGTAAATAATTCAAAATTGGTATGAAATTTTTATAATTATGGAAAGTAGAGGTTCTTAGAAGGATGTAATTGAGATCGATTTCGAAACCGAAGCTCAAATTTGAAAGATATTGCAATTTTGATTTGGGGACTGAATTGAATAAAATGTAAAAATTTAGGAGTATTCGAATAATGAAAATGAGTTGATATATGCTTAAAATAGGATAATATAATATGTTTGGAACTAATAAATTGAATTGAATTATTAATATAGATCAAAAATTGGATCAAATCGGAAATAATTGGGAATAGACAAAATTATTGAATAGTCCTTAAAGTTCAAAATTTTATTGATTTGACTAGGTAAGTGCATATGGTATGATTGTATTTAAATTTTTGTATAGTTGATTTATGAATTTGTGTATGTTTAGTAATAATTTGAAAAATTTACAATTTGGTACAAAAGGTGAGATGTGGACTAAATTGTAAAGAACTAATTAATTGAATATGAAGAATTATAATTTGAGATATTAGATGAATTGATGGCTGATTATGATTGATTAAATCATATTGGTATGGATTTGATTAGTTTTTAACATACAAGATTAAATTGAATAAAATTAAAATAGTGTAACTTAGTGAAATTATGAAATTGACTTGAAATTAAGATGATTCATGTTATTATATGAATAAAATGGTTGTTTTATTGACGAATTGAATATGATAAATGATGAATTGACTATAATTGAAAATTGAATGATGATTCCCTTATTAATTTCGGACAAAGTCAGATATAATTGGCATTTCATAGGATAGATCAAGTACGGGTTACTTCAACTATGGGTCGATGAGTATGCTTAGTATTATGTGAAGCTTAGATGAAGCATTTGAATGAAAAATTTGGAAGTGAAATGATTTGGTTGAATGATAGAATTGAATGATTATATATATTTGAATAGTTTGTGAATTCATAGGTTAAAATGTTATGTTTAAGTACCTAATCGATGTATAATGGTTTGGTTGATTTTGGAAATGGTAAAATGGATGTTTTGGCATGTGTCTTCATTGGCTTTGTGCAAGTTTGAGTGTGCTTTTAAGCACCATTTGAGTAATAGAGTTGGTTTGGCATGAAAAGGGCACCGATATGTGATTTTTGACCATTTTAGCTCGAAAGTATTGTTACATTAAGCAAGGGTATTGATACTCAGTGATTTTCTTCTAATTTTCTTCTAATATTGCTTGAATAGTTATAATTTTTTTTCAAAAAATCAAGTGATATAACTCTTTGTATTTAAAAGACTTAACTTATTACTATGAATAGTCATAACTCTTGATCAATAACCAAAAAATATAATTTTTGATTAATTACAACATTTCATTTATAGTTATTGGAACACTATAAATATTCAAAATGTTCCAACAATCTTCCCCATTTTTAAAATATTTTAGATTTTGACAATCTTGGAAATCAATTTGCATAGATGAAAGTGACTTACAATTGAACATTCACTTAGTGAAAACATGTTAAAATTAATCAAAATTGCATGGTTGTCTAAGCTTTGAACCAATTATTCCATTTGATTAACGAACACATCTTACACAATTATTTCAAAATTGATCAATGCATAGTATCTAGGGACATTATTATGGCCATGTGTTTGTGTCTTCTTTTCATTAGTGTTGTTAAGTCATGCTCTTGAGCTCCTAGAAGTGGTCACATTTCACACTTTACACTCATATAGGTAAATTCCATCTAGAGTTTTCTAATAATTAGCAAGTCTAATAATAACACTCTAACATATTCTAAAATTGAGTAGGTACATTTTAATTTTTGGACTATTAAACATGGTCCTAATCCTATGAAAACATTGAGTGAATGGCTAAGCCATTTCATGAGATACATAATTCCTTCAAATTAGTGGTGGTCACCTCTTAAAAAGGGCCCTTAGCATTTGGGGTGAGCAAAACTCAATTTGATTCAGAAAAATCAGAAAAAAATAAATTTTGAGTTGATCGATTTTTCAAGTCAACTTCAATAAATAAATTGAGTTTTGAGTTCGAGTTGAGTTGAGTTGAAATTTACAATTTGAATAACTCAAATAATTCAAATAGTAGACTGGTATAAATACCTCTTTGGTTCTTGTCAATTTTGAAAATAAGCAAATTGGTCTCTCTCAAGAAAAATTTAAAATAATTCAAAATAATTTTCAAAATTCAAAATAATTTTTAAAAATTAAAATATTTATAAAATTCTAAAAATTATATTTTTAAAAATAATTAAAAATATAAAGAATATATAAAGAAAGTTAAAATTTTTAAAATTTATAAAATAATAATTTTGGAATTAAACTAGTTAATTACTGATTCAAGTTTATCATACTAAAGTGTCTTTTTTTCTTTTTTTTTCTTTGAATTTTTTTCAAATATATATAATTTCAAATTTATATGCTCTAACATGGAATTAGTTAAACTGTAACAAGATTTTAATTTGATATGTTTAAATTTTTAATTTAACTCGAACAATTTCATTCAATTTGACTCAACATGAATTTCATTTCACTCGACTCAATTTGAAAAAAATTCAAATTAAGTTAAGATGATAAAATATAACTCGTCAACTCAATTAACTCTAAATATTTTCACTCGATTCGATCGAACGCCTACCCCTAATTTAACTCATAATTAATAGTTTTCTTTAAGTACCTAAGTGCTTATTCAAACACTTTCCAATGCAAACTACTTGGATAACTTGTATACCTGCTCATTTTCCCAACATCATATGCAATAGCTGGTATCGTACAAGTCATTATATACATAAGACAACCAGTTAGACTTGCATATTTCAATTGATCAATTTTCCAACCAACATTAGATATTAATTTTATTTGAGAATCCATGGGTATAGGTGCTAGTATACAATTGAAAAGATCAAACTTTTTAAGCACTTTTTCAATGTAATGTGATTGTGATAAAGCTATAGTGCTTTCCTCTCGAGTTATTTTAATCCTAAGAACAACATCTGCTACACTACATCCTTCATAGGAAAGTTACTTGACAATAACTTCTCTATGTTTTTTACTTGTTCCACATTCGTACAACATATGAACATGTCATCTACATATTAGCAAATTATGACACCTTTTACATTTTCAAATTTTCTATATACGCAATTATCAGATTCATTTATTTTATAGTCATTAGCTAGAACAACCTAGTCAAAATTTTAGTGTCATTTCTTTGGAGCTTGTTTAAGCCCATAAAAAGATTTAACAAACTTACATACCTTACGCTCTTATCCTAGAACAACAAATCCTTCCGATTGCTCCTTGTTCACTTTCTCTTCTAATTCACCATTTAAAATTATAGTGTTAACATCCATTTGGTGCGTAACTAAATTATACATTGAGGTAAGTGATATTAAGAGTCTAATCATAGCAATTTTTGCTATTGAAGCATAGGTACCAAAGTAATGAATACCTTGTTTTTGTGTAAACATTTGGCTGCCAATGTTGCTTTAAATTTATCAATGATTCCATCGACTTTCATTTTATTTTTGAAGATCCATTTACAACCTATTCGTTTGGAATCCGGTGGAAGATCAACTAAGGTTTAAGTGTGATTTCCCATTATTTAATTCATCTCATCATTTTATAGCTTCTTTCCAAAAAATAGTCTTGAGATTTCATTGCCCTTTCAAATGTAATAGCATCAAATTCCGTATTATATCAATAAGGTATCTTATTGCCTATACTTTCACTTTCACTTTTACCTACTTATTCTTTTACTTATTCTTAATTCTTGAAAAAATTCATCATCATTATCAACTTGTTCTAATAGAATCTCATTCTCATTTGAAGAATGAATTAACGTGGTTGTAATTATCTTGAAATAAAACAAAATCTATTTTCATCAAATAACATATCTTAATTCAATAACAATATTAATTGAAATTGAATCATTTGGTTCAATTATCATAAACATATATGCCTTGCTATTATGTTCATATCTTATAAATATGCATTTAATTTTACATTCACCTAGATTTTTACGTTTAGGTGTTGGAACTTTGACAATAGCTCTATAACCTCAAACCCTCAAATAATTAGGGTTTAATTTCCTTTTCTTCCATTGTTCATAGGGGGTTATTTTACTTCTTATTAGAAACCCTATTCAATATGTGACAAGTTTTGAGAATCGCTTCTCCCCAAAAATCTTGTCCAAGACTTGAATATGATAACACTGAATTTATGTAATAGCCCGTTTATCAGTGGTTTCGAAAATAGTGGTTTCGAGCCCACAAGTCCTACGGGTAAATTCATAAATGTAATTTTTTAATATTTACAAGTCAAATATGGTATTAAAATAAATTTTAAATTGACAATTTATGCTATTTGAATGAATAATTAGGTTCAAGTGATATGATCCTAAAGTCAAGTGATTTTAGAAAGAGAGGCATCGGGACCTTGCTTCTACAAACTGAGCCTTAAAAATTTTATTAAATATTTACGGATTATTGTTAAGGTCGTATTAAAATTTGGTTAAAAAATTTCAATGTTTAGATAGTTAATTAATTAAAAAGGACTAAATTATAAAAGGAAGAAAAAGTTAATTGCTATTAGTTTAATTGTATTAAATGGCTAAAGAACCATGAATTAAGGGTTTTAATAGGTAAATATACCTTGTTTATACTAGTGGACAGATTCAAGGTGCAAATTTAATCAATTTTAGGTAAATTATAAAGGTTATAATGGCAAATTAATAAATAAATTAAAAGTAATAAAAGATGATATCATCTTCAATATTTTACCACTGATTTTTGGTCGAATAAAACACCATTGTTGAACTTCCTAAATTTCGGCCAAGCTTCAATGTGTGCATGTTAGTCCATTTTGTACCCGTTTTTAGTGATTTTTATATTTTTGTTATCATTTTAGCTTAATCTAGCTAACCTTGGGGTCAATTTGTTAAATTTTCAAATGTTATGAAATGTGTCATTGATGAATTTGAGATGTTCCTAAAATTTTATGGTAGAATCTTAAGCTTGGTTGCTAGATAGGACTATTTTGTAGAATAATGTTTAGTAATTTTAATGTTTAAGGACTAAAATGTGAAATTAGTAAAAGTACAAGGACTTCCTGTAAAATAATAGTAAATATGAGCTATAATAGGGTTCCAAACAAATCCACTAAACTTGAAACTGAATAAAATGGTTAATTTGCATGTTTTGGGTTTAAGGACTAAATTGTATAAAAGTAAAATGTTGGGGGAAATTTTGTAAAAAAGTCAAAAAGGACTTAATTTCATAAAATGAATTTATTTTTATATTAGAATTAGTGAATTGAATGGAATTATTATTTTAGATCAAGAATGAGTGAAAAATCGAGGAGAAGAGAAAATTACCAAATAGTTCATGTACTTAGTCATTGCTGCAATTTAGCCTGGTAAGTTCTAAGAACTGTAATTATTATAATGTTATTTAAATTAAATGTTTACTATGTTGTTTTTAATGTAAGGAACCTTAAGAATTCTTAGGATACAAATGACATGTCATTAGAGATTTCATGTTTCGAGTGCTGGTCTTGAATTTCCTACCGATGGTTGAGGTCTTGCATTTGATGCGGATTCTCCGCAACTCGTGTAAGAAGCATCGTGTAGCTTACATTCTAACCCACAGCTCGTGTGAGCAGGCTCATTTCACAGCTCATGTGAACAATGACGTAAAGGAAAGGTTACGGTTATTTGTAAAAGCACACTTCTTGTGAGCTTTCCCGAGTATCTGATGTAATTTTAGATGGTTCAATGGGTAAGAAAAGGAACGAAACGATAAGTGACTCAACGGAAAAGTTCATGACTTTATGAAAGTTTTGACACATATGTAATGTATTTTATGAAATATATTATGTTATAAATGAGTTTATATGATTGTCAATGAATCTACTAACATGTGAGCTTGATGATGCTTGAATTATTCTTTTATACATGGAATTATGTAATGTTAACATGTTTTTAGTAAATGGTGTTTGAATGTAAT
Organism: Gossypium arboreum; assembly: GCF_025698485.1. NCBI lineage: Eukaryota > Viridiplantae > Streptophyta > Magnoliopsida > Malvales > Malvaceae > Gossypium > Gossypium arboreum. Next base: position 32,802,971 of record NC_069077.1, read on the forward strand.
TGTGGTGCCTTTGAATGGCATATTGGTTAGGTTATTTAGGTTGTTTGAATTTGCAAGATTATGTTCTTTTGAATGATGTTTAAATACCTTGAAAGTGTGCACAAATGGTATGGTGAGTTATGCATGAAATGGTTGTGAAATGACTTATTTATAGGTAAGTTTTGGGTTCACACAGATTGGAACACAAGTGTGTGACACAACTATGTGAGGCACACGGCCTAGTGACATGGTCGTGTGTCATTTGAAGATTTTTTAGGGTTCAAGTTAGTGAGTTACACGACCTAGCACACGGCTTAGCACATAGACATGTGGGGCAACTTAGAGAGTTACACTGCTGTGTGACCCTACCCAGTATGTTACACAGGTGAGGACACGGACTGGGACATGGTCATGTGTCCCTTGTTCAAAAGTTACATGGGCTAAGGCTATGTTACACAACCTAGCCACACGACCCTGTGGCCCCAAGCATGTAACACTCCACACTCGTGCCCTACACCGGGACAGAATATGAGGCGTTACTAGACTTAAACGCATGCATTTGAACGTTTCTAAGTCACCAAGACTTGATCAAATTTATAACTTTTTCTAGCTTTGTTTAAACGGCTTAATTTGGGCATACGAGGCCTCAAACTTTCATTGGAAACCCTTCAGAACCAACTCGGGTCCTTAAACCGACTTAATAAAAAATTACCCTTGAAACAGGGCACACGACTATGTGGAAGGGCAACACGCTTGTGTGGCCAATATGGCATGGCCGTGCTGATGGCCCGTGTGGTTCCCACGACCTAAGCACAAGTGGATATGCCCGTGCCCTGAGCCCGTGTGAATTAAATTCTAAATTCGAGCCTACAGGGGTTTTCACATGGCCTGACACATGCCCGTGTCTATGGCCCGTGTCCCTCACACGGCCATGACACACCCGTGTATTAGCCCGTGTCTAAAAACCTTGACATTCTGTTTCTGACGTCAGCAACCAATTTAGGGCACACAGCCAAGGCACACGTCCGTGGCCATAGGCTGTGTCCTCCACACAGCTGAGACATACGGTCGTGTCTCTGCCCGTGTGTTTACTACCATGCATACTTGTAATACCTTTTACCCGTATCCAAAGCCAGGATAGGGTTCGAGGTGTTATCGGACTTAAACATTCACAAACATGCAAAACCGTGCCAAAACTTTTTCGTCCAAATTAAAATTTTTGAAACACATGTATAGCGTCCCTTATATGGGCCTTCGAGGCCTAAAACATACATTAGGGTGGTTCGAGACTAAACCGAGAACTTTCGATAAACTTTGGATAACTTAGCAAATATCTTGCTTTGGAGAGTCACACGCCCGTGTGTGTTGAACTGTGTGGTCACATACGCCCGTGTGGCTTGGGACACGCCTATGTCCTCAACCCGTCTAACTCTCTATTGGTGACATTAGCAAAACAATTTGAACTACACGACCAGGCCATACGCCCATGTGCTAGGTCGTTTCCTCCACACGGTTGAGACACCTGGCCGTGTCTCTGCCCGTGTGGCTAACGTTTAGGCTATTTTCCAAGCCTTTATGTTTCCCATAAACCCTTGCAACCTTATACACATCAAACTCACAACTCATGCCATCATTTTAGTGATTAAACACCCTTTACAAGACACATTCAACATTATCTCGTCATTATACATATGTTCCACCTACTCATGAAAAACTAGTCTAGCCACATTATTACACATTCATTTGACCTTGTCATCTTATTAATTACTTATACCATTAAACTATGGTTACTAATTTATACATCAAACATCCATGGTTTCAAGGCACTATCATCTTATTACCATATAACACGTTTAATTCATGGTCATGACCACCTCGATTGGTCATAAAACATGTATTCAACACACATGACATATTACCAACCATGCATGGCAAATAAGCATATTCATATCATCACATCATATGCATTAAAAGTAACATGATTAGCTAGACTTACAAACCATAATCAATATGAGCCACCTCTCATGGCCATATACAATAGCTCGCTATAGGCCAATAAATTTAGCCAAATCATAATAACACATGTCATAAAACTAGGTCACTATACATGCCACTCACTTGATGTTGCTAACATATGTATCAATACTCCAAAGGTATTGGCTTGATAGTGTGATGCTGCCTCTAACGATCTCTAACACCGAGCCAACCTGACAACACTAAAAGAAATGGAAAGGAGGGAGTAAGCTTTACGCTTAGTAACCTCGCATGAAAAATAATAAACAATGTATTAACATGCTATTTTCAATTCCTCTCTATTTATTCAAAGTCCAGTTAAGCTGTTTTCTCAAGTCATGGTAACTAAATTATTTATATCTAGAGCTATAGGACTCCAAATTAAGAACTGCTAATTTTCCCAAAAACTAGACTCACATATCTTCTTACCATAAAATTTTTATAATTTTTGGTCTAGCCAATAAGCACAGTTAATTCTTTAAATTTACCCCTGTTTTGCTATCTGAAAATTCCTACTACTCTTCACTTCAAATTAATTATCTCATAGTACGAGACTCAGATGATGCTTCTGTCTATTTCCCTTGAAAATAGACTCATTAAGTATTTTAAACATATAATTTATAACCCATTATTATTTTTGTACAATTTCTAGTGATTTTCCCAATTCAAAATAGGGGATTCCAAACTAATTCTGAATTTGTCTCACAAGAATTCAAATATCTTATAATATAACTTTTTTTTTGCTTACACCGTTTCCTTTATATGAAAATAGACTCAATAAGATTTTATTTAATATCTTATTCAACTTCTAATTTGATTTTCACCATTTTTGGTGATTTTTCAAAGTCACACAACTGCTGCTGTCCAAAACTGTTTTATTACTAAATTTCACTCTTTCATGTTTTCTTTGTAGTAACTTTCATTGAAACACTTACTCCATATCAATCTTACTAAAGTTCGATCACATATCGAGCACATTGCTCATAAGTTTACACACATGAACCTTCACTTGTTCATCACATAGTCATGTTCATTTGTATTTTCACTTAGTAAATTTCCCGTTTAACTCATCGGAATAATAACAGATACCTGGTTGCCTGTATATATTATCACCATTGCAATCTAAGCTCTCTAGTACACATAGTAGCCTGCACTTAATACTACAGATATGGCCTAACAATCTGGTACACGTCGTAGCCTGCACTTAGTACTACACATGCGACCTAACCAACGGATACACGTAGTAGCCTTCACTTAGTACTACACACTTGACCTAAAATCGTCTTAAACACATAGTAGCCTGCACATAGTACTACAAATGTGTTCTCACAACGGATCATTCGTATCTTTTCTATACCGAAGGCCCAATAGGGAAATTCTTCACTTTTCAACATTTTACTAAATCATTCTTAGTCAATTTTGATTCGTAATTTACATCAAATGATCATTCTATAGGCAGCTACATCTCATATAATAACAAAAGATAATCACATGAAAAAAAAAGAATCGTTATATTATTACATACAAACTTTCCTTCCTTTTCACTCTTTCACAAGTTATCCAACTTAATAAAACATCAAGTTATATCAAATTCTCAATATATTCAGCTATTATATAGCAAGTATTCAATAATTGAACCATCCAACATTTAATGTGCTACTAGTCATATATCATTATTCTTACAATTTTTATATATCATTCGTTCATTACTTTTCAATATATTAAATCATGCCATTCGTGCAATAATAATATAGAATTTTCAATTCAAACATAGCATTGCAATATTATTGACATGCGAACTTACCTCGAATGCGAGCACGGTTATATATTCCGATTTAGTCCATAATCTCATTCATTTCAATCTATGCCCGAATCTCATTTTCTTTGATCTATAATATCACATTTAGCTTACTAATTAGTCACATTATTCATATGGGTCCAAAATTCATATTTTTACAAATTTGCATTTTGACCCTTAAACTTTCAAATATTTGCACTTTTTCCTCAAGGCTCGTAAGATGATTTTTATCCAATTTCCTTGCATTTTAAGCCTAGCTGAATCATTTTCATAACTATAGCAGCCCCTAATTTCCACTAAATCACATTTTTATGACAAATTTTGTAACTTTTGGAAAACGGTCCTTTTTGATAATTTCATCAAAAATCACGTAGTAAAAGTTGTTTATTACACAACGAGCATTCATTTTCTACCATTAGACATCAAAACACATGCATGTCATCCATGGGTAAATTTTTAAACACAAACCCTAGCTCAAAATATAGGTAGAAATGAGTAGATCTTGTTACGAAGATTTCAAAAACGTAAAAATCATTAAAAACAGGGCTAGAACGAACTTACAATCGAGCTTGGAAGCTTGAAAAACCCTAGCTATTTCTTCTCCATGCAAGTTTCCGCCATGGGGTAGAATATAGACAAAAATTGGCTTTTAATTTTGTTTTTAATTCATTTTAATTATTAGATTACCAAAATGCCCCTAACTTAAAAATATTCTATTTCACCCATTTCATGTCCATTTTTGTTCAAAAAATTATCTAATGGTCTAATTACCATTCAAGGGCCTCCAATTTAAAATTTCATAACAATTAGGTAGCTCTAACATGGAGAGCTCAACTTTTGAACTATTTACAATTTAGTCCTTTTGACCAAATTGAGTGCCCAAACGTCAAAATTTTCGAACGAAATTTTCACGAAATTATCCCATGAAATTGTAGACCATAAAAATGTAATTAAAACAAATTTTACTATGTCAGATTTGTGGTCCCGACACCGCTTCTCCGACTAGGCCCTAATTCGGGATGTTACAACTCCCCCCCCCCCTTTAGGGATTTTCGTCCCCGAAAATCTTACCAAAAGAGTAGTTCACATAAACTCTACTATCTCATAATCATTGCTGAAGAACTTTTACTCAAGCTATGTTTAATACTTAGCTCTTTAATTTCTCATACTAAAGTCATGAACAATTCCGTGTTATACGACGCATCAATCGAATCTTAACTTCTATCAGAGAACTCATGTATACAAGGGTCGAACCCATACCGTCATAGAATATGTATATACACATCATACTTGAATCCTCTCGGATTCAAATGGCGTAGCCAGCCCGATCATCATGGCCTTAAGTTCTCTATCATTTTATACAGCCCGACAGTTTACTAATTCGACCTCTGGTCATCATTAAAATTCATAGCCTCAATTAGCTTTTTCAATAATTCACGATATAAATCCCGAATCTCAATCCAATTAACAAAACTAGCATTTTAAGAAATTCAACAATCTTAAAGATACTTAATCCCATAAGTCTGATAAGCAGAAATTCAGTACTTACCGACATGATTTGCAGATTCATCAATTACTTAACAACAAGTCATATGACATCTTTCTCTTTCAAAGATAGGAATAATTCTGATATGAAATCTATAGTAATCTCATTCTAAAAGATCATACCATAACTATCTTATCATCCTTTAACAATTCAAGTCAGCTACACTATCTCAACTTAAGTCTTTCTATGACAGCAGATACTTTAAGCTATCACACTGCCCTTCTTGTCTTAAAACACATCACTGAAAAACGAGAAGTCTTTGCTCAATACAGACTAAACCAGTTTCAAGGCTTCGGTTAACAATATTCTCGTATATTCAAATCATTACCAACATGTAGTAGACCATTCAACTCTCACAAGATGAAAACTTTATCATTCAAAGCAATATTAAATCGTATCAAAGTCTTCTAAGATATATACACTTTCATTTAGACTATCTGTCTTTTACCTAGAGAGATAAAATCTTATTCTCAGACTTGGGAAAAATTTCAGACATAAATATCCCATTAAATCTTTCAAACAATAACCCAAACAAACTGAACAACCAAGTCGATCTAAATTATTACTTGATAAAGTTTCAGGAAATCCTTCTTTTCAGTTGTCAAAACAATTTAACATGTAATCATGCAAAATTCACTCATCATACTAATCAAAGTTCATTTCAATTGCATTAGCTCAAGGTAGTATAAATTTTCTCAATCGAAGGCATTAACTTGATTAACTTTCTTGAGAAAAGAAATCCATCATACAAGTTGATACTAGCAATTTCACCACTTATGCCTTTGCTGATGTCAAATCCTTCATGAATATTTAGAGAAATCTAGATACTAGAATTACCACATTACTATGATCAAACCAGAAGCATAGTCACACTTGACATGATTATCACAACTGAAGAACACACTGTAGACATGAGCCGTGATTGATAAATTCCAAAATATAGATAACAAGAAAACCAGGATTAAGAAGTCCAAGATAGAGAAATCCAAGGTACAATATCATAATGAAAGACCCAGAACAAAGCTCATAAGAAAATATGGAAGATTTCAATAATTTCCCAGAGGAAAGAAGTCCAGAAAAATACATCATTCAAGCCCACCAGAATTAAATGCAGCAAGGATAATGTACACTATCAATACTTTTGTCTTATTCCAAGATTAGAAAACATTTTCGCACGATAACAATTTATATGAAAATAGATAGCCCTAATAATACTTCTGAGAGTAAATGAACTCATAGAGTACCTTAAGAGAGACAATCATAATCTGCTTACTATAATCACCACATTCAAATATATTACATTTCAAGATTTATTCCACCAACTATTTATGTTATTACAAATCCCGCATTATGATTTTCATTGAAGAAGATCAGTTCTGAAGAAATTCCAGTCAATACGTTTCTTGACATCACACTTTACTAGCTCTGTCTTTACTTATCAATCCAATTAATCTGTGATCATAGTTATAATCATTCTACAGCTGAACTCTTTGGTCTCATACTTGTGAGCTTATTCAACACTGATCTTATAAAATCCTTTACAAAACACCACTCTGGTAAGGGGGTTGGGGTCGTAAGGTCCCTAACTCGTCTCTCATACACATATACATATAACACTATTTCATCATCATAGTAACATTTTCACAAACATATCATCCACTTCTGGAAAATTATTATTCACACCTGTATGGCACGAACCTTCCAATTATCTTATTTAAACTAGTGCATTTATGCATGCATTCTATGGATTCTGAATAACTTTACTTATCCCATTCATTCAATCAATCAAGTCATGCACATAACATCTTATGAGAGCCAAACAAACATGAATAAGTATGTCACAATTAAAACTTTTATCTTGCACATCATCCTACACATATCATTACCATCATATAACTCAATTCAATCAATTTTAGTACATTTACTTAAACTATACGAGTTTGCCCATCATAATTATCCAAACACGTATACAAAAAAACTTATTCCATCAATAAGGTTGGTGAGTTACCCAAATATATACATTCACTAAAGCAAATCGATCATATATATCATAGAACTATCAACTAAACATAGATAAGCTTATCATAGTGTATTCCTTTATCTCATTTAAAAATATCATTGTAATCTATCAACATTCAATGTTCAATCGGGACAATGACATTTTATCCGTATCATGTTATTATGAACCTTTTATTCATACCTTCATGAATTTCTATTTGTCACATTCACTTAATCAAGTAAATCAAGTGCACAACATCATATGAATATTAAACAAGCATAGGCATGCATCATAGCATGAACTTTTATCTCACATGTTATCACGTACATATCATGAAATTTTATTCATACTTTTTTGATTTTAGACTCATCATAACTGTACTTTACCCGAATGCCTTAGCTTCACATCAAAAATGGTCGGTATAGCTCGGTTAGAGAGCACCTTTGTCCAAAAAGGATAATTCTCACTCGCGTTGGAAGACATCACACTATCACGGATTTTTGGCATGTATAGCTAGACTCTCATCCATACTAGGTTAGTTCGAGAACCGACTAAACCATAGCTCTGATTCCACTAAATGTAACACCCCTTACCCATATCTGAAGCTGGGACAGGGTTCGAGGAGTTACTGGAATTAAACATTCACAAACATGCAAAACCGAGCCAAAAATTTTTTGTCCAAATTAAAACATTTCAAACACATGTATATCGTCCCTTATATAGGCCTTCAAGGCCTAAAACATACATCAGGGTGGTTCAGGACTAAACCAAGAACTTTTGATAAACTTTGGATAACTTAGCAAATTTCTTACTTTGGAGAGTCACACGCTCGTGTGTGTTGAACTGTGTGGTGACACACTCCCGTGTGGCTTGGGACACACCCGTGTGCTCAGCCTGTGTAACTCTCTATTTGTGACATCAGCAAAAAAAATTTGAACCACATAGCCAGGCCACACGTCCATGTGCTAGGCGTGTCCTCCACAGGGCTGAGACACATGGTCGTATCTCTGCCCGTGTGGCTAACACTTAGGCTATTTTCCAAGCCTTCATGTTTCCCACAAACCCTTACAACTTTATACACATCAAACTCACAACTCATGGCATCATTTTAGTGATTAAACACCCTTTATAAGACACATTCAACATTAGCTCGTCATTATACATATGTTCCACCTACTCATGATAAACTAGTCTAGCCACATTATTACACATTCATTTGACCTTGTCATCTTATTAATCAATTATACCATTAAACTATGGTTACTAACTTATACATCAAACATCCATGTTCAAGGAACTATCATCTTATTACCATATTACACATTTAATTCATGGTCATGACCACCTCGATTGGTTATAAAACATGCATTCAACACACATGACATATTACCAACCATGCATGGCAAACAAACATTTTCATATCATCACATCATATGCATTAAAACGTAACATGATTAGCTAGACTTACAAACCACAATCAATATGAGCCACCTCTCATGGCCATATACAATAGCTCGATATTGGCCAATAAATTAGCCAAATCATAATAACACATGTCATAGAACTAGGTCCCTATACATGACACCCACTTGATGTTGCTAGCATATGTATCAATACTCCAAAGGTATTGGCTTAATAGTGTGATGCTGACTCTGACAATCTCTAACACCGAGCCAACCTGACAACACTAAAATAAATGGAAAGGAGGGAGTAAGCTTTACGCTTAGTAACCTCGCATGAAAAATAATAAGCAATGTATTAACATGCTATTTTCAATTCCTCTCTATTTATTCAAAGTCCAGTTAAGCTGTTTTCTCAAGTCATGGTCACTAAATTATTTATATCCAAAGCTATGGGACTCCAAATTAAGAACTGCTAATTTTCCCAGAAAATAGGCTCACATATCTTCTTACCATAAAATTTTTATAATTTTTGGTCTAGCCAATAAGTACAATTTATTCTTTAAAGTTACCCCTGTTTTGCTATTTGAAAATTCAGACTACTCTTCACTACGAATTAATTATCTCATAGTACCGGACTCGAATGATGCTCCCGTCTATTTCCCTTGAAAATAGACTCATTAATTATTTTAAGCATATAATTTATAACCCATGATTATTTTTTTTACAATTTCTAGTGATTTTCCCAATTCAAAATAGGGGATTCTGAACTCATTCTAACTCTATCTCACAAGAATTCAAATATCTCATAATATGAAATTATTTTGTTTACACCATTTCCTTTATATGAAAATAGACTAAATAAGCTTTTATTTTATATCTTATTCAACTTCTAATTCGATTTTCACCATTTTTGGAGATTTTTCAAATTCACAATTACTGTTGTCCAAAATTGTTTTATTACTAAATTTCACTCTTTCATGTTTTCTTTGTAGTAACTTTTATTGTAACACTTACTCCATATCAATATTACTAAGGTTTGATCACATATCGAGCACATTACTCATAATTTTACACACACGAATCTTCACTTATTCATCACATAGTCATGTTCATATGTATTTTCACTTAGTAAATTTCTCGTTGAACTCATCGGAATAGTAACAGATACCCGGTGACCTATACATATTACCACCCTTGTAACCGAAACTCTCTAGTATGCATAGTAGCCTGCACTTAGTACTAAACATGAGACCTAACAATCTAGTACACGTAGTAGCCTGCACATAGTACTACACACGTGACCTAACCATCGGATACACGTAGTAGCCTGCACTTAGTACTACACACGTGATTGAAGCTATTGGGTACGCATAGTAGCCTGCACTTAGTACTACACATGTGACCTAACAATCTGGTACACGTAGTAGCCTGCACTTAGTACTACACACGTGACCTAAAACCGTCTTAAACACATAGTAGCCTGCACATAGTACTACACATGTGTTCTCACAACGGATCACTCGTATCTTTTCTATTCCGAAGGCCCAATCGAGAAATTCTTCACTTTTCAACATATTACTAATTCATTCTTAGTCAATTTCAATTCGTAATTTACATCAAATGATCATTCTATAGGCAGCTACATCTCATAAAATAGCAAAAGATAATAACATAAAAAAAAAGAATCGATATATTATTTACATACAAACTTGCCTTCCTTTTCACTCTTTCACAAGTTATCCAACTTAATAAAACATCATGTTATATCAAATTCTCAATATATTCAGCTATTATATAGCAAGCCATCAATAATTGAACCATCCAACATTTCATGTGCTACTAGTCATATATCATTGTTCTTACAATTTTTATATATTATTCTCTCATCACTTTTCAATATATTAAATCATGCCATTCAGGCAAATAAAATAGAATTTTCAATTCAAACATAACATTGCAATATTATTGACATGCGAACTTACCCCGAATGCGAGCACGGCTATATATTCTGATTTAGTCTATAATCTCATTCATTTCCAATCTATGCCCGAATCTCATTTTCTTTGATCTATAATATCACATTTAGCTTACTAATTAGTCACATTATTCATATGGGTCCAAAATTCATATTTTTACAAATTTGCATTTTGACCCTTAAACTTTCACATATTTGCACTTTTTCTCCAAGGCTCGTAAGATGATTTTTATCCAATTTCCTTGCATTTTAAGCCTAGAAAAATAATTTTCATAACTATAGTAGCCCCTAATTTCCACTAAATCACACTTTTATGAAAAATTTTGTAACTTTTGCAAAACGGTCCTTTTTGACAATTTCACCAAAAACCCCTTAGTAAAAGTCTTTAATACACAATGGGCATTCATTTTCTACCATTAGACATCAAAAAACATGCATGTCATCCATGGGTAAATTTTTAAACACAAACCCTAGCTCAAAATATAGGTATAAATGAGTAGATCTTCTTACAAGGATTTCAAAAACGTAAAAATCTTTAAAAATGGGGCTGGAACGAACTTACAATTGAGCGTGGAAGCTTGAAAAACCTAGATATGTATTCTCCATGCAAGTTTTGGCCATGGGGTAGAAGATGGAAAAAAATTGGTTTTTAATTTTGTTTTTAATTCATTTTAATTACTAGATTACCAAAATACCCCTAACTTAAAAATATTCTTTTTCACCCATTTGATGTCCATTTTTGTCCAAAAAATTATCCAATGGTCTAATTACCATTTAAATGCCTCCAATTTAAAATTTCATAGCAATTAGGCACCTCTAACATGTAGAACTTAACTTTTGTACTTTTTACAATTTAGTCCTTTTGACCAAATTGAGTGCCCAAACGTCAAAATTTTCAAACGAAATTTTCACGAAATCATCCCGTGAAATTGTAGACCATAAAAATATAATAAAAACAAATTTTACTATGTTAAATTTTTGGTCTCGAAATCACTATTCCAACTAGGCCCTAATTCGAGATGTTACAAAATTCACTTGTAAAATTAACGTGCAGGGGACACACGGCTGAACAACACGCCCATGGAGCTGACCGCCTGTCACACACGGCCTAAACATACGCCCGTGTGTCTACCTGTGTGGACAATATAAGGCTACCAATCAAGCCTTTGCCACCCTGAAACACAATCTAACATTAACCAACATATCAAAGTTTAACTTAATATGATTTCTCAACCAAACAACCATAGTTAAGACCAGTATACTTTACATATATTCAACCATGCCAACAATTCCACATTCATGAAAGACTAGCTTGCATTCACATAATAACTTTCAATATTATTTATTTTCCATGACCTTGTACAAAATGAATTAAAAGCTAAAGTAAGCCAACACATTTGGCCAATTAACAATAACACAAACTCAAAAGTCAGGGTCCTATACATGCCATATTCAAAATAAAAAAAAACCAACTATACCAAATGCTTCGGTTGATAATGTGATTGATGCCTCTGACATCCGATGATCCCCGAGCTAATTAGGCGGAACTATAAGAAAATGGAAATGAGAGGGAGTAAGTATAAAGCTTAGTAAGTTGCATGCAAATAAATATTACAACAACTTTACCATTTATCATCATGCTTATAATACAAATGTAGGTATAAGCGCAACTTACGCATCACTACCCAATACAATTCACATAGCATATATTGAGGTCACATCTCATACATTTCAAATAGGTACCTGTACCACTCACAACATGGTTATACTTTTCTCGTTTAACTTAAACTGTAACTTTCACTGTTGAACCATTTAAAATACTACCGGATATTCACTAAGCCTCAAACATAAGGTATAATATCGATGCAATGTCCCAGACATGGTCTTACACTAGCTCATCCATCAAGTCGATGCCATGTCCCAGACATGGTCTTACACTGACTATCGAAATCGAGGCCAGCGCAATGTCCCATACATGGTCTTACACTAGCTCTCACATATCCGTGCTGATGCCATGTCCTAGACATGGTCTTACACTAACACCTATATACATTCCAATGTCATGTTCTAGACATGGTCTTACACTGACACATCTCATAGCCGATGCATGTCCCAGACATGTCTTACACTAGCTTAAATCTCGAGGCCAATGCATGTCCTAGACATGTCTTACACTAGCTCTCGTCTCAATGCCGATGCCATGTCCTAGACATAGTCTTACACTGGCTTACATCTCCAGGCTGATGTATGTCCTAGACATGTCTTCACTAGCTTTCGTATCAATGTCGATGCCATATTTCATACATGGTCTTATACTGGCTCTCATAATGTGGCTGACGCATGTCCCAGACATGTCTTACACTAGCACACAAATAACCTGAATGTCATGGCATAAATATCCGATTTATTCCCTCAGGTTCAAACGGGAGTTCTATTATCTCAATATTCATCATATATAATCATTTCCATAAAGAATAAATTTATGCTATATCAATTCAAACACATATAATAACAATTTAGTTGTATTATTTACATACAACTTACCTGGGATTACAAAATGTAGACGACTAGTTCGGCTTAGTCCATTGTTTTGCTTTTCCCCGGTCTAGGCCCGAATTTTGTAATTCTTGATCTATAATGATAAAAATTCACAAATTTAATCATTTTATTAATTTAGGTACTCAACAATCATAATTGGGCAAAATGACCATTTTGCCCTTAGACTTTCACAGAATGACCATTTTACCCTAGCCCCGAAAATCAATTTTTATCATGTTTCCTCTTTAATCAAGCCTAGCCGAATACTTTTTATACTAGGAGCAGCCCATAATTCTCATTATTTCACACATTTATCATCTAATTTTCAACTTATACAAAATGGTCCCTAGTTAGGGTTTCCATGAAAACTACTTCACAAAAGTTGTTTATTACACATCCATAACTCATATTCTTCCATAAAATTTTAGAAAAAACCATGAAAACTCTCATGGTAAAACCCTAGACTTTCAACCATTTTGCAAAATAGTCCTCTTATTAGAAAGCTCATCTTATAAGGGGTCCAAAAATACAAAAATTATTAAGAAAAGTCATCAAATCCACTTACTTGTAGGGAGATTAAGAGGAAACCCTCCTATGTCTAATATTTTCGATCAAGAAGAAAGGATGAATGAAAAAGATGAGGGCTAGGCTTTACGGTATTATTTTATCACACATTAGGTCATCAAATACCTAACACTTTGACTATTTTATTTTATTTGTCTTATGGCCAGCCATCACTTATTTAATGGTCAAATTTCACTTTAAAGACCCCAAATTTAGGTTCTCTAGAAATTTGACATCCTTAGCTATCAAAATAGGACTTTTGCACTTTATGCGATTTAGTCCTTTTTCATAATTAAGCATGAAGTCGCTAAAATTAATTCACCAAAATTTTCATACTCTCATATAATCATGCCACAACACATATAATAATATTAAAAATAATTTCTCAAACCTCAAATTAGTGGTCTTGAAACCATTGTTCCGATTGGGCCCAAATTTAGGCTATTACAATTCTCCCCCCTTTAGGGATTTTCGTCCCCAAAAATCTTACCGGTGAATAGGTTCGGGTATTGATCTCTCATGGTCTCCTCAGGTTCTCATGTGGCTTCTCCGACCCCAAGTCTATGCCATAATACTTTAACAAGTACAATACTCTTATTCCTCAATTATTTTACTTCCCGAGCCAAAATCTTAACCGGCTCTTCGCCATAAGTCATGTCCGAGCTAATTTCAACCTTTGTCGGCGATATCACATGTGAGGGGTCCGAACGGTAGCGACGAAATAACCCAAAGCCTCCTATTTCTAGAGGTAGACCCCCGAGACATCTCGGAAGTGCAAGTAGCAGTCAAACTATTGCTAAGGATGCTACTGTAAAATCAGAGGCTCGAGCCCCAATAAGAACTTGTGCAATACGCGCTCGAGAGGAAGCCTCCGTTCCCGATGTCATCATAGGTACATTTACTTTTGAAGTCTATAAGTGTGTATGGTTGTTAGAAGGTGCTTGGAAAATAGCCCTAAAAAGGTCCACACATATTGACATACGGGCATGTGTCTAGGCCGTGTATGACACATGATCAGCCCCGATGGGCGTGTTGCCTGGCTGTGTGTCCCTTGCACCTAAAATTTTAGGTGAGTTTGCATGGTAGTAATCACATGGACAGAGGCACGGCCGTGTGTCTCAACCGTATAGAGGACACGGCCTAACACACGGGCGTGTGCCTTGGCCGTGTGCCTCAAAATGAATGACGATGTCATAAACAAAATGTCTAAGTTTTTGGACATGGGCGATGATACAGGCGGTCTAGGCCGTGTGAGGGACACGAGCGTGTGCTTGGCCGTGTGAAAACCCCTGTAGGTTCAAAATGATAAATAAATCCAATAATTCAATACGGGTGAGGAGCTCGGCCGTGTGAGGTATAACCCTATGTATTTTATTAGAATTTTCTATAGTCCCCGATTTAGTCCCGGACCGCTAATAATGTACGATTTAGTCCCAGACAATATGATTTTGTTTAATTGGTTTTAAATTGGAAACGAAATTTTATAACCCATTTTTTCAGAATGATCTTGTTTGCGAGCAGTAATGCCTCGTACCTAATCCCGGTCTCGGGTACAGGTAAGGGGTGTTACAGGATGCTTGAGTGTTCAACACAAAAGTGAGATAAGCTTTACACTCTTTCTCAAATATCTCTTCGTAGTCATAGATGATATCACTACAGGTGAGTTATCTGATTCATCTGGTTCAACCGGAAGAACATTCCTGTCTTCACATTTCAACTCGATAAGTTTTCTTCCACAATCCACTCGATACCATGAGAAGTCAACCATCCATACCGAGGATTAAGTCAAATTCACCAAACAGTAGCAACATGTGGTTAGCCGAAAAATAATGACTTCTAACCATCAAAAGACGGTTTCTACATATTTTGTCAATTAACTCATGTTTGCCTAATGGGTTTGACACATTTACTACAAATTCTGTAGTCTCAATTGGCATATTCATACTGGGTATTAATTTCATGCAAACATAAGAATGGGTAGACCTCGGATCAATTAAAGCAACAACAGAAATATTGCGAAGAGAAAAAATACCCGTAATCACATCTGGTGAAGATGCCTCTTTGCAAGCGCGAATGGCAGAAGTCCTTGCAGGCGCTCGGCCCTCGGCCCTCATACCTCACAGTTGAATCTCTAGGAGCACCTCTACTGCTAGCCCCACTACCCAGATTCTTCTATGGTCTACCCCTCGAAGGAGTACTATTCGCCCTCATATCTTACTTTTTCTCTTTGTCATCTAATTTTGGACAGTTTTGAATGAAGTGGTCTAGTGATCCACATTTGAAGCAACCCCTCTCATTCTGTCGACACTCGCCAAAATGAAGTCTACCACAATGTGAATACTTTGGCCTATTTAGCCAAGCACTACCAATACTAGCGATAAAAGTGGTTTGAGCTTTAGACATCGTGTGTTGTTTATTCTTGCTCTTGCTCGAAAACCCCATTGATGCGTTTGATCGGGTAAGAAACTCTCTCGATCTCTTAGATGAAGTCTGCTGTGATTTCTCCATCTTTCTTTTCCTTGAGTCTCGAAACCCGATGTCAGCTTTTCTCTTCTCTTTAGCCAATTCCTCATCCTTACATGCTCTCTCCACGAGCACCATAAATTCCCTCAATTCTAAGATGCCAACTAATAGGCGGATATCTTCGTTCAGACCATCTTCAAACCTCTTGCACATGATTGCTTCTGTAGATATGCACTCCCGTGCATATTTACTGAGTCTCACAAACTCACGCTAGTACTCCGCTACCGTTTTACGGCCTTGCTTGAACTCTAAAAATTCTTTCCTTTTCTGGTCTATAAACCTCTGGCTAACGTTCTTCTTCCGCAACTCTTCCAGGAAGAATTCCCAAGTTATCCTCTCTCTCGGTGCAACGGACACGAGAGTATTCCACTATTGGTAAGCCGAGTCTCATAGGAGTGACACTGCACACTTCACACATTCCTCAGGCGTACACGATAGCTCATCAAATACTCTAATGGTATTTCCTAACCAGAATTTTGCTCTTTCTAGGTCATCATCAATATTAGCTCAAAATTCCTCAGCCCTTTGTTTTCGTATTTTATCTGTAACAGCCTAATTTTCAGTGGTGTCGGAACAGTGATTCGAGATCACTAAATTCGTCAAATGAGTAGGAAATATTATTAATTTAGTGAGTATAAGTTAAATGTAAAGTTAGGAAAAATTTTAAAATAGTGAAATGTACAAAATATATATATATTAAAATAATTAGAATTGAAAACGAGGTATCGAGACCTCAGGAATTTTAAATCAAGCCATAAATATTTTTATAAATATTTATGGAGTGTTAATAAGTTAGTATTAAAGTTTCGTCAAGAAATTTTAAAGTACTGATAGCTAATTGAACAAAAAGGACTAAATTATATCAAATGCAAAATTGTGGGAAATGATTAAATAGCTTAAATGATAAAAGAAAGAGGGTTTAAAAGGCAAATAGACCCAACGTCTATTTGGGCTGGAAGGCAAGAGCATGAAATCACCAAGAAAATAAGGGCAAAATTGCAAAATTGCAAAATTGCAAAATTTACTTAATAAAGCTAGGACTAAAGTGGAATTATCTAGATTTCTCTTTATTTTTCTGCATTCTCATCAGTAAAAACACCATGGAAGAGTTCCCTTAAGCTGGTTTTTCATATTTTTACTGCAAGTAAGTTCAATTCTTGATTATTTCTTGAAATTTTTGTGTTTTTGTGACTTTTACAACTAGGTCCATTTGTTGAATTCATTAGTTCTTGATTCTATGAAAGAAATTGAAAGCTCTATGAATATGTGCTGGAAGTATATGATGATTTGATATAGAATTAGAGCTTTAAATTGTTTATATGCTGATTTTATTGAAAGAATTGAATAGAAAGTGAATGTTTGGGACCTAAATTGTAAAAGAGTTTGAAGTTAGAGTTTTATGTGGAAATTTTGAATTTAAATAGTTATGAAATAACTTATAATGTCTAGGAAAAGTATTAATTGAGAAAATTAGTTTAATTGAGGGGTTAATTAAGTAAGGACTGAATTGTATGAACTGTTAAATTTGGGGCAAAATGAAAATCAATATTTTGCACTAAAATAGTTTTGGACAACAGCAATAGTCTAACTTTGAAAAATCTCCAAAAATTGTAGAAATCTAATTAGAGGGTGAATAAAATATAAAATTAAAGCTTATTGAGTCTAGTTTCTTATAGAAGAAACGGTATAAGCAATGGAACTGTAAATCATGAGATATAATAAGTTTTGTGAGACAATGTCAGAATGATTTCGGGTTCCCTGCTCGACTTTGTAAAATCATAAAAATTGGAGAAAAATAATTAAGGGATTAAATTTATATGTTTAAAATCCTTATAGAAATACGCTGAACATCATCCGAATCTCGCATGCGATGAGATAATTAATTTTAGTGAAGAAGGTTCGAATCGAACTGATGCCAGTAATCAGGCAACTTTAAAGAATAAATCAGACTTATTGGCTAAACCAAAATTCTGAAAATTTTATGGTAATAAGATAAGTAAGTCTAGTTTCAGGGAAAATTAGCAGATCTTAATTTCTAGTTCAGTAGCTTAAGATATAAATAATTTAATGACTATGACGCAAATGGACGCTTTTGAATATACATAAGTAAATAGTGAAATTATTGATAATGTTACTTGTTGCATGTTATATAAATTAAGGATGTGGAATGGAGAGGAGAAGGAGGAAAATATGTATGAATATTCAGCTAGCATGGCTAATTTGTATGTTTTAGGCTCATGGACTAAATTGAATAAAAGTAAAATTTTATGGGCAATTTTGTAAAAAAAGTTAGATATGACCAATTTGCATGAAATGGATTTTTTATTATTTAAATTACAAAATTGAATGAAATTATTAATTTAGCTCAAGATCGTGGAAAAACATGTTTTAAGGATTAAATTGAAAAGTGTTGAAATTATGGAAAATTCGACATTTTATAGAATTCATAGGTTGTTATGAATTTGTGTGAGAATAACTATGGAAATAAGGACTAAATTGCAATAATTTTATTTTATTTTAACCTAAGGATGAAATCGTCATTAATTAAAAGTTTAGGGTAAAATGATAATTTTGTTTAGAGCATTAGTTGAATGTATTATAACATGAAATAAATGAAAACGACGATCAAATTTCTTTATAAAGATCCGGATGACTTGAATACGAGACTTGAACGTGGAAAAGAAAAGATATCGGATTAATGAAATATCTGATAAATGAATCGGTAACTCCGGTAATGCTCCGTAACTCTATTCCGGTGATGGATTCGGGTTAGGGGCGTTACATTATCTACTGGGGCTCTTAACCATATCTACTCCTTACGGAGCTACCGGGGCATACTGAGGAATCGGAGAAGGTGGAGGAGGTGGAGTATTCGGATTCGCACGAATGAACTCTGAATACCACGCGTCCATCATGTGGAGGTAAGCTTCTCTAGCTCCTCCGCCCTGACTCAGTGTCACGGGCCCATTACCTACTAGAACAGTCCCTTCAACGGGAGCTGGCGCATTACTTTCCACATCATCCGTCGTAATTGCGTCAGGATCCATTTACTATATAAATAAAAACACAATTTATCTCGTTAGGAGTCATCACAGTATCAATGTACAATTATGGCATGTATAGCTAGATTCGTACTCACGCTAGGTTAGTCCTAGAATTAAATAAACCATAGCTCTGATACTACTAAATGTAACACCCCACACCCGTGTCCTATGCCGGGACAGAATATGAGGCATTACTAGACTTAAACGCATGTATCTGAACGTTTCTAAGTCACCAAGACTTGATCAAATTTAAAAATTTTTCTAACTTTGTTTAAACTCCTTAATATGGGCCTACGAGGCTTCAAACTTTCATTGGAAACCCTTCGGAACCAACTCGGGTCCTTAAACTGACTTAATAAAAAAAATAACCCTTGAAATAGGGCCCACGCCCATGTGGAAAGGCAACACGCCCGTGTGGCCATTATGCATGGCCGTGCTGATGGCCCCTGTGGTTCACACGGCCTAATCACAAGGGGACACGCCCGTACCCCAAGCCCGTGTGAATTAAATTCTAAATTCGAACCTACAGGGGTTTTCACATGGCCTGACACACACTTAAGTCTATGGCCCATGTCTCTCACACGATCATGACATGCCCATGTCTTAGCCCGTATCTAAAAACCTTGACATTCTGTTTCTGATGTTAGCATCCACTTTAGGGCACGCAGCCAAGGCACACGCCCTTGGCCATAGGCAGTGTCCTCCACGCGGCTGAGACACACGGTCATGTCTTTGCCTGTGTGTTTACTACCATGCATACTGACTTGTAAAATTAACATGCAAGGGACACATGGCTGAACAACATGCCCATGGGGCTGACCCTGTGGACAATATAAAGCTATCTACCAAGCCTTTGCCACTCTAGAACACAATCTAACATCAACCAACATATCAAAGTTTATAATATGATTTCTCAACCAAACAGCCATAGTTAAGACCTATATACATTACATATATTCAACCATGCCAACAATTCCACATTCATGAAAGGCTAGCTTGCATTCACATAATAACTTTCAATATTTGCTATTTTCCACGGCCTTATACAAAATAAATTAAAAGCTAAAGTAAGCCAACACATTTGACCAATTAACAATAACACAAACTCAAAAGTCAGGGTCCTATACATGCCATATTCAAAATAATAAAACCAACTATACCAAGTGCTTCGGTTGATAGTGTGATCGATGCCTCTAACGTCCGATGATCCCCGAGCTAATTAGGTGGAACTATAAGAAAATAGAAATGAGAGGGAGTAAGCATAAAGCTTAGTAAGTTGCATGCAAATAAATATAACAACTTTACCATTTATCATCCTGCTCATAATACAAAAATAGGTATAAGTGCAACTTACTCATCACTATCCAATACAATTCACATAGCATATATTCACACCTCATACATTTCAAATAGGTACCTGTACCACTCACAACCTGGTTATACTTTTCTCGTTTAACTTAAACTGTAACTCTCATAGTTGAACCATTTAGAATACTACCAAATATTTACTAAGCCTCAAACATAAAGTATAATGCCGATGCCATGTCCCAGACATAGTCTTACACTGGCTCATCCATCAAGTTGATGCCATGTCCCAGATATGATCTTACACTGACTATTGAAATCAAGGCCAACACCATGTCCCAGACATGGTTTTACATTAGCTCTCACATATCCGTGCTGATGCCATGTCCCAGACATAGTCTTACACTGACACATCTCGTAGCCGATGATGTCCCAGACATGTCTTACATTGGTTTACATCTTGAGGCCGATACATGTCTCAGACATGTCTTACACTAGCTCTCGTCTCAATGCCGATGCCATGTCCCAAACATGATCTTACACTGGCTTAATCTCGAGGCCAATGCATGTCCCAGACATGTCTTACACTAGCTCTCGTCTCAATGTCGATGCCATGTCCCAACATGGTCTTACACTGGCTCTCATAATGTGGCCGATGCATGTCCCAGACATGTCTTACACTAGCACACAAATAACCTGAATGTCATGACATGAATATCCGATTTATTCCCTAACGTTCAAACGGGAGTTCTATTATCTCAATATTCATCATATATAATCATTTCCACAAATAAGCAATTTATGCTATATCAATTCAAACACATATAATAACAATTTAGTTGTATTATTTACATACAACTTACCTGGGATTACAAAATATAGACGACTAGTTCAGCTTAGTCCACTTATTTTGCTTTTCCCCGGTTTAGGCCCGAATTTTGTAATTCTTGATCTATAATGATAAAAATTCAAAAATTTAATCATTTTATTGATTTAAGTACTCAAAAATTCATAGTTGGGCAAAATGACCATTTTGCCCTTATAGTTTCACAAAATAACTATTTTACCCCTAGCCCTAAAAATAAATTTTTATCACATTTCCTCTTCAATCAAACCTAGATGAATACTTTTTTATACTAGGATCAGCCCACAATTCTTATTATTTCACACAATTATCATCTAATTTTCAACTTATGCAAAATAGTCCCTAGTTAGGGTTTCCATGAAACCTACTTCACAAAAGTTGTTTATTACACACCCATAACTCATATTCTTCCATAAAATTTCAGAAAACACCATGAACACTCTCATGGTAAAATCCTAGACTTTCAACCATTTTGCAAAATAGTCCCCTTATTAGAAAGCTCATGTTACAAGGGGTCCAAAAATACAAAAATTATTAAGAAAAGTCATCAAAACCACTTACTTCTAGGGAGATTAAGAGGCTAAAATTTTTATAGCTTCCAAAACCCTCCTATGGCTAATATTTTCAGTCAAGAAGAAAGGATGAATGAAAAAGATTAGGGCTAGGCTTTAAGGTATTATTTTATCACACATTAGGTCACCAAATACCTAACACTTTGACTATTTTATTTTCTTTGTCTTATGGCCGACCATCACTTATTTAATGGCCAAATTTCACTTTAAAGACCCCAAATTTAGGTTCTCTAGAAATTTGACACCCTTAGCTATCAAAATAGGACTTTTGCACTTTATGCGATTTAGTCTTTTTTCACAATTAAGCATGAAGCCGCTAAAATTAATTCACCAAAATTTTCAGACTCTCATATAATCATGCCACAACACATAGAATAATATTAAAAATAATTTCTCCAACCTCAGATTAGTGGTCCTGAAACCACTATTCCGACTGGGCCCAAAATCGGGTTGTTACAGGGCAAGCTTGTACAAAAAGAGATACTCCATAGATGAACAGTCAAATAATGACCATAAATCACCCATAGCCCTTCAGAGAGTGCTTTCATATAATCCACCATTCTCTTAAGTTTCTGCATGAAGTATCATTTTCCAAGTCCAACACCTGCAAGGATTGAGTCGGTTTCCATCGGGCCTAATGTCTATTCAAAAGAACATTATAACCAATCTTATTGCTTAAAAGTCTCAGAACCACAAACTGGGCCATCCTTAGTATCCTTCATCACGTCAAAATCTAATAGTTCAATACCCTCCTCATGCCACACATTAACATGATCCAATGTATCCCTATTCCCCCATTAACAATTTATCTGTAAATGATATCAGGTTGCCATGTTGTGGGCCTCCATCAGATTTAGCAACAAACTCCATCTCAACTTCTTTAAAACGAACCTTTTTAGTGGCCTGATTAGCCATCACCTTTGTTGGGCGTTCACCAGTTTTATCACTTCCGCCATCAATCTCCATTTTACAAGTTTAAGAAAACAAAATATTACGTTTAATTACAACTATGAATGAATAAGTTTTAATTAAATACTTTAATGTTTGATTAAGTTGTTTTATATAAGATTAAGGAGAAATGCCGATGATTTAGATATAGTAGAAGCACAATATTTTTATAGTTTAACATTCATTTTTTTTTCATAATCCAAACGTTATGATTCATGTTAAAAGTAATTTTAGTTTGGCAAAATAAATATCAACCATTATTTCAAGCATAAAATTAATAAACCAAAATTTAAAAATAAAAAATCTTAGTAGCTGATGTGATATCAGCTAAAGATATTCACTAAGGACCATGATATTGATGATTCTAATGAACAAGTTGTTTCAAACAAGAAATGGACATAATCTATTTGTCTTTGTACAAAAGAAAGGTCCTCATCTCATGGACATTATCTATAACTTTTATAATTAATAAATATTACACATAACTACGTAAAATCTTTAATTAAATCTGAAATTTAGTGTGGTCAAACTTTTAAAATAGGATAAAATTCTCTCTTTATTATTTTATTTATAAATAAAATTTAAACCCGAAACTTTACTTAAAATAGATCAAATCTCTTACCGTTAAACTAATTGATATAATGAATAACAAATTAAATCTTTTAATTGATGTTGCATCACATTTTCTTTATCCATTTAACGGATGTCAATTAATGGTGATGAAAGATCAAGAATGAGAGTGGGTGTGGGGTGATGGGATAAGACATGGGCTAAATCTCGAGGGAGGCTGCCACGAACTTGGTACAATCTAGACAATAATGTGCCCTCTTTTTCTTTTATCTTTTCTTCAGTTGGAGGAAGCACGTCGCCTTCCACCATAGGTGCCTAAAAGTGTAATTAGGATGACCAATAATGTATCCCACTAAATCAGGCCCATTAACATTAGAGGCAACATAAGCACATGCATTTTGTCTTCAAACACTCGACTGAGACGGGGGGTTTCACCTGAACTCTACACCAATCGACCTTATTGTTATCGTTTTAATGAAATTGATCCCACATTTTGATTTTTGGACTAATTAAACTTGGTCCTAATCCTATGAAAACATTGAGTGAATAGCTAAGCCATTTAATGAGATGCATGATCCCTTCAAATTAGTGGTGGTCGCCTCTTAAAAAGGACCCTTGGCATTGAAAATGACAAAAGAGAAAGTGAGGAATCTATGTGCAGGAAAAGGACCAAGAAAAGAAATCAATTTTTATTATTTGAGGTCTACGTGATGCCTTGTGATTTATTGTTTCTTTCTTTTTTTTTTCTCTTGGATCATACTTATTGGACAGTTGAGTTTATTTGTGGCCTTTAGACCCAAGAAGCAACTCCCATAACACTTATATTTTTTTGGTTTGTTTCCATCTTTTCTTTCCAATACATGCTGCCATATCTGCTTGGTGAAGCTAAATTCTTAAATACAGATCATCTCTGGTCTCTCTTTTCATACTCCGGCTTATCTCATCAACTAATAAATCCAGCCAAGACAAGAAATAGGAATTTTTTGTAAAAAAAAAAAAAATTAAGCGACGAAAGCTAAAATTTTGAATTATAATGATTTTTCTTTTGGTGAAAATTAAAAGATACAAACTTAAAAAATTACACCCTCAAAAAATAATCCTCAAACAATTTTAAACTAGGTCTTTTATCATAAATTATCCGTGACTATGTTTTCTTCTCGAGGGATATGTTAAATCTTCCAGTTTTACTTTTGTCAGGATCTAGTAAATTCTTCTAAGTAGAGTTGAGATTGAAATTCTGAAGGCATCCTTTTAAATGGCAATAGCAATCTCGAGACTAGTTGTTTGAATTAAGATATTTTTTAATGTAGTTTATCTATTTAATAAAGTGGGTATAAAGAAATAAATTAGTTTATGAAGAGAGATTACTGTTGAATTTGTGCCACTTAACCAAAATGGGCCAAACCCTCTACATATTAGGAATTGAGTTTGGGAGTTCATTCGAAGTTGAATACAATAATAGGACTTTGACTCACTTGTAATATCGTATACCTCAACTGAATAAGCTCTCTCCATTTCCAGCTGCAACTTCAGATTACGAGTAATTTTGACTAAATGGTCAAACCAAGTGAGACTAAAATATTTCCCCTTCTAGATAAAAACAAAACAGACAAAGTCGCGGTTATTTCAACTTGAAGTACTCTAATTAGCAGGCAGCAATGGACATCCCACCTTTTAGTTATAAACGGGACATGAATGCTTTGTTATTTCATTTATGCATTCATTTCGATGCCACTACTCTGCTCCATTAATTCTTCGGCTTCTGCTATTTATTTCGTTTTCTCCAGCAACTTGTGCCAATTCTTCTCTTCTCTCTTTATTTTCATTTAAAGGAGTCCAGGAACACACAGTAATCATTTTTCAGTATGTTCATCTGTCAACGACCAAATCGTAATTAATTCTCTGTACGATTTGTTCATACAATCCCACTAATGAACACAAAATTTGGGTCTTAAATCTTGTCCATGTATAAAAAGGTGCACCATCAATAAACCTTATTTGCCATTAAAAGATACTATTCTAGAATTAAAAGTAACAACCAAAAGAAAAAGGACGTAGACAAAAGAGTTGATCAGCTTTGGACATAGGTGTGGGGAATAGGGAGCATCATGTTTTTGGTGTGTGCTGCATAGCCCGAGTTGTGAGTTACCCTGTGCTTAACCAAAGGCGCCTAGGTTTATTGACATGTGAAAAAAGAAAAACCAAGAGTTTACAAAGCAAAAGGCATTGATGGAAATGATGGGCAAAGCCAACAGGGAGGGAACAAAAAGTTGATAAAGCAAAGGGCGAAAGTGGGATCATGCTCAACTCCGCCCTCCACACATTTCTGTATACGGAAATAAATAAAGCAACCAAATCCAATGTTTGACTGACAAAAACAGTAAGCACAAAAAAAGAAGGAAAACGTGGAGTTAGACACGATGATGGAGATTATCATGGAAGGGAGATAACGAATTTGACAAAAAGAATTCAAGGAATATTTTAAGTCTTCTCCAAATAAGTGTGGCCCATTCTTCCTTTTCTATTCATACAACATTACTTATTGCACCAACAAGTTTTAATTTAGTTCTTGCGAGTTATTAGTACCATGCTTGGTTCAAGGAATGTGAGAATATTGGGGGTAATTTTACATTTCCAAATCATTTTCTTTCTTTGGATAAATTACTAATAGTGTCAAGATTTGATCATAATCTCAACATCATACTTTCTTTTAAGTACTCTTGTTTTGTTTTGTTTTTTTCATCATTACAATATTGTATGAAGAGCGGAAGGGATGAAATAGTTTGAATCATATAATTTACGTGTCTGAAAAGGACTTTAATCGTCTTAACTTAAGTAATCTTACCTTAAGATAATATGATATTTTAACAATTCTATTTCGTTTTAATGACTTTAATTCATATTATTTAAACTAAAATGAAATGAAATAATAATGATAATAATAATTAATAAATCAATAATTCTCGTGTTTTGTATATTTTTCAAAGTAACATTCAATTATATACATATATTTATTATATGTTAAGAAAATTAACATTTATCTATTCTATTACAATTTATTTATTAAAGTATACCTAGAAAATTTCTTTCATCACAAGGTTACTATCCTTCTTTTCTTTTCTTTTCTTTTTTATAATTTTGGTCAAATTTTTTCTTAAACCATAATAAATTGCATGTTTTAATAATTGAAAAATATAATTATTTCTACCCATTAAAAATAGAAGCCCTAATTGTATATCGCTCCTCCTCAATTTTAGCTTAGGAGACATGAAATTAATATACTAAAGTAAGTAAGATAAAATAATATAAGCTTCAACGTTTTTGTGTTGTAAAAAACAAAAGAAAGGTAAAATGCAATTTTAGGCAATTTTAGATTTTATCAATTAAATAATAAAATCTTACATTTTAATTAAATAAGGTAACATAACATATTCGGTTATGCACTAAGTAATCTTACATTCCAATATTCTTAATACTAGAGGTAATCTTATATTCTGTAAACCAAATCACAACTAAATGCTAGCTCAAATCTAACTTGGAACATATTTAAAACACGTGGATCAATTGTAAACACATGTGTGCCTATTGTATAGACATATTAGATTTGACATGTTGAAATAAACAACACTCTTTAATTTTATTGACACAATTTTATTTTTTAGCAAATTCCAGCCAAGTCGTCCGTGCAATGGTAAACATGTGTTTACAATTTGATCCATTCATTTTAAATATACTCCATACAAGATTGAAATTTGCATTTACTGCCTAAATTGACCAATGTTTTTGTAGCTGGACTGGTTAGGCCACTAGTTTTCCATTTGACCAATTTGGCCGCTTGGTCCAATTTGATGAAATAAATTATTAAAAATTTCATAAAATGAAAAAGAAAAAATCAATGCAATTGATTTGTACTAATTCATGGGTCAACCAATTCAACTTCGTTCTCTAAACCAGAATATTAGTTGATTTTCAGTCCAATCGACCAGTTTAATATGGTTCCAACAACCTTGAAATTGACAACTAAACTGATACAATAGGGGCTTAATAAAATATTTAAAGTTGAGGGATGATTTAAAATGTAGGGCAAAATAGAAGAGGTTGGGTGAAGTTAACCCTTTTTAAAACAAATGGAAGGTTAACAGAGACCAAAAGGTGTGTGGAGCAGTGAAAGAAAAGAAAGAGCTTCCCGTGATGAGCATTAGAAGCAACATAACGGTAGGGGTGGTGGGGAACATAGCCTTTTGCTTTTCTCCTCCTTTGTTTGTTTGTTTGTTTACTACATATCTCCCTTTCTTATTTTAGTTTCTTGTTCCCCCCTTTTCTTGTGTTTTAAATTAACGTTGGAGATAAACAACGTCTCTCTCTCTCTCCTCACCTCTTCTATTTTGATTTTATTTGGTATAATTCCATCTTTTATTTTGTTAATTAAGCTAAATAATTAACACCACTAATTATTTTCACTAGAATATTGTTGTAGATTTTGTTTAGAACAACATTTTAGGCAAAAGAAACAAAATTCATGTTAATCATTAGCTATTTAGATTAAATAATCACATTATATCGATTTAGTATTAGCTTAGTTGGCATTGTTGATGTTTTAGTAACTTGAAAGTAGGGTTAAGGTCAAAAATCAAGAAATGAAAACCACTCTAAACTAAAGATAAAAAACATGAAGTCTATTTTATCAATTCAAAAAGGAAAATCAAAAATTAATATGAAAAAAAATAGAAAATCAAATTAAACTGAATTTTTTTGGAGGGTGGGGGTGGGGTTGGTAATATTCTAAATGCAATGTTTTGAAAGTCTAATTAGAACACGTTTCTTTTGACATAAAGTAAAACATGTTTAAGTGTTACTTTGCATAGCAACAACATATAAAAGTTTAATGTCATCATTATCAATACCTCCCTTGATTTAATTATAGGGTTACCCAGACAGAACATTAATTGAATCCATTGAACATTGATTTAGGACATAATTTTCCAGGATGTTTCTAAATCTCAAGCTTTTGTATCCCCATCACTTGTCTACATTCATTGCCTCAACTCTTTATTTATTACTACATCTATAGGGAGAGAATTTTACCATACAAAGTGACTATCTAATCATACCTTCGTGTGTATATATTTATATATATATATATATATTTATAATTAACTTTAAATTTTGTAGAATATAATGTATGTTACGAATGAACCTAATATTTATGGATTATATATATTAAATTTGAAAATGTGGGTTATTACAATGATTTACATTCATTTTTCTTAAATATTAATCAATAGTTGGTGACATGAATTATGATATAGGTAAAAGAAGTAAAATAAAATATTGATAATGAAAAGAAAAGAGTGAATGTGAAATTTTAAATTAAAAATTAAATCATGGTTAACACGTGGGCGTAATTAGGTACGTAGCAAGTGTACTCCTTTTAGGTGGTTTCTTTTTAAATATAAGATTGGAGTCCATATAATTGAGTTTTATTTATAAATTGATAAGTTGCATGAAATAATATTTCCCCCATAAAAGGAGACAATAATCATCAACTATTTTGTTAAAATGTGGTTCACACTTTTTCATCAATGGATGCCGCCTGTAACAGCTATGAAAAACTCATGAATCCCTTGAAAAGAAGAGAAAGTGAAGAGGTAAACAAACATAAATATAAAGCTGCAAATGCTTCATTCATATATATATATATATATATATATATATATATTAAAATAAATAAAAAATAAATAAATAGTGGATTTTAACAGAAATTTAAAATTTTAATTATGAATTAAAATAATCCAATTCAACTAATAACAAAGTTGAATCATCTTAAATCCTAATTCGACATGAAGCTTCCAAGAAAGAAATGAGTAACATAATGGTGGTGACACGTGTACACATATGTCGGCTTCCTTCACAACATATATGCCCAAGCAGAGCCAGTAATATGAAAGAATTGTCCCCCTTCGATTCTCCAACAAAAATTTAGTACTCTGTGTATTTTCTTTTTCCCAATATTATTTAATAATTAAATTTGTATTTCTACACATTTCTGGTCATTTTTATTTAAACCCAGTGTGGCGGCTCATTTGTCATCACTCTAGAATTCAGTCACAGAAAATGGGTCGACCAACCAGTTCTTCATCTTCCATCGACAGCCCCAGCCACTTTGCTTTCTCAAGCACTGCTTCCTCCCAAAGGGACCTTACTACCGATCTTCGCCTTGGCCTTAGCATTTCAATCGCTCCTCCTTTTGTCAGGTATTTATTTTTTCCGATTGCGTACGGACCAGATGCTTTTACAGTCCATAACCAAAAGATATATATATATATATTCAGGGAGCAGTGGCCACCGATGAAGGCGGCGGTTGCAGAAGAAGAGCACGAGTGCAACAGCTCAACATTTTATGTGAAGGTTTACATGGAAGGGATTCCTATAGGGAGAAAACTAGACCTGTTGGCACACGAGAGTTACTATGATCTGATAAGGACTCTGGAACACATGTTCCACACAAACATCATCTGTTAAGTTTCTGCCTTTGGCTGTTTAATTTCTTTCATTTGAAAATTCCATAGTCGAGAGTTTTGATGGGTGGGAATGCAGGGGCAGAAGCAGATATGGATAGAGATCATTATGAGAAATATCATGTGTTAACGTATGAAGACAAGGAAGGGGATTGGATGATGGTTGGTGATGTTCCTTGGGAGTAAGTTAACATATCAATTTCTTACATTAAAATTCAAAATTTTCCCCATATAGCACCACAGCTGAATTTGAATTTTTTTTTTTTTTTTGGTATGTTTGGAACAGGATGTTCTTGTCAGCTGTGAGGAGGTTGAAGATCAGCAAGTGCTGAACTCTTGATACAAATTTTTTTCTAGACAAGTGTTGTTTAAGAAAAAGAATAGGTAGTCATAAAATACAGGGTGGGATGGTTTAGGATTTTGAATGTATATTCTCCAATATTGAAATGATAAAAGAGTAACAAGAAGCATCAGTTTTGTCTTTTGGGCTCAACATCTTTCCCTTTTTCCCCATTCAAGCTTGGTCTGACCTGCGTTAATCATAAAAATTTTAATTTATTTTATATAATAATTTCATAAATATTTCTATTTAATATTTACAAAATTGAAGTCTTAAAAAATAATTTTTAATGCTACTAAAAATCAAGTCATTACATATAAAATATAAAAATTTGAGTTTTATAATAATTTAGTGAATATATAAATTTAATTATCATAAAATATATTTACTGAACTTAGTTGCTTTTATGAAGTATTCTTGCTACAATATTTTGTTGCTTTCAAGAGATTTTAGGTTGGCTATATTGAGCAGTGATCTTGCATTTTTTTTTTTTTGTTTAAGATATCAATGTCCTTTAGACTGAGGTGTTTTATGGTTTGTGAGATGTGTTTTTGTTGCACACCTTTTGATTAGTTTTATCATATTTGATTTTAATAAAAAATTATTATGGTTGTGTTATACCATATCTAAAAAACCCAATAATAAAATGGCTTAAAAAGGTCACCATAAAATATTTGATACATAAGTAATGATAAAAACAATTCTGGGTTGTCTGGCAAAGCCGCGAAGGTCAAACAGACGAAACAGGAAGAAGAAGGCAATCTCAAGGCACCTTGGGTCCGAAGACTAAGAGGACTATCACATGAGTGGTTAAGACAAGGTAAGCAAGAAAAGACGTCTAGGATATTTTTTTGTTACATTCTTATTGAACCAAAAGACCGACTTAAGCATGAGGGAGCAATCAGCGTGCTAACTTGGTCACCCCTAGCTCATCCTTTTTCCTTTTGTGGTTTTCACCACCCCTCTGTTCCATGCCTCCATCCAATCTTATATTTAACTGAAAAAGGCATTAAGAGGATGAGAAAAAATAATTAATCAAAATTAACTATTTATTAATATTTTTTAACATAAATGTATATTTAATATATTTTTATTGTTTAATATGAAATGTAATTATTTACTTTTCATATATAATTTAATTTAATATCTTTAATAATTATTTTTAATATTATCTGTTACGAATAAATTCAAACACATATCTTACATTAATTTTAATCTTACTATTATAATAACTCAATGAGAGCTTTGTTGATTTATGGAATAAATACACAAATTATCGTACAAATCTATAACCTATATATTTTGACCTTCGTACTTGACACATGTTCAGTTTTTTTTCCTCCTCTTTTTGCATTTTACGAAAAATTGGTCAAATATCACTTTTGGTCCCTTTATTAGGTTTCAAATTAAGATTTAATCCTTATACTTGAATTTCTACAATAATTTAATCCAACTTTTTATAATGTGTAGTCCAAATGCTTAATATTGTTAATTACTCTGATAAAATGTTTTACATGAAATTTTTAAAAAACTATTCTAACAGAAAAATATATTTTGACATTAAAATTGAAATAAATCTTTTTGTAAATCCACATCAAGACAATATTAATTATTTAAACTAATTAATAACATATTTTTTTCTTTTTAGTCAATATAAGATAATGGTAAAATTGTTGTTTCAATCTTTATACTTAAATTTCTACAATAATTTGATTTTTTTAATGCTTAGTCCAAATACTTAATAATATTGATTACTCTTGATAAAAGTTTTTAAGTGAATTTAAAAAAAACTGTTCTAATAAAAAATTTATTTTTGCTTGATGAGTTAGAATATCTCTTTTTTTAAAAATTCACATTAGGTACCAAAATTATTCACAGTGCTAATTATTTAGACCAACGTTTTTCCCTTTTTTATTATTATAAGGTAATGGTAAAATTGTAGTTTCAATTTAGTTACTATGCTTGCATTTGATATTTAATCTTTTATTTTACTTTTATATAATTTATTTACTTTTACAATGAGATTAGTTAGTTCAAATAATTTATGTATTATATGTAATAGTTATCTTATTAACTTACTATCGATTCTTTGTATGCTGACAAGTGTCAAAAATAAAGAAAGATTATTTATAGTTGAAAGGCTAAAAGTGAAATTTTTTAAAGTATATATAATAGTCTTGGCAAAAGAAAAAAAGAAAAGAGGAGAGACTATAAACATGGCAAAGTGACAATTTTTCTATAGATTATATAGCAATGGTCAAATTTTAATTTTGGTCACCATGCTCAAATTTATTATTTAATCTTTATACTGTAACTTCTTAGCATAATTTGGTACCTCAACTTTTACAATGTCATTGATTAGTTCAAATATTTTATTTTATTAAAATGAAAGATATAACTTTTAAATATTGTTAACACCATTAAAATTATCTATTAAATTCATGTCTATTATAATATCATTTTTTGTTACACGTTATCATATGAATTTTTTAAAAATTTAAAATTTCACTTTAATAAATTTAACAGAAAAACATTTGAATTTAAAATAAAAAATAAAAGAAGTGAATTTTGAATGCACCAAAAGTAGGAATATATTTTAACTTCCAAATTTCATTTAATAATTTAATTAAAAAAACAATTAATGTAAACCGAAACGTCATAAAGAAGAGGAGAGAAATGTAGGAGTATCGAATTCCCTTCTCCATTTAAGTCTTCCAGAATATAATTCTAGAATGCTTAAAGTGGAGATGGAGGGCAAAACTATTCCTGATTCTTGGTCAGTACATCAAATAATTTTTAAACCGCAAGTGATATCTCATCTTTATTCCTCATTGTTATTCCAATTCCCATGTATGTCTAGAGATGAATAAAATTCAATTCAGTTGAAAAACTTTTTCGAATTTCGAGTTAATTAAATTAAGTTATTCGAATTATTTAAGTTAATTTAAATAACTCAAGTCGAGTTTCGAGTTTGAGTAGAATTGAATTTTACAATTCAATAATATGTTAGTGTAAATATTCTTTTGGTTCCTATCAACTTTAAAAATAAGTAAATTAGTCTCTCACTCAACAAAAATTTATATTTTAAAATATATATATAAAGTTAATATTTTAAAATTTTCTAAAATAATAATTTTGGGATCTAATTAGTGATTCAAAATTATCATACTTTTAAGTATATATATATTTTTAATTATTTTGATTTGAATTTTTTCAAATATATATGGTTTCAAATTTACGTGTTTTAGTATGGAATTAGTTTTACTCTAACAATATTTTTATTTGATATGTTTAATATTTTTAATTTAACTCGAACAATTTCACTTGATTCGATTCGACTCAATTCGATTCGAAAAAAATTTAAATTAAGTTAGGATGATAAAATAGCACTCATGAACTCAATTAATTTGAAAATTTTTCACTTAATTTGACTCGATTCGATCAGACGCTTACCCCTAAACTTTAGACCAAGAATTTTATAATATTATATTATTATCCATTTTCAAGTGTTTCTAGGCAACATTTAATAAATCGCAACCAATTTGCTTAATGTATTCCCATAAAATGATTAAAAAATTAAAACTTATATTTATATATTTTTCTATAATGCATAAAATTACTTATAATTATTTCCCAACTCATAAATAAAATAATAAAATATGGGTCTTTTACATGAATAACAATAACCATACTAATCAATTAGTAATATTATTCTTTTATATATCTAAATGATTATATCTCTATATGTATACTTGGGAGATAAGTCTTAAAAACAAATATTTTAAAGAGATATAAGACTTGGTATAGTAAAAAATCGTAATGAATATATGAAAGCAGCAAGGTGAGAAGAGCTTTGCCAATGTCACTTATGAACTCATTCCATTCACGTGATACAAGCTTATGTTGTAAACAGCAATCACCCACTAATTTGATTCTCTCTTTATGGTTTTTGATTGAAATGTAAACTGTTTCCATATAAGTATACAAATGTGTAGGATTCTATATAAGTGGTGGTAGACTCCATCATCCTTATCAAACCACCCCAGCCCTTAGCAACATATTTAACATCAATCAAACATGTGTATCTGTGTCAAATGCGGATGCTTTAGCTGCAAACATGAAACCCCCGCGAAAGCCGATGATGAGAATCAAGAAACCGGCTTTCTCGACGTTATGCTCGCAATCTTTCTGCCCCCAGTTGCGATATATAAAAAGGAAAAAGGTTGCACGGTGAGTCGTCTCTCCTTTCTATTTTACGCGCTTTGTGTTTAAGTATGTTGAGTTAGGAGAGAGATGACCGGGGAGAGTAATTAAGAGCTGACTCTCCATTTGGTGGTTGTGTGTGAATTACAGGCCAAATTCTGGGTAAATATATTGCTCTCGTCCGTGGCAGTTGTGCCAGGAAGCATCCATGCCGCCATCGTCATATCATCTTGAAGTGAAAGATATTGTGAAGTTAGATATGGTCCTTTTTCGTGTTACTACTCATTTTAATCCTCAACAAACAAACTATGTAGTGCTACGTAAGATTTGATGTCCTTTACTGCTGAATCCTTGTTTTGTGGCTCAGGGTCTATTGGCTCGACAACGGCATTGTTGGTGCTAATTGTTACCTGGAAAAGAAATGGTTGGTGAATAAAATTTATGTAATGTTTGGTAGAATGAATCCTAGTATGTTGTCCAACACAATCAAAGACAGACTTGATAAATATAAATACAGTTGAAGAACTTGCATATAACTCTTTGCATATGCATCGATGAAAAGAAGCTTGCAATAATGAACTATCAAGTCATTGATGTAGGATCTCCCTTGGGACGTTGCCATAGATATCCTTGAATCAAATAAAAATCCTATCTGCTAAAATGATAACACCACATGGAGCATTCTCCTAATAAGCGAAGAAGCTTCTACATAGCTCATGAAACTATGCACATGAGCTGCTAACGATTTTAGCAAATAGGAAACATTGCATCAGCCAATCACTGGCTAATTAGATCTGAACAATCAACGGACAGGCTAAAGTTTGAATATATATACTAAAACTCAACGTATGATCTCTCATTTGTCACCACTATTTGATCAAACACTGATTTAATTATTGGAGAGCGTCTACAGCAGCTCTAAGCTCACCATTGTTTTGCAAATAAACCAGGAATCCAAGGCCTACCCCACTTTTGATCCACCAAGCTATAGAGAGGCATCAACATCAAACAAAAATTACAACTCTTCGGGAAACAGCCTGGACGGAATATATGGAATATATCACAGTCACATTAAGGCAACTCAAGCATTAGGCCGCCTGGGTAAAACTTTTGTGTGTGTCTATTTTTCATTTAGCTTTCAAATAACATTTTCTCTAGGTAACATGCCCAGATTTAATCTGTTGGCATTTCCGGCTATAACAAACCATAAAAAAGAGAAAAAAGAAAGCCTTTCAAATACAAACTCCTCTATTTTCATTTTTCTGACAAATCACTCAATTATTTGTTACTGCACACAAAATTACAAAAAATAAAATAAAATAAAACTCTCAAAAACATCTTCTCACAAGTCAACAACCACATATACGGCTACTCAAATCAACTCCTTAATGTCAGGCATCATTGGTGATGAGGCTGCTGTTGTGCTTGGGAAATGGCAAGAATCAAAATTCCCACTTGGAAAAAAAAAATCATGACAAAGGGTGGATTTCAGGGTAAAACGAATTATATGTTACCCACTATTTACCAAGAATGTAACCAAGAACCTTTGTTTTGATTACCTGAACTCCGCAAATGATTGGACAGATGGTAACAATCTGAAGAATGGTTGGGGTAGATACTTTCCTTGAGAGGTTCACAAGTTTCTGGGGAAACCATGGCAGAGTATCCTTGAATATGTGAGCAGTTCCATGGAGACCCTGAGGTTACAGTCAAAGCAATGTTTAATAAGCAAACATGATGAAAAGTGTCCCCTTCTATGCCTTTGAGGAGGCCTGCAACTTTTATGTTATTTCCGATGACATCTTTAATTGTAATCCTTTCTATCACAGGGAGAGCATTTGGATCGTAAAAGTCATCCGGATGCGGAGAGAAAGTACTATCGAACCTTATAGCTGTGTCTACACCAACCAAGGTAACATTTAATATATAGATATTTCTCACATATCCACCCCTTCCACGAGCAGTCTTTATAGTGATAGCCGTGCTTGAATAAAAAAAATACAGGTTTTCTGCATAAACTTCTGAAACACCTCCTGACATTTCACTTCCAATTGCTATCCCAGAGCCATTTCGATTGTGTCCAATAAGCCGGCGGATTATAATATTTGTGCTGGGGCGAGCAAATGAAATGCCATACTCATCCCACCCACTTTTAATGGCAATTAGATCATCACCAGTGCTAATATAACAGTCTTCGATGCAAACATCATTCGAAGAATCTGAATATATTCAAACAAGGCAAGAGCTTGTCTTTAAAACATGGAAAAAATAGAAATAAGAATGTTGGTGAATCCAGATATAAAACTCACCTGGATTGATTCCATCGGTGTTTGGTGAATCCAGAGGGGCCAGGATTGTGACATTCTGGACTATGACATGGCTGTTCATCAAGAAAAAAAAGAATCTCAACTTAATTGATAAAATGCTTTCACTCATGAAAGTTCTGCTATAAAAAATGGTAACCTAAACAATTTAACAGCAACATTCAAGGAAGGGCGTTGCTAATATTATAGAAGGCCACAAACCTGCAGTAGACTGGGTGGATGGTCCAAAAGGGAGAGTTCAAGAAAGTCAAGTTTGAGATGACAACCCCAGTTGAGTTCATCAACTCCACCAGATGGGGCCGAGTATAGTCCAGAGTTTTACGCTGAAACCAGTTCCACCAAACACTGCCTTGTCCATCAATAGTTCCATTATCTCCTGCATGAAGAACCAATGGCATCAATGAAAGAAAACCAAATGCTCATGGAACATGATTTTTCATCCATGTTACTAACCTGTTATGATTACATCAGTCAAATTGCGACCATATATAAGGCTTCGATGCCTTCCACCAGGTAACTCCACACCTCGGCCATAGGAAGGCAGAGGATCAACAACTGGCCAATCATCAGGATTCTGAAACAATATACTATGTGATGAGAAAGCATCTAGGGTGGTATGCTCAGTTGAATTTGGGGCATAGACAAGCCACGAAGCATCAATGATCACAAATGAGATGCCATTCTCGCATTATTGATTTAGTATGTTCTCATATAAACATTGATTTGCTTATAAATAGCTCGAATGCGTATTCTCCATCATCAATCATTGTGACAACAGATTGAATCCCATACGCAACAAAATTTCTAGATGCGATGTCCTTTTTATCACATCTTATGAGTAAATGTTCTTTTTAAATAAGTTGGTAATGACTTACATTTGATCCAAGAATCACTGCATCCTTATCTAACCACAAAGTTAGGTGACTGATGAGATCAAAGCTTCCTGTCAACCACCGGCCAGCTGGGACAAAAAGCTTGGCCCCACCTTTGTCAGAAAATGAATTGAGGTAGAAGATGGCATTCTGAAATGCTTTGGTATTGAGAGTGACACCATCTCCGACTGCACCAAATTCGGTAATAGCGACACTGTGAGGCCGAATCTCCCGTGAAAGAGCCCGTTTGCATTGTGAGCTGGCCTTGACAGTCCATGCAATATGACCGCAAAATGCAAGTACCAGTAGCACATCCACCAGCTGAAATGAAAGGTTTTCAGAATTGATCATGAATGGGCAAATTAGCTAATAAGTAACAAAAGAAAAATGAAAGCCATATTAACATCAAAGAGAACCAAAAGAAGCCTGAAAATAGGAAATAAGAAACATGCAATAACTTTATCAGTCGAGTCATGGACAACAAGTGACTCACACATTTTATGGCATAAAACTAGCAGATTGACATCAAAGTAAGCAATTGAACTTCATTTTACTAAAAAAAAGGGCTAACTTGGCTAAGAGAAACCACAGCCAATCAAAAAGGGAAGAAGCAAATAGCATTTGCTCACCACAACTAGTTGCCTACAACACTCCATGAAAGCTAAAAAACAAGAACACTCTTGCTCATTTAGATCCCAGCCGTTGCCTTAAATCAAATTTTGTAACGTGTACAAAAGAATGTAGATGAATCACACTGTCCTGCCATAACACATTTTAAACAGTTTCTTCAGATCTTGTTCGAACACCAACAACTTTGTGTTGTACCAGAAAGACTAGGAACATATTAATAGTTAAAGACCCATTCAGACAAGACAAGTAAAAAAAAAAAAAATTCCCAAAACAACAAAATAGAAAGTCAGAAAGGAAAAGGCAACGATCAAACAACTTACACTGAAAGATCTCTTCATATGAATGAGATCTGCAAATTTCCCTTTCAGCCCAACCACCTAAGAAGACACCGCAAGGTAGACAATTGGAAGAAGAGGAAAGAATTTTTCTTTTTTTTCTCTCTATGGAAGGAGAATAAGGTCCTCTTTCTCTAGCTAAGCTATCTAGCAATAAGGCTTAGTTGGGTCATTGAGAGAAAAAAAGAATCACCAAAGAGAAATCATTGAAAGTGACCGTTGCTGCCCGCCAAAAATTAAGCAGTAGGGTCCTCTAATCTCTTCACTTGCTCCAATACTTGTCTCTCTGTGTATCTTTCTTGCTGTAAACACAAAGCATCATCCAGAAAATGGTTTCTGTTTTAAAAACATGAAAGAAAGTCGTTTCCTGTTAGAACTCAGATACTGAACTATCCTTAAAATAAAATGTCTCTTATATGTTCAATCAATAAAGATTTTAAATGTGATTGTGGGAAGGGATATATTCGTTAATGCCTGGGAAATTAGCAATTACAAATTACAAAAGCAAGGGTGTCGTTTGCTTTGTCCAAATTGTTTGTGTTTATGTTAGCTTTTTTCTTTTTTTGGTCACTGACAGAACATGGTCCTTGGAATCACTAATCCCAAGTTCATTGTTAAATAAACAAAACATAAAAAAAGGGGGAGATGGGTCAAAATTTTCTTTTATGTTAACATTTGGCTTTGCTAGATTGACCCAAATAGGCTATGAGTGTGGAACCTACAAGTTCTATACTAGGCGAGCGGTTTCAAACCAGTGGGCGGTTGCTTGGTGAGGGCCGGTCACTGCCACTGGCTTTGGAAGCAGGGACCACCCCTCCTCTTGCATGAGTCAGGGTTTGATCGTTTGACCCCTAAAGGGAAACCTTAAACCAACTCCATTTGAATGGCCATTATTATGCCCTTAACCCCCATCTCATGGCTTCTTTTATTTTCCTTTTTCTTTTTAGGACAATTTTTCATGGGAAACATTTCTTCAATGTCTGAATTATTTCTTCTTTTTTTTCCTTGCTTTCTAATTTACTTAATTTATAGACACGTAATTACTAAAACCCTTTTCAAACATCATGATTATTACATTAAATTTTCCTTTATTTTTCTAATATATTAAGAAAAACAGAAGGCAAGAATCCCGGTCCTTATTTTTGTACTTTAGCTTCAACAAAACAACTAAAGAAAATTAGAGTGATGACATGATGGCTAAAAATATTTATTACTGTAGATATAATTTAAATTCGAGTCATATTAATTGTATTTATTATTTGAATTTTATTATATTATTGTAATTAAAAAAAATAGAGGACAACAGTTTTAAAGTGAGTGAGCAGACCTGTGTCCATACGAGACTACTTAATTAATAAAATGATTTTATAAGCATTTCTATTGTTAATCTTCTCATGGCTTTTGAAGAAGGTAATAGGTACTAAATACTAACAGCGATTTGAGGGAAAAAAAAATAAGAAAAATTGTCCTTAAAGAAGGGGACAAAGTCACAGGGAAGGACAAGAAGAGAGAGAACAAAGGAAAGTCTTAATCACAGTATAACAATGTACTAAGGAAAATAAAGTTCACAAAGTCAGGTATCCAATGACCATTTCAACCAAAACTCTTTATCTGTTTTCAATTTTTGGTTAATTTGGATTTGGTCCTTGTGCTATGTTTAAATTAGAAATTTAATCCTTTACTTTTAATTTCACATAACTTTCTCTAATAATGTCATTATTTATCCCAAATGAAGATGTTATCTATTCTAATTAAAATGATGGAATCAAAATATCTCTTTTCATAAAAAAAGACTTAAGTTATTGTGATAAATTGGAATGGTCGTTCAGTGTTAGCTATTTGGACTAAGCTAATGAGTAACGCGAATAAAAATAAAAAAACTCAATTATATCAAATTTGAGTATAATATAAGGACTAAAATAAAAAGTTGAGCTTTTTATTTATTTATTTTGAGTATCAGTGTGAAGATGCAACCTCCCCGCGTGCTTGTCTTCTGCATCCGAATTTGTACAATTGTAATGTAAGATAAAAATATGAGGTTGAAGAATAAATTTAATTTTTAGTGGCAATTTGTTACTTTTAGATTAAGAATATATGTTTACCCAATTTAGATTTAAATCGTAAGACGGAATAAAACAAAACATTTGTCAAAAATATAATATTTATGAAGAATTAGAATTTTATTAAAACAAAGATATTGATAGTGATAAAAAAAAATAAAATTGTAGCTTGCCATTCACCAATGAATTTGATTACGCATCATTCATCACTACTACTTGGTGTTTTTCAAGATATAACTTTACCATAATTATAGTTGTTAGCAATAATGAATTTGGGTTATTTTTCTTTCCAAAACAACAAAACATGTAATTAACTCCATTGCGTGAAGAGCATGATGTTTTTAGTGCCAAAAATACATCATGATTTATTTATTAATGTATTCACAATTCATTATGTCATTCACTGGATTTTCCTACTGTATGCAATAATATGAGAACAAGGTATTCAAACCCTCTAGCTTTCATAAAACAAAACAAAAATTCACTTATTCCTCTAAAATTTGATGAAAATACATTAACCCAAAATTTATTTATTAAATGAATTTTAAATAGAGGATAAATTTTATTACGCACAGTATACATATGAAAATTATAGATTTAGAACATAGATGCATGTTTAAAAATAACATGCAATAAATAATGAAACGTATAGTTTGAAATTAGTAATCATAATAGCACATAAAATATGTATGATATTTAAATTAAAAATAGATTAAATTGTTAGTAAAACAAAATTTAAAAATATAAATACTTCAAATTAACAATACTAAATGCACTAAAATTATTTATTATGATGTTGTCATTAATTATGAGTTAGTGTCGAGTTGCCTTGTGACATCAACTCAATTAACAACATTATTAATATATATATATATATATATATATATAACTTATGGAGATATTAAGTTATACATATTAAAATAAAATGTATAAAAACACATTAAAATGAAGCTTTGTTT
The DNA here is from genome assembly GCF_025698485.1 of Gossypium arboreum. Taxonomy (NCBI): domain Eukaryota; kingdom Viridiplantae; phylum Streptophyta; class Magnoliopsida; order Malvales; family Malvaceae; genus Gossypium; species Gossypium arboreum. The sequence goes on from NC_069077.1 coordinate 32,844,854, forward strand.
GAATAGTAAATTTAAAATTTTACCAATCCAATTGGCGTGGATTCAAATCCTACTTCATACATATTTTTATTTTCATTGGTTGCTAAAATAAATAAAAAAAACTAAATACCCTCAAATAATATAACTTATTTTAATTACAAAATGACATTTTTGTAATTTTTCTAATCAAGTTGATACCAGATTGACTCGTGACACCAACTCAATAAGGGGCTTAAATAATAGAATAGATACTAGAAATCCTATCACATGCGCATGCATGTGGAAATCACAAATTTAGAACATAAATGTGTGTTTAAAAATAATATGCAATAAATAATGAAACGTATGCTTTAAAACTAATTAATTGTGATGACACATGAAATATGTACAATATTAAAATTTAAAAAAAAAAAGTAGATTAATTTTTGAGTAAAACGAAAGTTAAACATATAAATACATCATATTAACAATATCAAATACATTTACTACATCAAATTAAGTTTTTAGCGGCATTTTTAGTGGCGTTTGGATTGAAAACGCCGAAAAGGTTATACCATTAGTAACGCTAACCGAAAATCGCCACAATAAGTAAAACAATAGCGGCATTTATGAAAAAAATGCTGCAAAATGTAAAATAGTAGTAGCGGCGTTTATGCATAAACGCCGCAAAAGGTTATAACTATAGTGCGGCGTTTATGCATAAACGCCCAAAAGGTTATAACTATAGTGGTATTTTTCTCATAAACGCCGCAAAAGGTTAAAACTATAGCGGCTTTTTTCTCATAAATGCCACAAACAGTAAAGCAATAGCAGTGTTTTTTTCATAAACGCCGCTAAAGCTAAAGCAATTGTGGCATTTTGCTCATAAACCCTGCGAATATCCTTTTATTTTTATTGAAATGGCATCGTTTTGATAGCCTTAGTTTTTTCCCCAAATCAGTTTCTCGAAATCCCTTATTTTTTTTCCCAAATCCCTTATTTTTTTCCCCAACATCTACTGCACCGTTGTCAATAGTCCTCTGCTGCATCGCCATTGATAGTCCTCTGCTGTATTGCCATGTAAGTTTTTATGTTTTTCATTTTGTTTGTTTGTTAATTTATTTTCTCATCTTTCAATTCCTAACGCTTTTCTCTTATGTATAAGCATTTCACCAGAAACATCTCTTCTGTCTAAACACTTCACCAGAAACAGCAACGCGGAAAAGAGAGAGAGAGACAACTGAGACAAACAACTCTACAATGAGAAAAAAAAGAAAAGAAGAGAAAGCAATAAAACGACCTACCTTTCTATTCGCTTTCTCTAAAAGTTTCTCCTGATCTGTGCAAATAATCTAGTAATTTTTCATTTCATTTTATATTTTCTTATATCTATTTTTTAAAAAAATTTAATAATATTATTGGGTTGTTGAATTTTACGAGTTGGGACTGTAATTTTTTTAGGGTTTTTTTAGGTTATTTTTTAAAGTATAATTGATTATGAGAAGTTGAAATATTTTTGTTTTTTTATTATTTTGTTGATTTCCTTTTACAGAATTTCAATCATGCTCTTATCTTTGCACTCTTTCTTTTCTTTTCTTTTTTAGAATTTAAATCTTTTAATCTGTTCATGCATCGGTATATGACTGTTAGATATTGAGGAACGAATTGGTATATGGATTAATTTGCAGTAAACTGTCATTGGAAGAGTTTAGTTTCTGTTTGTTTTATACAATCAATTGAAAAGTTTATTGGTAGGAATGAATTATTAGGTAATTAGCAAAATAAATGCATACCTGCCTATTTATGCATGGTTTCTGTCATTCTTTTTGTAGAAGAACACAATATATGATTGGCCATGGTTTCTATTTTTGACAGAAAAATGTTGAAGTTTAGAACCATACATGTACTATTAAAGGCTAGCCCTTTAAAAAGAGAAAGATTATATACATATATAGCATGAATTAGTGTAAAAAGAAAAAAATGGTTGAAGTTGAGCAGGTATAGACAGTATTTCATTCTTTATTCATCTCTCTTTCTTGCTCTCTGGTGCCCTTCTGTTTTTTATTATATACATATATATAGCATGATATTTCTACTACGGCCTTATAGTTCAATGGTAACCTTTTTTAGTTTTTTATTTAATTTTTACAGTTGTATTCATTTAAAAATCGTTCATATTTTAGAGCTGTGAATTGAGCATGAAATCATTGTTTGTAAGTTAAAACTTTGTTATTAGTTTTGTGTAAACTATGAATTTAGTTCTTATATTTTAATTTTATCAATTTTATTTATTACTCTTTTGAATTGGTTAATTTTAGTTTTAAACTTTTTAAATTTTAAATTCTAACTCAAATGGTAGCAGATAAATTTTTAAACTTTTGAATTAGTTAAATTCTATTGATTCTTTTCTAAGTTAAAGTGAAATTCCTATATGACTCTTATTCTGACTATTGAATGTCATGTGCTTTAATCTTTAGGTGCATTATCTATTGAAAGAACTGGTAAGGAAGTCGATAGCTGAAACACAGGTAGACAGTTCTTGCTACAGTATTTTTTTGTTTTGTGCTGTCGGTGTGAAAGTAATAGAACCTTTTATATTTTTAATTTTAATTTTGATTTTATTTTTTTATTTTTATAATCTTAAATTATTTTTTAATGTAATATATAAGACTATGTTGTAGCGACGTAAAAATTTATCTATTTTAGGTCGCTAATTGTGGCGATTTAAAACTTGGAAATTGAAATTTAATTTAAAATAAACCGGGAGTCGCCACCGATCCTTTTATTAGGTGTGACCGGACACCTGTCAGACTTCTTTTGAAACAAATAAAAGGGTGAGTTTAGGTCTACATTAAAAGCCAGAGAAAAATTAGGGTTCGGAAGTCGGTTACGCGCGAGGAAGGGATTAGCAGCCTCGCGACGCCCAAAAATTGGTATCTCATAAACACAGTTTGTCTTGATTTTCGAGAATACGGGTTCAATGTAAAATTTAGTCGTGATCCGATAAAGAACAAGAAATTTTAGTTTATTCCGTTTTTCTTTTAGAAGGGTATATTGCTTTAACACGGGTCAGTTGACGTTCACCCAACATAGCGATGAACTCGATGACTTAATGTTAAATCGGTATATTGCCTTGACTATTGAAATTAATTAAAAAACCGGAACGTAATTTTCAAGAGAATGCAAGACATAATTGATACGGAATGAAAATAAGCAAATGAAACGGTTTGATACATTTGAAACAAATAACAAACATAACAATAATATTAGGAAATAATAACCATGCATGCAAGATCAAATGCCGTGTTAGCATTGAATACGAGAACGTAATGAGAATACAGTGAATACACATATGAAGATAATTAAGAGTATATACGTAAAATATACATATAAATAGTAATATTGTTAGGAATATATTATACGTATAGTGTTTGAAGTACATATGAGATAGTAAAAAGTACATAACTAGCAACAATAAAATAAAATATATACATATATGTGTAAAAAAATAATATTACAAAAGGGTATGTATACATGTATATATACAAAAGAATAAATGTATTAACAATAAATATAATAGGGTAAGAAAACAAGTATATACACAATATATGTAACATGGTACTATGGATATGCATATATACAATACAGTATTTTAACTAATATTTACATAATATAGAAATATAATATTAAAAGGTATATATACATACGTAATATATAAATGCATATATAATATAATGTTAAAATATTTACATAATATATATCATAATAATGTGGAAAAGCGAATATTAATAATGTTACATGAATATATGCCTATATATATATATATATATATATTAAAGATATCTATATAAACATATGCTAATATCAATACAAATAATAAGGATAACATGTAAAAAAATACATACATGAAATAGTATGTATAAAAAATATATAACTAATAATAAAAATATACATACCACACGTAAAAGTATATGAACAAGAAGAAATATACAATACATAACATTAAAATATATATAATAATATACATAAATATATAATATATATATTATAATAATAATATGAAAAGAAAAGCAATAATAAAAATATGTACGCGTAGTGTAAAAATGTATATATGATATAGTGTTAAAATACATATATAATATGTACACATTAAAGAGTAGTGATGTTATAAACAACTAAATACAATGCTTTGTAAATATGTATATGTATGTATATGTAATAATGCTAAAATATACATAAATATAATATATACATATAAAGTTCACTAATATTTTAAAAATAATAGTACATATTAAGTATAATAACATATTTACAAAAATAATGATAATAAGCAACAATAATAATATAATAATGTAGTAAAACTAATGTTTTAAAAAAAACTATTTCAGGATAAAAAACGAAAAGGATGAAATCGTAATCAAGACGGAATTGTGGGACAAAATTAGAAACAAAAGCTGAATCGGACTAAATTACAACGCAAGATGAACTGGAGGGACCAAAGGCGCAATATCCCCAAGCCTTTAAGACTCAACATATTAAACGGGCCCAAATTGTAAAATGATCGAATTTTAGGGCGGATTATAAATAAATATAAACTTGATTTAAAACATTGAAAATGCGGAAGGGCTGATTAGCAAAATAACCCTTCCGCTTCAAAAACACGCGGATCCTGGCGGGTTAGGGTCGGGTCGACCCGATCCAAGGCCTAAACGGTGTCGTTTTATTCATTAAGGGGGGGGACCAAAACGCACCGTTTTGGTCCCCTATATAAGTTAAAAATTTTGTAAAAAAAAATCATTTGAGAAGGGGAAGGAAAAAAAAAGAAGAGAGGAGAGGGAGAGAAAAGAAAGGGGAGAGGGAGAGGGAGCTCCGGTGGGACTCCGGCCAGGGGTCGTGGCCGGAAAGGTAAAAATCTGATTTTTTTTTTTTTTACATTCTAAGTTTTGTTATTATTTATTTATATATGTATTGTAAATGCTAGAAAAGTGTTTGGAAGTAAAACTAAAAAATAAACGATGGAATTTTCACCTTAAGATTTAGTTTCTGGTTCTGTGATCTGGGATCTTCCCTTTGTTTGGCTGCTTTTCTGTTTATCTAATGCTGAGGAAAGAATTGCTATCGCTTAGGGTTTTTTTCAAAATGATTTCTTATATTTTCTGTTTTCAAACTGTCGACCCCTTTACAAAGCATTTTCCTTTTGTTTTTATAACTGTTTACAAATGTTAATCTAATATTCTTGTCTTTTCGTGATCTTCTTGCAGGTGACGGGTGGTGTTGCAGGGTATGGAGGTGCTGGTGGTGGAGAAGAAGCATGCGGTGGCAGATGGTGTCAGACGCGTGGGGGCTGAGTGGTCGCGCAAGTGGTTTAGGGGTATGGGTGTTGCGGCGCAAGTGGGGCTTAGGGTTTCAGGTTTCTGAAGATAGGTCATGGGCTAGTTGGGTTTGTGATTTGGGCTAGGGTTTGGGTTTCTGCTGGGTCTTGGGTAGGTTAGTTGGGTTTTTAGTCCTTGGGTTAGGTTTGGTTATGGGCTAAGAAATTTGTTGGGTTTAGCTTGTTGGGTCTGTTGTAAAAAGGTAATTGGGTTGTTTGGTTTAGGGCCCAAAATTGGCTTGTCTGTTGCCCTCTTTGCTCATTAATCGTATAACGAATAGAGCAAAGACATAAAGAAAGGCCAATTTTGCTCCGTCTGCCGAGTCTTGACTTCATCGGTGCTCTTCTTGTTCAAATAGTTTCCTTCCATCCATCTCATATTGTAGCTTTGGTTCAATCCACGCATTTTCGATATATGTCTTGTAACTTCAATCTTCTCTAATGTAACTTTAAGGATATGAAATTTGCGGCTTCAATCGCTCTTTTATCACTTCAAAGGAGATGAGATTCGTGATCTTCTCTTCGTAACTCTAGCGAGGCAAGATCGATATCCTCGATCAGCTCCATCGAAACTTCAAGGAGACCGGACTTGCAACTTTGACCTACTTCACCGCACTTGTGTATCCAAATCTCGGCGGGTGAACTGAGGCTCAACTCATTAGTCTTTGCTTGGCGTGTGACCTTGAGTTCAACTCATTTCTCGCGATATGAAATGACTCTTTAAAAACGGACATTAAGAACAAAAATTGAAAATACCTCAGCAGGTGAACTGAGGCTCAACTCATTTTTCGCAATATGGGTTGATTTTTGAAACATAGAAATTAAAAGCAGAAATTAAAAGGCTCAACTCACCTCTCGCAATATGAGTTAATAATTTGAAAAGTAGATTTCGAAAAACGGAAATTAAAGGCTCAACTCACCCCTCGCAATATGAATTGACTTTTGAAAATAGAATTTGAAAATACCTTGGCATGCCGCAAGGCTCAACTCACTTCTCGCAATATGAGTTGATTTCAGATTTAATAAGAATTGGAATTACCTCGGCATGCCCCGAGGTTCACTCATCTTCATAATATGAGTTGATTTTGAAAATAGAAGTTAAAAGGCTTAACTCATCTTTCGCAAGATGAGTCAATTTTCTAACATAAACTAAAAATACCTCAGCGTGCCCCGAGGCTCAATTCATTTCTCGCAATACGAATTGATTTTTGAACATAAATTGAAATTACCTCAACGTGTCTTGAGGCTCAACTCACCTCTCGCAATATGAGCTGATTTTTGAAACAACAGGAATTAAAAACATCTCAGCGTGACCTGAGGCTTGACTCACCTCTCGCAATATGAGTCAAAATTCTTGAAACATAAACTAAAAATACCTCGTGTGTGACACGAGGCTCAACTCATTCTCGCAATATGAATTGATTTTGAACATAAATTGAAATTACCTCAACGTGTCTTGAGGCTCAACTCACCTCTCACAATATGAGCTGATTTTCTTGGAAAACATGAATTAAAAAGCAGCAATTGAAAATACCTCAGCGTGCCCTGAGGCTCAACTCACTTCTCGCGATATGAGTTGATTTTTGGAAAAAACAAAATTGGAGGACAGAAATTGAACATCAAAAATATCAAAACCTGTCATTTGGTAGAATTCAAGTGTCTTTTCATTCGATTCAATGTGACTCTCGTTCCAGATTTCTTGCTCTCTTGGAGTACTGATATGCCATGCATGATGCACATGTGTCTTAAATACCTTTATGCCTACATGATTATGCGAAGCTCTTTTAAGTATGTTTGTCGATGTCTTTTTCGTCTCGATTCTTGTGATGGTCTGCATTCATTACTTGACTCTTTGCCATGTACATGTCTTCAAGCTTCACGGGTAATCGACGTTTCTCAGGTGTCACTCTTTTGTCCCCAATTGAACTTTGTTCCTACTTTGAGGCTCTTGCGCTTATTAAATTTTCATCCAGGTAATGCTTAACATTTCTTTTGTTTAGAGCATGTCATTTCACCATTTATCATGTAAATAAACACATAATGATATGCATGAAAATGGTCAGGCAGGGACAAAAAGGATATCTCATATTCCTTTATTTCAAATGTGGCAAACAAAGAAAGTTAACTAATGATAGTACAAATGTGCAAAGAAAAGATCGTATTCAATGAATACAAATGCTTTAGATATTCGACACATGAACTCTTCACGTTCCTCAATCAAGAATCTTTTAGAGTATGGCTCATTGCGTAGAAGATTTCGAGCTTTCAGAGATGCTTCAAATACTGTAGTCTCACTGTTTGTCGTGACATTTAGAACGCCTTGCCTTGTGCGAATATTTGCTTCATTAGAACGCCTCTTGGGTTTTCATCCTAATCTTTTATGTTTAACCAAAGCGCCTTTTTCGGTTTTCGCTCGATCCCTTCCTCCTTTTTTTTTTTTTTTTTAGATGCCCTTTTCGAGCTTTCATCTCAAGCATAATATTTCTTCATTTGATCCGAGTTCACCGGATTCGACAACTCTTTCCCATCCATCTCGGTAAGGATCAAAGCTCCTCCCGAGAATGCCTTTTTACGACGTCACGGTCCTTCCCGCTTTGGTGCCCATTTCTCTCGCAGATCTTTTTGTATTGGGAGAATTTTTCTCAAGACGAGTTCTCCTTCGTGGAATTCTCTTGGTCGTACCTTCTTGTCATGGGTGCGATCATTCTCTTTTGGTACATTTGCCCGTGACAAATTGCCTTTAGACGTTTTTCTTCAATGAGGTTCAATCGATCATATCTAGCTCGAATCCATTCTCGCTTCTTCTAACTCGATTCCATCAATACTCGCAGAGAGGGATCTCAACCTCGATGGGTAGCACGACTTCCATTCCATAGACTAGAGAAAGGAGTTGCTCCGTAGATGTTACGCACAGATGTGCGATATGCAAACAAAGCAAATGGAAGTTTCTCGTGCCAATCTTTATATGTCTCAGTCATTTTCCCAATGATCCTCTTGATGTTCTTGTTAGCTGCCTCAACAGCCCCGTTCATCTTTGGGCGATAGGGCGAGGAATTATGATGCTTTATTTTGAATTGCTCGCACATTTCTTTCATCATCTTATTGTTCGATTCGTGGCATTATCTCAAATAATTCTTTCAGTAAACCATACCGCAAATGATTTCCTTTTCAAAAACTTGCAAACTGCAGTCTTCGTCACATTGGCAAGCGAAGCGGCTTATCCATTTTGTGAAGTAATCGATAACCACAAAATGAATCGATGTCCATTTGATGCTTTTGGAGAAATTGGCCTATAACATCCATGCCCCACATAGAAAAAGGCCACGGAGAAGTCATGGCGTGAAGGGATGAAGGGGCTACATGAATTTTATCGCCATAGATTTGACATTTGTGGCATTTTCTAGCAAAACTAATACAGTCGCTTTCCATCGTCAACCAGTAGTAACCGAGTCTCATAATCTTTCTGGCCATACTGAAACCATTGGCATGTGTCCCACAGATTCCTTCATGGACATCTTCAAGTATCTTTCTGGCTTCGACATTATCCACGCATCTCAAGAGTATTTGATCCTTTCCCCTTTTATATAGGATATCCCCATCAAGAACGAATCCTGCTGCCATTCTTCTGATCATTCTTTTGTCGTTCTCATGTGCTTGTTCGGGATAGCTTTGATTCTTGATATATTTTAAGATATCATAGAACCATGGTTGTCCGTCTGCCTCTTTCTCAATGCTACAATAGTGTGCAGGGACCTCGTATATGCTCATTTTGAGGGCCATTATTTCTGCTTCTTTACTTGCTTTGAACATTGAAGCCAGAGTGGCCAAGGCATCCGCTAGTTGGTTCTCTTCTCGTGGGAAGTAATGAAAAGTTATTTCTTTGAATTCCTTGATTAATCCAACCACTAAATTGTCAGACTTAATCAATTTTGAGTCCCTCACTTCCCATTCTCCACGGATTTGGTAAATCACTAGGGCTGAGTCTCCGTATACCTCCAAGATCTCGATGTTTCGCTCGATAGTTTCATGAAGCCCCATGATACAGGCCTCATATTCTGCGATATTATTGGTACAGAAGAAGTTCAGTCTTGCGGTGAACGGATAATGATTCTCGTCTGGTGATACCAGGATTACTCCAATTCCATGCCCTAACGCATTCGACGCACCATCAAAGCACATCTTCCATGACCTCTCTTTTGATGACTCGGATTCTATTTCTGAGATGCCCATTAAGTCTTCGTCTGGGAAATCGAATCTTAAAGGCTCATATTCTTCTGTTGTTCGAGTTGCTAGAAAATCAGCTATTGCGCTACCTTTTATCGACTTCTGACTTACATAAGCAATGTCATATTCTGAGAGGAGAATCTGCCATCGCGCCATTCTTCCTGATAGTGCTTGCGATTCCATCATGTATTTTATCGGGTCCAACTTTGAAATCAACCATATCGTATGGTACAACATGTATTGTCTAAGTCTCCGAGCTACCCAAACCAGTATGCAACAATATTTCTCAATGGATCGAATACTTTGCCTCATAATCGGTGAACTTTTTCTTTGAGGTAGTAGATCGCTTTTCTTTCTTTCTGACTCGTCGTATTGCCCGATATGCAACCCATTGAACTTTCGAACACAGTCAAATACAATATCAAAGGTCTTCCAGGGGTTGGCGGTACTAGCACTGGAGGACTAGACAAATATTGTTTTATCTTATCAAAGGCCACCGGCATTCCTCGCTCCATTCTCCGGGTTATGTTTTCAAGAAGCCAAAGATTGGGTCGCATTGGTTGGTAAGTTGAGCGATAAATCGGGCAATGTAGTTTAATCTCCTAAAATCCTCTAACTTCCTTTTGCGTGCGGAGGTGGTAATTCTTGGATGGCTTTTATTTTATCCGGATCAACCTCAATACCTCTTTTCTCGACAATGAAGCCTAGCAACTTTCCCGAGGTAGCCCCGAATGTACATTTGGTGGATTAAGCTTTAGTTGAAACTTTCTCGACCTCTCGAACAACTTCTTGAGGTTCACCACATGCTCTTCTTCCCTGGATTTAGCAATCATGTCGCCGACGTAGACCTCTATTTCTTTGTGCATCATGTCATGGAATAACGTTACCATAGCCCTCGATATGTTGCCTCAAAGATTCTTTAACCCGAATGGCATCACCTTGTAGCAAAACGTTCCCACATTATTATGAAGGTAGTTTTCTCCATATCCTCGGGGCCATCTTGATCGATTATACCCCGAGAATCAGTCCATGAAAGAAAACAATGAATGTTTTGTTTGTGTTGTCCACCAACGTGTCAATATGTGGCAAGGAAAATTATCTTTTGGGCTTGCTCGATTGGTCATGGTAATCCACGCACATTCGTACTTTTCCATCTTTCTTTGGTACCGAGACTATGTTAGCCACCCATTCGGATATTTGGAGGATTGTAGGAAGCCACGTCAAACCGCTTTTGACTTCCTCTTTATCTTCAACAAGATTTCGGATCTCATCCGTCTTAATTTTCTTTGGATGGGCTTGCATTCGCTTTAATGGGAGCTTATGGACCACTAAATCTTCATCTAGCCTGGCATGTCTGGTATGACCATGCGAAAACATCTTTGTATTCATGAGTAAAGTGATCAAACTATGCAGGTACTCTCTGAAATAGAAGTCCCAATCTTCACTTCTTGTTTCCTCTCTTGATTGCCCAAATTTTGTTTCCTTCCACAGATTCTTCATGAGGCGAATCTGTTTATCCTCTTGCTCCACCATTCTTAACAATTCAGAGACGAGACATAATCTTGACATTTTCTTGACTTCAAATTCTCCTAAGCAAACGACCTTCTCAAAATTGATTTCAAGATTCAGAATTGCTTATTCATGTCGTCAATATCCGAGCACTGAAAGTTGAAATGGAAAAGGAAGCTATAGGGGACATCCAAGTATCGAAACAACAAACAAAATGTTATGTCATGGTAATGAGGCAAATGTAAAGATAGGCTATGAAATGAGAAAATGATCATGAAATTAGTGATAACGCGGAAAATCGTGACAAAATGCATCTTCATCGATATTCATTTAAATGATAAAGAGCGAATGCAAGCTCTTACAAAAGAATTCTATTATATCTAAGGACACAATAGAAGGTTAATGTTTAGCATTACTCAAGACTTATAAACTACAAGAAGCTCCTCGAGTCCAATTGTTCAACATAAAACCGGGAGGGCAAAGGCGTATCCTCGAGACATCTTTACTTGCACCACTTCTTTGTCGATGACACTTATATCGACATTCGAAAACCCTTTCAATTAACCCCAGCATGTTTCGTAGATCATCTTGTCCAGGGTACAACATTCCCGCAGATGTAAATGTTTTTAACAAATGAGGGTACTCTATCGGTTCCCATTCTGGTTCTCGGCCTAAAGTTCTTGCAATTCTTCTCTCTTGATCCTTCTTCCACTGTCTTCTTCTTTGACGCATGTCAGGTTGAAACCCCAAACCGTATCGGACCTTGTGGTACACTGGCTTTAAAGCCCTAACTATTCCTTGTAGATGTCTCCTAAACCTCTTCTCGCACGAGCTCCTCTTCCTACTGATCAACTTGACACCCATTCGGTATTTTTCGACGGTTTGGCATCGAATTTTGTTTCCTTCAATGATGAAAGTGGCATTAACGAATTCGAGGGATCGAAAGGAACATTCCACTGCGTCCTTGCTTACTTCCAGGTATGGCGCATCAGCAGAGATAGATGCGACAATGTCTTCTTCACCCTCGACTGTGACCAAACAGCCATCCATGATAAACTTCAACTTTTGATGGAGGGATGATGGAACTGCTCTAGCAGAATGGATCCAAGGTCTTCCCAAAAGGCAGTTATAAGAGGGTGTAATGTCCATGACTTGGAACTCGACCTCATAGATGTAAGGGCCCACTTCCAAAGGGATTTCGATCTTTCCCATGACTTCGTGCCTCGTCCCGTCGAATGCCCTTACCATGGAATGACAGGGCCTTAAGTAGGACAAATCCATCGGTATTCGGGAAAGCGTGGCTAATGGCATAACATTTAATGCTGACCCATTATCGATGAGTACGTTCGGTATTATGTAGCCCTTACAGCGAGTCGTGATATGCAGCGCTTTCACCGAGCCTCTACCATTTGGCGGTATCTCGTCATCACTAAAAGAGATGAAATTGTCCGCATTCGATTGTTTACCCATCTATCAAGCTTTTCGACAGATATGTTGTTGGCCACATAAGCTTGATTTAACACCTTCAATAAAGCATTCGATGTGGCTCAATTTAACATGAGAGATAGAATCGAGATTCGTCTTTGGTTGCTTGCTTAATTGTTCCACCACACGATACTCATTGTGCTTAATAAATTTCAAGAATTCTTGAGCTTCTTCCTCATTCACGTGTTTTTAGTTTCTTGCACGGTGGAATTTCTTGCTCGACCTCGACTTCGTGCATCATCGCTTTCCTTTTGTTTCAAGTCGCTACTTTTCTTTATCGGTTCAACTTCTTTAGAATAACACCATCCATCGGGGTAAAATGACCTACTTCCCCAATGTCTTCAGTTGTGGCTTCAAGCTTTTCACCTTCAGGTGTAACGATGTTGACATCGTACTTCCACGGTACTGTTTTATTGTCCTTATAAGGGAAAGGAGATGGTACTTCAATTATCATTTTTGGTTTCACCGGCTCCTTCTTCGCGTCATAATAGATTATTAACGGTCGGTTCGGCGCTTATATGGGAAACCCGATGATTGATTGTCGAGGCACATATTTCTCCACTGTCGGCCTCTTTGGCTTTACAGAAAATCCCAATCTCCTTATTGTCCATCATACTTTGCAGTAAACTTCTGAATTCCTTAGAGGACTGAATGTTGCGCTCCCCAATACCATGGAGTTTGCAAAAACTGTGACCTTTTGCATCTTCTCCTTTGGATACTCCGTTAAAACGACAGAGCAACCCTTTCTCACTTAGTATCTCCCATTCTCTGCAGAGGTGTTCGTACTTGAAACCCATCTTCTATTTTGTTGTTTATCCTCCTCTCCTCATGCTCACATTCCCTTCGTGTGGTTTGGGAATGGATTCCGGTCGTCTTGCCAGGTACCATCGAATCGCAAAATGCCCGCATCGATGAGCCCTTGAACTCTCCTTTTGAAAGCAAGACAATTCTCGATAGAATGCCCTGGTTCCTGCATGGTATGCGCAACTAGCATTTGGATCGTACCATTTCGGTATGGAGGTTTAAGGGGCCATGTAATGGGGAGATATCAATTGTTTCTCCAGAAGTTTTGGGTACAATTCCCCATATGATATAGGAATAGGGGTGAATTGCTGTCTCTCGGGGTTGAGCTTTGTTGGTCTTGGTTCATTTCTGGGTTGGCTTTGAGTGGGCAGAGTGTTTTGTGGAAATGTGGTGACGGGCCTTTGGTTATTCATGGCGTATACAGGGTAGGACGGATGTGGTGCTTGGTAGTAAGGTGTTTGAGGAGGGTAATGGAAATTCAGGGGTGGATAATTTCGAGGTCGGGGTTGGTTAGAATACGAATTGGGAACGTAACGACTCCCAGTTCCCACCATGTGGGCTTCTGGCTCTTTCTTCCTTACGGGTGCTGCTTTTCTTGAGCCTTCTGATCCTTCCATTCTGCCGCTCTTGACGGCATTCTCTATGAGTTCACCAGATATTACGATATCCGAAAAATCCTTCGTAGCACTTCCCACCAGCTTGTCATAGAATGGTGCTTTCAGAGTATTGATGAAAAGGACTGTTATCTCAGTCTTAGTCAGTGGAGGCTCCACTTGGGCCGAGATATCTCTCCATCTTTGCGCATATTGTCTAAAGGATTCTGCTGGTTTCTTCTCCATCATTTGCAAGGTCATACTGTCTGGCACCATCTCCGATACATGCTTGTACTGATCGCAAAATGCTGACGCCAAGTCTTTCCAGGATCGAATCTTTTCTCTACTAAGTTGATTGTACCACCGGAGAGCTGACCCTGTTAGACTATCTTGGAAGCAATGTATGAGTAGTTTATCCTCGTTCACATAACCAGTCATTTTTCGACAAAACATGACCAAATCGCCTTTGGACATCTTGTCCCATCATACTTCTCAAAATCGGTACTTTAAACTTTGGGGCAAAATCGGATCGGTACAGATGAGTTCTTTGGCACCTAGTGCGGAGAAGACTTGATGCCTTCTATCGCTTTGAGTCTTTCCTCTAGACTCCTATATTTTGCGTCATGGTTATCCGATTTCAACTTGGCTACCTCTGTTTGGGTCATCCAGTGCGGAACTAGTGGATCGGCAGGACTATCCCCGGCTTGACGCGAATATTCCTTGCCCCAAATTAGTGGGTGGAGTAGGTGGCATGGGTCGATGTTCCAAGCCGCTGGGTTCCCTTGAGTGCACCCTCTTTGTGTTGTATATGCGAATGGTGGAGTGAATCACGGGGATAGAGTGGATCCCGATCGTGGTGAATTCTTGATCGAGATTCTTCAATGTCGGGAGCTCGCATGGGTCCTTTCCCTTTAACTAGAGTGACATCATCTCCATCATTTTGGCCATTTGATCTCTTTGCTCGAGTGATTCCTCTCGAGATCTCATCATTAGGTCTCTCGTCTCTTGTTGTGATTTGGCGATTGCTCTTGTAATTCTTTTTGAGTCCTTTCCATCCTTTCAATTCTCTCATTGAATTCACTTCCATCACTCTAGCTTGTCGGCTGCGTTTTATCTTGATGACGTGGTTCCATCTTGTGGTATTACAACTGCGAATTATATATTTTGTCTTGAATGACCGAGTATGGGATATGCAATGTATGGATGAATGCATGAATGAATGTCTGAATGTCAAAATGTTAATATGTTAATTATGCAAGGAATGCAAAAGTTGGTGTTAATTTCAAGGTAGCCCCATATTTAGGCATTTCATTGATCAACATAGCCTATTACACAAAGTTTCCATTTTTCAATGGTTACACAAATTTCCTAGCCACATTGCCTTGTTTCTTTACTTGCTCTAAAAACTCTGATATGTTCGATCTTTGGCTCGGAGGGAATTGGTAACTGAGAACTTCGGCTTCATCTGATAATTGAACAACTTGCATAGCCGCTTTGCGAATTTCATTGATCAAGAAGCCGAGTTGCATTTCCTTTTCTTTGAGAGTTCCTTCATACGTATGAATGTCCCTATCGTACTCCTCACTCTTTTCTTCTAGAGCCTTCAGAAGGTTATCTAATTGTTGTTGATGAGATTGCAGCATATTTTCTAGATCTCGTGTTTTCCTTTTTAATTCTTGATGTTCGATCGACTATTCGCCAATTCTGCAATCACTATTTCATACTCGGCGTTCTTCCTTCTTAACTCTATCACAAGGTAGCAAACCTTTTCCTCCTCTTTCTTTGCTTTTCCTTCCAAAACTCCATTCCTCCCTTGATATTGCTAATTTCTTCCTTCCATTCTCATTGTCGACTTGCCCAACCCGCTATTCTTTATAGTGTTTCTTAATTTCTTATTTTCCAAATGAAGGTCCCTTAAGTCGTTTCTCACAATCTCGGCTTCTCTTTGTACCTTTTCGATTCTGGATCTTTCAACACGAATTTCAATCTTCGTTGATAGTTTTCTTCTTGAAGGGCACTAAGGTCTCTAGACATCTTGGCCTTTTCTCGCTCAATTCTTGTCTTGTTATTTCTAGCTCGACGGCATTTCCTTGAGAAAGGATTACGGATGGGGTGGTTTGTTGTCGAGATTTGCGACTATTTACCCGTTGCTTCCTCCATACGTTGTAATCTTGGGTAAGGGTATCAGCATACAAGGCTAATTCCATGAAATGAATTTCCTTCCAAGACTTTGCGGTGTCTCGGACTCTCTTCATATATCCTTCACCCGTGAAAGCGAACTCGAATCGTGCTAATCCTCCAGTTATGGGAGGAATTGTCGCAAGAAAATTGCCTTTGAACCAATAGCGGAGCATATCCAACTCCTCCCCATAACCCAAGTAAAGGTACCCAATCTTGGCTTCCACATTTGTATAGCGAGCGTAAGGGCGGATCCGGTACTCTCCATGTTATATCCTCGGCGAAGATTACGAAGATCGATACCCAATGTTGCTCGGTGGCTTCCTTGGCCATTCTTTCTTGAGGAAAGCTTAGCGGGAGAATGTTTTAGAAAACATATGGAATGGAGTGCGCTCTACCTTCCGAAGTGACTCAAAATCCAAACATTGAGCAATCTACAGCGCATCCGATAAATCGTCCCTCCCTTTTCTTCGACAACTACTCGAGAGACACGAAGGTCTCGGCTAGGATGGTTGGGACGGGGTTTATTCCTTGTTTTAACCTTTCAAGAAATCAACTCTCGCAACTTCGAGATGTCCGAGAACCTTTGGGAAAATAACCAAACCATAAATGGCCAGCGAATAGATTTACCCTTTTAGCATGTCGGGATGGTTCAGAGTCAAATCTCGTAGGGAGGACCATGGAATGCAAATGGTTTTGTTCTTCTTCTTTATCTGTTTTTCAGCCCATGCATCGGTCATGTTTGTCAGTCTTACTAACTTTTTCTTGAAGGTCATCGGCTTAGGCTCCTTCACATATATTTTGCCGAATTGTACATTGTCGATGCGGAGTAAAGCAACATACTCTTCTATGGTCGGAGTCATGTCTTCTTGATTGAAGGTGAAACAACGATAAGTCGGGTCCCGAACCGAACCATGGCTTGAATCAACTGTTCGTCTACACGGATGGTGATCGGTGAGCTATATCTCCATACCTCTCGGTGAAAATGTCTCTAGTGTCTCAATCCCATCGATTCCAAATTTGAACCAAATCTTGAGGTTATTTTGGCGAACATTCACAGCTATTTGTTCGGGCAAATTGGCAGACACCTTTCCCCAAGACTATCCCCTTGTCCCTACGAGTTTTTAGAGACCAGGTCCACTTTCACGGCATTCTTCTCGGTGATTTGTGTAATTGACTCCTCCATCGAAACCCGCTTTTTGGCAACCAACCTTTAATCAACACCTTCCTAATATGATGCCTATGATGCATGATAAAAATAAAACAAACAAACTTGGTTAGTAAACACAACAAATATAATTTAAAAATAAACTAAACTACCCGATCCAATTATTTTGCATAAATAGTGTAAACGAAAGGCAAAAGGCATTTCCGTGTACTTATTTTGGTGACTATAAGCGGACGAGAGGTTCGGCATAGCTCTAATTGGATAGCTCGTATGGTTCATTATATGCGTCTCGGTTCTAGACAATTTTCGAATTGTTCGTCCTATCATCTCGCTAAAATTAGCACGAAGCCTCGGTCATAACCCATCACAGCTCACGAGTTCAATTCGAGGATTACATTTACTTATGCCTATGCGGAGGGACAAGTTAACTCACGAAAGCATAAGTCATATGTAACCGAAAGTATTCACTAGCTTTGTGCGGAGGGACGAGTTAACTCACGAAGGCGTAGCGTTTACTTTCACTTAAGCGGACGGAGCCGGGTAGAGAGCTCATGTTATGCGAAAATGCAAGTGCGGTGTGGGGAAAAACTCATAAACCTTTGCGTTTTACTTAAAGGAACTAAACCAAAATTAAAACCATAAAATTGAAAAGCGAAAACAACCAAATAACAAGTTAGAAGAAATATTTACAACACGATACAAATGCATGAATTTTGAAAGCGAGATTTTGGATCACGACCAAATATTTACTTTGAACAAAGAAATTTGAAAATTTTGACAAAACGTGTTTAATTCGACTCGACTCGCAAGTTTGTCCCCGATGGAGTCGCCAAATTGTAGCGACGTAAAAATTTATCTATTTTAGGTCGCTAATTGTGGCGATTTAAAACTTGGAAATTGAAATTTAATTTAAAATAAACCGGGAGTCGCCACCGATCCTTTTATTAGGTGTGACCGGACACCTGTCAGACTTCTTTTGAAACAAATAAAAGGGTGAGTTTAGGTCTACATTAAAAGCCAGAGAAAAATTAGGGTTCGGAAGTCGATTCTGCGAGGAAGGATTAGCGACCTCGACGCCCAAAAATTGGTATCTCATAAACACGGTTTGTCTTGATTTTCGAGAATACGGGTTCAATGTAAAATTTAGTCGTGATCCGATAAAAACAAGAAATTTTAGTTTATTCCGTTTTTCTTTTAGAAGGTATATCGCTTTAACACGGGTCATTGACGTTCACCCAACATAGCGATGAACTCGATGACTTAATGTTAAATCGGTATATTGCCTTGACTATTGAAATTAATTAAAAACCGAACGTAATTTTCAAGAGAATGCAAGACATAATTGATACGGAATGAAAATAAGCAAATGAAACGGTTTGATACATTTGAAACAAATAACAAACATAACAATAATATTAGGAAATAATAACCATGCATGCAAGATCAAATGCCGTGTTAGCATTGAATACGAGAACGTAATGAGAATACAGTGAATACACATATGGAGATAATTAAGAGTATATACGTAAAATATACATATAAATAGTAATATTGTTAGGAATATATTATACGTATAGTGTTTGAAGTACATATGAGATAGTAAAAAGTACATAACTAGCAACAATAAAATAAAATATATACATATATGTGTAAAAAAATAATATTACAAAAGGGTATGTAAACATGTATATATACAAAAGAATAAATGTATTAACAATAAATATAATAGGGTAAGAAAACAAGTATATACACAATATATGTAACATGGTACTATGGATATGCATATATACAATACAAGATTTAAACTAATATTTACATAATATAGAAATATAATATTAAAAGGTATATATACATACGTAATATATAAATGCATATATAATATAATGTTAAAATATTTACATAATATATATCATAATAATGTGGAAAACGAATATTAATAATGTTACATGAATATATGCCTATATATATATATATATATATATATATATATATAAAGATATCTATATAAACATATGCTAATATCAATACAAATAATAAGGATAACATGTAAAAAAATACATACATGAAATAGTATGTATAAAAAATATATAACTAATAATAAAAATATACATACCACTAACGTAAAAGTATATGAACAAGAAGAAATATACAATACATAACATTAAAAATATATATAATAATATACATAAATATATAATATATATATTATAATAATAATATGAAAAGAAAAGCAATAATAAAAATATATACGCGTAGTGTAAAATGTATATATGATATAGTGTTAAAATACATATATAATATGTACACATTAAAGAGTAGTGATGTTATAAACAACTAAATACAATGCTTTGTAAATATGTATATGTATGTATATGTAATAATGCTAAAATATACATAAATATAATATATACATATAAAGTTCACTAATATTTTAAAAATAATAGTACATATTAAGTATAATAACATATTTACAAAAATAATGATAATAAGCAACAATAATAATATAATAATGTAGTAAAACTAATGTTTTAAAAAAAACTATTTCAGGATAAAAAACGAAAAGGATGAAATCGTAATCAAGACGGAATTCGTGGGACAAAATTAGAAACAAAACTAGGAATCGGACTAAATTACAACGCGCGCATGAACTGGAGGGACCAAAGGCGCAATATCCCCAAGCCTTTAAGACTCAACATATTAAACGGGGCCCAAATTGTAAAACAGATCGAATTTTAGGGCGGATTATAAATAAATATAAACTTGATTTAAAACATTGAAAATGCGGAAGGGTGATTATAAATAACCCTTCCGCTTCAAAACACGCGGATCTGGCGGGTTAGGGTCGGTCGACCGATCCAAGGCCTAAACGGTGTCGTTTTATTCATTAAGGGGGGGGACCAAAACGCACCGTTTTGGTCCCCTATATAAGTTAAAAATTTTGTAAAAAAAAATCATTTGAGAAGGGGAAGGAAAAAAAAAGAAGAGAGGAGAGGGAGAGAAAAGAAAGGGGAGAGGGAGAGGGAGCTCCGGTGGGACTCCGGCCAGGGGTCGTGGCCGGAAAGGTAAAAATCTGATTTTTTTTTTTTTTTATATTCTAAGTTTTGTTATTATTTATTTATATATGTATTGTAAATGCTAGAAAAGTGTTTGGAAGTAAAACTAAAAATAAACGATGGAATTTTCACCTTAAGATTTAGTTTCGGTTACGTGATCCAGGATCTTCCCTTTGTTTGGTCGCTTTACATTTATCTAATCTTTGAGGAAAGAATTGCTATCGCTTAGGGTTTTTTCAAAATGATTTCTTATATTTTCTGTTTTCAAACCGTCGACCCCTTTACAAAGCATTTTCCTTTTGTTTTATAACTGTTTACAAATGTTAATCTAATATTCTTGTCTTTTCGTGATCTTCTTGCGGTGACGGTGGTGTTGCGGGGTATGGAGGTGCTTGGTGGTGGAGAAGAAGCATGCGGTGGCGAGATGGTGTCGACAGCGTGGGGTGAGTGGTCGCGCAAGTGGTTTAGGGGTATGGGTGTTCTTGGCGCAAGTGGGGCTTAGGGTTTCGTGTTTCGAAGATAGGTCATGGGCTAGTTGGGTTTGTGATTTGGGCTAGGGTTTGGGTTTCTGCTGGGTCTTGGGTAGGTTAGTTGGGTTTTTAGTCCTTGGGTTAGGTTGGGTTATGGGCTAAGAAATTTGTTGGGTTTAGCTTGCTGGGTCTGTTGTAAAAAGGTAATTGGGTTGTTTGGTTTAGGGCCCAAAATTGGCTTGTACATATGTTAACAGGATATCCATATAAACTATCATATGAGTTGCCAAACCAACAACATAAAAATTAATATTTTAGTTAACATATCATTTTAAAAAAACAAATTGCCCTTTTTGAAATATTAAGGGTCAAATTTAGCTAAAAAATAATGAGTAAATTAACAAAAAATATAAATATTAAGATCTAAATTTACTATTATATATTATTATTTCTTTGTGTTTGGGAACAAAAGTTTGCTCATTTGAGATAAATTAATTACTAAGTAAAATGACTTAAATTTTAAATAATATCATATTTCAATTTAAAATTAATTTATTTTGCTTCTAATAAAGTTACTCATTTCAAGGATTTTAAAATTTTAAAGTAATTGTTTTCTTAAAAATATTTTATATTAATTATTATATCATGATAATAGCTAAATAAAAATTACAAATTAGAAGAGGAAGATAATAACAACTAAGTTTAAATGTTACTATTTAAAAGTAAAAAGAAAAAGAAAAAAAAAGCTTGACAAAATATTTGTAACTAACTTTTATAATTCTTTTATATTCCTTTAGATCTTTTAAAAAATTAACTCTAAAAAAAGTATAATAACTTATTTAATTATCTAACTTTACAAAATATATTTTAATCATTCATTTAATTATTTTGACTCTTTTAATTTTTAAATTTGTGTTTTTGATCAAATTAACTCAAAATAGATGAAAATTTAACAATTATTGACTTTATTAACGTATAATTACTAATTTGTTAATTTTTGTCTTTTAAGTATAGTAAACATAAAGGTGATAAAAACACAAATTTAAAAATTAAAAGAGTATAATTAAAAGAGTCAATATTTAAAGTTAATATTTAAAGATGATAATCATAACTTACATAAACATTTAAAGAATATAAAAATATATATCATATCATAACTTACATAAAAATGCAATTTCTAACATTTAAACATTGTTTTTCCCTACTCTTAATTATTCTTATAAATAAACAACTTACCTGAATTAAATAATTAGATACTTGATACTTGATATATATTATCTATTTTAGTACAACAGCATGATTTAGATCTATTTAGAACACTTAAGTAACCATAATTTATTGTCAATTTTAGACTTCAAGAACTATGAAATGGATAAGAATTGGATGGACTTGTCAAGGGTAAGCAACGACTATCAAAATGGAGTACAAACTTTTCTAAATTTTGCATTTCAAAATGCAAGCCAAAAGAATATGATTCCTTGCCCGTGTAAGAAATGTGGCAACATCACTTGGCATATTCATGAAATTCTTTACGAACATCTAATTGTTAATGGCTTTATTCAGGGGTATAAAAAATGGGTTTTTCATGGAGAGTGTACACCTCGTAAAACCTCTTCAACGATTAATCTGACTTGTCCTCATAATGCTCACCATCAGTCTGTTAAAGAAGATGACATGGAAGGTATGTTGCGGGATGCATTTAATATGCACAGTCATGGTTTGCAATCGTTTCCACCTAAAATTATTACATCCGATGATTGTGATATTGGTGGAAATGCTTTTATTGAAATGGGAAGAAGTGTGACAGCCCAAAATTGACCCTAGTCGGGAAGTGGTTTCGGGACCACTAAACCGAGTCACCGAAATGTTTGAATGTAATATTTATTGTCTAGAATATGTATTTACGAATGTGTGAAAATTTCAAGATTCGGTTTAGTCGATTGCATGTGAATTCAGTTAGTAGGACTTGTATGTCACTTTTGAAAAATGATAGGCTAATCTATAAGGACCTAATAGTACATGTAGTCAAAAGGGAGGACTTGCATGTCAAAATCCCCCAAGTGCTAGTGGCGGCCATGACAAGGAAGCATGGGCAAGACATGTCATGAAACATGTTGGGTGAGTGTTTTATGTTGAAATAAATAAAATAAGGTGCATGAGTAATAAAAAAAAAAAAAAGTGTGTGTGTGTGAAGGCTTTCCCCTCCCCTCCCCATTGCCCTCCCCATTGCCGTGCAAGTGAGAAAGAAAACAAAAAAAAGCTTTGTTCATCTTTTTTTCTTTTCATCCTTTGGCCGAAAATCTCAAGGGAGAAGAAAGGGTCCTTGCTCATGGTTGGTTTGGAATAGGTTGGCCATCCTTGTAGCTAGATTAAGGTATGTTTAATATGGTGCCATGAGATTCATGCATGTTCTTAGTTGCTAGTTTTAGTTCTAATTAGTCCATGATTCAAAACCTTGCTATGTCATGGGGATGATAGTATGGAATGAAAATTTGAGATAAGTAAGGTTAAATTTGATTTGGTAAAATCGGCCATATGGGTGTATATGTTTGTAAAATATATTTTCTTTGTTAACTCCTTACAATCGGTTGTAGGAGTAATATTGGTTTATAAGGTTGAGTTGATTCATGATGTTGTATGTTAGGATTAAAATACTTGAGACTAGATTAGCTTAATGGTGACCATGCATTCGCCTTGAAGCATTAAACAAATGTTGGTTGAGATTTTGATATTTTGAACAAAGATAGTTGTGAAATGGGGTGAAAACCATTAAGTTATACACATAAAAATCCAGCAAGAAGATTAAACTACTAAATGTATTCATTTTAGATCAAGACATCAAAGAGGAGAACCAAGCAAAGGCAAAGCAAAGATAATCGAGTAGTAGATTGGGAATCATTTCATCCGATATAAGGTAAGTCATTAAGCACTTATTTTGTACTAATTTAAAGGGTCGTAATGTCCAAGTAATGATGCTGAATGGAATGGTAGAATATATATATAAACATGTATGTATGTGGTGATAAAAATATTGAATTGAAAGAAAAGAGGTGAGATGTATTGAATGATCGGTTTCGGCACTAAGTGTGCGGGTGTAAACATTTATAATCACAAATTGGCACTAAGTGTGCGGGTTCAAATTATACAGCACTAAGTGTGCAAGTTTGATTATATAGCACTAAGTGTGCGAGTTCGACTATTAAGCACTAAGTGTGCGGGCTTATTGCACATCCTCTAATAAACGTACATGTTCTATGTGCACGGCCTTACCGAAGTCAATCATGGACAGCGATGCGAGTAAACACCTTGAGCTCATGAGGAATGGACATTTTATTTATATTTGGAATTTTGGTTTGGTAAGTCTTGATCTATGTGGTGATTATGCTCGAAAATAAATGCATGCAATGTCATATGGCGTAATGTATGAAATATCAAGTAGGGCTTGGTATGTGACCAAATCGAAATGCCTAAAGAATTATAGTACCGTTTGGGGTGTGGATGGAGGATTTTAATCCCGTATTAATTATTTTCTTTTATGGTATATTATTACTGAACGGCAATATAATGCTTATGGCTTACTGAGTTATATACTCACCCGGTGTTTGCTTGTCGCCATTTTAGGTTTCTCGGACTCGTCCTTTTTGCGTGCTCGTGATCGTCATTGGAGTCATCACACCGGCTAGCAACTTTTGGTATTTTTTTTGTGTAGTCGGTTTAGGAGAACATTTTGGCATGTATAGGCTAATATGCTTTGTTGAACTTTGGTATGTAAACTTTTAGCCATGCGAAAATGGCATAAATGCTCGGTTGGATTTAGTTCTCCAATGTTAAGTCACAAGTCTTGGTAATTCGATTTCCATGCCTTATGCCATGGTTGATTATTTTGGTGTTAAAATGCATGTTATGGCAATAGTGTAGTAGGGAGATGTTGGATAATGATTAGCCTCTGGTATGGCTAGTCATGATCATGATTTGTGACATGTATGATGAATCACTAGTTAGATCAAAGGGAAATCATGAAATAGGCATAGTTGCTTTAGTGACAGGTGCTGGCAGCAGCAGTAACGTGAGATTGAAAAATCACTAAAAATAGTAGGAATGGTATTAAATAGTAAATAAATTATGTAAATGTACCTTGATGAATCTACTTTTATATAGAAGAAACGAAATGGTCATATGAGTTATAAGTTAACAGATATTAAAGTTCTTGTGAAACAGGGCCAGAACGGTTTCTGGATCCCCTGTCCTGACTTTGGAAAATCATTTTAAATTAACCAGAGATAATTAGGAGTCATGCCATATATGTGTAGATTCCTCTCTGAGTCTAGTTTCTATAGAAACAAACGGCATCAGTATTGAAGCCCTGTACAGGGAGATATCCAATTCGTAATGCACAAAGGTCAGTGTAGTCGATCCCTGCAACAGGGGAGACTTTAACTAATAAACTGTACTAATTGGCTTGACCAAAAATTCTAGAAAAAAATATGTAGATGGAAATATGAGTCTAGTTTCAGGGAAAAATTGCGAAACTGATTTTCGAGTTGTAAAACTCAAGTTATGAATTTTGGAACGACTAGTACACAGATTGGCAGCTTGTCTGGAAACTCTCAATAAGTGGGTTGAAGTCTGTTAACACCTCGTGTTCGACTCCGGCGACGGTCTCGGGTTCGGGGTGTTACAAGAAGTGTACCAGATGAAGAGCCAAATGGAGAAGCGGCAAAGTTTTACAAGTTACTTAATGAAATGAATGATGAACTTTATGAGGGATCGAAATTTTCAAAACTGTTATCTGCATTCGTCTTTTTCACTTAAAATGTTTGGGAGGGTGGATCGAAAACTTTTTTATGCTACTATTAGAGTTTTTTAGAGATATGTTTCCGTTTGCAAAAATCCTTCATTCATGCAAAGATATGAAGAAACTAATAAATGATTTAAGCCTTGGGTACGACAAAATTCATAGTTGCCCAAATGATTGCATGTTGCATTAGAGTGATCAGAAAAACCAACAGTCTTGTAATGTTTGCAGTAAATCTCATTGGATGAATAGGAATGCAAAAGATGTGAATAAAGATGAAGGTGAGGTACAGTTAAGAAAGAAGCCAATAAAGATTTTGCGATATTTTCCCCTAATACCAAGGCTTCAAAGGCTTTTCATGTTGTCAAAGACAGATGAGTCTACGAGGTGGCATCATGATCAACAAACCGATGATGATTATTAAGGCATCCTGTGAATTCTTTAGCTTGGAAATCATTTGACAATAAATTTCCAAGCTTTGCTAGCGATCCTCGGAATGTGAGGCTTGGGCTAGCATATGATGGATTTAATCCTTTTAAAATCATGAGTACTTCGTACAGTACTTGGTCTGTAGTGCTTCTTCTTTATAATTTGCCTCTGTGGATTTGCATAAAGCAATCTTATTTTATCTTATCTATGATTATCCCTAGAGAGAAAGGTCCCAGGAATGATATTGACATTTATATGCAGCCACTTATTGAAGAGTTGAAACAGTTATGGGTGAGTGTTAAAATATATGATGTCTTGAGAAACGAGAACTTTTATTCACGTGCAGTTTTATTATGAACTATTAATGATTTCCCGTCTTATGTAAATTTATCTAGTTGAAGTACCAAAGGATGTTATGCTTGTTCTTATTATGCTACGCAAACATGTTCAAAGTGGTTATATAATGGGAAAAAGTTCTCTTATATGGGGCATCGTCGGTGGTTAGATAGAAATTATTGATTTAGATTTCAGAGGACTCTATTTGATGGTACTGAAGAGTTCAGAGAAGCTCCTGAGTAGATCATTAGATTTGAAATCTTGTTCATTTTAAAAGATATCAATTTTAATTATGGGGAGATGAATCAACCACCTAACATGCAAATAAAAAAAAAGATCGAGGGAGGCGTATGTTGGCAATGTTGACTAGTAGAGTGACGATGAATCTGATTAAAAGGATAATCCTAATGAGGCGAACTTGTGGAAGAATAGAAGTATTTTTTGAGTTGCCTTGTTCGGAGCATCACATTTTGCGACACAATCTTGTTTTCATACATACTAACAAGAATGTTTGTGAGAATATCATCGGGACAATTCTCAATGTCGATAGAAAATCGAAAGAAAATCTTAGGAGTCGACTTAATCTAGTTGACATGGTAATTCGACGTGATCTTCATCCCCAATTACTTCCGAATGGAAAATCTCAGTTGTTGCCTTCTATTTTTGCAATGTCAAAGAATGAAAAAGAAGTGTTCTACATGGTGTTGAAGGATATAAAGGTCTCAGATGCATATGCATCAAATACATCTCGATGTGTGTCTTAAAGATCGAAGACTATATTCCCTAAAATCATTTGATTATCACATATTGATGTAAGATTTACTACCAGTTGCTTTACGCTGTTGTATGTCAAAAAAGGTGACGTCATAATTGAACTATCCAATATAATAAAAGCTATTTGTGGAAAAGTTTTGATTGTTGAAGAACTTGAGACAGTACAAGATCAAGCCGCCTTGACTTTATGCAACTTGGAGAAGATCTTTCCACCTTTGTTCTTCACTATTATAGTGCACTTGTTAATCCGTCTCCTCATGAAGCAAAACTTGGTGGATCGGTTTTCTATGGGTGGATGTATCCTATAGAGAGGTTCTAATTTATTTGCAAAGGTTTCTTTCATTCATGAATATACCTTTAATTACAACTTTTAACAATTTTGTATATCGTGTTTAGGTTCCTATGCAAATTGAAGTTTTATTGTCGTAATAAGCGTTATCCAGAATGATCAATTGCTGATGGTTACTTAGCAGAGGAGTGTATGACTTTCTACTCTAGATATTTAGAAGATGTTGAAACAAAACTGAATAGACCAATAGAAATGATGGGCTTACTAATCATAACTTAGCTGAAACTTATCTATTTCGAAGTTATAGACAACCAATCGGTAAAGTTGAAATTGCACACTTAGATGATAGATCTTAGGTATAAGCACATCGATATATTCTTTTTCACCATGATTCAATTGAACCATTACGCAAGTAAGTTTTAGAATTTGATAAATATTCATCTTTTTCATTTGTTTATTTTCTAACCAAGTAATCCACTTTTTAGCATAGTGAGTTTAAACAAGTCTTAAGATCTCATTCACGCTCTTGAAGATTACAATATCGAGAGATTTATAAGTTATTCATAGAACCTTTTCATGAATGGTTAGGGCAGACGGTATGCAATTGAAGCTTTCAATGAAAAATAATAATGTTTACGTATAACATTATAATTAATCAATTTTCTTTCAATTCAATAGGTTTAGAGTGGAAAGGACGTCAATGAAGAAGTTAAATGGCTTTCCAAAGGTCTGAATAGAGTAGTAAAAAGATATAATTCCTTCCTCATTAA
This sequence comes from Gossypium arboreum, assembly GCF_025698485.1. Taxonomy (NCBI): domain Eukaryota; kingdom Viridiplantae; phylum Streptophyta; class Magnoliopsida; order Malvales; family Malvaceae; genus Gossypium; species Gossypium arboreum. The sequence goes on from NC_069077.1 coordinate 32,873,060, forward strand.
TGGATTCAAGTTTCATATAAAATATCGGGAAAGATTGAGGACTCAAAATTTTGGAATAGTTGTTAATTCTTCAATTACAAGTTATGCAAGTGCTAGGGATAGTAATCCTGTTGAGGGAAATGTGAAGTATTACGGACTTCTTACGGACATTATTGAGTTGGATTACTATGGCAAATAGAAGGTTGTCTTATTTTGATGTGATTGGGTTGATGTTAATCCTGCACGCGAAATTAAAAAAGATCAATTTGGTTTTACAATGGTGAACTTCTCTCGATTAATTCACACTGAACAACAATTGATAAACGAGCCGTATGTATTTTCTTCTCAAGTCAAACAAGTTTTTTACTTGAAAGATCCAACTGATGAGGGTTGGTACATTGTACTCCCCTTAGAGACTTGTTTGACACAGGCAATGGAAGTAAAGATGACATCAACAAAAGATCAGAAACTTTGCCTTTTTCCAAAACAAAACTTAAATGAAACTATCCCTAGTACTAGTACACAATTTCAATGAGTTCTTCAAGATGTGGATGAAGATATTTACGAATCATGATGTAGTAAGATTTTACGATCTTTTTAATTATATGTAATATTATAATTTAAATATTAATCTTGTTAAATATTTCAACTATTTTATATGCACCATTTTGTGTATTGTAGATAATATGCCTAGAAGAAGATTGCAAGATCTAAGTATTATTCAAAATCCTCCAAATTCAAAAGAAACAAATAGTGATCAACAGACTACTATTGGATCTTCGAATGTTCCGAATACAATTGACGAATCTGTAGAAATTCAAAGTAATGTTAACTTTAATTTACATGCATGTTGACTTTTATTATTGATTTTTGTTTCAAATTCTTATATTATCATATACCATTTTTTTAGCTGAAAATGGTGGGAGGTGCAAAACTTAAGGACATACGCTATTAAAGGATTTATACGATCTAAATTTTGTGGAGCGTGTCAAAGTATCTAGAAACAGTCATGGTCAGCCTATTGGATCAGAGGCTCGACTTTTAGCAGGATACTTGGGCATTATAGCACGAAATGCCAATTTGTTGTCAATCAACTACAAGTCATGGCATTATATGTCTGATAGTAACAAAAATCAAGCTCTCAATAATATTAAGGTAATACATGAAAGTAATTTATAATACTTTAGTTTAAGTTTCATTTATATTTACTTTCTAAACTTGTGTTATTTGCAGGAGAGATATGCTTTAGAGGTCTCGGATAATTATGTGAAGAAAGCATTAGGAAAGAAATGGAGAGACCATAAATGTAATTTAAAGAATGAATATTTTAAGAAAAATATAAGCCTCGAAGAGAAATTGTGAAATGTCCCTCCCAGAATGCTAAGGTACCAATGGGAAGATGCAGTTAGATTCTTGAATTCAAAGAAATGAGAGGTATTACGCACTTCTAGACTCTTATAATTATTTTGGTTTATAGTATTTTCTATATACGTAATAATAATTTCATAATGTAGGATCATGAGAGGGCTAGAACTACAAATAGGCAAAAAAAAATTCACACAGATAGCTAGGTCGAAAAGTTTGCTTGTGTAGCTGATGACGAGGTATTTTGAATTTATTAATTGTGTCAAATATTAATTATTTTCTACTAAATAATATTTTTATACTATATTATAGGAACTGTCATCTGGTCAAAAAGTTGGACGCCTTTAGCTTTTTGACATTAAACATAGAAAGAAAGATGTATCTCATATGAGTAGCTAGGTCGAAAGTTTGCTTGTGTAGCTGATGACGAAGTATTTTGAATTTATTAATTGTGTCAAATATTAATTATTTTCTACTAAATAATATTTTTTATACTATATTATAGGAACTGTCATCTAGTCAAAAAGTTGGACGCCTTTAGCTTTTTGACATTAAACATAGAAAGGAAGATGTATCTCATATGAGTACTGAAACTGCAGAAATTATGGTATATTTACTTAATAAAATTTGAATTAATTTAAATATTTATCATGTTTAATTATAATGGTTTAATTCATCGTTTGTAATGCAAATAATGCCAAGTTAAGTTGTATTTTTTTATTATATATTTCGTTTCTAACTCCTTGATTGATTTATTAGGAGAAATCAAAGGATAAAAGGGAAGAATATGAAGCGATCGCTTCAAGTGATAGTTCTGTTAATTTGGACAATATTGATAACCGAATTATTACTGAAGTTTTGGGTCCTGAAAGGTATGATTGGTTCGATTTCAAGTATCTTTTGTTAACCTAACCCAATATTTTGAATCCAGCTTGCAGCAATACATGCCTTTGGCGAATCAGGCTTAAGCTGAAGTTCAGAGGTTAAGAGACTAGATGCCTCAGATGCAAGCGAGCAGAGTTGAGCAAATTGCTCAACTTAAAACGAAGGCAGCATGGAGAGAAGCAAAGGCTCAAAGAAAATATGATGAACTCCAGCTACAACTTAAAACAGAGGCAGCAGTGAGGGAAGTAGAAGCAACAAGAAAATATGATGCATTCCAGCGACTTCTTCAAAATATGATGAAGATGTTTCAGCAGAATCAATCACAGAATCCGCCATCTTAGACTTTTGTTTTCTTATTGTGAGAATATCATAACAATATAACATTTGAACATATTTTGTTATTTCATTTATTATTGTAGATCATATACATATTTCTTTTGTGATAATATCATTTAGATTTGAAGTTTTTGGTTGGATTTGAAGTTACATGAAAATATGTTGAAAATTCGAGTTCTATATGAAACAAAATGGGTTGGTAAAATCTGTTAAAGTTAGTGACGTTTTCTCACAAGTGCTGCTATAGAACATAGTCTTTAGTAAAAGCGCTGCTAAAGAACATGATCTTTAGTAGCGCTTCTCATAAAAATGCCGCTAAAGAACATGATCTTTTGCTACTCGTAAAAAAAGTGCCGCTAAAAATCATGTTCTATAGCGGCGTTTTCCTACATAAATGCTGCAAAATTTAGTGGCATTTTTTGTAGCGCTTATAAGGCCAAAAAAACGTAGCTAAAAACTTGTTTTGCTGTAGTGATTACAATTGTTTATCATGGTGTTGTCATCAGTCATGAGTTAGCGTCGATTGATTTGTAACATCAACTCAATTAACAACATAATTAATAGGGTAAACTACTTAGTTGGTCACCCAACTTTTAGGACGCTTTCATTCTGGTCACCCAAAATAAGGTGTTCTCATTTTGGTCACCTAAATTTTAGGGTACTTTCATTTTGGTCACCCAACTTTTAAGTCACTTTCATTTTGGTCACCCAAACTATATATTTTTTAAGTATTGATTGGGGTAAAAAAAATCAAGAATTAAAGTGAAAAAGAGATAGAAACTAAAAGAACACACAAAAATTGTCAAATTGTACTTGTTTATCCCATTGCCGAAATTCTAAATTTCTTTTTTTTAATGTTAATATTTTAAATTTCAAAACTTCAAAATAAATTGAATAAATTGTTGAAAGTTTTTAACCATTGATAATGTCAACATGTTATACCAAGCTTTATTTGATAATGTGTTTTCATATAATAAATTAAAATGTTCTTTAATAAAAGGTAAAGTTGACAAAATTGGAAAAATTGTATTTTCTAATGATGTCTAAGAGATATAATTTTGAACCTACTATTTTGAACTCTTAGAAAACTCTTTGAATCAACTTTTAATCAAGTTAAAATGATTTCAATCGAGTTAAACATTTTCAATCAAGTTAAAATTATTTAAAAAAAGTATACTTTATGGCCTATATCAATAGTTTCTAAAATATCGATACCTCTTCAAAAATCGATACCAAATTGACATTCTGGTTTTCAAACATTTTAGCGAAGTATCGATCCAGTATCGATACTTTTCATTTGGTATCAATAAAAATTTACTAGTATCGATTTTTCTAGCTCCAACAGTTACTGAATTTTGTATTAAATGCTAAAAATATCGATACTTTGTTAGCAAGTATCAATACTCATGGTTGCAGGTAAATTAAATGCATTGGTTATTTCATCCCCAACGGTTCCATTCATTTCTCCAACAACCACAACAATTGGAAATCAATTAAGGGGTATAAATATCATCTTTCAAATGCCCTACAATAACAAGAGAGATTATCAAGCTTAAAGATCAATAAAAAACAACCTTGTGCTTTCAATTCTCAACAATTTTCTTTATACACACTTGGGAGCTTTCATTGTTGTAACACCCTGAATAATTTATTTCTGTTTCTTCAAATTTTGACACAAATGTATATCTATTTCAGTAGTTAAGTGTCCTGGGTGTGTGTGTAAGGTCTTGGGTTCAATTCCCATTTTTGGCAAAACTTGGTTATTTTAGATCCAAGCCTTACTCTTATTGAGTGGGCTTATATAAAAATATCTGTTAATCCATATCAAAATGTGCTTGCTAGTTTGAGTGGTAAAGGAGCTAGAGTGTTGGAGGTCGTGTGTTCGAATTCTTACGCGAGCGTGAATATTATTTTTGTTTGGTTGTTTGGTAGAGTTTTGGTAGAGCTCAAATTCTAAGCTGGTTGTGAGTTGGTGGATGTAGTGGGATTGTAATCAAAGTGGTTTTTGTTTATTATATATTTATTTTATTAAATCTTTTGCAAAATTCCTCTCTCTTTTCAGGAAAAACTAACGTCATTTTTTTTCGCCTTTCTTTATTTTTTTTGTTCTTCTTTTCTTTTGCTACATCCTTCTAATATGTTTCGATTTGTCCTCAAATCTCTATATCTTGCTTTTCTATTTTCTTTCGGTTGTTTGGTAAGAGAGATTCTAGTGTGACTGTAGTTTTCGATTTCCAAATTACTGGTTGGAACTTTATTTTCTATTTTAGTAGAAATGAATCATGAAGAACGGGGCTCTCCTCTTGCAGAATCGTAGTCGAAATCATTCAGGGTATTGGGGTAAGTGATGAATGCTCGAATTGAACTATTTTTGATTTTGTGGTTTTGGTTTAATCGTGAATTAAGACTGATTTTATGAGTTTGGTTTGTCAATTTTAGGTTTTGGTTGTCTCTATAACATCCCTTACCCGTATCTGGAACTGGAATAGAGTTCGAGGCATTACTGGACTTACGTCATAACATTTAAACACATTCGAATCATACATTTTGCATACAATTTAAAACCTTTATCATTCACAATCATATTGTCCCTTACTAGGCTCATCACAGCCTTAAAACATACTCAAAAGGGGTTCGGGACTAAATCGATGACATTTGAAACCATTTGGAAACTTAGAAAATTTTCATCTCTGCAGGGGTCGTGTCACTCACACGGCCAAGTGACACGCCTGTGTCCCAGGCCATGTGGAAACAGGGCATGAATACTGACTTGGGTCACACAACCGGCCACATGCCCATGTGCTAGTTCGTGTGCTTTACATGGCCACAAGACACGCCCGTGTGTCTAGGTCATGTCAAGTCTGTAGGGTATACTGACTTAATTCGAGAAGCTACCTAGGGGATACACGGCAGTGTACCAAGGCTATGTGACACACACGGTCAAGCCACACATCCGTGTGCTCAGCCGAGTTGAATGAAAATAGGCTTGGTTAAAGCCACATTTCTCACCCTCCACAAGCATACCTAAATACCACACTTCATGCCATTTCAAAACACACATAGGCAATTACAACATGGAAAATTCATATACAAATCAAAACGTTATATCACAAACCAAATCACTACTCAAAATTCAATCTTAAACATATCCAAAACAACATATCATTATCAAAAAATTTACATATCTTCCTTATGTATTATTCTCAATCTTTCATCACCTAAATCATGCTTCTCAAACATATCAATTCATTATTTATACTTCATACTAAAATATGCCAACACAAAAGCATTATAAACATCACATACACAAAATATCCATATGGCTGAATATACATGGTCTTGTATACACATATTCACAAACCAAATTCTAAAATATTCATATCATTTGATCATAAAACCGAATACACATTCCATAATCACATATATACCTCATTTGCATCACACATTATTTGTAATAAATCATCATGTTACTTACTTACCTTATATTAAATAGATAATAAGTTTATTCATACCTGGCCATTTAGCTCGTTTACTGAATTCAAATACCACATCAGCATGAATTCTTCTAAGCACAAACTTTTAATAATTCACTGGCATAAAGCACCTAGGAATAAGCCTGAATTACACACCGGCTTAAGGCCTGCTAGACTTAAAGTCTGATTTTATATTCACCGGCAATAAGCCTGCTAGGCATAAAGCCCGATTACATTCACCAGCACAATGCTTGCTAGGCTTAAAGCCCGAATATCACTATTATAAAACTGTTTTGTACACAATTCATATAACAAAAACGTCAGATATTTCATATCGACCATTCGAACTTTCAATGATATAACTTAGTTAATTAAACTCAAATACAGTATTTCGACTAGCTCTTTTATGAATCTATAGATTCCAAAACAGCATATTAAACCAAGTCACATTCAATATAAATGATGTTTAATTGCTTAAAGACTTACACTTTCTTTCTCGACTTGACTTTGCCCGTTGAACCATTCGGAATCGTTAAAGATACACGGTAATCACATATAGCTCATACAATGCCATATCCTAGATATGGTCTTACATGTTATCATATATGATGTCACTGTCCCACACAGGGTCTTACACGAAGTCACATCTTGATAACCTAATATCATGACATTTGTATCCTATACTATTCTTAAAGTTCGTACGGGCTTTCGGATGTCATGACTTTGTCGATTCTTGCTCGTATTAAATCATTCAATATTCATGAAAATTCAATGATAATAAACAAGTATTTATAACACAATTTAAATGTGTTTATTAGCATACAAACTTACCTAGCTAAGTTGTAGAGATACCAAAGTTTAGGGGCATTTTGGTAATTTTTCCATTTTCCTTGATTTTCCACCCGATATTGATCTAAATTAATAATTCATTCAATACATTAATTTAGAAAGTAAAACACTTCATTTTATGCAATTTGGTCATTTTTATATTTTTACAAAATTACCCCTACAATTTTACTTTTATTCAATTTAGTCCCTAAGCTCAAAACATGCAAATTAACCATTTTTAACCATAATTAAGCTTAGAAGAATGTTCATGATATCAAAACAGCCCATAAATCACTTTATGAAAAAAATACATTTTTGCCCCTAATATTTCAACTTCTTTACAATTTAGTCCCTATATCATAAAAATGCAAATTCATGCAATTGAGTACAATCATACTATAGCTGAATATCACCAATGTTCCTAGCAGCCCACACATTTTATTTATTCACACTTTTACCACACAATTTATCATATTTCACAATTTAGTCCAAAATTGACATTTTTACTAAAATTCACTTAACAAAACTCATTAATCTAACATCAAAGATTTATTTCATATCATTAAACATAAAGATACTCAAACATTCAATAATGGCATCATCCAAATACTTTAACAATTTTGAAATCAGAGATACGGGCTAGCTAGATTACGAAGCAACGATCTCAAAAACGTAAAAATTATGAAAAACCGAGACGAAACGGACTTACATGCATGAAGATGAATGGTCGAACCATAAAATAACAACCATGGCTTTCTTTTCTTTCAAATTCGACTGAAAGAGATGAACTTTTCCTACATTTTCATGTTTTATTTATTTAATTAACCTTTAATAACCTATTTACAATTTTACCCTTAATGTAAAACCACTAAAATATTTCATGCATGACCAAACATGTCCACTCACAATTCAAATGGTTTAATTACCATTTGAGGACCTTCACTTTAAAAGCCAAAGCCAAATAACACCTTTTTCTAATAGCATGCAACTTTTGCGTTTTACGTGATTTAGTCCTTTTTGCTTAATTAACTATTGAAACAATAAAATTTTTCAACGAAACTTTAATACCATCTTATTGCCACTCCGTAAATATTTATAATAATATTTACGACTCAATTTAAAGAAACGAGGTCCCGATACCTTATTTTCTAAACGTGCTTGACCTTAGGGTCATACCACTTGAGCTTTATAAATCGCTTATAAAATAAAAATCACAATATCAAAAATATTTTTAAATCACAATTAACTTGTAAATATTAAATATAATATTTAAAAACCTACTCGTCGAATTTGGTGGCACCAAAACCACTGTTTTGATTAACCCTAAAAATGGGTTGTTACAACTCTCCCCCTCTTAGGGATTTTCGTCCCCGAAAATCTTATCAGTGAATATATTAATGATTTGCTTTCACTAGCCTTATCAATTTCTCACACTGCCTCAGATTTCTCAACTTTTCAATCTCACGAGCTAAGATTCTGATCTGTTCTTTGTTATACATCCTAACAAGCTGAGTGTCTACTTTTGTAAGAGATACTATAGAAAAAAGGATCTTATTTGTATCATCACATCATATAATTAAGAAACACATTTACGGGTCTTCTCCAGTTTTGACAATAATCTCATCCGTCAAATGAGTCGTGAACTCAACTTTTCTAACTAAAATCACGAAATTCTATTCCCACTATAATACTTTCACAAATACTCAGTTTTCTAACTGAAATTCAATGCTTTTACGTATCAAGCCCGCATATGTTTTCTGCCAATCTGAAACTGCTTTTAGATTAGAATTACTTTCATTTCCCTTCATTCTTTCTAATCGCATCTACCTTGGAATTCTTTTTATCAAAATTCAATTCAATACAACGAAGTTCAGTAATTGCAACCATACCATACTCATACAATGCTATTTTAATATTCATCTCATAACTATTAGCATACGCAACATAACCAACAATAAATGTCTTTCTCAGTTGCTTTCAAGTTCTATAACATAGTAGCAAAATATATATTTCAGAAATTTGAATCACTTCTCGTATTAACTATCACATTAAGGATAGAAAATGGTGTTACAAAGCAATTCGATACCCAAAGCTCACAATTGTTGTAAAATTTCTAGATTCCTCAGTACACAAACTCTATCTCGACACAACGAAAGATTGTCGGTTCTAATTTGAAATTCTGAATCGGAAATCAATTTGCGTTGTACCCCTTTTTAACTTGTAATTCACTGACACACCTCTTAGCCTCACAAATTTGCTGATTAAATATCAATTTAGTTTCTAGGTCACCAATAACTACTCATCATCTAATAAGATTAATTGCATGACTATCGATTGTAAAACACACAAATATTTCCCGCTCAGAACATCCAAGACTATAATCGTTTGCCCAGAGTGATAATCAATCACTGACTTATAATCTTTCAACAATTCAAACCATCTTTAATTCTTGTGTCGACTAACTCTTTACCCGATGTAGGCTAAACCAGAATTGAAGCTTTAGTTAACAATGTCTTCAACTGTTTACCACTTTATTACTAAATATCATATCATTCGGACTTCCCAATCGCGATAACTTTCTCGATTAGAACCGTTCCAATAGATATAATTCTGTATTACATCTTCTAGAATATGAATTCGTCATTTAGACTATCCATTTATTTACCTATGAACTTACAAAACTTATTTTCCAGACTCAGGGATAAATTAAACACATATTCTCAATTAACCCTTCAAGCAAATAATCCCATCAAGCTAAAAAACTGAATCGATTTTGGCTGTTGATCAATAAATTTTCAAAGAACACCTTTCTTCTTGTTGTCAGGATAACTCAAATATACATTTTATTCCAATTTCTTCAAGATACTAATCAAATATCTTTAAAAACAGCATAATTCAAATGTGACATAACATCTCGCTTTCAACCCATGGACATTTATCAAGATTACCTGGGAATAATAACCGATACACAAATTTGACTTGATCTTTCACCGTTTACACTTTTGCTAATGTCAACCCTCCTTGAAGAAACTAGAAAGGATTATATAATAAAGCTATCATATCCATTAATTATCGAAGCGTCGAACCATACTAAAGCCACTTCTATCATATATAAATCATAATCCCATAATAAGACCAACGTCTGAACCATAAAAATAGATAAAATCCCCAACTGTTAATACTGCATTTGGAACCCAAAAGAAAATAGAAAATGGCTCCCTCAGCAAACAATGCAGAAACATAACCTCTATAAATCTAATAAATATACCACTGTACTTCCAAGATCAAACCAGAAATTTTAGATCATATTAGATATGGTCATCTATGTTAAAAGAATATCCTTTGCAGACAATCACATAGAATCATAAGAAAATCCAGATAGTGTAATCCCAAATATAATAATACTATACTGAGCTTTTTAAGCAAGCACTCATATCAGATGGTAAATATCTTAATGATGTCTCAGAGGAAATCCAAAAGTAAAGCATTACTCATATGCACTAGAATCCACGATAACAGAAGCAATATAATCTTCATGTACATTCAACAGAACAATAACCAATAGAAACAGAATACCAACATCATACAAATTTTACCGTCGACCTTCTATCGACATAATGTACTAAAATATCAGAGAAAAATATAATAATGCTGATCATAACCCGCACAGCCCAACAATGCTTTAGTATATCAGTATTTAAATAACGTTATCATACGATAAAAAAAAATCTCATCTCAAAATATACAGTTACACATACCTCTGAGGATAAATGTACACATAGAATGCCCAGAAGAAACCATAATAACTGCCCGACTATAACCACTGCACTCAACTATCATTTAAATTTAAACATTATTCAACTGTCTAATTCTGTCATCATTGATTTCAAATTATCCCATTACTAACAGAAATCAATTTAGAAGAACTCACAGTTAATACGTTCTTTAGACATCATACCTAAATACTTTCATCTCTTCAAATTCAACTTCTTTTTTAATAGTGAATTGGCATATTACGAATGGCCTTAAACACAATTCAATATCTTTTCTGTTACTACCTTCACTTGCGAACTCATTCTCTTATCTGATCACAGTACTAATCCTTCAATCATGAAACTTTGTAATTCCACACTTGTAAGCTTAGTTAATCCATATAATACGGATTTCATTACAATACTTTACCGATGAGGGGTGAAGGTTGTAAAGCCAAAAAAAATTTAACTCTCACGTGAACATACATATCACACATACTATTTTGAATGACCAGTTCATTACTAATTCCACATTCTCAAAACATCTAGCAAACATTTACTTATGATCACTTTTATACTTAACACATAGCTCATATGATAAATCAAATCATTAATTCCAAATCAAAATATTGACCAGACAATCATATATCCAACATCACAACTCATATACTCATATAATTACAACATTTATCAATAGTAGAACATTATGCATTCTGATTCATACATTTATAAGTTTCAACTCATTACCAACACATTTTCACTAAAACATTTGAGTACCACTTTTTGCACTATCAGAATTAGCTCAGTTGGAAAGCACATCTGTCTAGTCAAAATAATTTTTCATCAAAGTCGGGAGATATCACACTATCTCAGGTTCTATATGGCATGTATAGCTAGACTCACATATGCTACGTTAGTCCTAGAATCGACTAAACCGTAGCTCTGATACCACTAAATGTAACACCCATTACCCGTATCCGGAACCGGAATAGAGTTCGAGGCATTACCGGACTTACGTCAGAACATTTAAACACATTCGAATCATACATTTTGCATACAACTTAAAACCTTTATCATTCACAATCATATTATCCCTTACTAGGCTCATCACAACCTTAAAACATACTCAAAAGAGGTTCGGGACTAAACCGATGACCTTTGAAACCTTTTGGAAACTTAAAAAATTTTCATCTCTCCAGGGATTGTGTCACTCACACAGCCAAGTGACACGTCCGTGTCCCAGGCCGTGTGGAAACAGGGCATGAATATTGACTTGGGTCGCATGACCGGCCACACGCCCATATGCCAGTTCGTATGCCTTACACGGCCACAAGACACGCCCGTATGTCTAGGTCGTGTCAAGTCTGTAGGGTATACTGACTTAATTCGAGAAGCTACCTAGGGGATACACGGCCATGTACCAAGGCTATGTAACGCACACGGTCAAGCCACACGCCCGTGTGCTCAGCTGTGTTGAATGAAAATAGGCTTGGTTAAAGCCATATTTCTCACCCTCCACAAGCATACCTAAATACCACACTTCATGCCATTTCAAAACACACATAGGCAATTACAACATGGAAAATTCATATACAAATCAAAACATTATATCACAAAGCAAATCACTACTCAAAATTCAATCTTAAACATATCCAAAACAACATATCATTATCAAAAATTTTACATAACTTCTTTATGTATTATTCTCAATCTTTCATCACCTAAATCATGCTTCTCAAACATATCAATTCATTATTTATACTTCATACTAAAATATGCCAACACAAAAGCATTATAAACATCACATACACAAAATATCCATATGGCTGAATATACATGGTCTTGTATACACATATTCACAAACCAAATTCTAAAATATTCATATCATTTGATCATAAAACCGAATACAGATTCCATAATCACATATATACTTCATTTGCATCACACATTATTTGTAATAAATCATCATGTTACTTACTTACCTTATATTAAATAGATAATAAGTTTATTCATACCTGGCCATTTAGCTCGTTTACTGAATTCAAATACCACATCAGCATGAATTCTTCTAAGGATAAACTTTTAATAATTCACCGACACAAAGCCTGCTAGGAATAAGCCTGAATTACACACCGGCTCAAGGCTTACTAGACTTAAAGTCTGATTTTATATTCACCAGCAATAAGCCTGCTAGGCATAAAGCCCGATTACATTCACCAGCACAATGCTTGCTAGGCTTAAAGCCCGAATATCACTATTATGAAACTATTTTGTACACAATTCATATAAGAAAAACTTTAGATATTTCATATCGACCATTCGAATTTTCAATGATATAACTAAACTCAAATACAGTATTTCTATTTTTAAAAACATTCGACTAGCTCTTTTATGAATCTATAGATTCCAAAACAACATATTAAACCAAGTCATATTCAATATAAATGATGTGTAATTCCTTAAACACTTACACTTTCTTTCTCGACTTGACTTTTCCCGTTGAACCATTCGGAATCGTTAAGGATACACGATAATCACATATAGCTCGTACAATGCCATATCCTAGATATGGTCTTACATGTTATCATATATCGATGCCACTGTCCGACACAGGGTCTTACACGAAGTCACATCTCGGTAACCTAATATCATGACATTTGTATCCTATACTATTCTTAAAGTTCGTACAGGCTTTCGGATGTCATGACTTTGTCGATTCTTGCTCGTATTAAATCATTCGATATTCATGACAATTCAATGATAATAAAAAGTATTTATAACATAATTTAAATACGTTTATTAGCATACAAACTTACTTGGCTAATTGTAGAAATACCAAAGTTTAGGGGCATTTTGGTAATTTTCCCATTTTCCTTGATTTTCCACCCGATATTGATCTAAATTAATAAATTCATTCAATACATTAATTTAGACAGTAAAACACTTCATTTCATGCAATTTGGTCATTTTTGACATTTTTACAAAATTGCCCCTAAACTTTTACTTTTATTTAATTTTGTCCCTGAGCTCAAAACATGCAAATTAACCATTTTTAACCATAATTAAGCTTAGAAGAATGTTCATGATATCAAAACAGCCCATAAATCACTTTATGGAAAAATCACATTTTTGCCCCTAATATTTCAACTTCTTTACAATTTAGTCCCTATATAATAAAAATGCAAATTCATGAAATTAAGTACGATCCTACTATAGCCGAATATCACCAATGTCCCTATCAGCCCACACATTTTATTTATTCACACTTTTACCTCACAATTTATCATATTTCACAATTTAGTCCAAATTTGACATTTTTACTAAAATTCACTTAACAAAACTCATTAATCTAACATCAAAGATTTATTTTCTATAATTAAACATAAAGATATTCAAACATTCAATAATGGCATCATCCAAATACTTTAACAATTTTGAAATTGGAGATACGAGCTAGCTAGATTACGAAGCAACGATCTCAAAAACGTAAAAATTATCAAAAACCGGGACGAAACGGACTTACATGCATGAAGATGAATGCCCGAACCTTAAAAGAACAACCATGGCTTTCTTTTCATTCATATTCGGCTGAAAGAGATGAACTTTTCATGCATTTTCATGCTTTATTTATTTAATTAACCTTTAATAACCTATTTACAATTTTACCCTTAATGTAAAACCACTAAAATATTTCATGCATGACCAAACATGTCCACTCACAATTCAAATAGTTTAATTACCATTTGAGGACCTTCACTTTAAAAGCCAAAGCCCAATAACACATTTTTCTAATAGCATGCAACTTTTGTGTTTTACGCAATTTAGTCCTTTTTGCTTAATTAACTATCGAAACGGTAACATTTTTCAACGAAACTTTAATACCATCTTATTGCCACTCTGTAAATATTTATAAAAATATTTACAACTCAATTTATAAAAACGGGGTCCCGATACCTCATTTTCTAAATGCACTTGACCTTAGGGTCATACCACTTGAACTTAATAAATCGCTTATAAAATAAAAATCACAATATCAAAAACATTTTTAAAATCACAATTAACTTATAACTATTAAATATAATATTTACAAACCTACTCGTCGAATTTGGTGGCACCGAAACCACTGTTCTGATTAACCTTAAAAACGGGCTCTTACAGTCTCGAGTGTATTCTCACATCAAAATCAAAATAGGTGTTCCCAAAATACAGAAAATTGAGCTTCAGCTAAAGACAAAAAATGATACTGTTGACGCCACAATGGCGTGTGCCTGGTTGTGTGGTTGGCCGTGTGCAAGACACAGTCGTGTGTCTGACGAAGGGGTGACTGTGCGCAAGACACGGTCGTGTGGTAGTATGGGTGTGGCCGTATGGGTCACATGGACCGTGTGGGTTTTGGACCAGGCCGTGTGGCCCACACGGATGAGACCAATATGGGTGTGTGGGCCCACACGGGTAGGTAGGCCTATATTTTTAAAAAATTTTTAGGGTTGAACGGGTCGTTCTGATCGACTATGGGCCTATTGTAGGGTTGGTAAGAGCTAAGCAAACCCTAGATTATGTGATCTTATAATCTGATAGCTTGCTCTAAATAGGACACTGTTATGCATGTTTGATTATTCCGCTATATATATCTGATATCTGTATGCGAGCATGTTAAACATGACATTTCTGTATCTGTAATCTGTAACTATGCTTAGGGTGGGGATTGTATACGTGGAGGAAGTGTTCAGTATAGCGACCTAAGCCTATATTTTGGCAGCTTGGCTGCATATTATCTGATACGTATCGTAATGACACAATATGGTGTGTAGGGATGGGTGAGTGTTTTTTAACCCCATATAGTGTGATGGGATGGTCAGAGTTGGTGTATAAAGGATAGGGGTAGGTTTCTGTATATTTGTTTTGCAAATCTGATTCTGTTATCTATATCCGTAAAGGACTTAGGTTTGAATCTGAATCTGACCGTATATGTGATTTCTGTATGATTAGCATGTCTATATCTATTGGGTTACACACTGAGTTTACGAAAACTCACTTTTGTCTGTCTGTTCTGTTCAGGTAATCCACAGATGTAAGCGGATCATTGCAGCGAAGTCTTACGGTGACCTCTAGACTATGATCAAACTTTAAATAAAGGTTTTTAATTTATTTTAAAGATTATTTCTAGAGTTTTGTAATAATTGGACTCTCCGGCCTGATTGGTTAAATTTTGGGATTTGGATTTTCGTTTGAACACTTTATTTGTGACGGTTATCTAAAAACATAGATTTTACTAAAATAAAGGTTTTCCCAAAAATAAGAACGAGATTTTCAAATGTAACGTTTTCTATTACTTCCACTGTAAATTACGCTTTGGAAAATAAATGAATTAAATAATGCTTTTGATAATATATATAAACGAATACGAGTTGTAAAACCTGAATGATTTGTCGAAACGACTCAATTTTCAAAACACTTCTTTATGAGACCTCCAAATTCGGCCATAATGTCTAGGCCGGGTTTAGGGTGTTACAATTGTATTCATTTAGCTCAAGTGTTTATTTTTGTATTAGTGCTTAATTTGCAAACACTCTGGTCTTGTGAGAAGTACTTCTTAATTTGCTATTTGTATTCACTCTTTGAAAGGGTTTTGTCTTAAGGTTTGGGTAGAAACCTTAAGGGAGTTTGCAAGGTTAAAAATTGTCTTCAAAGGTTGTCAAAGTAATGAATTTGGGAAAATCCATAGTTGTGAAAAGTTAAGATAGGGGAGTAGGCCATTAGGGTCGAACCATTATATATTGTCATGTTCATCGTCTATATTTATTCTCTTAGCTACCAAAAATTTTTAAAAGGCCAGTTCACCCCCTTCGTGACTATTTGAGTTGATTAAATGAGCCAGCACAACCGTTTTGTTACTATAATATTAAAATTAATTAATTACTTGTTCTTCATTTGGGTAAAAAGTGATGAAAAATTAAGAGTTTTGTTAGGAATGGAAGACGATTAATTAATTACAATTATTTTTCTTTGTTTTTAGCTTAGCATGGAAGATTCAAGATCATATAAACAAAAGAAATTTGGGTAGACAACTATTAAATACAATAATTTTCATTGATAATATTATAAAATAATTTCAAAACAAATTAAATAAATTGTTAAAAAATTTTACCCATTGATAATGTCAACCAATTTGTTATTATAATTTTGAATCTTAATATTTAAAATTTATATTTCAAAACTCAAGTATAGAGTTTTCAACAATGGGATAAACAAGTACAATTTGATAATTTTGTGTATTATTTTAGTTTCTACCTCTTTTCACTTTAATCTTTGATTTTTTACCCCAATCAATAGTTAAAAAAAATTTTGAGTGGCCAAAATGAAAGTGCAAATATGATGTGGCATGTACAATTAACTATCATTAGAGATTTAACAATTGGGTGACTAAAATAAAAGCACCATAAAAGTTGAGTGACCAACTAGGTAGCTTACCCTTATTAATATATATACAACTTATGGAGATAAAAATTATGGGTATTAAAATAAAATCTACAAAATATATCAAAATGAAGTTTTGGTTGAGGATAAAATATATCAAAATAAGTTATAAAAGTATTTTAATTCTTATTAAATTAAACTATAAGTTGTATCATATTATAACCTATTCACGTGTTAAAGATAATATGTTTTTCAATAAATACATATAAGTGTTTTTTTAAATACAAGTACAATCACAAATAATACATGTGAATAATTATAATTAAATTAATCATTATAAATCATGATTTCCTTGTTAATTAGAATATTGTCAAACTTAAACGAGGATAAATATATGCAAGACCTGACATATGATACAGTACATAAGCCATAATAAATAAGAATTGAAAACTTGGGCCATTATGCTAAGATCTCGTTAGTTGTAAACTAGTTTGTACTTTCTGAAATACATGGATTAGTTATGTACATTCAATTTATAATAGTAACACCCCGATTAAGTTATTATTGTTTCCGTAGTTATCTGACACAATAGTGTATCTGCTTCAGTGGTTAAGTGTTTTGGGAGTGTGTGAAAGGTCTTGGTTCAAGTCTCTTCTTTGCCAAATTTTGTTATTTTTGGAATTAAGCCTTGACTTTGTTCAGTGGGCTTATATTAAATTGCCTATAAATTCATATTAGAATGAGCCTGCTGGTTCAAGTGGTAAGGGAATTAGTATGTTGGGGGTCTTGTGTTCGAATCCCCACACAAGCGTAAATAGTATTTTTGTTTAGTTATTTGGAAGAGTTTCGGTCGAGCCAAACTTCTAAGGTAGTTGTGAGTAATGAGTTAGTGGGAGAGATATGGGGAATTATGATATTATTTTTATTCTATTTTTGTTTTCTTTTTTTCAAAATTTCATTTTTCTCTCTCTTTCAGAATTTTAACGTGAGTTTCTTCCTCCTTTCTTTTCTCTTTGGCAATCTGTACAAATTTCCTCTTGTTTATCGTGCTATACTCGTTTTTATGGTGCTTGTCGTGGGTTTTAGCTAAAAGGGTTACTTCCATTTCAATTTTTTATAACTGTTAAATATGCATTTTCTTGTAGTGTGATTTCGGTATAGTTAGGGGTTTAATTCTTGCGGAATTTTTGTGTAGGAGAAGGTGGTGGTGAAGGAAATTCGATTTAATGGTCTAATCGTGTTGTTATCTGTACTAGTTGACGATAAGTTACTTGCGTTGTTCCAGGATTTTGTGGTGACTCGTAAATTGGTTGCTAAGTGATCAATGGATTTCTGTTTCTTAAGTTTCAGAGGGCTCGGGGTTGCTATAGCATTTTAACTGAACTAAGTGTGTACTTGAAACCCAGAAAAATGAGCTTCGACAAAAGTAAAAAAACCTCAGTATCAACGCCACACAGTCGTGTGCCTAGACACGACCGTATGATCAACGCAGGCATCATCGTGCGCAAAATATGGTAGTGTGCTGGCTTGAGTGTGGCCGTGGGGGCCATACGGGTGAGGCCAATTTGGGCGTGTGGGCCCACACGGGCATATGATCCATATTTTTGAAATTTTTCTTAGGGCCGTATGGGTCGCTCCGATCGACTGTGGGCCTACTGTAGGGTCGATAAGGGCTAATTAAACCATATTTTATATACTATGATAATCTGATCGACTGATCTGAGTAGGATACTAATTGTATGACTGACTGAACTACTATATGTATATCTGTAATTTGTATATAAACATGTTGAGCATGTTTAATCTGATATATCTGAGTCTGATTTCTGTATCTGTTATTGGGGATGATATTTGTATATGAGGAGAAAGTATTCTGTACGGTGATCATAGCCTATATTCTGACAGCTTGGCTGCACATTATCTGACATGTGTCATAATGACACGATATAGTGTGTAGGGATGGGTGGATGTTTTTAACCTGCATAATGTGATGGGATGGTCGAAGTTGGTGCATAGAGGATGGGGGTAGGATTCTGTATATCTGATTCTGTTTACTGTATCTAAAAAGAGCATGTGCCTTACTCTGTATCTATATATTTGTATGCTTAATCATGTTGGGTTACATACTGAGTTTACGAAAACTCACATCCATTTGTCTGTTCTGTTCAGGTAATCCATAGACTTAGGAAGATCGGTACGATGGAGCCTCTCAGTGACCGCGAGTTCATAAACTGATTTGGTTTATGGTTTTTCTTTTGGGGATTATTTCAGAATTTTTGTAATAATTGGACTCTCTGGAATTTTTGGCTATTTCTTCTTTTGGATTTTTGTTTTAGTACTTAATTTGTATCTGATCTCTAAAAACTATGGTTTTACTAAAATAAGGTTTTCTAAAAATACAAACTGTTTTATTTAAATACAACGTTTTTTGTAAGCTTCCGCTATAAAACACTTTTAAAGGAAATTTGATTAATTGAATAAACGTTTTGCAATGGATAAAAGAAAATAAGAGTTGAAGTACTAAAATGGTTTAGACGTGTAGATTTCGTTATCAAAACCCATTCTTTATGACACCTCCAGATTTGGCCATAACGTTTAGGCCGAGTCTGGAGTGTTATATTTAGTAGTGTCAAAGCCAAGTTACAAAACTCGGGCTATGAATTTTGGTTTCCAAAATTGTGTTTCAAAAAGAAATGGTTTTTAAATAATTTGAATAAATTAAGAAAGTATGTGATACACCGAGTCTCCAGTGCCGGTCCTGTAAGTATCTCTGTACTTAGATAGAACTGTTTTGAAACACTGTAGATAGTACCTTCTGAGACTGTATTGAAAAAGTTATAGACTGATACTTCTGAAACCATCTCTGAACTTCTGATAATTTATGCATAAAATATCTGTTAATAAATACTAGAACTGATATATAAAACTTATAATGTAGATAAATTCGAATTATATAATGAGCACTCATGGAACTCGCGGATGCCGTACTCGTGGTCGTGGTAGAGGCTGTAGAGGGGGCTTGAACTGAGTCTTCCTCTCTGTGCAGTATGCTAAACTTTGATATGAGTGAGGCACCGATTTCGCCTGTTACTAAGACTGGGTCTCAAAGCCATTTGGCTGGGAACGATGCACTATCCCAGGCCATGTTGAGGATATTAGAGAAGATCGTTAGACCCCATTCTAGATCTGGGGGCCGTGGGTTGGTAACTAAGGGACTCTGGTCTAATGGAGCTGAGCTGTTTAGGGGTGTCACTGGAGTCGCCCCTACAGTGGCCAAGTATTGGTTAGAGGCCACTGAGAGAATTATGAATGATTTAGACTGAACTCCTAAGTAGAAATTTAAGGGTGCAGTCCCTTTGCTTCGTGACGAGGCATATCAGTAGTGGTTAACAGTTGAGGAGGGTACTCAGCCCGATCGTCTGAACTGAGATTTTTTTAAGACTACCTTTCAGAGTAAGTACGTGGGGGCGAGCTATGTGGATGCTCTTAGGCTTGAATTCATAAATCTCACGCAAGGTGATAGATCAATGGCCTAGTATGAGGCTGAGTTTCTAAGGCTGAGCCACTACGCTCGAAGTATGGTGGCGTCTAAGTATGAGAGGTGCATTCGGCTTGAGAATGGCTTGAGGGATAACTTAAGGGTATTAATTGCTCTACAAAGGGAGCAGAAGTTTGTGATTCTTGTCAAGAATACGAAGATTACCGAGGATGTTAAACGTATGGAACGCTAGAATAGAGATCAAAAAAGGGGTAGGAATAAGAGGGATTCAGAGCCCTCTAATTCTGTTTAGTAGCCTAAGAAAAAGGCCAGACCTAATGGGCCGGTTAGAGTAGGGGCTCTTTTTGCTTCTAGTGGCATTCAGCCTTGTGGAGACTGTGGTAGGTGCCATTCGGGCGAGTATTGGAGAAGGATTGGGGCTTGTCTGAGGTGTGGGTTTTTGTAGCATCGGACTCGAGAATGTCTACAACGGGTAGATCAGATGCGAGCTTCAGAACCGGGTTTTTTACAGTCTCTAAGGGTAGTTTAGTGGCCACCTAGGGTCGTGGAACGGCTAGGGGTGGTAATGGTATAGGTCGTGGGCAGAGAGCACCAGGCAGAGGTGCTAGTTAGATTAAGGTGAAGCAGCCTACACTGGTTTATGTAGCTCGACGCCGAGAGAATAGAGATGCTCCAGATGTTATCACCAGTATGTTCTTAATTTTTTATGTACCTTATACTGTTTTAGTAGACATAGGTTCTACACACTCCTATGTAGCTAGTTCTGTATCTGAAAACCTGGGAATTTTCGTCGAGAGCACTTCTAGTGAGATCACGGTATTGAGTCTGTTAGGGTAGTTTGTTCGGGTTAATAAGCTTTATAGGGATGTTTCGTTAGAAATGCAAGGGGTTATCTTTTTGGCGAATCTGATGGAGCTTCCATTTGGGGAGTTCGACTTAATTCTGGCTATGGACTGGTTGGTGGAGCACTGAGTTAGTTTGGATTGCGCGACTAAGAAGGTCATTCTGAGGACTAAAGATGACAATGAGGTGGTTGTGATCAATGAGCGTCGAGATTATCTGTCTAATTTGATCTCTGCTCTTGTGGCTAAGAAACTGGTTCGAAGAGGGTGTGATCGGTGAGCGTCAAGATTATCTGTCCAATGTTATCTTTGCTCTTTTTTAGAGATATTAGAACAGTGAGGGAATTTCTAGATATCTTTTCAGATGAATTACCAGGGTTTGCCTCCTAATCAAGAAGTTGAGTTTGGAATTAAGCTTTTACCGGGTACAGATTCAGTGTCCATCGCTCCCTACTGAATGGTACCAAAGAAGTTTACAGAGTTTAAGGCTCAATTTCAAGAGCTTTTGGAACGTGGTTTTATTTTTCCTAGTGTGTCTCCATGGGGGTCACCGGTTCTGTTTGTGAAGAAAAATGATGGCACCATATGGATGTGCATCGGTAACTAAATAAACTGATTGTGAAGAATAAATATCCACTTTCGAGGATCGAAAATTTGTTTGATTAGTTCCATGGAGATTTAGTGTTTTTGAAAATTAATCTTCGTTCTAGCATCATACGTTGAGAGTTAATGAAGCTGATGTTCATAAGACTGTATTAGGACACGTTACGGACACTTCCTAGTTATGCCTTTTGGTTTGACGAATGCTCTAGCGACATTCATGGATTTGATGAATTGAGTCTTTCAGCCATATCTGGATCAGTTTGTCATGGTCCTCATCGACAATATTATGGTTTACTCTAAGACTGAGGATGAGCATGATAAGCATCTTAGAGTAGTACTTTAGATTCTTTATGAAAAACAACTCTACGCTAAATTGAACAAGTGTGAGTTCTGGTTGGTGAGGTAACTTTTTTGGAGCCCATGGTTTCTGCTGAGAGGATTCATGTTATCACTAAGAAGATTGAGGCTGTGCTTAATTGGAAACAACTCAAGAATGTATCGGAGACTCACAATTTTCTGGGTCTGGTGGGTTATTATCAGCGGTTTGTCGAGGGGTTCCTCTTATTGTAGTTCTTTTGACTAAACTTCTGTGTAAGGGTGTTCCTTTTGTTTGAACTGATGTACAACAGTCGAGCTTCGAGAAGCTCAAGTCTATTCTTACTGAGGCTCCTATTTTGATACAGCCTGAATTTGGTAAGGAGTTTGTGGTGTACAGTGATGCGTCACATGTCAGTTTGGGATGTGTATTGATACAATATGATAAAGTTATGGCCTATGCATCTCGTCAACTTAAGACACATGAAAGGAATTATCCAACACATGATCTCGAGTTGGCTGCGGTGGCTTTTGCATTGAAAATTTAGAGGCACTATCTGTATGGTGAGAGATGTATTATCTACATTAATCACAAGAGCCTCAAGTATCTCTTTACCCAGAAGGAGTTGAATCTTAGACAGCGACGATGGATTAAGTTGCTCAAAGATTATGATTGCACGATAAAGTATCATCCTGGTAAGGCCAATGTGGTGGCCAATACTCTAAGTCATAGAGCGATGACTGATTTGAGAACGATGTTCGCTTGACTTAATCTATTTGATGATGAGAGTCTATTAGCTAAGTTGCAAGTTAAACCGATATGTATTGATCAGATTCGAGTTACGTAGTTGGAGGATGAGTCACTGGGTTTGCAGTTCTTCCAGGTTGAGGGTAGTAGTACTTCTGATTTTGGGTTGAATAATGATGGTGTTCTGTGTTTTTGATGTCAGATCTGTGTGCCGAATGATTCTATTTTGAGGTAGTTGATTCTGAGGGAAGCGCATAGTAGCCCTTATGTTATGCATCCCGGTGGTAATAAGATGTACCATGGTCTTCGTGAGTTATACTGGTGGCCGAGTTTGAAGCATGAGATTACAGATTTTATTGCTCGATGTCTAACGTGCCAGTAGGTTAAGGCTGCGCACTAGTTGCTTTCAGGTTTGCTACAACCCATTAAGATTCCTCTATAGAAATGAGAACGAGTAACGATGGACTTCGTTAGTGGGTTGCCCTTAACACCTACCAAGAATGATTCTGTTTGGGTTATCATGGATCGATTGAATAAGTCTGCTCATTTCATTCCAGTTTAGACGGACTATTCTCTGTAGAAGTTAGCGAAGCTTTATATCTCTGAGATAGTTAGATTACATGGGGTTCTTGTTTCGATTGTTTGTGATAGAGATCCTCACTTCACTTCTCAGTTCTAGAAAAAATTGTACGAGGCTCTGGGTTTGGTATTGGACTTCAGTACTACGTTCTATCCTTAGACTGATGCTCAATCTGAGAGGTGATTCAGATATTGGAGGATATGCTTCGAAGCTTTGTAATTGATTTCCGAGGTAGTTGGGAGGATTATCTGCCATTAGCTGAGTTCGCCTACAATAATAGTTTCTAGGCTAGCATCCAGATGGCACCCTATAAGGCTTTATATAGTCGTAACTGTCGTACTCTGCTATGTTAGACTGAGTTGGAGGAATGTTAAGTGTTGGATCTTGAGTTGGTTTCTGAGACCGAAGATAAAGTTAGACTGATTCGGGATCGTCTAAAGGCAGCTTCTAATAGACAAAAATCTTATGTAGATCTGAAGAGGCATGATATTAAGTATTCTGTGGGAGACTTCGTGTTTCTTAAGGTTTCTCCATAGAAGAAAGTTCTGAGATTCGGTCGTAAGGGCAAGTTGAACCCTAAGTTTATTGGGTCGTATCGGATACTGAAGCGTGTGGAACCAATTGCTTATCAATTGGAGCTACCTCCTAAGTTAGACCATATCCACGATATGTTTTACGTCTCGATGTTGAGGCAGTATCGGTCTAACCCATCTCACGTTATCTCAGTTGAAGAGATCGAGGTTAAGTCAGATTTGACTTTTGAGGAGAAGCCGGTTTAGATTTTGGATTATGATATTAAAGTTTTGAGAAGGAGGTCCATACTGTTAGTAAAGGTTCTGTGGCAGAGTCATAGCACTGAGGACACCACATGGGAACCTGAGGATTTGATGCATCAGCAATATCCTCACCTGTTCTGATCAGGTTAATTTCAAAGTTGAAATTTCTTTTAGGGCGTAGAGTTGTAATGCCCCGATTAATCTATTATTGTTTTCGTAGTTATCTGACACAACTGTGTATCTACTTCAGTGGTTAAGTATTCTGGGAGTGTGTAAGAGGTCTTGGGTTCAAGTCTCTTCTTTAGCCAATTTTGTTATTTTTGGAATTAAGCCTTAATTTTGTTCAGTGGGCTTATATTAAATTGCCTGTAAATTCATATCAGAATGAGCCTGCTGGTTCAAGTGGTAAGGGAATTAGTGTGTTGGGGGTCTTGTGTTCGAATCCTCGCATAAGCGTTGATAGTATTTTTGCTCAGTTATTTGGAAAAGTTTCAGTGGAGCTAAATTTCTGAGTTAGTTGTGAGTAGTGGGTTAGTGGGAGAGATATGGGGGATTGTGATTTTATCTTTATTCTATTTTTGTTTTCTTTTTTTCAAAATTTCATTTTTCTTTCTCCTTCAGAATTCTGACGTGAGTTTCTTGCTTATTGCTTTTCTCTTTGGCAATCTGTGCGAATTTCCTCTTGTTCATCGTGCTATACTCGTTTTGTGGTGCTTGCCGTGGGTTTTAGGTAAGAGGGTTACTTTCGTTTCAATTTTCTGTAACTGTGAGATATACCTTTTCTTGTAATGCGATTTTGGCATAGTTAGGGGTTTGATTCTTACGGAATTCTTGTGTAGGAGAAGATAGTGGTGAAGGAAATTCGATCTGACGATCTAATCGTATTGTTATCTGTGCTAGCTGAAAGTAAGTTACTTGTGTTGTTTCGAGATTTTGTGATAACTCGTAAATTGGTTGCTATGTGATCAATGGATTTTTGTTTCCTAGGTTTTGGAGGGCTTGGGATTGCTGTAGCATCTTAAACGAACTAGTTGTGTACTCGAAACTCAGAAAAATGAGCTTTGACAAAAGTTGAAAAACCTCACTATCGATGCCACACGGGCATGTGCTTGGCTGTATGGTCGGCTGTGTACGATACACGGCCGTATGATCAACATGAGCATGGCTGTGCTCAAGACAGAGTCGTGTGGTGGCTTGAGTGTAGCCGTGTAGGCCACACGGGCTAGGCCAAGTTAGGCGTGTGGGTTTTGAGCTAAGCCTTGTGGGCCACACGAGTGAGGCCAATTTGGGTGTATGGGTCACACGGGCATGTAGGTCATATTTCTGAATTTTTTCTTAATGTTGTACGGGTCACTTTGATCGAATGTAGGCCTATGGTAGGGTCAATACGGGCTAATTAAACCTTATTTTGTATACTATGATAATCTGATAGACTAATCTGAGTAGGATGCTAAATGTATGACTGACTGAACTGCTATATGTATATCTGTAATTTGTATATAAGCATGTTGAGCATGTTGAATCTGATATATCTGAATCTGATTTCTGTATTTGTTATTGGGGATGAGATTTGTATATGAAGAGGAAGTATTCGGTATGGCGTTCATCGCCTATATTCTAGCAGCTTGGCTGCACATTATCTGACATATGTCGTAATGACATAATATGGTGTGTAGGGATGAGTGGGTGTTTTTAACCCCATATGGTGTGATAAGATGGTCAGAGTTGGTATGTAGAGGATGGGGGTAGGATTCTGTATATTTGATTCTGTTTACTGTATCTGAAAAGAGCATGTGCTTGACTTTATATATGTATGTTTCCATGCTTAATTCTGTTGGGTTACACACTGAGTTTACGAAAACTCACATCCGTTTGTCTGTTCTGTTCAGGTAATCCACAGACTTAGATGAACCAGTGCGACGGAGCCTATCGGTAACCACGAGTTCGTAAACTGATTTGGTTTATGGTTTTTCTTTTAAGGATTATTTCGGGATTTTTGTAATAATTGAACTCTCCAGACTTTTTGGTTGTTTCTTCTTTTGGATTTTCGTTTTAGTACTTAATTTGCGATTGACCTCTAAAAACTATGGTTTTTACTAAAACAAAGGTTTTCTAAAAATACGAACTGCTTTCTTTAAATACAATGTTTTTCGTAAGCTTCCGCTATAAAACATGTTTTAAGGCAATTTGATTAATTGAATAAACGTTTTGACAATGGATAAAAGCAAATAAGAGTTGAAAAATTGGAATGGTTTAGAAGTGTAGATTTCGTTATCAAAATCCGTTCTTTGTGACACCTCCGGATTTGGCCATAATGTCTAGGTCGGGTTTGGAATGTTACAATAATATTAGATTTTGTTTAAATTTTTAATGAATTTCTTCAAAAATCATTAATAAATTGAAAAAATAGCGTAATTTCAAAATATTTTTAAAAAAGATTTAAATAATTTAGAATTAATTATATTAATATTATTTCATTTTAAAAGTATTTAATATTAAAATAATACAAAAATTGGTTTGAATATTAATATTAATATATTATGATTTAAATAATAGTATTAGTAACTCCTAACATGTTATTTTATATATATCGTTAAAATAATTTTTTAATGTTAAAATTGTTAAATTTTTAATTTTATATTTTTCTTAAATGTAAGTAACTCTTATCATATAAAAATATAAAAAATTAATTTGATAATTATTATTAATATTTTTAAAAAGAATTATATTTTAAAATTTAATATTCATTAATTTTAAAATTAAAATATTAAAAGTTAATTCAAGATACTAAAATAAAGACATAGTTGATTTAAAATCAACTTTATAGTTAACATATAAAAAGTTATAAACAAAAGACATGAAAAAACTTCAAAAATTAAAAGGCAATTTGCTCAAATTGTAAATAAGTGTTTTAAATAGAAAGTGTTGTATGTCCGAAAATGGTAATATAAATTATTTTATTCTTTTTTTAACTTCATATTGCTATAGTGATATTATTTTAAATTTACACAGTGTGAGACTCAAACTTGAGACCTTAAAGTTTTTATGGGCTTAACCATATCATTAAATCAATGCTTCATTGCTTGTAAATTTATTTTCAAAAGATATAATAAGTTTACATCTTTTGTCAAATTGGATGTTACTCTTTTTTTTTTAGCTAAATTTGACCCTCGATCTTTTACAAAGAGTCGAATTTGACCATCAATATTTCAAAAAGAGATGAATGAATTTTTTTTCACAAAAAAAAGAGACTAAAACGTTAAGGTTTTAAACATGATTACCTACGTGACAACACAAATGTACTTTATGCTCATATTTTTATATTTGATTTTTATTATTTTAAATTAATTTTAACCCGACATATAAAATAATAGTGTCGTGTCAATATGAAGTATAAGTAAATTGCTATATAAGTTGTTATGCCAACTTACTTGTTAATAAATGAATGGTTTAATTAACATTTTCATTAAAGAAAAGTGAGTTTACTCTTTTTGAAAGCTTAATGGTTAAATTTAGCTAAAAATAATAAGGATAAATTAATATATATATATATATATATATATATAAATAAATGTTGTTGATTTTGCCATTTAAAAGCTGTTATTATATACAGCCAAATCCCAAGGGATTCATGAATTTTTTTTCAAAGACGAGGCATTCCTGAAATCATAGATATAAACATATTTTTCACTGAACTTGAGACTAAATGTGTTTTAATCCAACAAAAATCAATCCAAGATAAGACTAAATGTGTTTTGACACAAATACAGTCACATTAATTGAAGATTAGACAAAAATACGATGTAAAATATTTGAAGAAAAATGCAAATGTATTAGTAGGAGAATAAAGGGGAGCTTTTTGTGGGAATGATGAGATTTGAAGGTTTCTTTATGCTTTAATCTTCTTTTTAGTGTAATTTCATCTGGAAAAAGAAAACATTTGATGCTGTCAGGCTGTAATTGAGAACCTAACCCTAATAAATAGAGGAATCTTCATTAAAAGGAACAACCAAAATTTAAATCTCAGACCAACACTACACTGATTTTCATAGCTTCAATCAATCACAAACTCACCTATGTATTTGTCTGGTTTTTCAGCCTTTGGATCATTTATATGTATAAAGTTTATACACACTCAAGGATTACAGCTCTTAAACCATTTTTACAATTTGTTTTGCTTTTAACCTTTAAGGTGAGGTGACGATAGAGTTAGTAAGCTTGAGGTTCAAGCTTCTTTGCTTTTGACCCAAAGAGTTGTGTGTTTTCATTGAAGTAAATAGAGAATCTGTAAAGACAAAATGATAGGTTTTCATGTGAAGCTGAGACCATTTCATATTTTTTTTTCTTCACTTAATAATAATGCACCTTGTCTTTTTTAACGCAAACAAAATTAATATCATATTTAAATTTAAACTTAAAACTCCAACTTTAAATTTATTTATTTATTATATAAATTTTGACTTCTCTGACATATCAGCCAAATGAAATCAATTATTTGGTACATAAATTCACGAAATGTCCCATTCCTACAACAATGATTGATTAAAAAGAGTAATGATACATGGCGGAACATTTGATTAAGGGCGGTGGTCACCATCCCTAATTTCTCTACCATTTCACTCCTCAATATCAAGGATTATTAGTTATGTTGCTCTTTGCTTGCTTTTCATTAATCATCCTAATTTGCATTCATACTCTTTTGGAAACCTATTCCAATCATTCCACTTCCTAACGATATGGGACCTATCTTCTCAATTAATGGACCCTCCATCTTTTTTCCGTACAACAATTGCCTGTTGCTTTACTCCTTTATTTGATCATACACCATCTTTTTCCTTTCAATTCTTAGATTTCTTTTGCAAAATAGGGATTTTAATTTTATTTTATTTTAAGTTAGGCTTCAATATTTATTGTTAAGTTCAAGTCTTAATACGATAATAATTATTAGGTTTAAATATTAATTTAGATAATAAAAAAAAAAATTAAAAGCCCTTATATTAAAACAGTAACTTAAATAATTACCAAATTCAGAATCTAATTTCGACCCACCCTAATCTAAAAATAGGTGTGAAATTCAAGCGCTCATATGTTGGCTATAAATAAATGAGGTAATTCTAGGCCCATGTATACCACCGTTTGGGCTTATTCCGACTTACATTGGGACCATTTCTGAAAAAATGTTTCCTACCACCTCAGCAATAGATGTATTTAATTATTTTATGTGAAATTAGATACAAGTCTTTTTCCCTGAATCATGGTAGAAAAGATGATGAAAAAGAAGGCAAAAACATATTTTTAATGACTCTTTGTCTTCAAATATTACAAACATTTTACATGATTCTAAGTTGTAGCATAAATGTTTTTTTATGGGAAAAAATAAAAGAGCAATCTTGTCGGCAACTAAAGTTGCAGGCCTGAATCAACATACAAGCAAAAAGATTTTTGTTTTTCCTTGGTTTTCATCATCTCTTTTATCAATTATAGTTGCAAGGCAATTTGGACTTAGCTTTACATTGAAATATGGTAATTGCTAACGTTTAATCTTGGATTTTTCATGTTTCTCATCCTATTTTACTGGTGTGAGATTTTAGACCATTTTAGTTGCAATGATTTACTAAAAAAAAAATCACATATACAATTTACCTAATACCCGAAACTCAACATACTTTATTATTTACGTTATCATTTCTATTAATTTCCGTATCACACAGTTTCACCCTCACACTTCCCTTCATCAATTCAAACAGCTCCAGTTCTGATCTTTGTTTGTTGACATCTGACTTGCCTATTTTCGCTCTCTTCAAATCCAATATACAACATCATTCCAACCCACCCTCAGGATAACTCTAATAAAAGTCTTTCCCTTCAATTTAATGTGTAAACATTGTTGTTCCTGCCACCATACCCTTGGCTCCCTTTGTAAATTGCAAAGCTACACCACCTCTTCCCATAGTCTGTTTGAATAAGAACATCCTACAATGCAAATGAACCAACTATTATTATCCCCCAATCCCAGGAAACGGAAGAATGCTTAGGAACATAAAGAAAACACCAAATAACCTTGCCCCAACCCACTTTACTAGCTTTTGCCCTTATTTCCTGTCGAACTTTGCTCACAGCATCTCTCTCTCCCTGTACGGGCCAACGTTTTACTTTGAAAATTTTGGGAAGCTTCAGTTTTCAATCCCATCAGCTTCTTCCAACTCCAGCTACTGTTCTTAGCTACGAGTAGATGCATAACAGTTCTTCCCCTTAGCAATTCAAAATGGAGTAAATGTTGGGTTTTCGGGCATGCAAATGGTCTTCTTCCATGGTTTTGAAATGTAGGCTTTACGAAATTTTATCATATCAAAATTGATGAGGATAAGAGGAGGTTGGAGGCTTAGGTGACTGTTCACACAGTGATGTACGGAGAACTGTAAAAGGTTAGGATGCATTTGGTTCAAGTGGTTATGTAGAAGGAAAGGAAGAAAGGAAAGAAGTTTACTCTTAAAAGAGAGATATTTATAGGTGAGGGTGAACATCTCTTAATTTGAGGTTTTGACACATGTACGACATATGTCCATTATGATTGGTTATTTAGGAGTCATAGTAGCTTCTTAGCAGGCAGTGATGCGATGGAGACGAGCTAGGCAAAATTCTGTGTAAGCTATGCAAATTGGAATCAATACTTGTCCTTATAAGATAGACTAAAAGAGCTCCACGCACTACACATATGTAATTTTATGAAATTTGATCGCTGCACTTATTAAGTCTTAAGTGTTCAAAGTTACTATATGACAATATTATGGTGGCAAAATCTAGATCAACTAGGAACTTATAACAAAAATAACTGAAGAATTTTTTTACAGTGATGAAATGAATCAAGTAGCGCTGCTTTAAGTCCAATGGGAGATTGCTCAATGATCTGCCCGGTTACTCCTTGTCAAAACATAAGGGAACCTACTGAATATTAAGAATACTCATGGCCCATGGATGCTTTTTTGCATCCTCTTCGGTAAACTATAAACAATTTCATCTTCACAATTATTTAAAATGTTTTTCTTTATTTAACATATACCACCCCTAATTCCAACTCATAGCACATAAATTAGGTATCATATATATTTGAAAACTCTTTTAAAAAAAGAATAGATAATTTAATATGAAAAACATGATTGGTAATTTACTTGTTTAAGAACTCAAATTTATCATTTTGTATTTTTTAAAATTATAATTTAACATTTTTTTATAATTTAAAATTTGTTGGGGATAAACCCATGTAAGCAACGAACAAGAAAATTAATGAATAAATTGTAAGATCAAACACACAAATTTTACGTAAAAAACTCTTCCGAATAGGATAAAAACTATGGGCAAAAATACTTTTACTAAATCGACAAAAATGAATTGTACAAGATGGAGATAAAAACTAAACCCTGAAAATAAGAACCCTCAAAACTTAAACACAAAATTTCCTTAAAGCTTGTAATCTTTCCAAGGTAGAAAAAGCCCTATTTCTAGGCTAAATTCGTAGGTCAAATAATCTTAAATAATCTTAAAATAATCTATACTAATCAGAGTTTAACAGGGACAAATAATCAGAATTTAACTAGAAAAAAAATCGAGAAAATTACATGGCATGTTGCCACGTCGTTTTTGTTTCTCTCTTCTTTTGTCATCGCATGACTCCTCATCGCGACGTCGCTATTTGTTTGTGTCTTAATTTGACCGAAATGCAAGACATACTCTACAAATCCCCATATTGACTCGTATTTCCACATTGCCTTCTTTGTCGAGCTTGTTATGGACCAATCTTGACCTTTGCCTAATATTAATTGAGTCCAAGTCGTACTTGAACTTTGAAACTAGAAGATTTCTAATCTTTGACTTGTGCATTGCCAAATAAAAAATGACTCGATCTGCTTTTTACAAATGCAGTGCTTTGTCTTTCCAAATCCTACAACAAAAAGAGAACTTCTCTTATTCAAAATGGTCATACATTTTTCCCTCTTATGACCAAATTGCCTAAACTTCAAATGTGCCGACTCTGGCTCCTTAACAGATAAGGGACTTGATGTTTTACCAGTCACCATTGTAGAACATAAAAACTACCAGTTTGTAACACCCCTAACTCGTCACTATCACTAGATTAGGGTTACAAAGCATTACTGTACAATTCAAAACATTTAAAATCGAAATAAAAATTAATAAATAATTTATAGGTTTACATTTGATAATATAATTTAATTATAGCATAAATACTTTCATGGGCCTTAAATCGAGCCTAAGAGACCTTAAAAATAGTTTGGAAACATTCAGAGACTAATTCAAAATAAATTAGAAATTTTAGATCTAAATGTAACACCCCTAACTCGTTTTTGTCGTCGGATTAGGGTTACAAAATGTTACCAAACAAATAGAATGTTTAACTTCAAAATAAAATAATAATTAAACTTACAAATTAATTTCTAATTACTTAATTTAATCATGGCAATAATACACATTTGGGCATTAAATCAAGCATTCAAGATCCCAAAAACAATTTGGAAACAATTAGGGATCAATTTAAAACAAATCAGAAAATTATGGGAAAACATGAAAAATTTGAAAACAGGGGGTCACACAGCCATATGGCCAGGTTGTGTGACATAGCCCAGACCGTGTGGAAAATCGAAGTAGGGTCACACAACTGTGTCCCAACCTGTGTGTTTGCCTGTGTGTATATTCAATGTTGGGTCACACGGCCGTGTCGCTGGCCATGTGCCATACCGTGTAACTCACTAACTTGGTGCACATGGCCGTGTCTCAATCTGTGTGAAACTTGCATTTAAAATAAAAAGTGACACACAACCATGTGACAGCCCGTGTCCCAGGTCGTGTGCTCCATAATTAGCCCCAAAAACAAGCTATTTCAAGGCTAAAACTTGCCCAACAAGCTACTTCATTTGTGTATCCCAAACACATTTCAAACACTCTTACACATGCCAATTCAATCAACCTAATTCTCCTAACCAATACGCCATTCAAAAGCACCTCAGTTACCAAAACAACATCAATCAAAACAAAGCTGTAATGTCACTTTTCAATCATAAAACAGAGATAAGATAGCTACCTATTATTAACCATTATTGTAACACCCCTAGCCCATATCTATCGCCAGATTAGGGCTACGTAGCATTTCCAAAGAATGACGTCATACAATGAACAATTTATAATCGTAAACAAATAACAAGTTAAATCATGGCAACATCAACCAAAAATATACACACAGTCCCTTATACAAGCCTTCGAGGCCCTAAGAAGACATTGGAAACAAATCGGGACTAAATTGGAAACATATGAAAGTTTTTGGAAAATTTTAAAAAATTTCAAACTACAAGGGTCACATGTAATAGCTCGATTTGGGGTTTGTTCGAATAGTGGTTTTTAGACCATCAATCCAAAGTTGAAGAAAGTATTTTATTATTATTTTAGAGTTATAGCATGTTTATATTAGTGCATGAAAAATTTGGCAAAGAAATTTTAGCGTTTGGGAGCCTAATTGCGAAAAAGAACTAAATCGCATAAAATGTAAAAGTCTTAATTTGATAGCTAAGGGTGTTAAATTTCCATGTATCATAAATTAAGGGTCTTAAAAGGGAAAATAGACCTTCGAATAGTTCTTGGCCGGTCATGAGACAAGGAAGTCAAAATTAGGTGAGGTTTTGGTGACCTATTTTGACTAGTAATAATATTAAAATAAAACAAAAAGGCTTCATCTTTTTTATTTCTTCTTCTCCACCAATTTTCATCATCAAAAAGAGGGTTTAGAGATTTAAAAATATCAGCCATTAGTATCTCTTTCAAGTAAGTCATTTAGAAGGTTATTCTTGATGATTTTTGCATTTTTGGACCCTTTGTAACATGA
The DNA here is from genome assembly GCF_025698485.1 of Gossypium arboreum. Classification (NCBI taxonomy): domain Eukaryota; kingdom Viridiplantae; phylum Streptophyta; class Magnoliopsida; order Malvales; family Malvaceae; genus Gossypium; species Gossypium arboreum. The sequence continues at coordinate 32,907,347 of NC_069077.1, forward strand.
GCTTTCTAATAAGGGGACTATTTTGCAAAATGGTTGAGAGTCTAGGGTTTTGCCATGAAATTATATGTGTTTTTAACTGAAATTTTATGGATGAATATGAGTTATGGTTGTGTAATAAATAACTTTTGTGAAGTAGTTTTCCTAGAAACCCTAACTAGGCACCATTTTGCATAAGTTAAAAATTAGATGATAAATGTGAGAAATAATGGAAATTTTGGGTTGCTATAAGAGTAAAAAGTATTCGGCTAGGCTTGGTTAGTGAGAAAATATGATAAAAATCAATTTTCAGACCCAGGGATAAAATGGTCATTTTGTGAAAGTTTAGGGGCAAAATGGTCATTTTTCCCAATTATGAATTTTCGAATTTCTAGATTAATATGTTGATGAAATGAATGAATTTATATTATTTTACATCAAGAATTACAAAATTCGGGCCTAAACCGGGGAAAAGCAAAACAAGTGGACTAAGCCGAACTAGTCGTATACATTTTGTAATCCGAGGTAAGTTGTATGTAAATAATACAACTACATTGTTATTATATGTGTTTGAATTGATCTAGCATAAATTGCTTGTTTGTGGAAATGATTATATATGATGAATATTGAGATAGTAGAACTCCCGTTTGAACCTTAGGAAATAAATCAGATATTCATGCCATGACTTTCAGGTTATTTGTGTGCTAGTGTAAGACATGTCTGGGACATACATCAGCCACATTATGAGAGCTAGTGTAAGACCATGTCTAGGACATGGCATCTGCATTGAGACGAGAGCTAGTGTAAGACATGTCTGGGATATGCATCGGCCTCGATATGTAAGCCAGTGTAAGACATGTCTGGGACATGCATCGGCTATGAGATGTGCCAGTGTAAGACCATGTCTGGACATGGCATCGGAACGTATAGAGGTGTCAGTGTAAGACCATGTCTAGGACATGGCATCGGCACGGATATGTGAGAGCTAGTGTAAGACCATGTCTGGGACATCGCGTTGGCCTCAATTTCGATAGTCAGTGTAAGACCATGTTCGGGATATGGCATGAACTTGATGGATAAGCCAGTGTAAGACCATGTCTGGGACATGGCATCGACATTGTACCCTATGTTTGAGGCTTAGTGAATATACAATAGCATTCTAAATGGTTCAATGGTGAGAGTTACAGTTTAAGTTAAACGAGAAAAGTATAACCATGTTGTGAGTGGTGTAGGTACCTATTTGAAATATATGAGATGTGAGCGAAATATATGCTATATGAATTGTATTGGATAGTGATGAGTAAGTTGTGCTTATACCTACTTTCGTATTATGAGCATGATGATGAATGGTAAAGTTGTTATATTTATTTGCATGCAACTTACTAAGCTTTATGCTTACTCCCTCTCCTTTCCATTTTCTTATAATGCCGCCTAATTAGCTCGAGGATCATTTGACTTTGGAGGCATCGATCACACTATCAACCAAAGCACTTGGTATAGTTGGTTATCATCCAAACTTACCACAGATTGAAATTTGTGATGTCATCGAACTTCTCAATGTTGAACCTTGTTATTGCCATCTTTGAACTGGTTGAAAGTGAAATTTAAGTCAAGCTCTGATGCCAGTTTGTTGGAGATAAATCCATGTAAGCAATGAATAAGAAAAGTAATGAAGAAATTGTAAAGATTAAACACACAAATTTTATGTGGAAAACTTCTCTAAAGAGGATAAAAACCATCGACAAAGATAATTTCACTAAATCGACAAAAATAAAGAATACAAATATGGGATAAAAACTAAACCCTGAAACCTGAAAATAAGAACCCTCAAAACTTAAACACAAAATTCCTTGAAAGATTGTAAAAGCTAATAATTAAATGTTTTATGAGTTAATCTTTCTAGGTTAGAAAAAAATCTATTTATAGGCTAAATTCATAGGGCAAATAATATTAACATAATCTACACTAATCAGAGTTCGACTGGAATAAATAATCAAAATTTGAATGGAAGAAGAAACCAAGAAAATCACATGATACGTCGCCATGTTGCCATGTCGTTTCAGCTTTTCCCCTATTAAAATTGACAAAAATATCTAAGTTAATTTAAATTATTCAAGTAAATCCTATCAAACTCACAAATTACTTATTTTAATTGATTAAAAAATGGAATAATCAAATTCAATTAATTTAATATTCGAAAAAAAAAGTGTCTAACATAATTTCAAATTCCTAAAAATGTATCAAGTCAAAGGCTGAAATTGTGTTTTTGGTTTTGATAGGCACTAGGTTTTTGGAGTTAATTCATAACATCTTTTGGATTTAAAAAATAATTGGAAATAACCTAAAAAATGAGAAAACATGATTGGACTTATTTTATATAAAAATAAACACATTCAATTCAATCTGAATTGACATCGTTTCATGCATTTGCGGAAGATGTGATATTTCTTTGATTACAGGTGGAATGCATGGGATAATGTGTATATAAAGTTGTTACAACTAAGGATAGCAATCTTTTTAGTTAAGCTGAAATTTGTTGTTTTTCTTAATATCATCAATCATGCATTAGATTCCAAAAATCCTAGAAGAATGGGACATTCATTTTTCACTTGCTTCGTCTACTCCCTAATCCATCTCATTCACCACTGTATTTTATTTCCCCTCTCTCCAACCCCCGTCTTCTTCTCTCTTTTTTTTAACTCATTCTTAATTTTATCTTTGTGATGATGCATCATCACCTAATACTTTTGACTAATGTTAAAAATTTCATTAAATTATTAAAATGTCCCTAAATTTGAAAACATTCAAGATTAAATTTTACAAATATTAGTGCGCTAAATTTGTTATTACATCAATAAAAAATTCAGAATAGTTTTCCTTCACTCATCTAACACAATTAATAGAAGATTGGCTAAATTGAAAAAAAATTAATAATTGAGTGATCAAAATAGAAACCATGTTTGTACTTTACCCATTTTTATAATATATATATCTTTAAGTAATGATGTGGCATAAGTGACATGTTATTACATGAACCAAAACTAGAAAAAATTATTAAGTTCAGATCTAACGTGGAGTGTGGATTAGGGGTGAGTATTCGATTGAGTAGAGTCGAGTAGAATCGAGTCAAAAATTTTCGAGTTAGTCGAGTTGACAAATCTTATTTTAACAACTGAACTCAATTTGCATTTTTTTCGAATTGAATCGAATCAAGTCAAAAAATTTTGAGTCAAATCAAGTTGAGTTAATGAATCTTATTATTTATACTTAATGTTTCGTTTAGATTGACCAATTATTTAATTAATAGACGAAGTATATGATTATTTAACTACATTAATAATATAATGATTTAGTCTTTTAACTTAATAGGTAAACATTTATCAAAACGACGTAGTTTTGCCTTTTAACTTAATTATTTTGAATTTTAACTTTTAAAAAAGTAAACATTTATCAAAACGGCGTAGTTTTGTCTTTTCTTATTCAGATTTTCGGATAACTCGAATTGTGCAATTCATATTCGAGTTAATTTTTTTATTCGAGTTGATTCGAATAATTTGATTAACTCAAATAACTCAAACTATTTAATTCAAAATTTAAATTTTTTATCGAATTTTTCTAATCGAATTAAATTTTGCTCACCTCTAGTATAGATCCCAAAAAATGCTTAGGGTACTAAATTGGGATTAAATGTTGCTCTTATTCTTCATTAAATATTCTTTGATCAAATTATATGAATTATACGTTGTTGATGATTTATTCAATCTAATATATTTTGATGATTTCCTAATGACTTAACTTTTTCTTAAATGTGATTTTTAATTTTGAAGTCAAATTTTTCCATTAATCCCATCAAATAATTTGGTGTGATAAGACGTTTCTTTTTAAATATGTAAAGTATAAAAATTATTAAAGTGTAAATGGCATGTCATAAGAATTATTTAAATAAATAAATTATAAAAATGGAGTGTGAATATATAATATATTAAATTTAAGATAATATTAGACTAACTAATCAAATTCTCAAAATATTTTATTTTTCCCCAAAAAATTAATTTTAATTATTACATTATTAATTATTTTATACATTAAAAATAAAATCATTTCCATCATTTGATAGTAATTATAGAATATTATTTTTAAATTATAAAATTTTATTTTGATGTTTCGTCAAAGAAATCTTAAATTTAAAATCATTTAATTTCAATTTCCAAAAACATTATAATTATTTTTATTATTCATAATTATATTAACCAAATTTTAATGAGAAAATATTTGGTACACTATCAGTGAAATTTTAAAACTCTATAAGTAAAGACAAGGGTTGATAAGTGTCCTATATAGATATAGTGAAATATTAAAAATATATAAAAAAAAACCATAACAATTTTCTAAAATTACTTATGAAATAAAAAAATATTAACCCAATTTATTAATTTATAAATAAATATACACACAATAAAAATATAGAAACATGTATTGATATCAAAATTCATAATAAACGTTTCACACTTTTAAAAATTAGCATCTAATTTCAAACAATTAGTTTACAGGTTCAACGAAACAACACAACATAAAACCATTTATTAAAATGTTATTAGAATTTTCTTAAAAATAAAAAAACCTCTAAAACTAACAATTACTCAAACCATTTATCAACAACCCCTAAACTTTAGAGATGAGCATTCTATCGAATCGAGTGAAAAATTTTAAAGTTGACAAGTCTTATTTTATCATCCTTACTCGATTTGAATTTTTTCCAATCGAGTCAAGTAAAATGAAATTTGAATTGAGTGAAATTATTCGAGTTAAATTAAAAATTAAATATGACAAATTAAAATCTTGTTACAATATAACTAATTTCATATTAGAGCATATAAATTTAAAATCATATACATATTTAAAAACTTTTTAAAGCAAAAAAAAAAAAACTTTAGTAAAATAAACTTGAATTATTAATTAACTTATTTAGGTCTCCAAAATTATTTTTCTAGAAAATTTTACTTTTTTTATCTTTCTTTATTTTTAAAAATATTTTTATAAATTTTGAAAAATATAAATTTTGGAATTTTATAAATATTTTGAATTTTTTTTATAATTTTGTTGAGAGAAAGAGAGATCAATTTGTTTATTTTCAAACTTGACAAGGACCAAAAGATATTTATACCAATATATTATTTAGATTGTTTGAGTTACTCTAATTTTGAAATTCAATTTGATTCAAACTTGAAATTTGAATTACATTTTTAATTGATTTAAATAACTTGAAATTCGAAAATTAATAAAAATTAGGTTACGAAAATGAGAAATGAGCATAACACGATCAAATCAATAAAGAATCCTTGATAAATAAAATAAAAAATATTAAGCAAAAATTCAAGTGGTTCGTCACCCATGACGTCTACTCCTTCCAGCACATTATTTTATTTACAATTTGGTAACTAGGTTCTTGAAATATTTTTTATGACATTAATTTTGGAACTTAGTATTTCTTCAGATATTTTGAAATTATATTACATTATCATCTATTTTCTAAAATATTATATTTGTAGATGATGATAGTGTGTAATATCAAAATGACATATCGAAGAAATTTATTAAATTGGATCCGATTAAAAGTTGAAGGGATTAAGTTGAAAAAGTTACCTCTTTCCTATTCTTACTAAAATATTATTTGGTCAAATTATATAAAAGGACTTTGAATAATGTGTTTTTTTTTATGACTTATTGATTTACTTTTTGGAAATATGAATTTTGAATCTCTTTTATTAATTCTATCAAATAATTTGGTGTGATATATACTCCTAACACTTCTCTTCTTACAATTACATAGTATTTTACTCTCTTTTTTTTTTAAATATGTAAAAATAAATACAATTGTATAAAACTATATACCAGGTTTCAGAAGAATTACTCACTTCAAATTATTTGAATAATCAAATTTTAATAAAGGAATAAATCCTCTAAAAATGTATACTACAATAGACAACCTACTATAAATTATTTTTCCAAATTGGTATTTTATTACTTCAATCCTTAATTGAATGGTTAAGCCCATTTAAAAAATATAATTAAAATTGACATATGTTAAAAAAGACACAAATATTATTTTGCTTTTATATATATATATATATATATATATATATATATATATATATATATATATATATATTTCATTCTTTAGAACGAGATCAATTGTCGAACCATTCAAGCCACCAGTTCCCAATTTGATCAGTTGTCTAATTCAATCAAATAAATTATTAAAATTTTATAATAATAAAAAAACCAATAGAGAAAATCAGTTCAATTGTTTTTTTAGCTTGGCTCAACCGGTTTATATCAATTCACGGGTGAATTGATTCAACCCTTATTTTTGGCTCAATACCCCAACCAATTCTACGTCTAGTTTTATCGATTAAATAATTTTTCCAATCTCATTAGGTAGAGCAATTACGCGGTGATGTTCAAAAATAGAATTAATCATCAGCTTCTCAACTTTTGGAGAGCAAATTTCGAGCACTGTTAGTATTGCCAACTTAACTATTGGTTTAATTCCAAAAACATTTATCTCAATAATAAATTACTAGTTTATTATATATTAAATATTTTTTTATTGCAATGAAATATTTTAATTATATTTTCATTAAAATTAATATTTTCATGAAATAGATAAACTTGATGTAAATGCCCAAATTTGCCCGGGCCCAATAAAAAATAATCAAATAGTCCAATTTACATATTAAATAGCCCAAAATAAAACCCAATTACAAACCCAAAAGTTAAGAAACCCTAAAGCCCAACTAGCCCAACACCTAAACAAAACACAAAGAACCCTAGCCCCTAACCATTATGTGCGCCGCTCCTCACGTGGTGTCAGCGCGTTCCGCGCTTGAACAGACGCCCATCCCATTGCCTTTGCCCACCAACTCCAACCCTACCTGCAAAACGAAAGAGAAGCACGCAAAGCAGAAGCGAAACAGAGCAGAAACAATAGAAAACAAATAGTGACAAGGACTTTTTGTAATCGGCTATAAAGCCACCAAAAACCAATGTAAAAATGGGGGATTTTTTTGAATGAAAAAAAAGAAAAGCTCGAAAAAAAAAAACAAAAAGTTGAACCCAAGGAGATTCAAAAGGTTTCTATCTATCTTTTTTATCTTTTTTTTGTTTCATTTTATTCTATTTTAAAATACAAAGAAAAAAAGGAGAACTCATCAGATGTTGTAGGAGAAAAGGGGCTTTTCTCTCGTCTTTTTTAGACATTTTGAGGCTGGATTTGGGTTCAGGGGGTCGAGATCTTGAAAAGGGGACTTTTTTATCTTCGCTGGCCACCGTACGCGGTGGAGCCGACGCAAGAACCAATGACCGGCTTGCAGTGGCTTTGACGAGCCAAGACCAGGTCATGGTTGGAGTAGGGGGCGAGTTGAGAGAGAAAACAAAGCTTTTTAGTTTTTTTTTTAACAAGGGGTTTTAAAATGATTTTTAGTTGAAATTTTTTACTTATATAGGTTATGCAAAACAACGTCGTTTTATACCAAGGTCACCAGCACCAAAACAGCGCCGTTTAAGGTGACCCGTGCGTAACCCGACCCGCTCCAGGAGGGATCCGCGCGTTTTCATTAAATTTAGTATTTACGACCGCAGTCCTTTCGTATTTTTTATTATTTTAATTTAATCCTTTTGTTTATTTTTCTTTTATTTTTAAATTTGGCCACGTAAATTTGCTGGATTTTCCCTATGGTCCTTGACGCGTGGATGCTCAGGGTGATGGGCACGTGTCCAGGGGTTGGGCTTTTTGCCCGTTTAGCCCCCAAACCTTGCGCGCTTTTATTTTTGACCTTGTATTTTTATTTTGTTATAGTTTTTATCTCTAATTCCATTTTTGTCTCAATTTAGCCCTTAATCAGTTTGATTTTAATCCTTTTATTATTTATTTATTTATTCAGTTTTTTAGGAACTGTTTTAGTTTTATTTATTTTAAGTTTGTTTTCATATATTATTTATTTTAAATCATTTTTTATTACGTGTTTTAAGTTTATTTTACAATTTTAATACTATTATTCTTTTTAATTTTTATATGTATTATTTATTTTAAACTATCATACATATTATTATTTTGGAGTTTTATATATTCTTTGTTATTTTACACTATTATATATATATATATATATAATATTTATTCTAAATTTCCTATATGTCATTTATTCGTACTATTTTATATGCTAATTACTTTAAATTCTTTTATTATGTATTGTAAACCTCTTTATTATCATTTATTTTAGGATTTGGATATATTACTTATATTAAATTGTTTATATATATATATATTATTTATTTTAAATTTATTTTTCATATATTATTTATGTTAAATTTCTTCATATTATTTTAAAATGTTTCATAAATTATTTGATTTGAGTTTGCTCTATATACTATTTTATTGTTTTATATATATCAATGACTTTAACTTGTTTTATACTATTTTCTTAAATTTTTTATATATAGTATCTATTTTAAAGTTGTTTTTCCACATATTATTCATTTTAAATTGTCTTATTATTTATTTTAAAGTGTTTCATATCATTCACTTCATTTTTTCTTTGATTACTAATGCTGAAATATAAAATAACATGTGTTGTGTGATTATTGACATTATGTGTTTTATAATTCGTTTATTCGTATCTTCATATCCTTGTGATTCATTATTGTAATATTTTTATTCACAAATCATTATGCCATGTTTGACATTATCATTTCACTTTGTTTCATCAAAATTACTTCAAAAGTCACGTTTTTTATATATCCATAATAGGTCGTTTTATTTTACTCCAAATAAATGATGCACACCGTTAAGTGTCATGCTCGTTATTATTCAAAAGGAAAGTTTTTTTAATAAGGCAATATTTCGTTTTTTTAGAAATTCGAGAAATCGTGTCCTAACTTACTGGGTTTCGATTTTTCTCATTTAACCTAAATAACTGAATATCCTTCTAAAATATATGAGTTTTGAAAATCAAAAGGCAAGCTTATTCTCGAGGTTTTAAACTGTTGTGTCCTAACGTGCTGGATGTGACATTTTATTACTTCGGAATAAGAGGGTCTTTAGCATTCGCTTCGATTTATTCAAGCATTTTTGTAAAATTAACATTAATAAAAGGAGGATTGTATTTTTAAATTCTTACGGATTTTTAACTTTCGATATTAAGACACCAATTAATCGATTAGGTGCCAATTTTGGGCGTGACGAGGGTGCTAATCCTTCTTCGTACATAACCGACTCTCGGACCTATTTTCTCGAATTTCGTAGACCAAAGTCAATTTTTTAGTGAAGCAAAACATTTTATTAATACAATCAAATCACAAGGTGACCCGATCACACCTCATAAAAAAGATTGGTGGCGACTCCCGCATTTATTCGTTTTCAAAACCAAGTCGATCCCCGTTTTAAAAAAATGATTTTGACAGCTTAGCGACTCCACTGAGGACCAAATAATAGAGTCAAGCCACAAGTTGATTAACTTTTGTCTTTTTGTCGAAAATTGAAAATTTGGTCTTGATATATGATCCTTTCATTTCATTTCATTCGTTTTGTGTTACGATCTTCATCATTTTATTCATATTTTCTTTGTTTGCTTCGAGCTTTTTTGTATATCCCTGCACATTACATTGCATAACCGCGCGGTTACACCCTTTTAAGTGGGAGTGAGAAACTATTCCTTCGTGAGGTCTTTACCTCCGTGTAGGATAGTGGATCGCTTTCGGGATATATCTGTACCTATGTTTTTGTGAGATTTTCATCTCCGTGCAACCATAGGGGAATTTATCCCCCTGAATTGAACTCAGTCCATATGAGCCTGTAATGGGTGAGGATCGAGGAATCTGCAAGTTCGGGTACCTTTTAATTTAGAACCGAACTGCATATAGAGAGCCTTAGGAGCTTACCCTAAGTAGAGGCACGCCAAATCCTAGTGGTCACCCAGATAGGTGCTCTATTTTGTTTTTATTTCTTCTATGCTAATGCGTTGATTTTACTTTGATCACATTACATTTTCATCGTAAGAGATCCTTTCGTTGCATTTTTATTCGTCTTTATCATTGTGGTTTATAATTGTTGTATTGGTTTGAGTTTAGGCATCTTTCTGCATATTGCATTGCATGATCGGTCGATCTTACCCTTTTAGGTGGGAGCGGGAAACTATGCCTTCGCGAGGTTTTCACCTCTGCATGGACTAGTAGACTGCTTCTGGGATACATTCGTACCTATGTCTTCATGAGATTTTTGTTTCCGCAGGGCCATAGGGAAATGTATTCTTCTAAACTGAACTCAGTCCATATGAGCCTATAACGGTGAGGATTGAGGAATCTATTGGTTCAAGTACCTTTTCTTTAGAACCAGACCCCGTATACAGAGACCTAGGAGTCTACCCTAGGTAGAGCTACACCAAACCCTAGGGGTCACCCAGATAGGTGTTCTATTTTATTGTTTATTTCTTCTGCACTGACGTATTTTGTTTTGTTTTATCTGGGATTGCATTGCATTACATCATCATAGAAAGAAGATGTTGATTCATATTCGATTGCTAAATAGAAAAGCTTGTCATGGAAAAATAGATTTCTTGATAAAGTAGATTATAATACGGCCGCCCGAATATGGTCCGAGTAAACAACAAGAGAAGACTGATAGTTCATGAAGAAATACATGACTTTGCTTTGTTACCTGAGGATTCAAGCTGACAAAGATTATTCGAGAGCCATCATATCTTAAAGAAACTGACGAGCATCGCGGGGATAAGTGAGCAATGGGCTGCGGTCCGGATCGAGCAGAAAGGAGATAATAAAGACATCTTTTGAAAAATTTGCAAGATCTGTCCATAACATTCGGATTTGAAGAAAAGGATCGGCGTCTTCACTTGGAATATGAGGGCAAAGCCGCATATGTAATCCATTTTATGTAAAGAAATTTGTTTTCTAGAAAAGTTATTCTAATGGAATTAAATCCAGAATCAACGCCTCTCCTTCTTTTTGCATGCATCTCATGCATTTGCATTGCATTTTATCATATGTATTAGATTTTCCCAAAAGGACCCTAAATAGGTAAATTATTTTAGAATCGATAAAGGATATAGACCAAAGGTTAGAGAGAATAGAGCAAATGCAAATACAAATGCAAGAGCAATTGACCAAAATTCAACAAGATATGCGGGAACAAATGCTAGAATTCCAAAGAAATATGATGGGCCGGTTAACCCAGTTATTGGCTGGAGAATTTAAAAAAAAGGTGGCCCAGTGGTTAACAGTGGGGATGATAATGAAGACCTCATCTATTCCCCAATTTTTACCCCAATAAGCGTCCTGACTCGACCAGACGCGTATCCATAAGGGTACCCGTCATTATCAGACCCCAATATCAGACTGGTAAATCGACACTGTTGAACTTCTCGATGGGTTCAGGTTTTAACCTGGAGGATGATCGAGTCAAACCTGTTGTTCTAGCAGAAACAAAGGAAATGGGAGAGCAGACTTTAAAGGCCCTAAAGAAGAAGGAAAAGGAAGCGAATAGTACGAGTAGGTAAAATAAGAGCCATTCGGAGCTTATTAGAGTAAGCCAACCAATTACGGTAACTACCAGCCATCAAGTCTCCCTAAGGCAAGAACCTGATCCAAAATCGAACTTATAAAAACCCCAGTTCGCACCAATCCCAATCACGTATAGGGAGTTGTACCAAATTTTGTTTGACGCACATGTTGTATGCCTTTTTTACGTAGAATCAATACAGCCTTCATACTCTAAATGGTACGATGCAAGCGGCCAATGTGAATACCATACGGGAATCATGGGGCATTCCATCGAGAACTGTACCGCTTTTAGAAAGTTAATCGAAAGACTTATCAAATTGGGTATCATGAAATTCGATGATCCCTCTGGTGCTGAAAATCATTTACCCAACCTTTCTATTAAAGAGGTAAACATTATGAGTTCCATGATGGGTAGGGGCATAAGATCTAAGGGTACATCGAGCTTAGGACTCTAATACAAGACCTGATATTGGGGAATTTGAACATTAACGATGTATCAAAAGAGAGAACCCGGGAATAGAATTATTCGAGCATCTGCCTTTACATACTTGGGAGTGTTTTGAACAATGATACTGTGAAAGAGATCTCTGTATTTCTTAGAGCCAATTTAGAGTAATATTCAAAACATGCTTGTTACTTTAAGCCTAGAAGCAATAAGAATCCTTTTGTGAAATAGGCTTGTATCCAAAATATTTATTTCAATAAAATGTATCTTTTTGAGCAAATATTCTTTTATTTTTTCCATTTCATACTGTACAAAAAATTATTCTTAGATTCTTTCGTTCTTTTGGATTTTATCTCAAATATTCTTTTATTCTTCATTCATGATCATACCATACAAATAATCATCCTTAGAAATATTTATTCTTTGGAATCTACCTTCGTACCTACAACAGGTCTCCAGATATCAACGATATGAGCGACACTGCTATTGACCCAGAGTTTCCTTTTGAGTAAATGTGTCTAGAGGGATCTCAGGACTTTGAAGACGATAGAGATTGTAGCCTATCTCCTGATTTGTTAAGGGCGGTAGAATAAGATTAAAAAAATAGATCCTACCTTACAAAAAGTCAGTGGACATTGTGAGCAAGAGGAAAAGATCGAAGCCTGCATCACCACAAAGACAAAGCGAATCGTTATTGAGTTATTCCAAGAATTTAAAGATGTTTTTGCATGATCATATCAAGATACGCCTGAGCTACTAAAACGTGTGGATGCTGTTAAGGCTAAAAAAATCTTAGAAGAGGTTCATAAGGGTGTCTGAAGAACACATGCTAATGGTTTCACAATGACAAGGCAAATCATAAGGTTCGGGTACTGTTGGTCCACCATAAAAGGGGATTGTTATGCCGTAAATACCAAATTTATGGAGACAAGATTCATGTGCCTCATTCATTTCTTCATAGACTTTCTCTATGTGCGGCATGAATGTTATTGGGCCGATCTCGTCACAAGCTTCTGGTAGACATCGTCATCTTTTTGGTCATCGATTACTTCACTAAGTGGGTAAAAGTCACTTCATATGCCAATATTACAAAGTCAACAGTCATCAAAATTCGAAAAAAAAAGAAGGAGGAAGATCATGTACCGATAAGAAATGCCAAAAAAGATCATACCCAACTGTACAATGTCAAGAGTTCGTAGTCTATTCAAAGAACAAACACCACATCACCTCAAAATAAACAATACAATCGAGGTAGCAGAAAATGTATAAGAATAAAAAAACAACTAAACAAGGATCATACGGAAATTGACCGAGACTTGTAAAGATTAGAGTAAATAAGTTACCATTTACCCTCTATACTTATCGAATGTCGCCTAAGACCTTCGTCGGGGCAAAACATTTTTCATTAGTTTATGGAATGAAAGCGGTTTTACCCATTGAAGTCGAGATTCCTTTTCTCTAAGTCTTGTCAAAGTCGAAGTTAAATGGATCCAATTATGATGTGATCGGTCAGATTTGATAAAAGAAAAGAAGTTGAAAGCTGTTCGCCATGGTTAAATGAACCAAAAGCGAATGATGCGGGCTTATAACAAGAAGGTTCACCTTGGAGAATTCCATTAAAGAGACCTTGTTTTGAAAAAGATACTCCCTATACAAAAGGGACTTCAAAGGAAAGTGTACACCAAACTGGGAAGGACATTATGTGGTAAAGAAGGCTTCCTTTGGAAGAGTTCAATACCGACCAATAGAATGGCAAGAACCTGCCTAATCTTGTGGATTCAGATTCAATCAAAAAATACTTCACAAAAAAAAAGAGAGAAAAAAATAAAAAAAGAAAAAAGAAAAGAAAAGGAAAGGTTGAGGCGAAAACCCACAAATGGCGCTTTGAGACCAAAGGGGTTTTGAATTGAAAACCCATAAAAGGTAATTCAAATAAAAGTGGAGCATACAGTAGTTTTTCTATGCTTGAATTAACAATAAAGAAGTATGCTACATCTTGGGGCATTGACAAAGTACTCTAGATCCCCTAAACACAGATAGAGCTTAAAATAGTCTTCAAGAAGTTGGTACAGAGAAGCTCAAGCTGCGATATCTAGGGCACCTAGCTTTCCATTTTACCCATTTTGAATTGGCTATCTTTGATTACCTTATTCTTTTTAAGATACGTCTCAATAAATTTTCTTCTTAATTGTATTTGCTATCTTTGTTTAACTTACTTGCTTCTAGTTATGTTCTTAATTATTTTCCTTCCAATCTATTGTTATGATCTTTTTCAAGCATTTTGTATTGAAATAACGATCAATGGACGAATAATACTTTCATAAAAGGAGTTTCGCATATTATTTTGGAAGTTTCTAAATAATACAAGAACTTGAAACATGAATTATTGTTTAGAACTCACCAAGCCTAAGGGTTGGAAATATTAGAGAAATATGATTATTTCTTTGGACTTTTTATTGGATTAAACGAAAAGACAAGATATTTGGTCGGTGATACAACCTCGACAAATAATGAACAATGTCAACCCAAGTGTAAAAGGGGATCATTCTTGAGAAAAGAAAAATGATACTCTGCAAGCATATACATCTGGTCATTACACCCAGGGAATGGTGTAACAGATCAAATTGATTGAAGATGATACAAATCCTATACCTCTAAGTTACAGTAAGATAGATGGAAGAAACCAAATGTTATTTTCCTGAAGTTGCAGTGAGAAGTACAAACTTTATGTTTTAGAAGGTACGGTGGAAGGGATTCTGAAATTATAGTGGGTGATTGTTTCTTTAACTTTTCTGACAAGAATACTAGCTGAACAAAATGGCAGCGTAATACATCAGTGATAATACCCTGATGAACAATGAGCGATGATACTTTAAGTATTTAAAAAGGGATCATTCTCATTTCTGCATTCATAGATCATTCATAACACATCTAATTAGGAGCATTTGATTCATTTCGATCATAGCATCCTAATCATTTAGCATAAACATAGGTACATGAAACCAATTCTACAGATCATGTCCCTAGAGGACGGTGTAGCAACATCGGTAAATTTACAGATCTTATCTCCATGAGGTATCAATGGAGCAAATCGAAGACGGCGAATCTTATCTTTCAGAGGTAGTAGGGAAACAGATTTAAGCCACTAGCCTTGTCTCCCTGAGCAGCAGTAGAGCAAGCTGAAGATTGTAGATCTTATCTCCCTAAGCAGTAGTAAAGCAAATCGAAGACAGTGAATCTTGTCTCCCTAAGTAGTAGTGGAGCAGATTTAAGCCACCATCCTATCTCCCTAAGTAGTAGTGGAGTAGGCTGAAGATTACAGATCTTATCTCCCTAAGTAATAGTGAAGCAGATCGAAGATGGCGAATCTTATCTTCCAGAGGTAATAGGGAAGCAGATTTAAGCCACTAGCCTTGTCTCCCTGAGCAGCAGTAGAGCAAGCTAAAAATTGTAGATCTTATCTCCCTAAGCAATAGTAGAGCAGATCGAAGACGGTGAATCTTGTCTCCCTAAGTAGTAGTGGAGCAGATTTAAGCCACCATCCTATCTCCCTAAGCAGTAGTGGAGTAGGCTAAAGATTACAGGTCTTATCTCCCTAAGCAATAGTGGAGCAGATCGAAGACGGTGAATCTTGTCTCCCTAAGCAGTAGTGGAGCGAATTTAAGTCACCATCCTATCTCCCTAAGCAGTAGTGGAGTAGACTAAATATTACAGATCTTATCTCTCTAAGCAGTAGTGGAGCAGATCGAAGACGGCGAATCTTGTCTCCCTAAGCAGTAGTGGAGTAGATTTAAGCCACCATCCTATCTCCCTAAGCAGTAGTGGAGTAGGCTAAAGATTGTAGGTCCTGTCTCCTTAAGCAGTAGTGGAGCAGATCAAATATAACAAATCTTGTCTCCCTAAGCAGTAGTAGAACAGATTTAAGCTACCATCCTATCTCCCTAGTAGTAATGGAGCGGGTTGAAATCAACAATTCTTATCTCCTTAAAGTTCCAGCAGAGTAGATCGAAGCTACAAATCTCTTTTCCCTGAAATGGCATTGGAGTGGTTCGAAGCCACAATTTGTATCTCCTTGAAGTTTTAGTGGAGTAGATCGAAGCTACAAATTTCTTCTTCCTGAAATGGCATTGGAGCGGTTCGAAGCCACAATTCGTATTTCATTGAAGTTCCAGCGGAATAGATCGAAGCTACAAATCCCTTTTCCATGAAATGGCATTGGAGCGGCTCGAAGCGACAATTTTATCTCCCTAAAGTTGCAGCGGAGTAGATTGAAGAAAGCTAATCCTATCTCCTTGAAGTTGCAGTGGAGCGAATTAAAACGGCGAGTCCTATACCTCTGAAGTTGCAGTAGATCGGATCAAATCTACCATGGCAAATCTTATCTTCCTAAAGTTGCAGTGGAACAGATTAAAGCCAAAAGTCTTATCTCCCTAAAGTTGCAGTGGAGCAGATTGAAGCTATGAATTACAGACCTTATCTCTTTGAAGTTGCAGTAGAGTGGATCAAAACAAACCTTATCTCCCTGAAGTTGCAGTGGAGCAGGTTGAAATTACAAGTCTTATCTTCCTGAAGTTACAGTAGAGTAGACTGAAGATAACAATCTTATCCCCTTGAAGTTGCAGTGGGACAAGTTGAAGTTACGAGTCCTATCTCCCTGAAGTTGTAGTGGAGCGGATTGAAGATAGCAAATCTCACCTCCCTGAAGTTGCAGTAGGGAAGGTTGAAGTTACGAGTCCTATTGCAGTGGAGCGGATCGAAGATAGCAAATCTTATCTCTCTGAAATTGCAGTAGAGCAGAGTTAAAGCTATAAATCTTATCCCCTGAAGTTGTAGTGGGGTAGGTTGAAGCTACGAGTCCTTATCCCTCTAAAGTTGCAGTGGGGCAAGTTGAAGTTACAAGTCTTATCTCCCTGAAGTTGCAGTGGAGCAGACTGAAAGAAAGCAGATCTTATCTCCTTGAAGTTACAATGGAGCAGATCAAGCTATAATTTAAAGCTACAAACCTCATCTCCGTAAAGTTGCAGTGGAACAGGTTAAAGCTACGAGTAGTTGCAGTGGAATAGATCAAAGCAACAGTTCCTATACCCCTGAGGATACAGTGGATTGGAATGAAGCTATCTGAATAAGAGAAGATACCAAGAGGTCAAAACCAGGCAAATTTGGCCTCTTTTTAAAGTCTTTACTTTATTCCCATTGCACGACAATGAGCAAAGAGGGCAGCTGTGAATGCCCAAATTTGCTCGGGCCCAATAAACAATAATCAAACAGTCCAATTTACATATTAAATAGCCCAAATTAAAACCTAATTACAAACCCAAAAGTTAAGAAACCCTAAAGCCCAACTAGCCCAACACCTAAACAAAACACAAAGAACTCTAGCCCCCCTAACCCTTATGTGCGCCACTCTTTACGTGGTGTCAGTGCGTTCCGCGCCCGAACAGACGCCCCGTCCCATCGCCTCTGCCCACCTACTCCGACCCTACCTGCAAAACGAAAGAGAAGCACGCAAAACAGAAGCGAACAGAGCAGAAACAATAGAAAACAAATAGTGACAAGGACTTTTTGTAATCGGCTATAAAGCCACCAGAAACCAATGTAAAAGGGGGGATTTTTTTGAATAAAAAAAAAGAAAAGCTTGAAAAAAAAAAGTTGAACCCAAGGAGATTCAAAAGGTTTCTATCTATCTTTTTTTATCTTTTTTTTGTTTTATTTTATTCTATTTTAAAATACAAAGAAAAAAAAGAGAACCCATCGGAGGTTGTAGGAGAAAAGGGGTTTTTCTCTCGTCTTTTTTGGACGTTTTGAGGCTGGATCTGAGTTCAGGGGGTCGAGATCTTGAAAAAGGGATTTTTTTATCTTCGTTGGCCACCGTAAGTGGCGGCACCGACGCCGGCAACTAGCGACCGATGCGGTAGTGGCCTGACGGAGCCAAGACCAGGCCATGGTTGGAGTAGAGGGCGAGTTGAGAGAGAAAACAAAGCTTTTTAGGTTTTTTTTTAACAAGGGGTTTTAAAATGATTTTTAGTTAAAATTTTTTACTTATATAGGTTATGCAAAACAACGTCGTTTTGTACCAAGGTCACCAAAGACCAAAACAAGACTGCTTTAAGGTGACCCACAGAATCTTAACCCGCTCCAAGAGGGATTCGCGCGTTTTCATTAAATTTAGTATTTACGACCGCAATCCTTTCGTATTTTTTATTATTTTAATTTAATCCTTTTGTTCATTTTTCTTTTATTTTTAAATTTGGCCACATAAATTTGCTGGATTTTCACTATGGTCCTTGATGCGTGGATGCTCAGGGTGATGGACACGTGTCCAGGGATTGGGCTTTTTGCCCGTTTAGCCCCAAACCTTGCGCGCTTTTATTTTTGACCTTGTATTTTTATTTTGTTATAGTTTTTATCTCTAATTCCATTTTTGTCTCAATTTAGCCCTTAATCGCTTTGATTTTAATCCTTTTATTATTTATTTATTTATTCAGTTTTTTTAGGAACTGTTTTAGTTTTATTTATTTTAAGTTTGTTTTCATATATTATTTATTTTAAATCATTTTTATTATGTGTTTTAAGTTTATTTTACAATTTTAATACTATTATTCTTTTTAATTTTATATGTATTATTTATTTTAAACTATCATACATATTATTATTTTGGAGTTTTTATATATTCTTTGTTATTTTACACTATTATATATATATATATATATATATATATAATATTTATTCTAAATTTCCTATATGTCATTTATTCGTACTATTTTATATGCTAATTACTTTAAATTCTTTTATTATGTATTGTAAACCTCTTTATTATCATTTGTTTTAGGAGTTCAAATATATTACTTATATTAAATTGTTTATATATATATATATTATTATTTATTTTAAATTTATTTTTCATATATTATTTATGTTAAATTTCTTCATATTATTTTAAAATGTTTCATAAATTATTTGATTTGAGTTTGCTCTATATACTATTTTATTGTTTTATATATATCAATGATTTTAACTTGTTTTATACTATTTTCTTAAATTTTTTTATATATAGTATCTATTTTAAAGTTGTTTTTCCACATATTATTCATTTTTAAATTGTCTTATTATTTATTTTAAAGTGTTTCATATCATTCACTTCATTTTTTCTTTGATTACTAATGCTGAAATATAAAATAACATGTGTTGTGTGATTATTGCCATTATATGTTTTATAATTCGTTTATTCGTATCTTCATGTCCTTGTGATTCATTATTGTAATATTTTTATTCACAAATTATTATGTCATGTTCGACATTATCATTTCACTTTGTTTCATCAAAATTACTTCAAAAGTCACGTTTTTTATATATCCATAACAGGTCGTTTTATTTTACTCCAAATAAATAATGCACACCGTTAAGTGTCATGCTCGTTATTATTCAAAAGGAAGGTTTTTTTTTAATAAGGCAATATTTTATTTTTTTGGAAATTCGAGAAATCGTGTCCTAACTTACTGGGTTTCGATTTTTCTCGTTTAACCTAAATAATCGAATATCCTTCTAAAATACATGAGTTTTGAAAATTAAAAGGTAAGCTTATTCTCGAGGTTTTAAACTGTTGTGTCCTAATGTACTGGATGTGACATTTTATTACTTCGGGATAAGACTGTCTTTAGCATTCGCTTCGATTTATTCAAGCATTTTTGTAAAATTAACATTAATAAAAGGAGGATTGTATTTTTAAATTCTTACGAATTTTCATGTTTCTACATTAAGACATCAATTAATCGATTAGGTGCCAATTTTGTGCGTGACGAGGGTGCTAATCCTTTCTCATACGTAACCGACTTCTGGACTTGTTTTCTCGAATTTTGTAGACCAAAGTCAATTTTTTAATTAAACAAAAAATTTTATTAAAACAATCAAATCACAAAGTGACCTAATCACACCTCATAAAAAAAGATTAGTGGCGACTCTCGCATTTATTTGTTTTTAAAACTAAGTCAATCCCCGTTTTCAAAAAATGATTTCGACACTTGATTTTTAGAAGTTTAAAAAAAATAAAACTAACAATTTGAAAACATAAAAGGAAAAAAAAGAAAAATAGATCACTAATTGAAAAAAAAAATGATAATCATCTGATAATTTAGATCCTTTTTGGCTGAGACTTTTGCGATAGTTGCATTTAATATATAAAATTATTTAGATTAAAATTCACTTTTTAATGTAATAAGACAGCGAGTGTTGAGTTGATAAATTTAATAACTTAAATTTATTTTTAATGAATTAAGATGAATTTAGTTGATGGGTACCCACCACACCAAAAATTGACCCTAGTCTTCAAAAAAAGGATTCTTGCAATTCTAATAAATAAGTCTTTCTTATTTTGTCGTTATTTTTTATGTACAAATAACAATGTCTATTGTCACTGAAACTCCACCAGTAATCAATAGTTTCTCTTGAAAAATGGATGATTCTTCATTGATTTCTTAATCTATTTTTGTTTTGAGAGTATTTTAGAATAATAAATGATTTCTCTAGTCGACTTAGACCCGTATTATCTTAAGTTTTATATATAGTTTTTGTTTTTTCATTATTTAATAAGTCTTCGCTTTTAAAATTTTATATCTACTCTTATAACGCATTTTTTTAGTTGTGCTTTTACAAGTGATTTTAAAAATGGTTTTATCGCCATCACCTCTAATTTGGTGGATACTCGATTCTTTCGCCCATTTTTGCCTATTGTTTTGGACCATTTAGGGCTAATTTCCTTATTGTATTAAGTACTTGCAATTACTCCAAAAATATTGTACTTGAGTTATGACAATGTCAATTGTTAACATGTCGTAATGTTCTATTTATGATAAGTCTAAAGCCTACCAATTGTTAACGTGTCATAATGCTCTATTTATGCTGAGGCTAAAGCCTTTGTTGTGTTGATGGAGCTTACCCTTCACCACGTATGACAAGTATTTGTTATTTCTCCCGAATTATACGGTCACATTACTAAATGAATTAAATATTTGTTTCAACATGTCCTTTTTGAAGTTATTCAAATTTTCTCTATTTACCCAAAAACAAATATTTAAAAGATATATATTAATTTATTTGGCACTATATAATTTACCCTGATATCTAGTTAGGAGGAGATATATGCTTATTTTAAATTATAAAATATATACTCTACTAATTTTATTTTTAAAATTTAAAAATATATTATTTTATTCTATTAATTCATGTCTTTTGAATAGTATTTCAAAAACATTTCAATACCAATAATTGAAAAATTAAACAAATATGCAAAAATTAAATATGTAATCAAATTAATTAAATATGCAATAATTGAAAATCTATCAATGACTGGGTTCTTGCCTTTCTTCTTTCTGCCTATTTTTTCGAACCTTTTTTTTAATTTTCTTTTCCTATAAATTAAATTAAAATAATATTAAAATTGTTAAAATATTTTTGTATCATCTTTACTTAAACTAGAAACTAAAAATATTATATAAAGAATAACCAACCTGGTTTCAAAAACAATTACTAACCATAAATTTGACTCAATAATAAAATATAACTATTTTCACCTTATGTAAAAATAATTAATTTGATATTAATGATAATCATTTGATTAACAATGTCTTTAAAAACAATGAAAACAAAACATTAAATATACAATAATATAACTTGACTCGAATTAATATAGGGGTGAGTAAAATTTAACTCGACTGGAATTTTTTTAAAAAAATCCGAATTTTGAATTATTTGAATCGAATTAATCAAATTAACTCGATTTTTTTTCGAATTCGAATAATTGAATAAACCAAATGTTAAACTCTTTTACTTTTCTTCTCCAAATTTTCAAAACTTTTTTCCTTTTTACTTTCCCATAAAAAAATTTACTTCCCCAAACCTCCAAAACATTTATTTTTTCTTTTAATTTCCCCCCAAAACATTTTTACTTTTGTTTTCCCCCAAAATTTTTATTTCCCTCGAACCCCAAAAGCTTCTTTTTTTTCAAATTTATGTCTATTATTTCTATTATTGAATTAAATTTCATATTTTGTATTACTTATATTATTGAATTGTTTAATCATGCTGAATCATTATTAATTTCTATTAAAATTGAATTATTGATGATGTCATAAAATATTCGTGTTAAAAATTCCTATTGGTATCAATTTCACATTTTATTTTTAAAATAATTTTTATTAAAAATTACATTTTTACATTTAATATATTTTTAATTTCAAAATAAATGATGATGAGAATTAGAAGATAATTGAAGGAACTAAGCAAGTAAAGACGCTAACCCATATATAAAATATTAATAAATAAATAATGAAGAGATGAAAGTTAATAACAAATTTAATTATGGTATGTAACAGTGGTTACAAATATTAAAATCAATTTTTTAATTTAACTCGAACAAATAAATTTGATTCGATCCAATTCAAATTCTATCTCACTTGACTCGATTCAAAAAAATTTTGAATTGAGTTAAAATGATAAAATAAAATTTATCAATTCAGTTAACTCAAAATATTTTCAAGAACATTTTGTGGGATTGTTGACCCCAGATGTCAAAATTGCTCAATTCCTCAAACGAAAATAACACAATGAATTCCTCGAGTAAAAGAGGAAAAAATAATACCACTGTATATTTCAATGACTCCAAAAGTAGGTGAAAATATATATTTAAAATATATAAATAGACATTAAATAAAATAATAATATTTAAAATTTATAAGCAAAATAATTAACGTTTTACAATATACATAAATTTCTTTTATTATGTTCTAATGCTTAAAATATCCCTATTAATTTTTTATATTACCTAAAATAGCCATTAACTCCTAAAGGGTCCAGCTGGTTTTATTATGTAAAGATTTAGATAAAATATAATTGAAAATAAAAATATAGATTATAAATGCATATCATTAGATGAGTTACAGAAAAATAATACAAATTTACTGAAATTTATGATTATATCAAAACTAAAAAACAAAAAAAAAATTATATATATAATTAAAGAAGTTTTATGCAGTGGAAGCACTCATATGAAGTGCAACTAAGGAAGCATAGAAACCATCTTTGATGTTGATCAAGGTATCATGCTTTCCTTTCTCTACAACAACCCCATTTTTAACCACGGCTATAACGTCCGCGTTCTTGATTGTGGATAGCCTATGAGCCACCACCACCGTTGTTCGGTTCACCACTACTCTATCTAGTGCAGCCTGTACCACCCTCTCCGATTCAGCATCCAATGCACTCGTTGCCTCGTCTAATAGCAGTATCTGCGGACTTTTAACGATGGCACGTGCGATGGCTATGCGCTGCTTCTGTCCTCCTGACATCTGAACTCCTCGCTCCCCTACCACCGTATCGTAACCCTGGAAGGGGAAAAAAATTATATCAGTAACCAATCAGGCATATTTGGTAACATCAGACAAGCTTTTTTGTGATGGTTTACCTGTTGTAGTGAACTAATGAACTTGTGAGCATTGGCCAACTCTGATGCAGCTAAAATTTCTGCCTCGGTTGCATTTCCTCCTTTTCCATATGCAATGTTGGCACGGATTGTATCATTGAATAAAACAGGTTCTTGGCTCACAAGTCCCATTTGTTGCCTCAGCCATTTCAATTGGAGCTTTTGGATGTCGAGACCATCGAGACTGATACGTCCTGAATCGGGATCATAAAATCTCTGCAGTAATGAGATTACTGTGGATTTCCCGCTCCCACTTTCTCCAACCAATGCAACAGTCTGAAAACAAATATTTACATTAATTTCAGTTTTTCCAAGAATTAGGTTGATAAAACATCCAATAAGAGGATGGCTTTTGGACCAGTTACCTTGCCGGAACGAATAGACAAGCTCAAGTCTCGAAGAATTTGAATATCTGGCCTCAATGGATACTTAAAGCTGACATGATGAAGTTCGATATCTCCCTTCACGTTTTCTAGTTTCATCCCGGACTCGTCGTTGGGGTCTATCTTAGACTCACGATCAATAATCGCAAATATGGAAGCGGCAGCGCTCTTGGCTTTGCCAGAATCAGGAGCAAAGGAGCTCGATTGAGAAATTCCTATAGCTGCCATGGTCAAAGCAAAGAAAACCTGCAAAGTAGATATTAATCTCAGCATCATACGGGCATAATCATTAACTCAATACACAGTTTCCAGTTAAACTCACTTGGAAAACATCTCTGAATGTTGTATAACCATGCTCAACAAGTTGAGCCCCTGCATAAAAACTGGTTGCATAAACAGAAAACAGAAAGAAGAAGGAAACTCCGAATCCAGTTCCACTGATTAAACCCTGCTTTATCCCAGTTTTCATCGGGCCTTCACATTTCTTCTTATAAAGCTGCATCACCTTTTCCTCTGCGCAAAAGGATGCAACAGTTCTTATACTCCCTACTGCATCATTAGCAACTTGGCTTGCCTCCTCATACATCAACTGCAGCAGTTTATATTAACAGCTAAATCAATAATATGCTTAAACACATGGTGTAAAATTTGATTCCTTGATTTTGAGCATACCTTTACATCTGCACTAAATCCTTTCATGAATTTTACTTGAATATATCCGTTGATTGCAATAAGCGGGAGTAGTACTAGGACAATAAATGCCAACTGCCAACATGCAACAAAAGCAATGACTAAACCAGAAATTGCAGATGAAGTATTTTGAACCAGCTGAGCTAGTGCATCTCCGACCAAGGCGCGTATTGAGGCTGCATCTGCTGATAGCCTTGCACCAATTGCACCACTTGAATTTTCTGGTTCGTCAAACCACCCAACTTCCATGCGGACCACTTTCTCAAAACACATCGATCTGATTCGTTGGATTAATTTACTTCCAGCGATGGAAAAGAAGTAATTTTGTGCTGGACATACCACAAATGCTGCCGCGCCAAGGGCCAAGAATATCAGTGCCCAGAACCTTGAATCTTCTCTCAATTCATGTGGTTTAAAGAATGCGTCGATTACACTGGAAATTAGGATACCAAAAATTGGAAATATTACACCGTTGGCTGCTGCAGCTATAGTTCCGAGTAGGATAACGGGAATCTCTGGCTTGTTGAGGTAAGCAAGTCGGCGGATGGAAACCTTTGGAGCTTTTTCTGATGGTAGTTCAGCAGGGTTTTCTGTGTCTGCCATTGCAAGATCGGCGGCATTCATTCCAGTAGGTAAACCAAAAGATGCTGAGAATGAATGGCGGTTGCTATTTCCCATAGATGATCCCCTACTGATTGAGCGCTTCAATGACTTTTTTAGGCTTGAACGTCTAAATGATTCTGAAGCAATGTCAGATGACTCCGTTGCCTGTTCCGAGTCTTTATTTACTTCTTGTAATCGGATAAGCTGAGAGTAAGCTCCCTCAGGATCCTGGAGTAGTTCTGAATGTGAACCTGCTCAATTTGCAAAAACGTTATTAACATTAAAAATGCTCGAATGAATTATATGTTACCAACAAACTTTAGAGCATTACAAACTTGTTCCATGCTATATATTATATGTATTGCTGTTTTACATCTTGGCAAAATTATGGAAGATGATAATAATGACCAAACTAAGATAGAGTTCAGCAATGATATGCTTTTAACACACCTTTTTCGACCATCTTTCCTCGGTGAATTACAGCAATCATATCTGCATTTCTCACGGTACTCAAACGATGAGCAACAATGACAGTTGTCCTATTGCCCATTATCCTATCCAATGCTTCTTGAACTACTCTTTCAGATTCTGCATCTAGTGCACTCGTGGCTTCGTCTAGAAGTAAAATCCGAGGGTCCTTCAGAATCGCTCTTGCTATTGCCACTCTTTGCTTTTGTCCACCAGAAAGCTGAGTTCCATGCTCTCCAACCATGGTATCTAGTCCCTGCATATGGAGTTCAAAGTCTTCCAAAGTAAGTTTACAACTCAATTCATATATGGTTATAGAAGTTATCATACCACATGGACAAGAAACTAAAACCTGAGGCAGCTTATCGATGAACTTAGAGGCATTTGCAAGCTCAGCTGCAGCCCGTATCTCTTCAGTGGTGGCACCTTCCTTTCCATAGGCAATGTTGTCCCTAATGCTTGATGTGAACAATACAGGCTCCTGGCTAACAAGACCAATCTTTCCCCTGATCCATCTAAGTTGAAACTCCTTGAGGTTAATGCCATCGATAAGAACTTCACCAGCATGTGGATCATAAAATCTCTCAATGAGACTTATCACGGTCGATTTCCCACTTCCACTTTGCCCAACCAAAGCCACTGTTGTGCCGTTTTGAATAGAAAGAGAGAAGCTACTGAAAATTTGCTCATCTGGTCTAGCAGGGTAACTGAAATAAACATCCCTTAGTTCTATATCCCCACGAATGTCCTCCAATACTTTCCCCCTTGTGTCATAAGAATCGATCTCTGGCTTCCTTTCAATGGTCTCAAACATCTTAAACGCTGCTGCTTGACCAGCTGCAAATGCTGTCACACATGGGGATGCCTGCCCCAGGGACCTGAAACATCCATAAGTACAATGACTTTAGCTTATGAAGCATGCGTATAATAAGTAAAGATGGAAAAATTTCATAGTTTAACTCACATGGAACCGGTCAATACAGCAAAAATCACATTAATTACATCACCACCGGTGTACCCTCTGTCCAAAACCATCCTTGCACCGAACCATATAGCCAAAGAATAACTGCAGAATATGACTAGAAAAAGCACGCCAAGGCCTAGTCCGGCGACAAAGCCTTCATGAACTCCCGATGTATAAGCAGCACCGAGAAACTTGTTGTAATTGCTTATGGCTTGCTTCTCACCAGTAAATGATGCAACCTGGAATCAGATTGAACAATTAGTCGTATTTTTCCATCGAAAACCAAAAATACAACTATTCTTCGTATAGAACATACAGTTCTGATGGAACCAATTGTCTGTTCAACAACAGAGGCAGCTTTAGCATAAGCATTTTGTCCACGGGATGCCATCTTGGATACTATAAGGGCCATGACTCCACCAGATATTACAATGGGAGGGATAGAAGACAACATGACAAGGGTAAGAAGCCATCCTTGCACAAAGGCTATAACAAAACCTCCAATAAATGTGGATACCAACTGTATAAACTTCCCAACCTGCAAACCACAAGCAAACATTTCCATGATAACATGTATATATAGGATGATTTCGATTGCAGAGTCAAGATATACATTACCTTCTCACCCATGGCATCCTGTATGAGAACTGTGTCCCCAGACATTCTTCCAACAACCTCTCCCGTGTTGGTTTCCACATCAAAGAAAGCAACATCTTGCCTCAATATGGTTTTCAAGTACAATCCCCTTATTCGAGCTGCTTGTCGCTCACCTGTGACCATCCAACAGGTCACCTCTGCGAACAACATACCACATTAAATACATCAGTATGGGATAAAACATTAGATACATGGTTTAAATGAGAGATTTACTTACGAAGGAAGGCTGCCACCCCTGCACCTACAGCCAGGTAGACGAATCTCAAAGCAACCTATGATGTTTCAAGAATCAAGTCATTTAAAAAATTCAACAAAATAATGGAATCTTTTAAAAAGAAAAGGCACACACACTTATTGTGTTGATACAAGTTCATGTTACATGTTATAGTACCCTGGAGACAACATCAACCACTCTGTCGTCATTTTGATTTTCACCAAAAGCATCAATGAGATCCCCAAACAGGAGAGTCATAAGGGGCATACATATACCATTACCGACCGCGCCTATTGTGCCGACGATCATCAACAAGGTATCCCTTGAATCGGCAAATGCAAACAGCTTGTAGAACGGAACCGTGTAAGTTTTCTCATCATCAACCTTCTTACTTTCTAAATTGTCTCCGTTGGAACCGGAGACTTTGTCAGGATCTTCCTGGATTTTCGATGTGCTGGCTTCATGCAGGTCAGTTGGATCATTAAATCCATTCTCAGAGTCCATCGTGGGGGTGGGGGGGCTCCCAAACTTTACCTTGATTTTTAACACCAAAACTTCAGAATCTATGAGGTTTATTTGTTGTACTGCGCATGCAGGAAAACAATTGAAAGAATTGGTCAAGAAAGCCAGATTAAGAACAAAAAATCTACTGTTTGCTAGTAAAGTACTACTAGCTAAGGATCTGAAACAGGATTCAAAGGGTTTCTCAATCTATGAGCAGCTTAAAAATAAAAAATAAAAGAATTTTTCTATTCTGTTTCAATCCCAGAAAAGCATCCATCTTAGAATTTGGAAATACGGTTGCAATCAAATCAATTACACTATAAAGAAACTTAGTACCTATAAAGAGTGTACCATCAGCAGAAAAGGAAAAAAAACAGAGGATAGAGATCCTAGAGAAGATGAACAGAAGAAAGAGAGAGAAAAGGTGGCTTCTCTGTCATTGAAGTACAACTAAAAGGGAAACCCGGTTTCATGATTCGTTTTGTTAGAAGAGACGATATAAAATGACGACCGATCATCATTGGTTTACTCCTAAGTGAAGAATAAACTATCAGCAAAACCCACCATTTGAACATAACCCAAAATCCCAGAACCCGGATGCTTTCCTAAGTCCCAACTCTGCAACGATTAAAGGGGAAAAAAAAATGAAAAGAGACATTAAGAAGAATAGACCTACCAAAATTTTCAAAAGGGTAGTTGGAAATTTGTCCAGTTATTCCAACTTTGAGGCCAAATAGCCTTCCGTTTTATGTTTCAGCTGTTTAAAAACCTATTTATATAAAATCTTTGGTGGGAGGCTTTCCTTGAACAGCACGTATTTAGCCTTGTCGATTAGTCTTCACTATTATATTTTGGGATAGGTAAAGGTAGTCTTCACCATTATTCAAATGCGAATTTCGAGTTTTTCGACTTTGCCAACCATGGTCTCCACGGATCCAATTTATTTTTCCTCCTCTCCAAGCAAATATGATATTATATTATATTATATTATATTATATGCTTTTTTCCGACAATATACAAGATTTTAGCTGTTGATATGCTTCTTCGTAGAAAATATACAAACCATGTTCACTCATAATTGTAATCAATTTAACTATTATTATAGTAAAGTTTGGAGTCCCAATTTATTGAAATAATGATGAAAAGAAGGGGTAAATTAGAGTTGATCCATCTTATCTTTGCTTCGAATCATTGTCGCTTTTAAATAGTTTGAAAGAAATATGTTCAAAAGAGGTGTTCGTGTGTACACTTGATGAGAGAGAGAGATGAAAGCACCCATTGGCCAACTTTTCTAGAGAGAGATAATTAAATTATGTTTGAATTAACCTAAAGTATTGATTGTTTTATGGTGTAAATTACACCTCCTACTTATGAGTTTTTATTTTTATTATTTATCATAATTTTAAAAAGATTCAGAAAAATAAAATAAAATTAGGTTTCTCTTTCGTGGGAGTAACAAGTTATTATCATACCAACAAAACCCATTCTTTTTAATCAAAGTCATTAATCGACTCTTTTGTTTTGGCGAAGAATTTGAAGATCTGGTCTTGGGTGGCCACAACAAGGGTTTCAAAATCAGATTTTTAAACTTGTTTAATCCTTTGATGCTTAGGTAATTTTCTGGGTTTGACTTTTTCTTATTTAATGAAATTTGATCTTCCATTTTCACATCTGTCTCATGTTTGTTTTATCCATTATGTTTTGTAAGAATGGAAGAACCAAGAGTGACCCCGCCAGATGGTGCTCGACAGCTTTAGTTTTTTGTGAATCTGTTAACTGCCCTCCTTAGTGTACCAAAAAGGGGAAAAGGCATGTTTTTCCTTCATTGAAAAGTTGAAGTCTGCAATGAAGTTTTTATGGGAAAAATACTCATTTTGGTACTTACGATTTTCTTGTACTTATGCTTAGCTTCCGTCATGTGGTGACAAACTGTGTTAATATTTTGGACGGGTATTAGTTTGTGAAATTTAAGGGCATAGAAAAATAAATGGAATCATCTTTTTATATATATATATAATTTAAGCAAACTGGTGGTTAAAGAGCTTTTATATAATTTAATCATCCCTAATAATATCCTTTCCTCCATTTTGAAAGTACCAACAATAAATTTAATCATAAATTATATCATCATTGAAGCAGGCATATTTTTGTCAAATTTGATGTCTCACTTTATTTACAAGTCTCTCCATCTAGAAATAGGACCCATGAGACTGCCCTACTTTATGTGGATGCCATTTATGTGTTCACCATTTCACCTTCTTTTCTTTTTTCTTTTTTGGAAAAGTATAAGGTGAATTATATTTTTCTTTTTTACTCAAAAATCTAGTAAATTTATTTTAAAAAAATTATTCATTTCTATTGTTAAAAGTTTGTGTAGTTGACAAAATAATCAAATAGTTACAGATAATATGTCACATATATCACATTTTAACATACAGACTACAAGTCTAATTTTTAACAATAGAAATAGATGAAAATTTTAATATAATGACAAATTTAGTTTTTAATCTAATATATAAAAATTAATTTACTTATTTATTAAATGAAGAGGATAAAATATAATCTAGACTCCTAATTCAACAACCTTTGCAGTTTATTTTTTGCTTTTTGTCTTAATAGCCACAGGCACAAACCAATCTAGTTTTTTCCTCTCCTCTTTTCTATTTCTTTCCCCTCGAAAATTAAAGCTGACATAGTTTTAGAGTCAACATGTTGTTTTCTTCTTTATTTTTGCATTTTAGATAAATGGTTAAATTTCATTTTTGATCCCTCTATTATGTTTTAAAATTTAATTTTTATAATTTATTTTCTAACATAATTTAGTCGTAGTCTCTACGTTTTTATAATATTATTAATTAGTTAAATAATTAATAATATTAACTTTTCAATTAAAGTATTGCAAGATTATATAATTTAAAATAAATTTTAAATTCAAAAATATTACTAAACATATACCACTCTAAATAAAAGTAAGATACAAATAAAAGTGCCTTCATGCATTGACACGATTATCAACAAGCTATTTCTTTTTCTTTCCTTTTTTTCATTATAGATAAATGGTTAAATTTCAGTTTTGATCTCTTTATTATGCTTAAATTTAATATTTAATCCTTATACTTTATTTTTAACATAATTTGGTTTCTATATTTTTATAATGTTATTAATTAGTTCAAATAGTTCATATTATCAAGTTTTTAATTAAAATGTTACATGATTATAAATAATTTGAAAGGGAATTTTTAAATCCAAATTGTAGATGGACTAAATTCTTGAAAATAAAACTAGGAGAGCTAAATTCTAAATGTATGAAGTATATAGAGACTTAAAAGTCGTAGTTGTTTGAACCAAACTAGATCGGGATATATGTCCAGAAAAAGGCATCAAATTGGCTTACATATGAACTAGTAGATATTAGTAGAATCATTTTTTTAATATTTTCCATTTATATGTGATAAGCCATAAAAGTAACATATTTTAATCCCATTCTTGATGCATTTTTGGATGATTTATTATTTAATTTAGTGAATTTGATGCTCCTAATCCTTTAATTTCATGTTTCTATATTTAGGAGAGCATAAGGGAGCAAAAGAAGCAGAAAACTAGCCAAAATCTGACAAAACGAGCTACTTTCAGGATCCACACGGCCTGGCCATTCCCACACGGGCTGGCCACATGCCCATATGCCAGCCCGTGTCGATATCGCTCATTGTTTCCCAAATACACTAAAAAAAGCTAATTTTTAGGTTTTCTGAGCATTCTAAAGTCTATAAATACACATTAGAAGAGGACCTAAGAGAGCACCGAGAGAAGAACGAAGTAATTACTCGAAGAACGCCGTCGGAATCAACTCAGAAGCAGGATCTCCTTCAAGATTGAAGATCTCTAGTTAAATTCTCTAGAAGTTTTTAAGTTTCTTTATGTTTTGTTGTTTTCCTAATTTTGATATGTTTTCCTCCCTAAGTATGAACTAAATTCCCTATATACTTAGGGAGGATAAAACCTATGACGGATCTTATTATTTAATTTTTTGAATTACATGATAAATACTTGATTTCTTGATCTCAATTATGTGTACTTATTCCATGTTTTAAAATTATTAGGATATTAATTCATGATTGATGTGCTTAATTCAGTGGAGCAAAAGTCCCTATTTAAGAGTAAATCTGGAATAATTGAGTGGAGTTGTATGCAATCCTAGAAATAGGACGACATAAATCTACCAGATTAAAGTCAAATCTAATAGGGAATCCATAGATCGAGTTAATGCGACAATAGGGGTTTTAATTAGAACGATATTTCAATTAATCACCTTAGAGTCAGTTATTTTTACTTTCGAAAGAGATATTAATATAATATAGGGATTTCTAGGATCAAGGCAAGTGAATAAATCGTTTAATTCATATTCAGAATAATAAGTGAAGTCTAGATGGATTCTTTCCTGGGTATTGTCTCTCTCATTGGTTTATTCGATTATTTTCTTACTTTATTCTCTGTTGCGTCCTTAGTAATTAGATAATTTTAGATTTAAAACAAACTTCTTCAATTTACCGGCTAGATAATAGAAAGATAGTAAGTACTAGTACTTTTAGTCCTCGTGGATACAATATTCCCGACTCACCATAGCTATACTATTATTCGATAGGTGCACTTGCCTTTGTCGTGATTTTAGTTAGTTAAGTGAATCATCATCAATATGATTTTTTTAGTGATTTATTTAATTAAAACCGTATGAATCAGTGGCCAGTTCAACCACTAGTTCAGTTCTAAAAATCTTGTTTAGAGTATATTTTAATATTCAATTTTTACTTTATAATTTGACACAAACAAATAATCAATCCAACACTACTAGTACACCATAAAAAGTAATGTCTAAGTAATTCATTTGATCTGGCATATAGATACATATTCAAATAAACAAATAAAATTGAAGATTTTAAAAGAATGGTTCAATTTCAATTTTGGTCGCTATAATATGCTCAAAAATTTAAATTTAATTTTTATACTTTAATTTTTACATAATTTGATACTTCAACTTTTGTAATATCATAGTTAGTCTAAAAACTTCATTCGGATTAAAATGTTAACATATGCATGTCCAAATATACAACCTTCTACTTCTTTTTCAAGATTATGTAATAAAGTAGTATAAATATTTAATTTTAGAATTTTCATCTTAAATATTAACCAACTATGAATATTTTTATATTTATTTTAATAATGTTTTCTAATTAAAGTTTGTTATGTATTTTTAAGGTTTATATATAAATATAGGAATAGATATCAAACCACATGAATTTTGATCTATGTGTAACTATACGTATGGAACTTTTATTGTGGCTTATATGTATACGTTTAACTTTTGTTTTGATTCAACTGTATACATTTAAAGAAATAAATATGTCAAATTATTTATATAGTAGATAAACATAATTATTTATTTATGCAATATGTAAATGTTAAATGGTACTATATTGTTAGTGATTTGTGAAATTTGAATCAAATGAAAATTTTATGTATAAAATTGTACAAAATAAAAATTCATGTATAACACTACACATTTGACTAAAGTTGATATATAATTTTGAAATTTATTTCATAAATACATAGAGAGAGTTATAAGGTCTCATAATTTATAAAATATATTTTTATTCAAATTTTCTTAAATTATTGAATATGTTTGCAATTGATTCAACTTTTAAGAATTGTTGAATTATTTTTCATGATTTTTAATGCACAAAAGTTGAGGAAATGATGCTCAAATTTATTTTTTGATATTATCCATGATTATATTACGAGATTGATTTTTAAATAATTATAATCATAATTAATATAAAAGAAGTATATGACTAGATTTGTGCTAACACTCATTGCATTACTGTAAAATATTCAAGCATTTTGACTCATAAAACAAAATTTTATTATTTTTAAAAATTTTCCATTTAATGCTAAAAAATTGCATTAGTTAGTATAAAATTTGTCAACATTTTAACCCATAGAAAGTAGTCAAACATTTAACAAACGTGCCATATTAAATAGAGTGTCAGTGACTTGTCAAACAATGAAGCCTGCCACCTAGTATTGTTGTAATTTTTGCTTAAAAGTTCAATTAAATGTAGCACTGTATTCTTTCAAAAAAAAAAGTAATATTTTTATAAATTAATTCTAGTTAAGATCTCAATATATTCTGGTTTATAGTTGGATGAAATTTTAAATTATATTTCTTTCAAATTTATTTGGTTGTAATTTCAAGCATGACGGTGTTATGCAACTTTAAAAGATATTTCTTTAATAAATATTAAGGATATTTCTCATCTAATCTCAAAGTATGAGATCTGAAAAAGTTGTGAACAGTTTTCCTTCACATATGTTTTTGACTTTATTTATTTATAAAATCTCAAAGTTGTAAATTCATTTTCGC
The DNA here is from genome assembly GCF_025698485.1 of Gossypium arboreum. Taxonomy (NCBI): domain Eukaryota; kingdom Viridiplantae; phylum Streptophyta; class Magnoliopsida; order Malvales; family Malvaceae; genus Gossypium; species Gossypium arboreum. The sequence goes on from NC_069077.1 coordinate 32,941,713, forward strand.
TTTAATTTATTGCATGAAAGTAGATCAGATTTATTGCATGGGAAATCTTATTCATTAAGACTATGAAAATGAATGAAAGTATTTTCAATGAAAGTCGGATCTTCAACCGTTGACATATCTAAGCCCTTTATAAAATGGGTGCCTTAATTTTCAATTATGTCATTGCTTACGCATACAAGTACATGGGTACATTCAATTCACATATTTGGGTGTGTTTTTCTTTTTTTTAAACATAAATCATATATATATTTTAATAGTTTGATATTGTGATTCAATTTAGAAAGATAAAATGTATTCATAAAGTGTCTCCATTCATAACATACATGTTGAGTAATATTTTGCTCGTGTCTTATTGATATGAGTATTCGAGTATTTATATATGTTGTTACTGATATTATGATAGCTCATGATAGGACCCCACTATTTTATCTTGGCTCTACTGCATCCAGTATTGACATTTTCTATCCATAGTACTAATATTCTCTACGAGCTCCAGGCCTGTTGGGCACATGTCTACAAAGCACACAGTCCTTTCTGCTCCTGGGACTGGCTTTAAAAGCAAGTTCCGTATCTACTGGACGCGTGCTTGGGTGGCCTATGGAGCACATGGCACCTCTTACAAGTTCCTTGGGTACATGCGAGGTGAGATTGTGATATTCCTTAAGTATCCACGAGCTAGGACTGTAACCTTATCTTGTGAGCTGTTCCTGCGATTTTGCCCTATAAGCTTGCATAAGGTTCCTACTAGTTAGGTTTGTTTCCTTGCCTTGTAATCTAGTTCACCTTTCCTCTCATGGTCGGGTCATGGGTCAAAGGCTCAGATCTTTTTTAGGGTTCAGGTTTCAAGTTATTAATGTATAACAATCTACTCCCCCCTAAAATGAGCCTAAGGGGTGTCATAAAGTGGCACTCCTTAGGTCCATCATGTCAGTATTAAATGCAGCTTACTGGGTACGTTTGCGAGTGGTTCTCACGTATGCATATCTGATCGTTGAAAATTGAACTATTTTCGTCCGTTCGTATCTGGGCCGTTGATTTCTTTTTGTCACACAAATCGTCTAAGAGATAGGAAAGGAACTTTTTATTTAAAAGGATGTCTCTTTAAACCCTAAATCATTCATCTTTAGCATTTTCTGCAATTAAGACGAAGGTACTTTTTTTAGAAACCTTGTTTTTCTTTTAAAATTTTTCTTTTCTTCTTTTAGTTGAGTTATGGTGAAGATGAGGGGTATCGACAATCGGAGTTCAACCCCACTCGTCATGAGAACAGTCATATTCGACTTTGGTGATGGATAAACTCTACTCCTGCACCACCAAGTCGGAGGAATTGCGACGAGTGTTGGCTGTCCAAGGGATAAAACTTTCTAATTTCGCATACGAGTTCTCCATTCTAGAAGGGTCGTATTAGTTTGCGAGACCATTGTAGATAGTTTCATGTTCCATTTCCATGCTTTTGAGGCTGGGTTCCATTTCCTGTTGCATCTCTTATTTTCTAGTCTGCTTAAGGATTACAACATCACCCCGTAGTCAGCTCTAGCGCTTCGCTTGGTGGATAGTCACATCATATTTTATTGACTGTTATCACCACGGCAAGGTTCCTCTGCTCGTGGCTTTTCAGCATTTATATCAGTTGAAAGGCCATAATCGGGAGAACTCATCGGAGTTATATTATTTCTCTCATTGCAAGAAGGTGAAGACTATTATTGTGAACCACTGCTCAAACTTTCATTTAAATTGGGGAAAGTACATCCAAGCTTGCAGCAAACTAAGCGAAAACTTTAAGTTCCCGATAAGGTGGTCTTCATCGAGTCAAGATATGTGCTCGTTCCAACAGAGTCTCTCCTCAAACGAAGCCATGGCTCAATTCCAAAGACTTCGCATTAGGCGCTTGTTAGTTTTGAAAGATCTGATCAAGACGAAGAATGTCTTCCAGTACTATTTGGAGGTTATAACTACAACGGGTGGAGAACTGGTGATAGTGAGAAGGTTGGCCTTTTTGTTGGCACATTGTCTGAGTAGCGTACGTGGCCTCACTAATTCTATGATGAGTTAGGCCTAATATTGATGGGTCGCATAGAGGAACCGATAAATTTTTTCTATCATTATTATGAGAAATGGTTGTGTCAATTTTCTCTTGTGGAGTCTTTACGTGTGGAAGGTGGTAGGCAACATATTAATTTGTTAGTTGCTCCTACTGACTACAGGGTTGTTGCTGGTGGAGGGCTTGATCAGAGTTCTAAGGATACTTCAAGTAGGACTGATAGCATTTTTCGTAAGCTCAACGAGGATATTGATTTGTTGGTTACTGGGGTGCGCAAAAAATGCAAGACTATCCCGAGGGCTGTGCGCATTAGCTCTGTGAGTGATGAGGAGAGGGGTAGCGTAGAGTTGGAGCATTGGAGTCAAAGAATGTCAGATACTGTTGATGCTATTGCCACCGTGGCTAGGACTCTGATTCCTCGCAATTTTCTATGGAAGAGCTTGCCATCTATTCCCCCTGTAAGCTCACCGATTGTATCGAAAAAGATACCCCTCCAATTGTCTCTCGAGACCCTCATTCTGTACCTGTTATTGAGGAAACACCTGTTAAGGTTGGTGGGGGTTTATATCCGTGGCATGGGGACTTAAGCTCATAAACACCCTCGACGATGACTCTTTCTTCATCTTTACAATTCTTATTATCTAAAGCCAACATGGTTGGACTGAAGTATAAGGAAGCTCGTTAGAAAAAGCATACAGAGATTAAGGTAGAGTTGGCAAGGGCTCTTGAGTAACACGATAAGATGATAGAGAAGAATGAGATTATTAATAAGGAAAATGAGGATTTTAATGAGTGTTTATCCATCATGGAAGTTAAAGCTGAGGGGTTAGAGTAGGAGTTGATTGCTGAAAGCGAGAGCAAGGGAGCTTTGTAGGATGAGCTAAACGGGGCTGTTGAAGAGCATACAACCGAAAAAGATAGGATTATTCAAGAGTTTCATGGCCAAGTGGACAACACGATTAAGGAACAGTGTCGTGTTCTGAAGGATTTTAAAAAAAAGACAGGTGAGAATGTTGTAAGTTCTTTTTCGAAGCTGCAGCTCAATACATTGCTTTATGCCTAGGTCACTGCTAGTCCCTTTGATGTTCGCAAAGTGGATCTCGATATTCTCGCAGAGGTGGATATGAGCAAGTTGGGCTTTGATATATTATGCCCCTTGGGCATTGCATGAGATTCCTTTGTGTCGACTTGGAAGAACTCTTTAGATTTCTACATAAAGGAGGATCCAACTAATGTGAACATGACCCCTTCTATGAACAATGAAGCTGCTCCTGTTGATAATGCAAACCAAGGTGCTAGTGGAGAAGACAATGTATTTTAAGTGTACTGTAATTTGTTTTTCTTTTTCTTTTTTAATGAAATGAGAGTTTATTTTGATGAAATCTATCTTTTTGTCGCATAATTACATAATTATAAGAGCTTTAAGTAAAATATTCAAAAATCATCAACTGCAAATTTGGACCTGCGAGCTATTTTATACTTGGAAAACTTTAAAAAATAATAAGCTGGGAATGTGACTCTGCGAACTTTTTTATACTTAGAAGTTTTTCTAAAGTAACAAGTTGGGAATGTAACTCTGCGGACTTTTTTATTCTTAGAAAATTTTAGAGGATTGTAAGGCTGTGAGATTTTAACTCTAGGTGATCGTGCTTAGAGCTATGGTTTTTCACCTACTAGTTTTAATATGGCAGCTGGGAGCTTTGCTCCTGCTAATTGTGTTGGATACTGCGGCTCTTCTCTCGTAAGCTTTAGTATGACAGCTGAGAGCTTTACTCTCGCTAATTGTGTTGGAGGCTGCGGCTCTTCGCCTGTGAGCCTTAGTATGACAGTTATGAGCTTTACTCTCACTAATTGTGATAGAGGCTGTGGCTCTTTGCCTGCAAACCTTAGTTTGACAGCTGGGAGCTTTGTTTTCGCTAATTGTGTTGGAGGTTGCGGCTTTTTTCCTTTGAGACTTAGTATGACTATTGGAGCTTCGCTCTTGATAACTGTGATGGAGGTTGCAGTTCTTTCCCTACAAGATTTAGTGTGATAGTTAGGAGCTTTACTTTTGCTAACTACGTTGGAGGCTACGGCTTTTCGCCTGCAAGCCTTATTATGACAGCTGGAAGCTTTGCTCTCGCTGACTATGTTGAAATCTGTGGCTCTTCGTCTGCAAGCCTTAGTATAACAAAAAAATACTATCAAAAAATATTTTTATTCATAGGGTAAGGAGTCATATATAGTATTTTTTGAGATGTTGGGAATTCCAGGTTTGTGGTATAATTGTACCCTCTATTCTTACTAGCTTATCTGCTTCATAACTTATCTTTTCTATCATTTTATATGACATATTCCAATTTAGAGTCATTTTTCCTTGTTGGGAGGCAGGTAGACTGACCTCGTTATTTTTTAAAACGAGATGACCCACTTGAAACGTCTTGCTCTTGACCTTGGAATTATAGTAGCGGGCTACTTGTTGGGTACGTGCTGCGTATCTAATTTTAGTTGTCTCTCTGAGTTCGTCGATCAGATAGAAGTTGAGCCTGAGGGCTTCTTAATTAGCTTCCTCATCGAAGTATTGTATTCTATGCAACCTCAAACCAATCTCTACAGGGATTATAGCTTCTATGCTATAGACGAGGGAAAAAGTTTTCCTCCGTTGCCGAGTGATGTGTACTTCCCAGGGCCCATAAAATTCCTCGCAGTTCTTCCAAGCAAGCTCCTTTAACCTTGCCCACTTTTTCCTTGAAGGCTATCAAGATTTTTTTGTTCATAGCTTCTACCTGTTCGTTGGTTTGTAGTGTTTTTACTGAACTTTGAGTTAGAGCTATTTGAAGGTTAGTAAATTTTCCTTGAAACTAAATTTTGTTATCCGTAATAATTGTACGAGGTATCTCGAATCTATAGACAATCGACTTCCTTAGGAATGAATCCATTTACTTTTCTGTGATAGTTGACGAAGCTTCGGCTTCAATCTACTTGGTGAAGTAATCCATAGCTATCACTATAAATTTCTTTTGTGCTGTGGCTATAGGGAACAGACCAAGGATATTGATCTCTCAAGTTGCAAAAGGCGAAGGACGTGACATGATCTGAAGGGGTTTCGTTGGTTGTCATTGGATTTGGGCATTCTTTTGGCAAGAATCACATTTGCAAACTAACTGATAGGTGTCTTCCTGTACGGTAGCCCAGTATGCCCATCAGCATCCTTATTTGAGGATTTTTTGTACGAGCAACCTACCTCCTAAGTGGTCGCCACAAATTCTTTCGTGGATCTCTCTGACAATATATTTGACTTCAGACATCGATAGGTACCACAAAAATGGGTGTAAAAACCCTTTTTCTATATAGTACACCCTCAAATAGGGTGTATCTATTAAATGTAGGATAAAACATGTTGTTTTAATTTAGCGTGTAATGAGTTCGTAATATCCAGATATCCAATTCATATATCAGGAGTTTAGTAAATATTCATAGTTCACAATAATGACATACCTCGCAGCCTTACGTTGTAGCTTTGTGAGCTCTTTCCATTCTTGGCTTTCTTTTTCTCTTGTACTGTTCAGATTATTGGCATCATCCATGTCTCCTCTCGGGCTATGCAGAGTATTTGAGGCGTATCATAACTTAGAGCTTCTCTATGTTTGAGTAAGAATTTTCCTCTCTTTTCAATAGTGATGAAGGACGCTAATTTTGACAAGGTATCAACACGTGTATTGTTATTTCTTGGAACCTATTTAACCTCGGCTTTGTTGAATCTTGCAAGTAGTTGGGTTGCCATCACATAATATTTTTTTAGTATTGCTTCTTTTACATCATATTCAACATTTATTTACTTCGCCACCATTTGGGAATCTGTATGGATAATCAGATCCCTTACTCCTAACTCGTATGCTAATTGCAATCCTGAGATCAATTCCTCATATTCGGTGATATTATTCGATGTTTGGAACCCGAATGATAATCTATATTGCCATTCATTGCCAACATAGTCAATTACGAGTGCGCCTACCCCTGGTCCTATTTTGGGTGTGGAGTTGTTAACATAAACCAGCTAACTTTTTGGATTGTCAGTTATATGTGTACTTTCTGGGGGTGGATTTACTAGTAACGATTTTCAACAACAAAAAATAATTTTTAGTACAAAATATGGGACACATGATACTTTGCCATAAAATTCAAGAGTTACTAGCATGTTATGTAATGACCCAAATTTTTTTAGGTCATCGGAAAAGTGAATTTCCTGGTCTTCGATTCTGAAAATTAGAGTCAAGTTAAGTGAGAGGTTAATTAGAGTTTAATCTAGTGAATTAGCTTGAATTAAGAATAATAAGGAGAAAGGACTAGATTGAATAAAGAATAAAAGTTTAATTGAGGATTAAAGAAAATACAAGGGTTAATTTAGCAATTAAACTATAGTAAGACAAATGTATGGTAAAAATAAATAAAATGTGTAAAATATAAATGGTACACATGTAATAAACATGTGTATTTACTTATTTTATAAGAAAATAATAATGATTAAAGTATATTATAATAATATAATATAATAAAGTAATTAAATAAAACAAATAAAAGAAAAGAAAGAAATAAAAGAAAATAGAAGGCATGAAATAGCAGGGAAAGAAAAGGAAAGAACAAGAAAAGGAGAAATTAGGGTTCTAAGGTTTAAAGCTTGATTGGTAAGTCAATTTGATCCTTTTTCTTTGTAACTTTGATGTTTTGGAATCCTAGGAAGACATACTACTTGAATTATGTTAAAAAAATTAGAAAGTTAATGAATTTTTAGATGTTGATTAAGTGTTAAATTGATGGAAATCCAAGTTAGAAGTGGGAAAAAGATTAAATTGTAAAAAGAGATATGAGTTTTGTTATAGTAGGGATTAAATTGTTTAAATTGTAGAATTAATGTTTTATGCTGAAAAATTTAAGAGTTGGAATGGTTTAAAGTGATAATTGAATGAAAATATAAGATTTATTTTGAAGAAAAGAATGGTTATGGTGATAGGGCTAAATTAGAATTTAAGCACAAGTTGTGTAGAAATAGAAATGTGTAATGTGATATAGTATGTTGATAATTTTTAAATTGTTTAATTTCTCATAGCTAACGTAGTGTCGGAAACATCATCAAAGAAGGGGAAAGAGAAAGTGAACGAGGATATCGAGTAAACTCGAGAACCACGATTTGTATTTCTATAAACTATGCTTAATAATTTAATAAAGTAATTGCTATTTTTAATTGTTAGCATGTATGATAAATGAAATGATGAAAATTGTTACTGTTTCTGTATCAAAATGAAATGATATGATAAATGAAATGATGGAAATTGTTACTGTTTCTATATCAAAATGAAATGATTTGAATACCCTATTAACTGTGCCGGCTAGATGGATATAGTTGGCATGCCATAGGATTGGAAGTGTTAAGGGATATTCCGACTGTGTGTAGATGAGACACTATATGTGTCGACTCATCATTCTCGTTCAATTCATTCGAAAAGGTACTACAGACTGATATTCTTATTACTTTTATGGTGTATTTCAGCTTCAGCCGACGAAACACCGTAAAATATCTCGGTGTGTGGGTTGGATCCGTGTATCCGTCCAGGTCCGAGTTATGTTAATAGGGATAAATGAAAGTACTAAAGGCAAAGACTGATTGTTATTGATTATGTGACTGTGACTGTTATATGATTATTAAAGGTATCGAATGTTATAAAATATATATATATATAAAGAATCACTTAATTACATTTAAGAGTTATAAGATGAAGACCAGAGATTAAGCTATTAAGATTATGAAAGTAAACGTTTTGAGTTACAATACATATAGATGGCTTATTATTGTCCTAAGCATCAGTTTATAGAAATACCGCTGAGTGTATACTCAACGTACGGTATGTTTCCGTGCGCAAGTCTAGGTACGAAAGAAAGCTAAGGACTCAGCATCCAAGTCAATCCCGGACTCAAGTGGTGAATACTTTTCTTTTGGTAAAATGGCATGTATCTAGGTTGTTAAGGTGTTATCTTGTACATGATAGTGAATAAACATGAAAATTGTTGAAGCATGGTATGAAATATGCATATTTTGGAAGTTAAACTTACAGTTTAACCAGTATGATAATGTAGTATAATTTTGATATGAATTGTGGTACATAATCTTTAAGAGTTATTGAAGTGAATGAATGATTATTTGCTAAGTTTAAATAGCATAATGAATAATATCTGATTTAAGAACTATTAGTAAATGTTTGAGCGTGAATTAGATGAGTTAAGCATGTGAAAATTATAACACCCCTCGCCCGTATCCCTTGCCGGAACAGGGTTTGAGGTGTTACCCAACTTAAACTCAGTCAATCACACAAAAACCATACCGAAAAATTTCAACCAATTTAAAACTTTTCTTTTCACATGTAACTTGTCCATATATGGGCTTACGAGGCCCAAAACATCACTAGCCAACATAGGCCTATTTTCATGGCCAAAACATTTTATCAATACAAGCCACCACCTTTGGCTAAATTATAATATCATATACTCAACATTAAAACCCTATACATGCCATAGTCTCGAAATACTAGGATTTACTTACACTAATAGCGTGAACTCGACAGTGTGATAATATCTCCGGCAAACTCCAACCCGAGCAAGTAACTGGAGCCAACAATCTATAAAACAAAGAACATAACAAACAGAGTAAGCTTTCATAAGCTTAGTAAGTTTTAAGCAGTGCAAACAATTAAATGCAATTATACTTCAATAATTCAATTTCTCAAAAGGCCATTTTCTAGGTATATTACCATTTGGCCGAATATACACAAGCGCATACTGCACATTCAACATTATTATAACATTTAATCTGAATTCATAAAACATAAATAAATCAAATACTTTCACACCTTCACCGAATGTATCATGGTCATAGATATAGTTATAACATATATTTACATATATATCATATTATACACTTGTGATTCCATTCAAATCGAACTCACATATGAGTACATAGTGCGTACCTGGCCCACTTAACATATTGAATGTATTCATTTGTCAAACTAATATGAGGTGCCTTAACCTTAGACTTTTATTCATTCACCGGCATTTCACCTACTAGGCTCGAGGCCCGATATCATTTCACCGGCATTATAGCTTGCTAGGCTCGAAAGGCCCGAATAATGTCTCACCGGCATAATAGCCTGCTAGGCTCAAAGGCCCGAATATAATACCAGCACTAGGCTCATGGATTTAACCGGATATAATACCAAGACGAAGCTCATGGATTTAACCGGATATATTACGAACGAAGCTGCGGGATTTAACCCGGTTATATTACCAGCACGAAGCCTGCGGGATTTTAAGCCCGGATATCATATTTCGATAAACAATTCACCTGTTCTTTCCCACTTTCATAACTTATACTTCAATCATGTATAACCGAAACACATATCTATGAACAAAGATTTTCATCCTTTCAACCACATAGGGTTTAATTGCACATTGGAACACATATCTTAGTACATCAGTTAATAGTATCAAATTCGACTAGATATGTTAGTCACATACGACTCATAACTTTAATTTAATGTTCATTCAGCACAAAGAACATATGTATATTTTCACTGAAGCATCATCTCAATACAATACATCTTGCTCACTGATTTGCACGCAACCATTCAAATTAGTAATTATAAGATGGTTCCGCACATAGTCCATCCTTATCGATAATTTACGATGGTTTTACCCTTACTCACATATATGACATAGGCATTTTCACCTATGCTTCTCAATTCACATTCATGATTCGATTCCAATCGATTTAACATGCATAAGTACATATCGCATACCTGACCAACTTAATGTATTGAACGAAATCGATTGTTGATTTAACACAAGGTCTCATAGTTGAACATAAACATGAAACCATTTCTTATATGTTCGATTCACATCAATCATCAAATTCATTTAATTCACATGTACTTAATTAGGTTGTTCGTACCTGAATAATTTACTTTACGGAACGAATCCACATATCGTATTAGCCTATAGTCTTATAGCACCACACTTTTAATAGTTTACCGGCAAAATGCCTGCTAGGTAATAACCTGATTTCATCACCGGCCATAAGCCTGCTAGACCTTTAAGTCTGATGTCATTTCACCGGCATTACGCATGCTAGGTTTGAAACCCGGATGTATATTATAATGCATAACTTATATCATCGATCACTAACAGTTACATTTAATCACTTTAGTACCAAGCCACATTTGGCTACCACAAATGACTCATAATAATAATTTTATACACATCATGGTTTCCTTTAGATATTTAATAATCACAAATCGTGATATCTCTACCAGCACATATACGGCATAGTTTATTCATTGTAACATTCATTTAGTGCATCAAATTTCCAAATCCAATTTAACTCAAGCATAATAGCCATAATCGGCTTATAGCCTTAAATCATTACATATTCGACACATTAACTAAATAAAATTTATATTCTCTTTGCCATATTAATTTAACTCTTAGGCATATAAAAAGGAATCAAGCTTAAACACTTAAGAACTTACCTCGAATTTTGCCGAACGATTACAACGGCTATTCGATTACTTTCTCTTTTTCCTTATCCGAATTTGCCCATCTATGCTCTTGAGCTTAAATTCAACAATTTTAAACTTAGTCATTATTCGACTATTCAAGCATCACTTTCAAAATATAATATATATGACTTCCACACCTACAGATCATAGTAAGCTTATAAGAAATCAATAAGCAACTCATTAACAAATTTTTTTGTCAATGTCTACCACATAATCAAAATTTTACTGTAAGCTGTCGTCCTGAGAAATAGTCACTAAATCATTTATAACTGGAGATACTAAACCCCAAATCAATTGCCGTTAATTTTCCCTGAAAATAGACTCATATATCTTCTATCCATAAAATTTTCAGAATTTTTGGTTTTGCCAATCAATACCAGATTTTTCTTAAAGTTTCCCTTATTTCACTGTTTGACTAATCTGACCACTCTTCACTACAAATCAAATTTCTCATTGTACAGAATTCAAAATATGTTATCGTTTATTTCATTTGAAACTAGACTCATTAAGGAGTCTAAGAATATAAATTTCATATTATGACCATTTTTGTACAATTTATAATTATTTTATAAAAACAGAACAGAGGACCTAGAAGTCATTTTGACCCTATCCCACATCACTTCAAATATCTCATTATTGGAAATTATTTTGCTTACAAGGTTTCTTTTATAAGAAAATAGACTTATTAAGCTTTAATTAAATAATTTATTCATCTTCTAACTCAACTCCCACAATTTATGGTGATTTTCCAAAATCACGTTACTGCTGCTGTCCCAAGCAGATTTATTACCAATTCATTCTTTCACACATTCTTTGCATGCATGTTATTTAAACATGCATATCACCAATCAATCATCACATATCTATAATTTCACTTAAGCATAATCTCTATTTCATCATTTTAAAACATTCAACATCAAAATTTCTTTGCATTTCATACTATAGTTTAATGTATAGCTCATTAAAAAGAAATTTATTCATGTTCCCTTTCGGCCATAGTACACACATCATGTTAGCCAATTTTCCCACTTAGCATCTAATGCACATATATGCCCATTTGTTTGGCTCAACTTCACCTATCTACCATTATTCATCAAAAGAACATGAAACAACAACCATTCTCTTTAACATCTTCCATAGCCGAATACTCATATCACCAACAACTTCAAAATTTTGGCATTGGCTAAGTAAGGGACTTAGTATCTAGCTTAAACTATGCTAAAATTTCAAAAACTAACATGCATTTCTTACCTTAATTCTAACTCAAAGGTGACCAAATGGTTGAGTTTTTTCCTTTCTTCCTCTCTTAGTTTTGGCTATCAAGAACAAAGATAGACAAGCTTTTTCCCTTTCATCCTTTTGTTAACTTATTTATTCTTATTTTATGATAACAAAGCCATTAAATTGATAATGCTAAATTTAAAATGCACATTCTATTCATTCCCATCATGATGGCCGGCCACTACACATAAAATGGGAGGTTTGATATGCAAATCCTCCTATTTTGCTCTACAAATTATTTGGCCACTACAAATTAGCCTATAGCATTTTCAGAAATTTTCACATAAGTCCTATTTCATAATTTCACTCACAATTGACAAAATCAAAGCATGAAATTTTCACACATGCACTTTCACATGTAATAATCACAGAATATAACATTTAACTATTTTTGTGACTCAATTTTGTGGTCTCGAAACCACTTTCCGACTAGGGTCAATTTAGGGCTGTCACAAAAATAGCTTAGAAATGGTCAAAAATCATGTTTTCACACGGCTAAGACACATGGGTGTGTGCCCAGGCCGTGTGGCAAAGTCAGAATTGCCCACAGGTTAGTCCCACGGTCGTGTGAGCAAAACAGATCTGCCCACGGGCTAGCCCTATGGCCATGGGAGCCCCACGGGCAGGCCACATGGTCATGTCCCAGGCCACACGGGCGAGTGCCCCTATCTTCAAGGAAAAATTTCCAAAGTTGCCAGTTTAGTCCCGAATCACTTTTAAAACATGTATGGGGCACCGTAGACCCATATTAGAGACTTTATGATGAAATTTGAGAAGAATTGATCTGGAATGCAAAATTTATGACTCGGTTTTTTATAAATGTTAATGTATAAGTCTGGTAATGCCTCGTAACCTTATTCCGGTGACGGATATGGGTTAGGGGTGTTACATGTTATGCCTCATCATAAAATATGTCTGATTAAACTGCTAACTTTCATCAATGTTCATACATCACATAATCTTTATAAGGTATTTTGCTATTCGATATATCAGGTTATAACTCGTATTACTTGTTGCGTCATTGGCCTTTTCAAATGAGCACTTTACTATGAAGTCTACTAGTACTTGTCATTTTATTGTTGTTTGTGAGGTGAAGTCTACCCCAAATTCAACGAGCTCGATACTCCACTTTTTTACTCTTTCTAAGGTGTTTGCTTTGAATAGCACATCTTTTATAGGCTGGTTAGTAACTACAACGACTAGATGGGCTTGGAAGTACAGTTGTAATTTGCAAGCTGCAATAATCAAGACATAGATAAAATTTTCCATTTTTGTGTACTTTAGCTCATCGTTTTGAAGTACCTTGCTAAGATAGTATACGTGAAATTGCCAGGCACTCTCTTATTTAAACAATACTGTTGTGACCATCTCTTCTGAGGTGGCTAAGTAGAGGTAGAGTGTTTCTCATTTTTGAGGTGACTTCAATAGTGAAGGGGAGATGAGATACTGTTTCAATTTTTCGAAGGCTGTTTGACATTCTTTGGTCCATGAAATAGATGTTCTTAGAGCCTTGAAGAAAGGGAGGTATTTGTCCACCATTCTAGAGATGAATCTATTAAGTGCCACAACTCTGCCTGTTAGGCGTTGAATTTCTTTTATAGTTCGTGGGGGAGGCATTTCCATGATGGCCTGAATCTTTTCTGGATTCACCTATATTTCTCTTTTAGAGATTATAAAGCCTAGTAAACTACCGGCTTGCAGACTAAAATCACACGTTTCTGGGTTTAGCTTTATTTCGTGAGCTCTAAGTACTGCGAACGTTTCTGATAGACTTCGCACATGCTCTCCCATTGACTCATTTTTCACAAGTATATCATCCACATAGACCTCTAGGTTGCACCCTATTTGATTTTTTAATATCCTGTTCACTAGCCTCTTGTAGGTAGTGCCCGCGTTCTTGAGACCAAACAGCATGACCTAATAGCAAAAAAGACCCTCTTCAATGATGAAGGTTGCTTTTTCTTGGTCATCCTGGTCTAGTAAGATCTAATTGTAGCTCAAAAAAGTGTCCATGAAACTCATGAATCGGTGGCCTGCGGAGGTGTCAACTAGACGATAAATCGGGGTTAAAAGAAAGCTGTCCTTGGGGAATACCTTGTTGAGGTTTGTGAAGTCGATGCACATCCTTCACTTACTCTTCGCCTTCTTTATCATTACTACATTTGAGACCTAATCTGTGTATTCCTCCTCTCTGATAAACCCTGCTAACAGCAACTTGGCGACCACCTGCCTTACTGCCTCAACCACTTGCGGTTCGAATTTCCTTCTTTTCTACTTTACTGGCTTTGCTTCGGGGAGCACATTTAACTTGTGTACGATTATTTATGGGTCTACACTTGGCATGTCCGCTGCAGACCAAGCGAAGACATCCAATTTTTTCTTAAGCACTTGATTAACGTGTTTTTATCGTCTTCCTTTAATAGTGACGATATCTTGATCGTTCTCTCTTCATTGTCGTAGAAGAGCTACAGAGTTTCAGTGTGCTCCTCAGCTTCGAGTTTTTTGTTCATATGCTCGTCTCTTACATCTAAACTGTCCAAGTTTAGAGCTTGGCTTGTTAATTTAGCTTCTTGCAAACCCTGCCCCTCAATTATGGGTTCCCTTGTTTGCTTGACAAATAGCATGTGGCATTGCCTCACTGTGCACTAATCAGATCGTAGGAAATCGACTCCAGTCTTTGTTGGAATTTGGTTTTCATGTAAAAGGTTGTCACTACCATCATTGCCATTTTCATTATTGGTTTTCCAAAGATAGCATTGTATGTAATCGGGTGGTTCACTACATAAAACTGGAAATACTCTATGGTCGTGTGCTCGTCGTCCCCTAAGATGACTGGCAGGGTGATTAAGCCATTTACCTCGACTAGGTGGTTTGCAAAATCGTATAGCGGGCTAGCTTTGAATCACAATTGCTCTTTTAGCCCTATCTTTCTGTATGCTTCCCAAGATAAGACCTCAACCGCATTTCCGCTATCGACATGTATTCTTTTGACTTCAAAGCCGGCAACCGTTGCCAAGACTACCATCGGGTCATTTCTCTCCTTGTTGCAGACCGAATCTTCGTCCTCACTACTGAATTCAACATTCCATATTTCTTTTCATCGCGGCCTATTTGGGGCACTAATTGACATCACACTTCTTATGTGTGCTCGTCTCTTTATTTTTGAGTCTACCCAATTATCGTCAGTACCCACGATCACATGGATGATGCCTCGCGCATTTTATTTGCCTTTGGGGTTGCCTCTCGATCTCTGGCCCTATTACGAACCACTTTGATTGACGAATTCAATGAGTTCACCATTTCGAACTGCTTCGTTTATGGCACCAATTGTTGAGTAATATTTTACTCGCGTCTTATTAATATAAGTATCAGGGTATTTATACATGTTGTTATTGATACTATGACAGCTCATGATAGGACCCTACTATTTTGTTTTGACTTTGTTGCCCCTTGTACTGACATTCTCTACAAGCTCCAAGTTTGTTGGGCACGTGTCTACGGAGCATGCGGTCCTTTCTACTCCTGGGATTGGCATTCAGGGCGAGCTCCGTACCCGCTAGACGCATGCCTAGATAGCCTTTGGAGCATGTAACACCTTCTGTAAGTTCCTTAGGTACATGCGAGGTGAGATTATGACCTTCATTAAGTCCCCGCGAGCTAGGACTATAACATTATATTGCAAGTTGTTCCTGCGATCTTGCCCTATGAGCTCGCGCAAGGTTCCTGCGAGCTAGGTCTATTGCGTTGCCTTGCGATCAGGTTTGCCTTGTTGTCCTCTCTTGGTCGAGTCATGGGTCAGAGGCTCAGATCTTTTTTAGGGTTCAAGTCTCAGGTTATTGACGTATAACAATAAATTATGATATTCGTGTTATTTCATATTCAACATGATTTGATTATTTTATCAAGTATTTATGTTGTGTCTCGTATTTTATTGTAAATTTATTTAATTTTAACTCTAAATTAAGTTATCTAAACATTAAATTATTACATCTATCGTATATTAATATTTTGAAAAAACTTTAATCTAATTTTCTAAAACTTACTATTTTAGTCCAAAAATCTTAAACAAATTGTTGAAAAAATGGTGGTAGTTAAAGGCTTTCTATTTTAATTAAATAAAATCAAACTAGGTAGGTATTTTGAATGCTTTGTATTTTAATTAATTTTCAATATGCTTCTACACGTTTGTTATAGATTTGTCAAAAAATGAAAAAGGTATGCAGAAATTATGGCAATAACTTGGAAAGTGAAATAGAATTTAATGAACATGATTTGTACCTTAACTCTTAATATTCAATTTCATAAACCTTAATAATCAAACTAAGATTATGCCCTCCATCGGTTTCAAAACGCCCACTTTCAACTCTAATTTAATAAAATATATAAGTTTTAAATTCCAATCTCTATTATTATTTTGCAAATAATTCACAACTGTTAGTACATTGACTTTTTTCAAAGGCTTGATAAAAGGGTAAACTATACAAAATGTCCTTCAATTATAATTTTTTATTTTATTTTAGGCTTTGCAATTTAAGCATCCATGTTACATAGGTCGGTTATTTGCGCCACTCCCGTTAAATTCACAAACAACAAGTTCATGTGGCAATTAATAAAATCTGTATAATAACAAATTTAACCCTCAAATTTGACATATTATATCGATTTAGTCATGATTTTAAAATTTTAACCCTCAAAATTTACAAATATTCTCATTTTGACCCTAATTCTAAAAATTTAAAAGAAATATATAAAAATATTTTTAAAAATATAATAATAAATTTAAATTTTATATAAAATAAAAATATTATTGACAACAAATAATAATATATAAAAATAAATAAATATTTTAAAAATATAATATAACTAATACAATTATTTTTATTTTATATTAATATTAAATTTAAATCAAATTGAGAACATTTGTAAATTTTGAAGGCTAGTTTTAAAAAAATTATGACTGAATCAATATAATATGTAAAAGTTTATGGCTAAATTTGTTATTATACCAATTTTTAACTACCATATTAACTTGGCATTTGTGATTTTAATGAGAGTGACCAAAATGACTGAACTATAATGTGGATAATTAAATTGTAAATTTTTATTTTGAGTGCCTAAAATGAAAATTTTTATAATTAAATGACTATTTGTATAATTTACCCTTGATAAAAATTTGTTCAAGTAAAGTTATTTCAAAAGGTGTTATGATTTCCTTATTTAAAGAAATTTGCAATAGATGGAAGTTTATTTGATGAAAATCTCTTTTTCTTTCATGCCATATTAATTGCTTAAATTGAAAAAAATTTTAGTGTTGTAATTCGATAATAGTAGCTTGGATTCATAAGTCTACAACTTCCTATATATTGAAGACTTGGAGTTTTTTTACTTGATCATTGTGTTTTTGTTATTTATTTATTATAATATATGTACTGTTAAAAGCTATTTTTTAGATTATATTTTTTAGGGTTCGTCTTGAAATCTATGAATATCGAGTTTAAGGTAATGTTAAATCATCACACGAGTGAGTGAATGACTGCAAGGTACAATCAGCTGAGCTTTAACTCCATGAGTGTCAAGTTTAGGGTTGTAAAGTTTGACAAGGAAATTTTATTTACCTATCAGCTTAACTAACCCATTTAATATACAAAAGTTGACAACCATAGAAGTTAGCTTTCTCTCCTATATATACATGGTTGGCTGATCCGTTTCTTTTCACTTCCCACCGAAAATCATCTTAAACTCTCCAAAAAAACATGTTATTTGCTACTTTTTAGAGAGAAAAAAATTATCACTTTGAGCTTTCAAGAAGAACACACAACAAGCCATACTATGGTAAAATTTTCAACTTACATTTTTAAAAGTTTTTGTTATATTTACAAAAACATTTTTAAGACTTTATGGAATTAAATATTATTTTTGTGATATTTTGAAGAGCATAAAGATCAAGTTGTTTGTTCTTAACATGATCTAAAATTCTCGAAGCAAGATGGACTCATCGTAGACCGCTTAAAGAGTGTTGGTTTATATGTGGCATCTATAATGATAGTTTATTATGATATCGGAGTTGCTTTCCACCTTATTAAAAATTGAAACTATAGAGATTGGAAACATATACATTTAATTTTCCAGACAAGAAAAATGATTATAATGCTGGAATATGCCATTTTAATAATTACCATTCCAATCAATGGATAGGCGATAATCAAAACGAGTAGTATTGACATGCAGTACGAGTGTGATCGATTGTTGGATGCCATTTCATATAAGGATAATGAGAAGGATGAATTAGATGAGAATCAATTGAAATGCATATAGTTGGAGAGGCTTGTTAAACCAATCCTTCCATCACATACAATTGTGGAGAAGATTAACCAATATGCTAGAGCTTTGGATGCTATGGATAGTAAGAAGAATATTGCTACCAGTTTCTAGATGAGTCTAGCAATAAGATCCATACCATGTATCTTCCTCTATTGGAGTCTTTTGAGACAATTGGTACATTTAGTTGGGGTTCAACAATTCTGGAATTTCTATATAGAGTGTTTTATAAGGTAACTCGAGAATCGATTGATGAAGTAAACAGTTGTTGCATGCTTCTGTAAACATGAGTATAGATACAAATACCATAGTTAGGGCTTAGTCCTTCACAAACCATAGAAGATTCCTCTCAATAGAAGGTAAAACTATAATCTTGCATGATGTCTTAAAATGTATTTAATTACCAATATTTATAATCTCCTCTTACACTAAATATTTGAACAAATTTATGACACTAAATATTTGAACAAATTTATGGGTTACTTGGATCATAAATGTTATAGGAGGTACCTGACTTGGATGTAATAAGAAATTGATTAACCAAACAATGAAAAGGTATGTTGTTATATTCGCACTTAGTAAATTCATTATTTCAATTAATGAATATAATTGTATTTGTATATATTTGTCATTTCTGTGGATATTGTACCTAGAAAATGTGATGTTTGTCATCATACCTGAGACAACTTTTGAGCTATATGCATTATTCAAGGTGTTTGAGCTATATGCATTATTCAAGGTGTGTGTTCCCATAATTTGTTTTGACATCATAGAGTGGCAGCACCCTAGAAAAGAACCTATTTTGATAAATAACTTATGGGAATATATATTATAATAAATAAGTAAAAAGGCTTCTCCAGTCCCTTTCAATTATAAATTTGACCAAATTAATCCCTCTAAAAAATTAGAGCAATTTAATCCCAGTCAATTTTAAAAGTGAGCAATTAAGGACAATTAATCACGACGTTAATGTCTTTCGTCAATTGTGCATAATTTTGATTGGTATAATAACAAATTTAACCCTCCACGTTTACATATTTTGTTAATTTGATCTTGATTCTAAAAAACTAAACAAATTGAACCTCAACATTTACACATTTACAAAAATATTGTGGGCTAAATTTGTTAAATTATGACCAAATTGATAAATTGTGTAAATTATGAGAGCTAAATTTGTTATTATATCAGTCAAATTTATGTAAAACATTAACGTTTTGATTAATAGTCCTTAGTTACTCACTTTCGAAATTGACAGGGGTTAAATTGCTCAAATTTTTTAGAGGGATCAATTTGCTCAATATCTAAATGGAGAGAGATTGGAGAGATTTTTTACCTAATAAATAATATATGAAAAAATACAATTATCAAGTAAAAAAAAAAACATGAATTTATAGATGAGTTAGAGAGAGCACTAATTTGATGATTAAAAAAGAAGTTGTTTTGAGTGCAAAATATGTTGTATTTGTAAAGGAAAAAAAGGCTTAGCTAGAGAGTGAATTTAGATAATGTGAAAAATAAAATAGAATAAAATAAATAAAAATAAAGAACACATAAATTTTACGTGGAAACCCTTTCGGGAAAAAAACCACGGGCAGAGGAGAAGAAAATTCACTATGTCGAAAAATTTTTACTCAAATACAAGAGGAATAGACTATGTCTATTTATAGGCTTGCAAAGCCATATTCTAGTAGGATTGAAACACCTTATCCTAATCAATATAAAATAGATGGAGTTTAATAAGGTTTAAAACCTTATTCTAAAATAAAATAAAAGAAGTCTAGTTCTATATGGATTTTACTTTTATTTTATTTTCCATCGTATTTTATTTAAATAAGAATTTGGGTCACTTAATTCTAACAATCTCCACCTTGACACAAATTCTCAATGAACAAGTTCTTCATCGCGAACTTTCAATAAACAAGTTCTTCACCTCTTCCAAAAACCCCTTAAGGGTTTAACTTCAACAATGAACACCAACCAAGTCTAAGCAATGCTCAAACTTGGTTATAGGAAGTGACTTAGTCATCATATCTGCAGGATTTTCATGAGTGCTAATTTTGCTCACAACAATATCACCACGAGCAATAATATCACGAACAAAATGATACCGAATATCAATGTGTTTTGTTCTCTCATGAAACATTTGATCTTTTGTAAGAAAGATGGCACTCGACCGTCACAAAATCTCGTGCTGATTTGAAGGTCTTCATTGAGTTCACTAAATAGTCCCTTCAACCAAATAGCTTCTTTACAAGCCTCGATGAATCGCCATGTACTCGCTTGATGGTAGACAAAGCGATCGTAGTTTGCAAAGTGGCTTTCCAACTAATTGCACAACCTCCGATTGTAAAGACGTAACTCGTGAGAGATCTTCTTCTATCAAGGTCTCCAGCAAAATCAGCATCAACATACCCTATAACTCCATCTTTAGTTCTTCCAAACGTAAGCAAACATTAGTAGTGCCTCGTAAGTATCTTAAAATCCATCGAATCGCTTTCCGGTGTTCTTTACCGAGATTCGCCATGTATCTCGCTAAGCTGCTGACCGATGCATATGATAAATCGGGCGTGAACAAACCATAGCATACATGAGAGATCCTCTCGCACTAGAGTATGGAACATGTGACATGTACTCAATCTCATTATCGATTGAGGAGATAAGGTAGATGAAAGTCCGAATGGGTCGCTAAAAGAGTACTAACGAGCTTAGCACTCTGCATATTGAACCCAAAAGAACTTTCTCAATGTACCCTTCCGACTTAGGTACAATTTACTTGCTTTTCTATCTCGAGAATCTCCATACCAAGTATCTTCTTTGCTGGTCCTAAATCTTTCATCTCAAATTCTTCACTTAGTTGGGCTTTAACCTTTCTTATCTCTCTTTTATCTTTTCTTTGCTATCAACATGTCATCAACATAAAGAAGTAGATACATAAAAGAACCATCACTTTTTTCTTAAAGTAGACACAACTGTCAAAACTACTTCTTTTGAAATCATGAGAAGTCATAAAGGAATCAAACCTCTTGTACCCTTTGTCTTGGTGATTGTTTCAAACCGTAAAGGGACTTTTTCAAAAGCAAACATAGTCCTCTTTTTACGAGACTATAAAACCCTCTGGTTGTTGCATGTAAATATCTTCCTCAAGTTCTCCATGCAAAATGCGGTTTTACATCTAACTGCTCAAGCCAAGATACAAAATTGAGAATAGAAAGGTTAGCATATAATTAGCTCCACCTCTCGAAGGCACTCGGGCGGCCCCCACAGATCGAATGGATATACTCCAACGTTTCCTTCGTGTTATGGATTCCTCTAGTGAATCGAACTCTCTTTGCTTCCCAAAACACAAGGTCTCACAGAAATTCGGTTTGCAAATTCCTTGCCCATTAAGAAGTCCTCTTTTGCTTAATTACGCCATGCCATTCTCACTCATATGCCCTAGGCGCATATGCCAAAGTTTAGTAATATCATCATCGACAAGGAAGAGGAAGCGACAATGCATCACCATAATGATAGAACCACAGAAAACATATAACTTGGCAATCTTTCTTTGCCCTTTCATCACAACAAGGGACCCTTTGGAAATCTTTAAAACCCACTTTCACCGTGTATCTGCACTTTTGAATCAAGAGTACTCAACGATATTAAATTTCTTTTCAATTCGGAACATGCCGCACGTCACTAAGTGTTCGACAACTCCATCAAACATCTTAACTTTAATTGTTCCAACACTGCGATTTTACATGAAGCATTATTTCCCATCAAAACAACACCTTGAGATCTTGTTTCATAAGTTGTAAACCAATCCCGATTGGGACTCATGTGGAAGGTGCAGACTGAATCAAGTATCCACTCTCGCTTACTTTAGAATCATTGATGAAGCAACTAGAAGTTCACCATCGCTGTAGTCTTCTACAACATCGCCTTCACCGAATTTTCTAGTTGTTTTCCTTTTGATTCGCACCTCCTTTTAATCTTATTTTGTAGCTTATAGCACTCAGATTTAATGTGCCCTTTCTTCTTGCGAAGTTGCAAGTTTTACCTCTGTTTGAAGATTTCGATCTACCCTTAGATTTACCACGAGGATTCCGTTCTGTTCTACCACGATCATCATCAACATTCCGGTCTTGTCTCCCACGAACAATGAGACCCTCTCCCGAGAGTTGGGTTTAACCACAAGATGCTTCATCTTATCATACGAGGTTAAAGAATCATAAACCTCATCAACCGTGAGAGACTCATGGCTATATAAAATCGTGTCTCTAAAGGTTGAATAAGACGGGCAACGAACAAAGTAGAATCAACCCTAGATCTTCCTTATCATCTTGAACCTCCATGGCCTCCAAGTTTGAGAGAATTTCTTTAAACACCATTAAGTGTTCGTGTACTGACGCACCTTCCTCCAAACGATGAGCATAAAGACGCCGCTTCATATGCAACTTGCTTGTTAGAGTTTTCGACATACATATTTGTTCTAGCCTCTTCCATAATGCAATGATTTTCTCTTTCATCACATCCTCGCAAAATTTCGTTGGACAAATGCGGATGTAATTGTGTTAATGCCTTTCGATCCTTACGCTTCTTCTCTTCATCTGTTAATGTCGAAGGCATCTTATCTATCCTAGCGGGGCATCCTCTAGATCCATCTGCAAGAAGCGCTTGCATCTTAATTTGCCACAACGCAAATCGGTGTTGCGATCAACAATGAATTTCATACTTCAAAGACGCCATTACCGTGATCGAGATGAATAACCCTAAGCTCGATACCAATTTGTGAAAAATAAAATAGAATAAAATAAATAAAAATAAAGAACACATAAATTTTACGTGAAACCCTTTCGGAAAAAAACCACAGGCGGAGGAGAAGAAAATTCACTATGTCGAAAAATTTTTACTCAAATACAAGAGGAATAGACTATGTCTATTTATAGGCTTGCAAAGCCATATTCTAAGTAGGATTGAAACACCTTATCCTAATCAATATAAAATAGATGGAGTTTAATAAGGTTTAAAACCTTATTCTAAAATAAAATAAAAGAAGTCTAGTTCTATATGGATTTTACTTTTATTTTATTTTCCATCGTATTTTATTTAAATAAAAATTTGGGTCACTTAATTCTAACAGATAATTACATAGAAGTGAAGCATGATTGAGTTGGAAATTAAATAACATCCTGTATTATTAAATTAATATGAATAAAATATGCAAACATAAAAAGATTTAAATTACATAACCAATTGGTATCTTCATAGTACTTTATTTTTCTAGTACTAATTATTGATCAGTAATTCAAACTAACATAAACCAATCTATTTCCTAGGCATCCTCTTCTACAATATTAGAAAGGCAGTAACCCACCCCTAGAATACGCGTGCATTGAGTCAGGCTGATGTAGCCAATGACAAAGGGGTTTTTGTATTTTGGATAGGAAGCCAATGACAGTTGATGCTTGAAAATGGGGCCATAATATAAGTTAAAAAATGGAGTCGCATCGCAATCATTATGTTTTGCCAACAAGAGCTTATCCTAGCGCAAATTATAGTGTAAAGCATTGTCTTTTTCTTCCAACAGCAACAGAACTTGAAAGTTAGGCAAAGAATATCACAAAGGTATTTGATTTTATATGCAGTGGAAGTACTGTGGACCTAAGGCCAGTGCTTCAAGGCTGGAAAGTTGGTTAACTTTACAACATTTCCGACCCTACTACGTCACCCCCATTATGCCATCTTTGATTTTGGGCTTCTTCTATGTGCTTCGCTTGGGTTTTTGAGCATATTTTCATAGTGTTAAACTATAGCGTGGGCCTTTTCTTTTTACTCGAATCTCGATTATCCCAATACCCAAATGGCTTTTACATATATCATTCACGCAACACGGCAGATCTGCAATTCCTAACATAATAAAAGAACCGGAGGTTGCAATAAATGTAGGGAGAGAGGGTAAAAAAAAAAAAAGTAATTACCCGAAATTCAAATCATATTAGAACTTTTAAGTTTCATATTTAAAAAATTATAATATATTAATATAATATTAATTTGCCAGATTTAAATGATATCTTTAATAATATTTAGGCTTAAAGATGTAAAATGTTTTAAACTTTAAAAAAAAAACAATTAGGTTTTTTTTTTTTTTTTCACTCAATTGGATACTTAGACTTTCAAAATATATAAAAAAAAGCCTTCAAACTTTTTTCAAAAAAGTAATTAAACCCTTACATTTTCTTCACTCAATTAGATACTTGAACTGCCAAAATAGATCAAAAACACTTTTAAACTTTAAAAAAAAAACAATTAAGTCCTTTTTTCTTTTTTGCACTTAATTGGGTGCTGTAACTGCTAGTTGCTAGCCTTTTTTAATACATTTTAGTAGTTTAAATACTCAATTGAGTGAAAAAAAGTAGGGTTTAATTACTTTTTTTTTTAAAGTTTGAGAGTTCTTTTATGCATTTTGGCAGTTCAAGTACCTAATTAAGTGAAAAAAAAAAAGAAGAAGTTTAATTACTTTTTTTTGAAAAAGTTTAAGGGCATTTTTTTATGCATTTTAAAAGTTCAAGTACCCAATTGAATGTAAAAAAAATAGGGCTTAATTACTTTTCTTTTCTTTTTTTTAAATTGAGAACTTTTACACCTTTAAACCTAAAATTTACTAATGTAATTTCATTGAAATAATTTTCATTTAATAAAACATAATTAAATTATTTTTATATAAAATCTAAATAGTTTATGGAAATAATATTTTAACTAAAATTTATTATTTTTATTTCACTAGGAATAAAACTAACTTTATTAAAATTTAAAAGAAAATATTGTTATAGAAAATCAATTTAGTAAAGATTATTTCATATTTTATATTTGTTAATGTTATAGATGAAAAGTTATTATAATTGTTATAAAGGATGATCATTATAGAAATGATGACAAGATGTCTTAAATTGACTTCTCAAAATATCAATAATATTTTTATCAGGTTATCCGTTAATTTAATTATTAGCTTGGGCATTAAATGTTAACTCAAATACAACACGATAAATATTTAAAACATATGTATCAAATTGTGAATACCTATACACCTGCTAAATGAACAATATGTTTCTAACAAGTTAAAAAAAATGTAATCTTCTTAAATTTTGTTTACATTGTCTAAATTGATAGCTAGGCTTGTTGAGGAGAAGTCAATTCCTTGAGAGAAATTTACGAAGTGTTGTTAGACGAAAGCTGACGAATCCTTCAACCGTCAATATTGTCTTTGTTGGTGGGGGGATAGAGAGCCTAAGTGCCTAAAAAAACTACTTGAAAAGGCAACGAGTTCAATAGGGTGAAAATGCCTTGTCAGGTGCTTGAGAAGCGCCTACATGGTCACCCACTAAGAAAATCTCAATATTTACAATTTGGTGGGGATTTGAAACCATGTCTCCTTGGACTGTCTCTTCAAGCACTCAAGCTCTTGTTAAAGTCAAGAGACAAAATCATCATCAAGGACAATACCGATTTGTTGAGGAGT